>NC_064643.1:726840704-728110413 GCF_023864345.2 Schistocerca serialis cubense | reverse complement strand
CGTTACGTCTCGTAGTTAACAACTTCTACAGAAGCATACAAGCAGCGAGTCATTTTCCCCATACCCATCCGGGGTGGATCGAGATGGAACAGTAATGTTTTGACAGTGAAATAATACCTGCTACTGTAGTCCTTGGAATGATTTCCGAAGTACAAATACAAACGAAAAGAGTATGCTACAACTATTCTTTGTAGAGTTGGGCCAACACGATTCTTTTTCCCGATTCGACGATTCCTACGATTTAATCACATTGCGAATCGATTCGTACGATTCGTTCTAGCCTGCGATGGCACGATTCTGACGGAATGCTAAAATTTCTACATCTTACTCACAGATGGCAGGACATGTCTGAAATTGTCAATGGGGTTAGAATCGAACTGTGTCATGATAAGATATGCCAGAAATAGTT
This sequence comes from Schistocerca serialis cubense, assembly GCF_023864345.2. Classification (NCBI taxonomy): domain Eukaryota; kingdom Metazoa; phylum Arthropoda; class Insecta; order Orthoptera; family Acrididae; genus Schistocerca; species Schistocerca serialis. Next base: position 728,110,004 of record NC_064643.1, on the reverse strand, counting down.
AATTTATGAGTTACAAGTGTGATTCTCGATTTATACGTGTAATACCTTAATTGATGAAAGGTCACGTTTGATTTGATTGCATCTATTGTTTTATTTCAGTATGCCAGGAAAGAGGAGTCGATTTGTCGAAAGGTGGGGCAAAATTGCTTCCTTTGTTCACACGCATCCTCCACTTGACTGCCATCTGGCGGTCGTAATCGTTCGGCACGACTCGGCATGATTCGGAAGTTGCCTTCGAAGCATAGCGTACTAAGAATCGATAAATCGTTGGAACTTGGAATCGTCACGACTCGGAAACACGCAATCGTTCTTACGATTCTTTTGAACGACGATTCGTCCGTATCACGACTCGATTCTTACGATTCTTTATTTACAGTCGTTCAAATGAACGACTCATTCACGAATCGCCACAACTTTAATTCTTTGAAATCTGTCTTCGATTGTCATTCTGACGGACACTGTGGAAGGACACTCCGGGCAGCCGAAACAATCTCAATGCTTTGTTTACGTTAACGAGAAGGCGAGTTAGGAAGGGACTGATTAACCACGAGAAAACGAGACAGACAAAAAGCAGTCCCTTGGCAGCCACCTGCGCTTCCATCGCCTGTTTAATTTGCAGCCGGATAACAGAGGGAAACTTGTTAACAAATGAAAACCGACGCGAGTTGATACGAGCCGAAACATAACGTGTCCGGTCCGTTCCGAGCAGCGTATCGCCTCCGTGATGTAAGGAAATGGGAGGGAGACGGCGAGAAGTCGAGGGGACGGGGTGAAGCAGCTCGTTATCTCTCTGCGGCTGACCGGAAGAACGATATAAAACACGTCAGCTTATCTCGGCGGCTGTGGCGTGGAAGGCGGACGCGCGTGGCAGCCAGCATTCGGTGGAGGCGGTGGGCCTCGACGTGCAGGCGAAACCCGGTCCGGCGATGGCATCAGCACACAAAGGAATGACGCCGAGAACGAAGGCGGACAAGAGGAGGAGGAGGACGACGACGAGGGAGGATTTGGGGGGGGGGGGGAGGAGGAGCGGCTTTTGTCGTGTTTCACAGCTGCAGCCGCGCGCCTTCCAATTCCTTTTGATGTGCGCAGGTACGCGGCAGAAAAAAAAGACTACGATGCGGGACGGAGCAGAGTTAGTCCGGGGCATACCACGCCGGCCGCAGACAAACGCGTGCTGGCCGACGCCGGCCGATGCTGCTGCTGTTGCCGCCGGGTGCGAAATGCTGGTACCACGCAGACTGGCTGAGGCGGGAGGGATCCGCTATCTCCACTGCGTGTGTCATCAGGCGCGCGACAAATTACTCTGGCTGCTGAGTTTGGGGGGGGGGGGGGGGGGGGCTCTCGGAACAGAATGGAGCGCGGGGCGTAACAGCTAACGGTTAACAGTCTTGTGAAGTAGTGCTGGTAAACCCCCTTACGTTATTTGATTATCAAACAGCTGAGCAAAACTGAACGTACTCGTACATTTCGCTCTTTACTTATTCTGATCAACACTAAACTGACACACAATATTTTTAGCGCAATGCATTCTGACTTAATAATCCCTACAAACGAATGGCCCTGACTAACAATAACCTATACCTCTCATGAATCACTTACCTCACAAAAATCTTCATTACTCAACTACTGCAATACAGCGAGCGCCAATACTGCCAGCTAAATAAAAGATTCTAACTACTGAAGGCACTAACTACTGATAGGCATAGTTAGCAAATGAAAGATTTTGATAGAGAACCTTAATAGTGTTCAAACCAGTCTTACAAATTTACTGTCTCTGATGACACACGTCCAGATCGTCCGCTCTCAAAACTCTGCCATCTCTCCCCCCTCCCCCCCCCCCCCCCCCCCCCCCACATCCGCCACTGCTGGCGGCTCACCTCCAACTGCGCAACGCTACGCGCCGTTCACATCCAGCTGCCCAACACTACAATAGCGAATATAACAACAATGCTAACCAGCCACAGACCGCACACAGCACAGCATGATTTTCATACAGGGCGCTACGAAGCGTTGCCACATAAAAACCTAAACAGCCTACTTACAAAGTGAATAAGCAATAAGATCTTCAACTTTTGTAGTCCTGTCTAGCTCAGTTGCGTGTAATATCACGGCATTGAAACAAGCGTTCAGTTAATAGTGCTGTGGAATGCGGGAAGCTGCAAATTGGCATTCATAAGAAGAAGAACACCACCAAAAATGCAACAGGAGCGTAATACGCAACCTGCCATTGATGATGCTTTGCAGAAAATAAAGGCGAAACGCGTATGGCACTAACATTGTATTTTATTCAGTTGCTGTCAGACGGTCCGTAAGTAAAAATTATCAATATACCGTAAGTAATAAGATATTTATGTAACCAGCGATATGTTTCATGCCACGCGCATCCTCGAGTACCCCCAGGGAAAGCAAAGAGAACTACTTGCCGTGACAGCTTCGGGCTGTCAATGTGTTTACGACCGCGGCTAGAAATCGCGACCCACGGAGCGGCTGCGAGCAGATGCCACCGCGTCACTGCAACGAGCGCAACGAGCTGTGGAATGCGAAACGCGACGCCACTGCGTCGTTGTCAGCCCTGATGCACGAGCATTCCCCAGCACGTTATCACGGCTAGGAGGCAGTCGGCGAGGCAGCCACGATAAATTAATGAAACTATCCGGACTTTCCTAGTGGTGAGAGTCGCGGCTGGAACACTTGTTTCTGCGGAGAGTCGTTTGAGACACTTTTCCGGAACCTGAGCCTCTTTCGTACTGGGAAGCCAAAGAACGCGAAAGCAGAAAACTAACTTAAATGTCTTGCGCTCCGCTGTCAAGTCAACACATTCCAGCTCCGCGACAGTGTCTCTAGACCGAGCTGTCACCAACTCGTCTGAGACGGCGTCCTCTTAATGCGGCACTAGAAAACACTGATAACATAATACCACCATGCGGCTCATATTTACAGAAGTATGGGAAAACTTTAGAAGCCGATTTAGGAGACGATCAGTTTGGAATCCTGAGAAATGCTGGAACACGCGAGACAAAACTGACTCTACTACTTCCTTTAGAAGACAGGATAAGGAAAGACAAACCTACGTTTATAACATTTGAATACTTTAAAGGATTTGATATTGTTGATTGGAACACTCTCCTCAAGGTACGAGGCGTGTTTTTCTAAGTAAGTACCGTTTTGAAATTGAAAAAGACGTGCTAAGATATCAATAATTTTATTTTTACATGAAAGCCTATACCTTAATCTACTTTTCTACATAATTTCCGTCAATATTGAGACACTTGTCATAACGTTGTACCAGTTTTTGAATACCCTCATAGAAGTCTGCCGCCTGACTTGTTAACCACCAGCCGGCCGGTGTGTTTGTTGAATGCTTTTATCGTGTCGTAGCCGGCCGGAGTGGCCGTGCGATTCTAGGCCCGTCAGTCCGGAACCGCGTGACTGCTACGGTCGCAGGTTCGAATCCTGCCTCGGGCATGGATGTGTGTGATGTCCTTAGGTTAGTTAAGTTTAAGTAGCTCTAAGTTCTAGGGGGCTGATGACCACAGATGTTAAGTCCCAAAGTGCTCAGAACCATTTGAATTTTTTTTTTTTTTTTTAACCACTGCATCACCACTGTTTTGACTTCGTCATCGTCTTGAAGACGCTGACCGCCCAGGCGTTTTTTTAAGTGCAGGAACAGATGTTAGTCAGTGTGCGCAAGATCGGGGCTGTACGGAGGATCATCTAGAGTTCCCCATCGAAAAAATGTGATAAGATCTTTGGTCTGATTCGCCACATGCGGACGGGCAATGTCTTGCAGAGAAACGATGCCCTCGCTCAACTTCCATGGACTGTTGCTTTGATTCTGGTGTGACATAGGCGACCCATGTTTCATCGCCCGTAACAATTTGGCTTAAGACATCATCACCGTCGTTGTGTTACCGCTCAAAAAAAAGTAAATGCACTGTCTAAACGTTTGGTTTTGTGCACATCGGTCAACATTTTCGGTAATTCAAGTGCTAGGTCATGGTTCATATGGCTCTGAGCACTATGGGACTCAACTGCTGAGGTCATTAGTCCCCTAGAACTTAGAACTAGTTAAACCTAACTAACCTAAGGACATCACAAACATCCATGCCCGAGGCAGGATTCGAACCTGCGACCGTAGCGGTCTTGCGGTTCCAGACTGCAGCGCCTTTAACCGCACGGCCACTTCGGCCGGCTGCTAGGTCACATTGCCATACAAAACACTACGAGAAACATTAGGAAAGTCATCCCGCAAGGAGAAAATCGAAAAGCGTCTGTTTTCTCTCACTTTATTGTCCACTTCCTACACCAAACATTCATTAACGACCGAAGGACGCCCACTCCGTTGTTCATCATGCACATTTGTGCGGCCATCTTTAAATGCTCTCACTCACTTTCTTACCATTCCATCACTCCGTAAACTGGACAGATCTCACGATGAATATCGATCGCTTGTAGGCCTTTAGCACCAAGAAATCTTATAATGGCCCGTACTTCACAGTCGGCGGGACTCACGATTATCGGAGACATTTTGAACACTCAGTACACAACGTAAACAAGGAAGAATCAGACTGTAATGGCGTCAGTGCGTAGATTAATGTACAGGCTTTCATGTAAAAAATAAAATTGAGATATCTTAGCACGCCTTTTTTTAATTTCAAAACGGTACTTAAAAACACGTCTCGTAGCAGGGGTGAAATACAGGGAGCGGAAGGCTATTGGGGCGGGGGGGGGGGGGGGAGATCAAAAACGTTTCCATCTGAGGGTATTGCTGCAGCGTATAGGCAATCAGCGCCTCTGCGATGCGGGTGTATAAGCACCGACATGTAGGCAACGCTTTATTGTGGTACTCATGTCTTCCCAACGTGCGTGTGGTAAGTGCGCAGAGGTGAATTACGGCGACGCTGTTACCAAATGTATCCAAATTGTTGATATTCTTTTCCTGGCTGATGAAGGAAAAATACTGGTAGATATCCACTGAAGAATGTGGAATGTTTATGGGGAAGGTGGTCTGCCGGCACATCACGATACCGCAAAACGTCGTTAACACAGGAGTTACGCCACTTCAAGTGGTACACATTAATACCCGCTCCATAGTCCTGATCTTTCGCCATTCAATTGTCAAACCTACGGTTCCTTACCAGACGCCTTTAAGAGTCAACTATTCCCGTTGGACAAGAATGTGCAGCAGGCAGTTACTGACTTTTCCTCGCAACAGGACACAGTCTGAGTGAGAAGTGCAGCGCTAACGCAACGCCTGGGCGTAGCAGCTGACACAACGACAGACCGTAACGAGAGATGCACTGCCAGCCAACCAGAGGGCCGGCCGCTGCCAATTACACGCAGGCCGTCACAGCCCGTCTCGATGGCGGCTGCCCGAGTCTTGTTACGTACTCAATGCCGTCGTTCTCCGGGGAGAAAAAGGAATTGCTGCAGACGCAGTAAACGTTCGTTGTCGCCACCGGCTTGTCAAGTTAATCTTCACTCCAACTACTAACGAAAACAACCACAGCAGTACGTATTTTCAAAAGAACAAAGAAAAGTTTTGAAATAGTAACAGTCCTTTTTGCATTAGCCCTCATAACAGCTACATCATTAGGCGCTCTTATAAACCACTGTTCCCTGTCGTACTTTGAAATGCGAGCCACATTCATCACCACCTAATACTCCGCTGCGAAATATCCTCTACATACTTATCTACACACCGTAGGCCTACTACGTACTGCCGCACATACGTTACACTGTCATAATCCACTTACACTAACACGTTTCATAGTGGAGCGGCCGGCCGAAGTGGCCGTGAGGTTAAAGGCGCTGCAGTCTGGAACCGCAAGACCGCTACGGTCGCAGGTTCGAATCCTGCCTCGGGCATGGATGTTTGTGATGTCCTTAGGTTAGTTAGGTTTAACTAGTTCTAAGTTCTAGGGGACTAATGACCTCAGCAGTTGAGTCCCATAGTGCTCAGAGCCATTTGAGCCATAGTGGAGCGCGTGGAACACGATACTTTTTATTGTACCATAATATATTAAGACTTCTTCGAGTGCCAGTCACGGATGTAGCATGTTAGGAATGTACTTTTACACCTCTGTTAATCTGCCGTATCGCTGGAGTTCCTCAACTGAGAAGTTACAGAATAGTCCTTATTTCTCTCAGCAGCCCGGATATCCGTGCGCGTTGAAGTGCCCGCTTCGAGGACGTGGGTGAGCGCCACCGCCAGTTCCAATCAGCCCGGAGGATTTACGACGAGGGTTGGTGTGCCGACCAGCCAGGATATCGCTTTTAGGCGGTTTCCCACATTCCATTTGGTGAAAATCGGGCTGATCCCCACAACAGATATACGCTACGCATACATTTTAGAAGAGTTTCTCACACTTGACAGATGGGGTACACTGTGCTGAAAGGAAAGGAGGGGTGGGGGGGTGGGGAGAGAGAGAGAGAGAGAGAGAGAGAGAGAGAGAGAGAGAGAGAGAGAGAGAGAGAGAGAGAGAGAGAGAGAGGAGTGAACACGAGACAGATGACAGATCCTTAGTCTTTTCAAACCCGTAATTAGCAGCTGCTGTTTAGAGCAATGTCTGTCCCGAAATATAGCTCTCAATATTCTCTAATTTTTATATATATATATATATATATATATATATATATATATATATATATATATATATATATATATATTAGCATCAATTAAGATTTGCCACATTTCTGTGTACTCACTCTGGCTCCAGTCAGACAGCCTGTGAGCATTCGTGCCGCCCATCTCTGTGTAGCTTTCCATGTCTCTTGCTAATCTTACCCAATCCGGGCCTCACAAATCGCTTTTGTCGACAAACCGCAGCTTCCTAGTATCCTGCCACTAAATCTTATGTCTCTCATCGGTTTTACCTACAACCCAGCCTGCATAGTCGCTGTATTCCATATCTGCACACATAGTTTCATCCAGATATTTGTACGACATGACTGACTGCAACTCTGATTCATTACTCCTGTACTCAAAGAATATCTTCACGCTTGTATGTTTCGTGAAACGCACAACTTCGCTTCTTACCGCACTAAGAGCAAGTTCTCAATCTTTGCACGAGGCTGATAATTTGTCGAGAGCTAACTGGAAATTACTACGATTTTTACCGGACTGTATTCCCTCATAGAAAACTATCCTCTGCGAAAAGCCTACTGTTGCAACAAATGATGTCCGCTAGTCAATGTATAACATCACCACCAACAAGTGTCCTACTGAACTCTTCTGTGGTACACCAGATTTTACCTCATTGTTTGTAGGTGATTCTCCATCCAGTATAACAGGCTGCATTCCGCCTATCAGTTAATTTTCGATCAAGTCGCAGACTTACTTAGATATTGCACAGGGTATTTTCATATAGACGGCATAGTCGTGGTACTAAACCAAATGCTTTGTGGAAGTTTGTAAATGCATAACCATCCTCGTTCCGTCTATCCACGCCACTGGGAATATCATGTGTGTAGAACGCGAGGTTAGATTCACACCCATCCATCCATCCATCCATCCATCACAGAAGTTCCTAAATATTCTAGCATAAGCAAGGCAGGTTCTCGTAATTTTATGCGTAAAAATCCACTTGGTGCCTGTCTTCCTGTTCTCGCTCTCGATGAATGAACCCTACCCGAATAGCAGAACTCGTAAATAGCCCTAGTACGGCCGAGACAAACTGATGGCATAAAAACTCCGCGAGGTTCAGGTATACTGACCAAACTACAGATCTGCCGCATCTCTTAGCGAATTTACTTGCCAACAAAATTTATTACCGGAGCTCATTGGAGCTACTGGTTAAATGAACCAAGAATAATCTCCCATTTTCTTCAACTGATAACTGCCACGTACATTTCACCTTTTTATAGACTACCTGTTACCACTCTTCTCGTCCGCAACAACACAGAAATAAGAGACGAGAGGACATTAGACAGACAGGAATATGGTAACAAAGTGTTGAACATGTTTTAGTGCTATGACTCTTTAGTTGCATTTTTATGGTTAATACAGCAATGACCAAGCAAATCACATGGCTCAGTAGTAATCAGAAGTGACTAGCGTATTTTTGTTTTCAAGTAGGGACACAAGACTTTGCTCTTTCTTTGGCAGAGGAACCAAGAAACCAAATTTTTCAACGATATGCAGTCAGGCAACTTGGAGTTTGTCTGTCCCTTCAGTGCTGATAAAGTTTACCCCATCAGTCACATAGAAAGATCCTGCACATGTGTGTCTGTAGGATGTGGAAAATATCAAAGATGTACATTTCAGTCAAGTGCAGAGCAATGAGATGAAATTAAGTTAAAATATCATTGCAGTAACAAATAAGATACCAAACACGAGGTTTCTTAATTCATTCTTAAAATCCGCACGTTACCCATAGTCATTGAGTACGCTCTGGAATATTGTTGAAGACATTTGACTGCTTGCTCTAGTGATTTTACACCCTTGATGTCTGTGTAGAGGTCAAGCTCCGAATTTTGAGGAAACGACTAAGGATATTAATGAGTACTGTGAATGGCTCCCTAGAGTTTCAGCAGCCTGTGGAACGCACTTCTCCTTCAGTAACTCAAGATTGAAGGGAAATATGCAGAATAAACATACTTGTTCATTTTTAAATCATCTGTAACAATACCATGCGTATTGAAAATGCAGCTCAACTAAGATACTTCATTACTTCATTACTTCTAAGGTTTCACGTTTTCCAATTTAGAATATGATACCTGTGGTCCAAATAGAACACTATGTACTTCTTTACTTCCCTTCTTTCATCGTTTGAGCAGATCTTTCTTTATAGCTTCAGGAGTTCTATGGGATGTACTAAATTGTACGTCAAAATTTAATGATAATCGAGTTTCCTTGTACTATCTGTTTATGTTTTCAAATATTTCGTAACCTGGCTTTTCAGTACAAGATGTGATAGTACTATTTTACTGTACTTGGAATAGCTACAGAAGTAAAAAAAAAAAAAAAAAAAAAGCGTATTCTGTCAATACAAATGGATGATGATTTATATAAATGAACAAAAGAGGATACAAAACATAAACCTGAGCTACATCGTGCACCATTGCTTCAAATTCCGAGTAACTGTCGTTTACGTGATCGACAGCGGACTGTGTGGACGTTACCAGTGTGGGTGCGAGTGTGATGGCAGTGGTAAGCACCCAGTCGGTGGGACACCCATTCCTCGCCACGATGCTGCACAACTCCACGAGCCTGCGCCGCCCCGTGCTAATCGAAAGCGAGCGCGCTGCAGATCAGGCGGGCGGTGACGTCACGCGGGAAAACACCCTCAAGGCCGCGTCCGGGCCAGTATCTGGCGACCCACTTTTGCTTCTGCTAGTACTCCAGACAGCCGCGCTCACAGCGCCCACCACAACACATACGTACCGCCTGTCCAAGCGTACTTCCCGACTGACTGGTCCGTACCAGCCTGTGTTAACCGCCGAGCGAAAAACGGTGAACAATAAAATGCGCCCTCATACTTCACGGTGACATTTCTTGCATACTAGTAATACGAAAATAAAATTTCGATTAGCGCTTATTTTCGGTAAAAAAAAAAAAAAAAAAAAAAAAAAAAAAAAAAAAAAAAAAAACAACGGATGCCGGAGAATGGTAATCCATGAGTGACAATTATCACAAGTCGAGATTAATAACCTGGTTGTTTCTAATGTAACAGATGAAGTGATGTAAAGCAATACACATACACTATGCGGCAATGAAAGGCAAACCTACGTTTCTAGCAATTGTAGACTTAGAGAAAGCTTTTGACAATGCTGACTGGAATACTCTCTTTCAAATTCTGAAGATGGCAGGGGTAAAATACGGGGAGCGAAAGGCTATTTACAATTTGTACAGAAGCCAGATGGCAGTTATAAGAGTCGAGGGGCATGAAAGGGAAGCAGTGGTTGGGAAGGGAGTGAGACAGGGTTGTAGCATATCCCCTATGTTATTCAGTCTGTATATTGAGCAAGCAGTAAAGGAAACAAAAGAAAAATTCGGAGTAGGAATTAAAATCCATGGAGAAGAAATAAAAACTTTGAGGTTCGCCGATACCATTGTAATTCTGTCAGAGACAGCAAAGGACTTGGAAGAGCAGTTGAACGGAATGGACAGTGTCTTGAAAGGAGGATATAAGATGAACATCAACAAAAGCAAAATGAGGATAATGGAATGTAGTCGAATTAAATCGGGTGACGATGCGGGAATTAGATTACTTAAAGTAGTGAAGGAGTTTTACAAAATAAATGACGATGGCCGAAGTAGAGAGGATATAAAATGTAGACTGGCACTGGCAGTTTTTGAAGAGAAATTTGTAAACACTGAGTATAGATTCAAGTGTCAGGAAGTCTTTTCTGAAAGTATTTGTATGAAGTGTGGCCATGTATGAAAGTGAAACGTGAACAATAAGTAGTTCAGACAAGAAGAGAATAGAAGCTTTAGAAATGTGGTGCTACAGAAGAATGTTGAAGATTAGATGGGTGGATCACATAACTAATGAGGAGGTATGGAATAGAACTCGAGAGAAGAGAAATTTGTGGCACAAGTTGACTAGAAGAAGGGATCGGTTGGTCGGACATATTCTGAGGCATCAAGGCATCACCAATTTACTATTGGACGGCAGTGTGGAGGGTAAAAATCGTAGGGGGAGACCAAGAGATCAATACACTAAACAGATTCAGAAGTATGTAGGTTGCAGTAGGTACTGGGAGATGAAGCAGCTTGCACAGGATAGAGTAGCATGGAGAGCTGCATCAAACCAGTCTCAGGACTGAAGGCCACCACAACAAGTGTCAATGTGGTACTTATTGTTGTGGAAACTTGCTTGGAAGTATCGTTCAGTAGTCTAGGAGTCCAAGTTCCACACTCTAGACGAATACTTTCTTGAAACTTCTCCTAACACACAAAAATTTCGGAACAGCTTTTCTTGCTAATGCCAGTCTAAATTTAAGTCTGACATGGTCAGTTATTCTGCTCTTCATATAGCAAAACTCTCATTCCCTAGAATCATCCGATTCAGTTCGACTACACTCGAATCTATTTACTTTTGTTGGTGTTAATCTTATATCCTGTCCTCAAGAAAATATTTATTCCGTTCATTTTATTTTCCATGCCGTTTCTGGAAGAAATTAAAATATCATAGGCGAACCTTGATGTTTTCATTGCTTCCCTAAAAGAAACACCTCGAAAAGCAACTCTTGCTTTTATCTCTATGCTACCGGCAGATACTGTAGTAAGTGCCGATACAACCTGGGGCTCACGACAGTACCAGACCGGGGTATTCTGCCCCTACGACAGGAGAAGTCGCAGTAAAATCTTCAAATTTGGAGTCCTGACTTCCTCAGTTGTGCGTAAAATAACGGTATATTGATAATTTTTACTTTTGGCTCACCTAATTACAACGCGGTCCAAAAATAAAAATTATCAGAAGTAGCAGTAGTTTATAGGCATGTCAGGAAGCGCCGACACTACAGCCGAAACCACCAACATTCGCACATTTAACATGCTAGCAGTAAGACAGCTGATTTTTGTCGCTACGATTTCACTACACTTATTCCGCATGCGCAGTGTCATTTTCCTCGCGTCACTGACGGCGGACATCTCGTGGTGCGACCACAGTAACTAGTGCACTGGCTGCTATCTGGAGCCCCCGAAATCCAGGAATTCCTTCGGACAGGAAGTGAGGCGGGCGGCCTTGGTTCGTGCCGGCTGGGTCAGCCGCGAGCCGCGAGGTGCGACCGACCAAGGTCGCCAGGCTGCAGTGTGCACACCCTTCGCTTCCCTTCACTTTACTTCTCTCCGTTATGTTCTGCAGAAATCGCACAGGTCGACCATAACGGTATCTAACAGCTTGTTCCGATGGCGAAACTACTGACATTCCCAGGCCAAGCAGAAATTTCCGCATGCGCAGCTGTCCTCGATGGTGAAAGCGCGAGACGGCTCTAGCAAGGCGCAGAGAGAGAGAGAGAGAGAGAGAGAGAGAGAGAGAGAGAGAGAGAGAGAGAGAGAGAGAGAGAGAGAGAGAGGTGGGAGGGGGTGCTTGGATAAAGAATTACTGGGAAATGGGAAAGAGAGAACGTCAAAATGTAATAAAATGGGAAATAGAACAAGCATGCTATAGGGACTCAGTTAAGTTGCAGAAGACTTACGGAATCCGGTGATTGGAACGAACATTCTGATGAGCACGCTTGAGAGCGCACCGAAGGAAGACGAAAATGAGAATTAGCGGAAATCAGAACAGCGAGAAACTTAGTATCCAAATTCGTGATCACGAAATAGACCAAGTTACGGAGTTCTGCTACCTTGGAAGCAAAATAGCCCAAAACGGACGAAGCAAGGACGACAGACAGGCAGCAGACTAGTACAGGTGAAGAGGGCACTCCTGGCCAAGAGAAATGTATCAAACATAAGCCTTAATCAGAGGAAACATTTTTTTTGTTGCGAATGTACATTTGGAGCACAGCGTTGTATGTTAGCGACTCATGAACTGTGCAAAAAAAAAAAAAAAAAAGATGAACGGAAAAGAAAGCATCTGAAACGTGGTGCCACAGAAGAATGTTGAAAATTAGGTGTGCTGATTAGGTAATTAATGAGGACGTACGTTCAAGAATCTACAAAGGAAGCAACATATGGAAAACACTGACGATAACAAATGATAGGGTAGTAGGACATGTGTTGACATTAGGGAATAACTTCCATAGTATTAGAGGGAGCTGTGGAGGGTGAAAACTGTAGAGGAAGAAATAAATTGGAATAGATTCAGCAAATAATTGAGGATGGAGCGGGCAAGTGCTGCTCTGACATGAAGATGTTGTTGAAGACGAATTCGTGTCGGGCTGCACCAAACTAGTCAGAAGGGTGGTGACAAAAAAGTTATAGGTGCACATTCTAGCTGATTGAGAACACCGCTCCTGAACAATACAAAAAATTCCTGGAATTCAACTTAAGTGTTACAGGTACAGATGTACTGGTGTACCTAAACCGACGTACGAAAATTTTAATACGTCGCTTTATTTTTGAACATCGTACCGACTACAGTTAAGTTTAACTTCAAGAACATATTTCAATATCTGAAACTGTAATTTGTCATCAAATACAAGTATAAGAAAAAGGGTTCCAGAATTGTCTAGCTATGATTGGAAGAATTTCCAATAAGAAACAACTTTTTTTGTTACGTACACGAACGTGTATCACATGTAAGTCACACTGAGTGCCGCTAGGAAAGCCCTGTGACCGACCAGAGATCAGAGATTGTACTCTGGCATTTGAAGCCAGACACGAAACACCGCCACATGTGCTCTGCTAGTTGAGCTTAGTAAGGCAGACAGGAGTTCTGAAATGGTAAGCAAGCACTCGCACTGGAACGAACCAAGTTCGATGTTTGCATTCGGAAGCTCATAATCGTCCACTGGTTGTTATTGTCTGTTCTTTTTGCATGATCTAAAAGACGCGGCTTTTGCTCGTAATGCTCAATTAAAACGCTCCCTTTTCGCTGTGCCTGAAGACGGGCGTGTGAGTGAAGGGTTCGATATCTAATGCACCTATCTTTGCTCTCACGCACGAAGAATTTGTTCTGCAGACAATCTTGTAGGTGGGGCAACTACAACAGTGAGTAGACTTCCTGGGTATTAACGAACCTCTTCAGCTGTATTTGATATTCTCATGTGGAAGTTTTTAATATTTTTTAAAAACTAAAATCTTAATTTACCACACCACTGTGTATCTCAGGGCTGTTATTCCTTCTGGATATATTTTTATACAGATGTTCACCTGAGGATTGGGCTTTTAGTGGCACGAAACAGGTAGTGATCTAATTGAGCTGAAGCGGTTTATTAACACCGAAAAAGAACTGGTTCCTCCGGAACAAAATGTCAACCAAGTGTTGCCTGCAGGCTCGGGGAAAGAGTGAATCGAGTCGGACTGACATTGCAGACAAGTGGATGCTGCGTCATGACAATCTTCCATGTCACACGGTCACTTCCATGACGGAATTTTTACGTCAAAAGGCATCCCTCTTGTTCCACGTCTCCCTCCCTTCTCTCCCCCCCCCCCCCCCCCCCTCCATTCACCTGATCTGAGTTCTCGTGACATTTTCTTTTCCCGAAATTAAAATCTGGATTGGTAGATCACACAACTAATGAGGAGGTATTAAATACAATTGGGGAGAAGAGGAGTTTGTGGCACAACTTGACAAGAAGAAGGGACCGGTTGGTAGGACATGTCCTGAGCCATCAAGAGATCACAAATTTAGCATTGGAGGGCATCGTGGAGGGTAAAAATCGTAGAGTGAGACCAAGAGATGAATACACTGAGCAGATTCAGAAGGATGTAGGCTGCAGTATGTACATGGAGATGAAGAAGCTTGCACAGGATAGAGTAGCATGGAGAGCTACATCAAACCAGTCTCAGGACTGAAGACCACAACAGCAACGACAACAACAACAACAAAAGACGTCTTTTGGGACTCTTTAGAACATTCAAAAGAATTCGACCGACATGCTGACGGCCCTACCAGTTGAAACGTTCCAGCGCTGCTACCAAGACTGGGGTTGTACTACGACAGGGAACAAAGACTTCGTAGGTGCCGAAGGGAACTACTTTGAACGGGATAGTTGCAATGTTTTTGTTTCAAAAAAATGAAATCTAGGTAGTTAAATCAAGTTTAATTCTCTTCTCTCTCACGCCTCGCAACCACGCTGTTTTATTTGCTGTATATAATTTCATGTATCTTCCAAAGGCGCGTCAATTTTAGAAAAAAAAACTTTACCGTCAGTTTTTTTAGTTCTTTTGTTGCTATTGAGGACATTGGCATGTAGACGTCCAGCATGTGCACGCCCCACTTGTAGGAATGCTGAAGTGTACGGTGTTAGTCCCTGCTTTCCCTGTGTCTGCAGCGTAAACACGGTGTTGGTGCCACCTCTGTGAGGCCTCAGTGCGCTTTGCCGGGTAACAGGTTTTCAGACGCTCCTAGGAAGGCGGCGGCGGCCAAGCTGTGCCGAGCGGCCAGCAGGCAGACACGCGAGCGCGTGACGCAGCCAGCTGGCTGAGATAAGCGGCGCGGCCTGTGCTGTGCTGGGCTGGGCTGGCCAGCCGGCCTGGCGCTGCGCTATCGCAGACAGGGCGGCGTCGCCAGCGCTCGGGCCCGACAGCGGGGCGCCGCAGCTGTCGCCGCAAAGCTACCTGCTTGCCCGTCCGTCCGACAGCCGCTCGCTCGCCTGCACAGCAACGGCCCTCTCCTACGGCCTCGTAAACGCCTTGTCCACGAGTGATTTAACATCGTGAGCTCGCAGCTTTATTTCTTCTCAAACGTCGCCGGTCCATCTTAAACGAAGGAGCCTTGTACTGACGCTGCGAACCTGCTGCGAGAATTTGTACTGGCCAACCGCTGCTGCATCCCACCGATCGCTGGGAAGCAGCAGTCTCAGGTGAAGGGGGCAGTGCGCACGCGTTCGCAACACTGAAGACAGCTGCCTTCAGTTTGGACGTGGAATTGCTCACAGAAGGGCTGAAGAATACCCTGAAATACGGGGCACGTCTCGCAAAGAGTGTCATGGTAAGATTAACAACAGAGCCGCTTGGTTTCGATAATGTGTAAACTGCGGGGGGGTTTTACTGCGAAAACTAATCAAGAGCGAAATGACACAGGTAAATTACCCTGTTAAAAAATATTGTGTTCTGTTCTGGGTGTGGCTTTTTCCTCGAGTGTGGCCGCTTTAGACTTCCAATAGCGCTAATCGGCAAACAGTAAGGGGGGGGGGGGGGGGCGTAAAGGGAAAGGTCTCTCAGTTTTTCAAATCTCGTTCGGCGCAGTCTTTTCTTCTCATCCTCTCCGGTAAGTCACCCCTGACCCGGGTTTCTGCGTGTCTTTTCCGAACTCTATCCCTTTTCCTAAACCTCACCAGTACTTTTCCTTCACCTCTATTCCCCTTCAACCCTTCTGCCAGGAGGCGGCTCTGGCTCCGCATTCGTAATACCTTTTATATGTGTGTTTTCCTTTCAAAAATGTAGGGGTGGACATGTTCTCCAAAAAAGGTGCGTATTTACATTGATCCACTATGCCTTTCAGAATGAGCAGATCATACAGCGACTCCCATGAAAACATTCCCAGACTGTAACACTCCCTCCTCCGGCCTGGATCCTTCCGACGAACGTTTCAGGGTATTTGCCTTTAGATGTTTTCCGTCGACTCAGTATAAAAAGTGATTCATCTGGAAACGCCACTTGTTCACCTTCCGTGGACGTTCAGTTGCCGTACTAGCGGTCAAATTCCAGCCTTCGTCGCCGACGAACATCACCAGAGAGCACAGGTGCACGAAACACGCGCCTGCTGCCAAGGTCCATACGCAGCAACGTCCGCTGAACGGTCGCTGAGCAGACACTGTGGGCAGCCCCTTGCTTCACCTGGGCGGTTCCTTGCTGAACAGTTGCACGTCTATTCGCCCATACACGTCTCCGCTGTGTCGTTCATCCTTGTCAGCTACGGCTCGTGGTGGGCCACAGTTGCCTCGGTGCCGGTTTTTTCCGCAGCCATTTTTCCATGCATAGTACACTTAAACCACAGCGGAGCGCCTACAGTTTACAAACTTAGTCGTTTCGGAAACGCTTCCACCCTCGGCGCGAAAACCAATGATGTCAGATAAATCGGTTCGTTTCTGCATTGCGACAATGAGTTCAGTGTTTTCCGCGTCCTCCCGATACGCTTTATACGTCCTCCACTGCTAGTGCTACCACCTACCATCTGTGACTGGTCATTTCAGGTTGACGTCGAACGTGGTGGTGGTGGTGGTGGTGGTGGTGGAGAGGGTTTTAAGGGCGCACGACGGCAAGGTCTTCACCATCCGCTCAGTAGGAGATTGAGACGGGTGTCAAGAAAATATTCAGAACAGTAAGATAAAACAGAACGTAAAACACAGGTAACATGCCTGGAAAAATATGTGCCTACCCACACCAAAACGTGTGACGAACCATGCCGTCGCAGTAAAACGTGGACAACACAGGAACAAAGTGGCTGGCTGACCGCAAGGAAAAAGGGAGGAGCCAGCCACTGTGCAATACACTAAAACCTCCAGCCTAAAAATTTAGGCCGGAGTCAAGACACATTACAAAACTTTAAAACCATAGACACACACGTCTATCATTAACTAAAACACAGGGCAGATCCCCATCAACTTGTGCTTCTGCCCTTGCACCGCGGTATAAAATGCAGTCTGTTAAAATGTGGCGGACCGAGATGTGCACACCACAAGAATCACTAAACGGGGGATCCTCCCGCCGTAATAGAAAGCCACGTGTGAGAGGACAGTGCCCAATCCGAAGACTAAAACTGAAGTGATATCAAGTGTTCCCCAGGGAAGCGTCCTGGGACCTCTGCTGTTCCTGATCTATATAAATGACCTGGGTGACAATCTGAGCAGTTCTGTTAGGTTTTTCGCAGATGATGCTGTAATTTACCGTCTAGTAAGGTCATCCGAAGACCAGTATCAGTTGCAAAGCGTGAGGTGATCCACACGAGTTCCAAAAGAAATCCGTTGGAATTCGATAGTACAATTCTCAAGGCTGTTAATTCAACTAAGTACCTGGGTGTTAAAATTACGAACAACTTCAGTTGGAAAGACCACATAGATAATATTGTGGGAAGCCGAGCCAAAGGTTGCGTTTCATTGGCAGCACACTTAGAAGATGCAGCAAGTCCACTAAAGAGACAGCTTACACTACACTCGTTCGTCCTCTGTTAGAATATTGCTGCGCGATGTGAGATCCTTACCAGGTGGGATTGACGGAGGACATCGAAAGGGTGAAAAAAAAAAAAAAAAAAAAAAAAAAAAAAAAAAAAAAAAAAAAAAAAGGGGCAGCTCGTTTTGTATTATCACGTAATAGGGGAGAGAGTGTGGCAGATATGATACGCGAGTTGGGAGGGAAGTCATTAAAGCAAAGAAGTTTTTCGTCGCGGCGAGATCTATTTACGAAATTTCAGTCACCGACTTTCTCCTCCGAATGCGAAAATATTTTGTTGAGCCCAACCTAGATAGGTAGGAATGATCATTAAATTAAAATAAGAGAAATGAGAGCTCGAACAGAAAGGTTTAGGTGTTCGTTTTTCCCGCGCGCTGCTCGGGAGTGGAATGGTAGAGAGATAGTATGATTGTGGTTCGATGAACCCTCTGCCAAGCACTTAAATGTGAATTGCAGAGTAGTGATGTAGATGTAGAAGACGCGTGAGGGTCACTTCTTCCCGCCTGAGCAACCGGCAGGAGGAACGCCATGGCTGAGTTGTAGACGGTTGTCACATTAATGTGACTGGACCGTGTCAAATGAAAGCAGCAACTAGGACTTTCATGTTTGCCACCGAATGTCGTCGCGGTAATGCCAGTGCTGACGTAGACAGGCTGACAGTGGTGGAATGCATACCAGAAATGCCGACGCCGCCTGACGTCCAGGTGTTGCACAGCTAGGAATGCGAGTGATTTCATCAGCACGTCGCAGCTGCTGAAGATCGGCCAGGTGCGCTGAGCTGCGCGGCCTCGCATTGGGCAATCAGCTGCGGCCGCGGCCGGCATCGAACCCGCGCCAAGGGCGGCCGCCGACTCGCAGGAAGCGTTGCGACACCGCGCTGCAGGAATTCCGCTCCGTTGTGCCCGCTTCGGTTCGACTCGGCTCCGCTCGTGTTCCGTCGGCGCGTCAGGTTGCGCGCGCGGCAGTTTTCTTCCGATGCTTGCCACGTCACCAGCGTACCGTCGTCGTCAGTAGTTGATACCTGCGGTACGGTTCCAGAACGGACGGAAAGCTTTCCATCTGACCGCGTACTTCGAAAGTGCATACGCTATTCACACTGTAATGGTACTTTAATTACGTAACCGTTACGGCACCTCACCTGAACCTCTCGATACCAGCAATATTCTACTGTGTTTCTCTAAAATAGTTAACATATTTCTGTGACAACATTCAGATTTGATTTCATTAATGTAGAGGTACTTCGATACATCGATACGTATACATTGCAAAGATATTATGTGTATTCTTTATTTTCTCACTATGATCTTTGACGTACTTTTAACTCTGATTTTTGGGCGCGTAAGCGGTTTTCATAGAGTCAAGCTTTGGTCGTCATGTTAAAAAGAAGCAAACTGTAGTCAGTTTATGAAATGTGAACTTTAACAGTGAGGAAGATATGTATGTTTTATATTGTGAAGTAATGTTTAGGAACGAGTTACGTGATATTACAACAAAAGTAATAAAAAAGCAGTGTAACTTAAATTCGGAGTGCTGATTGTTTTTTTACATCACCATTGTCCTCACTTGCAAAAGATTAATGTTCAAGAATGGTTTATGAAACACATCTATTAAACTTTTGAATATCGCAGAATAACACCTAGGCCTTTTTGCATCCGAGCTTGGAATCATCACTAGCTAGATTTTCGACGACTGAGCCATGAGTTCACAACGAGACCAGCGTGAGAAACACGAAAAGATGAGTGCCTAGTTTATCCATTATTTCAAGAAATGACTTTATTAACTGTGCTCTAATGACACCTGCCACATAATGTAACTTTGTTGTTGCCCGAAAATGCAATATTTAGTAGCGTGAGCAACACTACAATCTTAATTTTTGACCTTTGTTGTGGTAGGGTTGTTAGAACATGTTTCGCTCTTTTTTTTTTTTGCCTATCGTGTTTTCAACACTTTCTATTTATTTTACACTATATGGGAAATAGTTCTGATGAATGGTGTTCGGTCTAGTCAACCTTCAATGAAATGCAGTCACCTGTGGGGATGTAGTCGAATTAAATTGGGTGATGCTGCGGGAATTAGATTAGAGAACGAGAAAGTTTTAAGTAGTAAAGGAGTTTTGCTATTTGGAAAAGAAATTAACTGAGGATGGTGGAAGTAGAGAGGATATAAAATGTAGACTGGCAGTGGCAAGGAAAGCGTTTCTGAAGAAGAGAAATTTGTTAACATCGAGTATTGATTTAAGTGTCAGGAAGTCGTTTCTGAAAGTATATGTATGGAGTGTAGCCATGTATGGAAGTGAAACATGGACGATAACTAGTTTGGACAAGAAGAGAATAGAAGCTTTCGAAATGTGATGCTACAGAAGAATGCTGAAGATTGGATGGCTGATCACATAACTAATGAGGAGGTATTGAATAGAATTGGAGAGAAGAGAAATTTGTGGCACAACTTGTCTAGGAGAAGGGATCGGTTGGTGGGGTATACTCTGAGGCATAAAGGGATCACCAATTTAGTATTGCAGGGCAGCGTGGAGGGTACATACGAACATACTGTATATACATACGCAACCCACATACCCATTATACATGTATATAAACAAACAATAGTCACTGCTGACTGATCATTCATTGTATTGGTATATAATGCGTAAATAGCAAGCAATGTCTAAAGTCCTCTGGTATTCATGCGAACTCGTATATTCGCTCTCCTTTCTATGGCGGCACACAACAGACTCTAGTGAGGTGTTTTCGGTTAAACGGACAGCGGCGAAGAAAGGCGAGTAGAGTGGAGTCCCCGAGGATAGGGAGACGGCAAGTAAGGAGATGACGTCAGAGGCCCCGCTGGCGAGCTCATTTCTGATCAGCGAGTGTGTAACTGCCCAGCCGACGCCTCCCCTCCCCGGGGCTGGCTTGGACCGCTCCCTTGTGACCCGTCTGCCCGCGGCGCGCGCCAGACAGAGTGGCTAGGACAGGTGTCTGCGACTATTCCTGGCCGGGCCGCAGTCGACCTCGGAATGCGCCGACAGTAGCTGGCCCACAATCGACGCGCAGCTGTCGCTTTAATTAGAAGGGTCCCCCCCCCCCCCCCCGTAACGCTCTCTGTCACTCCCCAGCGCTCCTAATTGCCTATAAGCCTTCCGAGAATTGTGTGTTCCGCCACACGGAACAGCTGCTTTATTATTATGAAATAAGAACAAAAATAACTGCCACTGTCCTGTGCGAAAAGCACTGAGCCACGGCTAAACAGCACTGCTTTCGCATTTTTAACTCTCGACGTGAATCACCTACCTACCTTCGCAAACTGCCATATTACTCCGGCACGACGATGTGTTTGTTGTGGTCTTCAGTACGAATGCTGTTTAACTACTCAAATATTACTCACTTGAAACTGCTTACTTTAGTGCTCCATATACATTCTTTAGCTCTGCAACTTCCCTTTATTAGGAAACTGACAGTTTCTTGATGATTCCTATCAGCCGATCCCTTCTTTCAATGAAGTTATAGCACGAATTTTCTGTTCTCCCCGTTTCCATTCAGTACCTCTTCATCAGTGATCCGATCTACCATTCTAATCTTGAGAATTCTTCTGTACTAACACATTTCCAAAGTCTTCTCTTTGTTGTCCATCACCCAAGTTTCACTTCCATAAAAGGTTACCCTTCAGAAAAACACTTTCAGAGAATGGTTCAAATGGCTCTCAGCACTATGGGACTTAACTTCTAAGGTCATCAGTCCCCTTGAACTTAGAACTACTTAAACCTAACTAACCTAAGGACATCACACACACCCATGCCCGAGGCAGGATTCGAACCTGCGACTGTAGTGGTCGTGCGGTTCCAGACCGTAGCGCCTAGAACCGCTCGGCCACACCGGCCGGCTTTCAGAGAATGACTTTTCACACTGTAATGTAAGATGTTAACAGATCTCGTATTATTTACGATATGTTATTACTGATATTGCAGACAGAGTAAGATCCGTGTGCGCATTTCGACTGCGAGAAATTCTACAGCAAAACCGGCTCGCATCTGGAACGATACCTGCTTCACTACCAAGACGACGTTCACCCCCGTCTGAACACTATCTTCCCTATATATCGCGACCTATGGAGCAGAAACTGGACTATGTGGACTGTCGTAGGATTGATGCTCTGGAAACATGGTTCTGTAGAACTTCGAACACTAGTAATGACACGGTCCTGAGACAGTCCGCCATCAGAACAGGACTGTCCACTCTTGTCGGTCGGAATGTTTTGGTCACATTGACAGAAGGGGAGAGGCAATGGGAAGAACAATCAGAGGGAAAATTGACGGCCGAAGACTTAGACAAGGTGCATCACGTGATGGATTGACCAGATGAAGAGCCTGACTCTTGTGTGCTTGCAGCAAGCTGGTCAGCTTGCCGAGACAGAGCTTCGTGAAGGCAGGCCGTCAAGGAGTTTCCCACGTGACGCCACTACGCCCTTGCGTAGGGTTAGACCAAAGAGAGATCGTTCACGAATTCCTCTTCTTCCAAAATTATGTGAGATCTGTTTTTGGACCAAGTGTCACTTTCGTACAAAGCTACATCCCAGACAAATACGTTCAGAACGGACTCCCTAATACCTAAATTTGTATTTGATTTTAAAAAATTTCTTTTTTCGATAATGCTTTTCTTGTCATTGCCAGTCTACATTTTATATCCGCTCTACTGCTGCCCCCATCAGTTATTTCACTGCCCAAATAGCGAAACAAGAACTCCATTTTTAGGTCACAATCCTAATTTAATTCCCTCGGCATCGCCTGATTTAACTCGACAACATTCCGCTAGTCTTGCATTTCATTTTTTCATGTTCATCCTGTATCCCCAGAAGACACTGTCCGTACTGTTCAGCTGCTCTCCCAAGTCATCTGACGTCTCTCTTGATTTCTTCCACGCGTGTATCGTCAGCTCCAGTTCCTTTCCTATCGTTTATTCAATTTAGTTCGTGACTTTTTCCTGTAAATGATGTTTCGAATCTATTTGATTCTTGGCTGAGTTATTTATGAACACTGAAATGCATGTGCCATGGGTGAGACATACGATTATTCGGGTGTGTCCTGCTCCAAACGGGCTCAGCGAATGCTCAACAACAGGCCACAAGATAAAAATACAAGCCTTTTCATCGGAACTATTGGAACCCCTTGAAGTCAATGCCGAGGTCTTCGCCGGCCGGAGTGGTCGAGCGGTTCTAGGCGCTACACTCTGGAACCGCGCGACCGCTACGGTCGCAGGTTCGAATCCTGCCTCGGGCAACGATGTGTGTGATGTCGTTAGGTTGGTTAGGTTTAAGTAGTTCTAAGTTCTAGGGGACTGATGACGTCAGAAGTTTAGTCCCATAGTGCTCAGACATTTGAACCATTTTTTGAACAGAGGTCTTCTGTCCCGGTTCGTTACTGGTGGCGAAACCCAGGTGCATCACTTTCAGCCGGAAACGAAAGGGCAGTCATTGGATTGGCACCAGCCACTATCACCAACAATGAAATTCAATGCAGCTCCCTCTGCTGGCGGAGCCTTGATGACTGTTTCTTGGGATAGTGATGCCTACTTTCTTATGGAAGCGTTGACATGAGGGTCAACCATTAATTCAGAGCCCTAAGCGAAGACTTTGACGAAGCCCAAAATCCATTTCCGACGTGGTCGGTCAGAAAAGAATCCAAAAGAAATTTTACTCCAGCACGACAATGTGCGTTGACAGTGAAGAAATTTAAGAAACGTTTCCGACAATTTCGGTCTGACACCAATCCAAAGAAAATCTTGCTCCAACACGACAACGCACGCCCATACACAAGTCTCAGAAGCCGAGAAAACGTGGTGAGACTAGGTTAGTCCTCACTGCCGTATACACTCCATAGTCCAGACGTGGGCGGCCTCTCCCTTCCACCTGTTTGGGTCCTCTAATCGGAACACGCTTTCAGTATTATGAGATGCAGATAAAACATGGGTAGGTGCACGAGCCAACAGCGTTTACTAACTTGGAATACCCGAGCTTACATAAGGCTGGCGTAAGGCCATATAATGTGATGGAGACTATTAGAAGAAATTATGGGTTAATATTTATCGATCGATCGACCGTCTCCATCTCTCTCCCCCCCCCCCCCCCCCCTCTCTCTCTCTCTCTCTCTCTCTCTCTCTCTCTCTCTCTCTCTCTCTCTCTCTCTCTCTCTCTCTCTCTCTCTCTCTCACTCATTTTCAGATTCACGTAGGTGTCGCGAGCGAGATCTCAGACTTTGTTCGTTTGCCAACCAACCGCGGAAGGCAGCACTCGAGGGGGATGGGGAGGGGGAGGGGCCAGTTGGTCGGGGAATCCTGGTGGCGACGACCGCGGCCACCGGCGCGCCAGACGGAGTGGCTAGGCGGGGCGGGGCGCGGCTGGGTGCGCATCCGCTCCACAGCGGGCTAGCTGCTAGCTGCCCGCCAGCCGCCACTATTCCTGTCCCGGCGGAATGCGGCTGGCTGCCGGCCGCTGTATCCGCCCGTCTGCCAAACCGTGTCGTGTCTTACGGGTACACCACTCTCTTCACTCCGTCACAAACTTTTTTTTTTAGTGGGACTTACATGCTAAGGTCATCAGTCCCTAAGCTGACACACTACTTAACCTAATTATCGTAAGGACAAACACACACACACACACACACACACACACACACACACACACACACACACACCCATGCCCGAGGGAGGACTCGAACCTCCGTCGGGAGCAGCCGCACAGTCCATGACTGCGGCGCCTAGACCGCTCGGCTAATCCCGCTCGGCTAATCCCGCGCGGCCCGTCACAAACATACAATATTTCTGGTCAACTTTTAACAGGATTTCTCGACTGCGCCTGTTTGCTCGTTTCGGTAACTTGTCTACGACAGTTAAAGTGGTTTTCTCCGAGTTGGGGGTAACGGGCTGCTCTTTCCTTAGTTCCCCTAAATAGCTAGAGGTCTGTGCAATCTAGGTCAACTCCAGGTGCAGTGATTTCTCCTTGACGTCCGGCAATTTCCACAGTGGCTACACTCTGCTTCTGATTGACTGGTTGGAAGGCATAAATCTTAAATGATTTCGTGCAGCCGTTTCGAGCTCGTGGAATGATGAAGCTGTGGGCTCTCTGGGACAGAGTTTGTGATTTAAAATGGTTATTTCTTCATTACTCTGAAGTTAGTGATCATTCGTCATGAACGAGGTTACTTTGCTGGTACGATGAGCCTACAAAGCACATTAAAGTGTGTTTTCGCTGGCGAGGTAGTACTTTGCTTAGGCACTTTTTATTCTCGCCAAGTGTTGTGCATTAGTTAGGCAGGTATTACACTGTCAAATATCTTTGTCAAATATACATCTTTATGTCAAATATATTTGTCAAATAAATCTGTCAAATGAACTTATCAAATAAATTTGTCAAATAAATTTGATGGTGTAATAGGGCACTTTGTCAAATGTCGTCAAATATTTGATCAAATCTAGGGCCTCGCTGTAGATTTGATCAAAGAAGTCGCTTGTCTTCTGTTACTACAATGTGACATGTTTCCACATGGAGCGCTAGCATCACTGTAGCGTTCTGTGATCTGTAGTGTTTTTGTAAGCACTGCCGGTAATACAGTTGGTGTTTGCCGACAACTACAAAATTAATAGAGATGTATGAAGCTGATGAGGCGCTTTACAGCGTGAGGCACCCTGAATACAAAAATAGATTAAGAAGATTGGAGACCTGACCTGACCCAACCCAACCCTCTCCCGTAGCAAGGAATCTGAGTTTCTGTTAGCCTGTCTTCTGCAGATATAGCAGTTCTTAAGTGAGTATTAGGCTTTGTGATACGAGGATACACTTCACTGAGCACATACAGAAATGTATGCTCATCCATTCCTAAATAATTAATATAACCTCAAGTAACAGGTTTTGTTGAATGCTTTTATCGTGTCGTAAAACCCAGGTACGTTTCATTTTTTTTCTCTGCTTCTCTTGCGCATGCGCACACAGTGCAGTTGTGATACATGCAACTGCTGCACAAGTTGTTGTCAGCCATCTTGAATTTTGACAAAAAATTTGATGACAGTGTAATACCCCTTTTTAGCGTCACATCAAAGATCCTTGTCAAATATATTTGACGAATATTTAATCACATATTTGATAAAATCTTTGACAAAGAAATTTGATAGTGTAATGCCGGCCTTGGCGTGGACTCGTTTGGTAGTAGTAGTCCTCAGAGCAGAGCGCAAAACCAGTAGCTAGCTCGAGGTGGTGTTGCATAAAAGTGTTGGACTTGGCTTTACATAAAGAAAACACCACAAACAACTTATCCGAACGCGACGGAAATATGTAGACGTAATGTACATTTACAGACAAACAAATGACTATAATTTCGGAAAAACTGGATTATTTATTCAAGAGAAAGCTTTATCACCGGCCCTTAAGCAAGAAGTGATTCGGCTTGCCACTGATTGATGGACTTGTTGGCTGTCCTACCGAAGGATATCGTGTCAAATCCTATGCGATTGGCGCGTTAGATCGTCAAAATACCGAGATGTCTCCTGAGCTCTGCTCATACCACTTCGAATGTCCTCAATTGGGCAGAGATGCGTCGATCTTGCTGGCCAAGGTACGGTTTGACAAGGACGAAGAAAAGCAGTATAAGCTCTCGCTGTGAGCGGGCACCTGTTGTCTTGCTACAATGTGAGCCCAGAATGGCTTGACATGCACAGGAACCAAACTGGGTGTAGAATATCGTTAACGTACTGCTTTACTTATGTCACCTTCCCAATTGCAGTCCAGTTTGCAGAGTCTCCAACCCGCAGGCGGCGACCAGGAAATATCGACAAACTGCTTGTTGCACTACTCAGCGTCCTGATCGTGTGGAACATTTGTTGCCGTCATTGTGGCGCCTTTCCTCGCGACTTTTCTTTCCTATCTTTCACGCTGCAACACATTCCTCAGATACTCTAGCTGCGCACGATTGGATATTTTATCTGTTATTACTTTTAAAAGCTCTAGTTGGATTCATGACAAGTTAGTCCCGTGTCGTGTGGTGAACATTTACCTCTCCTTAGAGACAGTAATAAGATATGACCAAGTAGTAAACGTGACTATAAAATAAAGGGATATCTGAGTCCAACCAATGACAGCGAATGCTTCAGATAGTTATCACAAAGAAAATTTGTTTAGACTGTTGTCCTCTTATCAACTTAAGATTGATGTCAGCACCCTACCCTGAATGTATACCACTTAGGAAATTAGGCTAAGAATCACGCGGCGTCTGCAGGACATTAAGAACCTCCAGTTTAGAACTCGAGACGAGCCGCTCTCGTTCTTTGGGAATAGGCCCACAGGAGAGCGGGTGAGTCTCGCGCGAGCAGCACGAGCAGCCGCTGCAAAGATTTCGTTAGCGAAATATCTTCGCGGCGGGCAAAAAGACGAGTGCCGACCGCGGGCCGGCCGGCGTTAATATTAATGTCGGCCGCGGTCGTTCGTTTATTTCTGCTTCCGCAGCCCCGGGTAGGACCCGCGGCCGGCACAGAGCGGCGTCATTTACAAACAATGGGCGGTCAGAGCGAGCCGGGCTGCGCTCGGGTATCGCCGAGAGGCATCGGGGAGGCTGTACGGGCGAACCGCCGATACACACGCTTATGTGTACCTCTACGTAAGGCTCCGGTAACGCCGCTGCACCAGAAACGAGGCACGGCGAGGAACCTTAATACGCCGCTCCTCAAAAGCGGGCCATTTTCTCCTCCTCCGCCTTGCCGGGCGTCTCGCGTTTCTCCATCCCACAGCATCGCCGTCTTTTTACTCTTTTTTCCGTCAGCCCTTTCTACGTTCCTCCCGGACTGACGTGTCCTTCAGGTATGCGGTGACCCCCAGCATTGTGCTCGCGCTCTGTCCGTGTCACAGAAGGCCCGTAGGCACAGTGGTCGAGATCCGACACAGCAGTGGGGCAGAACGGCGCCCGGACCCACAACAAAACCCTCCACCGACAAGGGAACCTCCCCATCGCACCCCCCTCAGATTTAGTTATAAGTTGGCACAGTGGATAGTCCTCGAAACACTGAACACAGATCATTCGAGAAAACAGGAAGAAGTTGTGTGGAACTATGAAAAAAATAAGCAACATATACAAAGTGACTAGTCCATCTGCAAGATAGGCAACATCAAGGATAGCTGGGATCAGGATCGCCGTGGTCCCGTGGTTAGCGTGTGCAGCTGCGGAACAGAAGGTTCTTGGTTCAAGTCTTCCCTCGAGTGAAAATTTTACTTTACTTATTTTCGCAAAGTTATGATCTGTCCGTTCGTTCATTGACGTCTCTGTTCACAGTAATAAGTTTAGTGTCTGCGTTTTGCGACCGCACCGCAAAACCGTGCGATTAGTGGACGAAAGGACGTGCCTCTCCAATGGGAACCGGAAACATTTGATCGCAAGGTCATAGGTCAACCGATTCCTCCACAGGAAAACTCGTCTGATATATTCTATACGACACTGCTGACGGCATGTGCGTGACATGACAGGAATATATTGTCGACCCACGTAACTTGTACACTTGGCGAATGGGTAAAAAGATTCTTCTACCTTGTACGACTTAGGTTTTCTTGTGGATGTGATAATCACTCCCAAAAAAGTGATGAAAAAATTAGAGTGTCACATAAACCGCAACAAATGAATGCAACAGTTTCACTGTCGCACGGTTTTCCCTGTGCTCTGTCAAAACATATGTTTTTAACGTTTTCAAATTTTTCGGTGTGTAGATCATCAAATCCTGCTTATGTCCACGCAAAGCTGAACATGTCCTGGAATTTTGGAGTGCGGCTGCTCACGCTGACCACGGGACCACGGCGCTCCTGAGTTCACATCTCCTTGATGTTGCCTATCTTACGCATGGACTACTCAGTTTGTATATTTTACTAATTTTTTGATAGTTCCACACAACTTCTTCCTGTTTTCTCGATTGATCTGCGTTCAGTTTTTCAAGGCCTATCCACTGTGCCAACTTATAACTAAATCTGAGGGGGGTGCGATGGGGAGGTTCCCTTGTTAGAGCCATTTGACCCATTTTTTTTATTGTGTACGCCTTATCCGCGTGTTCTACAAGAGATTTCCAAGTGTTGCAGCAACGCTGGGCGACCAGTTTAAGACGCTCATGACTTCATGACCAAGGCCAGCGGTTTAGTGTGTGCTCCTATACCGGCTGCATCAATACACGTTTTGTAAACTCATTTTTGTGCCTCTGGAGCACGTGATGTGCTTTCGATTGTCATTAGAGTCTCACGGCAGTAACAAGGTGCAGATTCTATCGTTTTTGTGCAGCACTGGTCTCAAATAAAACAATTGCTTTTTGAGCTAAATATCTTTCTGGGTTTGGTCTTTCCACTACCAGCTCCTCGCTATCTATCGTATCAGGAAATATGATGCAACTGTGTGAGAACACAGCCTGTAGTTTAGTTGCCGCTGTTTGAACTAATCACACACATGTCGGTTGATCCATAAAAACAGGATCTAGCGCAACAACTTTCGTGTCGCAACCTACTCCGCTTTTTCTAGTGTGACGACGTCTATCGTTAAAACATTTACGATGCAGTTTTAATATGCCATTGCGGATAATGCTGGAGAAAGGTACAAGCAAGATGCGCGAAACTGCTGTGTCTGCATATGCAGGCTCCAACTAGGCGCTTTCTTCGTATCACGCAGCAAATCGAAGAGGAAGCAGCAACACCCAGCGTACAGGCTCATCACGTCTTGTTACCTAACGGGTGTTTGTTTGCTCCGCCATTGCCTTATCTGATGGGACTCCTTATCGGGGAACGTAATTTTCCTCCACAGCAACCTGCAGATGCTTCACGACAGTTGCGCACTATGGACGACCACGTCTCCATCTACGTACGTACTTCACAAGCCGGTGTACAGTGCACGGCGGAGCGTACTTCAATGCAATATCCATCGTTTCCTACCCTACTGCTTTCGCACATTCACACAGGGAGAAAAGACTGCCCATGTGCCTTAGGTCCCGCCCTAATACACTACTGGCCATTAAAATTGCTGCACCACGAAGATGACGTGCTACAGATGCGAAAATTTAACCGACAAGAAGAACATGCTGTGATATGCAAATGATTAGCTTTTCAGAGCGTTCACGCAAGGTTGGCGCCGGTTGACCGGTGTTGCCTGGGGAAACGTTGTTGTCATGCCTCCTGTATAAGGAGGAGAAAGGCATACAATCACGTTTCCGACTTTGATAAGGGTCGGATTGTAGCCTATCGCGATTGCGGTTTATCGTATCGCGACATTGCTGCTCGCGTTGGTCGAGATCCAATGACTGTTAGCAGAATACGGAATCGCAGGGTTCAGGAGGGTAATACGGAACGCCGTGCTGGATCCCAACGGCCTCGTATCACTAGCAGTCGAGATGACAGGCGTCTTATCCGCATGGCTGTAACGGATCGTGCAGCCACGTCTCGATCCCTGAGTCCACAGATGGGGACGTTTGCAAGACAACAACCATCTGGACAAACAGTTCGACGACGTTTGCAGCAGCATGGACTATCAGCTCGGAGACCATGGCTGCGGTTATCCTTGGCGCTGCAACACAGACAGGAGCGCCTGCGATGGTGTACTCAACGACGAACCTGGGTGCACGAATGGCAAAACGTTATTTTTTCGGATGAATCCAGGTTCTGTTTACAGCATCATGATGGTCGCATCCGTGTTTGGCGAAATCGCGGTGAACGCACATTTGAAGCGTGTATTCGTCATCGCCATTCTGGCGTATCACTCGGCGTGATGGTATGGGGTGCCATCGGTTACACGTCTCTGTCACCTCTTGTTCGCATTGACGGCACTTTGAACAGTGGACGTTACGTTTCAGATGTGTTACGACCAGTGGCTCCACCCTTCATTCGATCCCTGCGAAACCCTACATTTCAGCAGGATAATGGACGACCGCATGTTGCAGGTCCTGTACGGGCCTTTCTTGATACAGAAAATGTTCGACTGCTGCCCTGGCCAGCACATTCTCCAGATCTGTCAGCAACTGAAAACGCCTGGTCAATGGTGGTCGAGCAACTGGCTCGTCACAATACACCAGTCACTACTCTTGACGAACTGTGATCTCGTGTTGAAGCTGCATGGGCAGCTGTACCTGTACACGCCATCGAAGCTCTGACTCAATGCACAGGCGTATCAAGGCCTTTATTACGGCCAGAGGTGGTTGTTCTGGGTACTGATTTGTCAAGATCTATGCACCCAAATTGCATGAAAATGGAATCACATGTCAATTCCTGTTTAATATATTTGTCCAATGAATACCCGTGTATCATCTGCATTTCTTCTTGGTGTAGGAACTTAAATGGCCAGTAGTGTATGCTACATAGAAAAATGTAGTCTCGGAATTTCAAAACCCCACATTATTTGTTGGCGCTGCGATCTTCCTCGTCCGTGTATATTTTTAATTATTTTATTGAAATATTAGAGGGGAGAACAGGCCGCTGCTGGCCGTCAGCTATTGGAGTAATGAAAGTAACTTCTAAAGAAAAAAATCGAGTACACGGGTGAGGAAGCAGCCGGTGTGGTTCCTCTGGCGGCAGCGTTCGGCGCCCACTTGTTGTCTCGGCAATTAGCGAGCGCACGGGCAGGCGCCACCGGCGACTGGCTGACACGGCCGCCTCACGGGACCAGCCAGGCGTCTCCCCGCCTCTGCGGCTAGAGCCAGCCGGCAGCGCCCTGTCCGACGTTCCGCAAACACATTTCCAGCTCGAGTGGTCAGCGGAGGCGGCCGTGAGTCGGCACGACCGGGGTGAGGTTAGCGTTCGCGGAAAACTGCCGAGTGTTTGGTCAGCAATCCACCGACTCCATTCATGCTACGTAGGCGTCACCGACTATCGTCGCTGGCAAAACAGTATTCGCAACCACTGCCGCAACAGCACCGCCGCTCCCTGCTCCGACATACTGAGCAAACATTTACGCCGTTTCTGAGTCCCTTGGCCGCACCCTGAAACTCTCCGGAGATTCATTCACTGAATGATGTCAGCACTTGTGTGGCTGCAAATTCATTAAGCATAGCCTCGAGATCTGACGAGGTTCTTCCATTAACTTCTTCAGGCGGGCCGTTAAAAAGAAGAAGAAAAAACAGCCTTCTCGGATGGGCTCCCTTTCGTAGGCACAGTACGTAGAATCAGAAACCAAATCCAACACGTATACACCGAACCCCCGCAGATAATCTAACATGCGGAGGGTTCTTCTCTACTGCTGCCCCTCCCTCCTCTTGCCTGTTTTATCTACGAGTAGTAAGGTCAGTGGCCAAAATGCATGACCTCAAATTTCTGATTTTTTTTCCGGTCGCGGCTATTTCGAGAGATGCATGTTGCCCACAGACACGGGTTCCCAGGTAGATGCCGTGTTTCTTGACTTCCGCAAGGCGTTCGATACAGTTCCCCACAGTCGTTTAATGGACAAAGTAAGGCCATATGGACTATCAGACCAATTGTGTGATTGGATTGAACAGTTCCTAGATAACAGAACGCAGCTTGTCATTCGCAATGGAGAGAAGTCTTCCGAAGTAAGAGTGATTTCAGGTGTGCCGCAGGGGAGTGTCGTAGGACCGTTGCTATTCACAATATACACTCCTGGAAATGGAAAAAAGAACACATTGACACCGGTGTGTCAGACCCACCATACTTGCTCCAGACACTGCGAGAGGGCTGTACAAGCAATGATCACACGCACGGCACAGCGGACACACCAGGAACCGCGGTGTTGGCCGTCGAATGGCGCTAGCTGCGCAGCATTTGTGCACCGCCGCCGTCAGTGTCAGCCAGTTTGCCGTGGCATACGGAGCTCCATCGCAGTCTTTAACACTGGTAGCATGCCGCGACAGCGTGGACGTGAACCGTATGTGCAGTTGACGGACTTTGAGCGAGGGCGTATAGTGGGCATGCGGGAGGCCGGGTGGACGTACCGCCGAATTGCTCAACACGTGGGGCGTGAGGTCTCCACAGTACATCGATGTTGTCGCCAGTGGTCGGCGGAAGATGCACGTGCCCGTCGATCTGGGACCGGACCGCAGCGACGCACGGATGCACGCCAAGACCGTAGGATCCTACGCAGTGCCGTAGGGGACCGCACCGCCACTTCCCAGCAAATTAGGGACACTGTTGCTCCTGGAGTATCGGCGAGGACCATTCGCAACCGTCTCCATGAAGCTGGGTTACGGTCCCGCACACCGTTAGGCCGTCTTCCGCTCACGCCCCAACATCGTGCAGCCCGTCTCCAGTGGTGTCGCGACAGGCGTGAATGGAGGGACGAATGGAGACGTGTCGTCTTCAGCGATGAGAGTCGCTTCTGCCTTGGTGCCAATGATGGTCGTATGCGTGTTTGGCGCCGTGCAGGTGAGCGCCACAATCAGGACTGCATACGGCCGAGGCACACAGGGCCAACACCCGGCATCATGGTGTGGGGAGCGATCTCCTACACTGGCCGTACACCACTGGTGATCGTCGAGGGGACACTGAATAGTGCACAGTACATCCAAACCGTCATCGAACCCATCGTTCTACCATTCCTAGACCGGCAAGGGAACTTGCTGTTCCAACAGGACAATGCACGTCCGCATGTATCCCGTGCCACCCAACGTGCTCTAGAAGGTGTAAGTCAACTACCCTGGCCAGCAAGATCTCCGGATCTGTCCCCCATTGAGCATGTTTGGGACTGGATGAAGCGTCGTCTCACGCGGTCTGCACGTCCAGCACGAACGCTGGTCCAACTGAGGCGCCAGGTGGAAATGGCATGGCAAGCCGTTCCACAGGACTACATCCAGCATCTCTACGATCGTCTCCATGGGAGAATAGCAGCCTGCATTGCTGCGAAAGGTGGATATACACTGTACTAGTGCCGACATTGTGCATGCTCTGTTGCCTGTGTCTATGTGCCTGTGGTTCTGTCAGTGTGATCATGTGATGTATCTGACCCCAGGAATGTGTCAAAGTTTCCCCTTCCTGGGACAATGAATTCACGGTGTTCTTATTTCAATTTCCAGGAGTGTATATAAATGACCTTGTGGATAACATCGGAAGTTCACTGAGGCTATATGCGCATGATGCTGTAGTATATCGAGAGGTTGTAACAATGAAAAATTGTACTGAAATGCAGGAGGATCTGCAACATATTGACGCATGGTGCAGGGAATGGCAATTGAATCTCAATGTAGACAAGTGTAATGTGCTGCGAATACATAGAAAGATAGATCCCTTATCATTTGGCTACAAAATAGCAGGTCAGCAACTGGAAGCAGTTAATCCCATAAATTATCTGGGAGTAGGCATTGGGAGTGATTTAAAATGGAATGACCAAATAAAATTGATTGTCGGTAAAGCAGGTGCCAGACAGATTCATTGGAAGAATGATAAGGAAATGCAATCCGAAAACAAAGGAAGTAGGTTACAGTACGCTTGTTCGCTCACTGCTTTAATACTGCTCAGCAGTGTGGGATCCGTACCAGATAGGGTTGATAGAAGAGATAGAGAAGATCCAACGGAGAGCAGCGCGCTTCGTTACAGGATCGTTTAGTAATCGCGAAAGCGTTACGGAAATGATAGATAAACTCCAGTGGAAGACTCTGCAAGAGAGACGCCAGTAGCTCGGTACGGGCTTTTGTTGACGTTTCGAGAACGTACCTTCACCGAGCAGTCAAGCAGTATATTTGCTCCTTCGTACGTATCTCGCGAAGAGACCATGAGGATGAAATCAGAGAGATTAGAGTCCACATAGAGGCATACAGACAATGTTTCTTTCTGCGAACAATACGAGACTGGAATAGAAGGGCGAACCGATAGAGGTACTCAAGGTACCGTCCGCCACGCACTGTCAGGTGGCTTGCGGAGTGTACATGTAGAACTAGGCCGAAATTATACATTGCTTGACTCTCGTTTTATTGTACGCTCTTGGAATTTTAACATTAAAATTCTCCGTGGTGCATTGACATCACACACTCTCGACTCACTTTAACGGGACGCCCTGTCAAAAGCCTGAATAACTGCTTTTCCAGGAAAAGGCGAATAGCAACCTTTTGAAGCGCTTACTAGGGCGAGACGTGCAGGAAAGAGAAAACAAGGTTCTGGAAGCAGGGATGTGGAGCCATGTCGACCCCAGTGCCGTGGCGAGCTTTGCGAAGTTCCTCGGCTGAGGACCCATGGCGCGGAAAGCTCGATCGAGGTGATCCCACAGGTTCTCGACTGGGTTCGAAGCCGGGGAGATTGGTGACCAGGGCAGTACGACAAACTCATCCTGATGCTCTTCGAACAACGCACGTACACCGTCAGGTATGTGACACGTTGCATTGTCCTGCTGGTAGATAGCATCAATCCGAAGAAAAGCAAACTGCATGCACGGGTGGACATAGTCCCCCAACATAGGTGCACACATGTGTCAATCCACTGTGCCTTCCAGAATGACGAGATCACCTAGTAAATGCCACGGAAACGTACCGCAGACCGTAATGCTTCCTCCTGCGATCTGGACAATTCCGACTATTGTTGCTTTGCTTTCAGACGATTCACGCCGAAGGAACATAAAATATGATTCATCTGCAAGGCCACCTGTTTACAGTTGGTGGACGTGCAGTATTGGCGTGTAAATCCCAGCCTTCGGCGACGAACATGAGTGCATGAATCAGGCGCCGGTTACAGAGGCCCGTACGCAGCAGCCTTGGCTGAACGGTCGACGAGGAGACACTGTTGTTAGCCCCTTGGTTTATCTGGGCCGTCAGCTGCTCAACAGCTGTACGTACCCACCTCCACACACGCCGTTCACCGCTGTCCTCTGTTACCCGTGGTGCACCATAGTTCCCCCGGCGCCGGCTTTGGGTGGCGCCATTTTGCCATGCGCGGTGTACCTCCACCAAGGCGGCACGTGAACAGTCTACAGACTCAACCGTCTGGGAAGTGCTTCCACCCTCGGCCCGAAAGCCGATGATTTCCTTATGGCGTTTCCGCATTGCGACAACGCCTGCACTGTTTTCCGCGTCCCCCAGACACGCTTTATGTTCCTTCCACTGCTCGTGCTGCCATCTGCCGCCTGTGAATAGTTACTGCTCGTCGACACATTAATGTGCCCGGACCGTGTATACTGTTTTGAAAGTGAGACAATGAAATTACAATTAAATCACTACGCTTAGCTCCATACAGGCGTTGATATACGTCAACGGGGACAGTTGAAAATGAGTGCCCTTACTGGGACTCGAACCCGGGATCTCCTGCTTGCATGACAGACGCTCTACTTTTTTTCTTTTTTTTGCAGGGACTTACCTCTGGCACACCTCCCGTGAGACCCACGTTCTCAACTTATTTTCCCGCAGTTTATTCATAGTGCCCCTGCCCATTATAATCATTACTCGCGGCTTTTTGCCGATTCCCGTAAGAGCTCGGGCACTGTTTGTGCATCCGCACAGAATAAGATGGTAAAATTGATGATAAGCCGTCACTATATATGAGTATGGTATCTGTTCTTTCGGACATGTCCGAAAGAACAGATACCATCTTCATATATATATAATGAGAATTAAGTTCCTAAAACTGTATGTTTTTAACACAGCAGTGTCTGAAAGTGAAACGTGGAAATCTTGCAAAAGACGAACCATCTGAAATGTGTTAACTATCGAAGAGTGGTTAAGAAGAGAGTGAAGAGATCAAGTTCGAAATGAAGTGGTACCGTAATAAAATTTTTGGATGCAGTTAGAAGTCTCTGGGAGACTCAAACAAGGTACCTATACGCAAGTGAGGCATCTGCTACGGCATTCAGCAGTGGTTAATGTGGTGCTGACAGGGGCGGTAGAGGAGAAAAAAAATAGCGCCAAAAGAAGACTAGAAGATGCTGAAGTGGTTACAGATGTTGGTAAGCGTGTTAGTTACGTAGAGATGAAGAGATTAGCAAAAGAAAAGGCGACATCATCCAATGTCGAAAGACAGATGAAAAAAACAAAGTCTGCTGGTGTCAAAACATGTGACGTAAACGGTCATATCTTTTGATTGTATTGGCGTGGACTCTTAAATCTTTTATACCGCCACGAGAGCGTAGGCTTTAGGATGTGACAAATTTCAACTCTGTACCTCGACCCGTTCCTGAGAAAAATGGGTCTCAACGGACGGACGGACAGAGAAACAGACAGGGGCGGACAAGCAAGCTAACCTATAAGGGTTCCGCTTTTACTGACTGACCCAAGGAATTATAAAAATAAAACTATCTACCATAGAGTAAACATGAAAGGAAGGATAAGGAGTACGTGTGGGGCGAAGGGGCGTTCT
Source organism: Schistocerca serialis cubense (assembly GCF_023864345.2). NCBI lineage: Eukaryota > Metazoa > Arthropoda > Insecta > Orthoptera > Acrididae > Schistocerca > Schistocerca serialis. The sequence goes on along the minus strand of NC_064643.1, from coordinate 728,073,007 downwards.
GGTCCTTCCTTTGTCCGCTGTAGACCGGGCCCGGCTGCAAGCGGAGAAGTCTGACAGGGCGTACCCGAGGAGAGACAAGGATTTTGTCCCGAGCCTCTAATCCCTGATTTGTATGCGGCCGAGCGACTCTGCAGGTGGCCGGCGAAGAGCAAGAGGGAACTCCACAATCCGCCTGGAGGCAGCTGCGCTGTGCCTTCTTGTCGTTCTAGCCCCACCTCAGGTCCACTTCCGGCTGTCACGGAGCAAAGCCGCTGCTTTGTACGCACGCTCAGGCCGGGTGGAGCAACATCGATCTCCTGGCAGTACGAATGTCAAGTCAGCGAACAAATATCAGCTTATCGTGTATCGCACAAACTTTGACTCGACTCGGAACAGATATAACAGTCAACATGCCGTTCGTAACGGGAACAAGTCGTCAGATGTAAAAAATAACTTTGGGCGGTTACCCCAAGGAAGTGTTGCAGAGTCTATATCCTTCAACAATGTGTGTTCACAGGGTGTTTGTCTTTAACTTTGAACAACTAAATATCTGGAAAATTCGCATCGTATGAAAAAATTGTTCTAGATGAAACGTTAATATTTTCAAAAGTAAAATCTGTCTGTGGTAACTGGCCACCATCTATCTCTCCTCCCCCCCCCCCCCAATCCCATGCACAGTGTATCCAAACTTGTTACTTTGAATTCGGAACCCCTCCTTTTATTGCAGATTCGGATTCTAAGCCAAAAAATACCTAAAGCTTCCCCAAGACATTCTTTTCTATTCGTATTAGACGGCACAATAATTCACAATATTGAAATCTGAGAGTTACCACATCGCCAGGATGCTTTATTTCCGTGAGTCCCCTCGAATCTCACCGTCAGGATGACGGATTACGACCTGTTCTTCCGTCCAGTTGCCGTAACTCTCGCGCCCGTTACTGTGCCATTTACCACCAATTGAAAAAGAAATTCTTTCAGGTACACCCTAGGTATTTTTTGGCTGGAAAATATTAACTTTTGTTGTGGAACATTGTTTCATATGATATGTACTTTTTCGAGACTATATGTACTTTTTCGAGACTATATGTACTTTTTCGAGACTATATGTACTTTTTCGAGACTATATGTACTTTTTCGAGACTATATGTACTTTTTCGAGACTATATGTACTTTTTCGAGACTATATGTACTTTTTCGAGACTATATGTACTTTTTCGAGACTATATGTACTTTTTCGAGACTATATGTACTTTTTCGAGACTATATGTACTTTTTCGAGACTATATGTACTTTTTCGAGACTATATGTATTTTTCGAGATTATATATATACGAGCTGTTGGGTGAAGCTGAGCGCAGACGGTGTCGCCGATATCCGAACGATACAACACTATTTCATCCACAAAAGATTCGGCTTATGAAGTACTCGTGAACCGATTCCATAACGTTGCTCGCCACTCAGAACACTTACTAGGGGATGATTAATAGGAATACAGCGTCGATCTTACAAAGAGCAGGACGATCCGTTACATGTTCGATCGGCAACCGCAAGGGCATACGGAGCTATTCATCGACTCCGAAGGTAGACGGTGCAAATGTTCAAATGTGTGTGAATTCTTAAGGGACCAAACTGCGTAGGTCATCGGTCCCTAAACTTACACACGACCTGAACTAACTCATGTAGAGAACACACACACACACACACACACACACACACACACACACACACACACACACACACGTGGGAGAACTCGAACCTCCGGCGGGAGTGGCCGCGCAGTCTGTGACATGATAAACGGTGGAAGAGAGGCGTTGCGCATAACGGTGAAAACATTTCCTCCCATATACATACGACTATTCCGGGAAACATAGGGGAAATTAGGTGAGTCGCCGACAGTCAAACTTCGCACAAATGATTCGCTTATTGAACGGGAAACGAGGGAAATGACAGTGGTGACACAAATGCCCTCCATCACACGCCGCAAGGTAGCTTACTGATTACAAATGCACATGTAGAAAGACATGTCCTCTAGCGATTCCCGCCGCGATAAAGCTGCAATTAGTGGTGTTTGTCCGTGTAGCCGTGTGAGAACACGTTCGCGTGGCCACCTAGTGCGAACCGCGCCCGTCAGCCGGCCTTGAACAGTCGCCTAATTCCTCGCCAGACTCAGCGAGTAGGCTGGTGGGGGGGGGGGGGGGGGGGGGTGGACGAGAGAGGGGCAGCAAAACCGCCCGCGGCTGGCTGGCATTCATTGATCGGCGAACTGGTTGGCAGCGCGAAGCAACAGGTGCACAGCTCGCGAGAGGGCGTGGCGCCTCTCTGGCGCTCCATCTATGTTTCTCATTTGCCATCAGCAGCCAATTTTCTTTCCTTTACACAATATCCGGCATTCACTCAGATGTAACAGCGACATAGCATCACTTCAGACTGCAGTGAATAATGGAAAGTTATTGCACACTGCCCCCAGAAGTCGTGAGGTGATGACGATGATAAATGCACAGTAGATAGGCACAGCCAGCCTATATGCCACCAGACCTGTGAACATCGTTTGCTCAGATTTCAGAATAATCTATACGAAGTTCAGGTAGTAGGGTTAAACCGTTTAACACATACTGATGGCATTCCGATTCTGTCAGACGGCGAAAACATTAGAACTTGAGCTGGATGGAATGTATGCTGTCGTCAAAATAGGATATAAGATGATCAGTCATCAATAAAATTGAAACGAGAGTAATGGAGCTCAGTCGAACTAAATCACGCAATGCTGGGAGAATGTGATGTAACTACATTTTCATGGAGACATACTGAGTCTCAACTTTATCTTCGGTAAAGTAGTCCGTGCAACTGTGTTAGCTACTGCGCCAGGGTGTAGTCGATAACCCACCTGTCTAGTAAGCAGGGGCCCACATTCAAGTTCCGGCGTCGACAAAAATTTTAATTCATTATTTCAGCTTTTATCCTGATCTAAGATAAAGCTGTGATATCTTTATCTAATATAAGGTTCTGTTATTTGGACAGCAAAATTACGAAACAAGTGGAAAGTATATAAAATGCAGACAGGTAACAGCAAAAAATGATTGCCTGGAAACGAGGTATAGGTTATAATAAATTTATAGTTTGTATTTAATAGACTTATCTTACTATCCAGGATATAGCTTCATATGGAAATGAAGTGAGGATGGTGAACAGACCACATAAGGTGTTGAAGCTTTTGATATGCGATGCTACAGAAAAGTGTTGGAGATTGGAGGGGTAAATGAAGAAAATAATGATGAGGCACTGAATGTAATTGGAGGGAAAAAGAGCTTTACAGCACAGTTTAAGTAAAAGAGTATCATATCCACAGAAATCAACAGTCGTCAATTTGGTAATGGAAGGGAGTGTGTGTGTGTGTGTGTGTGTGTGTGTGTGTGTGTGTGTGTGTGTGTGTGTGTGTGTGTGTGTGTGGGTGGGTGTGGGGGCGGGGGGGGGGGGACCGGGGGATGGAGTACAACTTTAGAGGGCCACCAGTGTTTAACTACAGCAAGCAGGCTGAAATAGTCTTAGGATGCAGTAATTATGTTGAGATGAAGAGACTAAAAATGCTCATGATTTTATAATCATGTAGCAAAAATGTTCACGTTGCAGAATAAATAAAACGAAAACGCACTGAAGATGGCACAGTGGTGCCGAAACATGTTTTGGTACTGAGAAAACCAGTGTTTTGCGTAACTGGCGAACCTCAAAATCCCAAAAATTTTAACTGCAAACACGGCCAATACAAGGAGCTGCAAATCAAAAGATGGATAATTTGCAGGATATACGCATTCTTCAAGCGGAAAGCAAGTGCTTGCGCGTACCACAATTGTCGCTTGGAATCGCCAACAATGCAATCCGCGTCCGTGCCTCGATATGCGCGAACCGCCATCGTTCGTGTATCTGAGTGTAGCACATGGCAAATTGGCTTATTCTTCAGAAGAGGTATTCTTTTAGTATTTAAGGATGCAGGTAAGTGACACTATGGCTTGAGTGAGGTTAGCACTGCGTGTGGAGGCAAGGCAGGTAGTTCCGTTTGGTGTCTGCTAGCACTGACCTATCCAACCACGATATTCGATAAATTATTCGCCTCAATTAACACGAGTTGCACGTTACGGGAGAAAGTGAAGCAACGGCGTGTATGAGCTGGTGCCGTGAATCAGCTGTCGGCACTCACGCAGCCTTGCCGCACACCTCGCAACAGAGATTTCCGGAAGGGAAGTGTCGAGTTCCGCGGCCGTGATTCAGCAAGCAGTCAGCCAGCACGTAAGACTCGCGCCCTGCGGTGGCCCTGAGCTGAGCTGGGAGGCAGTGACGCACTGCGGCCGTGGCGCAATACTGTCGGTGGGACTGCTTTTCCTGCTGCCGCTGCACTGCTGAGGAAAATCACTCCTCTTCGGCTGCCGTCTGGACAGGAATGAGACACCTAGCTGCTCGTCTCTGGACGACAGAGGGTTCCGCATAACATCACACATCTACATGTATTCCGTCGATCACTAAGTGGGTGGCAGAGGGTACTTCTCATTACACTGTGCGCACGTTTATTCGCGGAAGGAGCACTGAAAAAATGGCTGCTTATGCGCCTCCTGAAAAAATGGGTGCTTATGCGCCTCTGCGTGAGCGATTAACTGTCTAATTTTATCCACACCATAATCTCCCGACGTCTGCGGGTCAGATCGCACGGCGCTGAAAAAAAATTCGCATTTTCCTCTCTGCACAACATTTCACCAGCTATCTATGCAGGCTCTCACGAAATTTAAGACTTCATTCGAGCGTCTGCCAGAGATGTTTGAAGATTACCGTTATTCTGTCGTGCCGTCCATTGCACGATCTTCACACCCCCTTACGTTTCCCATGCACTTTAAAAGCATTCAACTATATCCGTTACAAGTGGTTTGTGTGCAGTCACTTCTGCAGATAAACAAAGTTTTCCAGTACCTTAGCAACGAAGCTCAGCCTGCCCTTTGTTTTACTTACAGTTGCAGATTAGTATCTTTACACATTGTTACTCCGCAATATTTACAGGGTTATTCCGCGAGGATGTTACGAAGCTTCAGGGATGGTGGAGAAGGATAAATGTACCAATTAGAGGTAAGGACCAACTCGACAGGTATCAGAGAGACCGAGAATCCTAAGTGTTCGATACAGTAATAGTGAATTCCATTTACCTGCACAAGTGTTACAAGTAGCTACTTTTACAAGAGTTGTTCAAACTAGCGTACTCCATCCTCAGTGCAGGCGGCATCATCGTACAGAGTTCTGTCATGCCTGTTTGAACAGTGTTGCAGGCAGCGTGAATTCTTGTCAGGATATCCTGTTCAGTCTCTCACACTAGACATTTCACGTGGCCCTACAAGAAGAAATCAAGTGGGGGCGAAATCAGGAAACATGCTGGCGACGAAACAGGACGTCCTCTGCCCGTTCACTTTTCAGTGAACATCCGAGCCGGGTTCACGAACTCTAAGCCTGAAGTGAGTGAGGCTCCATCATGGTGAAACCACGTATGCTAACGAATAACACGAACAGTAGTACCGGTACATGTATTCCACTAATACAGCTATAAGGCCAATTTCAGCTTATAACTTGAGTCTCTGTGCTTTCCAGAACAGTTTCCCTTACCTCAATTGCTACTTTTCCCCTTCTCCATCTCTGAAAGTTTGTAGCATCACGGAATCACCCCGTAAATTACATGACTTGTTTTGCCTCATTGATAGCGTATTCAAAGGATACTGCGCTATTGCGTTTATCTGAGTACTCTGTATTCTGTCTAAGTCATGCACAAACTCACTCTTCGCTGAACAGTCACTACAGAGTGTCATTATTTGCTAAATACGTACACACAGTTAGTTCGACACAGGAGGAGGACCCGTGGCTCAGTAAAGTAGTAACAGGCCACAAACCGAAAAGTCTGAGGTTCAGTTGTCAGTCAGCCTTCCCGTTTACGAGTGTTTTCACCTTCGCAATGATTTATGTACCTGGAAAATGCCAATCTGTATCACAGTTCGCAATCCACGTTAAGCTGCAGGCTCTCTTACAACAGACTGGATAAGTCATTTCAATGGTGGGAGGAAAGCATGGACATCACGTATTTTTTGGGGTGCACTCAGCATCGTGATGCCAATTGAGGAGCTACTCGACCGAATAGTAGTGGCTTCGGTCAAGAATACCATCATAACGGCCGGGAGAGTGGTGTGCTGACCCCATTCCCCTCCTCCCCTCAACATCGATGAGGGCGACACGGCGGTCGGATGGTCCCAGTAAACAACTTCACTTAAAAATGAAACCTGAGTTACAAATCGACGACAGCAGTGTAGGCCCGCTCATCACAAATCTGCTTTATTTTCATTTCGTATTAACATGTCTGCAATTCTTCGGCATACTTCGGATGTTGGCTGTACACCTTACTGTTTCAACAGGACAGTTTGGTCACTCCATTTTCATCGCCGCCGGCAGAAAACTCGCCGCGCGAATTGTCCACCCAGCTATGAAGTTGTTGGCTCTACTACCTCACTCCGCTGTCACAGAACCTTCTGCTCTGGAAGGCGCTTCACCACTGCCGAAATCATCCCGCAGCGTCACTCCGCCGGCAGACGTATTGTCTGTATGCGTTTCTCACGCCGTAAATCTCACGTTTTACAACCTTGTTTGCGCTGCAGCCAACGCGCTCCGGCACAAAACGTGGGCCCGTGGCTACCTCTGTCTACTGCTGTCTCCGCGTGCGAGCGCAAGGAAACGCGCTGCTGAGCCCGCCCCGTCTGGTGGGATCCCAGCGAGAGGAAAGTGAGCCCTGGCGCGCCGACATCAGGGATAACGCCGATAAGATAGAGAGTCCGTGTGCCAACAGCAACACGCTATATCGCGGCGCAGCTTCAGCCGCCTTCTTCCGGCCTGCCAAGGGCTCATTACTGACACGCCAGGTTACAGCGAGGGGCACATCGCGAGAATGAAACGTAACCAACAGTCCGCCCGCAAGAAAGCGTCTTGCACCGTATTCCCTTATCCCCTCCATTTCTTAGCCCTAGCGTGATCGGGTATTATCTGACAAGGGAACCTCCCCATCGCACCCCCCTCACATTTAGTTATAAGTTGGCACAGTGGATAGGCCTTGAAAAACTGAACACAGATCAATCGAGAAAACAGGAAGAAGTTGTGTGGAACTATGAAAAAAATATGCAAAATATACAAACTGAGTAGTCCATGCTCAAGATATGTAACATTAAGGATAGTACTACCTCAGTAGCGCCGTGGTCCTGTGGTTAGCGTGAGCAGCTGAACCAGAGGTCACAGAGGTCATGGGTTCGAATCTTCCCCGAGGGAAAATTTTAATTTTTTATTTTCAGACAATTATCAAAGTTCAGGCACACACACACACACACACACACACAATCAACTTCGTTCTCCAAAATTCCAGGACATGTTCACAGTTGCTTGGACATATGCAGGATTTGAAGGTCTACACACGGAAAAATTTTAAAACGTTAAAAACATATGTTTTGACAGAGCACAGGAAAAACTGTGCGACTGTTGCAGTCATTTGTTGCAGTTTATGTGACAAACTCTTATGTTTTCATCACTTTTTTGGTAGTGACTATCACATCCACAAGAAAACCTAAATCGGGCAAGGTAGAAGAATCTTTTTACCCATTCGCCAAGTGTACAAGTTAGGTGGGTCGACGACATATTCCTGTCATGTGACGCACATGCCGTCACCAGTGTCGTATAGAATATATCAGACGTGTTTTCCTGTGCAGGAATCGGTTGACTTATGACCTTGCGATCAAATGTTTTCGGTTCCCATTGGAGAGGCACGTCCTTTCGTTTACTAATCGCACGGTTTTGCTGTGCGGTCGCAAAACACAGACACTAAACTTATTACAGTGAACAAAGACGTCAATGAACGAACGGACAGATCATAACTGCGAAAATAAATAAATTAAATTTTTCACTCGAGTGAGGACTTGAACCAAGGATCTCTCGTTCTACTGTTGCTCACGCTAACCACTGTACCACGGCGCTCCAGATGTCACACTGTCCTTGATGTTGCATATGTTGCACAGACTACTCAGTTTGCATGTTTTGCTTATTTTTTTCATAGTTCCACACAACTTCTTCCTGTTTCCTCGATTGATCTGCGTTCACTTTTTCATGGCCTATCCACTGTGCCAACTTATAACTAAATCTGAGGGGGGTGCGATGGGGAGGTTCCCTTGTGAGTAAGAAATCAGTCACGGATGTTTCAACCCTTCTGAAGTCGCCCAAGTTGACTGTTGGTAACGTGTTTGTGAAGTGTGAACAAGCACGAACGCCTGCGTCATGGTTTAATCCAGTTCCCACATTCAGCTTAGGTAGTCAGCGTATGACATTTCACACCAACATACGAGGCGTATGTCTTTTTTTCGAACTTAAATGCTTCAAATGTGTCTAAGCTCTATGGGACTTAACATCTCAGGTCATCAGTCCCCTAGACTTAGAACTACTTAAACCTAACTAACCTAAAGACATCAAACACATCCATGGCCGAGGCTGGATTAGAACCTGCGACCGTAGCAGCAGCGCGGTTCCAGACTGAAGCGTCTAGAACCGACCGGCTCTTCGAACTTAGAAGGGTCATTTTTTTATTCAGTAGTCCTTTAAAAACGGGTGAAAGTAGTTGCAAAGGCGGATTTTTAAATGCCTGTCATCGCTAAATACTGTAAGTTTGCCGTCGCATTTTTGTGTCTGTATGTGAAAGCTAATCTTAGGAACTTACGTAGAAATTTTCCTACGATTTACGGTAGTGGACCGACTGATTGACGAGCAAGGTTGGTTTGTACTTCATTTATAAATATTTTTTGCAAACAGTGATCTGTGTCGAGGTTTCTAAGTTGTTAAATTCTGCCTCCTGAGACCCTTCTTCTCTGGCACTGCTTAAATAGTTTTGGATTTTAATTAGAACTCTACGCACTGGCCCCGAAACAGAATCACCGCTACGCCAGGTAAGTTGTCCGGACGTAAACACTTAATGGTAACCGTGCGAAACTGGCACAAATCGCTAAAAGTATTACCGCGAGCTGGACTCTAAAACCGTTGTTCCCGCCAATGATAGAGCGTTCGATTTTTATGTGCAAAATTACCTACATCATCTCATTAGTCAAGAGTTACCTAGTTTATGGACCTACAGAAATGACTGAGGAGAAGGTTAGACAATAGCGTAGACACTAAACGTGGCCGTAAAGATGTGTAAGAGAACGGACGGGGTTGCAAACCCAACATCCAGGTCGAAGATATCGTGGCACCAGTGCACGAGCCGGCCGAAGTGGCCGTGTGGTTAAAGGCGCTGCAGTCTGGAACCGCAAGACCGCTACGGTCGCAGGTTCGAATCCTGCCTCGGGCATGGATGTGTGTGATGTCCTTAGGTTAGTTAGGTTTAACTAGTTCTAAGTTCTAGGGGACTAATGTGCTCAGAGCCATTTGAACCAGTGCTCGAAATACAGCTATTTTATCGGCAGTTAACGATTAGTACTCTGGCTTATGTATTCCCTCGTGATGACCCCAACGCTACTTACACGACTAATACGAAAAAAATTCGAATATCTGATATAGGAACCGAAAATGCTAACAGATCAACACAAACCCCAAACAAAGAAAGGCGGTTCTTCAGTTTCTCCCGGCGTATTTGATAATCAAAATATCCACGGGTGTGCTGCCGGTCTATAGTGTCCAACGGGCACAATATTTCGGCGATCATACATGTTCTGGGACAGCGTTGTTAGAGAGGCCATCGAAATTCGCACCAATGACGACCTCATAAACCGTGACTGTGGCTATAATCTTAGCAAGGCTTGGGAACCAGCGATTGGGTTAATCAAAAGTAAATCGAGCAAACGTATAGTTGCGACTACCACGGCGGACAGAGCCATCACACCGACGTCATCTCAGACGCCGTCTGAATCTGTTCCACCGCGCGACCGGGGCGCCCACGGCGGAGGGAGCGCGCCGCGGGCGGAGGGTATTTAAATCGGCCGCCGCCGCGACCGAACCCAGTTTCCCCTGAGCAGCCATAGCGTACGGATCTCCGTGCCGGCACGTTCACAGGAGCTCAGTCCGTCAGTTCACCTGATGATGGCGACATGTATGATCGCCGAAATATTGTGCCCGTTGGACACTATAGACCGGCAGCACACCCGTGGATATTTTGATTAAAGAAAGGCGGAATAATAATCTCTCCGATTAGACGGGGATCATTAGTCCTACCTCACTGTTATATCTGTAGAGACATGGGGATTGTGTAACAAACTTTCATTTGGTCCCTCAGCTATACGCATATGTGTGAAGCTATTGACACTGCTCCCAGTGAAGAATGCATGTAGTTGAAAACGAGCAGTATCTGATGAAAAGTATGTAGAATTGGCCATTAGATATAACGAGAGGTCGAGAGGTGGACCTATCAGTATAGAAGGAGGCAAGGCGTATTGCGTTCTCACTACAAGAGCAGCTGTGACAGCAGAATGAGTTGATCATGAGAGTTCAGTCATTCCCAACGTGGAAGTTATTTGAGTAAGAAACGCGTCAGGGATGTTTGAAAACTTCTAAAGTTGTTTAAGTTGACTGTTGGTGATGTGTTTGTGAAGTGGGAACGCGAAGTAACAACCACAGCTGAACCAAAATCAGGTACACGCCACATACTGGTGGGCTGTGACCTTGACCATCAAGCATTGTGGAGGGTGGTTATAAGAAATCTCAACTGATCGTCGGAAAGATTCACTCGTGAGTTCCAAAGTGCTGTCACAGTCCAGCTAGCACAGCGGCTGTGCGTAGGGAGTTAAGAAAAGACTACAGCGGTCGAATAGTTCCTCATAAAGGGCGCACGTGTCTTATCAGTGCCAAGAGACGACTGACGTGGTGTGAAGACAGTGGATGACTGGAAACGTTTGATTTGGAGTAGTGAAACAAGCTACGTTCTGTGGCAATCCGATGGAGAAGTTTGGTTACGAGAATTCCTGAAGAACGTTACCCGCAATCGTTTGTAGGGCCAATAGTGAACGACGAGAAGGAGGTGCTGATTTACGATATGGGGCTGGGAAAGGGGGGGGGGGTGCTTTTGGTGGTTACGGCGTGGTCCCCTTAAGCTGCTTTAGAAAACGCTAAACGCCGAGAAATATACTATCTACCGTGTGCAGTAGTGGAACAGTTCGAAGGCGATTTTTTTATCAGTATGACAATGACACTGTCACAAAGCAGGGTTTGTGGACAATAAGATGCCTGAAATCGAGTAACCTAACCAGAGTCCCCACCCAAACCCAGTGGAGAACGTTTGGGATGAGCCAGAAGGCTGACTTCAGACCGCGTCCAACATCACCACCTCCTCTCGTTTCAGCTGTCGAGGGAGAACTGGCTACTGTTTCTCCACAGATAGACACGATACTAAAATTGGCCCCAACAGAGTTCAAGCCATGGTAAAGGTGAAAGGTGGAGACACCCCACAGGGTCCATTAACAGCTGCTCGGGAACTTTTTTGATCAGATAGTGGATGTTGTCAGTGACGAATGGAGGCCACCCTGAATACACAGGATTTAAGCTCACCCACATCGTGAAAGAGGGAGTGCCGGGCTGCGCTGCACTATGCTTGCACTACACAGAGCTGGGCACGTATCGCGCGATCTAGACAGCGGAGCGCCGTGTGCGGCGGCCATGCGTGGGTGTACAGCACACGGGGCGCGGCCCGCTTCGACAGCGTGTCAAGCACGCGCCCCGCTTTCTTTTCTTTCTTTTGGTATCTCCATTAACTTGTCTGGAAACTGGATCTGCCGCGGTGAAGACCTGCTCGCTGCGAAGCGCAGTAAGCGGCGGTTTCGAAACTGCGCGAGGGGCGCGGAGGACAGCGGATGGGTGAGGCCGGCCGGCCCTGGGCAGAGGCAGCGGACCAGTCCGCCCACGAGGCGGCCGCACCTGGCCGCTGCTGAAGCTGGAGCTGGAAGCTGGAGCCCGCCGTCCCTGGAACCGGGCGGCCCACGCCCGCCCTACCACTACCAGCGAGACAGCCTGCGGTATACCACACGGCACCGTCTGCTGTAGCTGTAGCTGCCGTTCGTTTCCGTGACCGTTGTGCGGCTCGCGCGTAATCTGCATCTAGAAAAAGCTTACTTAATTCTCGTTGCTGTTAAGGCTGTTATCAATCCTTGGCCCCCTTCAGGTTTTACAACCACGCTTTTCTCCATTACCTAATTAACTACTCCTTAGCACATTGAGATGTATCCTATCAATCCATTCCTTCTTTTAGTCAAGTTGTGCCATAAACCTGTTATCAAGAATTCGATTTCAGGCCTTTTATTAGTTACTAGATCTACCGATCTTTCTACAGTTATCAGTCTTCTGATTGGTTCGACGCGGCCCGCCACGAATTCCTCTCTTGTGGCAACCTCTTCATCTCAAAGTAACACTTGCAACCTACGTTCTCAATTACTTGTTATATGCATTCTAATGTTTGTGTTTCTCTACAGTTTTTAGCCTCTACAATTCCCTCTTCTACGAAGGAGTTAATCTCTGATGTCTTAACATGTCCTATCGTCCTGTCCCTTCTTATAAATGTGTTTTCCGAATGTTCCTTTCTTCGTCGATTCTGCGAAGCGTCGGTTCATTCCTTATCACTCGACACTCAACGTTCTTCTGTAGTACCACATCTCAAACGCTTCGATTATCTTCTGTTTCGATTTTTCTGCCGTCTATGATTCACTACCGTACAATGCGGCGCTCCAAATGTACATTCTCCGAAATTTCTTCCTCCAAGTATAGCCTATGTTCGATGGTAGTAGCCTTCTCATGGCCAGGAATACCCTTTTTGACTGTGCCAGTCTGCTTTCATGTCTGTTTTGCTTCCAAGGTAGCAGGAGTGTACGTTTCGTGCTATTCTCATTTATGCTGCTTCTCATTACTCTCGCCTTCTTTCGATTTACTCTCAATCCATATTCTGTAGTAGTTAGACTGTTCATTCTATTCAACTGATCCTGTAATTCTTCTCCACCTTTACTGAGGATAGCAACATCATCAGCGAATCTAATCACTGACACCCTTTTACCCTGAATTTTAATTAAACTATTTAACCTTTATTTCCGCGAATGCTTCTTCGATGAATGGACTGAACCTTTTCAATCCGAGTATTTCGTTCTTAATCTTGCAATATTATTGTCCCCTCACGGTGCTTGCACATACTGTATATTTTTCGTGTTTTCCTGTAAGTCACTCCTATTTTCTTCCACTTTTTTATATTGATGAATGCTTTTTCCATGTGAACAAATCCTACGAATGTGAGATTTTTGTTCAGTCTTTCTTCGATCTAATTTTTACAATGCTTCTATATCGCTCCATTTCAAACGGTTTTATATTCTTATCGTGTGTACTATTTAACACCCTTGTTTCAGTTCTATAAAAGGGTATACTCCGGAGAAACACATTCAGAGAATTCTCTCTTGCACATTAATAAATCTATGTCACCATATTTTCCCTTTCCAGTAGAGCATTTCTTGCTGTTCCCAGTCTTCATTTTATACACTCACTTGTCCGTTATTCCTCTGTTCCAATAGCGAAACTGCGTTACTATTTTCACGACTCCTTTCTTAATCTGATTCTCTCCAGTGTCACCTGATTTACTTGGATTGCATTCCAGTGCTATCGTTTTTACTTTGTTACTAATCATGTATAATCTCTGTCTCTGCACTGAGTATCCACGTGTCACTCGCAGGTAAAGCTAAAATTTCTGAAAACATTTCCTAGCATTTAAATTTACATTCATTGATTCTTTTTCATTTTGAGAAAAGCATTTCCTGTTATTGCCAGTCTGCCGTACATCATTACTTCTGCCATCGGAAATTTTTTCGTTGGTAAAATAGCAAAACTTTAAAACAGCAAAACTTTACTGCACAGGTGTGCGAAATTTAAGGACGGAAGTAACTTTCGTATGGCAGGGCACTGCCAAGTGACATACCTCGAAAAATCTTCGACGTGAAGGAAATGTGTTTGTAGATACACTACATGTTCCCATCTCTTTCTAGATAGGGCACGTCCTTCATTGTCGCACATGGTCATTTTCGTGGCCCGAATGTTATGGTGAGGGGAAGAATAATCTTGCATAGACGTAATGACCTCAGTATCTTTGAAGACTGTACACTCACCGGTGTGACTCTGTACTCCTTTCGCATGCGCGTCTATTCAGGAAGGCATTCGGTTCTGACTTTATTTTTATGGATGGAAGTGCGCGATCATACCGAACAGCAGCTCTTGGAATGAGAAGATGTGCGGCGAATGCAGTGATTCTCCCGTTCCTCCGACTTACATCCAATGGCGCAGGAGTGGGGTGCGCCGCGAAGCCGTATTGCACCACGCCCCTCCCCATTCCAGCAGTAGACCATCCAGCAGTTAACCGCGCTGGTCGAGGAATGGAGGGCTCGACCCAGGAACTGCTTACCAACCTTGGGGCCAGCATGGGAGGACGATGCTGAGCTTGGATTGCTGCCCGTAGTGATTACGAGGCCTCGCTTTATGTAATACCTACGGGGCCATCATAAACCGCGGAGACTTCAGTGTAATTATTGTATTTGAATGAAGTATCATTTGCGTTCGTCTTATTGTGTATTTCTTTCAGTCACCTTCTATACTATACTGCAGCAGTTCTTTCTGTGTATGGTGCAAGACAGCAGTGGTACATAACCTGACAGTTACTTTGGACCATACGTTTTGCACAGTAGTGTATTTTCGGCGTCCCACAGCATTGCCTGACTTAATTCGATCAGGCTCAAATAGCGTTGTTTTAAAGTTATCGAAGTCTGTTTTGTAGTCTTTTCTCGAGGCACTTTCCGCTGAGCACAACTGATTTTCCGTGTCCTTTGACTTGTCTGGCAGAAGAGCAGAGTGCAAGTTTCCACGTCTGGAGTGAACTCTAGGCAGGCGCTAGGTGAGAGCAACACCGTCTCCAAGGAAGGCCTCGGCGCTTGTTGGTGACGTCACGTCAGCTAGGCACGGCGAACGCCAGGTCTGTTGCAGGCAGAAACGCCAGTGCGTGCTTATCACTATAAATCTCTTATTTTTGGACAATATGTTTGGTATTGTTCTGGATTCTGCAGTTTTATTTAGATGAAAGATTTTCTTACTATCGCAAAGCTACAAATGAAGAGCATAGTTCTGTATTACTGAATCCTGTCGAAACAAACGTAGATCAATATGAGAAGATGCCTTGCCCCATTGCAAGCTTCGGAAATTTTACATTCGATTAACTATATTTACTTGCAGGGAATGGCAATTTAATCTCAATGTAGACAAGTGTAAGGTGCTGCGAATACATAGAAAGATAGATCCCTTTTCACTTAGCTACAAAATAGCAGGTCAGCAACTGGAAACAGTTAATTCCATAAATTATCTGGAAGTACGCATTAGGAGTGATTTAAAATGGAATGATCATATAAAGTTGATCGTTGGTAAAGCAGATGCCAGACAGATTCATTGAAAGAATCCTAAGGAAATGCAATCCGAAAACAAAGGAAGTAGGTTAAAGTACGCTTGTTCACCAACTTCTCGAATACTGCTCAGCAGTGTGGGACCCGTACCAGATAGGGTTGATGGAAGAGAGAGAGAAGATCCAACGGAGAGCAGCGCGCTTCGTTACAGGATCATTTAGTAATCGCGGAATTGTTACGGAGATGATAGATGAAGTCCAGTGGAAGACTCTGCAGGAGAGACGCTCAGTAGCTCGGTACGGGCTTTTGTTAAAGTTTCGAGAACATACCTTCACCGAAGAGTCAAGCAGCATATTGCTCCTTCCTACGCGCATCTCGCGAAGAGACCATGAGGATAAAATCAGAGAGATTAGAGTCCACACAGAAGCATACCGACATTCCTTCTTTCCACGAACAATACGAGACTGGAATAGAAGGGAGAACCGATAGAGGGACTCAAGGTACCCTCCGCCACACACCGTCAGGTGGCTTGCGGAGTATTGATGTAAATGTAGATCCATTTTGCTATCGAAACTTACCCCAACTCCTTTACAATTAACTCGTTCCTTTTATTTATTTATTTATTTTCGTTTGATATCGTCACTGGAAATGTCAACTAATTTACATGTGTAAATGTCGAACTGTTGCCGGTCATTAGATTACAGTCGTTTTCAACGAAAGGAATTCTAAACAGGAAACAAAATAGCTTCATACATCGAAAATACTGCTGACCTTAAACTTTTTTAGAACATGCACGTTAGAAAAGATAAATATTCCCCTTTTGCAACTGAAAGGAGAAACTTTATAAGATAAAACAATTTTATTTGATAACACAAGCATCTCTCTTTTGCCTCTTCTTCTGTCCCCCACCCCCTCCCCCAACGTGTACAATCGCAAGATATTTCATTAACATTCAGTGCTCCTCACCCCATAGTCAACCAAGATACCTAAAGAAGAGCACCAATATGTTCACAGTTTCTTGTAAAAGCAACCCAGTAGAAACATAACTTCCTCAGATTTGCAAATAAGGTAAAGAAGCTCGAATTCTGTTGCTGCTGGACCATGAAGTTGTTTTTGTATGTCAATCCTTGAAACAGGTGGAAATTTAAGTTCAGGAGTACACTATTTGTTAAGAAGTGTAATGAACTGCGCAATTAACTGATTGCAGAAATCTCTCAGAACAATGTGTGTGTGTCAACTACCGCCAATAGTTCCACATTTTCCTGTGTCAGAGAGGGAGACAACAGACCTGGCGTTCGCCGTGCCTAGCTGACGTGACGTCACGAACAAGCGCCGAGGCCTTCCTTTGAGTCGGCTTTGGTGGGAGCCGGCTGTGTCTCGGGCGGGGCAGTCCCAGCGCCGGTGTGTTGAAGGCGGCGGGCGCCCTGCCAAGCGACGCACCTGCGCGGGTCGCAGCGGTCGACCGCCGCCAACGCGCAGCGCTTACCCACACCACACCAGACGGGCTCCGGGGAACAGACCCGCTCACCAGCGGTCACCGGGGACGTTTCCCAGGCCGCGACGGGCGGCCTGTCTCTCTGTCTGCGAACCTGCTCTGCTCCACCTTGCACTCGCGGCTTAACGTCGGTTCACGCCGGATGGTACCCTGTAAACTCCACCCGGTGAAACTTGCGACCAGAGAAGGTCGTGGAACGGGCCAGTAATCCCCAGTAAGAACTGCGCAACTTGTCTGGCAGGTAGAAGAGCCTAGGTCGTTCTAACGCAGTGTACTGATGAAGAGGACTAACAATGCTGTAAGGAACAGTAATTCAAGTTTCTTTACAATCTGAGAGTTTCTTGCCGGCCGGTGTGGCCGAGCGGTTCTAGGCGCTTCAGTCTGGAACCGTGCGACTGCTACGGTCGCAGGTTCGAATCCTGCCTCGGGCATGGATGTGTGTGATGTCCTTAGGTTAGTTAGGTTTAAGGAGTTCTAAGTTCTAGGGGACTGATGACCTCAGATGTTAAGTCCCATAATGCTCAGAGCCGTTTGAACCAAGCCATTTGAGATTTTCTTGACTTACTTTATTTTCTGTCGCGCGCAACTGCAGAATTTTCGTTTATGACTGGGTCTTCAGAAAATACATTGGATAACGTAAAACCAAACAGCAAACATGGAATTTCAAAATCGTGTCTCCTGTATTGAAGCAAAGCCTACTTTAAATATAAAATATGGCTCATACCTTTGCATCACCGTATGGTACATGTGAAGTACACAAGACGCGTTCTCGTACTAATCAGAAGACCACAAGCAAGCACGTGAATAGATGACAAATTGTACCTAGTTTCTCCTCCCACTCGTAGCACTACATTCGCTAGTCCTCTATGTGTGATTCCGGAACGTGGAAAATAATTTTCTTCCTAATTAAAGTTCTGCTTATCACAGACATAATTTCTGAGTGCAAGATGTATGAGTGTTATAACATTGTGCATTAAGTCGGATACAGCTTAAAGAAGTTATAGTATCCATCGTAAAATAACTTGCGTAAAAAAGACAAATTTTTGACAACGCACAACAGTTTTTCGTAACTTTTACCTTGGAACTCCTCAATTTAGTCCGTGTTCGCGTAGGAAAAACAACAACATGGAACTGTGAGTTCGTCTTGGGGCAAAACACTGTCATTTATTTGCTAATTTATTCCCCAAACTAGTTTCAGCGACCCAATGATGACTTCAATATTTCTATAGTTTCCACGTTATGATTTCTGCGAAATGATAGCGGGCGTTTACGGGTACCCGAATGACCGTGGCAGGCGCGGCTGTTGGATTTGGCGGCGCCTGCCAGCAGAGTGTGCGGACACCTGCGCCCTGCAGCTGCGAGGCGATCGTGACCCCGCGTGACCTTCAACACGCGCGGGCGTGCTGGCCGCCGTGGCCCACGCCGCCCCCATCAGTAATCCGCTGCCATCGCGCCGCTCCGAGATCCTATCGCCCCCACTTCGCTGCACTGACAGCCTCTCAGCGACGCGACTTGCTTTTGCTACTAGCGGTGCAGCTCCAACCGCACAGACGTTGCTCTAACATCACGCTCTCACACTTTCTTTATTAATACTACGAAGCTTAAATACGGCAGAAGTCCCACAGTAACCCTCAACTGTTCTTATACCAGGACGACAATTCCCGGAAACCAGAGTGAAATCTATGAACTCATCACGGAAATTTGACGAGAAACTCAAAATTTCGACGTTGATCACACTTGGCATCATTTCCTCAAATCCGCCTAACCTAGGCTTAATCAACCACCCACGCAGAGATCCGCCCAGTTTCACTTACCGAAGGGATGGGCGTCATTAACTAGAATTAGGGAAAATCATGGCAGCCTTAAATTCTGACTTCGCAAGCGGGAAAAATCTGAAAACCCATTCTGCGACTGTAACACGTGCCACAGACCGGCCAGTAAGCGGCTATGGACTGTACAAGGAGATGTAAAAGAACTAGGCCAGATGTGCACAATGCTGTCGATGATAATTGATTGCAAACACTGCACCTTGCATTTTAACTTTCCAAAATCTTACAACAGTGTGATCTGTAAATATTGTCGACAAGGTTTCGTAATGTACCCTTATTTTTCCACACAATCTAGTTAAATTTAGCTCAGACTGAGATTACCCTTATATGATATGGTGTCTGTTCTTTCGGACATGTGCGACAGAACAGACACCATATCCATGTAAGTATATAATTCTGGCAATACCGGCCATGACCACCTCCTCCTGTGCTGATGCACACACATTACCCGAACTCTTACGGTACTAGGTAAGAATGTATTCCACGAGTAATGAGTGTGTTGGTTAGGGACAGTACGAATGTAGTGTGTGGACATACGAGGTGAGAATGTGAGTCTCGCGGGAGGCGTGCGCGAGATAGTCCCTGCAGTCGCACTATCTCTGTGGCCTCGCTGGCTCAGACGGATAGAGCGTCTGCTATGTAAGCAGGAGATCCCGGGTTCGAATCCGGGTCGGGGCACACATTTTCACCTGTCCCCGTTGATACGTATCTACGCCCGTCAGCAGCTGAAGGTTGCATGGGGGCTTAATTAAATAATATGCAAATATTTTTAGTATCTGTATGTCCGGTTACGCTGTATCTCGTAAACGGTTGGCCCTGACTAGTTTTTGTCCGCAATCTGACTGCATGGAACAACAACAAAGAATGAAATGAAAATTTTCGTTAATACAATTAATTAATTAAGTCCCCAGCAACTATAAAACCAAGGCAACAACAAGCACAAGAGTAACTGTTCTGTGTGTGGAAGTGTGATTCAACGTACACATCTGGCACGGTTCTTCTTCAATAAGGCAAGAAATTTTAAAAATCATTTATACTGACGTGATAAAAAAAATTAGAAATACTATAATTGCGCAAGAAACTCAGAATTACACTCTAATACAAGAACACAAGCCAGATGCTTTGTTGAATGAACCTGTAATGCTGCATTATTTAAGACATTGAGATAATAAAAAGAAAAGGAAAATTTTTTTTCTTTTACCTTCATATATTGACGAAAATCACTCTAATCATTACAATATATCTCCACACCGACTCGCTACTACCACATCTCAACAAGAACTCTCCACAGTATCACATCTCAGCAAGCACTGCCTACTACGAGTTCTCGACCAGCACTTTTCACTAGCACATCTCAACAAGCACTGACTACTACGAGTTCTCCCCAAGCATTGCCTGTGGAGGCGGCTGAATAATACTCTTTGGCGCAATCTCTGGCGCAGTGGCTCAGTGTAGCCACCTTTCAAGGTATTAATATATATAATTCTAATTTCGTTTGAGTTAGATTAGGTACCGAGAAACCAAAAATAGTAAGAGTGTTTGCTGTTTTTTGGCAACAAAATAGCTATAGACAGCTGAACTAAGGGGGGCACATAGTACAGACTTGTCGGAAGATTGGAAATTTTTCCTGAAAATGACAGGAGCTGGCTAAAGCAAAGAATCGCAGGGGCAGGCCTAACGATTATGTAAGCCACCTGACTGTGTGCGATGAAACAGTTGCGCTGGTATGACGCCGATAGCTGACAAGCGAGAGAAATTGAAAACTCCGTCCACCAAAAGGAAGCAAGGAGATATTTTCTTACTTCGATCGATCTTGAATTCACCATAAATAAAAAGAAAATAAAAGCTCACGTCAGTCCAAAGGTTATTTTCAGATTGCAGGGCTTTACTAGGTATGGTCCTTACTGGCTTGCCTTTATCAGAACTGAACTGACTTACCCAGCTATTACCAAGGGAACCTATAGGGTGCTTTGAAGACTGCCAATTTGGTATTTTTTTAAATACCGGTATAGAAAGTGATGCCATATATGAAAACAGCACTGAGAACGTATTATACAAACCCACACAACCCTTGCGCACTAGCGACGAAGATTCGCGCGAGCGTGCGAATCTTTGTCGCTAATGCGCAAGGGTGAAGTGAGGGAGGGAGGGGGGAGAGGGAGGGGGGGGGGGCGGTTACGGCGGTTCCAGTGTGGGCAGGGTGATTGTGAAAGAACGCAGGTGGCTGCTATTCGGAGAGTGTGTCGGCCGGCTGGCCGCGGAAGTGTCCAACTGGCTGAGGTCCAGACTTCGAGACCCGACTGGCCTTGGACAGTGGGCAGACAGCGCGGCGCGCCTACATCTCCGCCAGACACATCGAAGCAACTGCGCGACCTTGCACAGACCGGACTTCACGACACAGTTGTAACATTCACGCCGAGAACTACCCGCAGTCGCTCCTCTCTTGTTTGGAGCAGGAGTGGGGCAACTCGCCGCCGCAGTGGAGTGTGTGGTCGCCATACGGGGGCTGTACAAAAATTTGGAGACACGGCGGGAAATGCGACCCTGAACATAAACAAACATGCTAGCCCAGCCTACAGGTTGCGCTGTTGTGCGACTACCAACGGCACAGAATGAAATTTTCACTCTGCATAGGAGTGTGCGCTGATATGAAACTTTCTGGGCTATTAAAACTGTGCACCGGACCGAGACTCGAAATCGGGACCTTTGCCTTTTGTGGGCAAGTGCTCTACCATCTGAGCTACCTAAGCACGACTCGCGACCCGTCCTCACAGCTTTACTTCCGCCAGTACCTCGTCTCCTACCTTCCAAACTTCACAGAAGCTCTCCTGCGATCCTTTGCAACACGTCCTCAATACGCTGCAAGCGTCAGTTGTGGACCCCATTAACGTTTGAGTACAAAATAAACGATCAGTCTTTAGAAGCGGTAACATCAAAAGTGGTTCAAATGGCTCTGAGCACTATGGGACTTAACATCTGACATCATCAGTCCCCTAGAACTTGAAACTATTTATAACTAACTAGCCTAAGGACATCACACACATCCATGCCCGAGGTAGGATTCGAACCGGCGACCGTAGCGGTCACGCGGTTCCAGACTGTAGCTCCTAGAACCGCTCGGCGACTCTGGCCGGCCAATAACATCAGTCGAGTATCTGGGTGCGACTATTCGAAATGATCTCAAATGGAATGATCAGATTACACAAGTAACGGGTAAGGCGAACTCTAGATTGAGGTTTATTGGTAGAATCCTGAAGCGATGCAGTCCTTCAACAAAGGACATAGCTTACAATACGATAGTTTGTCCAGTCTTATAGTATTGTTCGTATGTATGGGACCCTTATCAGTTGGGTCTGATTCAAGAGATTGAGAAGGTACAAAGAAGAGCGGTAAGATTCGTGACTGGTACATTTAGCCATCGCGAGAGCGTTACAAATCTCATAGAAAGTTTGAAGTGGGACACACTTGCAGATAGACAACGCTCTAAACAGAAGGGGCTGCTCTCTAAATTCCGAAATCCAATCCTCACCGAGGATGTAGAGCATATATTATTACCAACAACTTTCAAATCGCGTAATGATCATCATTCAAAGATAAAGGAAATAACAGCTCGTACTGAGGCGTTCCGACAGTCGTTTTTCCCTCGCGCTTTCCGCGAGTGAAACAGAGGGGGGAAATATGACTTTGGCGCGAATTGTGTCGTCCGCCACACACCGCTTGGTGGCCAGCGGAGTGTATATGCAGATGTCGAAATAGTATTCTGTGTAGTTGTGAGTACGTCATGTCGGAGCTAAGTGAATTCTAACGTCTGCGAATTGTTGATCCTCGTATGTTGTGTGCTTCAGTAACCAAGGTAGCCGAAGTGTTTGGCGTTTCAACAGAAACCACAGCGAATATTTATGTCGCATACAGGGAAAGCGGAAAAACATCATCCGCTGTGTCATAACGCGGACGAAATTGTGTGTTGAGTGGGCGTGGCAGTCACTGGAGACGGTTGTGACGAAAAATAAGGGGACGACAGCTGCGAAAGTCACTGCAGAACTGAATGTCGCACTCACGCTGTAAACGCCGAAACACGAAGGGAGCTCCCGATGTTGGGGACTGCAGGATGAGTTGGAAACCCGAAACCACACATCAGTGACACGAATGCCCACAACAGGGAAATAAGGTGCGAAAATTACAGAACCTGGACAACGGAGCAATGGAAGAAAATCTTTTGGTTGGATGAGTATCGTTTCGCACTACTTCCTACTTCTGGCCGAGTTTATGTTTTACGAGTGGAACATGGCAGGGGTTCGGTGGTCATTTCGACAGCCACATCGTGGTATTCCATTGGCCCCATGGTTTCTCTGCAAGATGGTATTACTGCCAAGGATTATGTGACGATTTTGGAAGGTGTAGCGTTCCCTGGCAACACACACACTATCAATAAACTAAAATTTAATTGTAATATATACGCCGCTATGAAGCAATTTGTATATACTGTAATTATTTAACAAAAAATATTATTTAATTTTGTGTAAAGGACATTCGTTACTATTGTAATATTTTCTGTAGTAATATTCTCGATGTATTTATGATTGTAATATTTCTATACTCATAATGCAATTACCAAATGTGTCAATATCTGCGATAATAAAAATGTAAAATACAGCCGCAGATTGCAAAGAGACATTACGGTTGATAATGATATAAATAGGAATACATAGTGTGCATTCTTTGTCGTCTTCCTCGAGAGCTGAGAGAGAGAGAGAGAGAGAGAGAGAGAGAGAGAGAGAGAGAGAGAGGAACCTGTGACGTAGCATTTTATGAATGGGTGGACTTCATTTGTCTGTATCTAGATTTAGCCGCCATTAGAGGAGAAATTACAAACTAATTTAAGTTGAGTTATTGTTGTGGTCTAAATACATTATAATTTATCAAAAGTGTGTATTACTAATGTAAATTAGCTTGCCCATGTCATCTATAATATTTCTTTAAAGAATTTTCAGCATTTTTAGCGGTGTTGCTGGGCTGTGCCGCGACCAAACGATTTGCAGCGGCGGCACATTTAAAAAATTGTTCCGCTAAGAAAAATTAACCAAACCCGTAAATCGGGAGCAGATAAAAATTAGCAGTGAATTAAGAAAATGTTTTTCTTTTACAGCGATCCACAGACTGACGGAATTTATTACTAGTTTCACATTTGTGCATTCATAGGCGGATAGTTAACGTTGAAAGCTAACAATTTGTTGGTTCTTTCAAATAACTTAAATGTATAGTGAAGTGTGTTTTATCAATGATAATTAAACGTCGGCTTGGCAATATTTAACAATTTTCTGCTAATAGAGACAGTCTTGTGTTCCATAGCTAACGCCGGGAAAGAATTCAGTAAATATTTTAAAAAAAAACACTGCATTTAGAAAATGTGTGCCAAGGCCGAATTATGTAAAATATTTAATTCTCAACTAAATATTCTTAATCAGTTAATATGAATTTATCAGCATGAGAGGGTTGACTAAGTTCACGTAATTGTAAATGTACTTAATTCTGTCTAAATGAATTTTTATTACCACACGTAAATAAGGGGTTCTACAACAAAGTTCGTACTGACTGAAAGAAAGAGCAAATAAGAAATAACAAAAACAATTTAAAAAAGGTAACATTTCAAACCAAAATCATTTCATTAACTATTTTTTTTTATTTAATTTCATTAAAAAGGTCAGGTCCATCCCATGGTACAATGTTTGTCGCGCAATGCTGATGGTATCTTCCAAGGGGAAAGGGCTCCTGTAGACAGCTCGCAATGTCCAGGACTGGATTTGTGAGCACTCACCCGCGAAAGGCAAAGGTCCCGAGTTCGAGTCTCGGTCCGGCACACAGTTTTAATCTGCCAGGAAGTTTCATATCAGCGCACACTCCGCTACAGAGTGAAAATTTCATTCTAGGACGATTATTATCACATCTCCCCTGGCCACCATAATAATCAGACCCCAATGCTGCCGAGTCTTAGTTCTTACTTCGCAGAGAAGGGTGGGCCATCGATACTCACTTCTATCATCTTTAACAGAACTTGCCACTATTTTCGAGGAAGATTGGTTTGATATTACCCTGAAAGCCATACAGGTACTGTATTCCAAAGCGGATTTCCTACACGGTTTGGCAGTGTGTTGCGTTTTTCATGTTTACATATTTTTTGTCCACTCCCTGTAGCTGGTAAGCACGAACGAAAGGAACGTTCCAAGTTGTGTGGAAATATGAATTCCTTATAGCAGCTTTACGATATACGAAACTCCTTTGCCGCACCTCAAATGACTACATCTACATGATTACTCTGAATTCACATTTAAGTGCTTGGCAGGGGTTCATCGAACCACAATGATACTATCTCTCTACCATCCCACTCCCGAACAGCGCGCGGGAAAAACGAACACCTAAACCTTTCTGTTAGAGCTCTGATTTCTCTTATTTTATTTCGATGATCATTCCTACCTATGTAGGTTGGGCTCAACAAAATATTTTCGCATTCGGAAGAGAAAGTCGGTGACTGAAATTTCGTAAATAGATCTCGCCGCGACGAAAAACGTCTTTGCTTTAATGACTTCCACCCCAACTCGCGTATCATATCTGCCACACACTCTCCCCTATTACGTGATAATACAAAACGAGCTGCCCTTTTTTTGCACCCTTTCGATGTCCTGCGTCACTCCCACCTGGTAAGGATCCCACACCGCGCAGCAACATTCTAACAGAGGACGAAAGAGTGTCCTGCCAATGAAACGCAACCTTTGGCTCGCCTTCCCCACAATATTATCTATGTGGTCTTTCCAACTGAAGTTGTTCGTAATTTTTACACCCAGGTACTTAGTTGAATTGACAGCCTTGAGAATTGTACTATCGAATTCCAACGGATTTCTTTTGGAACTCATGTGGATCACCTCAGACTTTTCGTTATTTAGCGTCAACTACCACCTGCCACACCATACAGCAGCCTTTTCTAAATCGCTTTGCAACTGATACTGGTCTTCGGATGACCTTACTAGACGATAAATTACGGCATCATCTGCGAACTACCTAAGAGAACTTGCGCGGTGTGTGCCCTGCTGTGTAGCACAAGATATTCGCAGCGAGCCTTTTGCAGTTAGGCGCGTGGTCTATGGAGGAGAGCGGTGGTCACTGACGGCCCGCGGTAGGCCAATGCCAGGTGTGGAGGCGGCGGCAGACAATGTAGAGACGGCCGGAGGTGTCGGAGCGGCAGCTGCTCACTTCCTCCGCGCCGCGGGGTTCCGGGAAGTGTGGTGCGCGACGCGGGCATGACTGAAATACTCATGGCGCAGGTGTGCGCCGCCGAGGCGGCAGAAACAGCCGTTACGGCGCGCCCAGCCATTCACCGCGACACCTGCAACAGGGGGAGGACCGAGATCCTCCGCTGTCCTTCCCGCCGCCATTCAGCATCACTTCGCTGACGATATTCCCAATACTGTGGATAAGGTAACCGCACTGACTACGTGCAGAAGATTTTCTTTAAGTCCTTTGCGTAAGTACCGTCTCTAACGTGGTTTGCTCACTCATAAAAAAAATATCTTGCCAGGTAAGGTGGAGCACGTTGCCATGGACCAGAAACATCTACAGGCACTGAAGTAGTGTCTGATATGTCCCAAGTGTGTGTAATACGACGGTAATTACAAGATAGTACAAATTCTAAGCTAAAGCTCTTCACCGATGGAACTATCTATGTTGAAATTCTATACGATAAAAATTGAAGTAATATCCAGTAACATCCAGAGAAAATATCAGTTTGGGGAAAAGACTCGACTTGCTCCTGGTACAGGAGGATCCATTTTGTGGAACTTAAAAGCATGGTATAGTTTAACTAAAACACTGGTGAGTCAGAATTAGAGCCAGTCCTGTAATAGAAATATTTAGAATGACCATAGAAGCTGAACTGTAGGTAAAGTTACTGCCAATGTAAGACTCATTCCTACCACTCTGGGATATTATCAAAGCGACTGGATCGGTCTATACTTACTGAAGTGTATGGAATCTATTTCCGGTCGTACTAACAAATTGTATCGAATGCAGACTGCATGTGAAAAGAGCTGTGTGAATGAATACGAGCTTGTTTTACTGTAACAATTGTCTTCAAAAACCGTAAATAGCGAGTACACTAAGAAATAAGCTACGTTTAGCATTACAAGAAGATCGTGGCTGGCGTCCAGCCGTCGTTTTTTGTTCCTATGTGAAGCTATGCCTGACACACTTTGCTCACATTCTGGTGACTATCTCTAACGTATATATCTTCAACAATTGATTTACCAATGGTGTTACGTTGCGATTTGTGACAATAACTTGACACTATGGCGACAAAGTCCACTGCTTCTTGCTTGCTCACAAACTACTTTTCCAATGTGTAATGCCACTTCCCCGGACGAGAATAAAAATAAAAAATTAGCTCCCAATACCCGAAAGATTTCCCCCAAGTCCCAAATTCCCAGAAAAGTGAATAAGCGAACGAAGTTCTATTTATCACTATTATTAGGAGTAATTAAATCAGGAATCTAAGACTTGACAATTTAGCAATCTACGAAAGAATGATTAAATTTCAGTAAAATTAAAATCAAAATCATAATAAATTGCAAAATTAGCATAAATTAACATTCGCAAAGTAGAACCAACGATCGTAAAGAATACTCCGAGTGAGTACTCTTTGGGAATCGTGAGTAATGACTAAGTATAATTCAAT
Source organism: Schistocerca serialis cubense (assembly GCF_023864345.2). NCBI lineage: Eukaryota > Metazoa > Arthropoda > Insecta > Orthoptera > Acrididae > Schistocerca > Schistocerca serialis. The sequence continues at coordinate 728,045,543 of NC_064643.1, read as the reverse complement.
GCATTGTCACTACGTTACGAGAGTCAGCCGAAGCAGGTCGTATATTTGAATGCTCGTACATGTAGGCGCGCTTAGATTGTTTTTGAGACTGAATATTTGCGATCTATTATGACGCAGTAATACGATCTTCTGACTTCAAATATCACGGCATCAGAATTCGAAATGAGGACTTTTACCTACTAGAATAAAGTAAACTTTGAACTAGATAATTGAACTGAACATTACTTAGACAGTGATTTAACTGATAGGCAATTTTCGTTCATAATAACCAGTGGTTTATGGAACTTCAGTGATAGGTCCGAAGCATATAATTTAAATCCCCCCAACACCTGGGAAAGTTTTATTTTCAAGGCTCGGGAAGGAAGTGACTGATATTGTGCAATAAAACACCCTCTCGTGCCAAGTCGTGCATTTGTGATTTAAAATTCTATCAAATTATTGACATGAAACTCCCGAGTAATAATTACGCGCAGCGATAATATTTGACTGCAGCGCTCAAATAACAAGCCCACTGTTACGATTTCTTAGATACTTGAAATGACGACCAGCTTGTAGGGAATTTGTTGTGGATGTGACTGTATTGGTTTTATCATTAATATTTCATCATCATTAATCAGTTAAACATCGATTACGAACGATTAATTACGATTCTTGCTGAAGTGAATATCTCACGCACGTCGGCATTTCGGCTCAGCACTGTTATTTTGTGTAACGTCGTCTTCGTAACTTGCTAACGATCTCAACACTCTACCGACTGTCGCCGAGTTTTAGCCGAGGCCAAGTACAAATCAAACCAAATCATCAAGAAGAAGAGCCGTTATAAATGCAAAACTGTTAACATCTTCAACTTTTGTAGTCCTGTCTTCCTCAGTTGCGCGTAATATTACGGTATATTGACAATTTTTACTAATGGACCGTCTGACAGCAACTGAATAAAACAGTTTTAGTGCCATAAGCGTTTCGCCTTTATTTTCTGCAAGGCATTATCAGTGGCCTGAAATATGTACATATGTTCGCTATTTAATTTACATTTTTGTCACTGCGCCTATAGGTTATAAACAGTTCTGGTGGTTGGTACTTCCTATTAAGTAGTAATGTTTTGAGCTGTACTTACAGGTTGCGTGCACAATTTCTTACACATTACGCTCCTGTTGCATTTTTGGTGTTGTTCTTCTTCTTATGAACGCCAATTTGCGGTTTTTTCCCCACATTCCACAGCACTATGAACTGAACGCTTGTTTTAATGCAATGTGTTGGTTTCTGTTGCCGACTGTCAAATGTTTTTGGCAAAGATCGAATGTTATTGCCAAACTTACGAGTGTAATTATTGAATTTTAGTGTGATATTAATTTTGAAAAAACCACAACAAAATACAGACGCACACACAGCACAAAAAAAGAAAAAATTATACGCGCACACAAATGCATACATGAACAGATCACAGATACTTCAATAATTACACTCATAAGTTTGGCAATAACATTCGATCTTTGGCAAAAACATTTGACAGTCGGCAACAAACCAAAACATTGCATTAAAACAAGCGTTCAGCTCATAGTGCTGTGGAATGTGGGGAAAAAAACCGCAAATTTGCGTTCATAAGAAGAAGAACAACACAAAAAATGCAACAGGAGCGTAATATGTAAGAAATTGTGCACGCAACCTGTAAGTACAGTTCAAAACATTAGTACTTAATAGGAAATACCAACCACTAGAACTGTTTATAACCTATAGGCACAGTGACAAAAATGTAAATTAAATAGCTAACATATGTACATATTCCAGGCCACTGATAATGCCTTGCAGAAAATAAAGGCGAAACGCGTATGGCACTAAAACTGTTTTATTCAGTTGCTGTCAGACGGTCCATAAGTAAAAATTATCAATATACCGCAAAACTATTAGTGCAAGCTGCCAGCGTAGACACGGCACTGACAAGGGAACATCCCCATCGCACCCCCCTCAGATTTAGTTATAAGTTGGCACAGTGGATAGGCCTTGAAAAACTGAACACAGATCAATCGAGAAAACAGGAAGAAGTTGTGTGGAACTATGAAAAAATAAGCAAAATATACTAACTGGGTCGTCCATGCGTAAGATAGGCAATATTAAGGGCCATGTGAGGCGAGGAGCGCCGTGGTCCCGTGGTTAGCGTGGACAGCTGCGGAACGAGAGGTCCTTGGTGAAAATCTGACCTCGACTGAAAATTTTGCTTTCTTTATTTTCGCAGAGTTATGATCTGTCCGTTCGTTCATTGACGTCTCTGTTCACTGTAATAAGTTTAGTGTCTGTGTTTTGCGACCGCACCGCAAAACCGTGTGATTAGTTGACGAAAGGACGTGCCTCTCCAATGGGAACCGAAAACATTTGATCGCAAGGTCATAGGTCAACCGATTCCTCCACAGGAAAACACGTCTGATATATTCTATACGACACTGGTGACAGAATGTGCGTCACATGACAGGAATATGTTGTCGACCCACCTAACTTGTACACTTGGCGAATGGGTGGAAAGATTCTTCTACCTTGCCCGATTTAGGTTTTCTTGTGGATGTAATAATCACTCCAAAAAAATTGATGAAAACATAAGAGTTTTTCACATAAACTGAAAATAAAAAGTTAAAATTTTCGGTCGAGGGAAGATTTGAACTGAAGACCTCTCGTTCTGCACCTGTTCACACTAACCACGGGACCACGGCGCTCCTAGTCTCATACTGCCCTTAGTAGTGCCTATATTACACATGGACGACCCAGTTTGTATATTTTGCTTATTTTTTCATAGTTCCACACAACTTCTTCCTGTTTTCTCGATCGATCTGTGTTCAGTTTTTCAAGGCCTATCCACTGTGCCAACTTATAACTAAATCTGAGGGGGGTGCGATGGGGATGTTCACTTGTGAGTAAGTCTGGAGAGTTTTTTGGACGGACGGAGCCTACTGTTTGCAGCAACACTGCACTGGTGGCAGATAGCGGCAGGGGCACCGCGGCGGAGCAGCTGGCGATCTCGTTGTTTTTCTAGCACGGTGCGGGGCGGCGCGGGGCGCGGCGGCGACGTCTATTTCCGGCCGCGGCTGGCCGGCCCACGGCCCACGGCACAGCGGGGCTGGCCCGGGCTCGGCTGCGCGCAGCAGGCCGCGGCGGCGCACAGCTGGTGCCGTGCTGAGCTGTGCTGTGCTGTGCTGTGCTGCGCTGTCTGCCGGGCCGGCGAGCCGCTTCCGGCCTCCCGCTTCATTCAGCGCTCGCCCATTCATTACGGCCCAGCGCGGAAGGACACCACGCCGCTGCGCCGCGCACTCCCGCCCTATGCCGCGTCCGTGCAGTGTTCGGCGCTCAGGCGATACACGGTTCCGGCTGTAACGCCTCGCGCACAACTCAAATCTTGTAGTCTGCGAGAGTTGGTAACTGGTCGCTTGCGAATCACTTCCTGTGGAGCTGGAAAGGGCTCCGTGGGCCGGGCGACTGGACACCACCTACAGACTACAGGCCTGCGCGCACACTTGTGACGTCACATACTGACGGCTGGGTCTGTATCGGAACGCTCCTGTTAAGCTATACTAACTTAACGAGTTTTTGAGCTGAGACCGCATAGGGATTCTCATGCTTTCCTCTTCTACATGGCCTTGTAATGAAAGTATGGAAATTTATATCATTGCGTAAAGTAACTCAACACAACCGCCCTATGATATTTCAATATTTGCCTCAAATACGCGTTTCTAGGCTCGAATACAGACTATAATTTTAAATTCTGTGTTTTACCTCAGGAGCTGTGTTTTCTTATAGTAAAAAATCGGCAATATGCAATAGCAAGCTGACGTCCTAGGTTTTAAATAAAGCAGCTGGAGCTCCTGCAGAATTTAAGAATTTGTTCCTCTACTTTACGCAGCACTCAGTGCTGTAAGATCTCTTCATAGCCTCCGTATTCAGCATGTATCGAAACCAAATGTCCTCCGCCTACCACGCAGGGGGGTCCAGGTTCGATTCCCGCCATGGGACTGGTTGTTTTGTGTCCATCATCATTTACTCGCAACTCGCCGAAGTGGCGTGAACTAGAAAAGACTTGCAATACGGCGACCGAACTCCCTCGAATGGAGCCTCCCCGCCAACAATGCCATACAATCATTTGATTTCATCTAAGCCAAATAACTGAACTACGCTCTAGCCACGAAAAACATGTCTCCATACCGTAACACCACGTCCTCCGTAGTTCACTCGTTGGCACTACACATGAAAGACAAATGGCGTTCGCCAGGGATTCTCTAAACCCAAAACTTTCCAGCGGAGTGTCACGCGGTATAGTGTGTCTCATCGCTCCAAATCGCTCGTCCCCACTCATCCACTGTCCAGTGGCGTCGTGAACAGCTGCTTGACCTTGCACTCGATTCTTTTTAACTCCTTACGCACAGTCATTGTATTAGCTGGTCTGGTAGTAGCTCTTTGGGGATCGCAACCTGTTCCTTCAGCTATTTTCATGTTTTTTTTTTTTTACAATCGCCCTCCGCAGTGATCGACGGTTCCTGTCCGTCAATACATGTCGTCTGCCTGATCTTGATTTAGCGGACTTCACTCTCAAACAGTGGACCTGAGAAAATCCCTGATGGATTTCTTAGTTCAGATTTCATGTATGAACTTACACTGGCGGGTCCGTCTTTCGTGGCATCTGGTGGTCAATTCCGCACTACACAGAGGTGCCCAAATGCTTCTGATCAGATGTCAGTTCAGTCGTCTCCTCGAACTCCGTAGCGCTTTATTTTCAAAATGCACGAGCATGTTTTGAACATTAGGTCCATAAATTCCATTTTATGCAGTTATAAGCTCTCGGGCTACTGCAGGAGGTCTTCGACAGAGAAAGCTTGCTGTGAAGTGAGAGAACAAGTCCGAATGACAGGTTCGTACTGTAATGAGCATCTACTTTTTTGAAAAAAAAAAAAAAAAAAAAGGTACGTCGATGGAAGCAAACAATAGAAGACAAATAAATCGTACCGGGAGTATTCCATTGAAGTTCTAGCAGTGCCCACGTTCTTTTGTAAAACGACATTATCGTCTGCAAATGTACGGTGACAACTGCGGGAAAACAACAAAAAAGCAAACAGACTTCAGGTAGTGTAAATACAATGGTGATCATTTACATATTATTCTATAAAAAACAGTGATATCAGAACCTGTCTGCCGCAGTTCCTACGCTGTTTCTCTGGATGTACGGATGAAGCCAGGATTTTCTTCATTTTCTCATTCGTGTGTAATAGTTACAGAGTACCACATCTTCCTCTGCGCTCTCATGCGTATTCAACATGCCAAGTGTAACAAGAAGTTGCTCGGGGCAACATACAATGCTGTCTCCCCTCCATTTCCCCCCATACGCTGTGACCGGTGTGCAAATCTGCGACACGACCCAGTCATCGATAAAACAGCGCCAGGGCTACCCTGGACCCAGTAAGGTGCAGGACTTAGCTACGCAGCATGCCACCTTCGATGCCGTTTGCGGCATTCTACAGCTCCGCGAGGTCGCTTCGAACACGGAGAGCTCTACGAGTTTCATAACAAACAAGTGTAGGCGCCACTCCATTCGTGCAAATATACTCCCCCCCCCCCCCCCCCCCCTCTCTCTCTCTCTCTCTCTCTCTCTCTCTCTCTCTCTCTCTCTCTCTCTCTCTCTCTCTCTCTCTCTCTCGCCCTTTACGCCCAGGTAACGCCAGCAGAAAAGAGAGAAGTGTTCGTTCGCCAGTGCGAGTGCGCCATATCGCTCCAAGGTCTCCATACGTGTGGGCTACTTTTCTTGGATATGTTCTACGTCTTCAGCAGCAGTTGCAACGGCACATAAAAAGAGAAGAAAACCCGTTTACGGCTGCTATGGAAACAGCGTTCCAGTAACGAAGTAAAAGCTCTGGATAGACCGTTATCGTCCTAATTTATATTCAAGTTAGAGGCATGTCAGGACTAGGACGACATTATGTCTTATTCGAGACAGCCACATATTATGTCTTATTCGAAAGAGCCATAATATCGTTGGCAGCGTGAAGTTCGAGACCCTAGAAACATGTTAGATGAAACTCTTCAATAGAGTACTATACTATCCGGGCTAGGCTACCACTGATCATCAGCGAGAAAAAGTTCTTTTCGTGACGGAGAGGCAGAAATTAAAAAAAAGGGTGAAAAAGCCCTGACGTCCACTTACCGTGTACAGACACACACGATCTTAACTGTGAACTGGCCCATCCTACCATACGTGTCTGCGTGCGTTACAAATGCGAGCCAGGATCTAACTTGACACGTTTCTCATAGATAAAGAACAAGTGCCAGTGATGGACTTCAAGTCTAAAACCCAAAACTTAAAATTATCTTCAACCATATACTACTCAGCAAGGTTTGATGGCCCTAACAATGAAGCTAATACTGGTGAAGACGACCAGAAGAGCAAATTTGAGGAGGAGAAATGAAGAACAAATGTCGCGAATGTAAAGGAAGGGCCATGATTTGTTGTAAGAACGAGCAGTCCTCGCCTCCATGTTTTGCAGTTAAAGCGGTTTCCGGTTCATCGATTGTTCTCAAATTTGAAAAAATGTTAAGCCGATCTGATCCACCAGGACAAGAATTGGTGCCGAAAGGGATAAACACGCCGTTGTTTCGCCCTGGACGAAGGCCATAGAACGGGATAGAGGTTACGTGGAGAAACTGGGTGTGTACACAGAACAACATTGTTTCGTGTGTGTAATTCTCATTAAAATCAATAAGGAATTGCCGAAAAAAAAAATGCGGTGCGTTACTTTCTGTGCAGCCCTACCATATGCTATTAACACCAACGGCCCTACCCCGAGCTACAATGGACAACGCTACCTTAGCTTCTGACGATGCGTCTCCATTGTGCACGAGGTGCTTAGCTCTGGTACGAAGTGTTTAGCCAGTCGCATATCTATTCGGACATTACGTACGCAGGTACACTACTGGCCATTAAAATTTCTACACCAAGAAGAAATGCAGATGATAAACGGGTGTTCATTGGACAAATATAGTATAACTGACATTGATTACATTATCACGCAATCTGGGTGCATACATTCTGAGAAATCAGTAGCAACCAGATCTGGCCGTAATAGAAGCCTTGATACGCCTGGGCATTGAGTCAAACAGAGCTTGGATGCCCATGCAGCTTCAACACGATAACACAGTTCATCAAGAGTAGTGAATGGCGTATTGTGACGAGCCAGTTGCTCGGCCACCATTGACCAGACGTTTTCAGTTGGTGAGTGATCTGGATAATGTGCTGGCCAGGACAGCAGTCTAACATTTCCTGTATCCAGAAAGGCCCGTACAGGACCTGCAACATGCGGTCGTGCATCATCCTGATGAAATTTAGGGTTTCGCAGGTATCGAATGAAGGGCAGAGCCACGGGTCGTAACACATATGAAATGTAACGTCCACTGTTCAAAGTGCCGTCAGTGCGAACAAGAGGTGACCGAGACGTGTACCCAATGGCACCCCATACCATCACACCGAGTGATACGCCAGAATGGCGATGACGAATACACGCTTCAAATGTGCGTTCACCGCGATTTCGCCAAGCACGGATGCGACCATGATGATGCTGTAAACAGAACCTGGATTCATCCGAAAAAATAACTTTTTGCCATTCGTGCACCCAGGTTCGTCGTCGAGTACACCATCGAAGGCGCTCCTGTCTGTGGTGCAGCGTCAAGGGTAACCGCACCCATGGTCTCCGAGCTGATAGTCCATGCTGCTGCAAACGTCGTCGAGCTGTTCGTGCAGATGGCTGTTGTCTTGCAAACGTCCCCATCTGTTGACTCAGGGATCGAGACGTGGCTGCACGATCCATTACAGCCATGCGGATAAGATGCCTGCCTGTCATATCGACTGCTAGTGATACGAGGCCGTTGGGATCCAGCACGGCGTTCCGTATTACCCCCCTGAACCCACCGATCCCATACCCTGCTAACAGTCATTGGATGTCGACCAACGCGAGCAGCAATGTCGCGATACGATAAACCGCATTCGCGATAGGCTACAATCCGACCTTTATGCAAGTCGGAAACTTGATGGTACGCAATTCTCCTCCTTACACGAGGCATCACAACAACGTTTCACCAGGCAACGCCGGTTAACTGCTGTTTGTGTATAAGAAATCGTTTGTAAACTTTCCTCATGTCAGCACGTTGTAGGTGTCGCCACCGGCGCCAACCTTGTGTGAATGCTCTGAAAAGCTAATCATTTGCATATCACAGCATCCTCTACCTGTCGATTAAATTTCGCGTCTGTCGCACGTCATCTTCGTGGTGTAGCAATTTTAATGGCCAATAGTGTATTTTGTTCTGTAGCGGTGGAGCGGAACAATAAAGAAGGCTTTCTGAATGTTCATGAACACGCGTCAACCTAGAGTCTAGTACCTACTGTATGTCGTGAAGGAAACTGAGTACCGCACCAGTGAAGCTCTGTTTGCTTTACCGTGTGCGAATAAAATATACGTTCGACTGAGGCGCAGGTGAGAAAATGACGGTCGCGTGCCGGAGGTGTGTGGGGGAGGGTGGTGGCCGCAGCCGGCGCTAACGACAGGCCTGTCAGCAGATAATTGCGTCAGTCAGTAGCGGCTGCGGCTGCGGCTGTTCCAGATAAGTGCGGAGGTGCGTGGCGGAGGCGGCTGCCGACACCCTCGGCACCCCACCCCGGCTGAGCTGCGGACGGCGGGTGGGCGCGTTGCCAAGTCTGCTCCCTCGGGAACCCCCGCCCATCTGGCGGCGCCGCGCGCCGCGCCGGCCTACTCGCCCACGAGGAGCACCGCACCACCTCCACATACAGGACACACCCTCTCACGTTCTAGCCACCGGTCACGCAACCCTATAGACCGTCTCTCAGACCGCTACTAATTTTTGTGTCGAGATATTTCTCACGCCCCTACAAAGCCAAATGGACTCTTCCATGTACCTTCCTTTTGAGTGTCAAGCTACACGTGCCAGCATTCTTGCATTGTTGCTGCTCTTTGTTTCGTAATTATTAGCCTTGAGAGGTCTCTCAGACGTACCATAGTGTTTGCGTGTCGCGTTTTTATTGCATGCTACTGTTTCTCCATGGCGGGGAAAGCTGGGCCTTCTGTGCAACGTGTTTTATGTGAGACAGATGTCTTCACTTGCGAGATGAGCCTCAGACACCGAAAGAAGAATTCGAAAATCGGAAAACGTGCACCTTTTGCCCTCCTCGACTGAAGAGGAAAACAAGATATCCATGTCAACAGCGTGGTGTTCCGATTTGTTTGGAGTGTTCCAGGAAGGTCTGCGTGAAGTGTTTGCAGGTGGAAATTGACTAAAGTATGATTCAGTGGCACATGAAAACAAGTATTTAGTTTTTACTTGTAATGTTGGAAGTAAAATGGTGGCAAAGTTTCTCCATTCATAGACTTATGGACTGAAATATTCGCTCTACATTGCAAGATGAGTCGTAAACTGAAAGCTGACTTCGCACAAAATTTATCGTAAGTCATGTCGGATTTTTCCACCTAATTATATTGCCAATTTGTACTATAATCCCTCTGATGAAAATCTATGTGTGATTAGAGAGCTAACTATTTGCTGTTATTTTCGTAACTCATAAAATAAAAATATACTCCAGATTTCGCTTTGTTTTAATTGTCGAAGTGTTTAAAATACCGCAGTGTTTGAAAAAACAATGAAATTTCTACAAAAGCCACATCTAAGAAGTGTAATGAATGACTGGAAGTCAAGAAACTATATATTCAGAGCAAAATTCTGGTTTGATGTATAAAACAGAAAAATGCGGTCTCTGAGACCCCTCCATAGTAATTGTGTTCCTGTGAATGACCATAGTAGTTAAGGGTTAAAGAACCAATCTATCGTGCAACGTCGCTGTAGACACAATGGTTAAAGAATTCCATATTTTGAGAGGTGGTAGTATAGACCAAACAACACCAAAAATGTCAGTAAACGCCTGTTTTAGAATGTATACCCGAAGATTTATAAGCACTTGTGACGTTTTTCACAATAGCGGAAATGAGCAAGTGCTCATAGCTCGTGTTAACTAGACAGTCGTTTCTTGTTTTGTTCCATACTAACACCACTCGGAATACGGAATACTTTATTAACACCCTGTAAAAGTCCACAACATCATCGTTGAAAGTGCCTGAATAATGATACGTGAATATCAGGTAACAATATTGGGTGCATAAGCTCATAGCGTCTTTCCAGCAAGTTCAATGCACGCGACAGACACATAACAGAGACTATAGTCATCAATAATAAGAGGGTAATCCCAAAAGTAAGGTATCCTATATTTTTATAAATACATAGACCTGTTTATTTCTGCAAAGGTTTACATCAGTTTACAGCTTGAACATTTAGCTATTTTTCGACACAATCACCATTTCTGTCAATGCATTTTTGTAGACGCTGTGGGAGTTTTTGTACGCCCATGTCATACCAGCTCGACGCCATGCTGTTCAGAAAGTTATGAACCTCTTCTTTCACCTCTTCGTCGGAGCTGAATCGCTTTCCGGCCAAATGTTCTTTTAACCTAGGGAACAGGTGACAGTGACTGGACGCCAAGTCAGGACTACAGGGTGGGTGATTATGTTCCACTGAAACTGTTGCAGGACAGCAATGGTTTGCCGAGGTATGTGTGGGCGAGCGTAGTCATGGAGAATGTGTACGCCCTTGCTCAACATTCCTCTTCTCCAGTTGTGAATTGCCCGTCAGATTTTTCAGAGGCTCACAGTACCTGTCAGCGTTAATTGGGGTCCCGGCGATTCAGCTCCGACGACGAGGTGAAAGAAGAGGTTCATAACTTTCTGAACAGCATGGCGGCGAGCTGGTATGACATGGGCATACAAAAACTGCCACAGCGTCTACAAAAATGCATCGACAGAAATGGTGATTATGTCGAAAAATAGTTAAATGTTCAAGCTGTAAAATGATGCAAGCCATTGTAGAAATAAACAGGTCTATGTACTTATAAAAAAATAGGAGAACTTACTTTTGGGATTGCCCTCGTATCTTCTTTACTACTACAAGTCTGTCAATGTTGGGGTAACTTTTTCGATTCATGGCTCTAGAAATCTCGAGTCGAGCTGGGAGAACATTTTCATCCAGAAAGGAAGTTCCGTGAAGGTTTTTCGATGAGAGTGGAAAAGGTGAAAATTTGAGGGCGCAAGATCAGATGAATAAACTGAGCGCACATTTATTTCCTAGCCAACTTCAGTATACTGTTTTTAGTCGAATGCATGTAGGGGTTCCCGTAGGGTATCACCACCTCACGTCTTTCTGGACGTTGTTTTTGGATTGCGCCCGCAAGACGTCTCAGTTGTTGACAATAAATGTCAGCAGTCATCGTTACACCTCCGGGAAGCAATTCGTTGTACATCACACCTTCGCTGTTCCACCAGATGCATAACGTTATCTTCTGCGGATGCGCGCAGTTCTTGGTACAGGCAGCTTTCACCACACGCCTAACATTACATTTTTTGGATGCGTGCACTTCTTTGTACGGGGAGCTGCTCCTTTGTTTGCGCTCGATCATTCCGTTCTTTTCCTCATGTTAGCATAAAGACATCATTTCTCGTCACCAGTAACGATACAGGATACGAATGTCTGTGTTGTTCACCAGCCAATTGATGACGAGCAAGCAGAGATGAACATAAGGCCACCTGCTGATTTTTATGATTTTGGGTTAGAGCATGCGGTACCCGTGCACCCGATTTCTGGACTTCCCCACTGCATGCAAATATCCCACGATGGTGAAATGACCACAGTTGACCATGTTTGTCAGTTCTCGAGTACGCTGACGTGGATAAATTCATTTAAACGATCTTCGTGAAATCGTGAAGTCCTGGACGTGGGGGGGTCACCAATGTCGAAATGATCCTGCGTAAAACGAGAAAACCCTTTTCAAAAAAATGTTCAAATGTGTGTGAAATCTTATGGGACTTAACTTCTAAGGTCATCAGTCCCTAAGCTTACACACTAGATAACCTAAATTATCCTAGGGACAAACACACACACACACACACACACACACACACACACACACACACACACACACACACACACACACACACCCGAGGGAGGACTCGAACCACCGCCGAGATCAGCCGCACAGTCCATGACTGCAGCGCCTAAGACCGCTCGGTTAATCCCGCGCGGCAAAGCATTTTCTTGCCGTGCTCTGTCCAATGGCATTTTCTCTATACACAGCGCAAATGTTTATGACTGCGTCTGCTACTGTCACTTCCCCATAGAACTCAAATAGAAGATATGTTCTGATTTCTCCACTTGGCACCCCATTTTCTAGCGTCCACGGCTCCATGATCTCCAATTGACAAAATGGCAATATATGAACTCAAACAGCAACACTGACTTGAAATAAAACATGACAATCGATAAATGAACCCATAGATACTGGAATATCAAACTGCAAAACAAAAACGCTACGAACTTATGCGCCAAGGTAATATAATGGTTCTCACAACACTTTCTTTTTCTTTTTCAAGGTTTATATCAGAGCACTGTATCTTTTGCAAGGATTAAGAGGAACTTAGAGTGGATTTTACGAGTAACTTATGCCTCAAAACTTACGCCTCAAAAGTAGAAGTTCACGTTGGCTCGCTCGCTCTTTCATTAGTCAATGCGAATCTAGTCGATACGGCGATAAGGCATCAACAGCAGGTGCCCTTCATTTCAACAGAGGCAGTTCAGTTTGGAACCATTTTCGTCATGAGTAAGGTACTGAATGACTTGATAGGTCACAAGGGACGTACGGATCACAGATTGCAGTGTGTCTGTTTTCTGTATTCGTGGGCGTTTATGACCGTCTACGGGCCTGCATTTACAATAATTTTGATTGAACTGCCACGCCGCACAGCACCAGCAATAAATGCAGTAGCACTGGACAAATGCGAAAGTATGGGTTGTTTGCCAAGAGTCAGGTGGAGGGCACACTTAAACGTAAATGAAAACTTTGGTCCTGAATGTAACTGCACATACCCCAAGGTTGTATGCTCATGTGTGTGAAAGAGGCCCTCGTAAAATCTGATTGTTCTTTCGAAAACAAGAACTTTCTGGTCGTATGCTCAAGTTAAAATGTACCCCAAGATTCAATATTCAATTTCGCAAAAGATATAGTCGTGTTAAATCGGATGAATCTTTGTAATTCACCCTGTATTATACGAATTTTTAGTCCTAAAATAATCATCACAAAATCGTTGCACATGTATGCATGAATCATGTGTGTCATATCGTTTCCGCACACGTAACGGTTACAGGCTCAGGTTGTTCTTTGGCTGTCTCATCACAAACGTTCATGGACTTATCCCCTGAAAAGTGGCTACTCTCCAGAACTGGAAAATGGCGGTTCAAATAAACACTGTTGTATGAAGAAACATTCTCGGCGGAAATAACGTCGCTTTTCAAGAAATATCGAACGACTCTGCATCCCAAGATGAAAAAAATAACTAGTCACACATTTCTTGGAAAAATGGAGCGGAGAGAGCCTATTAGCAGCACATGAAATTGTGTTTTAGCACTGAATGTGACGCCGGTTCTCTGCTTTTAGCTACTATACAACATGGTCCACAACACGCACTGCAGTAATATAATAACTGCTCCGCTCGATGTCTGCACGCAGTGTTATGACAGTAAATACTCCGAAACGAAACAGAGCTGGTTGCAGTTTGAGAACTAATGCAGAAGGTCCCTGTTACTGTGGCCAGTCAGCCTCGCAGTGACAGAGCCCGTCTGTCAGGTTGGGGCGCAGTGGCTGCCCTACGGTCGGACTCGGCGGGCAATTTTTTGTGGCAGCGTGGCGGATCGTGACCCGGTTCGTTAACAAGAGTTCCGTGGCCGGGATAAGATAGCGTCCACATTCCCCCACCCTTCCTTCCTTCCTCCGAGGATTCTCCTCCTCCTGGTCCGATACGGGTGCAATAAAAAGGCCGAGGCGGGCAAAAGGGGAGAGCGACTACTGGGGTGCGCGAGTTACCAAATGATACCTCTGACGTGGTACGGAGAAACAGAAGAAAAAGATTAAGAGTTCACCGCCCCATCGACGTCGTCGTCATTAGTACTGTCGACGCCGTCGGTGACTTGTTGAACGAGCTGTCATTCTGAAGCTCAAAGTCAACTCAATATGGAATTCGTTGCTGCTGTGCGATTACAGAGTACGGTAAGTCGCAGGTGCGGGAAATATCTGCACTGATCTTGGCAGCCCTAATATGTCCTTTCAATATATGCATTCTACAATGGAACCATTTACCTAGAAGAGTATGTTCGCTCCTGATTTTTTATTTCACTGCTCTATCAATTTCGCTTTCTCAGACGCCTCCGTTTCGACGCAAAGCGTCCCTTTGGGCGCACATGAACTCTCCTTGTGGATACTCACGGAATTACCTGCCACGCTCATCGTGAAGGCTTCCGCAAAGAGTGAGGTTGAAAGAGTTGGTTTATGTGTGTGTGAAGGCAATGGGAATGTTTTGCTCTTCTAACAGGTATCCTATAAATGAAGAAGAGCGACTGTCAATTTCTGCGAGGCAGATAATTCTCTTATACAATGACCATCCTTATCGGCTGATAAAAAGTCGAAAACGCCTTGCTGATTATTTATCAGAGGTAACACAGCCAAGTAGACAGCAAACAAGATCGCTGTTGTGTGTTACCAACGTGGTAATATAAAAACAAATGGAATAAAATCTGCATCTACATACAAATTCCGCTAGCCACTGTGAGTGCGTGGCGGAGAGTACTTCGTACTAACATTAGCTATTTTTAGTGCTAGTCTCTTTTCCACAGGAACTTATCTGAAGCGTTGTCTTGTACGACGAACAGTTCACGCGAGAGAAGAACAGTAGCTTTTGAAATGCGGTGTTACAGAAGAGTGCTGAAGATTAGATGAGCAGAGTGAACCATGCAAGCAGTCAATCGAACTGTAGTAAAAAAGAAATTTGTGGTTCATTCCAGTTAAAGAAAAGGATTTGGATCGGTTGTTAGGACACTGCTGAGGAGAACAAAAATTCAGATTCTTCGGGGAAAATTTCGTAACTTCTTTTGCATTAACATTTTTCACTGTGCGACAGATGGCACTAATCGATAAAAACCAAAAAAATAACCAAGAAATATACATCAGATTTGGATCCCAGGAGGTTAGGAACGCAGTTATTCTGAAATCTTTAATGAGAAGTCTGTTTTCTAAAACAAAAAAACACTTGATTCTCCAGAACATAATATATTTAAAAAAATTTCTTTTTAAAATTCAGTCTATCACACCATGTATGTTACAGGAACATAGGTGACCGGTTCGGTCATATCACATGACCATCAGACCCATGGCATCCTACGAAGATGGTAGGTGGAGCACTCTTCTCAGCTGTTGTGATGTCAATTGGTCATAATATATTACTTTGTCCACATTACTGGTGTAATTTCTTTCACAGAGGATGCTCGACTTTCCTTACTCAATGGCGATTCTCCACTGACCACCAATATGTATTGTGCCGATTCAGTTGACCGCGATTCGTAAAATTTGAATAACTGCTTTTCTAATCACCTGACACCTTATTCTAATGCGGGTTTCTTGAGATACTATCATATTGCAGTGTTTTTTAACCCTTTTTGATTTTTGTCCATTCCAGCGCCATTTACCATATAACTAAACAAAAAGTTAACTACAAAAGTTACGAGTTTCTTCCCGGAGAATCCTAACCCGCAATAAGAAATGGAGGTTATAATGTAAGATTTCAAAGTTGATTTCCCGTTCCGCCCGCTGAGGTTGGGACAGGGGGTCGAATTTGATGTCACTGCATGCCTCTTATCTTTTAGAACAACCTTTTTACTAACCTGATCTCCGGTTTTCCAGATATTTTCAAAAACATTCTGAAATGAGTCACCCCGCATATGTTTCGGAAGAAAATGGAAACAGGCGTAGCGGGGACTGTTATGTAGGGGTGAACATAATACAAATTATGTCATTTTCATGACGACCGCAATATAAGCCATTTTGGTCACTCCAATGTGCTCATGACTTGTGGTTTTTTATGTACACAAAGGTTTCCAGAGAAAAGGTGAAAACAATGTAGGAATCGCTCGTTTGTGTTGTAAATGGTTGTGAGCAACTATAAAGGAGAATTAACACTTGTTTCCGATTTAACCTCCACATCTGTCGACACGAGATATGACAAGCATTTAACTTGGGGTGCAATGTGAGAAAATGACAGAAACAAGTAAAGTCGTCACAGTTTACCGTCGTTTGCATCTTTTCCACGCGAAACAATCCGAAATTAGTGCGGCTCCAAAACCATGGAGAGAAATTCAAGATGCCACCCTTTCGCACATGCCACCCTTTCGCACATGCCACCTTTTTGCACATGTCACTCCCATCCAGGACCACCTTTCGTGAACAGAATAGCCGGTGCCACGCGGTAATGATAAGCAATAACACACTGTCCCCCTGCACGTAGCCGGCCAGGAATAAGACCGAGAAAAAGGCAGGTAGTACACCGATCGTCGTAGAAACCAAGGTTCTGGGTTGAGGACTGCGTTACTGCAGATCCAAGATTTTGCCAGTACTTCCACGCTCCGAGCTAAAAGCGTTGTCGGCATGCACTGCTTGGTTGCGAGCAGAACGGGAAGAAGGAAGCGAGGTGCGGTATTGCGAAACGAGTCACGGGGGGAATTAGCTGTCGCCTCCACGCCGCTGGAATGGGAGAGGTCATCAGAGCCGGGCTGGACCCACGTGACGGCAATACTAGCGCCGGGGGCGGCCGCGACAAGCATCCGGATGGCTCATTGCGACCGCGCGCCGTTTAACAGACAGACCAGGGCTTCCAACGGGACTGCCTCAAAATACATTCCAAATCACACACGTCTGTCGTAAGAGCCTCCTTTAGACTCAAATTTGATTTCTATCTCACTCAAAAGTCACGTCTCTTAATAAGGTTTAACGTAAATTTCCAGCTTTGATTTTATCCATACTGGATGAGACGTCGTGGTTGTGAATGTCAATGTTAAAAAATATATCGGCTCAACCACTTGTTTATAGTGTAAAACACTAAGATATTTGGGAAACGGGACACCCCATGTTGGGAATAGATCAGGATTTCGTTATTTTACATGGACAGGACAAAGGCAAAAAGCTGGATCTACTAGAACAGCTGGAAATTACGATACATAGCGTGGATAATCAGAACACACTGAATGAACAGCTAACTGGTGATACAAATAAATTTTTCAAACATTTCACTGGTTTCTTTTAGTAACTACATTTTTAGCAATTGGCAGGATACCATCATTTCATGAGGTCCTTGGAACATGCATACGTTATCTGTTTGTATAGACATCTATCTCTGTGGCTTCCTTGTTTACTTGCGCGTGAGCTCACTCGCGTTTCAGTGTCGTGTTTGGCTACGTGGGGTGGTACCAACGAAGACGCACGGGCGGATTACGACGATAGAGGAGAGAGCCATGTGGTTAGATGTTTAACACCATAGGCGACACCATTTTAGAGTTTTTTATATTTTGACGACTATGTGGAGATGCACATTGGAAGACACGGCTGCAACAGGGGAAGTAGCCACGATGTTTTAATTTTATTATCAATTTTATTGTGCCTGGTGCATGCTCCATTTTAGCGAGTTTTAACAGGTTATTTTACTTTTTATTATTCTGATGATAGAACCTTGACTTCCGAAACGCGTCAATATTAGTGTTTTACACTATAAACAAGTGATTGAGCCGACATATTTTTAATATTGTAAATTTCCAGCTTTTTTTATGTTCGGGTTGGGGACGGGGAAGTAGCGATGCGAGTGTCTTCCGGCTGATTCGAGGCAGCCCGCGTAACTTCCTCTCCTGTGCGTACTACCAACGCCCTCAGTTATTTGTTTTGTATATTGAACCCTCTCTCTTCCGCCGGCCGGAGTGGCCGGGCGGTTCTGGGCGCTACAGTCTGGAACCGCGCGACCGCTACGGTCGCAGGTTCGAATCTTGCCTCGGGCATGGATGTGTGTGATGTCCTTAGGTTAGGTAGGTTTAAGTAGTTCTAAGTTATAGGGGACTGATGACCTCAGTAGTTTAGTCCCATCAGAGCCATTTGAGCCAACTCACTCGTCCGCTACAATTTTTCTCTCTACGGCTCCGTCTAGTATCATGGAAATTACTAAATGCGTTTAACAGAGGTCCTTTCTTTTAGTTGGTGTTTTTCAAAAATTTCTTTCTTAGCCGATTCTGACAACCTCTTGGCTTCTCTTAGCAGCCCAACTAATTTTCACTGAGGTTCTCTAACTCGATGCATGAGACCTTCTGAATGTCTTCCTCTCCGGTTTTCCACAGTCGGTGACGACACTTCTATACAATTGGACGTGCATTATCAGACTTCTCTCACTCAAGCTAAGGCCCATAAATGACTAGTTGACTTATTTTGATGAGAATTGCTCTCTTTGTTAGAGTTAAGGCCAATTCATGCTAGCCATCACGTCCAAACATTCCACAACAAATTTCAAATGGCGTCATTCACGCTGGCCGTCAAAGGCACGAAACGTCACCTCATGTCACCGTCAAGGTTTCTCGGGAAGAAAGTTTTAAAGGTGACACGACGGTGGTGGTGGTGGTGGTGGAAGGGAGGGAGGGAGGGAGGACTATCTCGTCGTAAGCTAACCTACTGTTTTCGCCACGCTCACTAATGATGTAGTAGTGGATTTTGTGTTTGTGTATATTCTTAATCTTTATTTTATTTTTTGCTTCATTTCGCAAACTGCAAATGGTCAATGACGACTTTGATATTTTTACCATTCAGTGTTTTTCCATAAGCGAGACCATACGCAGAAAACTAAAAACGATTCAAGTTTTACAACAATAAAGCTGACGCCTCTTGTATGAATGATAACGTAGTCGTCGTAGCGATTTTCATTAAATATTTTTGTTGTGTGGTGAAGTCTGCTCTATTGAAGGAGAAAGCACAGTTGTTTCTGCCGTTATTTACTAAGTAAGAAAAAAAGCATAATGAGTAAAGTAAACGGGCTCTATTTTTCCGTTATAATATCGTTTGATGTGTTTGTATGTATAAATTTTCGCCGGCAAACAAATGCCTACGTTCGGAAATGATGTTTCACTTCTCAGTACTTTATCGTACAAAACTGTTCAAGAAGATCCGTTACGAACTTCGCTTGGGCCATGAATAAACTTTACCACTGTTAGTTTCTCGTTTCTGATACTATACACCGACTTTTTGTATCGCTGTTGGTAACTCACAACGTCACTTTCAACGTTCAGTACTGGGCTAAGCGAATTGGCGTGACGTGACGTCCAGTGCGCATACACGCTCGCGTGACGTGATGTGACGGTCCGTTGACGCCTAGTGTGAATCGGTCTTTAGTCTGCGCCTTGTATCCTTGCTCCGTGTGTGTGCACGTTATTTTGCTGTTAAGGCGTAACTCTCCCAATTCCTCTTCTGCTCAGCCCACAATATTGATTCCAAGTTTTTACCCAACGTCGTTTCTGCTCGTCCTAAATACTTTATCTTTCTTCCATAAACTGTCAGTCAACATTCTGTACTCAGAAGACAATTCCTGTACATCTCTCACAGAGGATAGCAATGTCATCAGCGAACCCTGTCACTAATTGCATCCAGAATTTTAATCCCACTTCGAAACCTTTAATTTCCTTCGTTGCTTCTTCGAGATGCAGGCTGAACAGCTAAGAGAGGCTGCGTGCAGTCTGGTTTGACGCACTTACCGAGCCCAGCACTTCTTCCTTGGTCTTACATTTAAGTCTTGCTCCAGATCTTGATGCATACTGTATACGACCAGTTTTTCCCTACGGAGTGTACTTGCCTGAAGATTTCAAAGAATTTGCAATATTTAGCGTTGCCTAACGGTTTTTCTTGGCCAAAGATGCTTCGCTCTCTATCTATTCTCACTTTTTTTTCAATTTCGTAATTAGAATGTGATATTATTCCGCAGCTTAGCTTAACTCCTGTACTACAATACAGCTTAATGACGAGATATGGCCAAGAGAAAATCAATGGCATGTTCTTAGTTACGGGGTTCGGATACTGACAGAGTAGGGCCAGTTGCTGAGTACGGGCTTTGCAGAGTTCGTGCGAGCCGACGAAGCCTGTAAAAATTCGCGCAATTTTCCCCCTGCAGCAGATGCGGGCTGCCCCTGCCAGAGCACCCTTGCGGTGTGCTCCCCGTACAACAGCCTCGTCACGTCACAGCCGGGGCCGTGGCGACACAAAGCCGCGTCCCTCTCGGCCACCTGCTCCTCTCCACTCCTCAGCCCTTCCCCTCATAAGAGCAGCCAGCCGCGCCTCATCCCCCCCCCGGCCCTTTGTGGGATAAGCGGGCTTAGCCCCGGCGGACTACCTGCGGGGATCCCACACCGGCCGGCAGGCGAAGGGAATGCAATTTCGATTCTATTCTCCCTCCAGAGTGCCCACAATGCCTCCCTTCTCATAAATTCCCCGCGGCCATCTACTGGAGCAGCGAATGAAGATTTGTGTTCTCCTCTGTTGGGTAGACGTCTTACATTACGGCTCTCGCCTCCCATACCCCCTCACACACACACACACACACACACACACACACACACACACACACACACACAAACTTGTCCTGTACAACCCGCTTGCTGAACCAGAGTTTCTTTCTTCAGTTCAGGTAGCGCAAGTTCTGTCTAAATATCATTGGAAAATAAGACCTTGGGACAAGTAAAACCTGTGACGTACCTACAAGGTTTGAAGGCAGAAAATGGAAATTATGTGGGGGAAATAGGTAGAACATCTGTGGGTAGCAAAGCTCTTAAAAGCTGAAAAGTTTGTGTCTACAGCAAAAAGATATTATTCCGCAGCTTAGCTTAACTCCTGTACTACAATACAGCTTAATGACGAGATATGGCCAAGAGAAATACAGTGAAGAAACAGTTTCGCTAATTTTATTGTCTAGAATAGTATTGTACATTAGCGAAACACTCACTAATAACATGGTAAATTCCCTCGATAATTTTAAGAGAAAGTGCGGACAGTGATGTGGATTCACTGGACGATGAATTAATTTTTAGAACATACGAGGAAAGATAACTACAGGAAATGATAAGCATGAGGAAAACATGTTGGCTGGTACACATACTGCGAAGGAATTGTCTGCAGCCAAGAGTCGCTAAGGAAATTACTTACGGACATATCTGAGCTACATATGTGCTAAGGTGCGACTTTATACGGCCCAGTCGCTTTTAACGTTCGGTCGCCAGCGACTTCGGTTTTTTTTTATTTAACTGATTTCTTACCTCGGATTCGAGTTTAACACATACAGTACCTTTTTGACATAATTATCAAAGAAATAACAGTTTTAAATGGCAAATAGTATTAAAATGATGGGTCTGATGTGGGGATGTGAGTAAATAATACTTGTTATGAAGTAATGAAGTTAATACTAGCAGTACTTGGTGCTGCAGCTGTTGCAATTAACAGTGATTTTATTGATGATAATAATAATAATAATGATAATATTAATAATAATAACAAAGGCACTAATAACAACAATGATGGTAACAGATGTAAAAGATTCATATTCAAATGGCTCTAAGCACTATGGGACTTAACATCTGAGGTCATCAGTCCCCTAGACTTAGAACTACTTAAGCCTAACTAACCTGAGGACAGCACACACATCCATGCCCGGGGCAGGATTCGAATCTGCGCCCGCAGAAGCAGCGCGGTTCCGGACTGAAGCGCCTAGAAACGCTAGGCCACAGCGGTCGACAGATGTAAAACAATTCATAGGCACACAAAATTGATGTTTTCTGACACGAGTTCTGGTGAAAGGGCATTTAAGTTAGTAATATTGGGAAATGAGGGAGATCTGATTGGAAAGACGAAAGTGAAGGGTAACTAGTGCGTACAGAGACAATGGTAATCCTTTTTGTTCCTTAAGTAGATATGTCATTAAATGTCTTCTGAAGCTGTAGATATTAATCTGTTCTGTAATAAAATGCGGAAGGTTATTCCAGAGTCAGGTTCATGTTACCGAGAAGGACTTCGATGAAGTGGATAAATGATGCAGTGGGACAGAAAGGATTCTGCTCTGATGGGAAGAGGTGTTTCTGCCATGTTGTTCGGCCAAGAGCGTTAAGGTCAATGGGAAATACGAGTTCATTGTTAAGTCAAAAGAGAAGACAGAGGGTATTGAAAATCTCTTCGCATGTCTGCATCTAGCCAGGATAGCTGTACATATGATGCTGAAATATGATCAGAGATTCTAGCATCACAGATATGCCGAACACAGACATTCATAATCACTTCCAGCCGCCGGAACTTACCTGAGGAAAGACCTTGCAGGATAACATCGCTGTAATCAGAAACTGGAAGACTGAGTGTTTGTACAAGTTTTTTTCCAGGTCTAGAGAGAAGAAATTTTTATATTTTTACAGTGTGCGGCGAGATGTCTTTCACACTGTAGTAATGTGCTCAGTCCAATTTAGATGTTCATTTACTACTGCTCCTAGACACACTGCTGAAGGAGGGAAGTTGATATTTGTCCCACTTCGGGTTAAAGATGGTAGGGATGCCCGATATTTCGGGCTACTGAGCATCGAATGACCAACCAGGACCGATAGGGTTTTGGATGGGTTGTGCTTTAACCTTATATCCTGTGCCCATTTTGATAGTGCACATACGTCAGTATTGGGATTCTCGATAGCTGCCTTCAGCATTGAGATACAACTGCAGGTCATATAATTTACGTACAATGAAGAGGTTATAGGATGTAATACCGAACCCTGGGGGTACCTGATACCAGCTTCCTCCACTGCGACTTAATGGAGCCGGACATGACGCACTGCTAGCGAGACGTCAGGTATGAGCCAAACCATTGCACTGCATTTGGCGAGAAATTTAGGTTGCTAAATTTAGCAAGTAAAATGTCGAAGTCGACAATGTCAAAGGCTTTACCGATGTCTAAGAAGCACAGGATAGCTGCTGTATACGTGAGTTCTCTCTCCAAGTTGATATAAAATGTGCAAGGGGATTTGAAGGAGCCGTTCGACATCCTTGGAAATGGGAAGCAGAATAAAAGCATGCATCATCTGAGGAGGTAAGCCTACAATTATTTTCTCATCTTTAGAAACGAATCGAATTAAATTTCAATTAGACTACTGCTGTTTTCATAATTTTCTGGTAACTATTAATGTAGGAAGACTGATTAGTCCTAGATTTAACTTTTCACGCACAACAAGGAAGGGACTATTTGTCGGTACATGAATATTCTCCAGCTCTGTCAATGCATCACAGCCAACACTGTGTGGAATACCTCACCGTACGCGATTATGGAAGTGAACCGTAAGTGAACGCGTCCAACTGTCCTCTCGTAACGACCCTTGACAACGGAATCCAAGACGGAAGAGCCCAAGGAATTTTACTGTCACCTGTAACTTATAGCGCGCCATTGGAATGTCCCAGATAAGTGATGGGGCGATTCAATGACAAAACTAATGTCTGACATTAAGATATCGCGGAGGATACTTTTCCCCACCATCTGGCCGCAGGGCCGCTGGAGGGAGAACCCACAATTTCGTCTCCCGAGGGACAATAAGCTCTTTAACTCCCAGCCACGCCCGGCTGCGCTACCTGCACATCTCTCACGAAACGCTTTCCCACTTCACAGCCCACACGCATGTGGTAAAGAGAAGCGCGATCTTTTCTCACAGGGCACTGTGTGCACGACAGCTGAGCGTACGTTACCACACACGACACGTGGCTGAGAATCTGTGCAACACTACAAGCACCACTCCCCCTCCCCTCCCCACACCTTTGTATGTGGCTTGGGGGGGGGGGGGCGGGGGTAGGCGCTTGCTATATTTAGCTCTGCATACTTCACGATCAGTATCCATTGTCCATTCGCGCGTTACAGTTCACAGCCTATATCCGCATATACTATTTAGCTCTGCATACTTCACGATCAGTATCCATTGTCCATTCGCGCGTTACAGTTCACAGCCTATATCCGCATATACTACAGCTATGGAAAAGCATGTGGCCAGTGAGAACAGCTTACCTGCAAATATTGTATTACACAAGGTACTTCACCATAACCAGAGTCCTTTTGCCTTTAATGACGTTTTGGACATTTGCTTTTATATATAATTCACACATATCTTGCCGTTCGTCGATTCTTCAGCATCCACACTGCATCTAGCACTTATAGCTGAACTACAGGGTGTTTATAAATGAATATCGGGGTTTAAACGCTTTATAATATTTATTACATTAAACTTTCAGTTATAAACGATACGTCAAATGAAAGAGCAAATCAAACAGTTGTATTTGGAAGCAGTGCGCATGCGCAGCGCTCAATGTCCCCACCGCAGTCCGCTAGACAGAGTGATCTACGACACTGTACCCAAGCGCTGGATAGGCCGCAAGGGGCCCCAGGACAGGGTTTGCTTTGCATGGCCTCCGCGTTCACCCTACCTAACGCCATGCGATTTTTTTTCCCTTTGGGGCTTCATCATCAAGGATCGTGTGTACGTGCCTCTGCTACCAGAAGACCTCCCTGAATTAAGAAACCGGATTGAAGCAACTGTTGCTACAGTCACTGGAGACACACCTATCAACGCTTGGGGAGAACTCGGCTATAGATTTGATGTGTGCCGTGTGACAAATGGTGCTCACATCTTCGACCATAGATATTGGTAGACTGGTCATGACGTATATTTCGTGGCACCAACATCTCTACTGCTATACCACGTGACTGTTGGCAAA
This sequence comes from Schistocerca serialis cubense, assembly GCF_023864345.2. Lineage (NCBI taxonomy): Eukaryota > Metazoa > Arthropoda > Insecta > Orthoptera > Acrididae > Schistocerca > Schistocerca serialis. Next base: position 728,020,789 of record NC_064643.1, on the reverse strand, counting down.
ACAATGGTGGTATCCTGTTTTGCTTATGGTTGTACCGAGCGTTTTGTGAAGGGAAGTAACATTAAATTTCACGTGTAAGTATTATTAGTATAATTTAGCGGTATTTCTTGAATACTGATAAACTATTGGGTGTATCATATCCTTACCCAGAACGCCACAGTTACGTAAATTGGCGGTTTGAAGTGCTGTGTGTGTTTCTAGGCGCACATTGCAATCGTATATATTTCTTGAAATGGTAAGCTACAAAGCTGCTTTTTCTCTTTCGTATAGGTTTCCAAAGGATGAAGGGCGCAGGCAGATGTGGATACAGGCAGTGAAACGAAAAGATTTCAAGCCTAACGCATCTGTTCGAAGCACTTTGAAGAAGATATATAGTGTGTGTGTGTGTGTGTGTGTGTGTGTGTGTGTGTGTGTGTGTGTGTGTGTGTGTGTGTAGAGAGAGAGAGAGAGAGAGAGAGAGAGAGAGAGAGAGAGAGAGAGAGATATTTATTACCAATAACCCTTCCCACTCCAAAAGCAATGGCAATGTGCATTGTTACTACATAAGAAGAAAGGATGATTTTTACTATCCTGGATTAAATCTGACTTTGGTACAAAAAGGGGTGAATTATTCTGGTATTATTTTAGAGAACAATTTGCAAAAACAAGTCAGGGGTTTGATTTCTCATCAGGGTTTAGTTTTATTTTGTACTTCCCAGTTACAAAACGTACGAATATCAGAAACAGATACTGAATACCATTTGCAAAAAGGTAGTTGTATGGCCTATGTTAGTTTCCAGATAATAAGCTGTAATGTATGGGATAAATAATATGCTGCTACAAAAATCTGTGGTCATTTACCAAAAAGCATTAAAAGCCCGACAGATAGCCAACCAGCATTTGAAATCAAACTAAAAGAATCTGTGAATGACAGCTCCTACTCAGTAGACGATTTTTTAGGTATAAATAAGTGATTGGAAGAATTGTCATGTAATGATAGGTCTACCTTTCATTAAACTGACATCAATGTGAAGTATCGTATTCATGATCTGTGGAGCAAGTATTCATGTAAGTAGGTACTGATTTTGTACATATCTTATCTGATACATCTACGAAACAAACTGTTTAAACCAAAAAAGAGCTTTCAAATGAAACTGCTTTAGGTTTTGTGGGTGAACGACACAATTGAGTTCGTTACATTCGATGTGAACACGTGTGTTTACGTTACAGGTTTTGTTGTTTATGCCGATTTATGAAGTCTATAACACTTTCTACAACCAAGGCACTAAAAGACACTCACGCAATATTTACATTTTATGCAGTGCATAACGCGTATTGTGAGTAGAGAATGCATCTCATAATTGGTAACACTGAAATATTCGCGGCGAATATATTGCCGAACATCGAAAGTGTTTCAGCAGTTCACAAAGTTCATTGTGAAGTAATGGCTGTAAAACTAAATTTGTACAGTGGTTACGCAATAATTTATCACTTCTAGCTGTGTTTACATAAGCTACATTTTATGTGGTGAAGTTAGGAGGAAATCCACTGAGAAATACTGGAAGTGAAATCAGGAATCAGAATGGTGCCTTGAACTCGCGCCGACGTTCTGCCAACAGTCACGTGATTCTATGTTGCAGCCACGCCAGACGTATAGCCGCTGCACTGCTTGCCCAGTCTATTAGTATCTATGGTCGAAGGCTCACATTTATAAGGTTCTTTGTAAAACAGAGTTGCTCTTTTATTTGACACATCATTTGTAACCAAGTTTGACATAATAAATTTTATAAAGCGTTAAAACCCCGATATTCATTTATAAACACCCTGTACAAAATGCAGATCTTTTACACAGGATTGAGTGTCCCTGAAAACGACACTGTTGCTAACTTCTGGTAAAATAATGTACATTCTTCAACCATTTTTTCTCAGACGGTCTGTACCATTTGCAGCCTCTACCGTAACATTACTACTGGTAGTCATATGGGAAAGTTAACTTTTTACAATATTCACTAACAGGAGTAGTTAATGTGTGCAACTCACTCCTGCAACCATAATCGATTCATTCATTCATACAGGAAGTAATGAGGTTATCCGTTGAATTACGTTAAAGTCACTACACCCACTTTAACAACAGTTAGTGGTACGCCTGTTCGCTATTACTCGCCCTGTTCGACGCTGTATTAATTTTAGAATACATTCCGTAACTCTTACGTGGCTTAAAATTCATGTTTGTACTACTGAACGTACTGGGCGCTTCGCAGTGAGTTTTGCCGAAAATTCCCGTTCTGTAACAGCTATTAATAAGCATGAACAGTTAGCTCCACAGCCTCAGGACATCCTCTGCTACGTACGGCTGGCGCTACGTAGCTGGTCAGTATCGATATCGGCGATACTATTCCACCCATACAGCTTCCTCTTCTTATTCTATTCTCGTGCACAGTGCGCGAAGAACCACTGTAGGTTCGCTCTGCACGAACCAAAATTTGTCTAATTACTCATTAATAGTTTCCTTGAATCCCCATGGAGTCGGACTGCTCTTTCATGTTCTGAAGACGGCTTCCAGTGACTGAATATGATAGAACATTACTGTGACGCTCTCTCGCTGAGTTAATGAATTTCTGTGTATATATTTTCTCTAGCAAATGAGTGTAGGAGGAAGAGGAGATTACTGTTTAGCGTACCATCTGCAACAAGGCCATTAGTGACGGAGCACAAGCTGTGATTGGGGAAGGATGGAGAAGGAAAGCAGCCGTGCCCTTTCGAAGGAAGCATCCCGGAATTTGCCTTAAGCGATTTAGGGGAATCAAGGGAAACCCAGATCAGGATGGCCGGACTCGGGTTTGAACCGTCGTCCTCCCGAATGCGAGTCCAGTGTGCTAACCACTGTAATACGCCGGACGCTCAAATAAGTGTAGATCTTATGAAAAACTGCTGGCGCATTTTTCATACTCTTACAGTTCCCAGCAATGTGTAGAACGACGTCCATTACTAAGCTTCCTTTCCGCATCCAATAAACTCTGCTAGCATTGCCAGTTCCTGGTGGCGTATTACGATTATCTGTTATGACGGGCGGTTCACCGTTCAGCACTGGGCTTACGGACGTGACGTTATGCTGACGTTCTGTCTAGTGTCAACAAACCACAATTTGATGATACCGTTCCGTTGCTTTTACATCTACATCAACACTCAAAAGCTATCTTCAGCAGCAGGCGGAGGGTACTTCTGGTACACTTATGTCGTCCATGTTGGGCTGTTGTGTGGAAACCGCGACTGCTTATGACTTATGTCAGTTACTGGTCGGAAACTGTTTTCATTGATCTTACTACTGGTACCACTATCATTTTCCTATTTCCTGTCGTGTTCGCCAAGAGAGCATGGGAAGAATCAGCTTCCAGTAAGCCTTCGTATAATCTACAGTTTCTCTTAATTTTCGTGTTGTGATCACAACGCGAAGTGTACGGTAGGTGAAGTGATCTGTTACCTGACTTCTCTGAAGAGTCTTGAGATTTGACCAGTAGACCCACCCAAGAGGAGGATAGCCACTGCATTTTGACGATCATCTCCGCAAATCTCTGGATTTTAATAAGCGATCAGTCATGAAACACGCCGGACGTCCTCATATGATCTATAACTTTTCTATTAATCGTACGTGGTGAGAATACCTCGCTGACGACAATGCTCAAGAATAGGTGGAACGAATGTGTTGTGAGCTACTTCCTTAGTGTATGGGAAACACGTGCAAAGGGTTCTTCAAAGAATCTCAGGCTGGCATCTGCTTTTCCTCCAAGTTGGATGTGGAAGTTCCACTTTAGATTACTCCTGCCAGTCACTCGTAAGCATTTTACTTTTGTCACCGTTTGCAGTGATTTAACGAGAGCAGCTTAGTGAGGGAGTAATACAGTTTTGCACCCATGTATGCACGATGCGTTACATTTAATAGCTTTCAGGACCAACCGTACCTGAATTTCGTCCTGTCTGAATTGACCGAAACTTTAGTGATAGTTTTCGTTTAAGTAGGGGCGTCGGGAGGCGTTGCGCAGCATCAAGGAGCAGCGTACCAAGTGAGGCTCACGCCAACAGCGTCATTCTGCCGCGTCTGCTCTAACGACAGCCATAGTTTTCCTAGAAAATAAATTATGTAGGGGGGAGTCGGATGCGCGATGTGCAGCCTCCCCAGCGTTGTCAGTTACCATAGCATATAGCACACTGGCTACTAGACTTGGCCACTGTTTCTATGTTTCGATACAGTGTATCGATACGTGGAACTGTTTCAGTGTTTCGGAACGGCTGTGGTTCACTGTTTCGAAACAGTGGTGTTTCATTCCGTTCCTGTCTCGGATAACCGGACCAGATTCGATCTCGAGCCAGCCACAGAAACTGTATCGTTGTTTCAAAATAAGGCTGTTTCAGTCCACCTGTGCTTGGAACGGACTAATTGTATCGAAACAGTGATGTTTCATTCCGCTCTGTGTCGGACGAGATTCGGGCTCGGCACAGGCACTGAAACACAACATACCACTTCATGAAACACTTTCAAGAACGTCGAAATCTTTTTGACAAGCAATAGCATGAAGCTTAAGTTATCCGAAAATAAAGCTTCGTCTCTAGCTGACTGTCCTATTTCGAAATGGCGTAACATCTGCTTTATAAACACTAACCAAACAATAAAACAACGCATACTATTCACATTCAAAATAATAAATATGTGAAAATCATTCAGTTAAATTACCCTTTTTTTATAACACACGCTTCTCTGTTCATGTACAGTAATCATATTAAGCAACGCACGTAAGCCTACAACATTTTGAATAAAAAAAGGCGTAGAGTGACAGTTATTAGACATATACATAAATTTGATGTAGGTATAATTGCAAGCAATCTGTTTGACAAATCACTGATAGTGTAATGGTGAACGGGAAGGGCTGGGAAGCATGGTGAATTTATAGTAACGGTTCGAAACACCTTGAAAGACAAAATTTTGTCTGTTATATTTTGTTATTTATTCGAATTATTTGGCGTTACTTGTGAGTCTATAGTCACTGTGCCTATTATCCACAATGATTCCATTTGTGTGAATGGAAATTAGCAGGATGAGTATATTACCCATACAAACGGAATGTGGGAATCCCAGTAGCATATCCGTTGTTTCTGCAGTTTGCTCCCACCTCCAGTTCTGTTCGTGGTGGTTCTTCTGTCTTGAGCTATGGCTGTCCTCAGCCAATTGAAAAGTATGAAAGTCACACGACACGAAAGCAACGCATTTGCTGCAGGAAATAGGAAACTGCCAAGACTCCTAAGTGATAAGTTTCATACTTTCTGCGATATGATTATCGCTCTCGCACCTCATTTTTGTTTATATGGACATACTTATACAGTAGACATTCAAGATGATAAAGTGTGTAGGTTTATTAGATTACAAAACACAAACTGTTTCACTGTTTCGAAACAGCGTATCGAAACATTACATTGTACTGTTTCATTTGTTTCGAAACAGTTACGTGTTTCAGTTTGCCCATCTCTACTGGCTACCCCCTGCGCAGAATGCAACACACACCTACCTTGTCAAGGAGCGTTTAACATCCGTGTGCCTTGCGCCCAGTTGTTATGCACCTGTGTTTGACCCTCACATGGGTAGAGGCAGGCGTGTAGGTCTATGCTCTTTCTCAGCATGCTAGAGTGCTCCAGTGATCAAGCTGCCGCTGCAGGTAAAATGCACCCATTTGGCTGGGCAGTGTCGCTAGTAGGTTTGTTTATCACAGCCAGCCGGGTCTGCTGGGGATGCACGGTAGCTAGACTCTCACTGCCGGCTGTTTACCACCTAGCCTTACTTATGAGGCACAAAAAACTTTCTAGGCTAGTAACATCTTCTGTGAAGAGGTGAGGAATATGGAAGCACGTGTATTTTAAGTATCTCTAAGAACATTTAATAATAATATTAATGAATTCTAAACGCGAAGCACGAGAGAATTTTACGTTCAGAAAAAAAGTAACAAACATCAAATCAACATCGTTGGCAAGTCCTTCATACGAAGGCATATTTTTTCTTCACTTTACGAGCTCGTCGCTGGAGCAGTGGAAAGAGTTTATTTAAAGATCTGGGAATGTAGTTATTGCTCTGATTAATTCGATTCGCTGTCTAAGTCGGTTGCGCTGGAAGTTGAAGCACAGAGGCGAGCTGTTTCTGCAGTACGTTGACCTGCAACATAGAACGACTGGCCCGTGGCTGGTGAAGAAATATCAGGCATTAGATGTCGGATTCCTGATTTATTGGAAAATCGAGAAGAGCTTTACAGACGTGCATTTATACTAGAGACACCAGCGTACTTTTATTTGCTCTCGTCCATGCCAACTATTTATGAATCAAAGCGAATTGTAAAGAAACCAGGATGGCTTCGGTACATCAAGAGCCCCAGAATCACTTCTTTATCCACGTCTACATTATTACTCTACAGCTCACAGTTAAATGCCTGGCAGAGTGTTCTTCAAGCTGCTCCTCTGCCGTTCTACTCTGTAACGGCGCGTGGGAAAAACGGTCCTTCCGTGCGAGCTCTGGTTACTCTTATTTTATTATGATGGTCATTTCTCCCTATGTAGCTGGACGCCAACGAAATATTTTCATCCATTGAAGAGAAATTTGGTGACTGAAATTCCCTTAGTTTTAATGAATGACTGCCACCCCAATTGGCGTATCATATCTGACATTTTTGTCTCCTCCTTTGGGCTTTTTCGATGTCTTCCGCCAATCCTATCTGATGTGGACCCTACAGCACACCGCACAGCAATACTCCAGAGAAAGGGCTTGCAAGCCTAGTCTAAGCACTCGCTTTAGTAGACCTGTTACATTTTCTGTTCTGCCAATAAATCGCAGTCTTTGGTTTGCTTTCCCCGCAACGTTATCCATGTGATCGCTCTAATTTAAGTTATTCGTGACTGTAATTCTTTAGTACTTAGCTGAGTACAGTGTACAGATTTATCGTGCAACCGAAATTTAGCAGATTCCTTTAGTAGTCATATGGATGACTTCACACTTTTCATCACTTCTGCATCATACAAGTATTTTGTTTAAATCATTTTGCAATTTGTTTTGTTCTGACGACTTTACATACATTCATCGGAAAAACAAAGCCTTTTATTTTGTTCGACGTTTCCTTCCTCGTTTCCAGGTTGTTCTGATTTGCGAGGAACTGTAGACTTATTTTCATTCTGCCCACGTAAATGACCAGTCTGAACAAAGTAAATGCACTATAATTCCACGAGTTTCTCGTTAGACCACCCAGTAGAAATGCTCAGCAAAAGCAAATTCGAATCCGTGCGAAGAGCTTAGTCTTCCAACAGTACGACAATGTAAAAGAGCAGAAAAGGAGTTAACCGCGGACGGACGCAGGACTGTTGGCTGGTTGGTTTAATGATTAAAGGAACGAAAGTACGATGTCATCAGTCCCTTCTACCTGGAACAGGCAAGTCAATAAAAATACACGCGAAAGACGGGTCTAGTGCACGGAACTTAAGGAAAGATAACCGCAAGGTCTACTGAAGTTCAGCAAAGCCTAGAGGAAGAAACAACAAGAAAAGGGAGAAAGGCGAGCTTGGTGTCCCCTTCAGGGAGCAGCTGAAGGCCCTCGAAGGCTTAAAGTGTGATGGGGGACATCCACGCCCCTCCCCCACTTGCCAGAGGCACCCCAGCCAACAGGACACAGAAAAGACCAATGACATGGGCCGGGTGAGAGAAGCACAGGAAAACGGGGGGAAGAAAGTCAGACGGGGGGGAAGAAAGTCAGACGGGGGGGGGGGGGAAGAAAGTCAGACGGGGGGGAAGAAAGTCAGACGGGGGGGGAAGAAAGTCAGACGGGGGGGGGGAAGAAAGTCAGACGGGGGGGGGGGAAGAAAGTCAGACGGGGGGGGAAGAAAGTCAGACGGGGGGGGAAGAAAGTCAGACGGGGGGGGAAGAAAGTCAGACGGGGGGGGAAGAAAGTCAGACGGGGGGGGAAGAAAGTCAGACGGGGGGGAAGAAAGTCAGACGGGGGGGAAGAAAGTCAGACGGGGGGGAAGAAAGTCAGATGGGGGGGGGAAGAAAGTCAGACGGGGGGGGGAAGAAAGTCAGACGGGGGGGGGAAGAAAGTCAGACGGGGGGAAGAAAGTCAGACGGGGGGGGGGGAAGAAAGTCAGACGGGGGGGGGAAGAAAGTCAGACGGGGGGGGGGAAGAAAGTCAGATGGGGGGGGAAGAAAGTCAGACGGGGGGGGGAAGAAAGTCAGACGGGGGGGAAGAAAGTCAGACGGGGGGGAAGAAAGTCAGACGGGGGGGGGAAGAAAGTCAGACGGGGGGGGGAAGAAAGTCAGACGGGGGGGAAGAAAGTCAGACGGGGGGGAAGAAAGTCAAACATTCGAGAAGAGGGAAGAAGAGCAAAAGAACGGGTAGGGCGAGGGCTGAGGCAGAGCACCGAGCCCAGACAGCCATTGCCCGGTCAGGGCAGAGGAGGCAACAGGGCGTACTGGCAATCTCTCAATGGACTGAGACGTCCTCCCTTAGAGTTGTAAGAAACCCTCTTCACGAACTATCCGTAAAACCAGGTCAGCTGCTCAAACACAGTTCAAAAAATGTTCAAATGTGTGTTAAATCTTATGGGACTTATCTGCTAATGTCATCAGTCCCTAAGCTTACACACTACTTAACCTAAATTATCCTAAGGACAAACACACACACCCATGCCCGATGGAGGACTCGAACCTCCGCCGGGACCAGCCGCACAGTCCACGACTGCAGCGCCCGAGACCGCCCGGCTAATCCCGCGCGGCTGAAACACCGTCCGCTAACACCAGGGATAGCGAGTCAGGAAGTTGAAGGTCCTGCCACAGGCTGGCTAGACGCACGGCTGTTGGACGTGTCTCTCTGTCGGGGAGAGACTTGCGCCTGTACGGTGCACCCTGCGCCGAAGTCGGACGGATGCGTGAGCTGTACCCGTGAATGCGCCTCCTTGCCTCTTCGCGCAGCCCCCGCATGCACCTAGTGCGCACGGAAAGTTGTACAGGCGCAAATCACCTTTACTTGCATACCACCGCGGGATCGCGCAGTCGACAAGCCCGAGGCGGAGGCAACGGGAGAGCCAGCCGTGGCCTTGGTCGGGGGGCGGAAGGCTGAGCGGGCGCCTCCCGGCATTGAACCTGGGGCTCGCTGGGGCAGCCATTGTTCGCGGACGGAACCAGTTCTGCCGGCGCGCCGTGCGCTGCGGTCGGCCGAGCGCTGTCGCAACGCGCGTCTCTCTCTCTCTCTCTCTCTCTCTCTCTCTCTCTCTCTCTCTCCCCCTCCCTTCTCATCTTGTCCTCCTCTCTCCACCAGTCCGCGGTGGAACCTCGGCAGAGCACGTAGCCGGCCGGCCAGCTTCTCGGAAAGGGCACGCCTGATCAACGCGGCCACACAAAAAGCCAGCTAGCTCCGTGGCGTACCGCTTTGTCCAGTGCCGGCTTCGCCTCACACTAAATGGCTACGCCGCGCATTCGGAACGACCTCCGATGGGAAATCGAGAATTACCGTCACACGGTCGGACTGGGAAAAGAAACCCCCAGTTCTCCGAAGGTGCAGGATCCACCTGAAGTACAAGAAGAGACATTCTAAGAGCTGCCTGTCGCTTTTGGACTGTGGCACTCGAAAAAGTGGACAGCTGCTGCACATTGGATCTCCATCCTTTCGGATCGGCAGCGGTCATTAGATACAGCAGGTATTCTCCAAACAACTGGCGAACAAAAGGCAGTGTAGCGAGAACCAAAACCGTGATGGAGTGCCGGCATAGTTGCCGCGTCGGTTGAGACAATGCGCTGGCAGTCCAGAAGAAGACACTTCAACTCACCGTCTGGTCATCTAGGTTTAAGTCTTCCGTAGTTTCCATAGATAGCTTAAGACAAAAGACGGGTTGGTTGCTCAGCTAAAACTTGCGACCCGTCTCTTGACGACTGACGATTTCGTCACAGACTGGACCGTAAACGCTATTGTTAGAAATCTGCGCAGATGAGAGAGAAGGGATCAGCATCGCACCCACAAGTCTTATCTACATATGCGTAAATCAAAAATCTTGCAAACTACAACCCTATCGTTACGCCGGAGCTCTGACGAAGGGATCTGGTCTAAATTTTAATCTTCTGGAGCCGGAATATGCAAATATTGACCTCGTAGATAATAATTGACTGACTTAGAACGTAGAGCCAATAATGACCACATTCTAATACAATACAGCCTGTCATCCTTGATACATTCCTTAATGTGTTACTTCCTGTCGTGATACATAAAATGGAGTTTGTGCAATTTTCTGTGGAATATTTCCCTAAGATCAGGAGATCATGTAATGTGGTACAGACGTTTGTCACATACAGTAAACTATTTGGAGTTGGTCTTTCAGTTCATTTACGTGAGTCGTGCTTCGGTAGCTCAGATGGTAGAGCACTTGCCCGCGAATGGCAAAGGTCCCGAGTTCGAGTCTCGGTCGGGCACACAGTTTTAATCTGCCAGGAAGTTTCATATCAGCGCACACTCCGCTGCAGAGTGAAAATCTCATTCTGGAATGCAACATAACGTCAATCTGCTACATTCCTCGATATAATATGTCTATACATTGTGTACAAATCATTGTACAGTCAGGTGACTTAAGCCAAACGATAGCGATGTACACACACACACGGGTGGCGGTAGTATCGCGTACACAAGATACAAATGGGCAGTGCGTTGGCGGAGCCGTTATTTGCACTCTGGTGATTCGTGTGGAAAGGTTTTGGACGTGATTACGGTCGCGCTATGGGAATCAATAGACTCTGAACGCGGAGTGGTAGTTGGAGCTAGACGCATGGGTCATTTCATTTCGGAATCGTTAGAGAATTCAGTATTTGGACATCCACAGGGTCAAGAGTATGCTGAGAATACCAAATTTCAGGTATTACCTCTACCACAGACAACACAGTGGCCGACGACCTTTACTCAACGACCGAGAGAACCGGCGTTTGTGTAAAGTTGCCAGTGATTAGAGACAAGCAACACTGCGCGAAATAACCACAGAAATCTTTGTGCGACGTACGAAGAACGTCTCCGGTAGGACAGTGAAGCGGAATTTGGCTTTAGCGGGAGGTTTACTATCTTTTGGTTAAAAAATCTATTTTTAATTGCATATTTGGATCCATAAAAGTGTTTAGAATCCACCCCTCAAACGGTTTATCCAAATACGGAACGGAAATGTTTGTTATTCGCGGTTGAAGAAAAATTGTGATCATCGAGAAGAAACAATGCGTAGGACACGGAGAGAAAAGAATGGGCACGCGGGTTAGAAATGCGAAGAAACAAAACAAGGGCATCGGAGGGAAAGGTCAAGGGAAGCTTACTGATAAAGTGATCAAGGAGCTTACGACGTACTACGGCTTGGCAATCCGACGGCATTCCAATTCGGTGGAACAGATGAAGAAGGCAATTTGGGCAACGTATTTCCACAAGTGTTCGCTGGATGACCGCCCACAACACCAAAATTGTCCGGCTGGGGAAACAGGTTGGTGCAAGTGACGCACTGCAGAGGCTACCGAATATCTGGACGAATATCGACCAGCCGCTCTCCAAAGAAGTTCAAGAAGTGATTCATCCGATCTACGAGGCCGTTTCCGAGGACGAGTTACTGCACCGGTGCTTGGAAGTTAGCAAGTTTTAGAGTGGAAATATCCAGAAATATCCGTGACTGTCCGCATCGTCGCGGACCTCCAACTCAGGGGTTCCCAAAATTTCCTCAGACGGAAGACATCGTAAACGCCGGTACTTTGATGGAATACCTTACTTTTGTATGCTAATATCCTTAAAAAACGAGAAAAAATGTTTTATTCAGTGATTATTTCAATTTTAAATTCTAATTAATGACTCAGAAATCATAATTAAAATTAAAAAATTAGTTGTATCGTGAAAAAATCGAAAAAGTTCCATAGTACTTAGAAATATGTAAACTTTGTAACAAAGGTTTTTTAATCTACAGGGTGATTCAAAAAGAATACCACAACTTTAAAAATGTGTATTTAATGAAAGAAACATAATATAACCTTCTGTTATATATCATTACAAAGAGTATTTAAAAAGGTTTTTTTTCACTCAAAAACAAGTTCAGAGATGTTCAATATAGCCCCCTCCAGACACTCGAGCAATATCAACCCGATACTCAAACTCGTTCCACACTCTGTGTAGCATATCAGGCGTAACAGTCTGGATAGCTGCTGTTATTTCTCGTTTCAAATCAATGGTGACTGGGAGAGGTGGCCGAAACACCATATCCTTAACATACCCCCATAAGAAAAAAATCGCAGGGGGTAAGATCAGGGCTTCTTGGAGGCCAGTGATGAAGTGCTCTGTCACGGGCTGCCTGGCAGCCGATCCATCGCCTCGGGTAGTTGACGTTCAGGTAGTTACGGACAGATAAGTGCCAATGTGGTGGCGTTCCATCCTGCTGAAATATGAATTGTTGTGCTTCTTGTTCGAGCTGAGGGAACAGCCAATTCTCTAGCATCTCCAGATACTGTAGTCCAGTTACAGTAGCACCTTCGAAGAAAAAGGGACCAAAAACTTTATTGGCTGAAATGGCACAGAAAACGTTCACCTTAGGCGAGTCACGTTCATACTGAGTTGTTTCCCGCGGATTCTCAGTGCCCCACGCTGAACAACTGTCGTCGATTCACTTCTGCCGTACTCAATAACACAAAAAGCTTTCTGTTGAGCGGTCGCCATCTTAGCATCAACTGACGCTGACGCCTAGTCAACAGCGCCTCAAGCGAACAAATGTACAACTAAATGAAACTTTATAGCTCCCTTAATTCGCCGACAGATAGTGCTTAGTTCTGCCTTTTGTCGTTGCAGAGTTTTAAATTCCTAAAGTTGTGGTATTCTTTTTGAATCACCCTGTATTTCGTGGAGCACTTACTCGCTTCGCGCGGAACACAGTTTGGGAAACCCTGGTAATAGCTGTAGTTCCTTCCTACCTTCCCTATCGTAGCTGACGTACTTTGAGGAAAGAGTGACGCTGGATGCGTGAGACAACTCGACAACCGCCGGATGGAGGTTAAGACCAGTGCAGAAGCTCTGTGAAGAGCGTTACGTGCCCGGCCCGGCAACACATGCTCTGGCCGGCGGAGTAGGGCGAGGAGGGGGGGGGGGGGGGGAGGGAGGGGAGCGGCAGGGCTAGGGGGGGTGGGGGGAGGGCTGGGCAGGAAGCACGCCGGCCTTGTGCGTGCCACGCCGAAACGCTCATTACTCCGACACGCGCCTGCTGCCAGCTGCAGGTGTATCCTCGTTCCGGTATCACAGATGCGACGTGTTTCGATACCCATAGCATCTTGATGGGGAGATTCGAATGATGCACAATGAGAATTAAAATGTATGTAAAAACCTATGTATCAGTAGCGAACCTCAGGTATCGCTAGCATGGGACACAGTAACTTTTAGAAATTATTGTAAAGCCAAACGGTCACGAGTCGCGTATTAACTGCGTTTGTATTATTAGTTCTGAACTATCGTTGAGAGCAGCTTCGGACATCTGAAGTTCAGGTCGCTAACAAGGGAACCTCCCCATCGCATCCCCCTCAGATTTAGTTGTAAGTTGGCACAGTGGATAGGCCTTGAAAAACTGAAAATAGATCAATCGAGAAAGCAGGAAGAAGTTTTGTGGAACTATGAAAAAAATAAGCAAAATATACAAACTGAGTAGTCCATGTACAAGATATGCAGCATCAAGGTTAGTCTGAGACCGTGAGTGCCGTGGTCCCGTGGTTAGCGTTCGCAGCTGTGGAACGATAGGTCCTTCGTTCAAGTCTACCCTCGAGTGAAAATTTTAATTTTTTATTTTCGCAAAGTTATGATCTGTCCGTTCGTTCATTGACGTCTCTGTTCACTGTAAGAAGTTTAGTGTCTGTGTTTTACGACCGCAGCGCAAAACCGTGCGATTAGTAGACGAAAAGACGTGCCTCTCCAATGGGAACCGAAAACATTTGACCGCAAGGTCATAGGTCAACCGATTCCTCCACAGGAAAACACGTCTGATATATTCTATACGACACTGGTGACGGCATGTGCGTAACATGACAGGAATATGTTGTCGACCCACCTAACCTGTACACTTGGTGAATGGGTAAAAAGATTCTTCTACCTTGCCCGATTTAGGTTTTCTTGTGGATGTGATAATCACTCCCAAAAAAGTGATGAAAATAAGAGTTTGTCACATAAACTGCAACAAATGAATGCAACAGTTTCACAGTCGCACAGTTTTCCCTGTGCTCTGTCAAAACATATGTTTTTAACCTTTTCAAATTTTTCCGTTTAGGTGTACCGTCCCCATACTACGGCGCAGTTACCTCGCATCGGACGGACGGACGGACGGACGGATAATAATTGTCTGAAATAAAAAATTAAACTTTTCACTTGAGGGAAAACTTGAACCAAGGACCTCTCGCTCCGCAGCTGCTCACGCTAACCACGAGACCACGGCGCTCATGGGCTGAGACTAACCTTTGTGTTCCCTATCTTCCGCATGGTCTACTCAGTTTGTATATTTTGCTTATTTTTTTAATAGTTGCACACAACTTCTTCCTGTTTTCTCGATTGATCTGTGTTCAGTTTTTCAAGGTCTATCCACTGTGCCAACTTATATAAATCTGAGGGGGGTGCGATGGGGAGGTTCCCTTGTAAGCACGACACCGAGCGGGGTGGCGCAGTGGTTAGACACTGGACTCGCATTCGGGAGAACGACGGTTCAATCCCGCGTCCGGCCATCCTGATTTAGGTTTTCCGTGATTTCCCTAAATCGCTCCAGGCAAATGCCGGGATGGTTCCTTTCAAAGGGCACGGCCGACTTCCTTCCCACTCCTTCCCTAATCCGATGAGACCGATGACCACGATGTCTGGTCTCCTTCCCCAAAAACAACCAACCAACCAACCTTGTAAGCACCATCGTCGAACACTGACGATGGAGCTGTTGCATCGGGAGACGAGTATATCAAGATTCTCTCTGTAATAAAAAAAGAAAATATGCGCCTTGTAAAGGACTGACTTTACGTTAGCAAGACCGATAGTAACAAATTACATGATCTGCGCAGTCTCTAATAAACACACCGATGCTAATTTTCAGGCATGATGGAGAAGGATAAACTTTATGTGATTCTTCAACTTCTCCCGGCGTATTTCTTGCTCGAACAGTCCACGGGTGTACTGCCGGTCCACAGTGTCCAACGGGCACAACATTTCGGCGATCAGGCATGTCGCCATCGTTGGACGCTATGGACCGGCAGTACACTCGTGGACTGTTCGAGCAAGGATAAACTTATTAGTCTGAGATAAGGGAAACGATCGAGTCGAAAGTTAGAAGCGAAAATCGTTCTGATTCCTCTGGCAGGGTACCTCTTTTTTACTGCAAACACTCTGCTTTCTATATTATGGAAGCAGATGGTATGGACCCAGACAAGAAAAAAAGTCCAGTAAACATGGGCTCTAAAACGCACATCTTAAGAGCTATTAGCACTTGTTCAATAGAAGATCTGCGTTTCATAGTACCAATGATAAACAAGTGCTCATAGCCAGAATGAGATTTTCACTCTGTAGCGGAGTGTGCGCTGATATGAAACTTCCTGGCAGATTAAAACTGTGTGCCCGACCGAGACTCGAACTCGGGACCTTTGCCTTTCGCGGGCAAGTGCTCTACCAACTGAGCTACCGAAGCACGACTCACGCCCGGTACTCACAGCTTTACTTCTGCCAGTACCTCGTCTCCTACCTTCCAAACTTTACAGAAGCTCTCCTGCAGAAGTAAAGCTGTGAGTACCGGGCGTGAGTCGTGCTTCGGTAGCTCGGTTGGTTGAGCACTTGCCCGCGAAAGGCAAAGGTCCCGAGTTCGAGTCTCGGTCGGGCACACAGTTTTAATCTGCCAGGAAGTTTCAAGTGCTCATAGCTTTTAATGTATGCATTTTAGAGCCCTTGTTTACTTGACTTTTTTCTGATTTTGTTGTAAGCAACCAGTCCCCTACCTCTAATAAGGAATTTAGTTACACATTGTTTGTTTCAGCAAAATATACTACTAATATTACTGTATGTACACACTGCGTTGGTTCAGGCAAACATACCACAGCTCCTGTATTTCTCCTTGCATTCGGAAGCTTATAATCAGCACACGTTACAGTGGCACGTACGGATAGCATAGTATTTTTGTTGAAACCTGTGTTATTTGTGGTTCAGATGTGTGTCCTTCAGTCCTTGCGGATGTATTTGATTTCTTCGCTAGATTGGTTCATGAAAACACTGCACAATTTTTATATTTAGAAGCACACTATCAGTACTTTGCGATACTGTCGCTATCGATACCTCTGTTCCGATAATATCAAGATACAGACACAACTTTGGACATTGGTATCGACAGCAAATCTCTCAAATCTTGCGTGGTAACGTCGCAAAGGAGGTTCGCCCAATCTCCATACGCAGGTGCTGCACAGAGACGTGGGACTGTAAACCTAAGTTGACGCATTTGACCTGTAGCAGCGCTATGCTCCCATCCAGACGCTGGGATACGCAACTGTCTAGGTCTACTCTGCAGTTAGAACCTATCCTAACAGCTAAACAACATAAGATCGAAGTCCGTGTGTATGTCATTCGTAGAAACACTGCACGGCTCACAAACATTCGTATGTTATTTACCACAATTTGTGAATTATAATGAATTAATATATAGCAACACCACAGTACGCTTATACGTTTCCGAAAGGAAAGCTTAAGTCAGCTGAGAAAGGGACAGTTGATCTGAGAGGTACTATGATGTGATATAACAGCGTGCTGATCCGATCTAACCTTATAACCAAATACGGAAGCCAGTTAAAGCGAGGACTTGAGCCTTTACCTACGTTGTTTTCCTTCCGCGCGGTAATGCAAAACTCAGTTCCTCTTAAATCTTACCCGAAACATTATCCGCAGTCTGCTTAGCGGTCCTTTTAATGTCTCCCTACGCCTATGTTTCACTGCACAACACAAAGCAACTTCCCACACTTTTTCACAGTGTGTACGGGCAAGGTAACGTGAGCATCGTCTTGTGGGGCAGAGTACGTTAATATCCAACAAGATTTCGAACGCGATATAAACGTTTAAGCAAGAAACACTTACGACCTAATACTTCAGCATGCCTCAGCGTATCATTCGCGCTGGAACGACAACAAACTACCAAACTGAAGCCAAACAGCTCAGAGGAAAATTTAAGAACAACAAGTCACCGAAAAAAGAAATGAAACATTCAGTAGCCAGCGGCAGACTGCTGAATTTTAGGTATGGTACTTTATTGTGCAGCCATACCAATAGTACTAGCAAGTTAGAACAGGAACTTAGGTTGAGACATCATTGTACCTGTATTCGCTTCACTGTCCAGGGCTAGACGTCAACGTTTTAAGAACCAGTTTTTCGCTCTCTAGAATAAGCCTTACAAGTATGATGACAGAATGGTCTCAAAACGGTACGACTTCGTGAAACTAATTTCTTTTGCAGATATCTCTATTTTTGTAATAATAATGATTTCGTGGGGTGAATGCCGGCTGCAAGTCTTTCAATTCGACTTCGAGTGTTTCTGGCCTGCCCTACTTATCTAACGGGCCAAAGGGAACCTGTAGTTTACAGCGCAATCCGAACCACGTGTCCTGGCGACTTCATGCATCGTTGAGAAGTGAAGGCTAGATTCAAGACTGAAAATTTCCGCGGTACAACCGGAATTCGATCCAGCGATCCCTCGATTTCCATGCCCATGTTTTACCGCTAGATCACCATGTCCGACTATATATATATATTCCTGAGCAAGTTTTCTATTCGTGTTTTATAACCTTAAGGAAGATCAAAAGTCTCTTCTCCATAAACCAAAATAAATGTTGTGAAACTTGTGTCTCTATGTTCGTCAATGAGATTCAGAGCGCAATAGGCAATGACTGAATCCAGGACTTCCTAGGAGCTGGAACTCAAGGGGGTGAAAATATATGTAGGTACGGGAGTACCTCAAGGTAGTGTTATAGGAGCCTTATGGGAATGTTCGCCATACATGTAAGTGGCCTTGTAGCTAATTCGGAAACTCCACGACGCTGTTTGCAGACAATATTCTGTTACAGGTAGTCAGCATCTTTGACGCCAGGAGATGTGCGGGAACACCTGCACACGATCGACGCTTGGGTCAGGGATTTGCAGGTAGCCATTCCGCGTAAATAAATGTAACGCATTGCGCAAAAAGAGCTGGAAAGATTCAACAGTGCGCAATTATACCTTTGGCGATAATCATTGGTGCCAGTAATAGCGTTAACGTATCTAGGAACAAAGGTCCGAAATAAACTTGTAGAACGATCAAATAAGTGTACGGAAAGCAGATGCCTTTGCAGATGCAGCACATTGGTAGAACACTAAACTTGGCCAAGAAACAAATGGCTTACAACGCATTCGTTCGCCTGATCCTAGAATGCTGCTCGTCAGTCTAAGAGGATTAATGGAACGGGTGTAGAAGATACAAGGAGTGGTGCGTTTCGTGACCATCGATCAGTAAGAGAGAGAACGTTACAGAGGTGCTGAACAGTGGTACAGGCTACAAAAGAGGTGATGATGTAAGAGGGCTGTTTAGATTTTTATATTGGTAACGCCACGTAGCGCTCTGTATGAAAATCACTGGCTGTGCTGTGTGCAGTCTGTGGCTGGTTTGCATTGCTGGAATTTGCTACTGTGGTGTTGGGCAGTTGGCTGTTAACAGCGCGCAGCGTTGCGCGGTTGGAGGTGAGCCGCCAGCAGTGGTGGATGTGTGGAGTGAGATGGCGGAGTTTTGAGAGTGGACGATCTGGACGTGTGTCCATCAGAGACAGTAAATTTGTAAGACTGGATGTCATGAACTGATATATATATTATGAATTTTGAACACTATTAAGGTAAATACATTTGTTTGTTCTCTATCGAAATCTTTCATTTGCTAACTATGCCTATCTACATCTACATCTACATTTATACTCCGCAAGCCACCCAACGGTGTGTGGCGGAGGGCACTGTACGTGCCACTGTCATTACCTCCCCTTTCCTGTTCCAGTCGCGTATGGCTCCCGGGAAGAACGACTGTCTGAAAGCCTCCGTGCGCGCTCTAATCTCTCTAATTTTACATTCGTGATCTCCTCGGGAGGTATAAGTAGGGGGAAGCAATATATTCGATACCTCATCCAGAAACGCACCCTCTCGAAACCTGGCTAACAAGCTACACTGCGATGCAGAGCGCCTCTCTTGCAGAGTCTGCCACTTGAGTTTGTTAAACATCTCCGTAATGCTACCAAATAACCCTGTGACGAAACGCGCCGCTCTTCTTTGGATCTTCTCTATCTCCTCCGTCAACCCGTTCTGGTACGGATCCCACACTGATGAGCAATACTCAAGTATAGGTCGTACGAGTGTTTTGTAGGCCACCACCTTTGTTGATCGACTACATTTTCTAAGGACTCTCCCGCCTTACCAACAATTAATTTTATATGATCGTTCCACTTCAAATCGTTCCGCACGCATACTCCCAGATATTTTACAGAAGTAACTGCTACCAGTGTTTGTTCCGCTATCATATAATCATACAATAAAGGATCCTTCTTTCTATGTATTCGCAATACATTACATTTGTCTATGTTAAGGGTCAGTTGCCACTCCCTGCACCAAGTGCCTATCCGCTGCAGATCTTCCTGCATTTCGCTACAATTTTCTAATGTTGCAACTTCTCTGTATACTACAGCATCATCCGCGAAAAGCCGCATGGGACTTCCGACACTATCTACTAGGTCATTTATATATATTATGAAAAGCAATGGTCGTATCAGTAGTTAGTGCCTTCAGTAGTTAGAATCTTTTATTTAGCTGGCAGTAGTGGCGCTCGCTGTATTGCAGTAGTTTGAGTAACGAAGATTTTTGTGAGGTAAGTGATTTGTGAAAGGTATAGGTTAATGTTAGTCAGGGCCATTGTTTTGTAGAGATTATTTGAAGTCAGATTGCGTTGCGCTAAAAATGTTGTGTGTCAGTTTAGTGTTGATCAGAATAGGTAAAGAGCGAAATGTCTGAGTACGTTCACTTCTGCTCAGCTGTTTGAGAATCAATGTAAGAGGTTTACCAGCACAGTAATTAAATAATTTTTCGAAGGGGACGTTTTAATGTGTATCACCGGAGTGATAAGAGAGGGACAGACAGCAAATGACCCATATACATCTCGCAAATTGGCGAAGTCGGGAAAATCAGAGGAAACAGAAGTCGTTCGGAGGTTAACCGAAGGGCGTCATCCACAAGCAGCGTTCGCAACCGCAGTGTGGGACGTGGAATGGAGCGTAGGTGAATGCAGGCAGGGTCGGGCGGCAGACGCGGCCCGGCGTGACGGAGAATTTCCTGGGCGGGCCGCCCCCGCCGCCCCCACGCCGCCGTTTCGTTCCGCCCCCCCTGGCTGCGCCGGTGCGCTACTAATCGCAGTTAATTGCGAGCGCCGGCACTGCCGACCACAATTCCACACCGAGCTGTCCGTGGAAAACGCATCCCGGACGAAGCGGGGCAGCGGTTAAGACAGTGGGCTCGCATTCGGTAGGACCGTGGTTTAAAGCCTCCTCCGGCTATCCACATTTAGGTTCCAGAACGAGATTTTCACTCTGCAGCGGAGTGTGCGCTGATATGAAACTTCCTGGCAGATTAAAACTGTGTGCCGGACCGAGACTCGAACTCGGGACCTTTGCGTTTCGCGGGCAAGTGCTCTACCAGCAGAGCTACCCAAGCACGACTCACGCCCGGTCCTCACAGCTTTACTTCTGCCAGTATCTCGTCTCCTACCTTATCATATCAGCGCACACTCCGCTGCAGAGTGAAAATCTCATTCTGGAAACATCTCCCAGGCTGTGGCTAAGCCATGTCTCCGCAATATCCTTTCTTTCAGGAGTGCTAGTTCTGCAAGGTTCGCAGGAGAGCTTCTGTAAAGTTTGGAAGGTAGGAGACGAGGTACTGGCAGAAGTGAAGCTGTGAGTACCGGGCGTGAGTCGTGCTTCGGTAGCTCAGTTGGTAGAGCACTTGCCCGCGAAACGCAAAGGTCCCGAGTTCGAGTCTCGTTCCGGCACAGTTTTAATCTGCCAGGAAGTTTCACGTTTAGGTTGTCCGTGATTTCCTTAATCCTTTCACCTCAATTGCCGGAATTGCTTCTCTGAAACGGATATGCCGATTTCCTTCCCCAATACCTAGCTGGGTACCTCGTCGTCGAAAGGGATGATAAACCCGAATATTCCTTCTTCCATTTTCATTGCACAGCGAGTTTTACGCGTAACATGCCACTTATCGCAGGCTACACCAGCAACATTACCGTGCGGCACGCTTTTGGTTCACTTTGCCACTTCGGAATGTGCCGCGTGCAATAATCTGATGCTTAGCCTGTTTGCTATTCATCAACTTCCGGTCGCGACAGTGTTGTGTCCGCCAATATGATTCCTCAATCAACAGTTTTTTAAAAACATGGGAAAATCAGCGCAGAGTTCTGCAATCCTCAATCTGTGGTCTAAATAACAGCAGCAGCTTAATGACGAAACCCTTACTGAAGCCAACCAACGAGGAGCACTCACTCTCCAACCTGAGTTTCACCGATACGCGTCTACCAGAAGCGAAAGATAATGATTTACAATTCTCTCCCCCTCTGTCGAACAAACGATCCGTGAATGTCTGACCATACGGGAAAATCTTTTTAAATACCCAAGCTTAGAGTACGGAAGAAGTTTTAATTCGAATGGTCTAAAAAGTATTCACTGCGATTTTTGACCAAAACTTCGGCTTTTTCGCGCCACATATCCTTACGCAGTGACATAGCCTCGGGAAGCTCCTGAAAATGCTACCTGCGTGTTTTCTTGCCAGCTGTCACATTTTAGCGCTGTACGGGAGGTGCTCACATTGCTTCCAACATGTAAGGTATGTTTCACTACCCTGGTTCCAGATACTTCAACTCATTAAGCATCCTAGATCCTGCCCGAAAGCGACTATCAGCATTTGTCCTCTTGCTTAACGTCGACAAATATTCGTCTTGGATACCGCAGGGACACACGGGCTAACATCGACCATGTTTCGAAGTATATCTTCGCTCCATTTTTTTTCCACTTTGCTTCTCTCTGCAGAACTCACGAAGCCTAAACATTGAAGCGGAACAACAGTGGCAGTGCCGGCAGTCTCCATCATTTTCTGGAAATATGAAGTTCAATGCTAACGCTGTACACTGACATGATCTGCACGTAGCGAAAATACAGGATGTGATAGCTAAGACAGCTAAACCATAATGTATTGAGATCGATTAAATATATCGAGATGCGGCTTTCTAACGTACCCAAGAAATTTCTAGCGGTCACAGCTGTCTAATTAATACACAGACTTACTTTTCTGTGGCACTAGACAGGGGCTTCGTAGAGGGCTTTAACGACACAGCATATATGGAACTTTATCAAACAGTACTCAACGTAACAGCGTTGTACGCGGGTTTAGTCACCACCCAAGAATATAAAGCTCATTAAAACAGGTCAGCACACATCCTGGGACAAAAACGCACGTAATGTGGTCAATGTCATTTTTTTTAAACGCAGTACTCGATACTGTCCGAGCGAGCTATATCATCATAAAAAATAGCCTCACATATGAAAGACGCCAATGCGAAAGCAACGATGAAAAGGGGACGAAACAGTTCGTACAGAAAAAGTGACCATTTTTTTCACGCTTATAAAAATTTTCCTTTGCGGGACGCACATAAATGTCGATACTGACGGAGAATTCAGCCATACCAAGTGTTAAGTGAACGAAGAAGTCGCACCTGCAGACGAGCCAAACTGTGGCCGGGCCGCGTGCAATGGACTGAAACAGGAAGGCTTGGCGAGACCGGCCTATGTGTCCGCCGCACACCGCCGACATCACGCAAACCCAAACAGCTGACCGTCTGCAGCGGCTGTTCACACTCGTGTGCAACCCTGCATCACGCACACTGGCAGATATAGCCCAAAAGGTTACTAAAATGCCTTCAGATCCCAAATTTACAGTACAAGCCACACAAGGGTCAAGAACCTTAGGTTATAAAGCGAAATGCACGCCCACAACTGTGATTGTATAGGTCCGCAGTGAAACTACAGTAATCCTGACTTCAGCGCACATCTACAAATAATCACTGAGAATCCACAAAATTTAATTGTGGCAGAAATAGGCATTCCGAAATCATGTAAATATACTTCCATTAAGCAAATAATGAATCGCTGGGTGCTTTTAGCGCATGCTGTGTTGTACGCCTCACGAACATCATCCCACTGCCTAAATCATTTCTGGTCCCGACAGTTACGCATAACTATATTTAGATCTAGCCTAGCATCTATCAATAGAGATGATGTGTGCCGATATATTATAGCAGTACTTTCATGCGCTTCATTCTTAAGCGAGAGCGACATAGTCCTGCACGCATGAGAGTATTTTCAGTTACATTTAAATGATTTCCTGATGGAAGAGAGATGGAAAAATAGCTTCCACTTCCAGAGAGCCACAATTCACCATAGACTAAAATTGCGCCTGTGCCAATAAGACCATATTAACAAGACTGACGATGACCATTTTGGGATGGTCGATGTCTTACAACAAAACTGCGATTGAGTGTGGAAACAATTATTTTACTAAACATTGCACCTACGTTGTCTACGAACAATAAAAACTACGTCCTTCACATCTGAAAGTTTTAGTAAATAAGTAATGCAGAAGCAACAATGTAAGTACAATTTGTGCGACATAAATAGACTCGCAGTGAATTTTACAAGGAATACCACAATAAGTGGGTGGAAACCTAACGGCTGTCTTACCGCAGATGGAGCGGAAAACCAATGATTGCTCCGTAATAGAAAACAAAAATAAACGATTTTTCGTGGCTGGAAATTCAAATGACTACATGACGATGTCAGTTACGAGGAGCTCTACAGATAGGTGTTGTCGGACATGTGATATTCGAAACGGGATGAGACTAAATCGAGTCAGAGCGAACATGTGTTGGTGACCGGGTGTCCGGGCGAAACCGAGGAAATTCTCGCGAGTAGAAAGCGGTCAGGTGGCGCGGCACATCTTGCGAAAGGGACCAGGTGTCACGCGCTCGTTGACCAGTGTGACAGATACTTAAGTACGTCCAGTGCGTGGCGCACCTTGTATAGTCTGCAGCACTATTAGCGAACCTGCGTCCTTATCCACTCTCTTACCGAGAGAAGGGGGAAAAAAAATCACTGCCTACGTACCGCTGTACGAGAAACTAGACGTATGATGGTGACAGCAGATTTGTTGCAGTCTTCCTTAAATATCGGTTTGAATACACCTAACAGGTTGTCGTCGCCTTTATTCCAGAGTTTCATATTTCTAGCGCCCGAACATGTCACATTTCCGTAAGTGCTAGGACGACCTGTCAACCTAGGTGCGAGTGTCTCGATTCGTTTGACATCCAGTGTCATGTCTACTTTGAAATACTCCAGAATTGGCCCCTTTAGCCGTTTCCTTTAAAAATACACTGTGCTTTCCCAGAACCTTTCAGACAAATTGAAGTATTGCGCTCGCGTGTCTTGTAATCGATCTAAAGTCTTCGTCGCATTTCGTATTGCTTCTCAGTATTACGTCTAAATATTTAAACGATACGACCTGCTCCGGATGTTTGGCACCAAGCGGAAAGTAACGAGTGCTCTCAATATTACGGGTATTACATCGCACGTATGCACGTTTGATGAGGCTGGTATTTAATACAGCAAGTGGTAATTTCGCCCAACTCCCATGTTACCTTAAGATCGATCGTAGTCGATAGTTTCCTGCGGACAACAGGACTGGTCAGCAGACTACCTGACGGTGCTGTTGACCTTGATCTGACAACTCTTTTAAGCATATCAAGAACATTAAAAATCTTGTCACTATTCGTTGACGAACACCCGATGGTATTTTCTTTTCCGTTGAACATTAGCAGTACAGTACAACGTAATGGGTAGTATTGCTCGTAAGCTCGTTGAGTCAATCGCGTACCTTGTTCATTAGTCGACGGCAGTAGTGGTGTCCAGAGTCTTTCGGAAATTTAGGAATACGAACTCTACCAGTACAGTCGCATCTGCTGTATGATTGAAACAAGGTATTTTTCTCGGACGAATAGTTATTCCTTTCGGCAAAAAAGGCCCTCGCAGACGATTTCAGAAGTGCTCCTCTAGGCTAGTGGTTCAATGAGAGCCGCCGGCGACCGACGTCTACACACTTGCAAGTGGCGGCGACGCGGCACTCGACAACACTCCACTTACCCCCGGGCGTCTGGAATGCTCGCCGCGGCGCGCAGACTCGCACCCGCCGTTCGATCGGACGCCGGCGTCTTCCGCGGTCGCTCCAGGTGCGGCGGCTGCGGCAGCGTCGCGACGGCACTACGCCGCTCTCTTCTGATGTCGTCGTGCAGCGGCCACACACATGACACGCACAGTTTTCCACGGCGGAGGGTAGTTGCACTGCACACTCGAGGCGAGCGGTCGGAAGAGGAAGGCCAGTACAAGTCGCGAAGGACGGCCGCTGTGTCGGGTCGCGAGACAGAGAGAGAGCACACACAACACGCCTCCTCGCCTGGCCGAGTTCCGCGCGGCACTGACAGAAGGTTCGCGGGGAAGCTCGGCCGCTCGCCAGCCCGCCACCTCCCGCCGCCGCGGCATAGACTCGCGTTCCCCCACCACCGCGGCGCCGGGGCCAGTGACGCGTTAGGCTCGCCAGCCAGCGGTGTGGGGGCGGACCGGTTTCTTGCGCGGCGCGCCGCGGTGCAGACACAACACAACACGGCAAGCCGCTGCAACGCGTCGAGGTGAAGACTTGCCCGCCGGGCTCACGCGTCTCCCTACTGGGAAACGACCATCTATCTACATCTACGTGACAACTCTGCAATTCACGCTTAAGTACGTGGCAGAGGGTTCATCGAACTACTTTCGCACTTCTACTCTACCGTTCAACTCTCGATCAGAGCGAGGGCAAAATGAACACTTTTAATCTTTCCGTTCGGACTCTGATTTTTTTATTACGATTATCATTTCTCCCTAAAGAGGTTGGTGACAGCAAAATACCGCGTAATTCACAAAGAAAGAACAGATTGTAGTTGAAACTTCCTGGCAGATTAAAACTGTGTGCCCGACGGAGACTCGAACTCGGGACCTTTGCCTTTCGCGGGCAAGTGCTCTACCATCTGAGCTACCGAAGCACGACTCACGCCCGGTACTCACAGCTTTACTTCTGCCAGTATCTCGTCTCCTACCTTCCAAACTTTACAGAAGCTCTCCTGCGAACCTTGCAGAACTAACACTCCTGAAAGAAAGGATATAGCGGAGACATGGCTTAGCCACAGCTATATCCTTTCTTTCAGGAGTGCTAGTTCTGCAAGGTTCGCAGGAGAGCTTCTGTAAAGTTTGGAAGGTAGGAGACGAGATACTGGCAGAAGTAAAGCTGTGAGGACCGGGCGTGAGTCGTGCTTCGGTAGCTCAGATGGTAGAGCACTTGCCCGCGAAAGGCAAAGGTCCCGAGTTCGAGTCTCGGTCGGGCACACAGTTTTAATCTGCCAGGAAGTTTCATATCAGCGCACACTCCGCTGCAGAGTGAAAATCTCAGATTGTAGTTGTTTATTAGAGGCAAACTATAAAAGATAGAAACACATGCGCGTTACAGGAAGGTTCCAAGTTTTGAAAGAGCTGCGCTGTTGTCCTCGATGCTGAGTGTTCATCGCAGGTGAGGGTATCACCTGGAGTGCCCCAGGGAAGTGTGGTAGGTCCGCTGTTGTTTTCTATCTACATAAATTATCTTTTGGATAGGGTGGATAGCAATGTGCGGCCGTTCGCTGATGATGCTGTGGTGTACGGGAAGGCGTCGTCGTTGAGTGAGTGTAGGGGGATACAAGATGACTTGGACAGGATTTGTGATTGGTGTAAAGAATGGCAGCTAACTCTAAATATAGATAAATGTAAATTAATGCAGATGAATAGGATAAAGAATCCCGTAATGTTTGAATACTCCATTAGTAGTGTAGCGCTTGACACAGTCACGTCGATTACATATTTGGGCGTAACATTGCAGAGCGATATGAAGTGGGACAAGAATGTAATGGCAGTTGTGGGGAAGGCGGATAGTCGTCTTCAGTACATTGGTAGAATTTTGGGAAGATGTGGTCATCTGTAAAGGAGACCGCTTATAAAAACACTAATACGACCTATTCTTGAGTACTGCTCGAGCGTTTGGGATCCCTATCAGGTCGGATTGAGGGAGGACATAGAAGCAATTCAGAGGCGGGCTGGTAGATCTGTTACTGGTAGGTTTGATCATAACGCGAGTGTTACGGAAATGCTTCAGGAACTCGGGTGGGAGTCTCTGGCGG
The DNA here is from genome assembly GCF_023864345.2 of Schistocerca serialis cubense. NCBI lineage: Eukaryota > Metazoa > Arthropoda > Insecta > Orthoptera > Acrididae > Schistocerca > Schistocerca serialis. The sequence goes on along the minus strand of NC_064643.1, from coordinate 727,993,402 downwards.
AAAGGAGGCGTGTTTTTCGTGAATCGCTACTGAGGAAATTTAGAGAACCAGCATTTGAGGCTGACTGCAGTACAATTTCACTACCGTCAACTTATATCTCGCGGAAAGACCACAAAGATAAGGGATTAGGGCTCGTGCAGAGGCATAAAGGCAGTCATTTTTCCCTCGTTTTGTCTGGGACTGGAACAGGGAGAGAAGAGGCTAGTTGTGGTAGGGGGTACTCTCCGCCACGCACCGTATGGTGGGTTGCGGAGTATGTATGTAGATGTAGATTTAGATGTTTGTTTGCAGTAACATGGCGACAACACCACAAATGAATACTAAAATGTAAACTTTCACGGCCGGAAATATCATGTCCATTATAATTATCCGGGCTGTTATGCCGTGGTCGGTTGATGAATTCTGTGGTGATTCCCAACGTTTCGTCTCCGACTGCGGGAGACATCTTCAAGGGGGTCCGTAGCTTGATGGAAGGTCCAACACACACACTGGCTCACTACGGACCCCCTTGAAGATGTCTCCCGCAGTCGGAGACGAAACGTTGGGAATCACCACAGAATTCATCAAACGACCACGGCATAACAGCCCGGATAATTATAATGGACACCACAAACGAAATCATTTTGTATGTTGAAAACGCGCGAAGTTAATCCACGCGTATTCCGCCGCCGATTCAGCAAGAAGGCGCCTCAGTCCACGCAGATTTGCGACTGGCATACAAAATTAATGAAAGTTGGTTGCATGTGCAAAGGGAAGAGTAGTGCATGGCCACGAACGCCTGATTAAGACGTCGAGCGTATCCGAGATGTGTTCACACGGAGCCGTCGGAAGTCCACAAGACTGCCAGGCCAGGAACTTCAACTTCCTCACACAACGGTGTGGTGTTTTCTGAAACGAAGCCTTACAGATTGCAATTACTGCGGCAACTGCGTCCCGGCGACCATAACGGCAGGTACGAATTTTACATTTAAGTTCGCCCGACTATTGCGGGGTGGGGTGGGGGGCACTTTTCCCGAACTACTCATCTTTTCGGAAGAGTCGCCATAATGTAAGTATTTGGGGGCCACAAAATCCTGGCGGCGTCGTCGAACACGAAAGAGACTCACCGAAACTGAACGTGTTTTGTGCTGTTTCTATTCACAAAATACATGTAACTTTCTTTTTTGCGGAGAAAACTCCGACCGGAATGCCATACCTGAACATGCTGCAAAATTAGCTGTTTTCTCAGTTTCAAGCAGATTCCAATGGCCGGCCGAAGTGGCCGTGCGGTTAAAGGCGCTGCAGTCTGGAACCGCAAGACCGCTACGGTCGCAGGTTCGAATCCTGCCTCGGGCATGGATGTTTGTGATGTCCTTAGGTTAGTTAGGCTTAACTAGTTCTAAGTTCTAGGGGACTAATGACCTCAGCAGTTGAGTCCCATAGCGCTCAGAGCCATTTGAACCATTTTAGTACTGAACAGGGTAGTTGTTTTGACTCCGGAATAGAAGCCAAGACATTATAAGTTTATCAGATCAGCTTTTCACTTCATATTGTACTGCAATTGCAGAAAAAGAAGACGATGTGCGTTTGTCAGCGCTCTGCTTAACTATAAAACCACGATAAAATGAAAAAAAAACCACACATACGTGCTTTACTGAACTGAGATTTGCTGTGTCTTCCGAACAAGACGCAAATTCCACCACCGCGACGGGCGGCGCTGAGGATGAAGATATCGACTTCGCCTTGGCCATTGCCGGCCATGTACAATCAGCCAATGAGCGGACAACGGACAGAAGCCTCCTCGGAAGACTGAAGAGCAGCTCTCGCCCACTTGGTTATAGGTCATCGTCGTTTAGTGAACTCTTAGAAGTGAACAGACAGTTGTTGTAAATTCCATTTGCTATGTGCTGTGGACTTTACCTACGATTATTTGCACTCAGCCATTGAGGGTCTTTTTTGTGTTATATTAGAAGCAGTGTTGCAGACTGCATTATTCAAGTTTCAAAGATAAGTAAACTTTTTAAACTCATTTGTGTGTTTGTTACTGATTTGTTGGAGTGTTGTAGACCCTCTTTTTTGTGTTATATTACAAGCAGTGTTGCAGACTGCGTTATTCAAGTTTCAAAGATAAGTAAACTTTTTAAACTCATTTGTGTGTTTGTTACTGATTTGTTGGAGTGTTGTAGAACCTCTTTTTTGTGTTATATTACAAGCAGTGTTGCAGACTGCGTTATTCAAGTTTCAAAGATAAGTAAACTTTTTAAACTCATTTGTGTGTTTGTTACTGATTTGTTGGAGTGTTGTAGACCCTCTTTTTTGTGTTATATTACAAGCAGTGTTGCAGACTGCGTTATTCAAGTTTCAAAGATAAGTAAACTTTTTAAACTCATTTGTGTGTTTGTTACTGATTTGTTGGAGTGTTGTAGACCCTCTTTTTTGTGTTATATTACAAGCAGTGTTGCAGACTGCGTTATTCAAGTTTCAAAGATAAGTAAACTTTTTAAACTCATTTGTGTGTTTGTTACTGATTTGTTGGAGTGTTGTAGACCCTTTTTTTTGTGTTATATTACAAGCAGTGTTGCAGACTGCGTTATTCAAGTTTCAAAGATAAGTAAACTTTTTAAACTCATTTGTGTGTTTGTTACTCATTTGTTGGAGTGTTGTAGACCCTCTTTTTTGTGTTATATTACAAGCAGTGTTGCAGACTGCGTTATTCAAGTTTCAAAGATAAGTAAACTTTTTAAACTCATTTGTGTGTTTGTTACTGATTTGCTGGAGTGTTGTAGACCCTCTTTTTTGTGTTATATTACAAGCAGTGTTGCAGACTGCGTTATTCAAGTTTCAAAGATAAGTAAACTTTTTAAACTCATTTGTGTGTTTGTTACTGATTTGTTGGAGTGTTGTAGAACCTTCGTTCCCTATCCTGTTACTTGACCGTGAGGCACAGCTGTGTAATAATGACAGGGAGAAGTTGTCTTAGCGGTGTCCTGCACCAGAAGCCGTTTCACTAACTCACAAACTCGGCCTACGGTAACAACAGTGACAACTCGGCCTCCACAGCAGTAGCGACGAAGTCTTGACAAAACTGGCGACGAGGGTTTACAAAAAGAATCCTATTCACACACTTGTCTACCAGTCAGTCATTTAAAAGCCTAGTATTTTCTTTTCGTGCTTGACTTGCAAAAGTTGCGAAAATAGTAAGACAAGTAACTAAAGTTACATGGGTATACAGCTTCACACACATAGACAGATAAAAATAGTTTTTGACCCCTAATCAGGGTATCGTCAAGGAAGTAGCTCATGAAATATTCCAGCAAATATTTGACCGCAAATATTGACGATCTATTCAAAACTTACAGTTGCCTCAACCAAATATAAATTCATTAGACTTGTTACAATTATTACCGAGAAAATAAACTGTTTGACTTTGAGTTGTTTTTGTTTCAGCTGCCACTTCTTTCCAAAATTTATGCAAAACGAACTTATTTGTGCTCCGACAACGCAGAACTCGCAAGATTTCACAAATCAAACTTCTCATATCCACACTCGATATTCGCGAATAAAACTCACGCAGTTATTATCGACTCTCTTATTTCTGTTCAGTTATTAAATGTGGCTGAGGGTGATACTTCAATGCGAACACTGTCATGGAAATGCTATATATACTTTCCGCTACTACGCTAGTGTTATTTCTCTTGTCGTTTACAGCAGTTCCAACACAAAACCGCCCTGAGAAAACTCTCAGCGAGGCGGCTGAGGGGAGAATCTAAATCTCTACAAATCTAATGCCGTTCACTAGTGTTGGCTCCTTTCCAAACGCTACCAGCTTTAGCTAGCAGACAACACTGTCATAAACGAGCGCAACATGTCAATAAATAAGACCGTTTCAAATTCAATTATACAAAAACATTTCAGATATCGACAATTCTTCATGTCACTCTCGTTTTTGTATACGTAGACGCAGTAATATGTGTTGGGCATAACATACATCGAACGAACTAAGGAACACGCTTCTAGGAACGTAGCAGGTATGTTCAACACATGCGAAAGTGTTAATGGGAACTTTCATGGGAATCCTTGAAAGAAAGGAGTAGTTCTGGTAAAAGTCTATTAGGTAATATCACAGAACTTGTATTCGAAGACGACTGCAAGTGACAATTATCGTGCCATCATAGCATATCCCGCATAGAGATAATGAGATCAAGGTAAGCAAGAGTAGTGCGCTGACACAGGCACGGACAGTTATATTCCCATTGTTCAGAGCGGGAACGGAAAACACAAGAGAATCAATGATGTTGGTGTGAAGTACCATCCGTCATGCAGTGTACATTGGCGTGCGAAGTACACTGAAGAGCCAAAGAAACTGGTACACCAGCCTAATATCGTGTAGCGCCCCCGTGAGCACGCAGAAGTACCGCAACACAACTTGGCACACACTCGACTAATGTCTGAACTAGTGCTGGAGGGAATTGGCACAATAAATCCTGCAGGGCTGTCCATAAATCCGTAAGAGTACGCGGGGGTGGGGATCTCTTCTGAACACCACGTTGCAAGACATCCCAGGCATGCTCAATAAAGTTCATGTGTCGAAAGTTTGGTCGCCAGCGGAAGTGTTTAAGCCCAGAAGAGTGTTCCTGGAGCCACTCTGTACCAATTATGGACATGCGGGGTGCCGCATTGTTCTGCTGGAGTTGCCAAAGTCCGTCGGAATGCACAATGGACATGAATGGATGCAGGTGATCAGACAGGATGCTTACCTACGTGTCACCTTTTAGAGTCGTATCTAGACGTATCAGGGGTCCCACATCAATCCAACTTCACATGACCCACACCATTACAGAGCCTCCACCAGCTTGAACAGTCCCCTGCTCACATGCAGGGTCCATGGATTCATGATGTTATCTCCATACCCTTACACGTCAATCCGCTCGATACAATTTGAAACGAGACTCGTCCGACCAGGCAACATATTTCCAGTCATCAACAGTCCAATTTCGGTGTTGACGGGCCCACCTGAGGCGTAAAGCTTTGTGTCGAGCAGTCATCAAGGGTACCCGAGTAGGCCTTCGGCTCCGAAAGCCCATATCGATGATGTTTCGTTGAATAGTTCGCATGCTGACACTTGTTGATGGCCCAGCATTGAAATCTGCAACAATTTGCGGAAGGGTTGCATTTCGGTCACGTTGAACGATTCTCTTCAGTCGTCGTCCCGTTCTTGCAGGATCTTTTTCCGGTCGCAGCGATGTCGGAGATTTGATGTCTTACCGGATTTCTGGTATTCAATTTTTTCTATAGGTATTAAGGTACTTTCTGTAAAGTCCTTTGGCCATTTTCCTATCATGTATATTTGACTGCACAATTCAGTCCACTGCTTTTTCCCCTCTTTTCTCCAATGACTTTAACAGTTCCGCAGGAATCTCATCAGTTCCCATTGCCTTTCCATTTTTCATCTCCTTCATTGATGCTTCAATCTCACTAGTTTGTACTGCATTTCCTTTGTCATCATCTGCAACTTTATCTTCTTCTTCTATCCCAAGATCTTCTTCGCTTGGTCGGCTGTCTGCAGCATATAGCCATTCTATATATTCTTCCCATCTTCTCATTATTTCTTGGGGTTCACTCACCATTTTACCTTCTGCTACCTCTACGTCCTTTAATCCTTTGTTGTTTTTTCCTTTTCCCTGAATGTCAAATCCATTGCTTCTTTGTACATCAAATCATATTTTCCTTCTTTCTCTAATTTTTCTATCTTGTCACACTTTTCTGTAAGCCGTTTCTCCTTTGCTTCTTCTGTCTCTCTTCTTAATTCATTATTTAACCTCCAGTAATTGCGCTTCCCTTCTTCTTTGTTTACAGTTTTCCATTCCCTGCGGTAATCCATCTTGGTTATCATATCTGGTGTTGCCCATTATTTCTTTACTTTTTTCCTCTCCTTGACTCCAAGCGTTTCGTTAGCTGCCTTTTTGATCCCATTTTTAAAACGATCCCATCTTCCTTCTATGCATTCCCTTTCCTGTACTTGCATCATGATTTCACAATATGCTTTCTCTAATTTTTCACAATTGCCTCTGTCTTTCCGATTCTCAGAGTTAATGCGCTCTCTCTTCTGTCCTTTCCATGTTGTTTTCAAGTTGTCTAGAACCTCAGCTACTACAAATATATGATCTGAATAAATATCTGCCCCTGGATAACTTTTGACACTCTTTAGGCAATTTCGGTATCTTTGTCGGCTCATTATGTAATCAATTTGATGTCTTTTGTTGTCAAATCGAGATCTCCAAGTATACAGTCGTCTTTTGTGGTTATCGAGTATTTCCAACTATGATGAAGTTATCATTACAGTATTCCAACAATCTTTGCCCTCTCTCATTTCCTTCTCCCAATACAAATTTTCTCAGAGCTTTTCCTCCTGGTCCTTTGCAAAAGGGCTGTTTAGGTTTTTATGTTGTTAACGCCACGTAGTGCTTTGTATGAAAATCGCTGACTGCGCTGCGTGCAATCTGTGGCTGGTTGGACTCATTGTTGGATTATTCGCTAGTGTAGTGTTGGGCAGTTGGATGTGAACAACGTGTAGCGTTGGGCAGTTGGAGGTGAGCCGCCAGCAGTGGTGGATGTGGAGAGAGAGTTGCCAGAGTTTTGAGAGGTTACTATAAGGGGACGATCTGGAAGTGTGTCCGCCAGAAAAAGGAAATTTGTAAGATTGGATGTCATGAACTGATATATATATGATGACTTTTGAACACTATTAAGGTAAATACATTGTTTGTTCTCTATCAAAATCTTTCATTTGCTAACTATGCCTATCAGTAGTTAGTGCCTTCAGTAGTTTAGAATCTTTTATTTAGCTGGCAGTATTGGCGCTCGCTGTGTTGCAGTAGTTCGAGTAACGAAGATTTTTGGAAGGTAAGTGGTTCATGAAAGGTATAGGTTATTGTTAGTCAGGGACATTCTTTTGTAGGGATTATTGAAAGTCAGAATGCGCTGCGCTAAAATATTGTGTGTCAGTTTAGTGATGATCAGAATAAGTAAAGAGAAAACCGTCTGAGTACGTTCAGTTTTACTCAGCTGTTTCTGAAAATAGGGGGAGAGGAAATTATTTTGCCGACCACTAAACAAAGCTCTGAGGAAAAGACTTGCCAAATGTTGAATCTGGAGCGTTGCACTATATGGTGTGGAGACCTGGACATTGAGGAAGGAAGATGAAAGAAGATTGGAGGCACTAGGTATATGGATATGGAGAAGAATGGAAAAAGTGAAATGGGAAGACCAAGTAAGGAATGAAGACGTATTAAGAAGATATGTAGAAGAAAGATATATGCTGTAAGTCTTCAGAAAGAGAAAACGGAACTGGATTGGACATTGTTTGAGGAGAGACTGTTTATTGAAGGAAGGAATAGAAGGAATGATGGCGGGAAAAAGGGACAGAGGAAAAAGAAGATATCAAATGCTGGACAATATCAAAGGAGACAAATATACAGAAATGAAAAGACTGGCTATGGACAGACAAAAGTGGAAGAGGCTTAACCCATGACAAGACCTGCCTTAAGGCAGAATACCATACTGCCACTGATATTCACGGCATACTCGTGAAATGGTCCTAAGGGAAAGTTGCCACTTCATCGCTACCTCGGAGATTCTGTGTCCCATCGCTTGTGCGCCGACTATAACACCACGTTCAAACTCACTTAAATCTTGATAACCTGCCACTATAGCAACAGTAACATCTAACAATTGCGCCAGATACTTGTCTTATATAAGCGTTGCCGAGCACAGTGCCATATTCTGCCTGTTTACATATCTCTGTATCTGAATACGCATGCATATACCAATTTCTTTGGCGCTTTTGTGTAGATTCAGATGCTCTTGTGGATGTAGAATTCTCTCGCTCTCCGCTTCAGCGTTCGCTTAGGCGGCAGTCTGTTGTTTTGTGTTCGAACTACCTTCGTTATTTATCGAGTTGTGTAAAGCATGGAGTGGTATGAGGAGCATACGAGTATAGACTATCTGATCAAACGTATCGGGACACATATTAGCGGATATTAATGTGGACTGTATTGATCCTTCGCCTTCACGACGACTTGAACTCTGCTGGGGACATTTTCGGTGAGGTGTCTTCATGTGTGTGGAGGAATGGCAGCTGATTTATCCTCGAGAGCCGAAACCAGCGAAAGCAGTGATGATGTATGCTGGGGTCAGGTGCGAAGTCGATGTTCTAACTCATCCCAAAGGTGCTCCGTCGGATGGAGGTAGGGAATGTGGGTAGGCCAGTCCAGTTCAGGAATATTAATAGCCACAGACCATTGCCTCGTAGTTGCTGCTTTTTGACACTGTGCATTGTCCTGCTGATACAACAACCATCGTCTCAGAACTATTCTTCTACTGTAAGCAGTACACAATGCTGAAAAATGTATTCTTAACCTTCTGCATTTAGCGTCGTCTTAATAGCAATAACATGACCACACCAAAATGTCTGCCGCCGGTAGCTGAATGGTCATCGTGACAGAATATCAATCCTAAGGGCCTGGGTTCAATTCCCAGCTGGGTCGGAGATTTTCTCCGCTCAGGTACTGTGTGTTGTGTTGTGTTGCCCTAATCATCATCATTTCATCCCCATCGACACGCAGGTCGCCGAAGTGGCGTCAACTCGAAAGACCTGCACCCGGCGAACGGTCTACCCGACGGGAGGCCCTAGCCACACGACATTTACATTTTCCACACCACATAACGGGAAACACCCCCAATACCGTAACACCACCACCTCCTCCATTGGCACCACAGATGATTACAGGTAACGTTCTCCAGGCATTCGACAACTCCAAGTACCTTCCACCGGATTATCGTAGGGCGCAGCGTCATTCACCACTCCACATAACTCGTTTCCAATAATCCAGTGTCCAGTGGCGGTGCTGCTGACACCACCACAAGCCTCGCTTAGCACTGGCAGAGAAAGGTGTGACTTACGAGCAACAACTCGACCACTGTGCCCAGTTCTTTTTAACTCTGTACGCACAGTCACTGCGCAGCTGGACTGTGATTCCTTCCGCTGCTTTTGCCTGTTTTCCTACAACCGCACTCCGCAGTGCTGGACCATCCCTTTCCGTCAGTGTCTGAGGTCCCACAGCTCTTGGTTCAGCTGCGGCTGTTCCTTCGTTTTTGCACTTCAAGCCACCGATAGACGATTTGGGCAAATCCCAGATGGATTTGTTACTCAGATGACACCCAATGAGTAGTTTACTGCTGACCGACCCATTTTGGTGTCACTGCCTCTCTAGTGATAACACAAGACTCCCCTCCTGCTATTATATTCAAGGGTCCACCTCTCCTGACACCTGGCGCTCAGTTCCGCATTAAATACGGGTGTCCGGATACTTTTGGATCAGGCAATATATTGTTTCTAATAGATGACGCAGCTGAGATGTACTGACAAAATACAAAACATTAAGAAAAAATGATGCTAAGAAATGACGATAAGAAAATTCTCCAAACACTCATTGTTCCTGCTGGAGATGTAAAGACAAAATACTCATTTTTTTTTCTGGCAAGAATGGAGTATAGGTACCAACCTTGGAATTAGTGAAATGCGAAGCAAGTACTTAGACTAGCGTCTCCAGTTACTAAGAATCACTTAGACTAGCGTCTCCAGTTACCTAAGACTCAAAGCGTAAGCGACAGCCTTTTTTCAGCTGACATTTCTCGTCAGCAGTTAACGACTTGCTTTGCAGTTTGCCCCCTCGGCTGCAGTGTGCAGCAAGTGATAATCGTTTATTGACGTGCATCTAAACGGCAGAAACTAGAGTAGGAATACTAGTCATGTAATTCGGTGATGAACTACAACCAGCACACGTTTAACGCCTGCGTACATGTTCTGGCAGCTATCTAGGGTGTACCAAAAAGATTCATCCGATTTCAAAAAATCATAACTATTATGTTATTTGAGGCATGTGCGTGAACAATGTACTGTTGGAAAGAGCAAACTCTTGAGTTTTACATGGTTCCCGCTAGGTAGCAGCTGCGTATGCCCACTTAATTTCTAATAAAAATGGTGTCGGGACAACAGAAATCGTTTTGTGTTCTACGTTTTGCTCACTGCGGGTCAGTAATAATAGTTCAGCGTGATTTTCGTACTAGGTATAGTGTGGATCCTCCTACAGCACAGAGCATAGATGATGGCATGAACAATACCGATAAACAGGTTGTTTGTGTAAAGGCAAATCGCCGGGCCGTCCCCGAGTGTCTGATTCAGACGTCGAAAGCATCCGCCATAGTTTCAAAAGGAGTCCGCAGAAATCCGTTGGCCGTGCTGCTCGACAGCTCAACATGCCCCCGATGTCCGTCTGGTGTGTGTTGCGTCGACGTTCACACATGAAACCACACAAATTTCGGCTACTGCAAGCTCTTCGTGAAGGTGACAAACAACAACATGTGGAGTTCTTTAATTTCGTTCTTGGTAAGATGGAGGATGACGATTTTCTTCCATGCTTAGTGTTTAGTGACGATGCAACACTCCATTTAAATGGAAAGGTGAACGGTCATATTTTGAGAATATGGGGTACGGGACAACCACATGAAGTTGTACAACACGAGAGGGACTCTCCAAAATTTAATGTGTTTTGTAGAGTTTCACGGGAAAAGGCGTATGGTCCATTTTTCTTTGCCGAGAACACTGCTACAGAAAGCACATATCTCGATATGCTTGAGAACTTTAATTTTCCCACAGATGAAGACCGATTCGTACGACTTCATTTACCAACAGGATGGGGCACCGCCACGCTGGCATCTGGAAGAGCGGGAATGTTTAAATCAAGGGATTGCTGAACGATGGATCGGTCGCACTGGACCAAATGATTCAGCCTTACATTACTGGCCTCCAAGGTCACCGAACCTGACTGTATGTGATTATTTCTTGTGGGGGTTTATAAAAGGTTCCGTTTATGTACCTCTGTTACCAACACCAATAAATGAACTCAGACATCGCAGCTGTAGAAGCTGTAATTCAAGACATGCTCGCTGCAATTGGGAAAAATTTGAATACCGCATTGACATATGCCATGCATCTCAAGGGGGGCATATTGAACACCTATGAAAAGGTATCAAAAAACTTTGAGTTTCCCGTTTATCAAAAAACAAAATTCATTGTATGTGCTTCTTATTTTCGGAAATACAGACGTGCCAAATCGGATGATTTTTTTTGATACACCCTGTATTTGTCCTCGCTCACTTCGCCGGCCAGGGTGGCCGAGCGGTTCTAGGCGCTACAGTCTGGAACCGCGCGACCGCTACGGTCGCAGGTTCGAATCCTGCCTCGGGCATGGATACGTGTGTGTTGTCCTTAGGTTAGTTAGGTTTAAGTAGTTCTGAGTTCCATGGGACTCTTCGTGAATTTGTGGCGGTACAAACTGCCTTAGACGACACTGCGAGCACCTCGTGGTTTATGCAAGATGGTGCCCGGCCACATCGCACGGCCGACGTCTTTAATTTCCTGAATAAATATTTCGATGATCGTGTGATTGCTTTGGGCTATCCGAAACATACAGGAGGCGGCGTGGATTGGCCTCTCTATTCGCCAGACCTTGAACCCCTGTGACTTCTTTCTGTGGGGACACTTGAAAGACCAGGTGTACCGCCAGAATCCAGAAACAATTGAACAGCTGAAGCAGTACATCTCATCTGCATGTGAAGCCATTCCGCCAGACACGTTGTCAAAGGTTTCGGGTAATGTCATTCAGAGACTACGCCATATTATTGCTACGCATGGTGGATATGTGGAAAATATCGTACTATAGAGTTTCCCAGACCGCAGCGCCATCTGGTGTTGAAAATTGTAACTACTGTAATTTCGAAAGTTTGTCTGCCTGAAAATGTACTGTTGTCCCAAGCATATTGCAACAAACGGTATATTTCTATCGCTGCTCGTTTCGTTTTTATTGCCGTTTCAAATATACCGGTCATTTTTGAAACACCCTGAATGAACTGTAGCACATAACAAAAGAAAGAACCATTCAAAGACGCCTGATACACCAATCCTCCGCATTACGTTTCCCCTTATAGTAAATAACATTCGCGACTGTCGCACTTTCTTTTATTAATGGCTAATGGTTTGAAAAGATCGATGTTCCGCCTTTAGGAATTTGACTGTTTGACAGTTATAGCTGCATAGCACGGAATTGGCTACCAACCATCATTCTAAGGCATGTGACTGTGGACTGTTCACGAAAGGATAACTCGAAGGGAAATAAATTACCGAGAGACTAAGAAAATATAGGAAAATTTACACGAAATATAGGAAAATCTACTTACTGTAACCGAACCATTTCAAAACAAATCACGCAGAAACAAACAAAAAATCAACGCCAATCAGAGCTAAAACACAATAGCTCTTTAATAATAAGGTTTAAATTTACCGACAGTTTATGAGTTACAATATCGCTGATGTTCTCAATCTTTTCTTCGAAGATAAAAATATATTTTGTTTTGAAAAATACGTGCTAGGTCTCCCCCTGGAGTTTGGCAGTGGTTGTATCTGAGTCTTTTACTTTCTCTTGGTCTTTTGTTTCTGAGATTCAGATTATACACGGAAATACAATGGCTATAGCGTTCACAAAACTAACATAGCAAGGCCATGGCTCTGTTACAAGGTCAGATCAGTTCATTATCCAGACTATCGTCCCTGTAACTACCCTTCTTCAAGAGCCACATATTAGCACGGTCTCCTCACAGATACTCCTCTGATGTGGTTACACGTGGTGGTACGTCTGTCTTCATCACTGAGCCATGCAAGTCACCCCACTGCGACATGGTCGATGATTTGTGGGAGATAAAGGAATGTATGTACCCTAAAAAAAACTAACAGTTTAGCACACTCTATTATTTTCACCTTTAGAACTGCATCAAGGCCTTCCTAGGAACTATGTATTCGACGCTAACAAATGCATTGTTAGTAGAAGCTGCAGAAATGCATGACGCTTTACGATGGAAACTTATGTCGGACTTATTCCTTCTGAAAAGACTTTCTGCAACTGACCACTCACTGACAAACAAACTTGAAGATAATCTGAATGACAAATGAACGGACAGAGAATAAAAACTGCCAAAAATCAGAATTATGTACAAGCTTCATAAGATTTAATGATATTTTGCCTAATCTCCGAAGAACGCCGACTTATTTTCGTTTCGATTGCCAATATAGTGAAATAATTTCAGCAGCCAACACTTTATATTTTCCAACAACAACATTCACCAAATCAGAGCAAATAGTAAAAATTTGTACTGTTGGTAGTTTCCCCGGAGTATTTCGATATTATGTACCGACGCCTCCAAAATAATTGTTAATGACAGAGTGGGCTGCGCTTTCCTGTATCCAAGCACAGGTTACAATGAATTGATTTCGCTTCCCAGTGACACTACTAGTTTTTCTAGAGAAGCTACAGCTATACTTGTAGCTTTACATTACTTTCTGGATCTCACAGTACAAAACATTTTGATTGTAACTGATTGTAGAAACTTACTCCAAGCTATGCAGACACTATCCCTTCTGAAGAACCAGATACACTGATAATGGATGCTATTAAAGCCAGGAAGGAAAACGAAAATCTTGGGAAAAAGGTAAAATTTATGTTGATCAAATTTATGTTCATTTGTGACGGGTTTCAGGCACTCAAAAGAACTTTCGTGTGTGCATGAGCGGTCGGGAGCAACCAAAAGCAGAGGCACCTTAGAGTGGACAAGGTTGGACTGATTGTGTCCGTTGTTTCCCTAGTGTAGCGGTTATCACGTCTCCTTCACACGCAGAAGGTCCTCCGTTCGATACTGGGTGGGAACAGTATTTTCCTGGCTGCGCTGGAATCTACTCCAGTGAACCACGTCATGTGTGGATCTGCTGCATTATGCAGTAGCGCATTTATTGAATTTTTAAGTTGTGATGGCAACCTCGTTACAAATTCTCTGTCAACTGTCTGTTAATTACACTATTGTCATGTTTCTTTTTTATAGTTTTTGCAGCCAATGAATTGTCTTTCACTTGTAATTCACAAATCTCGTAAATTGTAAGTCAGTGGTGGAGTGAACTTACATCGATTCGTGTATTCTCTATGCTGTTGAGATTTACACAGTTTTTTCCGCCATTAATTACTTCTCATTTCTGACCATGAATACAATGCTGATTTTTATCGGACTTTCTCTTCAGATGCAGGCAGCTACAGTGACATGACATTAGCATAATGCGCGGAAGAAAAAGAAAACTTTCGTGGTTTTGCACTAAAAAGAACTCTCACACTTCGTACTTTCATAAAAATTATTATTCAGGTAACACAATGTCTACTACACGCTTCTCACAAGACTACGACTTCTCCCTACGAGAATTAAAGACAAAATAATAATAAATAATTGGCAATAATAATAAATAATTGGCCAAAAAAAGAATGGCGTTTCCATCATTTGTCATTTGCCTTCTGGCGTAGCAAAATACATCTTTTCCGACGCTTACAGCGGTCGCGCTAGTGATTATTATCATTGGTTTTAAATTTTTGTCGTAGCTTGTGGGGGGTTCTCCTTATGTACCTATACAAAGGGACAGGAAATCATTATATTTAATGAAGTAGTCGATGACTTAGCGAAGAACGCTGCAATTAAAAATAGCTTATTATCGCCATTAGAGCTGAAGACTACATTATGCAGAAGAAGAAAGTGCCAATGGGAAGATGGATATTAATTAGCAACCGAATATTTCGTCAATGAAGGACAGGATCATTAGGGCTGCGACTATTGATAAATATAAATAAAACAGGTTTCTCCGTCAGACACTTATTTATTTTGATACCACACGTTTCGATGGTTCCCATCATCATCTTCAGGTGGAGAATTGTTTAGTTATATAGTTGATGTTAGTGTAGAACACAGACGCCTCTAGACAGCAGCAGGTCAAGAGCAAGATATGTTACACTGCGTCTTTTGCTGGTGATGAAACTGTTGCTGTTGCAGCAAAAAACAAAAAAAATTAATCGACTCTATTTGCCTTGTAAGTACACATTACTTTCACAATGTTTTTTTTAACTTTAACATCGCCTTTTTTCAAAAACATAGTTTTATCACCAGCAGAAGACGCGACATAGCCTGCCTTGCACTTGGCCTGCTGCTATGGAAAGGCATCTGTGCTCTACACTAACACACTAGCTAAATAATCTTGCTTCTGAAGAAGATAGTGAGAACCATCGAAACGCGCAGTGATGAAACAAATAAGAGACTTACGCAGAAAACATTTTTCCTTTTTTTATCAGCAATACATGGTAAAGGAAAATATAATAAATACCACCAAACATTCCCTCGAAACCCTGGACACAATGAAGGGAAATAAAAAGTTACATAATTCGCATGAGGTGTAATCACGCGTCATTCCCTAGCCAGGTTCAGCGAATAGACGTTCGCGATAATCCTTACTGCGAATGTGACCAAGTAACAAAAGGATATATAGATCACATGTTTTTTTTCCGCATGTGGCCTCTATACAAACCATACAGTAGTTAACGAGATGTCATCAAGCATTACCAACTAATATAGCAGCTCTCTTTCATCAAAATAATATATTATTTTTAAAACTTATTATGTGATTTTAATCAGAATAAATGTAATCTTATCTCGTAACACGTTATCATCATCATCATTTAAGACTGATTATGCCTTTCAGCGTTCAGTCTGGAGCATAGTCCCCCCTTATAAAATTCCTCCATGATCCCCTATTCAGTGCTAACATTGGTGCCTCTTCTGATGTTAAGCCTATTACTTCAAAATCATTCTTAACCGAATCCAGTTACCTTCTCCTTGGTCTGCCCCGACTCCTCCTACCCTCTACTGCTGAACCCATGAGTCTCTTGGGTAACCTTGCTTCTCCCCACCATCTAAGCCTGTTCGCCCTGACTGCTACATCCATAGAGTTCATTCCCCATTTTTCTTTGATTTCCTCATTGTGGACACCCTCCTGCCATTGTTCCCATCGACTAGTACCTGCAATCATCCTAGCTACCTTCATATCCGTAACATCAACCTTATTGATAAGGTAACCCGAATCCACCCCGCTTTCACTCCCATACAACAAAGTTGGTCGAAAGATTGAACGGTGCACTGATAACTTAGTCTTGGTACTGACTTCCTTCTTGCAGAAGAGAGTAGATCGTAACTGAGCGCTCACTGCATTAGCTTTGCTACACCTCGCTTCCAGTTCTTTCACTATGTTGCCATCCTGTGAGAATATGCATCCTAAGTACTTGAAACCGTCCACCTGTTCTAACTTTGTTCCTCCTATTTGGCACTCAATCCGTTTATATTTCTTTCCCACTGACATAACTTTAGTTTTGGGGATGCTAACCTTCATACCATAGTCCTTACATTTCTGATCTAGCTCTGAAATATTACTTTGCAAACTTTCAATCGTATCTGCCATCACAACTAAGTCACGCGCATATGCAAGACTGCTTATTTTGTGTTCACATATCTTAATCTTACCCAGCCAGTCTATTGTTTTCAACATATGATCCATAAATAATATGAATAACAGTGGAGACAGGTTGCAGCCTTGTCTTACTCCTGTAACTACTCTGAACCATGAACTCAATTTACCGTCAACTCCAACTGCTGCCTGACTGTCCATGTAAAAGACCTTTAATTGCTTGCAAAAGTTTGCCTCCTATTCCATAATCTCTTAGAACAGACAATAACTTCCTCCTAGGAACCCGGTCATATGCCTTTTCTAGATCTATAAAGCATAGATACAATTCCCTGTTCCACTCGTAACACTTCTCCATTATTTGCCGTAAGCTAAAAATCTGGTCCTGACAACCTCTAAGAGGCCTAAACCCACACTGATTTTCATCCAATTTGTCCTCAACTAATACTTGCACTTTCCTTTCAACAATAACTGAGAATATTTTACCCACAACGCTGATTAAAGAGATACCTCTGTAGTTGTTACAATCTTTTCTGTTTCCATGTTTAAAGATTGATGTGATTACTGCTTTTGTCCAGTCTGATGGAACCTGTCCCGACTCCCACGCCATTTCAATTATCCTGTGTAGCCATTTAAGACCTGACATTCCACTGTATTTGATTAGTTCCGACTTAATTTCATCCACCCCAGCCGCTTTATTGCACTACAATCTATTGACCTTTTCTCCACTTCCTCAAATGTGATCCTATTTCCATCATCATTCCTATCCCATTGTACATCGAAATCTGAAACAGTACTGATCGTATTTTCACCTATATTGAGCAACTCTTCAAAATATTCCCTCCATCTGCCCAAGGCATCAACAGGATTCACCTGCAGTTTTCCTGTCTTGTCCAAAATATTTGTCATTTCCTTCATACCTCCCTTTCGAAGACTGCTAATTACACTCCAGAATGGTTTTCCAGCAGCTTGACCCGAAGTCTCCAACCTGTTTCCAAAGTCTTCCCAAGATTTCTTCATGGATTCTGCAATTATCTGTTTGGCTTTGTTTCTTTCTTCAACATAACTTTCTCTGTCTACCTGAGTTCTAGTATGTAGCAATTTTTGATACGCCTTCTTTTTCCTTTTACAGGCTGCCTTGACTGTATCATTCCACCAAGCTGTTTGCTTCATCCTACCTTTACACACTACTGTTCCAAGACATTCTTTAGCCACTTCTAGTACTGTGTCCCTGTACCTTGTCCATTCCTTTTCCAATAGCTGTAATTGACTACATTCAACTAACTGGTACCTTTCTGAGGTCATTGTTATGTACTTGTGCCTGATTTCCTCATCCTGAAGTTTCTCCACTCTTATCCTCCTACATATGGACCTGACCTCCTGCACTTTCGGCCTCACAATATCAATTTCACTGCAGATTAAATAGTGATTAGTGTCATCAAAGAATCCCCTGAATATACGTGCGTCCCTCACAGCCTTCCTGAATTCCTGATCTGTTATTATACATTCAATGACAGATCTGGTTCCCCTGCCTTCCCAAGTATATCGGTGAAAGTTGTTATTTTTTAAAAAAGGAGTTTGTGATTACTAAGCCCATACTGGCACAGAAATCCAAGAGTTGTTTCCCGTTCCTGTTGGCCTCCATATCCTCTCCAAATTTACCCATAACCTTTTCATACCCTTCTGTTCGATTTCCAATCCTGGCGTTAAAATCACCCATGAGCAGAACACTGTCCTTGTCCTTTACTCTAACAACTACATCACTGAGTGCCTCATAAAAACTATCCATCTCATCTTGATCTGTCCCTTCACAATGCGAATATACTGACACAATCCTAATTTTCTTGCTAGACTCTGTCAAATCTATCCACATCAGTCGTTAGTTTACATAACTTATTGCAACTACGCTGGGTTCCATTTCTTTCCTGATGTAAAGCCCTACACCCCATTGTGCTATTCCTGCTTTGACTCCTGACAGGTAGACCTTGTATTCTCCCACTTCCTCCTCTTTCTCACCCCTTACCCGAATGTCACTAACAGCTAAAACGTCCAGCCCCATCTTACTTGCAGCCTCTGCCAGCTCTACCTTCTTCCCAGAGTAGTCCCCATTGATATTAATAGCTCCCCATCTCGTTACCATTCGTTTGCCGAGTCGTATCTTAGGAGTCGCTGGTTTGTCAATTAGAGGTGGGACTCCGTCACCTCCAAAGGTCCGAGGCATTTTGCTCTGATTGTTGCCAGCATCATATTTAAAGTACCAGGGAAGCAGGTTGCTAGCCTTACTTTCCCCGGGTCCCATTGAGTTTTACCCCTAACGGTTGAGGTACTAAACGGTGGATTTGGTAGTCTTTGCCGTCTGAGCACAAAGGTGACCACGACTCAGAATATGTCCGAGATGCCCAGCCTTATTCGAAAGTAATTGGTATGCCGACTGTCGGGACCACTTACTTGGCCACTCATACGCTGCCCGTGGTTCATGAACTAGGACATGACAACAGGAACCCACACCATGAACCACGCTAGAAAAAAAAAATCAGACCTCTCAGCAGCTCGCTGTGTGTCGAGCGTGTTGGAAACCACTTTGCGCTGCAGGAGAGTTTGCTGCTCTCTTCTGTTTGCGGCGCCTTAATGCGGCAGACGTATTCCCGGCGCGATCGGCAGCGGCCGGCCGCCGGCTATCCGGGAAGCCGCGACAGAAAGGCGTCGCACCGGGGCGGCTCAGTGGCAGGAATTTATCCCGGCCCGGGGGTGGGCGGCCGAGAAATTGGCTGCGGTGTCGGCCCTCCGGAGGCAATAAATAAAGGGAGGGGGAGGGGGCGAGACTTCAAAGGGACGCGCTGCGGCCGCGCGCTAGGGGCGCTGCGGTCACCGCGGGGAGACGCCGAATTCCGAGAGAGGAAAAAAAGTCTGGGGTGTAGATGATTTATTCGTGAACAAATGTGTTGGGAACGGAGAGAATAACTTTCTAAAGGGACAGCTCAGGGGAGGCATTGTTGATGATTCCGTTAGTCGGTACGGATTGGAAAATCTGTTCTAGCAGCAGGGCGCCTTGCTGAGAGTTTTGTTCCGTGGTAACAGTTATTTTGTCCGTAGCGCTACACGATGCCACCTGTCCGTTATCAAGTAATAATGTTCATTTTCATTTGTGAACAGGTGTTATAGAACGGAACGTGAGTCTTTCTAGCCATACGTTTAGGGTCGGAAGATCCAACAGTTTGTTTATGGAAGATCTTGTCGTATGCAAGAAAACTGCAACGCCAGGAAATACCTGAGGAGCATCCAGGGAGCAAACATATTGCGCATAAATAGGCGGAAAGACCCATTAGTTCAAAGTGGTTTAAATGTATCTGAGGACTATGGGACTTAACATCTCAAGGCATCAGTCCCCTAGAACTTAGAACTACAGGGCTATTACAAATGATTGAAGCGATTTCATAAATTCACTGTAGCTCCATTCATTGACATATGGTCACGACACACTACAGATACGTAGAAAAACTCATAAAGTTTTGTTCGGCTGAAGCCGCACTTCAGGTTTCTGCCGCCAGAGCGCTCGAGAGCGCAGTGAGACAAAATGGCGACAGGAGCCGAGAAAGCGTATGTCGTGCTTGAAATGCACTCACATCAGTCGGTCATAACAGTGCAACGACACTTCAGGACGAAGTTCAACAAAGATCCACCAACTGCTAACTCCATTCGGCGATGGTATGTGCAGTTTAAAGCTTCTGGATGCCTCTGTAAGGGGAAATCAACGGGTCGGCCTGCAGTGAGCGAAGAAACGGTTGAACGCGTGCGGGCAAGTTTCACGCGTAGCCCGCAGAAGTTGACGAATAAAGCAAGCAGGGAGCTAAACGTACCACAGCCGACGGTTTGGAAAATCTTACGGAAAAGGCTAAAGGAGAAGCCTTACCGTTTACAATTGCTACAAGCCCTGACACCCGATGACAAAGTCAAACGCTTTGAATTTTCGGCGCGGTTGCTACAGCTCATGGAAGAGGATGCGTTCAGTGCGAAACTTGTTTTCAGTGATGAAGCAACATTTTTTCTTAATGGTGAAGTGAACAGACACAATGTGCCAGAACTGTGAGCTCGCATCAACGATGCTTTCGAACTCATTGATGGGGACATGCTGCGCCGAGTGTGGGAGGAACTTGATTATCAGCTTGATGTCTGCCGAATCACTAAAGGGGCACATATCGAACATTTGTGAATGCGTAAAAAAAGCATTGTGAAAATATATCAAATAATAAAGTTATTGTAGAGCTGTGAAATCGCTTCAATCATTTGTAATAACCCGGTACTTAAACCTAACTAACCTAAGGACATAACACAGATCCATGCCCGAGGCAGGATTCGAACCTGCGGCCGTAGCGGTCACGCGGTTCCAGACTGAAGCGCCTAGAACCACTTGGTCAGTACGGCCGGCAAGACCCATTAGTGTTCCACTACACTGTTTTCCTTAACTCACGGGTATCAGTAATGACCGTATAATATTGGGTTCGTGCATAAGTACGTAGCATTTTTCCGTAAGTTTAATAAACACAGCTGATACACACAACAAAGACTTTAATCATTAGTTGTACACCGATGAGCGAGAACATTATGATCAGCGACTGTTATAACCAGGAATAACACAATAACCTCTTCAGTCTGGTTTATTAAATCACAAATCACTTTTTAACAATTATGTTAGCCAAGCGTCTACCCAGGCTCACACTCAGAAGTAATGCATCATTAAAGTTTGGTTATACCAATGTCCATATGTGCATGGTGGGGTGCACGTCCCGTAATTATTCCCAAGTCCAGTGAAGTTCAGTCTCTCCGAGTGAAGTCGCAGCCTCTAGTTGTGCGGCGAGTCATCCACAAGCAGCTGGAACACGGCGTACTGCACTTCCCGATGTGAACTGTCGTTTGCGGCGGCGGCCGGGTTTATATAAGGCTTGCTAGTTAATGGAGCCGTCGGCTGGGGTCGCTGTTTTCCAGGGAAAACCAATCGCAATGTTTCCTGGCGTAGCCAATTGCTGTGTGCTGACAAACGCGCGCGCGCGAAGGCGGGCAGCGATGGTAGCCGCGAGCCGCCCGGAGAAGTGCGGCCAGCGATGTACACTCCTGGAAATGGAAAAAAGAACACATTGACACCGGTGTGTCAGACCCACCATACTTGCTCCGGACACTGCGAGAGGGCTGTACAAGCAATGATCACACGCACGGCACAGCGGACACACCAGGAACCGCGGTGTTGGCCGTCGAATGGCGCTAGCTGCGCAGCATTTGTGCACCGCCGCCGTCAGTGTCAGCCAGTTTGCCGTGGCATACGGAGCTCCATCGCAGTCTTTAACACTGGTAGCATGCCGCGACAGCGTGGACGTGAACCGTATGTGCAGTTGACGGACTTTGAGCGAGGGCGTATAGTGGGCATGCGGGAAGCCGGGTGGACGTACCGCCGAATTGCTCAACACGTGGGGCGTGAGGTCTCCACAATATATCGATGTTGTCGCCAGTGGTCGGCGGAAGGTGCACGTGCCCGTCGACCTGGGACCGGACCGCAGCGACGCACGGATGCACGCCAAGACCGTAGGATCCTACGCAGTGCCGTAGGGGACCGCACCGTCACTTCCCAGCAAATTAGGGACACTGTTGCTCCTGGGGTATCGGCGAGGACCATTCGCAACCGTCTCCATGAAGCTGGGCTACGGTCCCGCACACCGTTAGGCCGTCTTCCGCTCACGCGCCAACATCGTGCAGCCCGCCTCCAGTGGTGTCGCGACAGGCGTGAATGGAGGGACGAATGGAGACGTGTCGTCTTCAGCGATGAGAGTCGCTTCTTCCTTGGTGCCAATGATGGTCGTATGCGTGTTTGGCGCCGTGCAGGTGAGCGCCACAATCAGGACTGCATACGATCGAGGCACACAGGGCCAACACCCGGCATCATGGTGTGGGGAGCGATCTCCTACACTGGCCGTACACCACTGGTGATCGTCGAGGGGACACTGAATAGTGCACGGTACATCCAAACCGTCATCGAACCCATCGTTCTACCATTCCTAGACCGGCAAGGGAACTTGCTGTTCCAACAGGACAATGCACGTCCGCATGTATCCCGTGCCACCCAACGTGCTCTAGAAGGTGTAAGTCAACTACCCTGGCCAGCAAGATCTCCGGATCTGTCCCCCATTGAGCATGTTTGGGACTGGATGAAGCGTCGTCTCACGCGGTCTGCACGTCCAGCACGAACGCTGGTCCAACTGAGGCGCCAGGTGGAAATGGCATGGCAAGCCGTTCCACAGGACTACATCCAGCATCTCTACGATCGTCCCCATGGGAGAATAGCAGCCTGCATTGCTGCGAAAGGTGGATATACACTGTACTAGTGCCGACATTGTGCATGCTCTGTTGCCTGTGTCTATGTGCCTGTGGTTCTGTCAGTGTGATCATGTGATGTATCTGACCCCAGGAATGTGTCAATAAAGTTTCCCCTTCCTGGGACAATGAATTCACGGTGTTCTTATTTCAATTTCCAGGAGTGTATTTCTCGGCCACGTAAGGGAGCGTGCGTGTGAAGACGGCCAGCGATGGAAGCAGCGGGCCGCCCAGAGAAGTGCGGCCAGCGATGTATTTGGCGGCCGCGTACTGGAGCGCGTTGTTCGGTGTTTGTTAGAAGTGGTGTATACCACACCGACCTACTATCGATGTAAACCCGTTCAGGCGATAGCAGCGTCACGTGGCGAGGAAAGGCTGCTGGTTAGTCACGTGCACGGTGCGTGTAGCATTAGTGAGCGAGCTATTTGTATGTAGAATGGGGAACGTACGCGATCTATCTGAGTTTGACGGAGGGCAGACTGTGATGACCCGGAGGCTAGGCAGATCATCGCGAAACCTGTACCACTTGCTGGCTGTTCGAGGAGCGTCGCCGGCCGGAGTGGCCGAGCGTTTCTAGGCGCTACAGTCTGGACCCGAGCGACTGCTACGGTCGCAGGTTCGAATCCTGCCTCGGGCATGGATGCGTGTGATGTCCTTGGATTAGTTAGGTTTAAGTAGTTCTAACAACGGGAGGCCGCCAATTGTGAAATTCAGATTAGATTCATACTGCGCATAATAAAAGCTCAATGGCCAGAGGTGTAGTGTGGCAAAGCATCAAGATGCACTTCTCAGCCGTTGTCGAGAAAATCGACAGTTAAAAGAAACCGTTGCGGTGAAATACTCTGGACGATTATTAATTTTCTACAGCGTCGTGGCGCAGCGGTAAGCGCTCGGGTTCGTAATCCGAAGGTCGCCGGATCGAATCTCGCGCCATGCAATTTTTTTTATTAGTTTTTTGTAATTCAAATATGGTATTAATGAATTGCTTATGCACGTTGGTGAAGGCGGATCGCTCTCCAATTGCACCGCCTCCATTTTTCCGTTTTTTTTTTTTTTAACAGGGTGTACCAAAGCTCTTCCGTCCGCACTGATTTTCGACAATGCTATAAGTTGCGCTAGGGACCGCACCTACCTTCTTTCGAAGTTAGCAGGCAACTACGCTGTTATGCGGCGGCTCGTTTCGGCCCATTCAACATCTGTCCTTCAAGTGTAACGAGCGAGTAACGGAGTTTATATTTCATACCTGCCACAGCAAATTTGTGTTCGTGGGGTCTCTATTCTAATTCGAACGTTTGACTTACGCTATACGTATTCGTTTCGGATTATCGTTTCTACGTCTTCCGTTAACTATGCGTGGTTAACATTATGAAGACAATTAATAACATTTGTGAAATACAACTTTGTTTGCGGAAAACATAATGATGTTCGAAGTCGTCAGTTTTTCCACGACAAACGACTTTCAACAACTTATTATATGCATAATTGTTGCAACTGATTGCCGGGAATTATATATATATATATATATATATATATATATATATATATATATATATATATATATATATATATATTTGAATTATAAAAAAACATACTAAAAAAAAAGTTTGCATAGCGCGAGATTCGATCCGGCGACCTTCGGATTACGAACCAGAGCGCTTACCGCTGCGCCACGACGCTGTAGATATTTATTAATCGTAGACAGTATTTCACCGCAACGGTTTCTTTTAACTGTCGATTTTCTCGACAACGGCTGAGAAGTGCATCTTGGTGCTTTGCCACATTACACCTCTGGCCATGAGGTTTTATTATGCGCAGTATGAATCGAATCTGAATTTCGCAATTGGCGGCCTCCCCTTGTAAGTTCTAAGGGACTGATGATCTCAGCAGTTCAGTCCCACAGTGCTCAGAGCCATTTGAACCATTTTTCGAGGAGCGATCTGGTGAGTGTCTTCATCAAGTGGCGAAACCAAGGTGAAACTATGTCCAGACGCCGTGGGGGGTTGCGCAGCATGATGTCGAACGTTGCAAGCTGGGCAGACTGGTGAAACACGATACCCGGCGAACTGTGGGGGGAACAAGATCAGGCTTTAATGCTGGGCAGAGCAGAAATGTGTCTGAACACACAGCGCAGCGAACACTCCTAACGATGGGTCTCCGCAGACGGCGACCTATGCGTGTACCAATGTTAACAACACGGACATCGGCAACTACGACTGAGATGAGCACGTGACCATCGGCACTTGGCATTGGCGCAGTGGCAGAACGTTGCCTGGTCTGATGAATCACGATACCTTCTTCATCATGCCACTGGGAGGGTGCGAATCCGTCGTGTTCCGGAGAAACAGCTTCTTGATACCCGTACTGCGACAAGCTGGCGGCGGCTCCATTGTGCTGTAGGGAACTTTCAGTTGGCCGTCTGTGGATCCAGTGGAGCTCGTGCAAGGCACCGTGACCACCAAGGGGTGTGTACACTGGTTCCAGACCACGTACACCTCTTCATGACGACCGTTTTTCCCGAGGGCAGTGACATCTTTCGAGGAGATAATGCGCTATGTCACAAAGCCAGGAGTTATTCGAGGAACACACTGGCGAGTTCCAGTTGATGTGCTGCCTCCCCCAACTCATCAGACCTGAAGCCGATCGAACACATCGGAGATGTGATTGAACGTGACATCAGAGGCCATCATCCTCCCCCCCCCCCCCACCCTTAGCCCCGTCCCCGGAATTAACGGGCGCTAGGTCACTTGTGTATGCAGATGTGGTGCCAAACGCCTCCAACGACGTACCACGCCTCACTGCTTCCATGTCACGACGCGTTGCCACTGTTTCCGTGCCAATGGTGGACGTACCGGCAATTGAAATAGGTAATTGGTCATCATGTTCTGGCTAATAAGTGTATATTCTCCTTCACTATTTACAACAGTCTGTCATCGCTGGGGTAACTTTTCCAATCTTCGACTGCAGATACCAAGTAGTTTTGAGTCTAAGAAATCGTCAAGTCATGCTCGGAGCGCATTTTCATTTGGTAAAGAAATCCCTTGAGCACTGATCGATAGACAGGGAAAAGGTGAAAATCTGAGGTCACAAGATCAGCTGAAAAATGTAAGTGCGGAATGCCTTCCCAACCCAACTCCTGTATAGTGATATTACTCGCGATCATCCGCTTGTAACAACACCAACGCTATACTATTGTACATATAATAAATTTTTCTTCTAATTTTCGATAAATTAGTGTAAGCAATGTTCTGATTTCATTTCTTTTTTTTCTTTTCATGTCATTATGTTAAAGAAACTGTAAACAATTTTCGATGTGAATATTAATGTTTATGTCAAATTGCAAGCAATATTACAACAAAATTGAAATGTAAGAAATGTTGAAACTGTTGTAAGATGTCAAAGTTGTAATTGTGCGTCTGGTCCATACGTAGGCAATGTATTAGGATATGCAGAATGCAAAACCTCGGGTGAATACCCTGTCTGTAGGGGAGCGGTAAAAGGTGGATGGCAGGCGAGCGCGGGAAAATGCACACGGTCGCTGCACGGCATAACGGGCTCAGCAGTAGTAGTCGGAGTTGGGCATCGGTCTGAGAAACACGTTCTGGATCGAGGAGGCTCTCCTGGAAAGCGTGATTTCGTTGAGCCTCGGATGTGCCGTTTCCGACGCCTATACAGCATGGCAATATTCCATAGGCACTAAACGGAAAAGTATTGCGACGCTAAGAAGAAGCAAAGTGCCAATACATCAAGAGCCATTGCTGTGATTGTATGTGTGCTCTGTGCCTCGCCATCTCGCCGCCCGCCAACCGCCACATCGATACAAACAGGTTGAAACTTTAAGTACTGTATTCGTGTGGACCAGTGTTACTTTTGTTCCTGACTGTTCAATAACAACTTAAATTTTACCAGAACTTTCCTATCAGTTAATTATCCTCACAACTAACCTAGACAGGGTCCTTTCCACATGTTGTGCAATCCGAGTGTCCCGAAATGAAGATTTAAAGTTTATGTTAATAATACTTACCTGCAGACCTATCTATGTTAGAATGATGTTTAAAGAACTTTGTTGTTAATGAATATATAGGTCTGGCAAAGTTGGAAGATAATGTTGAAATTGGTTTAGTAATGAAGTTTAATTATTTGAGGCAGATAAAATGGTAATTAAATGAGCAGGAAATAAGCTAAAAAGAGTAGTAACTCACCTATTGGAAATCTTGAGTGCTTAATGAATCCTTTAATCAATATTTTCAATACAATGATCATAACAGTTTCAGGGTCTCCTCCCCTTTTTTTTCTTTTATATTCATTTGAATTCTGAAGTGAACTGAACTGATTTGACCAGCAAAGTTAAACTTAATATAAAACCTAAATTTATCAGTGTTTTACCCTTTTCAAAATTGACATTGTATGTGTGTTTCGAAAGTGCTATTGCTAGGGTAACCTACGCCCGAATTTAATCAGATCAATAGACAGTACGAAGTTTGTAGTAAACATTATAGTGTATTGTTGTGTATTTATGGCTCGTCCATATTAGTACAGAAAGTGAAATTATTAGTTCAGTAGATTTTCTGGTTCTAAAAGTTACCATATTATGCAGTGTTATTACGTGTTGTTTTGTATGAAAGTACAGCAACTTGTACAGGGAAGAAACTCAGTTAATGCCTAATTAGGCTGGCGACCGTATTATTAACAATTTGGTAGCATCTGCTGTGTTGTTTCTTGTCCGTCCTAACGTGTGCTTGCACTCCGGAATTGCTTGACGTATCATTGTTGTTACTGAGTGGGTGTAAGTCTGATTTGCCTCCATTCAGGTACACGCGGTCAAAATCTATACAAAAATCCTTTCTCCTAAGGTGAACCCCGTCAACTTACCATAGTACAGGCTTTAAAGAGTATCGTACGCAATAGCGCAGTGTTACACGCTCTCGTGTTTACGAGGGGCGTCCAGTGATTAATGTAACACGTTTTTCTCTGGAAGCAGGTTAGTTTTATTCAGAATGCCAGTACACCTTATTATTTCCTTCTCATCTGCCTAAAACATATATTTTTCAACATAATTACCAGCCGGTGTGGCCGAGCGGTTCTAGGCGCTTCAGTTTGGAACCGCGCGACCGCTATGGTCGCAGGTTTGAATTCTGCGTCGGGCATGGATGTGTGCGATGTCCTTAGGTTAGTTAGGTTTAAGTAGTTCTAAGTTCTAGGGGACTGATGACCTCAGATGTTAAGTCCCATAAGGCTCAGAGCCATTTTTGCAACATAATTTCCGTTCAATGCGACGGTCTTACGCTACATTTTTGGGAGGACCTGTACGCCCACACGGTACCACTCTACTGATCGTCGTCGGAGCCAGCGTCTCGTTGCATCAATAGTCCATTCATCATCTACGTGGCGCTTCCCGCGAAGTGCTTTCTTCATGGACAGATGGAAGTCGGAACTTGCCATATGGTGGACAAGGAAGAACAGTCCAACGAAGTTTTGTAATCTCCTCTCGGGTGTGCAGACTGGTGTGAGGCCTTGCGTTGCCATGGAGAAGGAGAAGTTCGTTTGTACTTTTGTGGCGATCACCTCGAGTGAGTGTATCCGCACGTTCCAACATCGGAGGAATCACAGCTGTAGGTGAGGCCAGCCTGCACGCGGGAGAACAGAGAAGCCTGCGCGACCTTGTTGCGATGATAACATTCTCACCCAACGACTCACCTTGCTTTTGTTCACTGCCAGATCTCCGTAGACATTCTGCAAGCGCGCGTGAATGTCTGCGATGCTTTGATGTTCCGCCAAAAGAATCTCAATGGCAACTCTCTGCTTGGAACGCACACATCCGTTACAGACACCGTTCTGAGGGTTACGTATAGTGCCGCCACCTATCGGAACTTTGTGAAACTATAGAATATTCCACAAAGTTCCACATCGAATTCCGCTCTCTTTCAACCGAAACTGGACGACAAAAAAAGTATTGTATTTCTTATTGAACGCCTCTCGTAAAAGTGTAGCTTACTGCGCGATTGAAGCGTTGCTGTCGCAGTGTATTTTGAAAATGAACAGGAGTGCCGCGACTGTATGTGTTAGACTGTGATGTTGCAAGTACTTTCTCCAAGATACACACTTCGAAATGAAAATGACCACGACAGGCCAAAATATAGACGATACGTAGGCTTAACGATAATTGTTCTTGCCACGTACCATTCGTGATTGGTAGACGGCACACAGGAATGTGATAGCACCAGTGGTACCAACTGCCGCACACACATTAGTGACTTGCCTAGATTAGATGTACGTATCACACACAACATAATCAACGGTTAATTTTGGCGTCATAGACTGCAAGATATGTATTGGATCGATGGACACTCTGTTTTGTCCCTTAAACAATAGACACTTTAATTTATCAAAATTTTAAACATGGCTGAAGCAGGAACTGTTGAAAATCTTCACGGTAAATGATCACAGCCAAACAGTTGCAGGATTAAGGTTTATTGAAATCCTTGACCACTGTTTCTCTATACCTAAATATACCTTCATCAGAAGCAAAAATACACCTGAACAGGAAGACACCTTCATTAGCAAAAAACTTAGCAACATAACTGATATAGAAGATAAAAACAAACACTTATAGCTTAGGCCTAATGTTGTTGTTGTGGTCTTCAGTCCTGAGACTGGTTTGAAGCAGCTCTCCATGCTACTCTATCCTGTGCAAGCTGCTTCATCTCCCAGTACCTGCTGCAACCTACATCCTTCTGAATCTGCTTAGTGTATTCATCTCTTGGTCTCCCTCTATGATTTTTACCTTCCACACTGCCCTCCAAGGCTAAATTTGTGATCCCTTGATGGCTCAGAACATGTCCTACCAACCGGTCCCTTCTTCTTGTCAAGTTGTGCCACAAACTCCTCTTCTTCCCAATTCTATTCAATACCTCATTAGTTATGTGATCTAGCCATCTAATCTTCAGCATTCTTCTGTAGCACCACATTTCGAAAGCTTCTATTCTCTTCTTGTCCAAACTATTTATCGTCCGTGTTTCACTTCCATACATGGCTACACTCCATACAAATACTTTAACAAACGACTTCCTGACACTTAAATCAACACTCGATGTTAACAAATTTCTCTTCTTCAGAAACGCTTTTCTTGCCTTTGCCAATCTACATTTTATATCCTCTCTACTTCGACCATCATCAGTTATTTTGCTCCCCAAATGGCAAAACTCCTTTACTACTTTAAGTGTCTCATTTCCTAATCTAATTCCCTCAGCATCACCCGACTTAATTCGACTACATTCCATTATCCTCGTTTTGCTTTTGTTGATGTTCATCTTATATCCTCCTTTCAAGACACTGTCCATTCCATTCAACTGCTCTTACAAGTCCTTTGCTGTCTCTGACAGAATTACAATGTCATCGGCGAACCTCAAAGTTTTTATTTCTTCTCCATGGATTTTAATACCTCCTCCGAATTTTTCTTTTGTTTCCTTTACTGCTTGCTCAATATACAGATTGAATAACATCGGGGAGACGCTTCAACGCTGTCTCACTCCCTTCCCAACCGCTGCTTCCCTTTCATGTCCCTCGATTCATAACTGCCATCTGGTTTCTGTACAAATTGTAAATAGCCTTTCGCTCCCTGTGTTTTACCCATGCCACCTTTAGAATTTGAAAGAGAGTATTCCAGTCAACATTGACAAAAGCCTTCTCCAAGTCTACAAATGCTAGAAAAGTAGGTTTGCCTTTTCTTAATCTTTCTTCTAAGATAAGTCGTAAGGTCAGTATTGCCAATATTTCTACGGAATCCAAACTGATCTTCCCCAATAGTGGCTTCTACTAGTTTTTCCATTCGTCTGTAAAGAATTCGCGTTAGTATTTTGCAGCTGTGACTTATTAAACTGATTGTTCGGTAATTTTCACATCTGTCAACACCTGCTTTCTTTGGGATTGGAATTATTATATTCTTCTTGAAGTCTGAGGGTATTTCGGCTGTCTCATACATCTTGCTCACCAGATGGTAGAGTTTTGTCAGGACTCTGCTGCCTTCACTACTTCATCCCTCAGAGCTACCAATTCTTGTTCTACTGTATTTCTTTCCCCCATTTGTGACAATTGTTCCCTTATGCTCTCCCTGAAACTCTGTACAACCTCTGGTTTAATCAGTTTGTCCAGATCCCATCTCCTTAAATTCCCACCTTTTTGCAGTTTCTTCAGTTTTAATCTACAGCTCATAACCAATAGATTGTGGTCAGAGTCCACATCTGCCCCTGGAAATGTCTTACAGTTTAATACCTGGTTCCTAAATCTCTGTCTTACCATTATATAATCTATCTGATACCTTCTAGTATTTCCAGGGTTCTTCCATGTGTACAACCTTCTTTTATGATTCTTGAACCAAGTGTTAGGTATGATTAAGTTATGCTCTGTGCAAAATTCTACCAGACGGCTTCCTCTTTCATTTCTTTCCCCCAGCCATATTCATCTACTATGTTTCCTTCTCTCCCTTTTCCTACTCTCGAATTCCAGTCACCCATGACTATTAAATTTTCGTCTCCCTTCACTACCTGAATAATTTCTATTATCTCATCATATATTTCATCAATTTCTTCATCATCTGCAGAGCTAGTTGGCCTATAAACTTGTACTATTGTAGTAGGTCTGGGCTTCGTGTCTATCTTGGCCACAATAATGCGTTCACTATGCTGTTTGTAGTAGCTTACCCGCACTCCTATTTGTTTTATTCATTATTAAACCTACTCCTGCATTACGCCTATTTGATTTTGTATTTATAACTCTGTATTCACCTGACCAAAAGTCTTGTTCCTCCCGCCACCGAACTTCACTAATTCCCACTATATCTAACTCTAACCTATCCATTTCCCTTTTCAAATTTTCTAACCTACCTGCCCGATTAAGGGATCTGACATTCCACGCTCCGATCCGCGGAACGCCAATTTTCTTTCTCCTGATAACGACGTCCTCTTGAGTAGTCCCCGCCCGGAGATCCGAATGGGGGACTATTTTACCTCCGGAACATTTTACCCAAGAGGACGCCATCATCATTTAACCATACAGTAACGCTGCATGCCCTCGGGAAAAATTACGGCTATAGTTTCCTCTTGCTTTCAGCCGTTCGCAGTACCAGCACAGCAAGGCCGTTTTGGTCAGGGTTACAAGGCCAGATCAGTTAATCATTCAGACTGTTACCCCTGCAACTACTGAAAAGGCTGCTGCCCCTCTTCAGGAACCACGCGTTTGTCTGGCCTCTCAACAGATACCCTTCCGTTGTGGTTGCACCTACAGTAAGGCCATCTGTATCGCTGAGGCACGCAAGCCTCCCCACCAACGGCAAGGTCCATGGTTCATGCGGGGCTTAGGCCTAAAGTAACCATGAAAATTACCAAAGTATTACAAGCACAAAAACTTCTAGTCACTTACTAAAATCACATCCTGCAGTGGAGATGCATAAAACAATCGTGCCAAAGGCGTCGTCAGTCCACTGACCCACTTTAATTTATATTTAAACGAATTTCTACTCTCTACCAAACATTCTATTTTTTCTACTAGGACGCAAAGACATATTATTGTGCACTTCACTACTTTACGTTGGAAACAGATGCGACCATAAATCAGTGTATATATTTTTGCTCATATTGAAAAAAATGTTCTCAAACTGCAATGGATTGTTCACAACAAGTTCCATAATACAGTTAATGCACAGAGAGGCTGTTGTTAGTACGTCGAGCCGTCTACAAGATAAACGGCTCTGACCTACACATAATTCTAATTCCTTCCTTTCGTTCAGTGAGTACTACTTTACATAGCGGAAGAGTCATCCTGAAACATTATACCACGGGAAATCAATGGACGTGAACAAAAGAAATAAGTTAACAAGCTGATATATATGTTGACAAAGATGGTGATGATTACACGTTATAGCAGTTGAAGGAGGAGGAAGGGAGGTTGGGTTTAACGTCTCATCGACATCGAGCTCATTAGAGATGGATCAAAATTTCGAATTCTGTTAAGGATGTGGAAGGAAATGGGGTGTGTCCTATCAAAGGAACCATCCTGGCACGTTCCTGGAGTGATGAGGCGAAATCATGCTAAACCTAAATCTGGTTGGCCGGACGCGGGTTTGAACCGTAGTCCTCCCGAATGCGAGTCCTCGGTTACAGTAGTTGAAAGTGAACGTATTACCACCACTGTTCGATTTTGAAAAAGAAAAGCAAAGTACGTCGTGACTACAATATCAACGAGTTACAATTGGAATCGGATGGCTTATACAAATACCTGGTTGGAACAATCTATAATGATACGAAATGGAACTGTTCATAGGATCAGTCGGAGGTAAGGCAGGTATCATACGCCGGTTCGTTGATAGTATAAAAGGGAAGTGCAATCAGTCTACAAAACGAGTGTCGATAAACTGGTGTATGAAATGGGTTTCGTTTCTTTATGTTTAGGGAAACATTCAATACGACGTGATTGATTCTTTCATATTCGCATGAGCCATATTTTAGTAGTATATGTATATTATTCTTCCGAATACCTCATCACTTTGTTGGACATTCCCAAGTCGCTATTTTATGTAATTGCATCGGTTATCTATTGTAATGACGGAGATTTTCGTTCAAGTGACGCAGATACAGATGTGATCTTGTGGTTAATGCGTGGGGAAATCCAGTCTACGCGGGCGGAGGCGACTGCGGCAGCGGCAGCGGCCTCGGTGCGACAGTTGATCAAGCGCCAGTGGAGGGGAATATCATTAACTGCGACGAATTTGAATGAAGGAAATCGTAATGTCAGGAAACTTCAAAGAACGACAAGCCGATTTTGACGCTAATGCCGCATAATGACTGCAAATGAATTCACTTAGTTTATAATCGCTGTACCGAAGAAACCCAGTACTCTGTCGCGGGGCAGACGAGTATCTCAGAAACATTTGCAAACCCGCTCCTCCCGCTAGCCATATCTTCATCTCTTTCTTTAGCTGCAAACCTGTGGTTCGTCTTTGTGTAATGCAGCAGTGCGGAGACTGACATAAAGTATGAGAGGCTATAGCAATAACACTAACGGGTCGAATCAATTAAAAACATTTTTCTCTCGGCTTATGAATATTCTGCAAATTCGTGTTATGCTATGCAAAACAAATAAACCTAATTCAGAGGTACCAGAAATTGAAGTTGATGGCTACACACCACGTGAGAGACCGTGTGTGAATTTCCTAGAAACCCAGATGGACAATAAACTGGAGTGGCACCGCCTGGAGCTCTGTCTGTTTTGCTCTTAGAAATCTCCCTTATTGTGTTGACCTGTGAATGGGCGTGCTAGCATACTTTGCATACTTATGTTCATGATTCTACATCTACATCTACATCCAAACTCCGCAAGCCACCTGACGATATGTGGCGGAGGGTACTTTGGGTACCTCTATCGGTTCTCCCTTCTATTCCAGTCTCGTATTGTTCGAGGAAAGAAAGTTTGGCGGTATGCCTCTGCCTGGGCTCTAATCTCTCTGATTTTATCCTCATTGTCTCTTCGCGAGATATACGTAGGAGGGAGCAATACACTGTTTGACTCCTCGGTGAAGGTATGTTCTCGAAACTTCAACAAACGCCCGTACCGAGCTACTGACCGTCTCTCCTGCAGAGTCTTCCACTGGAGTTTATCTATCATCTCCGAAACGCTTTCGCGATTACTAAATGATCCTGTAACGAAGCGCGCTGCTCTCCGTTGGATCTGCTCTATCTCTTCTATCAACTCTGCGGGTTAATCTTCTGAGACAACGAAGCTGAGATCAAAAAATAAGTTCTAGAAACCTTGGGATTCTTTAACTTACGGTACGTGCCAATCGTCAGTTTTTTAATGGGAGGAAGTGTAAGGGTAAGAGTTGTAGACGTAGTCCAACGCTCGAAACAGTAAGAAGGCTCGGATGACGTAGGTTGCATTAGTTTTGCAGAGAACAGACTGGCATGGTGAGCTGTATCAAAACAGTCTTCAGACTGAAGGCCACAACAACATTTGCCAACACATTCGATTACGTTTTGGGAAAAACAGCGATCGATTTTCACAGTTGTACATAGAGAAACATTCTAGATCGCATAAATCACATTTATTGGCGATCGGTTTCGTCCAAAGGATGACCATCTTCAGGCCTTACTCCTGAGCCAACTGCTGCTTCTGCGGTTCCTGCTCCGTGAATCCGTCTCCACACATCAACTTTGGAGTACGGTTTGAATATGATTGGCTTTCGGACTGAAGCCGGTCACCAGTAAGTGTGATTTGTGCGATGTAGACTGTTTCTCTAAGTAGAATGTGCCAATACATTTGCCCTCTACCGGTATTTGTGTTTAATAACAAGAATGAATAAAATTCAGAAGCCAGGTACTAGAAGTCGAAATACACTACTTGACAATTTCTGAGGAACAGAGACATTGTTGAACAAAAATTATCAAGGGCAACGATGGACGAAATGAAACACAGTTCATACGCTATAGAGATGGAATTGTGTATTTATAACGAGAAATGGTACACATTTTACCACATGGAGAAGTAGGATAAATAACGTTCACATATGAGACAGGTCACGCTCCCAGCATAAAGGTCTATATCGGACTGTCGATATGGAATATGCTATTCTCGGGCACTAATGCACATTTTTCACCTGTTACTGATGCTGGGGAAGAGGTGTTCGTTGAGAAACACGTCTGCTGAGAGCATCCCAGGCATGCTCTCTAGTATTTAGGTCCGGGGAGTACACAGACCATTCCATACGTTCAATATCTTCTCTTTCAAGTGTGTCCGAAAGCTCAATGGTCCTGTGTGGGCGGCCGTTGTCGTCCATAAACCAGACGTCAGGACCTACCGCACCCCTTAA
Source organism: Schistocerca serialis cubense (assembly GCF_023864345.2). Lineage (NCBI taxonomy): Eukaryota > Metazoa > Arthropoda > Insecta > Orthoptera > Acrididae > Schistocerca > Schistocerca serialis. Next base: position 727,957,772 of record NC_064643.1, on the reverse strand, counting down.
CAGGTCGACATGATCCTGCAATATCGCTGTGCTGTAATGGTACTTCACGAAAAGATATGCAGTGGTGTTCGGTCATTGTGCACAATGCCTGGCCAACCATAACGCCTAGGTCATACCGATGTCGTCCATGAACATTTTGTGGTGTGTAACGGGCTCCTCCCTCTTTCCACACTAACCGGTGACCAAAATCACTTGCAACAGTGAAGCTGGTTTCGTCGGACAACATCACTCTGGACCACAGTTGCTGACCCCTACCAACATTCTCCCTACACCAACGAACTGTTTCTCGATAATGGCTTGGTCGAAGTGAGATGCATTTAGGAGGATCTGAGTATCCAAACCAGTCTGATTTAATCGCCACGAAGTGTTTCTGTCGGAGACAAGGGTACCGGTAGCGGTTGCAAGATCTGCAGCCATCTGCCTAAGTGTGAGACGTTTGTTCCTTATCGCCAGCAGGACTACGAAGCGATCCACTTGATGTGATGCTCCTTCTACGAACAAAGTCTTGCTTTCGAATAGAATCTTCACCTTCAGTGGCATTTTTAATTTCGAGATGACACCTCTGGACACACCCATTACTCTGTCAACACTAGTGACATTCTGACCGGCTTTGAGTTATTCAACTGCTCGTCCACGACCGTAAGCACTCAAATGATGTCTTGCTGACATGTTGCCGTACCACACGGAATGTTGTACTTACCGGTTCCACAACAACCTTTATCAAACACCTTATTACATTAACTGTCGAATGCATACATTACGTTAGTGCACAGACTTCGCTGCACTTAACACGTCCCGTTCTCTGCGTTTCTTTTTACTATCATTGTCCGGGTGTTCCGTAGAAATTGTCGATCCTTCTGTGGCAGTGGCAGCTATTCCTTAGCAAGTGTCAGTTGTTTCTTAACAACTGACAAGTAGTGTAATTTCCACAATATCACATCTAAATTTCATAAAGGAGTTTTGTATTCTGGTACGAAAGTCTGTAAAACATTTATGGCAGACAACAAACAGGAAATAATGCATCCAAAAATATTGAAAAGTATAGTAAAAGAGGCCCTCATTAGCAACTTGTTTTAGGATAAGGTAAAGTAATTTCGCAGTATAGCTTATTTTGCGGCATTTTGTACCACAAATCCAGTCATCACGTTTCTTGTTGCCTGGACGTTGTTACCAGTATGAAGTGACTACAATTTTGGGGCATTGTTTACAACTGTTCAATTGGATACTGATGGATTGCTATCTTGGTTGCTTTTATCTACATTGAGACATTGACCAATCAATCCTTTTTCCTTACATTCTGCTGCGCAAGCCGCGGTGGCAGCGTTTCTAGACGCTTCAGTCCGGACCCGCGCGACTGCCACGGTCGCAGGTTCGAATCCTGCCTCGGGCATGGATGTGTGTGATGTCCTTAGGTTAGTTAGGTTTAAGTAGTTCTAAGTTCTAGGGGACTGATGACCTCAGATGTTAAGTCCCATAGTGCTCAGAGCCATTTGAACCACCGTTCTGCTGCAGAGTTGACTCCTTAGATACATTATGAACCTTCAACTCAAACCGTAACAAGTCCTAAAAAACTTAGCACCAACCTAAGGTGGAGAACATATGTTTAATCCTGCAAAACAGGTGGCTAGGAAATGGTGCCGGTCAAAATTCAAATTTGTTTATTGTTATGTGTGTGAAGTACTTGCCACCTCTAACATTTGCTATAGACCTCTTGTAGACATTGGTAGGACTGATGTAAGAGCAACGTCAACAGTCGTCAAACTCAGTGACATCAAAATGGATCACCATTATCGTAATACCGAGCATTGATCTTCTAAGGTTCCCGTCTTCACATATTTTAAAACGTGAGTAAAGCAGACTGAGGTGACCAATGTTATGGTATAGCGATATACACATATAAGGATGCCGGTGGTATCGCGTACACAAGGTATAAAGGGGCAGTGCATTGGCAGCGCCGTCATTTGTACTCCGGTGTTTCACGTGAAAAGGTATCCGACGTCATTATGGCGGCACGGCGTGTATTAACAGATTTTGAACGCGGAATGGTAGTTGGAGCTAGACTCGTGGCACATTCCATTTCGGAAATCGTTGAGGAATTCAGTATTCTGACATCCACAGTGTCAAGAGTGCTGATGCTAGGCCGGCCGAAGTGGCCGTGCGGTTAAAGGCGCTGCAGTCCGGAACCGCAAGACCGCTACGGTCGCAGGTTCGAATCCTGCCTCGGGCATGGATGTTTGTGATGTCCTTAGGTTAGTTAGGTTTAACTAGTTCTAAGTTCTAGGGGACTAATGACCTCAGCAGTTGAGTCCCATAGTGCTCAGAGCCATTTGAACCATTTTTGCTGATGCTAAGAACAACATCTAGGCAACAGGAAAGGTGATGACAGGATTTGTAGTGTCTTCTTGTAGACACGCTCATCTGATGTGAAGCAAAAAACGGGTACATTACGATCTTTTTGCTTAAAACGCTGCCACGACAGCTGCCACAAACAACCGTCAAAGGAAGGGGTCTACGTGTGTGACAGTTGTTGAGAACATTCCACTTCCGAAGATGAGTACTGATACAGTAGGGTGAATGAAACTTTGCACTGCCAAGTTATGTTACCACTGCTGCTGAATTACCATAAATATTGCAAAATTACCTTACTCTGTACGTTTCAAGTTTATCTACGGCTATAAACAGAGTCAATAATAAGAAGTATGTTAGTAAAATGTGGGTCACATATATAGTTACAGTTTTTATTATTTGGATCTAGTAAATAAGTGTGTGTTGTTGAAAATACTGCCCAGTTAACTTACCTTCATTAGAAATTTTGGACTAGGGGATGTAAATTGTGGATAACGCTAATGTTTACATTGATCAGTCTTTAACTTTGATAGCACATAGGCAGTAGATAGCGTTCTGTATACGGTTACATAAATGTTAAGTTCGACGTATTAGATGAAAACGGAAGCTAGGTTGTCGAATGGAAGGAGCAGTGTGTTTTTCTGTTCAAAAAGTAATCTGAAAGTAAATATCAATGTGAGTGGATTAGTGCTAGTCGTTTTTTGTCATCAGTATATACTACGGCAGGTGCCTGCTGTGGATGCTACTGTCAGCTTCATGTGTAGCTTTAGTCGATCCACATCCTTGAAGGTACTCCTTCAGTTTGGGACGTCGATTCTTTCTTTGAAAACAAGTTTAAAATGGAGTAATGACAATCTCGTTCTAGTTATGCGTTGCATGTGTCTCGGGACTATATTCAGAGTATAAAGGACAGAGCAAAAATATTTGGTGGCGAGCTGCAGGGCTGTAGAGGAACATACGAAAACGGTGCCACGAATACTTCTCTTGGTTGGTTGATTGGTTTCGCGCATGCTTCTCTCCTCCACATGGTTTACTGTAGCAACGTTTAAGGACGAAAGCCGACTTGTGACAGGAACCCATTTCTGTTCAAGATCCTGCTTACATGACAATTTGTTGGCACCTTCATGATAGTGGACACCACAGCAACAAATTAATTAAATGAATGCGGCATCTTTCTGCTTGGGCTGTATTTATTTAGACGTCTTCTTCGATTTGCTAGTTGTACAACTAGTCTGGGCTTTTTGAAGCGTTAGTGAATGTTGGGCTAGAGAAAAGTGCTATACGTATGACCATGGTCGCATATCCACATGATGTGCTCCCATTCCTGTTAATTTGCGTACGTTACTGGTCTTGATAGCTTGACAGTCAGTCGGCGTACATAAAGCAGAAAATGGACAATATATATCTGCACATTCAATGTGTACAGACCCAGACTGCAGTTACATGAGTCATGATGGGGAAGCAGTTGCTGATAAGGGAGTGAGACAATGCTGCAGCCTATACGTGTTAGTCAGTACGTACTTGCAGCAAGCAGTAAATAAAACTAAGGAGAAATCTGGAAAGGGACTTAAAGTGTGGATACAAAAAAATAAAAACTTTATGATTTACCAATGACACTGTTATTCTGTGAGAGACGGTAACGGACTTCAAAGATCAGGTGAACGGAAAGGTACCTTTGCGCATTTTCTGTCTTATACGCACCAACTGTTCCTCGAACCATCAAGTATAGTAAAATTTGCAAACCAATACGAACGGGAGCACATAGTATCAATACGCGGCCATTTTTATACGGATGGCACCTTTTTTCTAGCCAGACACTCGATGATAGCTTAAAAACCCCGAACTACTTGCGCAGCGGATGAGAAGTCTAAATAAATACAGGCTAAGTAGAAAGATGCAGCGTTCATTTGTAATAAGAATGTCTTATTCTTTTAACTGCTCAAAGTGACCTGTTCCAGAAAAAACAAACACTGTTGTACGGAGAGAATGACACTGCGTACAACGGCAGTGGCTAAACAGCAACAGCCGGCGGCGGACGACGCCCGCCCGTGTTGGTGGCTGTTCTAAATTTTCTCGTTTCCAGGCAGCAGTTCCTAGACCGAGTAATCAATACGCGGCGCTGGAATGTGAGCTCCCGCCGCAGTGCTGCCAACAAAACACTCCAGAAACTTCCGCCGCCTCTCTGCGACAACATAGTGTACAAAAACGACGTTATAATAAATATGCACGAACTAGAGACATTTCAAAACCAAAATATTTATTCCTGACGTACTCTTTAGTCTGAGGACTGGTTTGATGCAGCTCTCCACGCTATTGTATCCCGTGCAATTCTCTTCATCTCTGTGCAGTCACATCTTTCATAGAACCTGTTCCCTGTTTTGGTGTCTTGGCTCCCACAACATTTTTTTTTTTTTTGCCCTCACAGCTCTCGTCAATAGCAATTTAACTATTCCTTGATGCCCCAGGCAGTGTTTAATTTCTGAAATTGTAGGTGAATGCTCCTCTTCAACCATACAAACTCCCACCCCCTTCCCTCCCTACCAGCCATTAAAATCAGAAGTGTCGATTCTTCAAAATTTGTGATAAAACTTACAATGAGGAATCATTTTTTTACAAAACAGTGTTGTGAAATTCGGGTTTTCAAAACATTATTTCTCGTAAAATTGTTTTTGGTAGGCGTCTACCTTGAGCAACACTCAGCTTTTATCCCTTTGTTGTGTCATCCAGGCGTGATTCGTTGCACTTTCAGAGTCATCTACAGACTTTTATTTTCTTCCTACTAAACAACAGGAAAACTGTGGTACACACACACAAATTCGAGTTTCTAGGAAAATATTTACAAATTTGAAAAACAGACAAAGTTTTATATACCTATCTTGTTACTGCATGCTCTGGTTTTCCGGTTTGTTTATGTTTTGCAGTACAGTTGTTTTCCCTTCACAGTTTGCCATCTGCAACCATACAGACAGACAGTGAAAGGAAAGCAACTGTATAACAAAACACAAAAAAATCATGAAAACCATAGCATGGGTAGCATATATATATATAAATAAAAAATTTGTTTTTCAAATTTGTAAATATTTTCTTAAAAACACGAATTTATATGCGTTCAAGTAGTAAATAGCATTTTCTTGTTGTTTAATAGAATGAAAATAAACGCGTACTGATGATGCTGAAACTTCAGTGAAATATGTCTGGGTCAAAGAAGAAAAGAAAAAAAAATATGTTTTGCTCAAGGCGGACTCCTTTCAAAAACAAATTTATCTATAAGCCTGAACTTCAAGAGGATAATTTCTTATAATTAAAACAATAAACACGAGGTTTAACATAGACAACAGGTGGTGCCGTCTGTTCCCGTAGCAGTGTCAGTTTGCTCAATACATATCGGCACGTTTTCATTGACTACCAGCCGCAACGTTCAATTACTTCGGAACGAAACTCAATTTACCTTGGGTATACTACACACACACACACACACACACACACACACACACACACACATACACACACACCCTCAGGATGTGTCCTATCGACATATCCGTCCTCTTACTAAAATTCTTCCAAGAGCGTCTTTTCTGCGCAATTCAATGTCGATTCCTCTTCATTGGTCACTCGATCTAATTTTTAGCATTCTCCTTTAACATCAGATTGCAGATGACTCTATCCTCTTCTTGTTGTACTATTATCGCCCAAGTTTCGCTTTCATCCAAGGCTACACTACAGACTAATAATACATTCAGAAAATACTTTGTAACAGATAAATTTACTTTCGATATAGACATATTTTCTTTCGGAAACGCTTTCCTTGCTACTTCCAGTCTGTATTTTATAGCATTCGTCAATTATTTTGCTCCCAAGATCAAAACTCGTACTTTAATTTTCTACGCCCTATAAAGGAACAGTTAGGCAGTTCAACAGCATCCACTACGGATAAAATTCACTTATTATTTTTATCGTCGCATTTTCTGATCCAATTCCTTCAGCATCGCCTGATTTAATTTGAATTTCCATTACCTTTGTTTGACTTTTGTTGATGTCCATCTAATTACGTGTTTTCAAGACACTATCCATTCCGTTTAGCTGATCTGATCTTCCAAGTCCTTTGCCGTCTGTGACAGAATTACAATATCTGCAAACCGCCAAATGTTTATTTCTTCTCCTTGAACTTCTGTTCCACTTCCCAATTCCTCCTCGGCTTTCTTTACTGGTTGTTGAAAGTACAGACTGCATAACATGAGGGATAGGTTACAACCTTGCCTCACTCCCTTTTCATCTACTGCCAACACACCAAGTCCTTCGATTGTTATAACGGCATACTGAATTCTGTACAAGTTCAATTTAACCATTCGCTGATTCGCATGTTGAGAAATGAGAAGGCACGGTCTATTTTATTTGGTAAAAAGCTTTCTGTAGCCATGGTCGCATAAGTACTTATTTATTTTCGACAGCCGGTTTCGACTCGCTTTGCGGTCATCTTCTGGTCGTCTTCAAAATTTTTGTTACAAAACGTGTTCATTGTGAGTTGGAATCTCACGCCAAATTGTCATATTAGGAGATAAAATGCAGTGCAGTATGCAAAGCTTTATCAGAAATAAAAAAATTACAATCAAAAAGCACTTTGTGCAAATGGTCATGTCCGAATTTGTAGCTCCCACAGAGACCTAAAAATCATGTGTGAACGCTATATGTACGGACACGATCCACTGCACAAGATGCTTTCTGGTTGTCAGTGTTTTATTTTTGACAAACCTTTGTATAATGCGCTACATTTTATTCACTAATGTGACAACCTGGCATGAGGTTAAAACTCACAATGCACACGTTCTGTAATAAAAATTTTGGAAGTCTAGCAGATGACAGCAAAGTCTGGCGAAACCGGTTGTCGAAAATAAATAAGAATTTATGCAACCATGGCTACAGAAAGCTTTTTACCAAGTAAAACAGACCGCTCCTTCTCATTTCTCAACATATTTATGTGACCTTGTCTGCAAAAAGCTTTTTGCCTGCATTTTAATCCTGATAACGTAATAATTTCAAACAATGTATTCCATTCAACACTGCGAAAAGGATGTTCTAAATTTTAAATTGCTGTAATTATAGGTTTGTCTTTTGTCTTTCTTCAAACTGTCGTGTAAGAGAAGTCGTAGGGTCACTGTTGTATGGCATGTTTCTACATATCTCCAGAATCCAGCTGATCTTCTTCGAGGTCGGCTTCTACCAGTTGTGCCGTTCTTCTACAGATAATTCATGTCAGTATTTAGAGACCATGATTTATTGAGCTGACACCTGTCGGTGTCGGCCTTCTATGTTGCTGGGATAGTCAGATCCATACTGAAGTCCGAATGTACGAGTATATCGCCTGACTCCACACTGGGTTGACTAGTTTTGTCGCCCTCGCTTCTCCCAAAGATTTTAATAACTCTGAGAGAAGGCATTCGATTCAGTACAGCACTGCCGCCTAGTGAAAAAAATACGAGCGGACGTAATATTAGAACAGCTGTGTGGCTGGATTGAAGAATTTCTAGCAAATAGAACGCAGCTTGTCATCCTGAACGGTGAGAAGTCTTGGGACGTAGGAGTAATTTCGGGCGTGTCTCGTGGGAATATTATTGGATTATTACTTTTCACAGTATATATAAATGACCTAGCAGATGGTGTCGGAAAATCCACGAGACTTTCGGCGGATGATGCTGTTGTTTACAGAGAAGTCGCGACTCTAGAAAACTGCAGCGTAGCGCAGGAAGCAACGCTTGGTGCAGGGAACGGCGACTGACTCTTAACGTAAAATACATGTAACATATTTCGTATTGTCAGTTAGCCCTCAACATAAACAAATGGTTATAGGCAGGAAGAACCCTTATTGTCTGATTACACAACTGCAGAACAATCATTGGAAGCAGTTACTTGCAGAAAATATCTAGGATTGTGCCTGCGGAGCGATTTGCAGTGGAATGAACATATAAAATTAATGACAAGCAAGGCAGACGCCAGATAGAGATTCATTAGAAGAATTTTTAGGAAATGTAATCCATCAACGAAAGAAGCAGCTTACAAAGCATCAGTTCGACGAATACGTGGATGCTGTTTGTCAGTGTGGGATCCTTACCAAACAAGACTGTTAGAGGAAACAGGGACGATCTAAAGAAGAGCAGCACGTTTCTTTACAGGTTCATTCAGCACGAGCGCCAGCGTCACGGAGATGCTGCGCCAACATCAGTGGCAGACGCCTTCTACTATTTAAGTCCCGAGAACGTACGTTCCTTGAAAATTCAACGAATAAATTGCTTCCTCCGGTATACAGCTCGCGAAATTACCGTCAAGATACAATCAGAGAGATTCGAGACCACACGGAGGCTTACCGACAATCGTTCTTCCTGCGACTATATGCGACTGGAACAGGAAAAGGGAGAAATGACGTTGATAGGCAGAGTATCCTCCGCCACAAACCGAAAGGTGGCTTGCGGAGTGCAGATATAGAAGTGGATGTGGAATGGCGACTTGTCCAGGTTCGTCACAAGAAGTTTCTCATCGCAGGCGAATGAAATTAAAACATTTCAATCACAAAATGTGGCGAATAACGATGTGAAAGCAGTAGTTTACATATGATCTAGCCGACACTCTTTCTGCTTTATTCTCGAAGCTAAATGTGGACGATATGACATACCTGTGTAGAAACTAGATTAAGGAAAGGCAAACCTACGTTTCTAGCATTTGTACAATTAGAGAAAGCTTTTGGCAATGTTGACTGGAATACTCTCTTTCAAATTCTGAAGTTGGCAAGGGTAAAATACAGGGAGCGAAAGGCTATTTACAATTTGTACAGAAACCAGATGGCAGTTATAAGAAAGCAGTGGTTGGGAAGGGAATGAGACAGAGCTGTAGCCTATCCCCGATGTTATTCAGTAAAGGAAACAAAAGAAAAATTCGTACTAGGTATTAAAATCCGTGGAGAAGAAATAAAAACTTTGAGGTTCACCGATGACATTGTAATTCTGTCAGAGACAGCAAAGGATCTGGAAGAGCAGCTGAACGGAATGGACAGTGTCTTGAAAGGAGGGTATAAGATGAACATCAACAAAAGCAAAACGAGGATAATGGAATGTAGTCGAATTAAATCGGGTGATGCTGAGGGAATTAGATTAGGAAATGAGACACTTAAAGTAGTAAAGGAGTTTTGCTATTTGGGGAGCAAAATAACTGATGATGGTCGAAATAGAGAGAATATAAAATGTAGACTGGCAATGGCAAGGAAAGCATTTCTGAAGAAGGGGAATTTTTTAACATCAAGTACAGATTTAAGTGCCAGGAAGTCATTTCCGAAACTATTTGTATGGAGTGTAGCCATGTATGGAAGTGAAACGTGGACGATAAATAGTTTAGACAAAAAGAGAATAGAAGCTTTCGAAATGTGGTGCTACAGAAGAATGCTGAAGGTTAGATGGGTAGATCACATAACTAATGAGGAGGTATTGAATAGAATTGGAGAGAACAGAAATTTGTGGCACAACTTGACTAGAAGAAGGGATCGGTTGGTAGGGCATGTTCTGAGGCATCAAGGGATCACCAATTTAGTATTGGAGGGCAGCGTGGAGGGTAAAAATGGTTCAAATCGCTCTGAGCACTATGGGGCTTAACGTCTGAGGTCATCAGTCCCCTAGAACTTAGAACTACTTAAACCTAACTAACCTAAGGACATCACATACATCCATGCCCGAGGCAGGATTCGAACCTGCGACCGTAGCGGTCGCGCAGTTCCAGACTGGAGTGCCTAGAACCGCTCGGTCACACCGGCCGGCCGGAGGGTAAAAGTCGTAGAGGGAGACCAAGAGATGAATACACTAAGCAGATTCAGAAGGATGTAGGTTGCAGTAGGTACTGGGAGATGAAGGAGCTTGCACAGGATAGAGTAGCATGGAGAGCTGCATCAAACCAGTCTCAGGACTGAAGACCACAACAACAACAACGATGACATAACTTAAAAGTTCTTGTTTTTTCGTACAGCTTAACAGTAGTAACTGTTGAATCCCGTATTATCCAATGTGAAAAGAGTTGATAAAGGAAATAGATGACTGTGTGTCAACTCAGACAGGTGTGAGGATAAAATTGGTGTCATTCGTTCTTTCAAAAGTTTCGTGCACTTGGAAACTAGTAACGAACAGGAGATCATTCAGAAAACCCGAAACTGTAAATTAGCTGTGTCACGCGTCATTAGATATGAAGTGTCTCGTGCACGGTGAACAGTGGATCCACGTTAGGATGCGGGAATCGTTGGCGGCGGACCAGCGGGGATATGGCGAGGCGCCAAAACAACTGATGTCCGACGCAGGTGCGTTTGTCGACGAAAACTGCTTTCATTTATAGAAGGAAGATCTATACTGCTTTCAGAAAAATTATAATTTGAAAATCGGGAGATGATCTATTTCTAAGATAACAAGTTCTCTTTATTTCGGTATCCGAAATTACCGATAAAATACTAGGAAACTCATTTTGTTGTTTGTCGCACTTGTCAGTTAATAATGAAAGAATGACAATTAAGACAATTCATAACATTCATCAAGTTTTTTTTTACGAGCGCAACTCAGGTACTATTGCAGAAATGTTGATTTGTCTAGGTTACCAAATGAAAGTAGAATGAAATGCTGTAAAAGTGGAGATACAGAGAACTACAGTAGACTTCAACTGTTCCTGGCACAAACACACGGCTATAAAGTAACAACCCTTGTTTCGTAGATGTTGTTTAATTAATCCTGCCGATAGCTAACATATTCCAGTGAAGTTTGAACTACTAGGTTCTAGATTGATTCGTTGGTATTAAATTTGGAATTTAAAGTCACAGGTGCTGTTATTAGTTCACTCGTCGTTATCGCTAAATTAAGAAAATCTCCAAGATTGGTGGTATTACAAAGGCTCGAAATTTAGCGCGAACATCAATGCAAGATGCTTATAATAGTTTCGGCAGCGAAAATTTGTCTCGAAACCTGGCAGAAAATCCAAAAATATAGTACGTGAAATATGCTTGCGGCAAGACACAATCAATGCCTTCTCTGCGCGATAGCAATGGAAATACTATCGAAGACAGTGCTGCCAAAACAGACTTACTGAACACAGCCTCTCGAAATTTCTTCACCAAAGAAGGCGAAGTAAATATTCCAGAATTCGAGTCAAGAACAGCTGCCAACATGGGTAAATTAGAAGTAAATATCCTCGGAGTTATGAAGCAGCTTAAATCATTTAATAAAAACAAGTCTTCTGGCCCAGACTGTAAACCAATTATGTTCATTTCAGAGTATGGTGATGCAATAGTTCATACTTAACAATCACATACAATCCTTCTCTTGACAGAAGATCCGTATTCAAAGACTGGAAAGTTTCACAGGTCACCCCAATATTCGAGAAAGGTGGTAGGAGTAAGCCTCTAAATTACAGGCCCATACCATTAACGCCGATATGTAGTAGGACTTTGGAGCATATATTGTATTCGAACATCATGAATTAAGTCGAAGAGAACAGTCTATTGACACACAGTCAACACAGATTTTGGAAACATCGCTCTTGTGAAACACAACTAGCTCTTTACACACACTAAGTGTTGAGTGCTATTGACAAGAGATTTCAAATTGTTTCCGTATTTCTTGAATTCCAGAAGGCTTTTGACACTGTACCAGACAAGCAGCTTGTAGTAAAACTGCGTGCTTATAGCATATTGCCTCAGTTATGTGACTGGATCACAGATTTCCAGCCAGAGATGTCGTAGTTCACAGTAATTGACGGAAAGTCATCCAGTAAAACAGAAGTGATATCTGCCGTTCCCAAAAGTAGTGTTACAGGCCCTCTGCTGTTCCTTGTCTATGTAAACGACTTAGGAGACAATCTAAGCAGCCGTCTTAGCTTGTTTGCAGATGGCGTGTCGTTTGTATTCTAGTAAAGTCATCAAAAGATCAAAACAAATTGCAAAACGATTTAGAAAAGATATCTGTATGGTGCAAAAGTTGGCAATTGACCCTAAATAACGAAAATTGTGAGGTCATCCACATAGTGCTAAAAGAAATCCGTTAAACTTCGGTTACACGTAAATCAGTCAAATCTAAAGGCTGTAAATTCAACTAAGTACCTAGGAATTGCGATTACGAACAACTTAAATTGGGAAGAAAACATAGAAAATGTTGTGGGGAAGACAAACGAAAGACTGGGTTTTATTGACAGGACACTTACAAAATGTAACAAATCTGCTAAAGAGACTGCCTACATTACGCTTGTCCGTTCTCTTTTGGAGTATAGGATTAACGGAGTACATGGAGAAAGTTCAAACGAGGGCAGCACGTTTTGTATCATCGCGAAATAGGGGAGAGAGTGTCACGGAAGTGATATACGATTTGGGGTGGACATCATTGAAATAAAGGCGCTCTTCGTTGCTGCGGAATATTCTTACTAAATTTCAATAATCAGTTTCCTCCTCCAAATGTGAAAATATTTTGTTGACGCCGACATACATAGGGAGGAACGATCATCGTAATAAAATAATGGAAATCAGAGCTAGCACTGGTAGATGCAGGTGTCCGTTTTTCCGAACGCTGTTCGACATTGGAATAATAGAGAATTATTGTGAAGGTGGTTCGATGAACCCTCTGCCAGGCACTTAAGTGTAACTAGCAGAGTATTCATGTTGATGTAGATGTAGATATAAAAATGTTTTTTCAAATGATAGAATGAAGCCCAGAAAATTGAATGTGATGAAGGACTTTTAGAAAGGACGCTGTGGAAACTGAAATAGCCTACAAAGTAAGTTACGAGGAGTCTGAAAAATAAATAAATAAAAGTACTTCCAGCAACTTTTGTTCTGAGGCCAAGCGAGTAAGAATCCATACAGAATTTCAGACAGACCACGTAGTGGAGAGGGAAGAGGTAACACGGAGGATTTCTGTAAAAATCAGTTAAGGCTGCTTGTGTACCTAGATAAGCCTTTTGGACTGCTGGCGGAGGTTGCCACTATGAGAAGGTGTCTGTCTGCCTGAGAGCTTGCATCCAGTAATGCAGCGGGGCAATTTTTAGATTATTTATATAAACGCAGACGTTTTCAGAATGCAAGGAATCGCCAGCAAAGGGTATGGTGTCAAAGCAGTAATTCCCTGGAGACTGGAAGGAGAAATGATAACGCCGGAAATTATTCTCGACGAAGATAACAAGATAGAGGTTTTAGAAGACATATCAGAATATGCAGAGCAAACAGACCTTCTGAAGCAGAGGACGCCAATGAATTTGTGAATCTAAGCTTGGAAACAAATGCTAAGACAGACGTATAAAAATGGTTCAAATGGCTCTGAGTCCCCTAGAACTTAGAACTACTTAAACCTAACTAACCTAAGGACATCACACACATCCATGACCGAGGCAGGATTCGAACCTGCGACCTTAGCGGTCGCTCGGTTCCAGACTGAAGCGCCTAGAACCGCTCGGTCACCATAGCCGTCCACAGACGTATAAACACATAATTTGGTAAACTCGTAAATCCTCCAAATGAAGACTACGCTCTGGAAGATGACTAACAGTAATCCAGAGACAAAGAATACCACCAGATCAAATGGATGTTATCTCAATAGTAATATGGGGTATGAAGCAGAACAGATGGTAGAAATACGTTGCAAAAATATTCTGTTATATGACGTAGTTTTCTTTCGAGACTGCTGCGATAGAACTGTAGAAACATTAAATATCATGCATAAGGTGGATCACCTGAACTTGGGAGAAGGTGGAATTTTGTTTTTAATCGGCCAACTAGCAAAAGAGAGAATATGTGGAACTGCAAATTTTCGAGGAACCTTGGTACTTTGGGGACAGGGCAGCCTGCCCACACGTTGCGCAGTGAGCAAGTGTTAAAATAAAAATGGAAGAAGCAGCAGCGAAGAGGGCTTAGAGCGAGGGTGTAAGAGTGAAGCTGATGGTACTTAGTTTTCAGAAAGTGATGTAAAAGGTGTGATTGAGGAACAGGGAATATATTTTTTAAAATTTTCTATGGTTTCTTCCGTTAATTCTTAGTAGAAAAGTTCCGTATTTAAGACTGTTCACTGTTTTTATTCTACTGATTTTTGTTTATTTAAAACTAGTTTTCGGCTTATTAGGAAATGACTGACTAGTGTCTGAAAGGAGCACTAGTTCTTTGGTAACCAAACATTATAAGCAAAGACACAATCTACTTGCATAGAATGTTGTGCCTAAATATGTTTTTTAACTTTGAAATTACCATTTACACAACGGACAATGTTAAGCACAATAAATATTTGAACTACGAAATATTAAAAAAATGGTTCAAATGGCTCTGAGCACTATGGGACTTAACTTCTGAGGTCATCAGTCCCCTAGAAGTTAGAACTACTTAAACCTAACTAACCTAAGGATATCACACACATCCATGCCCGATGCAGGATTCGAACCTGCGACCGTAGCGGTCGCGCGGTTCCATATTGAAGCGCCTAGAACCGCTCGGCCACACCGGCCGGCACAAAATATTAAAGATTGAATGATTAAAACAATAAATTTTGTAAAGTCACTGGACCTCGTTAACAAAATTGAAGACTTCCCTATTCCACATCGTGGAAAACTAGTACTTTTGATATTAGTACCTTATTAACAAACATAGCAATCAAAAAATGCCTTGATATTTTGACAGAACTACAATACAGAGCAGGTGTCAACCCTGCACAAGTAGAAGACATAAAAATGGCCACCACATCACAATTATTTTCAGTTTGAAGGTACTCTACCCAAACAGCTGAATGGCTTGGTAGTGGGGTCTCCCATCAGTCCTCTTTTACCAGAAATCTTCAAGGACCGTTTCGAAAAGAAGTTCCTACATAATTAACATCTGAGTGATAATATCAAATATTGGTAGAGATGTGTAGATAGTTTACTGTGTATGTAGACTTGAAACAAAAGACAATTAAACACATTCCTAGAACATCTAAACTCACATCATAGAAACATACAGTTCACTAAGGAGATTGGTGAAAAATCCATTAACTTCTTAGACCTCAACATAGAAATCACTATAAACACACATAGTTTCAAAATTTACAGAATAGTCACTACAACAAACACGGTAATACCCTTATGTCCACAGCATCCAATATGACACAAAGATTCTGCCTTCCCTACCATGATACATTGTCTTATCCTGCCAATGTCAAAACAGAATGTGTTGTATCAAACTATGGCTGTACCCCTGAATTAACTGATATATTTTACACAAAAAAAAAGCACCAGAAATGTTGCCCTATGTGTATGCCCCGTCTGCAGCAACAATCATATCTAATACCAACTGATGTACTGTCCCATATTTAGGAGAGCTATCCGAAAAATTAGCCCAAACCCTCAAACCCTGCAATTAAAAAGCTCCATCTTATGTAAGAGGCACTACATTTATATCCTATTCAACAGCAAGAACAAAAGAAATTAACTAGCAGTTGTGTTTACAAAATCACTTGCAATGACTGCAATAAACAGTATATTGGTCAGACAGGCACGGCCAAAACAACTAGGCTGATTCAACATGATAACAGGTATAGACTACATAAGTCAGACTCGACCTTTGGCATACATGAGTTGAGGGAAGGACACAGATACCCAGTTCACAAAGAAATACTAAACACAGCCAACAAAAGAAGAAATCTAAGCCAGTCAGAAGCACTTGAGGTAAACAGATATTTTGCTCAAAATTCCCAGCTGGTTCCAAATGATCATTTATAGCAGAGCATATCCTCCACATTTAAGCAACACATGATGCAATCAACCAGCGATATAGCCAAAAACTACCAGATGATACATATTGCTACATAACATTAGAACCTAAAAGAATTACCTATTCCTTACCTTGCTTTCCCGACATATTTGAACCGTATAACCTCGAATACTTCAATATTGTGTAGTTGAATCATGTACTGTGTTTAATATTCCCATTGTGTAAAAATGTAATTTACAATGTAAAACATGTTTATTACACAACATAAATGAAGAGTGCTCTCCTTAACAGTTTCTGAGCCAACGACAAGACCTCACAAAATTTAGCATCATAACCATTTTAATCTGTAATACTGTGTAGTTTAATCATTTATTGTGCTTAACATTGTTCATTGTGTAGATTGTAACTTCAACGTTAAGAGACAAGTTTGATCCACAACACTCTATGCAAGTGGATTGTATCTCTGCTTATAACGTTTGGCTATCTAAGAACTAGTATCCCATTCAGACACTAGTCGGTTGTTTCGTGAAGATGGCAGAATAAGCCGAAAACCAGCTTGAAATACACAAAACTCAGTAGAATAAAAACAGTGTCTTTGTTGTTCGACATTAAATATGGATAATGTATTTTTGTGTAAGGAATGAAGAGGGGCAGTAAATGGGTGGTGGTGGTGGTGGTGGTGGTGGTGGTGGTGATGGTAGTAGGGATGGGGGGTGGACGGAGGGAGACAGAGTTGATATTGACTGTGCTGAAACATTGTTGCCATGAAATACTAGATATGAACAAAATATTTTTAGCCAAGCAAACAATTATCTCTTTTATTTCTCTGCAGGCCACTGTAGATACTTAATGCAATTAGGTGACATTGTTTGGGTGAAAATGAAAGAAAATATCAGTTACAAAAGGCGAGTAATGTAATTATCTACAAAATTTACTTGCTTTTTATAATGTGAAATTTCTGTGGTTTTCTTAGACATCATGCCTATGAGTGAGGGCTGATATCCATTTGCAGCAGCAGTAGCGGAACAAAATCGACATATGTGAAGGTAATATCCGGAGTACCACAGGGAAGTGTGATATAGGACCGCTACTGTTTACGGTATATACACTCCTGGAAATGGAAAAAAGAACACATTGACACCGGTGTGTCAGACCCACCATACTTGCTCCGGACACTGCGAGAGGGCTGTACAAGCAATGATCACACGCACGGCACAGCGGACACACCAGGAACCGCGGTGTTGGCCGTCGAATGGCGCTAGCTGCGCAGCATTTGTGCACCGCCGCCGTCAGTGTCAGCCAGTTTGCCGTGGCATACGGAGCTCCATCGTAGTCTTTAACACTGGTAGCATGCCGCGACAGCGTGGACGTGAACCGTATGTGCAGTTGACGAACTTTGAGCGAGGGCGTATAGTGGGCATGCGGGAGGCCGGGTGGACGTACCGCCGAATTGCTCAACACGTGGGGCGTGTGGTCTCCACAGTACATCGATGTTGTCGCCAGTGGTCGGCGGAAGGTGCACGTGCCCGTCGACCTGGGACCGGACCGCAGCGACGCACGGATGCACGCCAAGACCGTAGGATCCTACGCAGTGCCGTAGGGGACCGCACCGCCACTTCCCAGCAAATTAGGGACACTGTTGCTCCTGGGGTATCGGCGAGGACCATTCGCAACCGTCTCCATGAAGCTGGGCTACGGTCCCGCACACCGTTAGGCCGTCTTCCGCTCACGCCCCAACATCGTGCAGCCCGCCTCCAGTGGTGTCGCGACAGGCGTGAATGGAGGGACGAATGGAGACGTGTCGTCTTCAGCGATGAGAGTCGCTTCTGCCTTGGTGCCAATGATGGTCGTATGCGTGTTTGGGGCCGTGCAGGTGAGCGCCACAATCAGGACTGCATACGACCGAGGCACACAGGGCCAACACCCGGCATCATGGTGTGGGGAGCGATCTCCTACACTGGCCGTACACCACTGGTGATCGTCGAGGGGACACTGAATAGTGCACGGTACATCCAAACCGTCATCGAACCCATCGTTCTACCATTCCTAGACCGGCAAGGGAACTTGCTGTTCCAACAGGACAATGCACGTCCGCATGTATCCCGTGCCACCCAACGTGCTCTAGAAGGTGTAAGTCAACTACCCTGGCCAGCAAGATCTCCGGATCTGTCCCCCATTGAGCATGTTTGGGACTGGATGAAGCGTCGTCTCACGCGGTCTGCACGTCCAGCACGAACGCTGGTCCAACTGAGGCGCCAGGTGGAAATGGCATGGCAAGCCGTTCCACAGGACTACATCCAGCATCTCTACGATCGTCTCCATGGGAGAATAACAGCCTGCATTGCTGCGAAAGGTGGATATACACTGTACTAGTGCCGACATTGTGCATGCTCTGTTGCCTGTGTCTATGTGCCTGTGGTTCTGTCAATGTGATCATGTGATGTATCTGACCCCAGGAATGTGTCAATAAAGTTTCCCCTTCCTGGGACAATGAATTCACGGTGTTCTTATTTCAATTTCCAGGAGTGTATAAATGATCTAGTAGAAAGCGTCGGATGCTCTTTAAGGCTATTCGCAAATGATGCAGTTGTCTATATGAAAGCAGCAACGCCAGAAAATAGTAAGAATTTTCAGAACGACCTGCAGAGAATAGATCATTGGTGCAGGCTCTGGCAGTTGACCCTGAACATAAATAAATGTAACATATTGCGCATACATAGGAAAAGAAATACACTACTGTACAGTTACACTATTGAGGACAAACAGCTGGAGACAGCGTCTGCCATAAAATATCTAAGCGTAAATATCCAGAGCGAACTTTAGTGGAATCATCATCAGTGTTCTTCCAGAAGGCAGGTTTTCACATGGTAGTTCTCCAGGTTGTCCGGTCTTCAGCCATCCTCTTCAGGTCTGCATAATTTCCTCTTCCCTTTATGTCGTCTATCATCTTGTATCTCCTTCTTCCTCTCAGTCTTCTCCCAGAAACCAATCCTTCCGAAGCATCTACTAGCAAGTACTCCCTTCTCAATGAATGTCCCAACCAGTTCTTTTTCCTTTCTCTTACAACCTTCAGCAGACATCTTCTCTCACCAACCCTTTCCAATACTCTTTCATTACTCACATTAAGTGGAATGATCGTATAAAACAGGTAGTGGGAAAAGCAGGCAGCAGAATCAGACTCATCGGAAGACTTAAGTAAATGTGACTCATCTACGAAACAAGTGGCTTATAAGTCGCTTGCTCGCCCGATTCTTGGGTATTGTTCATCTATCTGGGATTCCTATCAGGTAGGACTGATAGAGTAGATAGAGAAGATCCAGGGCAGAGCGGCGCGTTTCGTCACGGGATCGTTTAGCTGGCGAGAGAGCGTTACGGAAATGCTAAACTAACTCCAGTGGCAGACGTTACAAGAGAGGCGTTGTGCATAACGGAGAGATTTACTATTGAAATTTCGGGACAGCACTTTTCAGGAGGAGTCGGACAACATATTACTTCCCCCCACATACATCTCGCTTGTTGACCACGAGGAGAAAATTCTAGAAATTATAGCCAGTACATAGGCTTACCGACAATCATGCTTCCCTCTACTATTCGCGAGTGGAACAGGGTTGGAGGGATCAGATAGTGGTACCGAAAGTACCCTCCGCCACACACCAGTGCGTGCTTCTGGAGTGTGATGTAGATTGTTTTATTATTTCAGTTTCATGTGTTTTATTGCTCAATGGTATTTTCTGGGCCTTGTGTAACATGGTTCAGTATGTACGACGGCGTATGAGTGTGTGTGTGTGTGTGTGTGTGTGTGTGTGTGTGTGTGTGTGTGTGAGTGTAAGTGAGTGTTTGCGTGGGACGGAGGGGAGGAGGCTGAATATGTACGAGCTCAACATATTGAGTTATCTCGAACACATCTCCTCCGTGCCACCTAGTGTGTATTCCTAAAACTTCAGCCTTGCGAATTGTGACTTGTGCCTTTTTTTTTTTAATGATATCCTGAAAACTGTGAATTAGACAGTCACTTGTATGTAGTGCTTCTTGACTTTCAAAAAATATGTGACTCAGTACCACAGCATTCCTTATTAAGGAAAGCACGATTATATCAGGCATCAAACTAAATTTGTGACAGGTTTGCGGTTTTCTTGTTAGGGAGGAAGCAGCATGTTATCTTGAATGGAGAGTCATTGACAGACGTAGAAGTAACTCAGGAGTGCTCCAGGGAATGTATCAGTACCCCAGCTATTCATGTTGCATATTGATGGTCTAGCAGATAATATTAATAGTAACGTCAGAGTTATTGCAGATTGTGCGGTTATCTCTAGTAATGTACTGTCTGAAAAAAGCTACACAAATATTCATATAGATCTTCATGAGATTCGTAACCGGCCCAAAGATTACGTTGTGGACTCCACGTGATGCAGTACTAATGAGTCACGTTCGGAATCATTCAGCTCATATACAAATACTTCGAAGAAAGAGTTTGTAGGGATATGAAATGGAAAGATCACATAGGTTTAGTTATAGGTAAAGCAGCCAGCAGACTTAGTTTCACTGGCTGCTTACTGGAAAAGCAATGAGTCTACAAAGGAGAGTGCTTACAAAACACAAGTGAAACCCATTCTAGAATATTGCTCTGGTGTGTGGCGTGCCCCAAAAGTTGTTCTGTACAAGGTGCATTCAAGTTCTAAGACCTCCGATTTTTTTCTAATTAACTACTCACCCGAAATCGATGAAACTGGCGTTACTTCTCGATGTAATCGCCCTGCAGACGTACACATTTTTCACAACGCTGACGCCATGATTCCACGGCAGCGGCGAAGGCTTCTTTAGGAGTCTGTTTTGACCACTGGAAAATCACTGAGGCAATAGCAGCACGGCTGCTGAATGTGCGGCCACGGAGAGTGTCTTTCATTGTTAGAAAAAGCCAAAAGTCACTAGGAGCCAGGTCAGGTGAGTAGGGAGCATGAGGAATCACTTCAAAATTGTTATCACGAAGAAACTGTTGCGTAACGTTAGCTCGATGTGCGGGTGCGTTGTCTTGGTGAAACAGCACACGCGCAGCCCTTCCCGGTCGTTTTTGTTGCAGTGCAGGAAGGAATTTGTTCTTCAAAACGTTTTCGTAGGATGCACCTGTTACCGTAGTGCCCTTTGGAACGCAATGGGTAAGGATTACGCCCTCGCTGTCCCAGAACATGGACACCATCATTTTTTCAGCACTGGCGGTTACCCGAAATTTTTTTGGTGGCGGTGAATATGTGTGCTTCCATTGAGCTGACTGGCGCTTTGTTTCTGGATTGAAAAATGGCATCCACGTCGCATCCATTGTCACAACCGACGGAAAGAAAGTCCCATTCATGCTGTCGTTGCTCGTCAACATTGCTTGGCAACATGCCACACGGGCAGCCATGTGGTCGTCCATCGGCATTTGTGGCACCCACCTGGATGACACTTTTCGCATTTTCAGGTCGTCATGCAGAATTGTGTGCACAGAACCCACAGAAATGCCAACTCAGGAGGCGATCTGTTCAACAGTCATTCGGCGATCCCCCAAAACAATTCTCTCCACTTTCTCGATCATGTCGTCAGACCGGCTTGTGCGAGCCCGAGGTTGTCTCGGTTTGTTGTCACACGATGTTCTGCCTTCATTAAACTGTCGCACCCACGAACGCACTTTCGACACATCCATAACTCCATCACCACATGTCTCCTTCAACTGTCGATTGGTTTCACACCACGCAAATTCAGAAAACGAATGATTGCACGCTGTTCAAGTAAGGAAAACGTCGCCATTTTAAGTATTTAAAACAGTTCTCATTCTCGCCGCTGGCGGTAAAATTCCTTCTGCCGTACGGTGCTGCCATCTCTGGGACGTATTGACAATGAACGCGGCCTCATTTTAAAACAATGCGCATGTTTCTATCTCTTTCCAGTCCGGAGAAAAAAAATCGGAGGCCTTAGAACTTGAATGCACCTCGTATTTTCCAGACTTTGTGCCCCTCTGGTGGAGTCTGTGGTGGTATAGATTTTGCTTGCCAGAGAGTCACTTGTCGTGTGAACGTGGAACGCAGGGCGGAGCGTACGGCTCAGCGAAGTTTGGGGTCCGCAGCGGCACGAAGAAGGTGGCAACAGACCCGTGCTGGCGTCGGAGGACGTCTTGTCTGGAGGTGGAATGTCTCGTT
The DNA here is from genome assembly GCF_023864345.2 of Schistocerca serialis cubense. Lineage (NCBI taxonomy): Eukaryota > Metazoa > Arthropoda > Insecta > Orthoptera > Acrididae > Schistocerca > Schistocerca serialis. Next base: position 727,935,524 of record NC_064643.1, on the reverse strand, counting down.
GGGGTTGAGTGCCGTTTGGTGGTAGCACTGTACTGGTGTTCGTACAAGTGTTCACAGTGAGCGGTGTCTACACTTTTGGATACTTTATTCGTTATTCGGAAGATATTGTCGGTCAGAGCAAAGCTGGAAGGTCTGTACAGCTTTCACTACTCTGTCACTGCACCCTGATTACATTTATTGAAGAGTACTTGTTCACTCCATGCGAAGCTGAGTGGCTCTACTGTACAATACCTAGTGATCTGTTTATTTTCTCTTTTAAAGCTGTAAGGATTTTCACTGAGTCACGTTTTATCATGCCAGTGTAATGGTGGGTATAATGTACCGCCAAGAAGTGTACGCAGGACTGATGTGTGAAATGTAACATGACTGCATGCTTATGGGACTGTAAACCCGCCGAGGTAGCCGCGGATGAACGCTAATGGTGCAGTTCAATCTTTCAAGTAAGTAATCACCAGTTCGGGTCTTCTTATTTGGCTTTCATCTGAAGGCGCTCTGCGCCCAAGCTTATTTTGGAATTGTGGTGCTTCCGTACAGTAAGTACTTGAGTAACTCTTAAATTGTGCCTCGAGTGAAATTCGTGTGCACAAAACTTGTGTGTAGGGGTTCATCTGTAATTGGTAGCGTGTATTTTTTAAGTTGTTTTGCTAAATTGATTTTATCTGTAGATTATTTTGATATTTAAATTCACGTAGTTACCTAATTTGAGCTGAGACTTTTAACTGATGTCATTGCAACTGTCTTGAGCTTAAATTTGCCATCATTTGCCATCAATACTAGTTGATTGTTAATATTTAATCAAGGATATTGTAATGGTTATCCTAAAAAAAGGGGGGATGGGTAACATGTGTTTTTGTAAATGTTGAATAGGAATTTTTTGTTAATAAATCTATTTTAAAAACATGTCTCAATTAATGTTAGTCTGGCACCTTACCAGTGCCTACAGCTCCTACCATATTATGTGGGACCCATACCAAATAGGACAGTCAGGGGATATTGAAAGTATTCACAGAAGGGCAGCACAAGTAGTTGCTGGTTTGTTTGACACATGTGTGACCGTCACGGAAACGCTGAAAAGCTTGAACTGACAGACGCTCGAAGAATGGCGCCAACTAGCCCACGAAAGCCTACGTACGAAGTTTCAAGGCAGTTATTACTCGAGGAATCTAGAAATATGCTCTGCTACCGTAGCGTCCGTTCCGATTACAGGAATCACGGCACGCGCAGATATTCGAGCAGTCGATCTTCTCGCGATTCGTACATAATTCTGTCGGGAAGAGGCTGTAACATGTGGCACAATGAGAAGTTTTCTCTGCCGTGAACTTCGCAGTGGTTTGCAGAACATAGATCTATATTTAGATACGCCAATCGGTCACATGGTGGCTGTACCTCCAATTCGCTTGCTTGTCATACGTCTTGTTACCGTCTGTGTCACAAATTCCCTACTTTCGTACCGGAGACCATTTCGTTATCAATTATAATTCGCTCTCAAGCTATTACGTTATTTCCTGTCTCCCAGCTGATTTGCTGCGGCCTTTACAGAACGGACGTCCCATTCTGAGAGTAAATCTTTTATTCTTATACACGAACAAAAAAAGGAAAGAAAGACGGCACCGGTGGACCTAGCAGTTACTGGACTGCACATAGAGCTAGACTCACCGTAGTGAGGATTAAGAAAGAACGTCGCACAAACGCGAACAGGTGTTTCTCGTCCTCGCTTTTACAAGTGTGCTGGACCGCTGCGTGTCGGCTGCCGCCACGGAAGTCCATCTCGTGCGCGAGCAGCGCACCGCTCTCATTACTGTCTGCAGTTGAGCAACGCGCTATTTCTGATCTCACAGCGCCGCCCTGCAGTTCACTCACCGGCTGCAAGAGCTAAGATGCGGCCCCTCTGCTAGAAAGAAAGAGCACAATCAATTGCAAGTGATTTACCCCGATACGTGCACTACTTCCTGTGTTATTAAGTTAGTAACAAGATCAGCTCTTAAAAATTCAAGTAGATGACAAACCCACTCCAGTGTGATCTTGTTCCTTTTCTTTAACTGATGTTTGAGATAAGAGAAAGGCCTATATGGGCATCAAAGGCTGTGAGAGCAAGCTAGAACTACAAATGAAGAGCGGAAAGAAAATTTAGTAGGGCTTTATACAGAGAAGAAGTTTGATGACAATGTTGTGGAATGAGAAGAGGAAGAACCTACTACTGTGTGAAGTAGACTTGGCCACTGTTTCCTTGTTTCGATACAGTGTATCGATACGTGGAACTGTTTCAGTGTTTCGGAACGGCTGTGGTTCACTGTTTCAAAACAGAGGTGTTTCATTCCTCCCCTGCCTCGGATATCCGGACCAGATTCGATCTCGAGCCAGACACAGAAACTGTATCGTTGTTTCAAAATAAAGCTGTTTCAGTCCACCTGTGCTTGGAACGGACTGATTGTATCGAAACAGTGATGTTTCATTCCGCTCTGTGTCGGACGAGATTCGGGCTCGGCACAGGTACTGAAACACAACATACCACTTCGTGAAACACTTTCAAGAGTGTCGAAATCGTTTTGACAAGCAATAGCATGAAGCTTAAGATATCCGAAAATAAAGCTTCGTTTCTAGATGACTGTCCTATTCCGAAATGGCGTAATATTTGCTTTATAACCATTAACCAAACAATAAAACAACGCATACTATTCACATTCAAAATAATAAATATGTGAAAATCACTCAGTTAAATTACACTTTTTTTTTATAACATACATTTCTCTGTTCAAGTACAGTAATCATATTAAGAAACGCAAGTAAGCCTAGAACATTTTGAATAAAAAAAAGGCGTAGAGTCACAGTTATTACACATATACATAAATTTAATGTAGGTATAATTGCAAGCAATCTGTTTCACATATCACTGATAGTGTAATGGTGAACGGGAAGGGCTGGGAAGCATGGTGAATTTATAGTTACGGTTCAAAACACCTTGAAAGACAAAAAATTTTCTGTTATATTTTGTTATTTATTCGAATTATTTGGCATTATTTGTGAGTCTATAGTCACTGTGCCTATTGTCCACAATGATTCCCTTTGTGTGAATGGAAATTAGCAGGATGGGTATATTACCCATACTAACGGAATGTGGGAATCCCAGTAGCATATCCGTTGTTTCTGCAGTTTGCTCCCACCTCCAGTTCCGTTCGTGGTGGTTCTTCTGTTTTCAGCTATGGCTGTCCTCAGCCAATTGAAAAGTATGAAAGTCACACGACACGAAAGCAGCGCATTTGCTGCATGAAATACGAAACTGCCAAGACGCCTAAGTGATACTTTCATACTTTCTGCGATATGATTAGCGCTCTCGCACCTCATTTGTGTTCATATGGACATACCTATACAGTAGACATTCAAGATGATAAAATGTCTAGATTTATTAGATTACAAAACACAAACTGTTTCACTGTTTCGAAACAGCGTATCGAAACATTACATTGTACTGTTTCATTTGTTTCGAAACAGTTACGTGTTTCAGTTTGCCCATCTCTAGTGTGAAGTATTTGACAGAGCACTGAAATTCGCAACCTGGAATAGACGCCATTCCTTCGAAATTATGAAGATCCATAGGAAAAACAACTACGAGAAAACTACAGTTTGAATCTTGCAGAGAAGATAACAGCAACCAGTCAAGTTTTATAAAGCTATTTATTTATTTAAATAGTATCGTTTCCGCTTTCGAACCAACAGGTTCATCATCAAACGGCTTGTTCCCGTTAAGATGTATTTTTGTTGTACTTTGCATTAGTTTTCAATTATTATTCTCCCATACGGCGAAAAGTTCTTGGGGTGGTGGTGCCCTGCAACCAAAACATAACTGAGAAACTGTCTATTTAAATGTAACTACATCTTATAACGATTTCAAGCTATGTAAACAAATTATTTCTGTGAACATATTTTAATTACTTTCGCCGAAAATTCTGCGCCATTAAGTTGCAATGCTAACTGGTTATGTTTATGCAGTAGCAAAGACTATACGAAGCACTATTTGCATATATATGTACTCACATAATGTAAAGCACTACCCACAACCACTAAAAGCTCTTGTGACATGGGATTGTATACAAAGACGGCGATATCGCAACCATGACAACGGCAAAGAATTTCTCTCTCAGTAATATTTCGATATAGACATTGATGTGACAGCAGAAATTTACAAACTACAAACATTAAATTGCTTACAATTTATATAAAATGAAAACTGGTTACAATTAAGATAAACAAATAAAGCAGCCAGTTTGTTGTAAAGTGTTACTGCAATGACATCATGTAGATATTATGGTATACACTGAAAGCAAACTAAATGATAGGGACGCACGCACATAAATAAATATTACAACAGTGGATATTATATTAAAATTTGATAGGTAGTTGAAGGTACTGTATTACTAAGCAAACTGTTATATTTTATGCACTATTCCATGTTGGGTTAGCGTCTGCGTATCGTTATTGTCAAATAGAGTAGTGTTTATTTTAAATTATTGTAGAAAGCAGGTGAATGAAGTGTTGGAAGAAGGTTGCATTGGCTAACTCGATAAGTTTATTGAGGAGGTTTTCTGTGGATTTTCTTTTATGTACACGTATTTCCATCTCTTCAGTCAAATTCATAAAGCTACCTTCCTCGCATGATGCAGTATTTCGATGTGGTCTTCAATGCTTTTTATTCCACGATTGTTGATAGATGTGTGCATTTCAAATGTAGATCTCGACGTGTACTTACGTCCATCCACGTGGCCAAACGTTTTGGTGTCTGTGAGCGCTGCTTTTCGTTATGTGGGTACATATACAGGGTGAGTCACCTAACGTTACCGCTGGATATATTTCGTAAACCACATCAAATACTGACGAATCGATTCCACAGACCGAACGTGAGGAGAGAGGCTAGTGTAATTGGTTAATACAAACCATAAAAAAATGCACGGAAGTATGTTTTTTAACACAAACCTACGTTTTTTTAAATGGAACCACGTTAGTTTTGTTAGCACATCTGAGCATATAAACAAATGCGTAATCAGTGCCGTTTGTTGCACTGTAAAATGTTAATTACATCCGGAGATATTGTAACCTAAAGTTGACGCTTGAAACATTGTCCTCACTTCATTGCAGGGGCCCAAACAGCTGCAACATACATCGCGTTTCTACAGAATGATCTGCCAACGTTGCTCGAAAATGTCCCACTGGAAACGCGTCGACGTATGTGGTATCAGCATGATGGTGCACCTGCACATTCCGCAATTAACACAAGGCTGACCCTTGACAGAATGTTCGACGGGCGTTTCATAGGACGTGGAGGACGCATAAATTGGCCAGCCCGTTCTCCTGATCTTACACCTCTGGACTTCTTTCTGTGGGGTACGTTAAAGGAGAATGTGTACCGTGATGTGCCTACAACCCCAGAGGATATGAAACAACGTATTGTGGCAGCCTGCGGCGACATTACACCAGATATACTGCGGCATGTACGACATTCATTACGCCAGAGATTGCAATTGTGTGCAGCAAATGATGGCCCCCACACTGAACATCCATTGGCCTGACATGTCGGGACACACTCTATTCCACTCCGTAATTGAAACCGGAAACCACGTGTGTACGTGTACCTCACCCCTCATGGTAATGTACATGTGCGTCAGTGAAAAAGACCAGTATAAAGGTGTTAGCATGTGGACGTAATGTGTTGTTGCAGTCTCTTCTGTACCTAAGGTCCATCACCGTTCCCTTTGGATCCCTACGTAATTCGGTGCTCTCCGATACACACGATCGAACAGCGGAGGAGTGGTACTCAAGCGTCAACTTTAGGTTACAGTATCTCCGGATGTAATCAACATTTTACAATGCAACAAACGGCACTGATTACGTATTTGTTTATATGTTCAGATGTGCTAATAAATCTAACGGGGTTCCATTTAAAAAAAACGTAGGTTTGTGTTAAAAAACATACTTCCGTGCATTTTTGTATGGTTTGTATTAAACAATTACACTAGCCCCTCTCCTCACGTTCGGTCTGTGGAATCGATTCGTCAGTATTTGATGTGGTTTACGAAATATATCCAGCGGTAACGTTAGGTGACTCACCTTGTATATCAAAAAAGTGCTTCGTATAGTCTTCGCTACTGCATGAGCACAAGCAATCAGTAATGGTGCGGAATCTTTTCGCTGTAAGTATATAAAACATTTTCAGAGAAATAGTTCGTTTACATCGTTTGAAATCATTATGAGACACAATTACAGTTGAGTAGACGGTTTCTCACATCATATTTTTGTTGCAGGGGACCACCACCCCATAGAATTTTCACCATATGAGGGAACAAAAAGTGATACGTAATGTAAACTGCAACAAAAATGTATCTTAACGCGAACAAGCCATCTGTTGATAGACCTGTCGATTCGAAACCGGTAACGACGCCATTCTCTGAAACAGTCAACCTGTATTTTGTTCACAGCCATGGGCTCAAAATGTCAGTTTTCGATAAAACAGCAATGAAAAAACTTATTTTCTGGTAAACTTTCCGGGATGTAAGGTCGTGGTCCATGAAACTCTTCAGCTCCTAACGTTTCGTCCAGAGCTACGCTGGACATCTTCAGAGGGGTGTTTCTCCTCCGGTGAGTCTTGCCGACTGACGGGTCGGACGTCTGAGAGCGACTTATGTATCGTAGAAAGTGGGCGTGACCAGAGTTACACGTGATATGCAGAGATAACCTTTGTCAGAGATAAAACTTAACTATCGATCGTAATCTCGTCACGGATAAAACTGTCTAGCAACTCTGTAGTGCTACTGTCCAAATATCACTAAGTTTCATGGTCTCTTCTTTCCGATTAAAATTATCCCTATGTTTATATATTTCAATTGCTTCTCTACAAAGCCGTGGGTAATAGTTCGTCGTCGTAGATAAAATTTTTGTTTCGGAAAACTTCACTTGATGATTTCCTGGATGAAAAGCGTGTTCTGCTACAGCCGATTTATCTGTTTTTCCTAATCGGCAAAGACTTCTGTGTTCTTTTAACCGTGTATTTACGCTTCTTTTTGTTGTTCCAATATAAACTTTACCACATGTACACGGAATTTTATATACGCCACTGGCTGATAGAGGAGCGCGTTTATCTTTTACAGACCGGAGAACATGACAAATTTTCTTCGTTGGTCTAAAAACAGGTCTAATATCATGCTTACTTAAAATCTTTCCAATCTGATCCGTTACTTTCTTTATAAAAGGGAGAGAGACTGTATTCTTCCATCGTTTTTCGGACTTGTCCTTAAGCTTTTTGTCGTTTGGGTGCAGAATTCTGCTTACTTCTTTCTTTGAGTAGCCATTAAAACATCTGAAGCACGCTTTTGAGAAAAATGGATTAATGATGATGGCATCCACTTGGGTTAAATATTTCGGAGATAAAATAGTTCCCCTTTCGGATCTCAGGAAGTGGGCTACCCAGGAGGATATCGTCATCAGGAGAAATAGAAAGGGCAGTCTATGAGTCGGAGCGTGGAATGTTAAATCCCTTAAGTGTGTAGCTAGGACAGAGAAATTAAAAAAGGAAATAGAATTAATTTAGGAATAGGAATAATTAGCAAAGAGCGACAGTAGGAAGAACAGGGTTTACAGTCGGGTGACAACCGAGTTAAAAATACACATTCAAGTGGGAATAATGCGATAGCGCAGGAGTGGGTGTGATAAGTAAACTAAAACAGTCATCAGTCCGAAGATTGTTTTGAACACTACAGTGTTAAGCTAGGCATGACCTCCTTGGAGGTGGTATGACATTGTCTACCCGATATTTTGGTGAAAAAAGCACTTGTATCAAGCCGCGTCAGACAGCTCTTGCTTCTTTAATGAAGGCGACAGTGCTCGCTACTGACGAGGAACCCCTTGAGGGTGTGGTCGCAAAAGGCCGATGACGTTTACGTCATTAGAGGCCCCACATATTGTCTATATTGTCTGCCACGCAACCACAGTATTAGCTGCTAATGGCAACAGGGGGCGGGACTGGAGGTATCCAATGATGAGCACAGCAGGAGGCTACAGAGCGTAGCTGAATTTTTTAGTCGATGAGTAACTCACAACAGTGCTAGTTGTGTTGATACAAAGCACAGCAATGGCAACAATAAACAAGCAAACATAACCTTATATGAGGGTTGTCCAGAAAGTAAGTTCGGTCGCAAAATGGGCACCACAGTGAAAACCTGATGAAGCTTTGCACATATGTGTTGGGTAGTGTCTCTAGTATGACTGTCGATCGCATCGAGACACTCTTTTCAGTTGTGAGCGCACTGTGAGCGAGTAAAGGTGCCTAGAACATCGACGTCTCCCGTCAAGTAGGAAGGCCCGCTGAGAGGCTTCGCCTTAATGAATGCAGCCCACATAACACAACTGTCACGCACTTCCTTCTTCATGGCAATTCTCAGCCACACTCTGCAGGGGCAGTGAAGGCGCTCCTGCAGCCTTTTCGAAGGGAAGTGTCCGGCCACCCACAACACAACCCTAATTGGCTCGTCCTGAGTATCATCTCTGTTCACATGAAACGCTAGAAACAAAGACAACACTTGGGCGCAGGCTACGTGCTATAGACCAGCATAGAGAATTACTGGAAAGCTCAGGCGATGGTGCTGGTAATTTGGTATATCGCTCTGACAAATATCTAAGTTGGAGCGGCGACTATGTAGAGAAGTATCTGGAAAGTGTAGCTACCTCTCGCAAATAAAATGTTTCTGATTTTCATTGTGGTTTCCATTTAGCGACCGATCGGAATTTACTTTCTGGACAACCCTCGTATCTACAATGACAGTTGCCGAAGTTGACGTTTCGTCAGAAGGAAACCCAAAGAATTTCGCAGAGTGAGCAAGAAGTGGCAGAAGAAGTATTAGCGTTCCACTGGGAATGTGGTGTCGTATACGCTCTACTATGAGGACAATGTACACTAGGAGTACAATGATGACGATGCGTGCTTAACAAGCGGAAGTGATACTGAAACAGGTGTCTAGTCGTGTAGTTCATCATCCTTGTAGGACAGGGAGCCACAAATCCTGTCTGCAGTGAACGTCGTCAAGGACAGCAGTTTTCTAAGGAGCGGGTAGTAAACGTAATTATCAGCAGTACAGTAAAAAAAAATTAACGCATTTCGATTAAGTCCGCAGCGATATGACCGTGTAGTGCATAAGAAAAACTACCGATATTCAAGGGACGACAAGGCTCACTTGTTTGCGCGCTTCAAAGAGGTTCGATACAATTTACAGGAAGTGCATGATAGTGACCTAATGCGTATGCACATCAAATTGCGCACGACTTGACAGAAAATCCAAGGAAGTTCTGGTCTTACGTTAAATCAGTAAGTGGCTCGAAACAGCATATCCAGACACCCCGGGATGATGATGGCATTGAAACAGAGGATGACACGCGTAAAGCTGAAATACTAAACACCTTTTTCCAAAGCTGTTTCACAGAGGAAGACCGCACTGCAGTTCCTTCTCTAAATCCTCGCACAAACGAAAAAATGGCTGATATCGAAATAAGTGTCCAAGGAATAGAAAAGCAACTGGAATCACTCAACAGAGGAAGGTCCACTGGACCTGACGGGATACCAATTGGATTCCACACAGAGTACGCGAAAGAACTTGTCCCCCTTGTAACAGCCGTGTACCGCAAGTGTCTAGAGGAACGGAAGGTTCCAAATGATTGGAAAAGAGCACAGGTAGTCCCAGTCTTCAAGAAGGGTCGTCGAGCAGATGCGCAAAACTATAGACCTATATCTCTGACGTCGATCTGTTGTAGAATTTTAGAACATGTTTATTGCTCGAGTATCATGTCGTTTTTGGAAACCCAGAATCTACTATGTAGGAATCAACATGGATTCCGGAAACAGCGATCGTGTGAGACCCAATTCGGTTTATTTGTTCATGAGACCCAGAAAATATTAGATACGGGCTCCCAGGTAGATGCTATTTTCCTTGACTTCCGGAAGGCGTTCGATACAGTTCCGCACTGTCGCCTGATAAACAAAGTAAGAGCCTACGGAATATCAGACCAGCTGTGTGGCTGGATTGAAGAGTTTTTAGCAAACAGAGCACAGCATGTTGTTATCAATGGAGAGAGGGTGTACAGACGTTAAAGTAACCTCTGGCGTGCCACAGGGGAGTGTTATGGGACCACTGCTTTTCACAATATATATAAATGACCTAGTAGATAGTGTCGGAAGTTCCATGCGGCTTTTCGCAGATGATGCTGTAGTATACAGAGAAGCTGCAGCATTAGAAAATTGCAGCGAAATGCAGGAAGATCTGCAGCGGATAGGCACTTGGTGCAGGGAGTGGCAACTGTCCCTTAACATAGACAAATGTAATGTATTGCGAATACATAGAAAGAAGGATCCTTATTTGTATGATTATATGATAGCGGAACAAACACTGGTAGCAGTTACTTCTGTAAAATATCTGTGAGTATGCGTGCGGAACGATTTGAAGTGGAATGATCATATAAAATTAATTGTTGGTAAGGCGGGTACCAGGTTGAGATTCATTGGGAGAGTGCTTAGAAAATGTAGTCGATCAACAAAGGAGGTGGCTTACAAAACACTCGTTCGACCTATTCTTGAGTATTGCTCATCCGTGTGGGATCCGTACCAGATCGGGTTGACGGAGGAGATAGAGAAGATCCAAAGAAGAGCGGCGCGTTTCGTCACAGAGTTATTTGGTAACCGTGATAGCGTTACGGAGATGTTTAATAAACTCAAGTGGCAGACTCTGCAAGAGAGGCGCTCTGCATCGCGGTGTAGCTTGCTCGCCAGGTTTCTAGAGGGTGCGTTTCTGGATGAGGTATCGAATATATTGCTTCCCCCTACTTATACCTCCCGAGGAGATCACGAATGTAAAATTAGAGAGATTAGAGCGCGCACGGAGTCTTTCAGACAGTCGTTCTTCCCGCGAACCATACGCGACTGGAACAGGAAAGGGAGGTAATGACAGTGGCACGTAACGTGCCCTCCGCCACGCACCGTTGGGTGGCTTGCGGAGTATAAATGTAGTTGTAGATGTCGATAACAGTTATTTCAAGGGAAGCAGTGGATGGTTACATTACTGCAAAAAGTTCTGCTGTATTGGAAACGTAAAATAACGAAATTTCAAACAAAGCGTTGACTTTTCAATGTGCAGAAAACCGCGGAATCGTCCCGAAAATATGTAGATGAAATAAAGAAACTTACCCCACCTTTCAGTAATTTTTGGTAATTAGTGGTAAGTTCATATGGGATCAAACTGCTGAAGTCACCGGTCCCTAGGCTTACACACTACTTAATCTAACTTGAACTAACTAACGCTAAGTACAAAGGACAACACATCCACCCATGCCCGAGGGAGGACTCGAACCTCCGACGGGGCGAGCCCCGCGAACCGTGACAAGACGCCTAAGACCGCTCGGCTACCCCGCGCTGCCCGTTCAGTAATGAATTTGTTTTCATCGCCAACCAATCGGAATTTGAAGAGCAAATGCATATGAAAGGAACCCTGGAAATTGGAGGAACGATGAGAGTCGTATTAAGATCAGCTAACGTCAATCCCGTAACGCATTCGTATACAATTACACTGACTGTAGATTGGCTGGAAAGTTATTTATTGTGCTGCGAGGAGTTGATGGTGCTCTGCCACGTACGATTCTTTCTCGAGTGCGTGATCTCGCAACGGCAGCAGGGAATATTTACCTCACAGCAAGCAAGAGTGGCAAAATGTTCGTAAGAGAATTACAACTACTGTATGAGGATGCCTTTGGCCAATAGCTGGTGAAAATAACTTGATTTTGCGTCCTCGGCGTCTTTCGCGACGGAATGTCTGAATAAAATCTTCTCGGGTTTGAAGCCTCGTCAATTCAGATAAAATTCTCGAGCTTTCGATGGTCAGCTTCGCCATCGTCGACAGGAGTAAAACTGCTGACCGCCGGGGCTGGCACGATCTCCCGCCTATACGTCTACGATTACGGCCGCTGTCACCAGAGAGGGCCGAAACGACGCGCGCGCGGAAGGTGGGTTGGGCAGTTCATAGCAGCTCCGGCTCGCCGCGGCACCGAGGCCCACGAGGAAGACAAGCCACGATGGTGGGCCTGATTCGCTCGTTCGCTCATCTACGCTTCTGCACCTGTTGTCTCCTAATTGCGTGTCTACGTACAAATGAGAATTGCATGTTCTACTAGAGTCCGGAGCCTTATTCTTCATTATTCCTACAGCAATCGAAAGTCCACATGCCTACAAATAATTTGTCACGGCTGTATTGGGTGAAAGGGTACAGTACCACCCGACATTGAAAATAGGTACAACATTCTTCGTTATTCTTGTCAGACCAACATATTTTTTGTAATAATAACTCAATTTCACTTAATACACTGAAGCCGGATACCACTGTAGGAAAGAATGACAATTTATTTATTTAATTTATCACATGTGCACTCCCACAAAAAAAAATCCCTACATCCAGTTTGGTGAGATCTGCGAAATGAATGAATGTATGTATGGTCGTCTGCTAACCGCAGATAGTGAATGGGAAATATATGAAACTTCCTGGCAGATTAAAACTGTGTGCCCGACCGAGACTCGAACTCGGGACCTTTGCCTTTCGCGGGCAAGTGCTCTACCAACTGAGCTACCGAAGCACGACTCACGCGCGGTACTCACAGCTTTACTTCTGCCAGTACCTCGTCTCCTACCTTCCAAACTTTACAGAAGCTCTCCTGGAAACATCCCCCAGGCTGTGGCTAAGCCATGTCTCCGCAATTTCCTTTCTTTCAGAAGTGCTAGTTCTGCAAGGTTCGCAGGAGAGCTTCTGTAAAGTTTGGAAGGTAGGAGACGAGGTACTGGCAGAAGTAAAGCTGTGAGTACCGGGCGTGAGTCGTGCTTCGGTAGCTCAGTTGGTAGAGCACTTGCCCGCGAAAGGCAAAGGTCCCGAGTTCGAGTCTCGGTCGGGCACACAGTTTTAATCTGCCAGGAAGTTTCATATCAGCGCACACTCCGCTGCAGAGTGAAAATCTCATTCTGGGCAATATATGATCATCTTTGAGACGGTCCTTTGGTCACCTTTGGTGGAACCAAAGAGATGAAATTTACCTGAGCTTGGAGCACCTGAAATGTGGCTGACCAATACGGTAGCATGGTGCTCCCCCACTTCGGCAGGGGTGCGAGATGACCTGAAGAACGGCCATGTTTCAGCACTCTGCCGCTGGATCTAGTGTTGGTAAGACCTGTCTTAGATGTGCCCCGTAAAGACAAAAGAGTGGAGAGAATGGTATGCATGTGGAATACTTAAGAGTGGCTTGGAATAATAATTTCTCTATTTCAGGAACTTTTGTGGGGAGAATTAAACGACAGCAGGTAATATTAATGGGATCGTAGTAATCTTCGGAAGTGACCAACGGTCACAACGAAACCACGTGTAGCCATAAGTTGAAATACTTCCGAGTGCTTAAGTTAAGCTGAATTACTAGCGTGTGTACTATAAGTTGAAATATTTAAGAAATAGCGTGTGTACCATAAGTTGAAATATTTAAGAACTGGCGTGTGCAGGATTTGAAATTAGAGACGAGTACTTCCACGTGGTGAGTACTGCGTGAGTCTCAATCTGTGTATGAGACAAAGGATAAAGAGAAGTACTCGTCCATGGTATCAGTTGAGGACTCGCGTGTGTGACGAATATGTTCTTAATATTACTTTGCATGTTACATTTCCGTGTGACGGCAGATACAAACTCTAATACTCTGAGAGAGAAGCAAGGCGGGTCAGCCGTCTATCCAGCAACTCTACTTGGCATGCATTGCACAGGAAGACCTGCATATATCCCCCAGAGTTCGTAGTAGGAAAGAAAAGTTACGAAGTGGGGCAGTGTCGTGTGAAACTGGGATAAATACTAATTGAAGTGGGAAAGCTGAAAGTGAAGTGATACTAACGTTGTGACTATTCTTTGTGATGTAATGTCTGTTGCCAGTGTGATGTATTTCATGTAATTTAAGTGTATGTGGTTTCCATGGGAGAGTAGCAAGATAGGTTCAGGGGCAGTGGGTAATGCATGTTCCTTTTTGTACCGCTCGGTCTGGAGGAAATTTTCGTGATGATGGGTGTGAGAGTCGAAGTGTGAGATATAGCAAAAGATCCACCATCCTATCCAGAAAGTGCACTGTGGCGTCAGATAATTACGAGACCATAAGATAGAGAATCACCAATGTAAAGCCATGCCCACTGGGCAGAGTTTCTCATGTGTAATTGTTGTATAAAATGTAATGGTGTGTTTAGGTTATCTTTGAATCATAATAGAATTTATCGCAATAAAAAAGATAGTGAAAAGAAAAAAGATTGGTGCCCTTGTTCTTCGAATAGTGTGTAGCCATGATATCCAGAATTTATAATGTGTGCGCCATTCATATTCAGTGCGATGGCCACGTGTTGATCAAAGCCGTTGAATAAGAAAGAACATGTGGTATTGCCAGAGCGTAGTGAGCAATCAGAGTTATGTAAATTACTAACAGTCAGATGTGCGTCATCCGTTTCCGTTGCGTAACATTCAAACAGGAGAATAATTTATGACTTAATTGTGAGTACTATAGCTCATGATCACTCATTGATGTTTTTGCGATAAATAAGAATAAATCCACTCGCTTGTCAGACCACTCATCTTGCAGGCCTGACTGCTTGATGCCACAATATGAGCAAGGCATGTGGGTGCCTCTCATGGGTACAATAAAATTCTATCGTTGGGATGAGACACTACATCTTGTATGAAATGAGGACTGTTAAGCACTAGAATAAATGCTTGAAACGAGCCGTTATATCATTTAAGCAGAGCATAGATCTTAAATTACATTTACTGTACAGTTGTGTATTTTGTTGTAGTAGTAGTAATCATTAAGATTCTACAAAAGCAGATTTCAGTTGAAATTGCAATTCTCCTTAGTATGTAGACACGTAGTTACGAGTTAACACTACTAGAAATGCATTTCGTCTGCTGAGGTGAGCGAGCGAGCTAGCTCAGGCCTATACTCGTAACGTACGCGCCGCGGCCTGTCTTTCTCGTAGGCCTCGCGCGGGACCGAGTGACGTCACGTAGCGCGAGGGGCCGGCGCCATGTTTGCCGCTCCCGCATCCCTACAATCCTTAAGCATCCTTCGCTGCTTCCTTTCGACATCCAAAGCCCAACCCCACTCCCCGCTCGGTGTGTACCCCTGGTCTCTGTTAAAATTGTTGCTGTTCATTCTAATCTCAGACGCCCCTTTTGTAACAGAATACCAGTACGTCGACGCAAGAGCTAAGACTCTCGTGTTCTCAGACTGTATTTTGTGTCCGTTTTCGAGGCAATTCTCAGCTACGGCAGACATGTCGAGTTCTCTTTTCTTAATGTGTCTCTTGTGCTCGGTACAATGCTCAGCAACTGTGCCAATTGTCTGGCCTATATAGATGCTGCCACATTCGCAAGGGACACCATAGACACGGGGCACTCGAAGACCTATGTTATCTTTAATAAGGCGCAACAAATCTCAAAAATGGTTCAAATGGCTCTGAGAACTATGGGACTTCTGAAGTCATCAGTCCCCCCAACGTATCTCGTACCTTGGGGATGGGCCGGAATACTGATCTCTATGTCTCTGCAGTACATGTCCTAACTTGATGCTCGTTGCCCCACAGCATGGCAGGTAAACCTCCGGCTTGGCTTCTTCTGCCGATTCACAAGGCTTCCTTCTTCGATGACACCTGAAAGCGTTTGCAGTGTCGCTTTTGCTGTAACCATTCTCTCTGAACACGTGACTCACGTGCTGCAATTCAGACTGTAGATGGTCGTCATCAGAAATAGCTTTCGCTCTGTGTGTTAACGTGTTCAGGACAGCTTCCTACAGCTTGGTGAAAACTGCCGGCGTTCAAATATCGATCAGTAAGCGTCGGTTTCCTGTATACTTAATGACCAAACCAGCCTCCTGCCTCACGCTCAACTAAACCGTCTAAGAGCGGTAACTTGCCATCCTTCTCCATCTCGATGGTAAATTTTATTTTGGGATGGACACCGTTCATGTGATACACGAACTGCTGCAGTGTTTTTTCACCGTGAGGCCATATGAGGAAGGTTTGATCGACATATCTATGGACGAACGGAACACCGCAGAGTTCAGAGCCTGCTCCTCAAAGTGCTTCACGAAGAAATTCGCGCCGGCCGAAGTGGCCGTGCGGTTAAAGGCGCTGCAGTCTGGAACCGCGAGACCGCTACGGTCGCAGGTTCGAATCCTGCCTCGGGAATGGATGTTTGTGATGTCCTTAGGTTAGTTAGGTTTAACTAATTCTAAGTTCTAGGGGACTAATGACCTCAGCAGTTGAGTCCCATAGTGCTCAGAGCCATTTGAACCATTTTTTTTTGAAGAAATTCGCGACTGCAGGAGACTGGGGAGACCATTGATGTGCCATCCGTCATTTCATAATATTCGTCGCGGTACAAGAAGTACGTTGTCGTCAGAACATGACAGAACAAGTTGACGATTCCAGGAGGAAACTGTTGGGCCAATAGATCCAACGTGTCCTGTACTGGCACCCCTGTAAAAAGTGACACCACATCCATGCCAACCATCACGTCGTTTTCTTGAGCGTTTCAACTAATTGAAAGGTGGCTATAATTTCGCACCTTACAAGCACTCATTTTCATACTTTGCCGTGATCTACAACCACAAGGGCCGGCCTGTATGGCCGTGCGGTTCTAGGCGCTTCAGTCTGAAACCGCGTGACCGCTACGGTCGCAGGTTCGAATCCTGCCTCGGGCATGGATGTGTGTGATGTCCTTAGGTTAGTTAGGTTTAAGTAGTTCTAAGTTCTAGGGGACTTATGACCTCAGAATTAAGTCCCATAGTGCTCAGAGCCATTTTTTCTACAACCACAATTAGGTATAATTTGATAGGTTGTACATCGTATAAATGAAAATTTAAATATACATGAATATATAAATAAATATTGTCACGCACGCCTTGCAAATAATTGTTAACGCTTTTGCATGAAAGGTGATGGAGCGTCTTCATTATCAAAATGGCGTAATGAATGATTGGCTATACTAGTAGAGGTTGAAACGCCAGTGGAGATGAAACGGCAGGGGGAACTCGAGCCCTGGTGGAAGGCCCGCACAGGTGTGTTGGTCCTACTTAAACACTGGAAGTAGCTAGACAGACGTCGGGTCACCTGAGCGCTGGAGTACGATAGAGTCGCAGCCGGCCAGTATTGTAGTGGGACCGGAAGGATGACCAGGAACTCTGCAAATCTTGGATGCAGCTGAGAGGAACGAGGAACCGTCACCTCGGAAATCACGTAGGGTGGCTTATTTCCAAGGATTTTTACTCAGAAGCGTACCAGTGTACTAGTATAGGTATTACCTCGCAAACTTTCCGTGCTGTTCGACAAAAGACTAAAATATGGTTTGTCGGCGATCGGAAGAATCTGTAGTCAGGGAGGATATTCCGGGGTTTCGAGGATATGATTCGCCTTCTGGAGCTACGAGGGAGGGAAGCCGAGTCTTGCTGGGAAGCCAGCGATGGAGAGGAAGAGGTCTTCCGTTTTTCGGGGCCCATGTGTGATGGTCGCTCAGTATCAGCCTTGTTGGTACAAGCGGATTTGCTGTATTTGCTCTCAGGAGAGTTTATAGTTAGAATGGTTAGGCACTGTACTGTTGCGAACTTAAACGATTCTGGACTTTGCCTCCGGGTTGGAAGTCGTTCAAAATGGTTCAAATGTCTCTGAGCAATATGGGACTTAACATCTGTGGTCATCAGTCCCCTAGAACTTAGAACTACTTAAACCTAACTAACCTAAGGACATCACACACATCCATGCCCGAGGCAGGATTCGAACCTGTGACCGTAGCAGCAGCGCGGTTCCAGACTGAAGCGCCTAGAACCGCACGGCCACACCGGCCGACTTGGAAGTCGTCATTGAGTACGCAGCGTTCAGTGATTGAGAGCACTTCTTCTGCCTATACTTGCGTTGAGACGTTATTTGAACCCCGTTCTTGTGTCTGGGAATTCGCGTTTCTCTTCTGTAGAATACAGATCGGAGTAGAGTATATTAGTCAGAGGACCGCCTTTTGCCGTCCTAGTGTTTGGAATAGTTTTGTTTTTTGGCTGGAGTTCTTCCATCGTCGCAGACGTGTTCGAGAACCATCACTCCGACGTGCCGGACGCAGTACATACATACGGTGATATTGCTAATTGCTTCGGCTTATTAGGGCTATAAAGCTAAACAGCTGCGATCGCGCTAGTTTATTTCCACTGAGGTTCCACACCACCGTAGTCTTCTAGTGTCTGGTACGTAGATGATGTCAGTCATTTCGCGTTACTTATATTAGATCGCGTGGCCTTAAAAAGGGGGCAGAGTTGGGCAATTGATCAGAAATTTTAGTTAGGAAATGAAGACATTTGTAATAAAAGGTTGTTTTTTAATCTAAAATAAATGTATAATAAGAAACAACTTATCATTTGTTGTTGTTGTGGTCTTCAGTCCTGAGACTGGTTTGATGCAGCTCTCCATGCTACTCTATCCTGTGCAAGCTTCTTCATCTCCCAGTACCTACTGCAACCTACATCCTTCTGAATCTGCTTAGTGTATTCATCTCTTGGTCTCCCTCTACAATTTTTACCCTCCACACTGCCCCCCAATACTAAATTGGTGATCCCTTGATGCCTCAGAACATGTCCTACCAACCGATCCCTTCTTCTAGTCAAGTTGTGCCACAAACTTCTCTTCTCCCCAATCCTATTCAATACGTCCTCATTAGTTACGTGATCTACCCACCTTATCTTCAGCATTCTTCTGTAGCACCACATTTCGAAAGCTTCTATTCTCTTCTTGTCCAAACTGGTTATCGTCCATGTTTCACTTCCATACATGGCTACACTCCATACAAATACTTTCAGAAACGACTTCCTGACACTTAAATCTATACTCGATGTTGACAAATTTCTCTTCTTCAGAAATGCTTTCCTTGCCATTGCCAGTCTACATTTTATATCCTCTCTACTTCGACCATCATCAGTTATTTTACTCCCTAAATAGCAAAACTCTTTTACTACTTTAAGTGTCTCATTTCCTAATCTAATACCCTCAGCATCACCCGATTTAATTTGACTACATTCCATTATCCTCGTTTTGCTTTTGTTGATGTTCATCTTATATCCTCCTTTCAAGACACTGTCCATTCCGTTCAACTGCTCTTCCAAGTCCTTTGCTGTCTCTGACAGAATTACTATGTCATCGGCGAACCCCAAAGTTTTTACTTCTTCTCCATGGATTTTAATACCTACTCCGAATTTTTCTTTTGTTTTCTTTACTGCTTGCTCAATATACAGATTGAATAACATCGGGGAGAGGCTACAACCCTGTCTCACTCCTTTCCAAACCACTGCTTCCCTTTCATGCCCCTCGACTCTTATAACTGCCATCTGGTTTCTGTAAAAATTGTAAATAGCCTTTCGCTCCCTGTATTTTACCCCTGCCACCCTCAGAATTTGAAAGAGAGTATTCCAGTTAACGTTGTCAAAAGCTTTCCCTAAGTCTACAAATGCTAGAAATGTAGGTTTGCCTTTCCTTAATCTTTCTTCTAAGATATTCTTCTAAGATAAGATTTCTTATCATTTAGTAGTATTATTTGCCTTAATCATTCATTTATGTTGAGGTTGTAATTTATGTGTTAATGAGCATTACGAGATCCTAAGATCTGCTTCAGGGGGTAGTCAGACAGGGCCAATTCATCATTTTAGCTTTCAACATTTTCTGTTGCTCACATGCATTTTACACCCGCCTGGAGTAGCATCTCGGAAAATTTCTGCGACTTTACAACATGGTGTTCACAATGACCACTTCTGGCGCTAACAATGCTGCAAGATATTTTGCCAGTTCGTAGGGTGGCCTTTGCCTGATTCCTGGACTGCGTATAAGAATCATACACCTTTAGAACAAACCATCCCTCCAGAAAAGTGTGTGACACTACAGTTCATACCGTCTGGAACCACTGGATAAATTCAGCCCCTGTATGTTCGTTTCTTCCGTACCCATAAAACGTATTGTCGCGCTATCTGCAGCTATGCCTTAAAGGATAGCCAGTTTCACGATAAGTTCCACGACAGACTGTTTCGCGTTCGGCTGCATGCCATCACATTCTATCAGTTTTCGTCGTCCCGTCACTCTTGTACGACTCTACATGGATTCTTTCAAGAGTCCTGCACGGTTTGTAACGCCCAAGGATTTCGCCTTCGATCTCAGTGGTGAGAACATTTGTGATCACCATGGCGCGCCATTTTTCATTCAGTGTTCGTGGTGAAACTTAATGGTTTGTTTAGAACATTTCTTGAATGTCGAAGATATGCATTTCGTGAAGTGTGATACATACGTCCCGCAGAAGGTTAATCTCCGCACCTCTCGGACACTCATTTTCTGTCGCCTTCCTGATGCACATCGTGAGTCATTCATTAGCAGCAAATATCTTTCCTGTCATAATTGTTAACAGAACACTTTCAGATGAGCCTTACTAAATATTGAGCTTGCGAGCTGGCAGTCGACGGATGCCTTGTGAGTAAAGACGCCGGCGAAGCGTCTTTGCTGGGACGGAGCGTCCGCCTTATTCCGGCGCCTGGGCCGCAGGCCTGTAATTTCCGTGGTGTCAGAGGCGGCTGCTCCCCGGCGCGAGCCCGGCGCGGCGACACGGTCGACTAACCGCAGCCTCGTGTAACGAGGTCGTGGTCGTGGTCGTGATCCGGAGTCGTGGAATGCCGCGGGCCGCGGCCGGCCGGCGAAACGAAAATGCCGATCGGGCAGATGCGGGCGATACCGGCCGCAGCCGTGGAGCCGGCGCCGCCCATAACAATAACGATAAAACCTGGGCGGCGGCGGGCAGCGGCCGGCTCGGCTCAGCGCTGTCGAGATGGGACCGCTGATGGCCGGATCACGCCGACGCCGCGCCGCGCTGCCGCTTTACCAGAACCAGAAAACGATCGGGGCGATGCGCGGCACATTTGTTGCAGCACGTTGCTCGTCACCTGGCACTTATTTCCTCTCTTCTCTTGGCGGGAGGTAGCGGACGCCGACCACTTGTACGATATAAACCTAATCAGCCTCTTCTGGAAAGATCGACCATTCCGTAAGTGTTGGTAGTACGTCGTGCTATGAGGAGAAAACAGCGACAGCTTTTGACATACGCCTACTTTATACGAAAAATGTCAGTCCGATTTTCGTAAACAACATTCCAAGACTACCGATATTATTACGTTCTAACATTCTGCGTGGTGTCTGTTTGTTCTAAGTCGTGTCTCTCTACCACTTTCGCGCAACGACGCTCTGAGCGTGTCTTTTAGCGAATTGACTAGTCTTAACCTGGGACCTGTTGCTCGTAAGGAGACGCCAGACCACACATGACATGTAGAGTTCAGAAGAGTTCAGTGAGACTAGCGATGATATAATCAAATAGTTAAAGATTTTAGCGTCAGCTCCACTGCACTCCCTGTAAAAGAATCTTAATACTAACTAAATTTAGTGGAAGGGGTTCAAGGTTTTCCTATTTTTAGTTAGCTGGTAAAACAACGTCGAAAAAGCAGTCAAGTTTTCCACTGGAATTTTTATTCTACTCACAAAACATTGTTTATAAATTGCACTATTGATAAAAGGAAATATTTTAATACAGGATGATAAAAACCAACTGCATTCAACAAAAATGTGAACGAATATTCCCTGAATGGGTTTCCAAGTTCTATAATGGATCGAAGAATGACCTATGTCATATCACATCTACAATCTAGGTTTAAATTAAGTTTCATAAAAGAGAAAACTATCAAAATGGTCTACAGTGACCCTCAATTATGTTTAATTACTTATTTAACTTGTCGTAAACTACAGTGGCTGATGTGGCTTCTCAATAATTGTATAACAGAAAAATCATCGCGTTTCAGATTTTAACTTCAAGTAGCAAATGTGAATACCACGAAATTTAATTGACGATCGACACTAGTATCATGTAAAAAGGGGATGTAACAGATGAGACTTCTGCAGTTCTGAGTCAAGCCTTATGTTCACTTATGCGGCATCGCGTGCGTTCTTTACCTTCTCGGTGGTTAGGCAGCGTCAGGGTCGGCTGGCGGCGCACACCTTGCTGTCTCGGTAGCAACTCTCTCGAACTTATCCTTACTACTGCCTACCGAAGTTGGTTCAAGAAAAAGGTATCTGGCTGTGTTTTCAACTGACCAATCAGCGTCTCAATGTTAACCTTAAGCTCCACCTACAAAAATTCTGTCGATCCAATGAGAAACGTTATACTCTTCGTGGTGGGGCAATGTTATTAATGTTTGGTACGTAACAGAGACGTGTATAGTCTTACGCTAAAACTTGCAGCTGGTGTGGCCCTTTTAGTGTTATCGTAAGATCTATACTGTTCTTCTGGAGGGCTCTATCTTTTAACATGGGCTGGGGCGTCGTCCTGGTGGTCGGCAGGCGATGTGGGTGTCCGTCCCTTATCGTAGGGCCTTCTAGCCTACACAGCTCTGCTCTCGGCTTCTGTTCTCGTTTCTCCCCTCGGAACTGCATCTGTTTCACGGTGGGAAGGTATGACATGCATTTACGCGTTCTTGTGTTAGTCTGTGGTATTCCATTTGCTCACTCATTGATCGTATTACTTTGGTTAATTTAATGTCAGGTTTTATTCGGAGCTATGTGACATACTGCCGGATTTGCTATCATGTCAGGGTTTTCATGGAAGGTGTTGGATTTGCCTGATACCTTACAAAGTTAACTGATAACATGAAATTAACTACCGGAAAAACAGTACGCCCATGAAGAGGTTTCCTATTCACTCAAGATTTGTTGTTGTAACAGTGCATATGGATTGCATGAAATGATAACATTTACAGATCAATAGCATAAGCGGTTCTGAGGTACCAGATACCGACCCGTGCTGAAAGACCCGTGTTAGTTCCTGGTGTAGCCTCCATGGGTGGCTGTGGAGGCGCTGATTGTCATGCAGTCCATCGTACAGATGGCCACTGCTGTGCCGGCCGCTGTGGCAGAGCGGTTCTAGGCGCTTCAGTCTGGAACCGCGCTGCTGCTACGGTCGCAGGTTCAAATCCTGCCTCAGGCATGCAAGTGTGTGATGTCCTTAGGTTAGTTAGGCTTCAGTAGTTCTAAGTGTAGAGGACTGATGATTTCAGAAGTTAAGTCCCATAGTGCTCAGAGCCATTTGAACCATTTGAGCCAGTGCTGTGCTACGATACGTTACGACACGCCTACTGGACCTGTTCAAGTAGTTCTAAAAGTTGTTGGTTGTGGAGTCGCAGTAGTCACTTCTCGTCCCACCATATCCAACACGTGCTCGATTGGAGACAAGTCCGAAGATTATGCAGGACAGGGAAGTTGCTGAACGTCTTGCAGAGCACGTTGAGTTTCATAGGCAGTATGTGTGACAACACACCACTTCCCTATTGCAAGAATGGCAAACAGAAGGTTAACAACATTCTGCATGTACCGATTATTGCTCAGACGGTGAAGGAGAGCTGTAGCTAATCGCACCCCAGACCATGAGGCCTGATTTGGGGGTGGGGCCAGTGTATGTTGAACGAATGCACTCTACCAGACAACGCTCACCAGGTTTACGTTGTACGCGCAAACGACCATCACTCGCGTGCACGCAGAGTCTGCTTTCGTCGCTGAAGACCACGGCGCGCCATTCCATCTTTCAAGCGATCCTCTGACAGCACCAATTGAGCCGTGCGCGTCGACGCTGTGGCGTGAGGGAAAGACGGGCAAGAACACCTGCGTGCCCGTAGCCCCACTGCTAATAATCGGTTCTCAACAGTTCTTCTTGACACGTCTGGAATCACAAGCCCTCTTATTTGCGCTGTGGTAGCTGTACGATCTGCCACTGCAGCCCATACTATGCGACGATCCTGTGCTGGGTGGACGTCCAGAACCTCGTCCATGGGTGTGAGAACGTTCGCTTGACCGCTGATACCAGCATCGTTGCACAAATGACGCAGCACAATCAGCTTGTGTGGTAATTCTCCGAAAGGACCGTCCCGTCCCTCGAAAGAGCTACAATTTTATCCCTCTTAAACTTGCTCAGGTGGCCATAGGAAGCACGAGTACATCTCCGTGGCTTGATTGCCTGCTTGCTGACACTTTTGGACCCAAGGAGCTTTTTGGCTGCGAGAATTTCTTATTAAAGTGAAGATACAGATGGTGCTATGGTAGATAGACCACCATGCTGTCTGTTGGCGGACGACGTTGATACCATTATCAGTAAATCTACTTCATGTGATATATGCCATCATCCGACCAGATTTTCTAAGTTTTTCTGTCAGTATACGTCACGGACGACCACAGTGCAACAATATTTCAACAAATCATTAGCCATATTTTTCAGAAAATTGAGGTATCAAAGCTTTTCAGATAGTGTCTGAAACGATTTCAAAGCTACCTGTTTAAGAGACAAGCACCTACGTGTTGTGTTTGGGAATAAAAAGTCGTCCTGAAGGCAAGATTATTTTTTCTCAGGTGTACCACAGACGTCACTTCTGGGCCCACTATTTTTTTCTTCTTGTGTCAATGACATCAGTCCTAAAAATATTTGGAACTGTGAGGAATGGCAACAACGCTGGTAGCAGTAAATGAATATATCGTTCACATTTATGTTCCCGCCCCATTTTCGCCTGTAACTAATGTTGGTTAAACGCTTCACGGAGTTCTTCAAATTTGTCAGTTTCGAGCTTTCGACGACTTCCTCCGTCGGCATAAAATGGTTCAAATGGCTCTGAGAACTATGGGACTTAACATCTGAGGTCATCAGTCCCCTAGAACTACTTAAACCTAACTAACCCAAGGACATCACACACATCCATGCCCGAGACAGGATTCGAACCAGCGACCGTAGCGGTCACGCGGTTCCAGACTGAAGCGCCTAGAACCGCACGGCCACACCAGCCGGCGTCGGCATCATTAGTAGTGATTTCAGTAGACCGTTAACTACTTAAATTAGGCCGATTACATAATGGATGCATCGCCTTAACTACCTAAACGCCTACCCAAATATCTCCTGACGATGGCGATAGAGAAAGTCATCGAAAGCTTGAGACTCGCAGATTTGACCAGGCAAGAACTCCGTGAAGCACTTCTTCAAGAACATCGCTGGGAAAAATTACGTTCGCATGTAATTAATATTGCCACTAACGACAGTCCATTTTGGAGATCTTGTAAATAGATGCTGTGTGCAGCTTGCTAGAGCTGCCGTCTACGTCACTCTACATTTAAACCAATACGAATACTTGTAACGGTGTGTGCTGTAAGGTACTTTCAATACCATTAAAAGTTCCCCCGCTTTCTTGTTCCATTCCCAAGTGGTGTGTGAGAATAACTATCGGGAAGTCTCCATGTGAGCACGTGGACATTTCGCGATACGTATGTGGCAAGAATTCCACTGTGGCGGGAATTCCATTGTCAAATGCAGAACAGAGAGAGCGCATAGATGAAAAGAGAACATTGAAGTACTCTATGAGGGGAAAGATTTGCCTAATGTGATAGAAGGAACAGGAGTCGATTTAGAAGAGATAGGGAATCCATTATTAGAACGAGAATTTAAGAGAGCTTTGTAGGACTTAATATCAAATAAGGGAGAAACGGTAGATAACATTCCATCAGAATTTCTAGAACAATTGGGGGAAATGACAACAAAACGACTATTCACGAAGGTGTGTAGAGGGTATGAGTCTGGCGACATACCATCTGACTTTCGGAAAAGTATCATTCACACTATTCCGAAAATTGCAAGTGCTGGTAAGTGCGAGAATTATGGCACAATCAGCTTAACAGCTCATGCATCCGAGTTGCTGGAAAGAATAATATAAGCAAGGATGGAAAAGAAAATTGAGGATGCGCTAGATGACGATCAGGGAAGGAAAGGCACCAGAGAGGCAATTCTGACATTGTGGTTGATAATGGAAGCAACATTAAAGAAAAATCAAGACACGTTCATAGGATCTGTCGACCTGGAAAAAGCGTTCGACAGTGTAAAATGGTGCAAGATGTTCGAAATTCTGAGAAAAATAGTGATAAACTATATGGAGAGACGGGTAGTATGCAAGATGTACAAGTGAGTGATGATTTTTCGGATTGTGAGGCGCTCAACTGCGCGTTTATCAGCGCCCGTACAACCTCTACTCAGTCCAGTCACACCACTTTCATGAATGGTGATAAAACGATGAGGACACACAAACACCCAGTCACAAGATGCACAAGTGCCAAGAGGGAGTAATAAGGGTGGACTACCAAGAACAAAGCGCTCGGATTAAAAAAGGTGTAAGACAGGCATTTAGTCTTTCGCCCCAACTGTTTGATCTGTACATCTAAGAAGCAATGATGGAAATAAAAAGAAAGGTTAAGGAGTGAAATTAAAATTCAAGGTAAAAGGATATCAATGATAGGATTCGCTGATGACAGTACTATCCTGAGTGAAGGTGAGGAAGAACTATATGATCCGCTGAATGGAATGAACAGTCTAATGAGTGCAGAATATGGACTGGGAGTACGCCTAAGAAAGACGAAAGAAATGAGAAGTATCAGAAATGAGAACAACAAGAAACGTAACATCAGGATTGATGGTCACAAAGTAGATGAAGTTAAGGAATTCTACTACGTAGGCAGCAGAATAACCAATGATGGACGGAACAAGGAGGACATCAAAAGCAGACCAGCAATGCCCAAAATGGCATTCCCGGCCAAAAGAAGTCTACAAGTATCAAACGTAGGTATTTATTTGAGGAAGAAATTTCTGAGAATGTACGTTTGGAGCACAGCATTGTATGCTAGTGAAACATGGGAAAACCGGAACCGAACGGAATCGAAGCGTACCCAGTGATTCAGCTGGAGAGGGTTTCATAAAGCTGTTGTATCCTCTCCTGGAAGCTGGCCCATAACGGTTGTAGCTGGTTCTTCATATCATGGACATGGGAAAGGGTTGACATCCAAGATGGTTCCATGCATGATCTTCGGGAATAGATCTGAGGATTTTGCTAGCCACGGGAGGACCTCAGTATCACACAGACAGTTCATGCAGACAAGTGCCATACGTGGGCAACCGTTATTCTGCTGAAAAATGGCTCTACAACTGTCGCATAAGGTAATATATGAAATGCAGGATGTTGTCAGTGTTCCCCTATTCACTATCAACTGTGACCTGAAAAATTACCCAATGGATTCCCACACGATGACGCTGGAGTATCATCTCTGTGCCTCTCCAAAGCAATAGATGAATGAGAGCTCTTTCCAGATAGCGAACGTACTCGTCGCCGATGGTAATCTTTGATAATGCAGAACCACGGTTCATCGCTGAGAACACTGCTCACTTGTAGACTAAACATATAAATAATATGTGCTCTTTATGTAGTAACACAAATATTTTGTTGAAATGGTACAGTACCACCCGACATTGAAAGTAGGTACAACTTTCTTCGTTATTCTTGTCAGAACAACATATTTTTTGTAATAATAACTCAATTTCACTTAATACACCGAAGCCGGATACCACTGTAGGAAAGAATGACAATTTATTTATTTAATTGATCACATGTGCACTCCCACGAAATAAATCCCTACATCCAATTTGGTGACATCTGCGAAATGAATGAATGTATGGTCGTCTGCTAACTGCGGATAGTGAATGGGCAATATATGATCATCTTTGAGACGGTCCTTTGGTCACCTTCGGTGGAACTAAAGAGATGAAATTTACCTGAGCTTTGAGTGCCTGAAATGTGGCTGACCAATACGGTAGCAAGGTGCTCCCCCACTTCGGCAAAGGTGCGAGCTGACCTGAAGAACGGCCATGTTTCAGCACTTTTGGCGCTGGATCTTGTGTTGGTAAGACTTGTCTTAGGTGTGCTCCGTAATGACGAAAGAGTGGAGACATGGTATGCATGTGGAATATTTAAGAGTAGTTTGGAATGATTATTTCTCTGTTTCAGGAACTTTTGTGGGGAGAATTAAATGTCAGGCAGGTAATATTAATGGGATTGTAGTAATCTTCGGAAGTGAAACGGTCACAATGAAACCACGTGTAGCAATAAGTTGAAATACTTCCGAGAGCATAAGTTAAGCTGAATTACTGGCGTGTGTACTATAAGTTGGAAATATTTAAGAAATGGCGTGTGCAGCACTTGAAATTAGAGACGAGTACTTCCACGTGGTGAGTACTGTGTGAGTCTCAATCTGTGTATGAGACAAAGGATAAGGAGAAGTACTCGTCCATGGTATCAGTTGAGGACTCGCGTGTGTGATGAATATATTCTTAATATTACTTTGCGTGTTATGTTTCCGTGTGACGCTTGATTCAAACTATAATACTCAGAGTGAAGCAAGGTGAGTCAGCCGTCTATCCAGCAACGCCACTTGGCTTGCATTGCACAGGAAGACGTGCATATATCCTCCAGAGTTCATAGTAGGAAAGGAAAGTTACGAAGTGGGGCAGTGTCGTGTGAAACTGGGATGAATACTAATTGAAGTGGGAAAGCTGAAAGTGATGTAATTATAACGTTGTGACTATTCCTTGTGTTGTATTCCATGTTGCCAGTGTGGTGTATTTCATGTAATTTAAGTATTTGTGGTTTGCATGGGAGAGTAGCAAGATAGGTTCAGAGGCAGTGGGTTATGCTTGTTCCTTTTTGTACCGCCCGGTCTGGAGGAAATTTTCGTGATGATGGGTGTGAGAGTCGAAGTGTGAGATACAGCAAAAGATCCACCATCCTATCCAGAAAGTGCACTGTAGTGTTAGATAATTACGAGACCATAATATTGAGAATCACCAATGTAAAAACATGCCCACTGGGCGGAGTTTCTCATGTGCATTTGTTGTAGAAAATGTAATGGTGTGTTTAGGTTATAGAATTTATCGGAATAAAGAAGGTAGTGAAAAGAAAAAGATTGGTGGGCTTTTCCTTGGAATAGTATGTTGTCATGATATCCAGAATTTATAATGTGTGCGCCATTCATGTTGATTGGCCACGTGTTGATCAAAGCCGTTGGGTAAGAAAGGAAATGTGATATTGCCAGTGCGTAGTGAACAGTCAGAGTTATGTAAATTACTAATAGTCAGATGTGGGTTATCCGTTTCCGTTGCGTAATATTCAAACAGGAGAATAATTTGTAACTTAATTGTGAGTACGAGAGCTCATATTACTCGATAAATAAGAATGAATCCACTCGCTTGGCAGACCACTCATCTCGCAGGCCACTTATAGTGGGACTTACAGGTTAACGTGCACTCCGGATCACGGTGCAGCTCTGTGTATCCCACATTAACAAATCATTACCGCAGGTGAAACTAGTAACAAGAGACAGAACAATTCGTAGGGGTTGGGAATCAAAGCGTGGAGGTCTGGTTCTATTGTGTGGCACCCACCCTTGTATAAGCGTAACTGCGGGACGCTGCGAGAAATTTCAACCGAACTTCGTACACACATGGCTTACTACCTACGAAAAAAGGCTGTGGGTGTAAGACACCGCTTGCTGCCCTGGGAATAGAGGTGGGCGCATTGAGAAGAAAGTGACGTGCAGAAGGCACTGAAAGACTGTACTAGCATCGAGTCCACAGTTGTCGGTGTCGCTGTGTGGGCTGGTGATAGTTACGTCGACATTTTATCTCTGTTGTGTGAAACTAAAAAAAATTAATTGACCCGTTCTGGCAACGGCTCTAGTAGTCGACTGCAGGGACAATAGCTGCAAATGGTGTGGCGCCTCAAATTCTCATTGGTCAATGAGGAGTGAATGCAGCGTAGAGAGTTTGCTCGGGAGTATGTTATAAACTCAAAAACCCCCGTTCTTTTCGTTTCAGGATCTTTCACGACCAAGACATCAGCTGCTTCGCCCCACTTTTCAAAATATTGCTTCAGGGACTCGTCAGTTTTTCTGTAGTCCATTCCGTCGGTGAATATTTTTCTGACATTCTGCGGCTCACCGTGATGACGCTCGCGAGAAAATTCTCGCCTTATATAAAATCGCTCGGCGGGTCTAAGCCTTCCATTCAGTCCCTTGCCGTCCAGTCTGGCGTGGCAGTTGAGAGAGCAAAACGAAAGCCGGAGGTTTAAATTTCACGTTCAAGAAATAGTTCGCACAGGAGAATCGTACAAACGTACCGTCATTTGACCATCGGACAGACTCTCCTTTGGGACGACATAGTAATGAGCATCCCCGGCACTGAGAAACAACTGAAAGATTTGACAGCAAATAAATCATCAAGTCCGGACGGAATCACAATTCAATTTCACAAAGATTACTCTAAGGCCGTGGCCCCTTAGCTAGCCTGTATTTATCGTGAATCTCTGGCCAAGTACAAAGTCCCAAGCGACTGGAAAAGAGCGCAGGTTACTCCAGTATGTAAGAAGGGTAAAAGAACGGACCGCAAAATTACAGACCAATATCCCCAACCGTGGTCTGCTGCAAAATCCTTAAACATATTCTCAGTTCGAATATAATAAACTTTCTTGAGGCTGAGAAGCATATGTCCACGAACCAGTATGGTTTTAGAGAGCATCGTCGTGCGAAACTCAGTTTGCCCTTTTCTCACATGATATACTGCGTACAATGGATTAAGTGCAGCAGGCAGATTCTATATTTCTAGATTTCCGGAAGGCATTTGACAGGCTGTTAACGAAGGTACGACACTATGGAATAAGTTCTCAGATATGCGAATGGACCGAAGACTTCTTTAGTAATAGAACTCAGTATGCTGTCCTCGACAGCGAGTGTCCAGCTGAAACAAGAGTATCGTCAGGAGTGCCCAAGGAAAGTGTGATAGGACTGCTGTTGTTCTCTGTGTACATGAATAATTTGGTGGACAAGGTGGGCAACAATCTGTGGCTATTTGCTGATGATGTTGTGGTGTACGGTGATGTGTCGAAGTTGAGTGACTGCAGGAAGATACAAGAGGACTTAGACAAAATTTCCAGCTGGTGTGATGAATGGCACCTAGTTGTAAATGTGGAAAAACGTAAGTTAATGAGGATGAGTAGAAAGAACAAACCTGTTATGTTCGGATATATTATTACCAGTGTCCTGCTTCACACAGTCAAGTCGTTTAAATTGAAAGTATCTAACCAAAACTGTATCCTTTTATTCTGTGAAAGTGTCAGTGATAAGATTGTTCTAAATTAATTATTCACCAAACCTGCATCTGACTGCGTCTGTGAACTTCTTGTTTCTTGCACTCCTCCATTTTGCCAGAAATGCAAAATGTATTTGACTCAGCAATAAAATTTAAGAGAATAACGCCGTTTGTGCAATGGCATTAAGCTGGTACTGGAAAATTAACTTTTGGCCCTGATGTTTACTTGGTTCTTGCATTGGTGGGTAACTTTACTCCACTACTCATTTTGATATTCAGTTTAAGCAAAGGATTTGGATTATGATTCAGGCTGTTAGATTTAAACACAATGTTTATCTCAATATGTATATTGTTATAATTTTAAGTCATACACAAAACCTACCGTAGCACGAAACACTCTTACAAAAAATTTTACCAAACGCTTACTGTGTCAAATCTTGGACATACAAATCCTAACTCCGAACATTATCTAACAAAACCAATTAGAAATCATTATATATCTTCTCCGATTTACGTGCTAAGGTTTGGTCTGGGGCAGCGAGCGCGACCTACCTTAAAGCTGTCGGCACACGTCTGCTTCCTCCGGACACGAAGCTGTGACTCCCGAGTTTTTTACCGCACGCGCCCGGCTCTCTTAACCATCAAAGAATCTTCTACTCAAAGATAATATACTCCTTCCGCCTTGCGGTTGGCAACTACTGACTATTTTCTGGAGCTACCCTGATCAGACCTTACCACATAGCTTTCAAAATGCCTGGGCGTAACGTTGCAAAAGGTATATGAAGCGGAACGGGTATGTGAGAACTGTGGTAGGGAAAGCGAATGGTCGACTTCGGTTTATTGGGAGAATTTTGGGAAAGAGTGGTTCACCTGTGAAGCAGACTGCATATAGGACGCTAGTGCGACCTATACTTGAGTACTGCTCTAGTGTTTGGGATCCGTACCAGATCGGATTGAAGGAAGATATCGAAGCAATTCAGAGGCGGGCTGCTAGATTTGTTATCGGTAGGTTCGAATTACACCTAATTATTACGGAGCTGCTTCGGGATCTCAAATGGGAAACCCTGAAGGGAAGGCGACGTTCTTTTCGAGAAACACTATTGAGAAAATTTAGAGAATCGGCATTTGAAGCTGACAGCCAAACTATTCTACTGCCGCCAACGTACGAGTACATTGCGTGTAAGGACCACGAAGATAAAATACGAGAAATTAGGGCTCATACGGAGGCATATAGATAGTCGTTTTTCCCTCACTCTTATTGCGAGTGGAACAGGGGAGGGAATGACTAGTAGTGGTACAGGGTACCCTCGGCAATGCACCTTATGGTGGCTTTCGGAGTATCGATGTAGATGTAAACGCCCTCAGTGGAATTGTAGCGAGAAGGAATTGCTTCTCTGGGCGGTATCACTAATGCTGTCTAGCTGCTTCGGTAAGCCCCTCGTAGCACAGTAGTACCGCTCAGTCGCCAGGTTCCGTGTAGGTGGTGATCCTGCTGAAGTGGAGTGTTTAGGGATGCCAGTTGTTAATTGTCAACAACGTTTGTATTATAATTGTTTTAATACAGAAATTGCTTTGTCACGCACGTCACAGAATCAGCAATTGCAATATGGCGGCTCTGGACTACGGCGTTATATTCGACTCTTTAAACCCATTAACACAGTTTTCTGACTTTACATTATGATAGACACTGCCCACGACATGTGGCGTCCTGACAACTAATCACTTTATATCTTGTTTAACAGCTGAAATATGTACTCGCGACCGTTCTTTTAAAGCCGCTCCGGTTACTCCACCGTGCCTTTTAAGTGGCTCCTCGCGACTAACTTGCCCTGTCTTCCCGGAGGACAAGAGACACCCCCCCCCCCCCGTTTGTCCCTCAGCCAATAAGGACACTTCTCTCGTTTCCTAAGTTATATATATATATATATATATATATATATATATATATATTCACACTGACAGAACCACAGGCACAGAGACACAGGCAACAGAGCATGCACAATGTCGGCACTAGTACAGTGTATATCCACCTTTCGCAGCAATGCAGGCTGCTATTCTCCCATGGAGACGATCGTAGAGATGCTGGATGTAGTCCTGTGGAACGGCTTGCCATGCCATTTCCACCTGGCGCCTCAGTTGGACCAGCGTTCGTGCTGGACGTGCAGACCGCGTGAGACGACGCTTCATCCAGTCCCAAACATGCTCAATGGGGGACAGATCCGGAGATCTTGCTGGCCAGGGTAGTTGACTTACACCTTCTAGAGCACGTTGGGTGGCACGGGATACATGCGGACGTGCATTGTCCTGTTGGAACAGCAAGTTCCCTTGCCGGTCTAGGAATGGTAGAACGATGGGTTCGATGACGGTTTGGATGTACCGTGCACTATTCAGTGTCCCCTCGACGATCACCAGTGGTGTACGGCCAGTGTAGGAGATCGCTCCCCACACCATGATGCCGGGTGTTGGCCCTGTGTGCCTCGGTCGTATGCAGTCCTGATTGTGGCACTCACCTGCACGGCGCCAAACACGCATACGACCATCATTGGCACCAAGGCAGAAGCGACTCTCATCGCTGAAGACGACACGTCTCCATTCGTCCCTCCATTCACGCCTGTCGCGACACCACTGGAGGTGGGCTGCACGATGTTGGGGCGTGAGCGGAAGACGACCTCACGGTGTGCGGGACCGTAGCCCAGCTTCATGGAGACGGTTGCGAATGGTCGTCGCCGATACCCCAGGAGCAACAGTGTCCCTAATTTGCTGGGAAGTGGCGGTGCGGTCCCCTACGGCACTGCGTAGGATCCTACGGTCTTGGTGTGCATCCGTGCGTCGCTGCGGTCCGGTCCCAGGTCGACGGGCACGTGCACCTTCCGCCGACCACTGGCGACAACATCGATGTACTGTGGAGACCTCACGCCCCACGTGTTGAGTAATTCGGCGGTACGTCCACCCGGCCTCCCGCATGCCCACTATACGCCCTCGCTCAAACATCTAGAGGGTGTTACAAAAAGGTACGGCCAAACTTTCAGGAAATATTTCTCACACACAAATAAAGGAAAGATGTTATATGGATATGTGTCCGGAAACGCTTAATTTCCATGTCAGAGCTCATTTTAGTTTCGTCAGTATGTACTGTACTTCCTCGATTCACCGCCAGTTGGCCCAATTGAAGGAAGGTAATGTTGACTTCGGTGCTTGTGTTGACATGCGACTCATTGCTCTACAGTACTAGCATCAAGCACATCAGTACGTAGCATCAACAGGTTAGTGTTCATCACGAACGTGGTTTTGCAGTCAGTGCAAAGTTTACAAATGCGGTGTTGGCAGATGCCCATTTGATGTATGGATTAGCACGGGGCAATAGCCGTGGCGCGGTACGTTTGTATCGAGACAGATTTCCAGAACGAAGGTGTCACGACAGGAAGACGTTCGAAGCAATTGATCGGCGTCTTAGGAAGCACAGAACATTCCAGCCTATGACTCGCGACTGTGAGAAGACCTAGACCGACGAGGACACCTGCAATGGACGAGGCAATTCTTCGTGCAGTTGACGATAACCCTAATGTCAGCGCCAGAGAAGTTGCTGCTGTACAAGGAAACGTTGACCACGTCACTGTATGGAGAGTGCTACGGGAGAACCAGTTGTTTCCGTACCATGTACAGCGTGTGCAGGCACTATCAGCAGCTGATTGGCCTCCACGGGTACACTTCTGCGAATGGTTTATCCAACAATGTGTCAATCCTCAATTCAGTGCAAATGTTCTCTTTACGGATGAGGCTTCATTCCAACGTGATCACATTGTAAATTTTCACAATCAACAAGCGTGGGCTGACGAGAATCCGCACGCAATTGTGCAATCACGTCATCAACACAGATTTTCTGTGAACGTTTGGACAGGCATTGTTGGTGATGTCTTGATTGGGCCCCATGTTCTTCCATCTCAATGCTCAATGGAGCACGTTATCATGATTTCATACGGGATACTCTACCTGTGCTCTAGAACATGTGCCTTTACAAATACGACACAACCTGTGGTTCATGCACGATGGAGCTCCTGCACATTTCAGTCGAAGTGTTCGTACGCTTCCCAACAACCGATTCAGTGACCGATGGATTGGTAGAGGCGGACCAATTCCATGGCCTCCACGCTCTCCTGACCTCAACCCTCTTGACTTTCATTTACGGGGGCATTTGAAAGCTCTTTTCTACGCAACACCGGTACCAAATGTAGAGACTCTTCGTGCTCGTATTGTGGACGGCTTTGATACAATACGCCATTCTCCAGGGCTGCATCAGCGCATCAGGGATTCCATGCCACCGTGGGTGGATGCATGTATCTTCGCTAACGGAGGACATTTTGAACATTTCCTGTAACAAGGTGTTTGAAGTCACGCTGGTACGTTCTGTTGCTGTGTGTTTCCATTCCATGGTTAATGTGATTTGAAGAGAAGTAATAAAATGACCTCTAACATGGAAAGTAAGCGTTTCCGGACACATGTCCACATAACATCTTTTCTTTCTTTGTGTGTGAGGAATGTTTCCTGAAAGTTTGGCCATAAACTTTCAGCCAATGGGCGTTCAGATCGCTTTTGCTAGCAGATCTGACGTCACATTTGCGGACATTGTGACGGAATTTTGTCTCGGAACATTGTCTCAGATTGTAAGATCCTAATAGTCGGATCTTGTCCGCACTAAGGTTGCACAACATTGCCTCCTATGATTTCATTACTAATGCTGCTTGCTGATGCTTAATTGTTACAAGTACATGTAACCTGGCTGCTACTGAGCATTCCCGATCGCATAAATATGCTTACGCCGGCCGCTGTGGCCGAGCGGTTCTAGGCGCTTCAGTCCGGAACCGCGGTGCTGCTACGGTCGCAGGTTCGAGTCCAGCCTCGGGCATGGATGTGTGTGATGTCCTTAGGTTAGTTAGGTTTTAGAAGTTCTATGTCTAGGGGACTGATGACCTCAGATGTTAAGTCCCATAGTGCTTAGAGCCATTTGAACAATTTTGAACTTGGCTTAAACACGTTAAGGGAATGCACATATGCATTACAAGATGACGATGCAGACCATCCGTATTCGCCGTCGCTAGTGCATCTTCTAGCAAAACATTCGCACAGTTAAAGCTTTCCTACTTCCCACCGTCGCTACTCTAGCTGACTGAAAATGGAGAAGCCACATGAGGTCACGTCCAGCATCAAGGCATAATGTTGCAAGGGTTTACTGACCTCCAAACCTTTGAACTCGTTTCAGTCGCCAGTCAACGTTATTGCGAGACTGTACTTCTTCTCCGTGTGCGTCTTTTCAGAGGTGCAGTCGGCCATGTCGTCATTTTTATGGATGTCAATGGGAGACTGCAGCGAACAGCGCAGGTGGGGGAGGCCTTGGAATGAGAGGATGTTTAGCGAATGGACGGCCTGCCGTTCCGGGGATTTAAATCTCAACGACTACGTGCGCAGCACGTCCACACGCACCAACGGCCATGCAGTAGTTTCAGCTGCGCTGGTGGAGAAATGGAACCCCCCTCAACAGGAAACCCTTATCAGCCTTGTGGCCAGCATGAGAGCACGCCGAAGAACTTGTATTGTCGTCCGCGGTGATCACACAGTCTATCAAGAACTCTGTCCCACCTTTTGTAATACCCGCGGGACCATCATAAATAGTGGTGACTTCAGTGTAATTATTGTGTTTGAATAAAACTGTCACTGCGTATGTTTCCCAGTTATCTTCCGTACTATACTCTAGCAACTCTTTCTGTGTGCAGTCCAAGTTTCATTGACCCTTGTTACTTGGCAGTGACTCATCATCTCAAAATTACTTTCGTCCTTAAGTTTTACACACCAGTGTATAAATTGCTAGTACATTAATATTGTCCGCCTCGATAGCTGAGCGGTCAGGGCGGCGGTCTGTCACGTCAAGGGGTCTGGGTTCGATTCCCGGCTGGGCCGGAGATTTTCTCCGCTCAGGGACTGGGTGTTGTGTTGTCCTCATTATCATTTCATCATCATCAGTGGAAGGCAACGGGAACCCACCACTGGAGTCACTTCCCTAGACACTCACGCGGTGGACTTTTCTAATGAAGCTTCCCCCGTGACGAGACCTGCCGTAAGGCAGAACAGAAATGTTAGTTACATTAAGATTCAGTTGAGATCCCAATGTCCGTTGAAAAAATAGATTGGGGATGGTCAGTGAATAAGTAATAAGTCGAAGGCTGCCTCACTGACTCTCTGAACTTTTATGTAGTTCAATGTCAATGTAAACAACACTATGGAAATTTAGTTTGACGTAATAACTAGCGATGTAATTATTAATTGCAGAGAAGAAATGTACGAAGGGTTGAACTTAAATAGTGGCAACACTGCTGTGGAGACACTGCGCAATGGAATCTACTATTGTCGCTGATAGCACGCGTTGTTGACATCCTACCTTACCTCCGAGCAATGGACTCGCCCATCCCACGTCACCGGCGTGCACACAGTCGAGGGAAAAACAGTCTCTCGTGGGTGAGAGGTCTAAACTACGACTGTGATGGTGTCACCCTAACGCTTTACGTTCCTCCACGGCAGACCGTCACTGCACAGTATTACTGTTCGTTTTTGGAGCACCACCTGCGACCAGCTTTGCGAAAGAAGCGGCGACACTTTCTGCGGAACCCACCCATCATTTCCCACGAAAATGCACGGGCGCATGCATCGCAAGCTGTGGCTGCTCTGTTCGCTCGATGAGAACTGGTAAGTACTGTACCATCCACCATACTCCCCGGACTTAAGTCCTAGTGACTTTGATTTGATTCCTAAGATGAAGGAAGCACTTCGTGGCATACGCTTCATAATTGTTCCAGAGATTCGACAGGCAGTAGACCACTCCATTCGCACCATCAACAGAACAGACTCTGCTAACGGTATACTACGCCTTCCACATCGCTGGCAATGGGTTCTACTCAACGCTGGTGACTACTGTGAAGGACAATAACAGGTACAAACACGTAACGTTTTTTTATCGGTTGTGAATAAATAGTTGCCATTATTTAAGTTTCAACCCTCGTACGTATATCATTGATTATGTGTGTAACTAAGTGATCTGAATAATAGTATTTCCACCTCCTCCTGGTAGGGAGGGTTACTCCCCTAGAGCGTACTAAGAGGCAGAAAAAACTTACTAATTGTAATAAGATAAAACAAAAAAGTTGAAACGCGTCAGGCTGGTGCTAGACTGTCGTTTCGCTCTGTTTATCATTAATTATTCGTCGGTCAGTAGGGCAGTTAGTTTCTTTTTCCTTAACCTGAGATCTGAGGACCCCCCACCACAGTGGAGAGCAGCGGCCTGAAGTGGTTGGTTATGACTGCAGGATGGTGACGCGCCACTACCGTTGTGTATCGGCGCCAAGGTACTGTGACGCTCCGATTTTTCGAAGCAACTGCGGAGGTCTTACAGGCATCGCCGAAAAGCCCTTACCAGTGTGCAGCAATGAGGAAACTGGACGTAGCAGTCAATCTGTTGACAGAAGATGACTTACATGACAGTCTTGGACGTGGATGCTAGACTTTGCAGTATCGAGACGGTTGAGGGAAGTACTTTCAGAGGCTGCAATCTTCAGGCGGTGCTCGCGTCCACCATCTAACACAAACCCGCGAGTAGCCAGGTGGCGATTGCAGTCCACACTAAAGCGTCGAGGAAATATGGTAAGAACTTGCAGCAATGTCGAATGGGAGGTGAGGGCAGTTACGAATATGTAGGCACGTTTCTGTAAGGTAATGGAATTTTATTTCAGAATTACACTACGAGTTCGGCGGCTCATTAATGATTCACGCACTTTTAAAAGTGACATCCTTTCACCTGACGTCAGATCTAAGTAATCATAATGTCCTCTTCGGAATCGTGAATTTGCTCGTTTTGATGAAGTGCGAAGTATTAATCTGATCTTTTTCTTTATCCATACCTTGTGTGTGTGTGTGTGTGTGTGTGTGTGTGTGTGTGTGTGTGCGTGTGTGTGTGTCTTTTTCCTTTTTTTTATATGCGTGTCTGATGGAGTCTGCTTCATGATTTTGTGTTTTGATTCACTGTTTTCGGTAGTTCGGGACTGACAAGGTGCTTTTATCTAATCAAGTTCGTTCTTGCTTGCATTTATGGTTATAATCTTGTAAGTAGGCAATTTAGGTTTTTATATTGGTAACGCCAATGCTTCATGATTTTGTGTTTTGATTCACTGTCTTCGGTAGTTCGGGACTGATAAGGTGCTTTTATCTAATGAAGTTCGTTCTTGCTTGCATTTATGGTTATAATCTTGTAAGTAGGCAGTTTAGGTTTTTATATCGGTAACGCCACGTAGCGCTCTGTATGAAAATCACTGGCTGTGCTGTGTGCTGTCTGTGGCTGGTTAGCATTGTTGTAATATTCGCGATTGTAGTGCCGGGCAGTTGGCTGTTAACGGCGCGTAGCGTTGCGCAGTTGGAGGTGAGCCGCCAGCAGTGGTGGATGTGGGGAGAGAGATGGCGGAGTGTTGAGAGCGGATGATCTGGACGGCTGGCTGGCTCTGAGCACTATGCGACTGAACTGCTGAGGTCATCAGTCGCCTAGAACTTTGAACTAATTAAACCTAACTAACCTAAGGACAGCACACAACACCCAGCCATCACGAGGCAGAGAAAATCCCTGACCTCGCCGGGAATCGAACCCGGGAACCCGGGCGTGGGAAGCGAGAACGCTACCTCACCACCACGAGATGCGGGCAAGGATGATCTGGACGTGTGTGCATCAGGAAGAGTAAATTTGTAGTACTGGATATCATGAACTGATATATATATATGATAACTTTTGAACATTATTAAGGTAAATATATTGTTTGTTCTCTATCATAATCTTTGATTTACTAACTATGCCTATCAGTAGTTAGTGCCTTCAGTAGTTAGAAAGTTTTATTTAGCTGACAGTATTGGCGCTCGCTCTATCGCAGTAGTTCGAGTAATGAAGATTTTTGTGAGGTAAGTGATTCATGTAAGGTATAGGTTATTGTTAGGC
This sequence comes from Schistocerca serialis cubense, assembly GCF_023864345.2. Taxonomy (NCBI): domain Eukaryota; kingdom Metazoa; phylum Arthropoda; class Insecta; order Orthoptera; family Acrididae; genus Schistocerca; species Schistocerca serialis. Next base: position 727,895,369 of record NC_064643.1, on the reverse strand, counting down.
AGGGCCATTCCTTTGTAGGGAATTTTGAAAGCCAGATTGCGTTGCGCTAAAAATATTCTGTGTCAGTTTAGTGATGATCAGAATAAGTAAAGAGAGAAATGTCTGACTACGTTCAGTTTTGCTCAGCTGTTTGAAAATCAAATAACGTAAGGGGTTTACCAGCACAATCATTTATAATTTTTCTGAGGGGACGTTTCATATGTCGACCCTTAGCCGAGGATACCTCACTGGAATCTTCTGATTTTTTCTTCTAGTTTGTGTAATTAGTGTAGCTATTGTTTATTGCTAGCGCGTAATTGTAGAGAGAATCTCCTTTGTAGTTGTAGTTTTTCATTGTTGTACAGTAAAACAGTTGTGGCATGGATGTAGATCTGCACCAAGTATTTCGCAGCTGTCCTTGCAATTAACCAGATATTATTTTCAGTGATATGTTAATGTGTTTTCTTGTTTTTGCTCTTCAAATTGTGCTTTTCGTGTTATCGTGTGAAATACGTGATAATTATGGCGTGTGAAAAACGTAACACTAGGCTCCAAAGTAAACTGAGAAATAATAGTGACGACGAGCGTAGCTTATCAGCACCACCGTGTAATGAATTAACAGACATTCAAAGTAGTAATTTGGTAATTGTGCATCGGGAAATAAAGCGAGTGCCAATTCTGTCAGCTAAATAAAACATTCTAACTACTGAAGGCACTAACTACTGATAGGCATAGTAAGTAAATCAAAGATTTTGATAGAGAACAAACAATGTATTTACCTTAATAGTGTTCGAAGGTCATAATATATACAGCAGTTCATGACATGCAGTCTTACAAATTTACTCTTTCTGATGGACACACGTCCAGATCATCCGCTCTCAAAACTCTGCCATTTCTCTCCCCACATCCACCACTGCTGGCGGCTCACCTGCAACTGCGCAACGCTACGCGCTGTTCACATCCAACTGCCCAACACTACAATAGCGAATATTACAACAATGCAAACCAGCCACAGACTGCACACAGCATAGCCAGTGATTTTCATACAGAGCGCTACATGACGTTACCAACATAAAAACCTAAATAGCCTACTTACAATCTATGAACCCAATAACTCTTTATTATAAGTGATTTTTTATAAGAACCACACTTTGGACTCTTTTGCTTGGGCCATTAATTTTCTAACGTTTACGTTGCGCAACAGCTTTTAATTTCATATCTGAGACAATAGGAAGCGCTTGGTATCTGGATAGGGTTCAGTTTCGCTTCTCTCCTCACCAGGATTCCGGCTGATCTTTTAGTTAATTCTGGTGTGTCTAGAAAAAAGTCAAATTTACGTAACTATTTTTATAGCTAGCGTTCCTGCATGGAAAACTGCCACCTTGCAAAGTAACAGGCTGAGTGATAGCTCAGCAGGATAAATAAAGAGGAGGAGACAGCGACGGCTATGTTAATCGAACCCTCCTGGATCTGCGTTGAGATGGATATTAGATAAATCATGGAATAACATTCAGGATCGCAGAATAGGGATTCGAACCGTGTTCCTCTTGTTTACGTGCAGTAATTATGGTGCTGCCGCGCTCGGCCCCTGCTCACACCTGAGCCGACCTGAAAGAGAGCGTGCCAGCGCGGAAGGGGATTTCTCGTCAGAAACGCATCTACCGTAGCGAGTATGTCATTCGAATGCGACGGGCCGCCCAAGTCCACGGAATGCATAAGTCATTTTGTTGACGCCGTCGGCACACCCGAGAGATTGTTTGCAAATGACGCAGATATCTGGAGGGAGGCGACATCCGTGGAATTCTGCTGCAAAATTAGCGTCACTAGGGAAAGCCTTTTTGACAAATCGACTGCAGCTAAAACGGTATGTACACCCCTAACAACAAAGAAAACGGCATAAATTCGAAACTAAAATTTCACATATTGGAAACAAGGGGAACTAAAGTGTTCCATCGGAAGAACAGGAAATTCAAGTGCACTTCCTGAGACGCTAAACAGTATTTCAAACTCTCAGTTTCTGTAAGAATTTTACTGAGATATTTTGGAACAGCAGGAAAATAGAATAAAATACGTCACAGAATGAAATATCTTTGCAGCATGTAGCGAGAAAAATATGACTTCGGGAAATCGATGCTGGGTTAAAATCTTGTGAATTTGTAGATGTGTGTGCTTTTTTATGTGAGGCGTTCACGACAAATTGTAAATTTATCTATATGTTTTCATTGTAATTGTTGTATGAGTGAAAATGTCCAAAAATGTTTCTGTAAATATACACTGTAGGTCTGTCTTCAACGATACATTACATCATCTTGATGATCACGATTTAAATTGATACAAAAACCCAGAAGAAAAACGTAGTAATTTAAGAATATTTTTACAGTAGGCACATAAATAACGAATAACTAATTTAATAATTATCTAAAAAAACTTTAAATGAACTCGCAGGGTTTGAAATTTATTGCGGAATAGTAAACATTTTGTCACTGACGGCAGATTCATTCAACAAGCCAGCGGCAATCACAACCATGTAAACACGCCAGACGTGGAGCAAATAACTAAACAACAAAAAAGTGATAGAATTAAATACCCACTGTCGTCATTAATGATAGACGAAATGTGATGCAATTAAATCGATATGCATAAAATTTTGGTAGGTATGACGTGATGAATTTGCGTAAGGAAGTGTCCATACATTAAATGCGAGAAAAGGTTCACGCATGACGTGAAATGAAAATGTTGACAAATGCAGGAGTCGTATCGAACGCGAATCGGTGCACCGTTCAGAACAAATTTATATTACTAGCGACTATCCCTGAACCTGGATCCGACTAACACTTGCAGGTTGCGTATCTAACGCCTTCCAGGGCAACAAAAGTTTGATTTTCAGTATACCGCGTAATTATTCACCGAGTTTATTTGTTTAAACTACTGTCATAAATAATTTTATGTTAAAGGACAAGTATTGCAGTCAGACACTGTTAATCTTGCGGCAGCGTAACCGACAGCGGCAAAGTACCTGGACTTTATTCATGTAGTATTTGAGAATGAGAGAACTTAGAGTCTTCAAACAAAGTGACTCATAATGTCAAACTTCTTCGATTTTTTTTCTCCGTGACACCCCTTACAGAATGGCGAAAGGCAAAAAGTTTATCGCTTACTACATTTTTGCTGTTCATGCAGTAAAACTTCAACATCAGGCATGACGTTTCAGTTTCTTACTTCTCCGCTATTAACTATACTTGCAACACAGTTTGCAGACAATATCTACATATAGCACTGAACGTAGATGTAAAATTTATGTGCGAGACTTACATCAGGAGAGATACCGCCATAAACATTTAAATGCATGAAAAACTAGCTTATAGTTAAAATGGAGCGCAAATTACCCAGAGTTTATTCATTTAGTGTTTGATAATGAGAGTACTTAGCGACTTCCAACAAACTTTAAGCACAATTTCAAATGTTTCCTAATTTTTCCCTCTTCCATACTTAATGTCAAATATTTACCACATTAACTTATTTATAACGTAATCAAACGTTTGAAGGTGTTGTGTATATAGGAGTTCGATTCTTTACAGAAACTGAGGTCTATTGGTTGAGTATCAAAACATACGTGCTCACATCGTTCTCACATCCTCATCGCAGTTACTGGGGGACTTAAGCCTCGTCTAAGGATTGGCAGCTTGCTCGCAACTTGCCGTAACGCAAAGTTGTGAACTTCACGGAACTTACAAGAGTGCTATCTTTTGATTACCTGATCAATGGGTCACAGCCTGAAATTGACATTTACTGACAGAGTTGTTGGATGTCCGCCTGAGGTATATTGTGGCAAATTCTGTCAAACTCACGAGATGGTTGGAGGACCCTGCCCATAATGCTTCAAAGGCTCTCAATAAGGAACAGATCCCCCCGACCTCGCTGGGCAAGGTGGGGTTTGACAAGTACAAATACGAGCAACAGAAACTCTCGGCGTGTGCGGCCGACCTTATCTTGCTAAAATGTAAGCCCAAGACGGCTTACCATGAAGGGCACCCAAACGGGATGTAGAATATCAACTTTCAGGAAACATTCCTCACACACAAATAAAGAAAAGATGTTATGTGGACATGTGTCCGGAATTGCTTAATTTCCATGTTAGAGCTCATTTTATTACTTATCTTCAAATCACATTAATCATGGAATGGAAACACACAGCAACAGAACGTACTGGCGTGACTTCAAACACTTTGTTACAGGAAATGTTCAGAATGTCCTCCGTTAGCGAGGATACATGCATCCACCCTCCGTCACATGGAATCCCTGATGCTCTGATGCAGCCCTGGAGAATGGCGTATTGTATCACAGCCGTCCACAATACGAGCACGAAGAGTCTCTACATTTGGTACCGGGGTTGCGTAGACAAGAGATTTCAAATGCCCCCATAAATGAAAGTCAAGAGGGTTGAGGTCAGGAGAGCGTGGAGGCCATGGAATTGGTCCCCCTCTACCAATCCGTCGGTCACCGAATCTGTTGTTGAGAAGCGTACGAACACTTCGACTGAAACGTGCAGGAGCTCCATCGAGCATGAACCACATGTTGTGTCGTACTTGTAAAGGCACATGTTCTAGCAGTACAGGTACAGCATCCCGTACGAAATCATGATAACGTGCTCCATTGAGCGTAGGTGGAAGAACATGGGGCCCAATCGAGACATCACCAACAATGCCTGCCCAAACGTTCACAGAAAATCTGTGTTGATGACGTGATTGCACAATTGCGTGCGGATTCTCGTCAGCTCACACACGTTGATTGTGAAAATTTACAATTTGATCACGTTGGAATGAAGCCTCATCCGTAAAGAGAACATTTGCACTGAAATGAGGATTGGCACATTGTTGGATGAACCATTCGCAGAAGTGTACCCGTGGAGGCCAATCAGGTGCTGATAGTGCCTGCACACGCTGTACATGGTACGGAAACAACTGGTCCTCCCTTAGCACTCTCCATAGAGTCACGTGGTCAACGTTACCTTGTACAGCAGCAACGTCTCTGGCGCTGCCTCGTCCATTGCAGGTGTCCTCGTCGGTTTAGGTCTTCCCACAGTCGCGAGTCATAGGCTGGAATGTTCTGTGCTCCCTAAGACGGCGATCAATTGCTTCGAACGTCTTCCTGTCGGGACACCTTCGTTCTGGAAATCTGTCTCGATACAAACGTACCGCGCCACGGCTATTGCCCCGTGCTAATCCATACATCAAATGGGCATCTGCCAACACCGCATTTGTAAACATTGCACTGACTGCAAAACCACGTTCGTGATGAACACTAACCTGTTGATGCTACGTACTGATGTGCTTGATGATAGTACTGTAGAGCAATGAGTCGCATGTGGACACAAGCACCGAAGTCAACATTACCTTCCTTCAATTGGGCCAACTGGCGGTGAATTGAGGAAGTACAGTACATACTGACGAAACTAAAATGAGCTCTAACATGGAAATTAAGCGTTTCCGGATACATGTCCACGTAACATCTTTTCTTTATTTGCGTGTGAGGAATGTTTCCTGAAAGTTTGGCAGTACCTTTTTGTAACACCATATATATGCTTCAGATGGCTCTGAGCATTATGGGACTTAACATCTGATGTCATCAGTCCCCTAGAACTTAGAACTACTTAAACCTAACTAACCTAAGAACATCACACAAATCCATGCCCGAGGCAGGATTGGAACCTGCGACCGTAGCGGTCGCGCGGTTCCAGACTGAAACGCCTAGATCCGCTCGGTCACAGCGGCCGGCGGGCTCATTGCAAGGCAGGGTGGAAATCCGATGTGTTTTCTGATGGAACCTGGTTCAGCCTTGTTGCAAATGATGGCCATATGTTGGTTGAAGGGAGGCCATCTGAGCGCCTGCAACCTATATGTCTGTGTGCTAGACACACACGATCTACACCAGAGTTATGGTCTGAGGTGCGACTTCGTACGTCAGCAGGAGCACTCTCGTGGTCATCCCACGCACCCTGCCTGCAAACCTGTTCGTCAGTCTGGTGATTCTAACTGTTGTGCTGCCATTCATTAACAGCATTCCAGGGGCTGCTTTCCAAGGCTCGCTCATATAGCGCCGTTGTAACCCAATGTGATCTACAGAGTGTCGCCAGGTTGCCTTGCCCTGCTCAGTCAGCAGATATGTGTCCAGTGGAGTACATATGGGACATCATAGGACGGTAACCTCAACGTCATACACAACCAGCATTAACAGTCCGTGTGTTCAAGTGCAACAGGCTTGGGACTCCATCCCGCAAAGTGACATCTGGCACCTGTACAGCACAAAACATGCACGTTTGCATGCTTGCATTCACCATTCTGACAATTATACCGGTGATTAATGGACCAGCATTTCACATGTGTAAAGGCTTGTCTCGCGCTCATATTAACCTGTGATCTTGCGATGTTAATCACTTAAATATGTTACTCTACTTGAACTGTTTTATGGTGTAGCGATTTTTTTTCGGGCAGTGTATTTCCGTAGTTAGCAGGCTCTAATTAAGATAGCAATAAATAAAGCATTTAAGCTGTATTCTGGTACGGCGTCTGGTAAGAGACAACTGATCTTGCATTGAACTGATTCACTCTTCATAGCACGCTGCAGAAATTCGATGGCCTACAATGCCTTCGTCTCGCGCGTGGATGCTCCGCATCGTGAGACTCCACTCTGCGTCGTCACAAAATCCCCTCTCAATCTCCACGTTAGCTCTGACATCTGGACTTAGAAGGGGCTGTCTGGTATTCGGTGTATAACAGGTGCACGGTTTCCGGGACCATTCATTTCGAACGAAGGACCTTTTATAAGGCGTGGGATAGCGCCACACCCTCCACAGATCAGCCATCTGTCCGCTGGGATCGACATTTATTTCCACGGCTATAAATAAGTATGTAAATATAACGACTTTTCCGTGGCAGTTAACGTCTCACCGCCTCAGCGCGCGCGCCCGTTACCGCGAGATTTAGACGTTGTCGCCTCTAGTGCGTCATTACACACGGCCAGTAATGGAATACGGACCGCATTCACACTCGCCATAACGCGTTACGGATCGCCCGAGCCGTTACAAGGAATTAGTGCGGACACATTCCGGCAGGACGGTAGCTGCGGCGGAGAAAATCAGCTACATAAACATGACCCGGGCGTACACCCGCTGTTACGTCCGTGGATACGATAATTACAACAATCTTTGTTTATGTTCATATTTAATTTCCATCTGGTCACTTGTATAATTTCATAATAAGACACCAGTAACAATCTACTGCGATCCAATTGCTGCTCACCACAGAGTAACAGCGTATAACGGCGTAATTACGTACCTCCCTTATCTGTCATTATGTATAGCGCCGAAGACGCTTTGTAACGTTCTTTCAATCTACCTCAAGAATTACTCGATTTGATGAGACAGTTCCTTCATCAACATGTAAAACCAGCTCTGATAGTTTATAAGTGATGCAATTAAAGAAGTGGATCGAAGTCAAGAAGACTGGAAAGGGGACAGGACCAGCACGTATTCAGCAAATATTGTTCCTGTCACAACACATTCGTACGAAATAATGAGTCTCATCAGCAGAGATTTTCAAGTTGATTCCATATTCCTATATTTCAGTAAGATACTGAACAAACGAGGAATCAAAACACCCCCAAAGAAAGAGAAACAACATCAAACTAAGGAAAAAGACAATATATGGGAACCTCTAAATGAAGAAGATGTGAAAGAAGTAATAAAAGCACTGAAGAACAAGAAAGCAGCAGGACCCGATAATATATATAATGAACATATAAAAGGTGCAAAAGAGGCCCTCCAACACATATGGACCAAACTATGTAACAAATGCCTGGAATTTGGAAGAATTCCGACACAATGGAGACACTCGACAATAAAAGTTCTCTAGAAAGGTAGAGGAGACCCAATGGACCCAAACAAGTACAGAGGCATAGCCCTGGAAAATACTCAATTCAAGATGTTTTCAAAGATAATAACACAAAAAATCCAAGCCTCTGTGGACAGTCATCTCCCAGAACGACAAATGGCCTTCAGATCTGGAAGATCAACACTTACGGCAATCATGCTTCTTCTAAACAACATCGACGAAGCGCTACAAAGGAAACAAACGTTCTACACAGTGTTCATAGACTTTATCAAAGCCTTTGACCTATTGGAAAGAGATCTCATAGTCCGAAAACTGGAAAACACTATGGTAGAAGATAGCGTATGGGCAAGAATAATCAAGTCAATCATCGAATACAACTTAATCACAATATCAGATAACCTCTCTTTTTCGAACCCCATTCCGCAATCGAACGGAGTCTTACAGGGTGACCCAATGAGCCCTTTGCTGTACATTCTTGCCACTGAAGAAGTACTCCAAACTGGAGAAAATGAAGAAGATGTGTATGTATATGCATATGCTGACGACATAGCCGTAGGTTCAATAGATATACAGAAGCTGCAGAGAATCATTGAGAAAATTGACAGATGGTGCAGTGAACACAAACTACACACAAACATAACAAAGACAGAAATGGTAATTTTCAGAAAAGGAGGCAAAACACCCAAGAATGCGGAAATCAGCATCAGAGGACAAAAAATAAAAATCTCATCAGACTTTAAATACCTAGGAGTGACATTGCAACCAACAGCCAAATGCTTCACAAAACATACAACGGAACGTGCAGCCCAAGCAATAACAGCAATACAGATCATCAAAAACATCCGCCTACTCAGTCTAGAAACAGCCATGAAATTATTCAACACAAAAATCTTGCCAATCCTGGCGTATGGGATGGAGGTTATGTGGGACCACCTGACAGAAAAAAATCTAGAAACACTAGAAAAGGTAAAATCGACCTATCTAAAAAGAGCACTAGGTCTCTCAAAGACAACAAGATCTAGACTAGTGTACCTGCTAGCTAGACAGACATTCCTAACTGAAGACATCAGACTTCGATATATGATGCCACACACCAGGGCTTCCAGAAAGCAACTGAAGATCATGGAGGACAAACGAAAAAAAATATGGACGGAGTTCTACGGCACCGAAGCAATGACGAACCGCTCATGGACAGCACCAAACTTCGAACAGCGACATGTCGTAACTAGACTTTCTATTCACGGCTTTCATCATCTAATCTGCAAAAACAAAACCTATCACGACCCAACCGCAACATGTGTATGTGAACTGTTTAACGAAGCGTGTGAACGATATCACATAGAACTGTGCAGTAAAAGAGTGAAATCGATAAATGAATATGCAAAAATGTAAATGTAAAATGTTAAGCAAAGTAACTGTATATGGCTGCAATTTTATTGAATATTCCTATATTTTCAGAAGGTTTTTAATACCGTTCCTCACACGTGCCTTCGAACTGCGTCCCTATGGATATCGTGTCAACTACGCAGTTGCATTCGTGATTTCCAGCTAGTGGTTCCAGCATAAGTTGATGAGATCTCATTTAATGAAACCGAAGTTCTCTCTCGTGTTTCCCAAAGAAATCGTTTCAGATACCATACGATTGTTTGTAGGTGAAGTCAAGACAGGATCAAACCAAATTAAATAGTAATTTAGACCAGAAGCCTGAGTGGAGCGAAAACTGGCAATAAGTGGTGCGAGTCCCTCCACATGAGGACTCAGAGAGTTTTTTTAACATGATAAACGGTACGAATATACAAGTTGTCGACTCAGATGAGTATCTATGGATTACAGCTAGGAAGAAAGACAGAAAAAGTGACAGGGAAGGCCGAATAATTGTTTATTTTATTTATTTATTTATTTATGCATTTATTTTACCTGGCTAGATGAGGGCCTTCAGGTCCTCTCTTACACCTAACCAGGCATACTCAGATTGAACGAATTTCAGTTTGTACAGAACGTTATGGACATACCACATGTTATACAGTATTAATGTTAAAGAAAAAATAGAGATTATAACAGTAATATACAATTATAATTATAACAATCAAAAAATAATTATAACAATCAATAATAATAACAATAATAGTCATGACTATGTATATGAAAGTAAACATATTTTTCTTTTATGAATGTCAGTCCTATTGCTAGTTGGGAATTTTCTCGTTATGTTTTTGCAGCTTGTGAGTTACTCTCATCGAGCAGAGACATAAGACGATAGAATGGGGTGAAAGAGATATAGAAGAGGTAGATAGGTTAGAGGAAGGGAAATAGAATGGTAAAATTCGAAGCTATGATGGAGAGGAGAAAGAAAGAGATGAGAGGGGCACAACAATGGTGGCTATACCGTCCCTAATGTGTAAGTTTTGAGTTCCCTCTTGAATGTTGAGTGGTTCTGGATAAGACGCAGATCACAGGGGAGCGCGTTCCATAGTCGTATTCCTGAGATGGAGAATGACACGGAGAAAGATTTTGTGTTATGAAAAGGTACAGCCAAGATGCTAGACGTATCCGATCTGGTACTGCGGTTGTGGAATGATGATAGGTGTTTAATGTGAGAAGATAAGTATTGGGGGCACCAACGGCTAAGAAATCGATGAAGTAAGCACATCGTGTGGAGATCGCGTACCTTATGAGGGCGTATCCAACCTAGCTGGGAGTATGAAGGACTGATATGATCATACAACCGTATACTGCATACGTATCTAACGCAAGCATTCATCACTAGCTCGAGGCATCTCGAATTTTCACTATTTGTGCCGTGTTGAACTACATCACAGTAGTAAAGATTAGGCAAGACTAGTGTTTGGACTAATTTTTGTTTAACATGGGTTGGAAATATTTTTCTAAATTTTTGAATTGGATGTAGGGAGGAGAGCGATTTCCGGCAAGCTGTGACTGTTTGTTCTTCCCAGTTTAGGTGTTCATCCAAGATTATTCCAAGATCTTTTACTGTTTTTTGGTATGGTAGTTGGGTACCATTGAGGAGTATTTGAGGGACTGTTTCGCGAAAGTACCGGCTGATTAGAAGATGCAACAAGTCAGCTACAGAAACTACTTACACTACGTTTTTCTGTTCTCTTCTAGAGTATTGGAGAGTAATAGGAGATTCTCACCAGACACGACTGACAGAAGATCTTAAACAGTTAAAGGAGGTTTCTGTTAGTGTTATTACTAAACAGGGAAAAATAATACCTCGCATATATGATAAAGGATTCGTTCGCAAAAGTGAAAAATTTTCAGCAGATTACTCACAGCCTCTTGTGACAGCCGCGCCTTGTCACGGTCCGCGTGGCTCCCCCCGTTGGGGGTTCGAGTCCTCCCTCGGGCATGGGCGTGTATGTTGTCCTTAGCGTAAGTTAGATTAAGTAGTGCGTGAGCTTAGGGACCGATGACCTCAGCAGTTTGGTCCCGTTTGACGTTACCACAAACTTCCAAGTTTTAGAATTCGAGAGTGGCGTAGACCCCACGAAGCCATGGACCCAAGTTGTCAACAAGACACTATGCAAGCTGGTGGTGGCTGTGCTCTGGTGTGGGCTGTGTTTACATCGAATGGACTGGGTGATCTGGTCCAACTGTACCGACTATTGCCTGGAAATGGTTACGTTCGGCTACTGGGAGACCATCTGCAGCCGTTGAAGGACTTCATTTTTATGGGCGACGTCACCGGGCTACAACTGTTCGCGAATGGTTTGAAGAACATTCTGGACGATTCGAGTGAATGATTTGGCCAACCAGATCTTCGGAGATGAATTCCATCGAACATTTATCGGACATAATCGAGAGCTCCGTTCCTGCACAAAATCCTGCACCCGCAAAACTGTATCGGTTATGGACGGCTATAGAGGCAGCATGGGTCAGTACTTCTGCAGGGGACTTCCAGCGACTTGTTGAATTCATGCCACGTCTAGCTGCTGCACTAAGCCGGGGAAAAGGAGGTCCGACGCGGTATTACGAGTATCCCACGGCTTTTGTCACCTTTGCGTATGTAAAGAAGTTAATGAGAAAAATGAGAGGAGAAAGGCCAGCCTCAGGCTGACGCCTTTCAAATTAATTATCTGAATAACGTTGAGACACATGTGTTACCTTGCGCTTTTGTGCAGGGTCGGAATAATATACGAGGGTGAGTCAAATGAAAACCTTGAATTTGTAATAACAAATCGAAATTTCGCGCCGTTATCCTGTAAGTTGGTAAGCGTGCTGCAAACAGCCTGCAGAATGGCCTGTAGGTGGTAGCATAGTGCAGATGCACACATACTGTCGCAGTATCGGTATAAACATGGCCGCCCCACTTGCGACTTGCACCAGGGGAGAACAGCGCTCTCTTATTCGGTTTTTGCGTAGTGGGGGTGTGAAACCTATTGAAATTCATCGACCAATGAAGCTTCAGTACGGTGATGCATGTTTGTCACAGCAGCAAGTCTACGAATGGAGTAGGAAGTTCGCAAACGGTGTGACTTCAGTGGAAGATGCTCCTCGTCCAGGTCAGGCACAACGAATTGTGACTCCACAGAACACTGCAGCACTTGAAGCCACAGTGAAGGAAAACCGCCGAGTGATACTGAATGACATTGCAGCATGTTTACATATTAGTCATGGGTCGGCACACCACATTGTGGTTCAAATGGCTCTGAGCACTATGGCACTTAACATCTATGGTCATCAGTCCCCTAGAACTTAGAACTACTTAAACCTAACTAACCTAAGGACATCACACAACACCCAGTCATCACGAGGCAGAGAAAATCCCTGACCCCGCCGGGAATCGAACCCGGGACACCACATTGTGCATGATGTGCTCCAGTTTCACAAAGCGTCTGCAAGATGGGTGCCACGGCAGCTGACTCCTGAAATGGGAGAACGACGTGTTGATGCTTGTGAAGAGCTTCTTCGGCGCTTTGAACGAAAAGGTGATGGCTTCCTTGCAGGAATCGTTACTGGGGACGAAACCTGGATTCACTTCCACCAACCGGAAACGAAGAGAGCGAGCAAGGAATAGCGTCATTCCTCATCACCAAAACCAAAGAAGTTTCTAACAGAACCATCAGCAGGGAAGGTTATGCTGACTCTCTTTTGGGATGAAAAAGGCGTCAATTTGGAGCATTACATGCCTAGAGGGACCACTCTGACCAGTGCATCATACACAGATCTCCTAAAAAATCATCTGCGGCCTGCAATCAAATGAAAGCGACTTGGATTTCTGTCAGCAGGTGTACTTTTGCAACATGACGATGCAAGGCCCCACACTGCCCGTACAACAGTTGCAACAATCACAGACCTGCATTTTGAGTGTCTTCCTCATCCACCATACTCACCACACCTTGCCACAAGTGATTTCCATATGTTTGGACCACTCAAAGACGCAATGGGAGGAAAGAAGTTCCGTTCTGATGAAGAGGTACGCCACGCGGTGCATGTGTGGTTGCGCAGACTACCAAAAGAATTTTTTTCTAAAGGAATTTGTGCCGTTTGTAAGCGCTGGAGGACTTGCATTGAACGTGGGAGACATTATGTTGAAAAGTGATACAGCTTTGTACCACTTCTGCGCAATAAACAATATTTTAAAAAAATATTTAAGGTTTTCATTTGACTCAACCTCGTACTTAATCAGATGACCAGAACATTCCAGAGAGGATGGAGATGTGAACGATGCCATACTGGGACGCACTAAATATGTTCTGCACCAACTGTGAGAAAACTTGTTGGAACAATATCGGTATTAACAATGGTATATCATGTTACTTGCAAGAAGCCGACATACCTCTCTGATATGTCAAAGACTGAAATCTATAAATTTAAAGATGGATAACATAATAGTGTACTTAAGATTCGACTCTAATGGTTCAAATGGCTCTGAGCACTATGGGACTTAACTTCTAAGGTCATCAGTCTCCTAGACCTTAGAACTACTTAAACCTAACTAACCTAAGGACATCACACACATCCATGCCCGGGGCAGGATTCGAACCTGCGACCGCAGCGGTCGCGCAGTTCCAGACTGTAGCACCTAGAACCGCTCGGCCACCACGGCCGGCTAAGATTCGACTCTGTTAATCACTCAGCTGTCAACTAAACTCACTATTAACACGCAGCTGAGCATCTTTAACGTTTTCATTTCAACAATTTTCCGCCCATCTCGTTTTATTACAACATTTGATTCATATAAGAATTTAGGATGAAATAAGTTGAGTGCGTTCAGTTGTAGTAAGGCTTTTTTTTCCAATGCTTAGACTACGATTGGTCTCGGGCTATTTCATGCCCATCTTCAGGTGTGATACTGAAAATAAACAAGAGACCAAAGCTAATAATAATTTTTACACTCCGTAGTACAAATGAAGAAACAAAAATATACCATACGACATTTTTAGAGGAAAGAGATTGACCTGTGCGCGTTAAAACATAAGTCGATGCCAAAACGACACTAGACAGAACAATGGACGACTGCCTGGGAAAAGAAGAATGGAATTAACACCAGGGTACTTAAATTTTGTAATGCGACCCCGAACGCCGCGATGGAGAGTACAGTATGCGGTGTACCACCAGCGAGCGCAGAGCGCGGAGTGGTCAGTGTAGATGAAGGAGGAAGAACCGGTAAATTAGACTGGCAGTAGTGCTACAGTCTGTTTACCAGGAGAACAACGCGGAGCCAAATAACCTGGCCGTCCTAAAAGAAAATGTTTCAAATGGCTCTAAGTACTATGGAACTTAACATCTGAGGTCATCAGTCCCCTAGATCTTAGAACTACTTAAACCTAACTAACCTAAGGACATCACACACATCCATGCCCCAGGCAGGATTCGAACCTGCGACCGTACAGTCGCGCGTTTCCAGGCTGTAGCACCTAGAACCGCTCGGCCACGGCCGTCCTCAGTTTGAATTAATGATCTACATGCAAAAGTAAAAAAACACATTACAAAAAAGTTGCATGAAAAGCGTTAAGAATAAATTGTTAATGGTAAAGGAATATATTGGAACTGGGGCACTACACAGCAGTAGTAAAACTCCTAACTGGAAGTCGTAGAGTTAAGGCTTATGCATATGCCGTAAAACACAATGAAATATTTCTTTTCCTTGAGTAGCATGAAAATTCGAATTTATAGGGGACGCGTATGGTGACGTACAATACAGTGCTATAGTCAGGAGCTAAAAAACACACATATGTGCCTCTCCTATTTAAAAGCATCTTGTTACTAACCAAAAGGATGGTAATTAAGGCTTAAACTACTCACTGTCAAAAATCCCTATGCTATTTAATGGCTAGCATCAATAGCAGTAAAGGGACACAATGAAAATAGGAGCAGTACAGCAAGATAATGAAACTGCTAACGAAACGCCGGCGAGTCAACAAGGCTAACGTTCGTTTTGTCATGTATACAAGTGCGTGTAAAAATTATTATTAGCTTCCGCCTGTTGTTTACTTTCCGTATCACACCTGGTGATGTCCATCTGTCTATTAGCTAAATGTCGGTCGTGCTCTAAGCATTGAAAAATAAAAGAAACCTTACAACTGAAGCGTTATTTTCAATCTCTGTCGTTGATTTTTAGTTATAAGCGAACAAGAAGTGTTATAATGCGAACCTTAATTTGTATTCGGAGACAGCTCTACTGTTTCTTGCAAGGAGCCTATAAAATCAAAATCGATGTTCAGATAATTTTAATCCAGCCTGAAAAGTATACCCGATCAAGCATTTTGGAGAGTTATACGTGAATGTTTGTCGAGAAATTTTGCACAATCGTTTTAATCATTCAAGCAGCTACAGGCTTTCGATTATGGAAACTTGCGGACGTGTATGCCAAATCTGTGCATTTTGTGCCATCTAAGGTAAGTTCCGAGCTTAGTGATCTGCTTTAGATTTTACTGGAGGATATGCAAGCCAACTGAACCTGTACTGAATAAAATCGGAGTGTCACGACGAGAGTAAGCATGACGTAGAGTGTGATATGCTGCTGTCCACACAGCAAGCGGTCGATCGGACCACCGACTGAGACGCCACCATCAACGCCCTCACAAAAAAACTATAGAAGAGAAAGGAAAAAGAAGTGGGGAGCACTCGTTAAGTCTGGCAGTGACATGGGTCAATTGTGGTAACCCAAATGGTTCAAATGGCGCTGAGCACTATGGTACTTAACTTCTGAGGTCATTAACCCCCTAGAACTTAGAACTGCTTAAACCTAACTAACCTAAGGACCTCACACACAGCCATTCGAACCTGCGGCCGTAGCGGTAGCGTGGTTCCAGACTGTAGCGCCTAGAACCGGAGTGGCCGGCTGTGGTAACCCACTCTCTAGTATTATTTATTCTGAAGAACCTCGTGGAGACCTATCCAAGTTTAAGGAACTATGTTTTGTAATTATTGTACTCGCACTGAAGCGACTGTTGCACATTAGAAGTCTTCGTACCACCATCCAACCGTGAGAAACAGTAGCACAGTTAATATTTCGAACGGTGCTGTAACTTTTCCCATAGCTGCAATTTGCCTTTCAGCAAAGGGAACTGCAAGTGACAAAAGCCGCAAATACGGCTCTTCATTCATCCTTAGATAATTATCCTATGTCGTCGATATATCTTCAATTCACTAACAAGGCTAAAGAGGAAACAGCTTTTATTTTTAGTAGCCACTCGGTAGGCCTCAAATCACGCTTCTTCTATGCTTTTTCCCCCTTACATGTGCACACGCGACCAAAGCGATCGGGTTGTCGTCCGAGTCAGACATGCAGATGATGGAAACTGTTCAAGTACAGGGTTATTACAAATGATTGAAGCGATTTCACAGCTCTACAATAACTTTATTATTTGAGATGTTTTCACAATGCTTTGCACACACATACAAAAACTCAAAAAGTTTTTTTTAGGCATTCACAAATGTTGGATATGTGCCCCTTTAGTGATTCGGTAGACATAAAGCCGATAATCAAGTTCCTCCCACACTCGGCGCAGCATGTCCCCATCAATGAGTTCGAAAGCATCATTGATGCGAGCTCGCAGTTCTGGCACGTTTCTTGGTAGAGGAGGTTTGAAACACTGAATCTTTCACATAACCCCACAGAAAGAAATCGCATGGGGTTAAGTCGGGAGAGCGTGGAGGGTGTGACATGAATTGCTGATTATGATCTCCACCACGACCGATCCATCGGTTTTCCAATCTCCTGTTTAAGAAATGCCGAACATCATGATGGAAGTGCGGTGGAGCACCATCCTGTTGAAAGATGAAGTCGGCGCTGTCGGTCTCCAGTTGTGGCATGATCCAATTTTCCAGCATGTCCAGATACACGTGTCCTGTAACGTTTTTTTCGCAGAAGAAAAAGGGGCCGCAAACTTTAAACCGTGAGATTGCACAAAACACGTTAACTTTTGGTGAATTGCTAATTTGCTGCACGAATGCGTGAGGATTCTCTACCGCCCAGATTCGCACATTGTGTCTGTTCACTTCACCATTAAGAAAAAAATGTTGCTTCATCACTGAAAACAAGTTTCGCACTGAACGCATCCTCTTCCATGAGCTGTTGCAACCGCGTCGAAAATTCAAAGCGTTTGACTTTGTCATCGGGTGTCAGGGCTTGTTGCAATTGTAAACGGTAGGGCTTCTTCTTTAGCCTTTTCCGTAAGATTTTCCAAACCGTCTGCTGTGGTACGTTTAGCTCCCTGCTTGCTTTATTCGTCGACTTCCGCGGGCTACGCGTGAAACTTGCCCGCACGCGTTCAACCGTTTCTTCGCTCACTGCAGGCCGACCCGTTGATTTCCCCTTACAGAGGCATCCAGAAGCTTTCGCATACCATCACCGAATGGAGTTAGCATTTGGTGGATCTTTGTTGAACTTCGTCCTGAAGTGTCGTTGCACCGTTATGACTGACTGATGTGAGTGCATTTCAAGCACGACATACGCTTTCTCTGCTCCTGTCGCCATTTTGTCTCACTGCGCTCTCGAGCGCTCTGGGGGCAGAAACCTGAAGTGCGGCTTCAGCCGAACAGAACTTTATGACTTTTTCTACATATCTGTAGTGTGTCGTGACCATATGTCAATGAATGGAGCTACAGTGAATTTACGAAATCGCTTCAATAATTTGTAATAGCCCTGTATACTTGAGCTGAGTATGGGCGAGGACGCTTTGTGCATGCTTATGTTATAAGCTTACACACACATTTTTATCAAGTTTGCTGTAACGTAATTGTTAGAATATTAAACCTTTACTCAAGTGCATATAGAGATAAATCACAGTCAAACGATTAGTTTGGGGAACAAAGTTCTCGTCCTCACATGGCGTTTACTTGTACAGGACTGTTGACTACTTGTATATTAAAAGTTAACGGATGTTACACGTGATCCAAAACACCTCTCTGTCACTCACGTAGACCTACCACACATCGTTGGATTACAGAGAATCGGTCCCATACAGACGATGTTGAAGTTTACTCAAACGTTTTCGCAAGGATTTAAAAGAAAATACTCGAGCCACTCGTAACTCCGTCATTTTTAAGTAATGTTGCGCAAGTTGTTACTTTGAAAAAGGATTACCATCTCTGCGAACAAGTGCACTTGCTCCCTTTCTGCAGTGACTGCTACACCTGAATATCTTTATCTAAGGCGACTATTGGATTTGCAGTGACAGGACGTCTGTCAGCAATTACCGGGGGTGGACGAAAAACTGGAAGTCTATCAGCAGTTACCGGCGGGGTGGACGAAAATATGGAAACAACAGCAGCACAGCAAATTGCGATGCCTAATACAATGTAGGAAAACCGTTCGAAACAGCTTCTGGTCGTCTCAGAATGGACGAATAAAGATCCTGTAACGTTTTCAAGGGAATCTTACACCATTCGTCCTGCAAAATAGTTGCAAGTTCAGATTAAAGTGATGGATATGGATAGTGATCACGCATCCTTCTCTCCAAAGTAGACCACAAAGAATCAGTAATATCCAGATCTGATGGCTGTGATGGCCACGGGAGATACGACAATTCATCCTCGTGCTCACAAAATATGTCCTGGATGATGCGAGACGTGTGAACGTGGGTCCTGCCGTCTTGGAATACATCACCACCAAAGGGGGGCGAACATTGTACCATAATATGCACCTAATAAGCTAACGTGGTCACATAATCCTTGGCAGTAATGCGGTGTTGCAGAGTACCCATGCGACGCTTGGAATGCCACGATATGGCTGTCGAAATCATCACCGAACCCCCGCCATGTTTCACTGTTTGGACGTAAACTCAGTCAGACTTTCGAAACATTATGCAACAAGACTCAACCGATCAAACAAATATCTTCCATTGTACCACTGTGCGCGTTTTATGTTTTCGTCGCCACGTTTTCGTGTTACGGACTTTGGCATCACTGATCTGTGGTTTTGGGATTCCAACTCGCCCTGTAATTTCCATCTTACGGTGCTGACAGAGCTCGCGAGGGCGACGTTCAGTTCTGCGGCGACATTTGCAGCCGCCGCCCTCTTATTTGTCGTCACGATCCTCTTCAATGACCATCTGCCACAATCACTTAACTAACGCACACTCTCGTCCGCGTTGTGACTTACACCCAAACCTCCGGATGTCAGACACTCACATATTTATTTACGCTGTATTTCATCGTTTGGAGGTTAGTTATTTGCACATAGGGCGCTTCTAACACTGTTTTCTACCGTAAGGCAACACCACACCAGAAATACTTCGCCAAACTTTGTATGTCGATAGAGTACCAACCAAAACACCGATTTAGTCTGTGCTGTGTGCTGTCGTCCGCCAGAACATGCGTGTAGACTGTAATCAAAAGTATCAGCAAAACTACAGGTACGGGAAAATCTTATCTGTGAATGATTGTCTTGTAGATATCGTCTTGTCCTGGTAGAGCATGAGGTCGTTGTACCAGAGGCCCTGTGTTCAAACCCCACTGACGACTCTCTTCTTCTGCCTACGAGAGAAACTGTTGCATGGGAGAACATTTTCCTGACGTGTAAAAGGACATTTGTAGCAATGTTCTTTTGGCAGTCTGCTTTCGCTTCGTCAGCTGACAGTAGCATACCTAGTACATTTATATAAATAGCTGTGATGTTCTGTCGGATATGTGCGGGAGAACGGACGCCACTCGTGATGAAGCAATCGGAACAGTAGAATAAAGAAACAACTGCATAACAAGAGCGAAAGTATTAACAGAGCCACGTAACGCTTTCACACACGATGTAGTACAAGAAAATTGTCATAATTGGAATTTCAACACAGGACTCTTGGTACTACGATTTAACACTCTACAAACATCCCCAGTGAAGCTGTACGTATTAGTTAACGTTTTTCCTGTGCTCTGGTAGACATGGTGTTGCTTTTAATTAACGTTTACGCCCGTTCTACTGGACGATATCACAGAGTGCGAACTAAAACGGAGTTTTGGTTGACTTTCTATCGACACAAAACGTTTTTTATCGATTCGAGTGTGTGACATGTAGAGGTTTGGGTGTTAGCAGATGATGTTTTCCCGCTGTACCTGTACGCAGTATAAGCCTTCGATACTGTACACGTTGAAGGTCTAAACACTTCGGCTTCTTGGTTACCACCAAACGAGCACCAACGATCTGCCCACGTTCGAAGCCACTTCGCCCGTAACGCACTCACAACTGCTCAGAACACTGCTCTAACAGCGACTGACATTTGCACCGTATTGAGGACGTTGCACATTGCCGTTCTTGGTTACGTACAACAGCGCAACCTGCCGGCTTGGCCAGCATCTGCATTTATGTTCAAGAGTGCATTTCTGACAGTGGTTCCATATTTTTGTCCAGCCCCTGTACGTATATATGGTCGTGCTATGGCATAGTGATGGAATAATAACGTACTAACCACAACTTTGCCTGCAGTTATAATACTGAATGAGTCAACGCAGTGGTAACGCTAAGCCTCGTATTTGGGACCACGATGCTTCAAATCACCATCCAGCTACCCAGATTGGGGTTTACGTGCATTCTCTAAATTGCACAACGGAAATGATGATTTCCATTGCCAGTCTGAGCTTGTGCTCCGCCTCTGATCACCTCTTTTTCTTCACTTTTCTAGTTGCATACACAGAAGTAGCGACACTATAAAGTTGTGCAATGGAAGAACACCAGCAGTGGATCGACGTTTAGTGCAAGCATTGATATTTGAGTCTCGGCATAGACAAATACGACGTGCTGCACGCAATTATGCGGAAAAATCCGTTATTGTATGATCACTGGGAAGCAGTCGTAGTCATGAAATGTCTGTGAACTTGCGCAGAGAGAGATTTCACGTGGAGCTACTGCTCAAAACTGATCTTAGGAAACGCATTTGTCAGATTGAGATCTAATGGGAGAATCTCCGGGAGTGTAATTCACATACGAAGGAGGTAACTCACAAAAACATCCGTCTTCCGATACTTGAATACGTTTCGTCACACTGAGACCATTAACAGGTAGAATTGATAGAGCAAACAGAGAAGGTCCAAAGAGCAGCGCGTTTCGTCAGAGTTTCCTGTATTCAACGGATGTTAACGGAGATACTTATTCGACTCCAGTGGCGGACGCAACAAGAGGGGTGTCGCGAACATAATTAAAATTCCCAGAGAGAAAGTTCCTAGAAGGCTCAACGGATATATTATTAATGTAGGTTAATTCTTACAAAGAAGAAAACAGTAACCAGCCACTATTAATACTGCTATTTATTTAGGTAAATAGCGCCGTTACCGGTTTCGAACTGGCAAGTTCATCATCAGACGGCTGTTCACATGATTTTGAAGATACACTTTACATTATCGTCCGTTTTTGATTTTTATTCTTCCACAGTGGCGAAGTATTTTTGGTGTGGTGTTGCCTTACGGTAGAAAACAGTGTTAGAAGCGCCCTATGTGCAAATAACTAACCTCCAAACGATGAAATAAGCGCAAATAAATATGTGAGGTTAAGTGGTTATGACACTTACGTCGAAAATAACTTGCCAGTTCGAAACCGGTAACGGCGCTATTTACCTAAATAAATAGTATTATTAATAGTGGCTGGTTGCTGTTTTCTTCTTTGTAAGAATTAACCTACATTAATTGTACACAGCCACGGACTCACCATGTCAGTTTTAGACAAAGTAGGATATATTATTCCTTCCTACATACGTAAGTAGGTTGTTTAGGTTTTTATGTTGGTAACGCCACGTAGCGCTCTGTATGAAAATCACTGACTGTGCTGTGTGCAGTCTGTGGCTGGTTTGCATTGTTGGAATATTTGCTATTGTAGTGTTGGGCAGTTGGATGTGGAAAGCGCGTAGCGTTGCGCAGTTGGAGGTGAGCCGCCAGCAGTGGTGGATGTGGGGGGAGAGATGGCAGAATTTTGAGAGCGGACGATCTGGACGTGTGTAAAGAGTAAATTTGTAATACTGGATATCATGAACTGAGATATATATATATATATATATATATATATATATATATATATATATATATATATATATATTAGTTCTCTATCAAAATCTTTCATTTGCTAGCAAATCAGTAGTTAGTGCCTTCAGTAGTTAGAATCTTTTATTTAGCAGGCAGTAGTGGCGCTCGCTGTATTGCAGTAGTTCGAATAACCAAGATTTTTGTGAGGTAAGTGATTTGTGAAAGTTATAGGTTAATGTTAGTCAGGGCCATTCTTTTGTAGGGATTATTGAAAGTCAGATTGCGTTGCGCTAAAAATACATTGTGTGTCAGTTTAGTGATGATCAGAATAAGTAAAGAGAGAAATGTCTGAGTACGTTCAATTTTGCTCAGCTGTTTGAAAATCAAATAACGTAAGAGGTTTATCAGCACAGTAATTCATTAATTATTCAAAGAGGACGTTTCACATATACCTCGTGAAAAGATCATGAATGTAAAGGCAGAGAGAGTCCAGCTCACTTGAAGGCTTACTAGCAGCCGTTATCCCAGCGGACAATGCGAGAGTGAAACCAGAAACAGGAAGAGCAGACAGTGTTACACAGAGTACCTTCCTCCAGAGTCCACAAGCTCGCTTACAGAGTGTACACTAAAACTATGCCAAAACTAAACTCCATCGCAACAGGCCTCGGAAGGCCCAACGGTACAGACCGACCGTCGAGTCATCCTCAGCCGCTAGTCGTCACTGGATGCTGATATGGAGAGCATGTGGTCAGCGTACCGCTCGCACAGCTCTCCCGGCCGTTGCCAGTCTTCGTGATCGGAGCCGCTACGTCTCACAAGGGAACCCTCCACACTGGAAATCACAGATTTTGATGCGCTTAAAATGTGTTGTAGAGGCACTTACCCTGACTACCTGGCTATTTGGTTTTTTAGCGACGGGCCTTGGTTTTTGAAAAAATCGATTTTGAAGTTCATGGTCTGCTTTGTATAACCGTAACATTACATCTACTCCGCGCAAGTCAGCGGTAAACGTTCTCGGCTACCGCGCTGGAGGTTCCGTATTCGAATCCTGCTCGAAACTGGTGTACGAAGAATTTTTGTGTTCTGTAATTCTTCCGCACGTGCGACAGAAATTTTTTTTGTACGTTTATCGATTCAACTTTATACGATCATCTATTCACTAAAGATAGGAAAGAGAGCACCTGCACCTTAAAGGCTCCTTATTTCCAGCCCTGCGATGTTTATTTTTATCGACAGGTGAAAATCTTCAAGAAAATTATTCAGAATGCTCCCGACTTGATGAAAGACAATAGAGAGATCGCTTCTAGGGAAGATTCGATAAAATTAAATTCGCTAATCCTGCATCAATTCAGCGCACATAATTTTGAAAACATGAATAGGTACGCATGGTTCGCATCGAAATTAGCGGATGAAAGAGAAGTCTTTTCGAATGCAAAAGAATTGTGTTTCCCGGTATCGCTCATGAAGAAACCGTGCGCCTGCAAGGCGGTTGCTTTCATAAAATGCGCGTGGCGCTGCGAAAATTTGTGCTTCGGTTGTTTCTGTTATAAGTATCACATACAACACTGTTCTGGCACATCAAGCAATGTGGACGATGAAAAATAAGATTTTGTAATATTGTATGACAGAAGAAATTAGTAGCTTAATACAGGGTGATTCAAAAATAATACCACAACTTTAAAAATGTGTATTTAATGAAAGAAACATGATATAACCTTCTGTTATACATCATTACGCCGAGCGAGGTGGCGCAGTGGTTAGCACACTGGACTCGCATTCGGGAGGACGACGGTTCAATCCCGTCTCCGGCCATCCTGATTTAGGTTTTCCGTGATTTCCCTAAATCGTTTCAGGCGAATGCCGAGATGGTTCCTTTGAAAGGGCACAGCCGATTTCCTTCCCAATCCTTCCCTAACCCGAGCTTGCGCTCCGTCTCTAATGACCTCGTTGTCGACGGGACGTTAAACACTAACCACCACCATACATCATTACAAAGAGTATTTAAAAAGGTTTTTTTTTCACTCAAAAACAAGTTCAGAGATGTTCAATATGGCCCCCTCCAGACACTCGAGCAATATCAAGCCGATACTCCAACTCGTTCCACACTCTCTGTAGCATATCAGGCGTAATAGTTTGGATAGCTGCTGTTATTTCTCGTCTCAAACCATCAATGGTGGCTGGGAGAGGTGGCCGAAACACCATATCCTTAACATACCCCCATAAGAAAAAATGCTTGCTGGATGCGTGCTACATTTTCATCACTCGTTCTCGGCCGTCCAGAACTTTTCCCTTTGCACAAACACCCATTCTCTGTAAACTGTTTATACCAACGTTTAATACACCACCTATCAGGAGGTTTAACACCATACTTCGTTCGAAATGCACGCTGAACAACTGTCGTCGATTCACTTCTGCCGTACTCAATAACACAAAAAGCTTTCTGTTGAGCGGTCGCCATCTTAGCATCAACTGACGCTGACGCCTAGTCAACAGCGCCTCAAGCGAACAAATGTACAACTAAATGTAACTTTATAGCTCCCTTAATTCGCCGACAGATAGTGCTTAGCTCTGCCTTTTGTCGTTGCAGAGTTTTAAATTCCTAAAGTTGTGGTATTCTTTTTGAATCACCCTGTATATCTTTATAATTTCGCACACCTTACACTCTTTGCTGATATTCTCTGAAATAAAATTGAAAAACTCGGTCGATTTTGAAAAGAAAAGAAGCACACGAGCAAGATTTGAAAACGGCACCTTCTGCGCGGTAGACGTGAACCTTTACCGCTGCGCTACGCTGACTTGCTCGGAATATATGCAATGTTACAGGTATACAAAGCACGCAATGGACTTCAAAATCGATTTTCTCAAAACCAAGGCCCGTCGCTTAAAAAAACGGATAACCAGGTACTCAGGGTAAGTTGCTCTACAACATATTTGAAGCGCATCAAAATCCGTGATTTACAGTATGGAGGGTCCGCTTGTCAGTCGAGTAGCTATTCAGCTGGCCCACAGCGCTCGGCAGACGCGGATGCCCCCCAGTCAAAGTGCACGTCAACTCGCCAGCGCTTAGCTTAGGTGGTCTGACGGGAACCGGTGTTACCACTGCAGCAAGAAGGCACAGACTATACACCACTCCATCAGAGGTAAGTGGACACCTTATGTAATATGGACTTCAGCAATGGATTTCGACATAGTCGGATCCGCCAGTACCAAAGCAGGCGGGGAGCATTGTGTGTCACTAGACAACAACAGCGGAATGGTTCGATCAGGAGAGCTAAATTACTTCGAACGTGGACTAATCATTGGGTGTCACGTGGAACATATCAACCCTGCTAAGACTACCCAAATCTACTGCTGGTGATGAGACTGTGAAGCCGAAACGCGTAGGAACAACCACGTCTAAACCAAGACCAAGCGGACCTCATGTACTGATGCACAGAATCGTTCGAGCATTTTAAAAAATAACGTAAAATGAGCGGAAGGAAGGAATCAATTTTGAGTCCCAAAGTGCTATCAAATGGCTAGGTAGCGTAGTGACTGTGCTTAGGGACGTAAGACGAATGGGGTAGAAGGATCGAGCAGCTCCTTATAAGCCACACATTTTTGTAGTCAGCCCTAAGCGATGCATGAAGTGGCATAAAAAGCGACGCCACTGGTGAGTGGGTGACTGGAAACGAATTATTTGGACTGATGAATCCCGCTACACCCTGTGGCAATCCGATGGAAAGCTTTGGGTTTGGCGAATGCCTGGATAAGTTACCTACCATCACATCTAGCATCTACGGTGAAGTTCGGAGGAGGTGGTGTTACGGTAAGGGGATGTTTTTGTGGTTTGTGTGTGTTGTGTACATAGTTCCGCGTAGTCAGCACGTACACAACTTTCTCACTAGAGAGCGCCCCGCTAAGCACAACAGAGCAGACACAGCGCTCGTCCGTCTCCGCACTACGAGATGGCGCTGCCATAGAGACAGACCAAATTCTGCTTCCGCCGATCCGCGTATTAATATGTAACACAGCCAATGAGATTGCTGCTAACGTAGAACCTTTTCTCCTCGCGGATCACACTCGCGCAGTGATACATGAATGCGCGAGGTATTATACGAGTGTACAGACCTCCGGTTAGTCAGTCTGCATTTGTCTGTACCAGTCTGCATTAGTCTGTACCAGTCTGTACGAGTTCTACAGTTGTCTGTACTAGTCTAGTCAAGTTTCAGTCTGCGCCTAATAAGATTACTATATTCCTGTACATAGCCCTTAAGATAAATGTATAGACACTTTTGTCAAGTATCAGAGATACATGTGAGAATAAGATTAACTACCAATACCAAAGGAACTTCAGACTGTCAATTGTAAATAGCATCCAGAACCCAAGTTAAGTAATTTTTATGGTTGTTATTATTTTAATAAATGTGTGTGAAAATTAATCAAGTTCTGTTTAAAGTTGGTCACCGTCAATCTGCTACTCTAAGCGTGCAAGTGGCATTTCTATCGTCTGACCTAACGGCAGAAGATAAACACGCCACGATAAGACCACGAGACATATTGCTGACACTCACCTACTTCGTTAGAGCGACAAGTTAAATAATCTGATGGTGTATGTACTGAAGGTCTTACAGTACGCCCACCACAGTGTGTGACCCTCTTATTCCGCTTAAGAAAACGCCGAATGAGGAAGGATAAAAGTACGTTTTGCAGCACTGATTACTGCGTACGGTGGGAGAATAGTTCAGCGTGACTGTTACCGTGCCGTAAAGCGGCGTCTGTGAGGCATAGGTTCGTGGACAATAATATTCCTGAAATGGACTAGCGCCGGCCAGTGTGGCCGAGGGTTCTAGGCGCTTCAGTCCGGAACCGCGCGAGCGCTATGGTCGCAGGTTCGAATCCTGCCTCGGGCGTGGATGTGTGTGATGTCCTTAGGTTAGTTAGGTTTAAGTAGTTCTAAGTTCTAGGGGACTGATGACCTCAGATGTTAATTCCCATAGTGCTCAGAGCCATTTGAACCAAATGGACTAGCCTGCACAGGGTCCTGGCCTGTACGCAATGAGATGAGTTGCGACGTCGACTTCGCTCGAGAACCCAGACTCCAACATCACTACCGTCTCTGGTTTCAACTTTTGAGAAAAAATGGGACGCCATTCCTCCACAGATATTCAGACACCTTTCTGAGAGTGTCCCAAGCAGAGTTCACGCCGTCATAAAGGCTAAGGGTGGACACACACTATATTAGTGTCCAAAAATAGGTGTCCACATACTTTTTGATCAGATAGCATAGGTGTTAAAAGTGATAACTGAAAAATCCAAAATGGGTGTAGCTACTGTCGCGCAGGCTGTGTACGCTGCGGTGCGACCGGTACGGTGGCGGCTGTCCTGTGAGAGAGGTGATGGAAGCGGGGGCAGGTGGAGGCGGCCGTCGGCTCCATCGCGCGGCGGACGGACACGGCGACAGCGCGCGCAGTAAATTTAACCCGGCCGGCCGGCACGGCGCGAGTATAAATAGTGCGCTGGCAGCGCGCCCAGCGGCCCGCCGCGGCCCCGTGTCGCCAAACAGGTGCGCCTCGCCAGCAAAACCACACGGCCGCGGTCCCGGCTGGTAAGCCCACCAGCGATCGCCAGGCGCATCTCCCCATACCGTGTGACACACGCACACTGCCGGCCGTCAACATTGCAACACCATGAAGGTGGCAAGCAACAGACGACGTCAGGCAAATTGCCGTGAAGTACAGCGTGAGTCAAAAAGGACTTGACAACTTTGGAATGATATAGAACTTTGTCAGGTAGCTTACATGAATTAGTAGACGTCTCATTTTTATAGAAAACAACCTGAAGTTTGATTCACGTTGTACACCAGTACCCCGTTCCGCCACCAGTAGCGCCAGAGTAGAGCACAGTTAAAATGGCTGCTTTCACTGGTACGGAGTGTGCTCGTTGTGTGTTTAGGTTACGTGAAACGAACTCTGCAACGTCTGTTCGACGGAAATTTCGCGCCGAATACGCTAAAGAACCTACAAGTAGGCCTGCAGTTTACTCTTGGTACAATAACTTCGTCGCACAAGCTATGCCCGACCTGCTCCAACGAATGTGAAAAGAGATTCATTACCATTGGGATGTTTGCCGCATCATAAATGCTAGTCTCAGCGAACCAAAATGACACTTGACACTTTTATGTGAAACTTGAGGGTGTTTGCCACAAAATGACAAATTCCTGGTTCTGTAAGTCATCTCAATAAATTTCTATATCATTCCAAAGTTGTGGAGTCCTTTTTGACACATGCTGTATACTACGCGCATAGACACATACAAGATTAGTGTTTCTGTTCAACCGCATGAAGCAGATAGGTGATACGCCATCTGCAGGATGGATGGAAGTTAACATTTGAATTTTGAACTTCTATTGATGCTATGTATAGAGAGGAATGAAGTTATCTTGTTTTGTGGACAATGACTGTGCGGAAACGGGGGGGGGGGGGGGGGGTAGTTTAAATGAATGGGGCAGGACGGTCGACCATCTCCTTATAAACCACACTTTTCTGCAATCAGTGCTAAGCGATACTTGACGTGGTGTAAAGATCGACGCAACTAGACTGTAGGTGACTGGAAACGAGTGGCTTGGAATGGTGAGTCACGCTGTACTCTGTGCCAATCCAAAGGAAGGATTTGTGTTTGGCGAATGTCCGCATAATGTACCTGCCATCATGTGTAGCGCTTCAGTGAAGTATTGAAGAGTTCGTGTATGCCATTCTTTTCTTATTTTTTCCAGATCCTTTGAAGCCAAGGATATGCCCAAAAGATCAAGCACTGAGGAGAGAGCCAAAATTGCAGGAAGGTATGAGGTGTGGTAGCCTGTAATTCAGGTCCATCGTTGGTGGAGTGGACAACATGGGAGGCTAGATATTCTGGGTCCAGCAACAATTAAAAACCGCCATAGAAAACTACTGACTCCTGGAAGTATCGTTGAGTTCGAGAGATCAGGGAGGCCCTCGACTTCGGGATCAGAGGGAAGCCTATCAATCTCAACAAGGTAGTCTTCAAGAGACAGCCGCCTTATATGCTGTACCTTGCGTGCAGTTCTCCACATTACAGAAGCTTCATTTTGTCCAAACGTTGTATCCAAATGATTCTCTTAGGCGTGTTGAAATTTGTGAAATGATGCTCATGTGGCATGAAGATCATCTACACCGGTTTCAGCAAATTCTGTAGTGTGATGAAGTTATATTTCATGTAGAGGTCTTCATTATCGTGATAGCAGTCGTTGGGCAGAAGATGATCGCAAACGCAAGCCGAAAGTAACAGTGTGGTGTGGATTAACTTCGTTCCACTCTGTTGGCCCCTACCAGTTGAGAGACACTATGAACACTAGTGAACACTAGACGATAACTGGAAATGTTACAAAACTTTGAATGGTCTACATTCCGTGAATGGGACGAGTCACACGAACTGTTGTGTATGCAAGATGGAGCTACTCCGTATTACGCCTTGTCCGTAAGACAGTGGTTGATGAACGCTTCAGCCAACCATGGATAGCTCGCCGATGTCACACACAATGGTCAGCGCCGAGTCCAGACCTCATCCCATGCGATTTCTTTTTGTATAGAAGTGGAATAAGGAAGAAGTGTATCGCAACAAATCACAAACTCTTGCTCAACTTGAGAATAAGATCTATGAGGTCTTTACGAGCTGTTCCTGCCGAGTTCTTGAGAAAAGTCGTACCAAAGGTATCTGTGTGTTTAAGACAGTGTCCAGAAAGTTCTGGAGCACATACTGAGTTGTAGGTTTTAGAAAGACAATGATACACAATAAAGTACATGTGTGCAAAAAACTGAGTTTATTCCTAAAATATTTTAGAAGGGGAGAAGTATTAAAAAATTGGGTGTTAATTTCGACACACCATGAACAGATTGGCAGAGAATTTCTCATTCAGAAATCACATTAGAAAATTGCTTGTTTGTTAGAAGTCATACAAAAATAAGTAACAACTTCCATCACGTGTAGGAATTCTATCGCAGCAGCACAGACATCTCTCAAGGCTACAGTTTATCGTCCCATGATATTGGTGTTCGTGTTGGTTAGGATACCCCTACTTCACACTAGAATAGAATCGATGAGTTCAGGACTAGGATCCGAAAGGACAGTCGTGTTGTTCGCTTGACAGTGTAGGATCGTATAACGACGATACGTAATGATTCAGGAAGAGAAGCAACCACATGCACATTGCGACGACGTTAGGAGTACTATGGGTTGTCAGAACTGTGATCACTGTCGCGGCTTCTCTCGACCTGACAACAGAGGACGCGTGGCGACCGTGGTGCACCGCACAGCACTGGACACAGGAGCGGCACCGCGTCCTCCCTTGAAACTGTCCCTGGGTCCGCGTACAGCACCACGTGGGGCGCAGAGGGGACGGGTAAAGGCATGGAAACACCGAGGCAAAAGCATGCTTGCATATAAACGCAGATGCTAGCCAAGAATGCAGGTGGCGTTGTTGTATTCGACCCCGAACGACACCTGTGCAATGCCCTAAAACATTGCAAGTGTTAGTCGCGATCAGAAAAGTGTTCTGTCTAGTTGTGAGTGCATTATGTCGGAGATAAGTGAATTAGAACGTAAGCAAATTGTTGGTGGTTGTATGGTGCGCGCTTTCGTAACCAAGCGAGCCGAAGTGTTGGGTGTTTCAAGAGACACTGATCGATATTTACCCCACTTACAGGGAAAGCGGAAAACATCACTCGCTAAGTCGCAATTGAGACGAAAATGCATGGCGACTGATCGTGACAGACAGTCCGTGAAGAGAATTGTGACGAAAAGTAAGAGAACGACAGTTGCAAAAATCACTGTAGAACTGAATGTCGCACTCGCCAACCGTGTCAGTACCAAAACAATACGAAGGGAGCTCTATAAACTAGAAATTGCACTGCGAACTGGAGTTCCAGAACCACTCTGCAGCGGTGCAAACACCCGTAGTAAGAAAACGTGATGTCGAAGCCATAAAACCTGGACTATGGAGCAATGCAAGAAAGTCATTTTATTGAATTAGTCTTTTTTCAGACTGTTTCCAATTACGGGCCGAGTTTACTGACTAGGAGTGAAGGATGCCGGAGATTCGGTGACGGTTTGGCAGTCATATCGCGGTATTCCATGGGTCCCATGGGTACTGTGGAAGGTTGTATTACTGCCAAGGATTATGTGACCATTTTGGATGATCAGGTCCATCCCATAGCATAATATTTGTTCCCCAAAGTTTATGCTGTGTTTCAAGATGGCAGGACACCTATTCACATAGCTCGACTCGCTGTAGCATCTCCCCTGGCCATAACAGTCACCAGGTCTCACTATTAGTCATAGTGGTCTCGTTTGAAAAGGACGGAGCGTGGTCGCTGTCCATTAGCATTACCTGAATTTGGCACTATTTTGCAGGGAGAATGCCATAAGATTCCTTTGAAGGGCATACGGGATCTGTATTTTTCCATTCCGAGAGGACTGCAAGCTCTTTTGAATGGCAACGGGTTTCCTATATCGTATTGGAAACGGTATTTGTTTTGTTTCTGACAATACCATATTTTTGTCTACGCCCTTTGTAGGTGTATGGAGGCTTCGAAGAAAAACACTTCGTCAGAATTTATTCATCGACAAACGGGCTCAGTACTTGGCGTGATGGTATAGGGAGTGTGTGTGTGTGTGTGGGGGGGGGGCTTTGTATAGACAATACGACCACCTCTTGTTCCTATATCCAATAGTTTGGATAGCACGCGTTACTTCATGAGCCGTTAGCTGTGTCCTGTACTCGAGGTCTCCGTGACGTCATCTCTCAACAAGTTAACGAAAGACCTCATGTTGCCGATATAGTCCTGACGTACCTCAGTACAGGGGGTGCTGGACTAGCACGGTCTCTAGATCTGATCATAGGCTGCCAAAAGACTAGCATGCCACCACTGGACTGATGAATCCTGACGTAGAATGGTACGGTGTACTCATGCTCGTCATTTTAGCTCAGTTCGACTCGATGTCCAGCCGGGCTAGATCCGTTATTGTCGCCACAGGTTGCAGCTCTGTGTACTAAATTTCTCATCCTGTGAACCCGCGTACCACCTACAAGTTTAAAAACGGAGGAGGGGGGAGGAGGAGGAAATTAGTGTTTAACGTCCCGTCGACAGCGAGATCATAAGAGACGGAGCACAAGCTCGTATTAGGAAAGGTCCGAGTAGGAAAACGGCCGTACGCTTTCGAAGGAACCATCCCGGCATTTGCCTTAAGTCATTTAGCGAAATCGCAGAAAACCTAGATCGGAATGATCGGATGCGGGTTTGAATCTTGTCGTCCTCCCGATTGCGAGTCCAGTGTGCTAACCAATGCGCTAGCCTGCTCGTTTTTAATCAGGTATCCTTCGAGTTATACTGTATACAAACAATAAGAAAACTTGCGTTATTCTTCACGTTGCAATTTTTTTGTCTAGCAGTGCAAACATACAGTCTAAAGTGTAAAGGCCGAATTTTGCAAAACGACGTTGCCAGATTTTATTCATCGATATACGGGGCCAACACTTGGCGTGATGGTATGGGGGAGGGGGGGGGGAGGGCATTGTGTAGACAATACGACCGCCTGTTGTTCGTATATCTGGTAGTTTGGATAGCATCCGTTAGTTCATGAGCCGTTAGCTGTGTCCTATATTCGAGGTGTCCGTGTCGTCATCTCTCTACTAGATAACGCAAGAGCTCATATTGCCGATATAGTCCTGGTGTACCTCAGTACAGGGGGTGCTGGACTAGCACGGTCTCTAGGTCTGGTCATAGGCTGCCACCAGTCGACTGATGAATCCTGACGTAGAGTTCTTGAAGTGATGAGTGATGAGTCACCTCATGATAAGCAACGAAGTTCATTTCCTTTCATCTGGGTATGTTAAACATCAGAACTTCCGGCTGTTGCTTAGATGAAAACACTAAAAACTTCGTTAACATCCCCTCCACAGTGACAAACTGACACTGTGGTGAGAGTTTGAATTGTATGCGACGGTATGTAACGGTTGAAAAACTTTACTGTGATTGTAGAGCGTTCCTCGTGGATCGTTTGAGCGATTTTTTGTAGGCTAATCTGAATTAGTTTCCAGACTTGATACACCACAACATCAAATTATTCGTCTCAACTTTCTCTACACTACTGTGCGACGTTGCAAACAATGACAATGTTTGGGTAACACAGAAAATAAATAACAGTCCACATTAAATGTGTTCTATCTCGGAAACCATTCGGAATAGCGTGTATGTGCATATGAAGTTTTTTGTTCAGAACCACTAATACTGTCACCCCTCAAAACAGGCACCTTTCCTCCCGATTCACCCTGTAGATCGCTACCATCATACGCAGTTTCAACAGCAGTGCAAATCCGCGATTCCAGAACACTGTCTTGGCACCGGTCATCCGATTGAATAGAGCACTTCCAGTTGCAAAGATGTTCTGTCAGTTGTTAGTAAAAGAGTATGCAGGCATCTGTTGTTGTCGCTGTTGTTGTGTTCAGTCCGGAAACTGGTTTGATGCAGCTCTCCATGCTGGTCTGTCCTGTACTAGCCTCTTCATCTCTGCATAGCTACTGCAACCTACATCCATCTGAACCTGCTTACTGTATACAAGTATTAGACTATCTCCTTGATGCCTCAAGATCTACGCTGTCAACTGTTTCCGTCTTTTAGCCAAGTTGTGCCATAAATTTCTTTTTTCTATTTTCGGAGACTTCTGTTTTCTTCTTGTACGAACTGCCCATCGTCTAAGTTTCATTTCCATACAAGGCTATCGTCCAGACAAACACCTTTCGAAGACTTAAATTTAAATTAGATATTAACAAATTGCTCTTTCTGAGAAATGCTTTTCTTGCTATTGGCAGTCTGCATTTCTTATCTTCCCTACTTTGGCCATCATCAGTTATTTTGCTGTCCAAATAACAAAACTCATTTAATACTTTTACTGTCTCATTCCGTAATCTAATTTTCTCAACTTCGCCTGATATACTTCGACAACGTTCCATTATGATTGTTTTACTTTTATTGATGTCTATTTTAGACTCTCTTTTCAAGACACTATCCATTCCGCTCAACAGCTCTTCCAAGTTCTGATGCGGCTCTGACAGACCTCAAACTCTTTATATCACCTCCCTGAACTTTAAATCCTTTTCCTTGCTGGTTTCGTTTGCAACTTGTTCAGTCTACAGACTTACAACATTGAGGGTAGGCTGTAACTACCTCGCTCCCTCCTCAACTATGGCATCCCTTTCATGTCGTCCGTCTCTTTACAACTGCAGTACGGTTTCTGTGCAAGTTGTAAATAACTTTCCGTTCACTGTATTTTATTCCTGTTACCTTCAGAATTTCAAAGAGCGTAGTCCAGTCCATGTAGTAAAACGCTTACTCTAAATCTACAAATCCTATGAACGTAGGTTAGCCTTTCTTCACCCTACACTATGTGATCAAAAGTATCCGGACACCTGTCTGAAAATGACTTACAACTACGTGGCGCCCACCATCGATAACGCTGAAATTCAGTATGGTGTTGGCCCACCCTTACCCTTGATGACAACTTCCACTCTCGCAGGCATACGTCCACTCAGGTGCTGGAAGGTTTCTTGGGAAATGGCAGCCCATTCTTCACAGAGTGCTGCACTAAGGAGAGGTATCGATGCTGGTCGGTGAGGCCTGGCACGAAGTCGGCGTTACAAAACATCCCAAATCTATCGGATTCAGGTCAGGACTCTGTGCAGGCCAGTCCATTACAGGGATGTTATTGTCGTGTAACCACTCCGCCACAGGCCGTGCATTATGAACGGGTGGTTGATCGTGTTGAAAGATGCAATCGCCATTCCCGAATTGCTCTTCAACAGTGGGAAGCAAGAAGTGGCTGAAAACATCAATGTAGGCCTGTGCTGTGATAGTGCCACACAAAACAAAAAGGTGTGCAAGCCCCCTCCACGAAAAACACGACCACACCATAACATCACCGCCTCCGAATTTTACTGTTGGTACTACACACGCTGGCAGATGACGTTGACCGGGCATTCGCCATACCCACACGCTGCCATCGGATTGCCACATTGTGTACCGTGATTCGTCACTCAAAACAACGTTTCTCCACTGTTCAGTCGCCCAATGTTTACGCTCCTTACACCAAGCGAGGCGTTGTTTGGCATTTACCGGCGTGGTGTGTGGCTTACGAGCAGCCGCTCGACCATGAAATCCAAGTTTTCTCACCTCCCGCCTAGCTGTCATAGTACTTGCAGTGGGTCCTGATGCAGTTTGGAATTCCTGTGTGGTGGTCTGGATAGGTGTCTATTACACATTACGACCCTCTTCATCTGTCAGCGGGCTCTGTCAGTCAATAGACGTGGCCAGCCTATACGCTTTTGTGCTGTACGTGTCCCTTCACGTTTCCACCTCACTATCACATCGGAAACAGTGGACCTAGGGATGTTTAGGATTGTACAAATCTCGCGTATATTTGTATGACACAAGTGACACCCAATCACCTGACGACGTTCGAAGTCTGTGAGTTCCGCGGAGCGCCCCACTCTGCTCTAAAATGGTTCAAATGGCTCTGAGCACTATGGGACTCAACTGCTGAGGTCATTAGTCCCCTAGAACTTAGAACTAGTTAAACCTAACTAACCTAAGGACATCACAAACATCCATGCCCGAGGCAGGATTCGAACCTGCGACCGTAGCGGTCTTGCGGTTCCAGACTGCAGCGCCTTTAACCGCACGGCCACTTCGGCCGGCCCACTCTGCTCTCTCGCGATGTCTAATGACTACTGAGGTCGCTGATATGGAGTACGTAATACGAAAAACGTGTTTTGTGGGTGTCCAGATACTTTTGATGACATATTATATCTTCTAAAATAAATTGTAGGCTCAATACTGCCCTGGAATGTTACTACATTTCTCCGGAACCCGCGACAGTTTTTCAGAAAAATCCTATATATGACCCGTGCAGAATTAACACGGTGAGCGGGGACACTTGAGCAGTTTAGCTGCATCAGCCATCACTACACGAGAAAGTAAGTGCGGAGAGATACAATGAAGCCGGAAGCCCGTCTTGCGGGGGCTGCCGCCTACGCAGCAAGTCCCGTGGAGCGGCCGGACCAGCCGGTTGTCATATATGGAGTGCTGCCGGCGTGCGTGTGTGGGCAGCCGGTGCTCCTTACGCTTACGACATGCGCGGCACTTCACAGGCTCTTCGGCATCGCCGCCGCCAACAGCGCTCGCTGCTTAGTGCCGGTATCCATGTTTTACGTAGCGCGCTTCCTCATCTTTTTCTGCCAGTTGGCGTTCCAGATGACGTCTGGCGGTACAAATCACCTGCTCAGCAATCGAACACAAAGGAGGAGGTTCCACACCGTGCAGCCTCGCAATAATCGTACTCCATCCTACTTAACAGGCACGTATCGAACAGTCATTTGCTGTCGATTAATCGAGGTTAACCTGCTGCTAAATTTGCCTTACACAGTGTTACGGAGGGTATCTTTGCTACCGCTGTCTTTCCCACCCTTGCCTGTGCTATCTGCGAACGACGCAAGGGGAGAACAATTGTCGGAATAACTCTGCACGAACTCCAATTTCCCTGATTTCCCCTTAGTCGTCATTTCACGTGACATATGCGGGAGGAAGTAATACGTTGTGGTCTTTGCGGAACGCACTCTCTCGGAATTTCGACAGCAAACCCCTCCGTGATGCACAACGTATCTCTTGTAGCATAAGTGCCGAAGAAGTTTGTCGAGTTAACGTTCTCCAGCCGACTAAACGGTTTCGTTGCAAAACTTACCGCTCTTTATCTCTTCCATTAATCTAGCTTGGTAGGAGTCTCAAACTGACACGCAGCAGCAGATCGAGCAAGTTTTGCTTTCGTGAATATGTTATACACGATGCCCGAAAGATAATGGTAAGGGCTAGCGTATTCAAGTACAGGGATACGTGAACTGGCAGAATACGGCACTGCGGTCGGCAACGCCTATATAAGACAACAAGTGTCTGGCGCAGTTGTTAGATCGTTTACTGCTGCTACAATGGCAAGTTATCAAGATTTAAGTGAGTTTGAACGTGGAGTTATAGACGGCGCACGAGCGATGGGACAAAGCAGCTCCGAGGTAGCGAAGAAGAGGGTATTTTCCCGTACGACCATTTCACAATCAAATCTCCGACGTCGCTGTGGCCGGAAAAAGATCCTGTAAGAACGGGACCAACGAAGATTGAAGACAATCGTTCAACGTGTCAGAAGTGCAACCGTTCAGCAAATTGCTGCAGGTTTCATTTGTGGACCATCAACAAGTGTCAGCGTGCGAACCATTCGACGAAACATCATCGATATGGGCTTTCGGATTCGAAGGCACATTCGTGTACCCTTGATGACTGGACGACACAAAGCTTTACGCCTCTTCTGGGGCCGTCAGCAACAACATTGGATTGCTGATAACTGGAAACATGTTACCTGGTTGGACGAGTCTCGTTTCAAATTCTATCGAATGGATTGACGTGTATGGGTATGGAGAGTACCTGATTAATCCATAGACCCTGCATGTCAGCAGGGGACTGCTCAAGCTGGTGGAGGCTCTGTAATGGTGTGGGTCATACCAAGTTGGATTGATGTGGGACTGCTGATACGTCTAGATACGACTCTGAAAAGTGACACGTACGTAAGGATCTTGTCTGATCACCTGCATCCATTCTTGTCCATTGTGGGTACCGACAGACTTGGACAATTGCAGTAGAACAATGCGACACCTCAGACGTCCAGAATTGGTACAGAGTGGCTCCAGGAACACACTTCTGGGTTTAAGCACTTCCACTGGCCACCAAACTCCCCGGACATGAACATTATTGAGCGTATCTGGGATACCTTGCAATGTGCTGTTCAGAACAGAACTCCACCCCCTCGTGTTCTTACTGATTTATGGACAGCCCTGCAGCATTCATGGTGTCAGTTCTCTTCAGCACTACTTCAGACATTAGTCGAGTCCATGCCACGTCGTGTAGCGGCAAGGGACTTCTGAACGCTCACGGGGGCCCTACACGATATTAGGCAGGTATACCAGTCTCTTTGGCTCTTCAGTGCATAAGCTTAAGATGGCTGGTAAGATTCTCAATGTGACCTCTGCTTTTCCTACTATTTGTTTTATGTCCTCAACTTTAGGCTACTTCAGACGGTTACCCCTTAGTATTTTAAGGTTGTCCGTGTTTCCAGCGGTATGTCACCAACAGTAAGCGATCTCTTCGGCTTTTCATTCACAATAAGTTACATTTATGTATTACGTTCAGTTTCAACTGCCAGTCTTTGCACCAATCGTCGATCCTCTATACAATCTGGTTACAGTCTTCTGGTACTGCAAACTTTGTGTAGGTACGGAATTGACTGCTTATGTGTAAGGCTGACAAAAATAAAACTAGACCAGAAAACGTTCATGCGCTTTAAGATAGGCAACCCGTCGTACATCATCTCCCCAGTGTGCGGATGATGTAAATTGGGTTGCCTATTTTAAGGTGCAGGAAACATTTTCCGAACCAGTTTTATTTCGGCCGCCCTATATACACAGGGTGAACCAGAACGCCACCGACAAATTTGGAGTGGTGGTGGTAGTATGAACCAAAACAAGAAAGAAAGTCTAAATAGCATACGTTAAGAGCTATGTGCAATTGTTCAGTAGAACAGATGACATACTGTGAAACACATTTGCGCTATTGAACAAGTGCTCATAGCATCTCTCGAAATATGGAAAGCAAACAGCTTGCAGTTGAAGAGATTTGTCTCGCAGTAGCGAAGATGGACAAGTGCTCATAGCTCTTAAATTATTCATTTTAGAGCCCATGTACAGTAGGTCTATACTACCACCTCAGAAAGTTAGTCAGTGACGTTCTGGTTCACCCTGTGTAGGCAGGGTGTTTTGAAGTCTTTGCATCAGACATCTGGGGGTGATAGTATACGCGATTGGAACAACCTTTGTCAGAGACAAAACTTTCACTACGTTTCTCAGTGGAGCTAGACATCTTTTTATTGACTCTGCCGTCCTTGGGGTGACGAGATTTCACTGAACTAGCAGGATCTACTAACCAGGTGTGCCGAATATGAATATTAGCTAACCTAGTAATTTTACAGAGCGATTTTCAACAACAAAACCTTAAGAATCAATGTCTCTAAGAGGAGAAAGGTAATTTAGAAGCGAATCAAGAACTCGGCCTACAACCCTTCACACAGAACAGCTGACTGGATTACAGGCAATACACACAGCATACGCACAGCGCAGTGTGTGTGCGCACCACCGCCTCTCGGGGGCATAACCGATACTAAAAGACGTCTTGCGTCGCCGGAAAGCATCAGGGAACATTTTGTTTCCAAGAAAAGTTATTCCCCATGACGTGATCTATCACCCTTTGACGTTTGAGACACCCTGTATTAATATTTTTCCCAGTTGCTTGTAACACACCGTGTTTCCAGTGACCGGTAAACTGCTGCCGGGAGGAGAGCGAGCTCTTTTGTATAATCTCCGTAATGATCCACCCTAATGCCTCCACTAATATTACGCAGGAAGTATGACGGTCGCTACGCCTCCGTATGGGTCTGAATTTCTAACTTCAGCGCCGTGTGATCTTCACACGAGGCTTATGTTGGACGATGTGCCATGTTTTTTGCCTCGATTTGGAGCATGGGCTCCAGGATTTTTGCAAATAAGGCTGTGAGCAATGCCCAACGTCTTTCTTGTAGCGTCTCCCAGCACCATTTGTTGAGCGTTTCGGTGAGTTTCTCACTTCGACCAAACAAACCGCGCAGCTTTTCTCTCAGTCTTCTATATCTCTTTCGTTGTCCAACATCATAGCATCCCAGGCCTACGAACAATACTCAATAACTGGTGGAAAGAGCGTTTTGCAGGCGACCTCTTTCGTGCGCGAATGCTCTTGCTTTGGATTCTTCCAAACAATATGAGTGTGTTTACGTGGTCTTTCCCCCTCAGATCGCTGCCGGAAACGCTTCTACTGTATATACAGACGGCTGCGACAGATTACTGCAAGTGTTCGCCGAAAGCAAAGTCAAACGATATCAGATTACATTACATTTATCTGTGTTAAGATCAGTTAAAAATCATTACTTCGGGTGCTTATTATTTGTACTTTGTAACAAATTTCTAACGATATCCCCCTCCTAGACACAACATTTTAACCGTCATTGTTTTCTCCTTTCAGATGAAAGACTATTTTGTCTCAAATTGAAACTAAAAAGTAAATCTTAAAACGCGATTACAAACTTACTACGTGAAATACAGCATCAGACCAAGAGGAAAAATTTTGCCATCATGTTTTCCCATCCACACCCAAACTCACAATCTCTGTAGAAAACGTCTGTGTTTCACAAGAGCAGTGACGAATGAAAGGAGTATATTTCATCTTGTCAAATCATGTATCACGTCGTTTATCGCAAAAATAAGCTGCAATAAATTGTACATGAAATGTATTCGCAGTTGTGAATACAGACAACAGCTATATAACGGAGTCACGGCAGTGAAAATTTGTGCCGGATCGGAACTCAGACTAGAATTTCCCGTTTATTGCGAGCAGTCGCCTTGCCATCAGACTATCCGAGCACGTCTCACGGCCAGAGCCAAACTTCTATATGTCGTCAACCTGTAATCTTACGTTCATTATGTATATTCCCGTACAGGGAAATCCGCTTGCCCTGTGTCGGCGGAATACTATGATATTGTAGTGCCTGTGGCATTCAGAAATACGAGGCAATGTTCAAATGGTTGTGAGCACTATGGGACTTAACATCTGAACTACTGAAACCTAACTAACCTAAAGACATCACAGACATCCACGGCCGAGGCAGGGTTCGAACGTGCGACCGTAGCAGTAACGCGGTTCCGGACTGAAGCGCCTAGAACCGCTCGGCCACAGCGGCCGGCCGAGGCAATGTTACTTGTGAACAATACAGTCATTGCAATATCGCAATAAATTGTGGTTGGTAGTTTTGTCTCCGAGTTTCTGTCCACTGAACACACGTGTAGTGATATCTCTGAAGCGGCTCTGTGGCATTGTTGTCTTGAAACTAAAAAGTATATCTTAAAACGGAATAAAAAACCTACTATACGGAATACAACATCCGAGAAGGAGGAAAGAGGAAAAGTTTTCAGTCTCTAGTCGAAGACATGGTCCGTGGCCACTCTGCTCCGGTTTCTAGGAGAATTAACATCGTCTGGGATTCAGAGTCATGACGTTCGCTGAGTTAACAAGAATCGCACAGAAAACTTGTGTTCTGTCCGATCTTTTTTCTTCAAGTGGTTTTGACCTTCCTTAAAATTCATTCACTTGAACTTTACTCAGTGAAATGACCAGCCATTTGTGCCGGACCGGAACTCGAATCTGCAGTTTGGTGACTATCAAGCCAATCTAAGAGAGAGGAAAAATCGATGTACATCATTGCTTTCTATGAATATGGTCACTTCTGTTCATATCTCACTAAAAATGCACTTGCAGTCTGCGTTACTGAAGCAACTTCCTTAAAGCTTAAATTTTTTGTGTGCTTTATTTCTTTCTGTCCTTCCTGTGCACGTAACACGTGGTTTGAACTACATGATGATGATGATGTTTGGTTCGTGTGGCGCTCAACTCCACGCTCACCAGTACCTGTACAAATTCCCAATCTATACACAGTCCAATCTAGCCACTTTCACGAATGATGATGGATGATGAGGGCAACACAAACACCCAGTCCCCGGGCAGAGAAAATCCCCAACCCGGCCGGGAATCGAACCTGGGCCCCCATGATCCACAGGCAGCAACCCATTTGAACTACAGGTCTACAGATTGAGACCCATCCAGCACCCGTATCGTAGTATCATCTCTTAATCCTCTGCAACAAGCTAGAATTTTTCTTGATATTTTTCGTTTTGTCGCGTTCTCTGGTACCCCGTTTTGTTTCACCTATATACTACCGTGAGCACGTCAGTTCTTCTGTGGTTACCAACCTTCTGGCGCCTCCAGTTATCCATAAGATAAACTCTGCCCACAGATCCTGGTGGGCACATGGGACCGACCGACCGCCATGTCATCATCCGCCATTGGCGTCACTGGATGCGGTATGAAGAGGTGTGGGGTCAGCACACCGCTATCCCGCCCGTTGTCACTTTTGGCAACCTGGAGCAGCCACTTCTCCGTCAAGTAACTCAGCTGACATCACGAGGCCGAGTGTAAACCGTTCCGGTCCTCTCACCAACGAAAAATCCGTCGCACTACCGGGAATCGAAGCCGGGTCCTCCGCATGGCAGTCAGCCACCCTCATCACCGACCTATCGAGGTGGACGTCCGTCAGACAAGTTTTCGTTATTTTACACATTTGTCGCAAACTCGGGGCAACACAAGCGAGTAATTAGCTCAGGACTGGTTGCGTACAGACAATACCATAGACGCACACATTTCACAACCAGCACGCGTAGCGTAGTGTGAGAGCGGGACGTACAATCTCTGAGAAGAGATTCTCGTCACGCTTCGTCTCAAGGTGGTGCCCAAACGGAGTCTTCCCCAAAAGGCGCGCAGCAGACGGTGGAAAAACTGGCGCAGCGCGACAGCCGCGGCTAGGGTTTGACGGACGCAGCGGCACGCAGGTGGTTGCGGGTCGCTGACGGCCGGTACCGCACACGGCAGTCGGCTCTGAGCAAGGTCGCCCAGCCGGCGGTCGCCCAGACACACACGACTGCATGCGGCGCGACTCTCGTCTCTCTACATGGAAGTAGGGACGGCGGTTATCGCTGAAACAACCCGTTTTCGGCTGTGTCGGTTTTTCCAACGCCAGTGTAGAAACCGCTCAAAATAACCGATTCTGAAATAACAGGTTATCGGTTTTTATCCCTATTACACTACTGGCCATTAAAAATACTACAACAAGAAGAAATACAGATGATAAACGGGTATTCATTCCACACATATATTATACTAGAACTGACATCTGATTACATTTTCACACAATTTGGGTGCATAGATCCTGAGAAATCAGTACCCAGAACCACCACCTCTGGCCGTAATAACGGCCATGATACCCCTGGGCATTGAGTCAAACAGAGCTCGCATGGCGTGTACAGGTACAGCTGCCCATGCAGCTTCAACACGATACCACAGTTCATCAAGAGTAGTGACTGTCGTATTGTGATGAGCCAGTTGCTCGGCCACCATTGACCAGACGTTTTCAATTGGTGAGAGATCTGGAGAATGTGCTGGCCAGGGCAGAAGTCGAACATTTTCTGTATACACAAAGGCCCGTACAGGACCTGCAACATGCGATCGTGCATTATCCTACTGAAATGTAGGGATTCGCAGGGATCGAATGCACGGTAGAGCCACGGGTCGTAACACA
Organism: Schistocerca serialis cubense; assembly: GCF_023864345.2. Taxonomy (NCBI): domain Eukaryota; kingdom Metazoa; phylum Arthropoda; class Insecta; order Orthoptera; family Acrididae; genus Schistocerca; species Schistocerca serialis. The sequence continues at coordinate 727,851,732 of NC_064643.1, read as the reverse complement.
TCTGAAATGTAACGTCCACTGTTCAAAGTGCCGTCAATGCGAACAAGAGGTGACCGAGACGTGTAACCAATGGCACCCCATCTATCACGCCAGGTGTTACACAAGTATGGCGATGACGAATACACGCTTCCAATGTGCGCTCACTGCGATGTCGCCAAATACGGATGCGACCATCATGATGCTGTAAACAGAACCTGGATTCATCCGAAAAACTGACGTTTTGCCATTCGTGCACCCAGGTTTGTCGTTGAGTACGCCATCGCCGGCGCCCCTGTCTGTGATGCAGCGTCAAGGGTAACCGCAGCCATGGTCTCCGAGCTCATAGTCCGTACTGCTGCAAACGTCGTCGAACTGCTCGTGCAGATGTTTGTTGTTTTGCAAACGTCCCCATCTGTTGACTTAGGGATCGAGACGTGGCTGCACGATCCGTTAGAGCCATGCGGATAAGATGCCGGTCATCTCGACTGCTAGTGATACGAGGCCGTTGGGATGCAGCACGGCGTTCCGTATTACCCTCCTGAAACCACCGACCCCATATTCTGCTAACAGTCATTGTATCTCGACCAACGCGACCAGCAGGGTCGCGATACGATAAACCGCAATCGCGTTAAGCTACAATCCGACCTTTATCAAAGTCGGAAACGTGATGGTACGCATTTCTCCTCCTTACACGAGGCATAACAACGTTTCACCAGGCAGCCCAGTCAACTGCTGTTTGTGTATGAGAAATCGGTTGGAAACTTTCCTCTTGTCAGCACGTTGTAGGTGTCGCCACCGGCGCCAACCTTGTGTGAGTGCTCTGAAACGCTAATAATTTGCGTATCACAGCATCTTCTTCCTCTCAGTTAAATTTCGCGCCTGTAGCACGTCATCTTCGTGGTGTAGCAATTTTGATGGCCAGTAGTGTACGATAATCATAGAAATAAACAATGACTGAAACAACTTTGACTCCCTCAGTTTCGAGATACATAGAATCAATATGCAATGCAGAGCCAAAGAAACTGGTACACCTGTCTAACATCATGTAGGGCCCCCGCGAAGACGCAGAAGTGCCGCAACACGACGTGGCAACGACCCGACTAATATCTGAAGTAGTGCTGGAGGGAACTAACACAATGAATCCTGCAGGGCTGCTCATAAATCCATACGACAACGAAAGGGCGGGCGGTTGGGGGTTCATCCCAGATATGCTCAATGATGTTCATGTCTTGGGAGTTTGGTGGCCAGTGGAAGAGCTTAAATTCATAAAAGTGTTCCTCGACCCAATCTGTAGTAATTCTGGACTTGTGGGGTGTCCCACTGCCCTGCTGGAATTGACCAAGTTCGTCGGAATGCACAATGGACATGATTTGATGCAGGGTGATCAGACAGGATGTTTACGTACATGTCACCTTTCAGAGTCGTATCTAGACTATGAGGGGTCCCACATCAATCCAGCTTCACATGACCCACACTATTACAGAGCCTCCACCAGCTTGATCAGTCCCTTGCTCACACGCAGGGTCGATGGATTCATGAAGTTGTCTCCATACCCATACACGTCAATCAGCTCGGTTGAATTTGAAACGAGACTCGTCCGACCAGGCAACATGTTTCCAGTCATCAACAATCCAATGTCGGTGTTGACGGGCCCAGCTGAGCGTAAAGCTTTGTGTCGTGCAGTCAACAAGGGTATAGGAATGCGCCTTCGGCTCCGAAAGCCCATATCGATGATGTTTCGTTGAATGGTTCGCGCGCTGACACTTGTTGATGGCCCAGCAATGAAATCTGCAGCAATTTGCTGAAGGGCTGCAGTTCTGTCATGTTGAACGAAACAAGGCCCCGGGAGTAGACAACATTACATTTAAACTACTGACGGCCTTGGGAGAGCCAGTCCTGACAAAACTCTACCATCTGGTGAGCAAGATGTATGAGACAGGCGAAATACACTCAGACTTCAAGAAGAATATAATAATTCCAATCCCAAAGAAAGCAGGTATTGACAGATGTGAAAATTACCGAACTATCAGTTTAATAAGTCACAGCTGCAAAATACTAACGCGAATTCTTTACAGACGAATGGAAAAACTGATAGAAGCCGACCTCGGGGAAGATCAGTTTGGATTCCGTAGAAATGTTGGAACACGTGAGGCAATACTGACCCTACGACTTATCTTAGAAGAAAGATTAAGGAAAGGCAAACCTACGTTTCTAGCATTTGTAGACTTAGAGAAAGCTTTTGACAGTGTTGATAGGAATACTCTCTTTCAAATTATGAACGTGGCAGGGGTAAAATACAGGGAGCGAAAGGCTATTTACAATTTGTACAGAAACCATATGGCAGTTATAAGAGTCAAGGGGCATGAAAGGGAAGCAATGGTTGGGAAACGAGTGAGACAGGGTTGTAGTCTATCCCCGATGTGATTCAATCTGTATATTGAGCAATAGTAAAGGAAACCAACGAAAAATTCAGAGTAGGAATTAAAATCCATGGAGAACAAATAAAAACTTTGAGGTTCGCAGATGACATTGTAATTCCGTCAGAGAGAGCAATGGACCTGGAAGAGCAGTTGAACGGAATGGACAATGTTTTGAAAGCAGGATATAAGATGAAAATCAACAAAAGCAAAGCGAGGATAATGGAATGTAGTCGAATTAAATCGGGTGATGCTGCGGGAATTAGATTAGGAAATGAGACGCTTAAAGTAGTAAATGAGTTTTGCTATTTGGGAAGGAAAATAACTGATGATGGTCGAAGTAGAGAGGATATGAAATGTAGACTGGCAATGGCAAGGAAATCGTTTCTGAAGAAGAGAAATTTGTTAACATCGAGTATAGATTTAGGTGTCAGGAAGTCGTTTCAGAAAGTATTTGTATGGAGTGTAGCGATGTATGGAAGTGAAACGTCGACGAGAAATAGCTTGGACATGAAGAGAATAGAAGCTTTCGAAGTGTTGTGTTACAGAAGAATGCTGAGGATTAGATGGGTAGATCACATAAGTAATGATTAGGTATTGAATAGAATTGGAGAGAAGAGAAATTTGTGGCACAACTAGACTAGAAGAAGGGATCGGTTGGTAGGGCATATTCTGGGGCATCAAGGGATCACCAATTTAGTATTGGAGGGCAACGTGGAGGGTAAAAATCGTAGAGGGAGACCAAGAGATGAATACACTAAGCAGATTCAGAAGGATGTAGTTTGCAGTAGGTACTGGGAGATGAAGAAGCTTGCACAGGATAGAGTAGCATGGAGAGCTGCATCAAACCAGTCTCTGGACTGAAGACCACAACAACAACAGATGCAAAAGAAGTGAATTCCCAAAAATTGGAAGAACGCTGTAATTATTTCCATTTACTAGAAAGTGGACAGATGAGACAAAAAGATCTGTAGGCCCATGATAAATCTTTGCCAAAACTGTCATCAACTGCACAGAAAAAACTTTACTTTTCCATCAGGCAAAGCAAATGGCTCTGAGCACTATGGGACTTAACATCTGAGGTCATCAGTCCCCTAGAACCTAGAACTACTTAAACCTAACTAACCTAAGGACATCACACACATCCATGCCCGAGGCAGGATTCGAACCTGCGACCGTAGCTTTCGCGCGGTTCCAAACTGAAGCGCCTAGAACCGCTCGGCCTCACCGGTCGGCCAGGCAAAGCAAAAGCTGGACTTAGTTCTTTTCTTCCCGTTATTCCATGCAGTCTTTGTTTCGATGACCGTTTCGTGGAACCAACTCTTTCGAAAGATGTTTTCTTCGTTCTTGTCATTTCCACTAGTTTTCTATCCACCCTTATTTTAGTCATTCCTTTTTTCCATCTTCACTCTATTTCACTTTAAGCATTTTTCTCAACAACCATATTCTAGATCCAGAGTAGAGAGTTTCACACTCTTTGGCACTGTCCGTAATTCAGTGCATGTAACACTACATTCCAGACACAACACTAGGCAAATTTCTTAGTTATTTCAGCATTCTTTTTTTTGCCATTAAAAACTGTTGTTATTGTACTTCTTATGTTCTCCACACAATTTCCATTTTCTGTTACTAAACTTCCTAAACACGTAAAGATTTTCATTGTTCCATGATCTTCCCTTCCAGTGACAAACTGACGGATCCTTAATGTTTGCTGGTTCTAATTACGTCAACAGTTGTTGATTATCTGCACACTTCACTGTCTTTATCTTATCTGCTTCTAAAATTACACTGAGGTGAGAAAAGTCACGTGATTGCTCCCAATATCTGGTCGGACCACCTCCTGCCCTGGGTAGTGCAGCAACGCGACGTAACGTGGACTCAACAAGTCGTTCGAAATCGCCTGCGGAAATACTGAGCCATACTGTCACTATAGCCGTCCATAACTGCGAAAGTATTGCCGATGCAGAATTTTGTGCACGAAATGAGATCTCGATTATGTCTCATAAAAGTTGGATGGGATTTAGGTCGGGCGATAGGGCTGACCAAATCATACACCTGAATTGTCCAGAATATTCTTCAGATCAATTGCGAATGACTGTGGCCGGTGACACTGTGCATTGTCGTCCATGAAAATTCCATCGTTGTTTGGAAACATGAAGTCCATTTCTAATGAATGACTGGTTCTGTTGGACTAGAAGACCCAGTCCATTCCCTGTAAACAAAGACCACACCGTTATGGAGCCACCACCAGCTTGCACAGTGCGTTGTTGACTACTTGGGTCCATGGCTTCGTGGGGTTTGCGCCACACTCGAGCCCTACCATCAGATCTGGCCAATTGAAATCGGGACTCACCTCATCAGTACACGGTTTCCCACTCGTCTAGGGTCCAATCGATATGGCCACCAGCCCAGGACAGGCACTACAGGTGACGTGCTGTTAGCAGACACTCGCGTCAGTCGTGTACTGACATAGCCCATTATAGCCAAATTTCATAACATATAATTCTGCGGTAATTTCAAGCAGGTCGCTTGTCTGTTAGTACTGACAACTCTACGCAAACGCCGCTGCTCTCTGCCGTCGGCCACTGCGTTGTCTGTGGTGAGAGGCAATGCCTGAAATTTGGTATTCTCGGCCAATCTTGACACTGTGGATCTCGGCATACTGAACACCCAAACGACTGACGAAACGGAATGTGCCACGCGTTTAGCTCCAACTATCACTCCGCATTCGAAGTCTGTTAATTGCCGTCGTTCGGCCATAGCCACGTCGGATACATTTTCACAGGAATCACTTGAGAACAAATGACAACACTGCCAATCCACTATCCTTTTATACCTTGCGTACGCGATACTACCTCCATCTGTATACGTGCATATCGCTATCCAATGACTTTCGTCACTCCAGTGTATGTTCTTGCTTTTTCTAATGCCTTATACACTACTGGACATTAAAATTGCCACACCACGAAGATGACGTGCTACAGACGCGAAATTTAACCGACGGAAGAAGATGCTGTGATATGCAATTGATTAGCTTTTCAGAGCATTCACACAAGGTTGGCGCCGGTGGCGACACCTACAACGTGCTGACATGAGGAAAGTTTCCAACCGATTTCTCATACACAAACAGCAGTTGACCGGCCTTGCCTGGTGAAACGTTGTTGTGATGCCTCGTGTAAGGAGAAAGAATGCGTACCATCACATTTCCGACTTTGATAAAGGTCTGATTGTAGCCTATCGCGATTCCGCTTTATGGTATCACGACATTGCTGCTCGCGTTGGTCGAGATCCAAGGACTGTTAGCAGAATATGGAATCGGTGGGTTCAGTAGGGTAATACGGAACGCCGTGTTGGATCCCAACGGCCTCGTATCACTAGCAGTCGAGATGACAGGCATCTTATCCGCATGGCTGTAACGGATCGTGCTGCCACGTCTCGATCCCTGAGTCAACAGATGGGGACGTTTGCAAGACAACAACCATCTGCACGAACAGTTCGACGACATTTGCAGCAGCATGGACTATCAGCTAGGTGACCGTGGCTGCGGTTACCCTTGACGCTACATCACAGACAGGAGCGCCTGCGATGGTGTAGTCGACGACAAACCTGCGTGCACGAATGGCAAAACGTCATTTTTTTCGGATGAATCCTGGTTCTGTTTACAGCATCATGATGGTCGCATCCGTGTTTGGCGACATCGCGGTAAACGCACATTGGAAGCGTGTATTCGTCATCGCCATACTGGCGTATCACCCGCTGGGATGGTATGGGGTGCCATTGGTTACACGTCTCGGTCACCTCTCGTTCGCATTGACGGCACTTTGAACAGTGGTCGTTACATTTCAGATGTGTTACGACCCGTGGCTCTACCCTTCATTCGATCCCTGCGAAACCCTACATTTCAGCAGGATAATGCACGACCGCATGTTGCAGGTCCTGTACGGGCCTTTCTGAATACAGAAAATGTTCGAATGCTGCTCTGGCCAGCAAATTCTCCAGATCTCTCGCCAATTGAAAACGTCTGCTCAACGGTGGCCGAACAACTGGCTCGTCACAGTACGCCAGTCACTACTCTTGATGAACTGTGGTATCTTGTTGAAGCTGCATGGGCAGCTGTACCTGTACACGCCATCCAAGCTCTGTTTGACTCAATGCCCAGGCGTATCGAGGCCGTTATTACGGCCAGAGGTGGTGGTTCTGGGTACTGATTTCTCAGGATCTATGCACCCAAATTGTGTGAAAATGTAATCAGATGTCAGTTCTAGTATAATCAATACGAGGGTCGTCCACAAATTAAGTTCCGTTTCTATTTCTATGTGGCATCGCTACGATCGCAGTTCCGAGCATGCACGGCAGTTACTTTGATTCAAGGAGAAGACATGTACGCCATTTTCAGATCGCTGCTGCCGACGTGTGCTTTGTAGTGCTTCTTTATAATGTCAGCCGTAATTGAAAATGCCACCACATGTGAAATCAGATCTCTGATTCGTTTTCTAAATGCAAAGAAAGTTACACCAAAGGAAATTCATCGGCAAATCTGGGAGTTTTACGTGAAAATGCTATGTATGATTCAATGGTTAGAAGGTGGGTCAGACTGTTCAGTGAAGGACGCGATCAAGTGCACGATGAAGAACGAAGTGGACGCTCGTCTGTGGTTGCTGATGAACTCGTTTACACAACTGAAGAGAAGATTAAGCACAACCGTAAGTTTACACTTAGAGCCCTTGCTATGGAAGTTCCACAAATCTCACGATCACTAATTTATGAAATTGTTACTGGAAAACTGAAATTTCGAAAACTTTGCTCACGTTGGGTACGCAAAATTCTTTCTGAACAACACAAATAACAACGGATGGCCAGTGCACTTCAGTTTTTGATGATTTTTTTTTTCTCTGAACGTCACGGGGGATGAAACTTGGGTATCGTGCGACACCGCTAAAACAAAACGGCAATCAATGGAATGGAGGCACACTTCATCCCCGACGAAGGTTAAGCCTAAGCAAATCTTGACACCTCGGAAAGTCATGTGCACCGTTTTTTTGGGATAGAAAAGGAATTTTGCTGGTTGATTTCTTCCACGAGGCCAAACAGTCAATGCACACAGTTACTGCGTGACCATTAAGAAATTGCGCCGCCCGATACAGAACAAGCGCCGAGGATTACTGTCAAAAGGCGTTGTTTTTTCCACGTCAATGCCCCACCTCACACGGAGAATGTGACCAAACAACTCTTACGGGAATTTCACTGGAACGCGTTTGGTCATCCTCCTTACAGCCCGGACCTCGCTCCTAGCGACTTTCATCTCTTCTTACACCTAAAATCTGTCCTCGGTGGTCAACACTTCAACGATGATGACGAGCTGAAAGAACATGTTACCACATGGTTGAAAAGACAGGCGGCAACCTTCTATGAAGAAGACATACAAGAACTTGTGCCACGCTGTGTAGAAAAGTAGTTTAACAGTTGTAGATTTTTGTACAATAAATATTTTTCTGTGTCTGTACACGTTTGTTTTATATAACCAAACGGAACTTACTTTGTGGACATACCTCGTACTTTAAACACACTTCACTAGACGAGATCAGATTGGCACTAAATGCAAGTAATTGAATTTACAGTGACTGCACAGAGTACGTGTAGCTACAGCTTGTTTGAAGTCTAACGGAAACAGCTTGCAGAAGCACTCTACCAGCTGCAGCTCACAGAGACTCTCGAATGCTACATTTTGGGCCGTCCGCTCTTCCCAGTACAGTAGACTTGTTGATCCGTGGAAATATGACCAGCTGGTAACAGACTACGAGATTTTTACTCGTCTTCTGCGCTACCATTAACTTGATGGAGGACTACACCTCGGCTCTTCGTCGGCCAGTCGCTCATCCAGGCCCGTTGTTGATAAATGGAAGCTCTCCCAACAGCGGAACGTTCTCTGTGGCGCGGGATCGCTGAATCGGCGAGTATCTTTCGCTGCCCATTCGTTTCGTCTCCGTTGCTTTCCGCTTACGAGTCCAAACAGCGCAAATGAAAGGAGTCCCTCAGGGAACGAAAACAAACGGAGCGGCTGCAGCGGTTGCAGATGAAATAATAAACGCGCCGCTGGCCGGAACACTGTCGCCTTTCTTCCGCTCGGCTCTGGCCGCTGCGTGGCCGGAGCTGCTCCCCGCCTGCTCTGTCACACCTTGCCGCGACACCGTTTCTTGTAACGCGCTGGTACCACACTTCCAGCCTTCTTACACCTAAAGATTATGCCTTGGTGATTTTAGCTATATTGGCATTAGGTCGTGTAACACCCCACCCGTCACTTTTCTGGTTTTGGCGTGTGTTCACCCCAGGTAATTGACTAAAAGATCAACAGGGAGTGCAAAACTGCCGCAACGTCGGATAACGCAAAGAATGTAATAAGGCCCTGTGACTCCTGATTGAGCTGCGCTGGCAGTGTAGACATTAATTGATTCAGAATTTATCCCTTTTAATTAAAAGGGGTGCACATTGATGTTATATTCAGCTATTGACATCAGATGCAAATGTTGAACATAAAATTAATTAAGAAAGTGACTTTCAACTACTTGATAGAAAACAGATGCAGTCGATTAGCACAGATTTATTTTTCGACTCACGACCTTCAATCATCACATTACATGACTCTCCTAACAGGCAGTGGTAATAAATTGCGTTTGCGTGGAGTAAAGCGCGATAACTCAAAAGTAATTCCTATCAACTGACCCAGGCGTAATGCGAAGTGCGAGAAGAATTCTACACTACACGGCCCATGAAACCCTCGTGGAAACTTTGCCGACGTGATCCAACAAATTAATCAGTGGCCGGAGAGGGCGCAATATCACCGAAAACAGCGTGGCGGAGCTGCATCGTTGTGCAGACGTCGGCCGACCTCGTGGTGCTGCAAGGCTGCGCTCGTCTATTCACTCCTAGCTAACTTGCTCAGTGCATAGCTGAACGAAAACTTTCTATCTCCAAGCTCAATCGTTCCATTTGCTAAGTCCTAAACTGCAGAGATGCTCACTCTTTCTCAGACAAGCTGAGTAAAGAACACCAGGTCCGCACTCTAGGCAAGCTGAGAACGGAAAACCTCTACGGAGAATTCTCACAGTCCGTTCTTCGCCTCCGTTTCCCCTCCAGCAAAATCACTTACGCCAATTGCAGCGCAAGTCGCGTTGATTATGCGTCCCTTCCCAGCGCCAACCAATGCCTGCTCTGGGAAGTGAACAAATTCCTACAAAACTTCCCTTCCTCTCAACTTCTGCTATTTAGCTCCTCCCAGGCCGCCCATCAAGGTTAGCGTCTGCACAAAAAACCAATTTTTCCGGAATTCTGATTCCCAGGAGGGTACTTCAAATTCCTCGGCTCTACGTTCCCATCGGAGGCCGGCGTATTTCATTCTGTCACTCTTCACGTGATTTACTTCAGGCTCTGCGGACCGTGAATTCAGCGTGAAGTTGCTATAGTCACGAACACGCATATTTTGACCTCTGTTGATCGCTCCACCGTAGCTTTGCGCGGCTTGCTCGCATGTTTCACTGAAAACGGGACGACGGACATTTGTCAACAGGCGTACAAGTTCTCCGTCTGCTTCCTGGTACACCAGCATGGGGTCAACCCCCCACTCACTGTCACTCATCTTAAGGCAGCTGGAGGCCGCGCCCCGTTACCACTTTCTCAGAGCTTGAGCCGCCCTAAGCTGCCTATTGTCGCTTCCCTTCGCCGCTGCCCAACTGGCCACGGTCAACTCTGTATACGTCCCTGGGATAAACTAGCCTCCAGTAAATCGACGCGTTTCCACAAAGTTTTCATGTGGTGTGAATTACTTTAAAACCATCACCAAACATTAATTATTCCAGTACGCTCATACTATACACTCTACAAGATGCATTCTGCCTTGTCAGTCATTTTTGTTCAGCCCTACTGTTCGCTCAACGTGAGTTAGGTGATCTTTAATGACTTCATGTAAGGGGCACAATTCTTGCCATCTTACAGCCATAGTCCATGCTTGCGAGACTTAGAATAGAAGTCTTATTTCCGTCTACGACCACAAAACGTTTTGGTCCTTAGACAACCGGTTTCGGTCAGCGATGACAGTCTTCACATCTGCAGCGAAACGTGGGAAAACGGAATCCAACTACTGGACCGAAAACATGTGCTTAAAATATGATGAGGCATACCTGTTTTGAAACATGTTCTACGAGGGTAATACCAAAAGTAAGGTCTCCTATTTTTTTTATAAGTACATAGACCTGTTTATTTCTACAATGGTGTACATTGAAACCTTCCCGTCTCCTCTGTACCTCTTTTGTTAATGATAACCTTCCCTTTTACAATAACCTATGTAACATTCCCTTAGGATTTCTATCTCTTGCTTAATAATAACAATTGAAATCTTCCCTTTGAACTTTATTCTCTTTCTCAATCTTCGCATACAGATTTAATTGCTGCTAATTAAAAGTGATTTTCTGATTATTTCGACGAAACATAGAATGTGTCGTCGTCGTGGCCTTCAGTCGTTATCTGAAATAACCCAAAACTGATCCTTACCTTTTTTTTTTTACTGTTGCTGGATCGCCATCTGACTGCTACATCGAACTGCGACATGAATATACTTACTCTGTTTTACTATACTCTATTAGCTGCTGGTGGGCTGTCATAATAAGTGGCTGAATTTATTACCAAAGCTGACGTTATTCTTTAATAGCAAAGCTGACGTTATTCTTTAATTAATTTGACTGAAGTTACGTAATTCATAGTTACACTTTTACTTGACAATAATAAAATTTTGCAAAGTTTTACGTTGATGGTTTTTGGAATGGATTATAATCAGTAATGCAATATAGCTGGCAAAATTAATTATATTCTGAAAATGGTTCTTCAAATATTTACTGCTGGTAATGAAATGATTTTACAAACGTTCAAATGGGACTTACTTTTTACAATAATCTTACAACTAGCAATGCGCAAACATACCTTCAGTAGTCCTGAGTTTCTCAAAAAATTAATTCAATAATATTAGTTCCTCTTATTATAATAGTTAGCTGATGTCTCTGTACATCCGTTTATAATCTCTTTTAAATCATAGCTAGTGGCTGGCAGGCACACCGCTCCTCTAAACCTCTCGCTTCAGACCTGCTACCGACTCGCTTCACTTCTTGCTTACTACTGACTTCCTACGAACGCTAAAGTGCGGTCTGTCCCGCCAACAATGCTTTCTGGTGCAGACAATCCCTGCTACCATTACAAAATGTATCAATGCGCTGTCTTTCCCGCTCTTTTTAAAATTAGATCAATTTGCGGTCTCTCTTGTCAACAATACTTTGGTGCAGACATTCCCTGCTACCACAGTTATTTCCAGCATGACAAATATTAATTATTCCTACTTAATCCTATTAATAAAATATAAACATCTTTCATAAATTGTGATTTGACAATAGACAATAGAAATATACACGTCTTAGAAATTCAGTTTACAGCTTGAACATTTAGCTATTTTTCGACATAATCACAATTTCTGTCGATGCATTTTTATAGACGCTGTGGAGGGTTTTGTATGCCCATGTCATACCAGCTCGCCGCTATGCTGTTCAGAAAGTTATGAACCTCTTCTTTCACCTCGGCGTCGGAGCTGAATCGTTTCCCTGCCAGATGTTCTTTTAACCTAGGGAACAGGTGATAGTCACTGGGCGCCAAGTCAGGACTATGGGTGGGTGATTATGGTTCACTGAAACTGTTACAGGAGAGCAACGGTTTGCCTAGCGATGTGTGGGCGAGCGTTGTCATGGAAAATGTGTACGCCCTTCCTCAACATTCCTCTTCTCCGGTTTTGAATTGTCCGTTTGAGTTTTTTCAGAGTCTCACAGTACCTGTCAGCGTTAATTGAGGTCCCAGCGATTGAGCTCCGACGACGAGGAGAAAGAAGAGGTTCATAACTTTGTGAACAGCATGGCGGCGAGCTGGTATGACATGGACATACAAAAACTGCCACAGCGTCTACAAAAATGCATCGACAGAAATGGTGATTATGTCGAAAAATAGCTAAATGTCCAAGCTGTAAACTGATGTAAACCATTGTAGAAATAAACAGGTCTATGTACTTATAAAAAAATAGGAGACCTTACTTTTGGGATTATCCTCGTAGTACCGGGTGATCAAAAAGTCAGTATAAATTTGAAAACTGAATAAATCACGGAATAATGTAGATAGAGAGGTACAAATTCACATACATGCTTGGAATGACATGGGGTTTTATTAGAACCTAAAAAATACAAAAGTTCAAAAAATGTCCTACAGATGGCGCTTCATCTGATCAGAATAGCAATAATTAGCATAACAAAGAAAGACAAAGCAAAGATGATGTTCTTTACAGGAAATGCTCAACATGTCCACCACCCTTCCTCAACAATAGCTGTAGTCGAGGAATAATGTTGTGAACAGCACTGTAAAGCATGTCCGGAGTTATGGTGAGGCATTGGCGTCGAATGTTGTCTTTCAGCATCCCTAGAGATGTCGGTCGATCACGATACACTTGCGACTTCAGGTAACCCCAAAGCCAATAATCGGACGGACTGAGGTCTGGGGACCTGGGAGGCCAAGCATGACGAAAGTGGCGGCTGAGCACACCTTCATCACCAAACGACGCGCATCTGTCGGACATTTTGTGAACTTAGTTTTCTTTTGGTTCTAATAAAACCCCATGTTATTCCAAGCATGTGTGTCGATTTTTACCTCTCTATCTACATTATTCCGTGGTTTATTAAGTTTTCAAATTTATACTGACTTTTCGATCACCCGGTATAATGGCGCCGTTGTGAGATCGTCACGAAATACACTAAATCAGTTTAAAATCGTCGCACATAATTAAAAAAAGCTGTAGAGCAAGCCACATTGCCTGCAGGGTCATCCTGCTAACAGCACTATTGTTCGTAACATTCTCAGGTACAGTAGCCACAAAATATGTGTGTCCCGTAATCTCGTTAGAAGTCGCTACTATAGGCCTATATAAACTGACGAAAAAAAAAATCACAATACAGAAAAAATAACTAATGTAGAGTAATGAAATTTAGGGAACACTTTTCTCTAGGTTCAAAATGGTTCAAATGGCTCGAAGCACTATGGGACTTAACATCTGAGGTCATCAGTCCCCTAGACTTAAAATTACTTACACCTAACTAACCTAAGGATATCACACTCATCCATGCCCGAGGCAGGATTCGAACCTGCGACCGTAGCAGCAACGCTGTTCCGGACTGAAGCGCTTAGAACCGCTCGGCCACAGCGGCCGGCTTTCTCTAGATACCATAAACAGATGATTAACATTGAAAGTCACAGGTTAATGTAAGCGCGAGGTAAGCCATTACAAAGGTGGAATCCTGGTACGGTAATAACCGGTATAGCCGCCAGAATGTTGAATGTAAGCATGAAAACTGTATGTACAGGTGCATGATGTCACTTTGTGGGATGGAACTACATGCCTCTTGAACTTGGTCGCTCCACAAAGGCGCAGTTAGATCTGTTTGTGGATCACGCTGGAGCTGTCGTCCTGCGATGGCGCACATGTGCTCCATTGCAGACAGCAGGCCGAGGCAACCTGTTGACACTCTGTAGAGCATGTTGGGTTACAACAGCAGTGTGTGGGCCAGCGATATGCTGTTGGAAAACAGCCCTTGGGATGCTGTTCGTGAATGGCAGCACAACAGGTCGAATCACCAAATTGACGTACAAATTTGCAGTCGGATGAGCACGACATTGCTCCTGCTGTCATGCGAAATCGCACCCCACTCCATGTGCAGGTCCAGTGTGTCTGGCCCGCGGACAGATTGGTTGTACACCCTCAGCTGGCCTCACACACGCCAGAGAGCGTCCGTCTCGGAGCTGTCCTTGAAGCAACCGATTTCTAAACATCTTCGTTGATCCATTATCGACCGTGGATCAACGGCTCGCATGTATTTCTTGATGCAATAATTTACCAACAGCCGTATGTGTTGTAGAAATTTATTTTATAAACTTCTTATGTGCTACTAGTTTCGGCATTACATTGCTGCCATCTTCAGGCCCCCACACGTCATAGTCGTAAAATCGCTATGCACTGAAGGAGCCACATAACTGGATCCGTGAGTCAAATCGTTATGGAACAGCACTTAGTGGCCAGGCGACACACACTGAGGCGGTTTGCAAACATAACAATTTGATTCACGAATCCAGTTATATGGCTCCTTCTGTGTATAGTGATTTTACGACTATGACGTCTGGGGCCTGAAGATGGCATCAATGTAGCCGAAACTGGTAGGAGATAACAAGTTTATAAAATAAATTTCTACAACACATACGGCTGTTGGTAAATTATTGCATCAAGAGATTTCTAAACAGTTCGTTGTGTCACTGTGGTGCCAACTGCTGCTCAGATTGCTGCAGTAGCTGCAGAACGATGCGCCGAACACGATGGTCTTCCCTCTCGGCAGTGCCACATGCCTTCCAGAGTCCGATCTTCTTGCGCTCGCACATTCTCGCGACTACCGCTGCCAGCAATTGTGTTCAGTGGCTACATTGCTGCGAAGTCTTTCTGCAACACCTTCTCGTAGCCTCGTATAAACGCAGTGAACTGTTGATGACGGTACCTACGTCACCTTAATCTTGACCAATATCAGCTCAGCGCGTCCAATATCAAGAGTACCTAACGCTCACGGCCGTTACAGCGTGTATTTAAAGCGCTATGATGTGAAACCTCAAAGTGGCGCTACTAGCGGCACTCTTATGCAGCTGTCATGAAATGTGAATGGACATAATCTTTCAGATATGGAAACATGCCCACCAACTTTCGTTTATGTCGCACAGCTCCCTCTTGGTGCTGCAAATTTTTTCCTGTCAGTGTATATTCTCGTCAATTATGTCATTATGTACAAAGTGCGATAAAAAGAAAAAAAAATAGAACAGGTAAAATCTATAGTGAGCTTATAAGGTGTGTAACTTATTACAGTAACGAAATGTAAGAAATTAAAAGCATGAATAAAATTAAATGCCGCGCGGGATTAGCCGAGCGGTCTCGGCGCTGCAGTCGTGGACTGTGCGGCTGGTCCCGGCGGAGATTCGAGTCCTCCCTCGGGCATGGTGTGTGTGTTTGTCCTTAGGATAATTTAGGTTAAGTAGTGTGTAAGCGTAGGGACTGATGACCTTAGCAGTTAAGTCCCATAAGATTTCACACACATTTTTAAAAAAATTAAATTTTAAAATTATTAAAAAGAAAACGTTATGTGATAATACGTGATTCTGAGACACTATTGTGGCGATTTAAGATGTAAAAAATTTACAACACACGCAAGAACGAGCTTAAGAAGCCAATAAAATAATATGAGAATGATAAAATAACTAGGAAACCAAATAACTAGATGAAACAAAAGACTGAAGTAAGTAATCAGCGCCTTCTGTTGAAGTAGCCGCCAGAATTGCCCGGAAGAGGATCATAAAACATAGCGTCAGTGAATTAATAGGACCACATAGTCAGTGAAATACATTATAAAAAAGAGAATGGACAATCAAACAGGAGTGTAATATGATCAACGTAAGAAACTAAAGCAAATGTGTAATGTACTCTATACTAGGTAACGAGAAGGCAAATATATGCTTCGTGAATCACTTAAAAGTTACATCGCAAATATTGTGGAAGTGGAGTGCGGTTTCTACAGAATGGATTGAGAGTCAGGGACTCGTCTGACATTAACAAACTGAAAGTAGTGTAAATGAGAATGTCAGTGGTGTTTTTTGCAGAATTCTAGTGGGAGTCGTTTACGAGATATCGTATTTTGAAAAGTTCTGAAATCGACACTTGTACAATACCTGTGGTAGCACACACTAAAGATCAACATAAGTGCATACTCTAGTTATGTGGATTCTGACAAATAACGAGACAATTGACCATTATATGTTGTGTTTAAAATGACGTCCGGCAGGTGCAACACACGCTCCCAGTCTGGTGTGGAACGACTGTTGCGCACGTGCTAGCATTTCAGCGGAGATGTCTGATCAGGCTACAGTAATACTTCGTCGCATATTACCGGATGTAGGGGGAACAGACCGGCCAAGGCATGGGTCCCCTGTTTCCAATCGGACGATTTGGAAACAATTCGTGAGGACATGCTGCAGCAGTTCGAGCACATCATTTTGGTATCACAGGCTCCTCCTAATCTGCAGAGGAACATCTTCCAGCGCCGTGGAAGGTGGTCTGTTAAGACTCTGCGATGCTCGTGCGCGTTCAGTGTCCCGCCTATGAAAAACAGGCTATGAGCTATCCCACGTCACACGTTTACATTCCACGGACTCTGACGTCGCACCTGAGGAAGCCAACGGAGATTGCCAACAGACCAATAGTGGATGTTTCGGCGGTTTATCTGGCCGCGACTGGCGAACGTGGCTTCATGTGTGAAATCTTATGGGACTTAACTGCTAAGGTGATCAGTCCCTAGAATGTGGCTTCATCACTAAACACGATGTATGATACATCCGGAGTACCGTGTCTTACCACAATCGTCCCCATGCAGCTCTTGATGGAGAGAGATGTGACAGGGATCGAACCCATCTCGACGGAGAATGCGCTGGACACTTGCCTGACCCATGCCAATTCCTCGTCCGATTTCCCGGGAGCTAACGTGTGGGTCAACTGCAACAGCAGCAAGAACGTTAATTTCCTCCTCTTGTCTCGCCAGTTGTTTCCTTCTGTTACGTTGTCTAGGTGTTACACTACCACCTTGATGTAAATGGTTGAAGACGTTGGTAATAACTGCCGAGATGGTTGACGTCTATTGGCATGTCTTGCCACACACACCGCACAAGAACGAACTGCATTTTTTCCCACATTCTCCATACACTATGAGCATTTCGAATTGTCTGCGTTGTTAAGTCCCATCGTTCACACACGATCTTCTGCTTGGACTGTCACGCGCTAATTGATTAGCAAGTAGCAAGGCACTCAAGGAATGTACAAACAACTTCGTACGCAGCAACTAAGCACTCTGAATGGCACAAACAAGTGTCGATGTGCAAACTTTGCACAATACGATGTCTTCTAAACGACTCACACTAGAATGCTGCAATAAACACTGTTGATATTCTAATTTACAGGCATTGTTCCACGTATAAAGTGTATGTCTGCACAAAAAATACATTTTCTAAGTATTCTTACAATCTGTTTATTGTCCAACAATACAACACACTGACTGCCAACCCATTCTGCGAAAACAGCAGATCAATAGCTCTTTCCATTTTCGCAGTAGTTGCGGTGCAAGTTTTAGGCGATTCACCCTTTGTATATGGGACGCATTCAATAATTCCTGTTAATGACGATCAGGCAAAGCAAAGTAGAATTGGTACCTCGCTGGCTCCTGTTTTTTGCCTTTGTGAATTTAATTTTCTCCCAACAAATCGAAAACGCAGCTTTTCTGTGCCCTGTGCAGGATACGCATAACGGTACTGCCCTCAATGCTGCCCTAGCCGGTTTCTGCCAAATATAAGCCGAAAGCGGTTTTGTTGCTTTACGGGGACAATCAAGACATGTTAACCATTCATTGTGGTGAATCTTAACTGTGTTATACAGGGACCTGTCCTGAGCATCTGGCTAGCGGCTTTTCATGCAACGGCCCGTAGTTTCCCTGAAAACCGATGTTGAAGTTTTATGCAAACTGGCTGTATTCACAATGTAGCTCCAATTCGATCACGTAAGCGCTGCGCAGTGGCTAAGGAATGAGGCTACCACGTTGGTAGGACGGATTCAAATCTGTTTATTATTTACGCAATTTATGGAAAAACAGAACTCTAGATTTTCATGGATTATAATGTCAAAAGTTATATAGTCAATAATGACTTCTCTCGAAAAAAAAGAAAAAAAAGGAGCAGAGAGAGAGAGAATGAGTCCATTCCTGCATACATTTTTCTCCTTACTCGCTATCGCTTGCTGTGCAAGAACAGAATTCCAGACTGTATTTGTCGTATAAGGAACCGAAACACGAATTCGTAGACCACCACGCACATTTAATGAAAGCACTGCCTTGCTGGCATAAGCAGTTTTTAGAAGCGATAAGGGAAAACACAGTTTATTTAAATTCAAAAAGATTGTTCTTTCGTCAATCACCAGCGATACGAACCACACGTATTTGATCAATCCTATGCATGTAGGTGCACAAAATGCAGAATTAAAGAATGTATTTTTATGGAATCTTTCCTCGAAACGATTTCTCTAGTAGTTTTTAGCAAGTTGGCAACATTTTGAATTTTTTTCGTGAAAATTTTAACCAGCCTGTAAAAGTAAACACAGCAGGGTTGGGAAACTCGAGTGCATTTGGGCGGGATAACTGCTACGGTGCAGGTGAATGTTTTTATTGAATCTGCAGGTATTTAATGGTAAAGTGTCTGATTAGTCTGGCCACCCCACAAATCAATATCGTAAAGAAATTTTTCTTGGCCCACGCACGGAAGAAGCACTTTCGTGAATTTGGTTTATTTAGTGCAGGTCACAATCAATTTATGAGGTTGCTAGTCGACTATTTTTTGTACAATCCATCCAAATTTCCCGAATGGTTTTTGTATGCGTGAGAAAACGTAAGGCGTGTCTTTCCTGACGCAGTTACAGTGTAGTGTGATGTGAAGAAATGACTTCTTGTTCAAATCTTTTTTCTGCATATGGACGGTTTTCGCTCCTTGTTCCGCAAGGGATCTGTCGTACATCGACTCGAATTGGTAACCGGTCTGATAGATATTAATTACATAATCGGAGTCAAAATTAGGAATGAGTTTTGTCTGTAGTTGGAACCATTCCGCAACTGCTAATACATCTTTCACCGTTGTCGACTCTTTGGAGCTGAAAAATTTTGTGATCGTTCTATGTCTGATCCTACACTTTTTTGTTTTTTGAATCGATCTACTCCAAGCAGAGCAGGCGACGAAATTGAAAGTGGCCGATAAAAATGGAAAAGCAGCGTTCATTGCCCATTGTTACGTAGCCCGCGTTGTTACATGATCACGGAAGAAAAACTAATATCTTTTCACAAACTATTCAATTTTTTACAGTGTTAATATGATTAACGTGCTCCAAATTCTATCCAGCTTTTACGCACTTTTCGTGCGTCTCACGATCGTAGTTTTCCAGTAATCGAAATGGGTTCCTTCTCGTTTTACAACCTCCTTCCATCCGTAGAGAATGGTTCTGTGTTACAATCGAGAGACTGCGCGCGACTGCAAACTCTACGAGCTTCATTTAGGATGAGCAACTGCGATAGCGGCTGCTCTTTCTTTATAAGATAAAGCAACATAATCCGCCTGTTCACTTGCGGATTCTTCGGCCTTGTAATCGCCATCCTCCTGCACTCCCACAGTTCGTCTGTTTCATCAACGTCTAGTAAATCATAAATCATCCACAATGGTGATTCCTCTTTCGGCCAACAAATTTTGTATTGCACTAAATATTGCGTTTAGAACTGCAGTAGAATTAGCGGAAATAGTGCTTGGAGGTGTATTGCTAAGAAGGTTCAAATCGTGAAGCAATCTTTCTGCGTATCTGATAGGGTTAGCGAGTTCGCCCTTCGGTTTCTCATCACATTCCTCCACTTCTGATGCGTCATCTTTTGACTGTCCTGCAGGAACGCTCGCTTCTTCCAATTCCGTGTACTCTTTTGACACAGACGCCACTGATGACGCGTTGCGAATGACTGCTGCTGGTGACAAATGCCAGCTGGCGGATCCAGGGCTGGCAATTCCGTAACAGGCCGCGAGGGAGAGGCGACAACAAGAAGTGACGTCACGTCTCAGAAATGCACGAAGCGAACGTTGTCCACATATTTGGAATTTTAGGTATGAATCTCAAACGGAATACACATTTGAAGAAAATTTGCTATAATGATTCATTTGTCGATTACATTACTACGTCGAAAATGATTATGTTTGAATAATTTTGCAAGGCATATATAATTTTATGATATTCTGTACGATGAAATTAAAAAAGAAAAAGGTATACAGGGAGGATATGAACCTTAGCCACTGCGCAACGTTTGCTTGGCCAAACGCTCATTAACGACACATCCGATATAATAAAACTTTAACATCAATTTTCTCGGGAACTAGGGGCTGTCGAATGAACAACCGCTTGCCAGGTACTCTGGACAGGTCCCTCTACAACGTAACAACGATTCATCAAAATCCGTGAAAAATAGGTCTTTGCAGAAACAGACATAATGTCTGATAGGATAGCTGCAATCAGTGATTTTACAAAGTTACTTACAATCCGTATTGATTGCAAAATGTTTATTCATATAACCGGTTTCGGTTCATCTAGAACCATCTTCAGTTCTGATATTTCGGTTACAGGAGTAACCCGTCCAAATACAGGAACTTTCACATGTGACGCAGCATGTGATAGTTCCTGTATTTGGACGGGTTACTCCTGTAACCGAAATATCAGAACTGAAGATGGTTCTAGATGAACCGAAACCGGTTATATGAATAAACATTTTGCAATCAAGACGGGTTATAAGTAACTTTGCATAAACGGGTCTGACGGTTCCCTTGTTGGCTGTAAACGCTCCTCAAATCCCACATTTAAAGAGCGGCCGGTTTGATCGACATATCAATTACCACAATTATTACAATTAATCTTGTATATCCCAGAGCCATCAAATTTGTCATATCTACTTCTCAACTTACGTTTTACACGAAGCGATAGGATGTTTTGAACTTTAAAGCCACATTTAACGTTTCTGTTTCTAAAACATTTCTCTATTTGCTGGCACGATACTTCTTAAGTAAAAGAAGCCAGTACGTTGCTCTCGAGGGCGAGTGTTCATCAGTGACAAGGGTATCTTCAAGAGTGCCCCGGAAGTGTGACAGGACCACTCTTGTTCTCTGCAAAGATAAGTGACCTGACGGATAAGGTGAGCAGCAATCTGCGGCTATTTGCTGACGACGCTGTAGTGTAGGAGGTAACTGGACGACTTAGACAGAATTTCTATTTGGTAAGATGAATGATAGCCTACTGTAAGTGTAGAAAAAAAATGTAAGTTAATGCAGATGATTGGAAAACAGTCCTGTAATAGTTTAATATTCGAACACAGTATTAGTGATGTGCTGTTTGGTACGGTCCTGTCGATTAAATGTCTAAGCGTAACGTCGCAAAGTGACAGGAAATGGAATGAGCACGTTGCAGGGCAGGAAAATGCTCGACTTCGTTTTTCTGGGAGGTATTCCATAAAAGTGTTTCTCACCTGTAAAGCAGGCCACGTTCGAAATCGTGGTGCTAGATTTGTTACCGGTACGTTCGATCAGTAAGTGAGTATTACGGAGATACTTCGTGAACTCTAAGGGGAATCTCTGGAGGGAAAACGACGTTCTTTTCGCGAAACACTTTCGAGAGAATTTCGAACCTGCATTTGTGGCTGATTGCTGGGCGAGTCTACTCCCGCCAACGTATGTTTCACGTAAGGACCACGGAGACAAGATAAAAGAAATTAGGGTTCGTACGGAGGCATAGAGACAGTTTTTCTTTCTTTCATCCATTAGTGAGTGGAACAGGAGAGACAATGACTCGTAGTGGTAAAAGGTTCCCTCCGCCATGCACGCTATAGTATCTTGCGGGGTATACATGTAGATTCAGACGTCTGAGACATCTTTTTTTTGTGCCCCTAAAGTTTCGCTAGCTAATGCTGGAGACTCCGCAACTTTGCGCGATTACGTATAAACAGCTCGTCTTGCTGAACTTGTTCCAGTTCGAAAAACAATTAACGAGGTCCTTATAGCATGTGAGAATGTCTCCAGCTTTAGGATACGAGACGTTTGGCATAGGCACATGTCATAAAGTACAGCCTAATGCCCACAAAACTAAAATCACCAGCGATGTAAGTATCGGTCATGAAAGCCTTCATTTTATTATTCCTTAGTTTAAACTAGTTTCTTTGAACCTCGTCCAAAGACTAAATCGTTATCTTCAGCAGCTGTTTGGCATCTACTGGTGGATAAAGACCTCTTCTATTTATTTCATGTTTAACGTACCCATACTCTACGGTAAATGTAAGGTTTTATTGTCACAAGTGCACCTAATGATCCAGTGTTAGTGGAAACAAAGTATCTATCCGAAGATCGATGCTTACCGACAGAATATAGATAGTTACATATTGATCGCTATCGCACGAGTGTTTGTTACTGCGTACTACAACAACCAAAATGTAACAATGGTAATACATTAAAGTTTCACTATAATTAGCGGTAATTCTCAATGCCGGAGTATGATTTAAATGAATTTAGATTGCAGAACAATATGGTCGCCACCACCAAAAACGAGCAAAAGTTAATTTTGGCAAAATATAATAATTACTTTGAAATCATGTAAATACCGTGTGAGCCGGCCGCGGTGGCCGTGCGGTTCTAGGCGCTCCAGTCCGGAGCCGCGCTGCTGCTACGGTCGCAGGTTCGAATCCTGCCTCGGGCATGGGTGTGTGTGATGTCCTTAGGTTAGTTAGGTTTAAGTAGTTCTAAGTTCTAGGGGACTGATGACCACAGCAGTTGAGTCCCATACTGCTCAGAGCCATTTGAAAACTGTATTGTGTTACGTGACTCACGTAAATGCTATCTTTTTGAAAAAAAAGGGCTAAACGTGACAAGAACTGTTTATCAACCTTCACTTATTACTTTGGAAATGATTGAGTCTCAGATTAACGTCGTAATAACTTTCATTCATGGCAACAACTATTTTTCGGTACGAGACGTACACAAACAATATCACTTACAAAACACAACATGAAATTCCAAAACTGTTTTGACTACAAGAAAACCAGCATACTTTTGTCACGGAAAATGAATTTCAATTAAATCACTTTTAATTCAAGGTGATTGTCCGCAGTGAGTGCAATACTATCTGAACCTAGTTACTACCACTTTTGAACCCAATAAGTACTTACGAACTTCCAGCATGCTGGAGTAGCTTGGGGCAGCAACTTCTGTTAATCAGTAGAACTAAAAACCAGTCCAAAGTTGCTAATCATTACCTTTTTATTCACACGATGACTGGTTTCGGGCCGAGACCCATTTTCAAATCATCATAACATAGTCGAAAATTGGCATTTCCGAAGATGTCAAAAATGTGCAATGAACGTTTACAGTGCATACAGATGTGCATTGTACATTGTTGACGTCTTCGGAATTCCATTTTCGACTATGTTATGATTTGAAAATGGGTCTCGGCCCAAAACTAGTCATCGAGTGAATAAAAAGGTAATAATTTGCAACTTTGGACTGGTTTTCCGTTCTATGCGATAAGTACTTTATTGAAAATAAACTGTAAACTTAGCTAGAGTTGGCTTCTTTTGACGGTTTCTTTCGCTTGAGACTTTCTCAGAATTTATGGTGAACGGATAGGACCTTGTTGGTGGTTAAAGACTCGATTCAATAAAGTTTCTCTCGACAAGTTTGTTCTTTCAATAAACACATTATCCTGTTTCGAATAATTACTAAGCCGCATGCAAGGCTATTACACAGCTACAAAACAGTAATTGCGTATTACTTTGCGATGCGTTGCTTGTGGTGCGAAGTAGGGCTTATTGTGAGATACATTATTGGCAACGGGCTCTTGATTAGCGGACAACTTGAACACGTTTGGGCCAAACAGCATCGTTGATTACTTCCAAAATCTTCTTGCGACCATATGCTGTGCCCATGCACTTACTTGCCCACTTACAATTTGCTTGGCCACATATTACAACAACATTTTCGACTCAAAACACTCTGACATTTGCGTGCCAATACATACGTCTTTCCACACCACAGATGCTTCGCAACTACTTCTCTGACTTTATCTCTACGATTGTGCGCACTCGCGCCAACTATGTTACTGGTACACGAAAGGTATTCTCAGTGCTTTATACAATAAAAACTTCCCTGACATGGCCAGCATGTTTGCTACGATGATTTGACGTAAATAATTCTCACTTATCCTATCAAAATACATTTTCATAAATACTAATTACTGACAAAATTCATTAATACATATATGCACAAAAGTGGTTATAAACTCGAGGAATCAAGTAGTTCAGTGATACCTGAGGTACTGGGTTGTGGTGTTACACACCTATCTATAGTGGTCCATGTAGGTCTCTGTATATGTCCTAACTTTATGTACCTACCTTCCACGAGGTCGAGCTTTTCGGACTTCTTTAACTCTTGACCTTCCTTGGTCTATCTATCATCAATTCGCCTGTCTGCATGTCTCGTCCCCTTCAATTTCATTTTAATTACGTTCCTAATTTTGTCTTTAGGTGGTTGCATACGGTGACCGAAAGCTTCACAAGCATAGATGCGCAAGAATGTTTGTGCAAGCATGCTCTTCTTCTCTCCGCTTCCACACAGTCCAAGCATTAGTACGTATTTCGAATACATTGAGATCTAACGACGACAATTATTTCCTTTTGGCCAACTATTTTGCCATGCGGACAAGAAACGAAAGAGTAAGTGTGATTTCTGGTAGAAATAGTGGTTATGGAACGAAAATCTTATACTCAGTTAATTAGTGTTCCATAGATCATTTGAACCAGGTAGTTTACGAGATATATATGCATGATGTATCTGTTAACTTTTCCTTCTTACTTACGCCATCATGAAACAACACTTAAAAAATCGATTTTTTTACAGGCTACCAGTTTTTACGTAAAAATCCGTCTTCGGAAAAGGAGTTGTCTAGCAGATATTATTTTAGACGACCAAAAATGTTTTTCTGCATACTGAACTCCTTCTGAGCAAATAACGCCTTCTACAGTGGGTTTTGAAGCGTAATTTGTTAGAAATTTCATCATCGAATATACGTCCTGTGATGGTGGGACTAAAATATCTACCTCCTTGAAGAGGTACCTACATTGGTTACTCAGAGAGTTGAAGATATGGCCCTATGTCTGGTACATTATTTCGTCGCCAATGGTCTAACATACTTGGATTACTCGAAACACCATTGATCAAAAAGCATGAGCGAACCTACACCACCATTCGAAAGACTGAGAGCTATTTTGCGACTTTTCGCTTCCTGATAGGCTATGAAATCTCAAATAAGCATCTGTACACATCTTTAACATGAGTGTTCAGTAATGCAGCCCATCTTTTTAATAACATTTCTCTCTGCGATAGAGTCAGTTGCTTTGTATTTTGTGAAAGTACAAATTTGTATTACCGGAACCGGTTGTAATGTTCCTGCAGCAAGGCTGGCTTTCAGATCATCGAATAAACTAATCCTGCAATTAACAACTGTTTTGTTTCAGACTGTTCGACAGTACAAACTTGCACACGCGCAACCACGTGTACGCCGGCATGCTTCCTCAAGCTTCCATGACTGAATGACGATCAAATATGAAGCACCTTGAAAAGTCCGAATGCTTGAGCGAAAGTCCCTTACAGAGGGTCAATCATCCTTGCAGAAGTGTCTGATTGCGCATTCTTATCAAACTGCAGTAATTTACGGCCACCTTAACTCTGTTCCACTTCTACTTTCCCTCATCGATTTGTTTGTTTCTCAGATTCTTCGAGTAATTCTACATGGATCTCTCCATTGCCTAAACTGAGTTACTCTCAAGTTCTGAATGGTTTACGTATTTAAAGTCCATGTCTCACTTCGTTGACTTACACGTCGATGATGATAAAATGATGAGGAGGCCAATACAAACTTGTAGAAAAAAAAACCACCCGGGAAGAAACTAAACGCAGGAATCCAGGATCATGAAACGGCAACTATAGGTGCCTGACCACAAGCTACTCACGCAAATTTGAACGCAACAATGAGATGCATGACGCTCAGCGGCTAAAATGTGACTGGGTTGTAACGGATATTACTATGGAAGTACGGATTAGACATGTAGAGGATTGAATAAACATTGTCTTCGTTACGCTGAATCGTATTATGTAGAACTTATCAAACAGTAGAAGCATTTTCACAAATATGATAAAATCAAACAGTAAATAGCATTATCAAAGAATAAGTTTTGTTCCATTTTTCGCGTTTTATTCTTCAAATCAATAAAGAAGTTGTATTGCACACTTTCGGAAGTGGCCTATGTTCTTCCTCAGCTTTCAAGCTATCTCCTTACCAAATTTTATCAAAATCGGTTCAGTGGTTTAGTCGTGAGAGCGTAACAGACAGAGTTACTTTCGCATTGTAATATTAGTATGAATGCTTCTAACTTATTTAACAGCAGAATCCAAAAACTTCAACTAACGTTAAGAGCTTCGTAAGAGTGTATTTTTCTTGCGTAGTAAAAAACAAAAATACAGAGAGAGTAATATTATAAGATGTGCTTCATTTCAATTGACGTTGGTGAATTTGGTTGTGAGTTAAGTGAAGTTTGCTGCTTACGTCCAGGACAGAGTGGTAAGCTGCGAGGTCACTGCGGTGTTAATAGAAGTTAGAGGGGAAATGTTTCATTGTCTGTCTTCCAAAGCGGACAACTCATGAGCATGCACAACTAGCACCAATCAGCTGCTATGGTACAAGTGCCAAGCGGAACTAGCATGACCTCGTGAATGCGTATTACAGTCATCTTTAAATGCGGCACATGTTTGCAGCAAGTAGCTTGAAATTAGTGTAATGCTGTTATAATACAGTGCAATGAGTAAGCGAAAAATGACATTCAGAACATTTAGTAAACATTTAGTCGGCAGTGGCAGAGCACTGTATTGATAATGGTCACTTTATGTTGTATGACAACGTCGAAATTTTGGCAACTACATCATCCTTTTGGGACTCGATAGTGAAGGAGGCGATTGAAATTCGCTTGACGACGAATTTAATTAATAGAGATAGTGGTTTCAATCTTGATAAATCATGGAATCCGGCACTTGCTGTAATAAACTCACAAAGACGTCGTCACAGTGCAGCTCACAATGATATATCGATATGCCAACACAGATCAACTGCGAAGTCATAGATACAACTCGCGCATTATGCACGTCTCTGCCGCCGACCAACGTCTCTGGCGCATTAGCATCTGTGGCCACATGCGCAGTCGCGCAGTACACGAGTAAAAAGGGACGCAGCGAGCACTGGAGCGGCCATTCGAGGGTTGGATTCCCTCACTTCCTCATCGAGGACTCGCACTGCCTGGGCTACTCTCAGGGTGTATCTTCGACGTGGAAGAACCCCAACCGTGCTTGTCGCGTTGTTGCCCGTCTGCACGCCGTTACTGCTGCCCGCCGTCGCCGCCGTCGTCGTCTGTTCGCCGCCGCGCGGTGCTTGCCGCCGCCGCCGCCGCCGCCGCCGCCGCCGCCGCTTGGTCGCCGTCTGTCGGTGCTCGCCGCTTCCTCTTCTGCCGCCGCCACCTGGTCGCCGCTTCTTCAGCGGCCGCCGCCGCCGCCGCCGCTGTCGCCGTTTCTTGGTGCTCGCCGCTTCTTCTGCCGCCGTCTCTCGGTGCTCGCCGCTGCCGCCGTCTCTCGGTGTTCGCTGCCGCCTGCGATCATGGACGCCCCAACTACCACGATCATCTACACCTCTCCTTCACCTGCCCCCACTGTAACGTCATGGAGTGCTTCCTCTGGGATTGACCCGTCTCATGCACCTCCCCTACTCACAGTCTCCTCCCCATCTATCTCCTCTCCATCGATGTATCCCCACCTGTATGTCACTCCTGCTCCTACCCCTGCTGCTGCCCCTGCTGCTTCTCCCGCTCCTGCCTCTGTCCCTGCTCCCAACCCCCCTCCCCCTCCTGTCGCCCGCCGAGACGACTTTCCCCCTCTCCCCCCTGCGACTACCGCTGCTTCCCCTGACAGAGTCTCCTCCCGCCGCGCCACAGTCGCCGCCACAGAGCGCCCTACCCTCTCATACGGTGCTACTGCCTCACAGGAGGGCCCTGCCTCCCACCACCCCCCCATCCATCCAGTCCCTCATCCCTCCTCCCAGGCAACACCCGCCAAAAAATCTTCCAAACGGCCCAGTGGCGACCTCTCCTCTACTCCTTCCTCCAAAAAGCCACTGCCCACCCCACCTCCCACTGACCCTGCTATGGATACCACCCCACCTCCCTCCTCTCCAGCCCCCTCCCTGTATACCTTTGTCCTAGCCAACCCTGATCCGAAATTCCTGGATGCCCGCACCCTCACCCTTGAAATCCGGAAGTACATCCCCAGTGCACCCATTACCCAACTTATCCCTCGCAGAGATTCTGTCCTCATCAAGTCTCCCTCTCCGTCCTTCCATACTGATCTCCTCCGGCGCCTTCCCCGCATCACCTTTGGGCCCCACGCATCCCTCACCCCATTCCTTACATCCTCCTCTCCTCGTCAACCCCAACCGCCTCATCGTCCGCCTACCCTCACTGCCGTCATCACAAAACTCAGCCCTGTGGTCACGGAGGCTGAGGTGTTGGCGGAACTGAATGCCCACCCCTCCCTGGAAGTCCGCTCTGCCCGCCGTATTTACAACTCCTCTGGCCCTACTTTCCTCATGCGTATCTTTACAGAGTCCGCCTCCTCCATCGACCACCTCCTCACGCGGGGAGCCCTGATTTTCAACCGCCGCCACCTTGTTGACCCGTCCCGTTCCCCTCCTCAATCCTACCGCTGCCAGCGTTGTCTTCTGTACAATGACCACCTCACCCAAAACTGCAAGAACCCACCCACCTGCCCCCATTGTAAAGCCTCCCACTTCCTCAAACAGTGTCCCAACCTCGCCTCCCCCCCATCCTGCAACACCTGCAATGAACCTCACCCCACCTATTCCTCCAAATGCAAAGCCAAGCCCCCTCCCACCAACCCTGAACTCACTGTCCCCGTTCGCCCCATTGACCCACCTATCCACCCTAACAATTCCCTCCGCCCTCCCCCTACAGCGGAAGACATCATCTGGTTCCTCACCGTCGTCCTGCAGAACATCCACCCCTTCCAGCGCCCCCAAACACTCCAGCAGATTTCCCTCGCTGCCCGCTCTGTTTTCCACTTAAACACCTACGCCACATACTCCCACAACCAGGCCCACTTTACCTTCACCCGCCTAGACACCCTCGTTTAAGCCCCTCTCTCCCCTTCCCACACCCAACCCCATGCTCGTCAACAGTTATCGTCTCCTCTACCTCAACATTCGCTCCCTCCCTGCAAACAAATACCTCTTCATGCATACCCTCTCCCAGAACCAGGTTGACTTCTTCATCCTTAATGAAACCTTCCTCCAACCCCACCATGTGGTCCGCATCTCCCCTTATCTCCTTCACCGCACTGACAATCCCCTTCCCCTAGCTCCAGGCGGGGTCACTATCGGCTACCTCAGGCATCTCCCTGTCTGGCCACAACCCCTCCTCAATGACCCAACCGAACACCTTCTCCTCAGCCTCTTTTTTTCCCTCCCTCACCGTCACCTGTGCCACTATCTATATTTGCTCCGCAGCTCCTCTCCCCTTTGACTTCATTTCCCATGTTGACCGTACCTTCTCCACCTATGTGATTGCCGCTGACCTCAACATCCACAGCCGTGACCCTGCCACCCTTCGGCGGTGGCATCAGTTCCTTGCCACCCTCCATGGTGACCTTGTTCCTCTCCCACAGCACACCCGTCCTGAAAGTAACTCCACCCCCAACCTCCTTGGTCGCATTGCCATTGATGTCCTTGATCCCGCTGGTAGTGACCATCTCCCTGTCCTTCTCACCATCTCCTCTACCCATCCTGCCACTGCAGCCACCCGCCCACCTGCCCCTCCAAAATCTGTCCATGACTACCACCGTGCCAATTGGGATGCCTACTGGGAATCCATGGCCTTACAGGTCGAAAGCCACTCCCTCACTTTCCACCACCCTGATGACATCACCCATGCCTCTTCCTTCCTTCTGAAGACCATCACTGACGCTGTGGAGGCTCATGTCCCTACCAAACTCATCCACCCTCACCGCCCTACGCTTCCTCCACAGGCCGTCCTTCTGCGTGAATCCCGCAGGCTCTACCGCTCCTTCCTCTGCACTCGTGACCGGGATACTCTCACCCGCCACCGGCAATTACAGTGACATATCCGGAACCTCCTTACAGCAAAGAAACGCTGGGACTGGCGTCAGACATGCACACGCCTCAACTCCACCCTCCCTGTCAACTCCTCCAAGTACTGGTCAGCCTTCTACCGCCTTACTGATAGCCATCCCACCCCGCATTACCCCATCCTCCATGACGATCGACCCTTTCCTGACAACCTCAGTAAGGCTAACCATTTTGCTTCCCACCTGTCCGAGGTCTTCTCCATTCCTGATGATCCCCATTTTGATTACTCCCTCTTCCCCACTGTCCTTGACCGCACTGACACCTCTGTCCCCCCGCTCGCCCCTAGCTTCCAGTACTTGGATCGGCTATCCCCCCTCCGACATCAACACTCCCATCATAATGCAAGACATCACACTCGTCCTCCGCTCAAAACGCAACACCGCCCCTGGTCATGATGGCGTCACCTACCGTCACCTCAAGGAATCCCCTCCATCCTTCCTGTCTGTCCTTGCTACCCTGTACAATGTCCTCCTCTCCACTGGATTTTACCCTGACCTGTGGAAGACTTCCCGTGTCCTGCTGTTCCCTAAGCCTAACAAACCCCCCTCTGCTACCTCTTCCTATCGTCCCATCTGCCTCACCTCCGTGTTCAGTAAGGTCTTTGAGGCCATCCTTTCTCGCCGTATCCACTGCCTCCTTAACCAGCACCGCCTCCTTCCTCTTACCCAATGTGGCTTCCGGCCTTCCTTCTCTGCTGACGACCAGCTCCTTAACCTTACCCATCTTCTTTCCCTCCAACTTAACTCCCGTCGCTCTGCCATCTTTGTTTCCCTTGATCTCCAGAACGCCTATGACCGTGTCTGGCATCCCGGGCTCCTTTTCAAACTCCAGACCTATGCTCTCACCATCAACTTCGTCCGTCTTGTTGCTTCCTTCCTCTCCCATCGTCCCTCCTATGTGACTATCCACAATTCCAACTCCCGTACTTTCTACCCCTCTGCTGGCGTGCCCCAAGGTTCTGTCCTTTGCCCTCTCCTCTATCTCCTGTACACTGCTGATATGCCCAAACCTCGCCCTCCTGTTCATCTTCTCCAGTTCGCTGATGACACCGCCTTCCTAGCCCTTTATCCTACCCTTCAACGGTCCCAACGTACCCTCCAAACCCACCTTGACGAATTCGCCGCTTGGTGCAACCAGTGGTTCCTCCGTGTTAATCCCTCCAAGACGCAGGCGATCATCATAGGCCGCACCACCCGCTCCTTCTGCCTCCATGATTTCTACCTCACCATTTACGGCCGTCCTATCCACCTCACTCCTACCCTCAAATACCTTGGCCTCACACTCAACCGCCACCTCACCTGGACTCCCCATCTCCTTACCATCCAAAACAAAGCTCACAACTGCCTCTGCCTCCTGAAACTCCTGTCCGGCCGGACGTGGGGTCTGCATCCTTCCACCATCCTTCACACCTACAAATCCATGATCCGCCCCATCCTCTGTTATGCCAGCATCGCTTGGCTTTCCGCCCCTCCCCGGTTCTATAAAGCCCTCCAAATCCTCGAACGCCATGCACTCCGCCTCGCCTTCTGCATCCGCCTTCCGTCCCCCACGCGCATCCTCTATGACCTCCTCCCCTTCCCCCACCTTCTCCTTTTCCTTGAACACATCCGCACACTATATATTGTCCGCCGCCTTGATCCCCCTCACCCCCTGGTGTCTCCCTTCCTCTCCACTCCCAACCAGTTGCCGCGCCTTTACCGTTGTGTCCCTCCCTCTCTCCATCTTTACACCCTCCATCTCCTTTCCCAACACAACTTCCACCGTCTACCATTCCCGGATGATGAGCTTCGCCCTGACATGTACCCTTCCTACCAACTCTAACCCCCTCTTCCTGCCTCCTCCTCAGGGCTCCCTCTCCTCCCCCTCCCTCCTTCTGAGCGGATTTCCCCTCCTACTCCCCCTCCATCTCTTGTGCCTTCTTTCAGTGTCTCTGCGCTCCCTCCTGCCCTGTCTTCCCTTTTCCTCTCCCGCCCCATGTGTCTCCTGCCTCTTCGTGAACCCACGGTTGCCCCTCGTCTCTTCATCCCGCCGCTTCCCCAGCTGCCCCATGCTCTCCCCTCCTTTTCCATCTTCTCTGACCTTTCCCTCGGCAGGTCCCGCCTGGTAGTTTTATTCTTCGTCGTGTGTGCTCCAAGTGGGTTTTAAGTGGGTTGTTTCGGAGTGTTTTTAATACTGTGGCCAACTTTTAACCTGTGCATGCGCATCCAGTGTCTTCTCTGTGTTTTAAGAATCGCCAACTGTGTTTTTTAACTTTCTGGTGACTTTTTTTAACTGTCCCCAATGAACGTCTACCTGTCAGTGTATTTTTACCTCCATTTTCTCCCCTTACTCTGTTTTATGTTCCCCTTTTTTACCTCCTTATGTATGTATTATTTTATTCTTGTTTTAGTTGTCATGTCACTCGGCTGATGCCCGCATCTCGTGGTCGTGCGGTAGCGTTCTCGCTTCCCACGCCCGGGTTCCCGGGTTCGATTCCCGGCGGGGTCAGGAATTTTCTCTGCCTCGTGATGGCTGGGTGTTGTGTGCTGTCCTTAGGTTAGTTAGGTTTAAGTAGTTCTAAGTTCTAGGGGACTGATGACCATAGCTGTTAAGTCCCATAGTGCTCAGAGCCATTTTTTGAACACTCGGCTGAAGAGCGGCGGATTGTGCTGCTGACAGCCCTCCCCTGCCCATATGGGGCTGGGGCATGAAATCACAATAAAGAAAAAAAAAAAACTGGAGCGGTTGTCTTGCGGCTCACTCTGAAGAGCCGAAATATCAGAAGAAGAAGGAGATTTCTTGCGGCTGCACACCCGAAACTTAATGGAACATCTGTGATGATGTCCAATACCGCAATTACTGCTAATAATTAATACAATGTATTAATTTGTATGGGCTACCAGTTAATAATAATATCGGTAGGGATATGTGTGGTAAAGTGGCTAGGCTGGGAAAAGTGGCCAGTCTATAGTTTTTGTCCTGAGCAATACGCAACACCATTGATGTCAGAAGACTGATAGAGAAAGTTTGTTCCACTATTTTTTACTAAAAACTTTTTTCAGTACGAGATTTTCACTCTGCAGCGGAGTGTGCACTGATATGAAACTTCCTGGCCGGACCGAGACTCGAACTCGGGACCTTTGCCTTTCGCGGGCAAGTGCTCTACCAACTGAGCTACCCAAGCACGACTCACTCCCCGGCCTCACAGCTTTACTTCTGCCAGTACCTCGTCTCCTACCTTCCAAACTTAACAGAAGCTCTCCCGCGAAAGGCAAAGGTCCCAAGTTCGAGCCGTCCGTTGTGGCCGAGCGGTTCTAGGCGCTTCAGTCTGGAACCGCGCAACCGCTACGGTCGCAGGTTCGAATCCTGCCTTGGGCATGGATGTGTGTGATGTCCTTCGGTTAGTTAGGTTTAAGTAGTTCTAAGTTCTAGGGGACTGATGACCTCAGAAGTTAAGTCCCATAGTGCTCAGAGCCATTTGAACCATTTTGAACCCGAGTTCGAGTCTCGGTCCGGCACACAGTTTTGATCTGCCAGGAAGTTTCATATCAGCGCAAACTCCGCTGCGGAGTGAAAATCTCATTCTGGAAACATCCCCCAGACTATGGCTAAGCCATGTCTCCGCAATATCCTTTCTTTCAGGAGTGCTAGTTCTGCAAGGTTCGCAGGAGAGCTTCTGTAAAGTTTGGAAGGTAGGAGACGAGGTACTGGCAGAAGTAAAGCTGTGAGGACGCGGCGTGAGTCGTGCTTGGGTAGCTCAGTTGGTAGAACACTTGCCCGCGAAAGGCAAAGGTCCCGAGTTCGAGTCTCGGTCCGGCACACAGTTTTGATCTGCCAGGAAGTTTCAAAAACTCTTTTTGATTTTGAAGTATCTGATATAAGGTAAGTCATTCATTCATTTTACTTTACTTGCATGGAGAGTAGTAATATTTTACAACATCAGCGTTTAACCAACGTGTTTCCGACTACAAATGTAGTTCCCTGTTATTTCTTTTAGTTTGATAGTTTCTTCTGTGGATTACTAATTCCGACATTACGGCCAGTCGGGGAAAGTGGTCACACCATTCGTTAAGAAAAGTGGCCAAAGTATTTATCCCTTAACAATTACTTACGTCCCAAAAACACGCATAATGCAACATATGAGCCATATTTCTAAACCCTACATTATTTAAGACCGTTGTTCCGTTATATATGGCCTAATACAAAAGTCCAGTTGAAAACGGGCTGCCGGCCAGAGTGGCCGAGCGGTTCTAGGCGCTTCAGTCTGGAACCCCGCGACCGCTACGGTCGCAGGTTCTAATGCTGCCTCGGGCATGGATGTGTGTGATGTCCTTAGGTTAGTTAGGTTTAAGCAGTTCTAAGTTGTAGGGGACTGATGACCTCAGATGTTAAGTCCCATAGTGCTCAGAGCCAGCCACCACGGGCTGCCGCAGCCGCTTGGTATTCTTTCAGATACTAGGGCGTGAAGACACCTATAAAATGTGTCCTGAAATGAAAAAAAAAGCAAAAACATAACAAACATGCGATCCTATTGCAATAGCGCTGGTCACATTACTCGCTTATGCACGAGAAATTGTTCACTACGTAAGTCTTGAGAAAATTCCTTTAGTTCGTACACATTAGTTTCTTTTCATTTAAAAAGACAACTAAGAATATGTCGATTCAAAATGGGTAACAGGGAAGTTTGTATCAATAACCACGGTTTGGTGAAAATTGAATTTCCTTTGTATCGCCACTTTAGCGTCCCCTATGGATCACGGGGTCCCAGGTTCAATTCCTAGCCGGTTCGAAGACCTTCTCCATCTGGGGACTGAGGTTTGTGTTGTTCTCATCATTTCATGATCATTCAGGAAATGTCGAGCCTGAACAATGGAAAGATTCGGTATTTGTACGGGCTCTGATAACCAAGCTGTTGAACGACCCACAAACAAAAATTATCATCATCATTTATCCTCCCTCCTCCCATCCCCCGCTATTTATGCGGCCCGAAATGTCGCCCACCATGTCAATATTGGCTCTTGAGCAAATAAGTTTGACGACCACTGGTCTAGTGTGTACCCACCTTAACGGGTATTCTTCCTTCGTTATCTCTGTTTAAGGGTCCGCAAATTTATTCTAAGTATTGATTAGGTGTAACAAAATCTCATTGCCTGATTCTTGTTTCAGATTTGAATTACTCACTATCTTGATGAAATGGTTTTATCTGATATTTAAAATTTGATTCGACAAAGGGAAACAGCTTCCGAGTGCATGCCTTGATGCATTCCTCTGATGTCATATCGAACGAAGCACCTCGAACTACTACCAGTGGGCGCTGTATATTTTACTGTACTTATTGATGCTGGGCATGCAGAAAATTCCGTGACTCTTACACTTATGACATCCTGTTTTGTCACTTTCCATTGGACATGGGAGCCACTGAGGCAAACGTAGTGCGTCAGACACCATTTTCTCCTCATCGTGCTCAAGGACGCCCACGAGAGAATGCAGTTAATCTTCGTTTCACAAAAGGCAGGCAGGTCTGTCGGGACGAGATGGAAACGGCTGCAACCGGGTGCCGGAGACACAACTGTGGAAGTCATTAAGTGACCCCGAGGAGGCCCAGTGTTTCCAGAGGGGCTGCGCGCCCCACGCACACTAATTCGACTCAGGGGGTGGAGCAATCTAGCGACGTCACACC
This sequence comes from Schistocerca serialis cubense, assembly GCF_023864345.2. NCBI lineage: Eukaryota > Metazoa > Arthropoda > Insecta > Orthoptera > Acrididae > Schistocerca > Schistocerca serialis. The sequence continues at coordinate 727,815,662 of NC_064643.1, read as the reverse complement.
TCGGGGGTGCGTCCAATCACGCCTCCCTGTAAATTGCTTTCGTTCTGCGCGCCGGAACAAATGAGACGGATCAAGGTGCGGGCAGGCGTCTTTGTCTGCACGCAGCTGCCGCCTCGGGACACGCCAGTTCTGAATCTCTCTTGTTCCAACCACGTGAAGGTTGGTAAATCGTTCTGTCGGAGTGCTGGGAGCATCAAATTACTTCATTGTTCGGAGATATAAATGGCACCAGGGATTGCGTACGACATCTGATCGCAAAATTAATTCCAAGTTATTACTTTGTAGCATTGTCATGAATAAAAATTTGGTTCCTAGGAACATCGACCTCTGAGTCTCCCTTTCTCTTATTCTTCATCCAAACATTTTTCGACTTCCATTTGTCATAGTCAGTTGGTCTCGTATTATGCTTTAATGCATTAAACATTTATTTGATTAGTTTTCGACTTTCGGTCTATAATCTGTAACACATGCATTTTATTTCTACATCTACATTTATACTCCGCAAGCCACTCAACGGTGTGTGGCGGAAGGCACTTTACGTGCCACTGTGATTACCTCCCTTTCCTGTTCCAGTCGCGTATGGTTCGCGGGAAGAACGACTGCCGGAAAGCCTCCGTGCGCGCTCGAATCTCTCTAATTTTACATTCGTGATCTCCTCGGGAGGTATAAGTACGGGGAAGCAATATATTCGATACCTCATCCAGAAACGCACCCTCTCGAAACCTAGACAGCAAGCTACACCGCGATGCAGAGCGCCTCTCTTGCAGAGTCTGCCACTTGAGTTTGCTAAACATCTCCGTAACGCTATCGCGCTTACCAAATAACCCTGTGACGAAACGCGCCGCTCTTCTTTGGATCTTCTCTATCTCCACCGTTAACCCGATCTGGTACGGATTGCTCACCTGCACCTATATTAGTTTGAAAAAGGAAAACTTTAGTGTTGGGTATTGTACTGTATTTTTTCAGTAATACACGGATATAAAAACCACACACTTTATTTCACTAACTACATGCTTGAACACACACGCAAGACTGCGACACAGATGATGAAATCATAGCAAAGAACATAGGAAGGCAACTTACGCTAATGCACCATTGCCGGCCTCAGTGACCGAGCGGTTCTAGGCGCTTCAATCCGGAACCCCGCGACTGCTACGGTCGCAGGTTCGAATCCTGCCTCGGACATTGATGTGGTGTGATGTTCAAATGGTTCAAATGGCTCTGAGCACTATGGGACTTAACTTCTGAGGTCATCAGTCCCCTAGAACTTAGAACTACTTAAACCTAACTAAACGAAGGACATAACACACATCCATGACCGAGGCAGGATTCGAACCTGCGACCGTAGCGGTCGCGCGGTTCCATACTGAATCGCCTAGAACCGCTCGGCCACTGCGGCCGGCTGTGTGATGTTCTTAGGTTAGTTAGGTTTAAGTAGTTGTAAGTTCTAGGGGACTGATGACCTCCGATGTTAAGTCCCATAGTGCTCAGAGCTATTTGAACCATAACGCACCATTGCCAACTTAAATAGCAAATGCAACAACTCCCCCATGTAAGAAAGGGTCAACTTCAAGATTAAGTCTCTCTGGTTTTTTAATAAGCAGGGAGCAACGGCGCAACATTAGAGCGTCTTTGACTTCTTGCTGAGCATCTGGTGTCACAGCAGGTTCATTATCCTGCATGACGACAATTGGCTACGTTACAACAGGCATTGGTAATGGTTCACAAACAGAAATGTTATCGGTTTCAGAATCAGAGTTGCGATCAGCTACATCATCATCAATTGTTGGCATTGTATTAGTTTCAGAAATGGCACTCTTGTCACTAGAAATGGATGACAAGAGTTGGGTCACATGTTTCCTACGAATATTAGCACTAAGATCTTATACAGTGTACATAACATTTCCTTCTCTTCTCAAAATCACGCTCTTTTCCCACGCATCAGAGTTAACACCGTTTCTTATGCGTACAGAATCTCCGACACTGAATGTACGACTCTTCTCAACTATTAACTTGGATCTGATCTTCGGCTGGATGTTAAATGGTTTGGTTAGCATTAATCGAGTCCTCAGATACCTTCCAAAATTAAGCCTGGCTAGGCTTTGGCCTGTGAATGCATGTTCTGCATTCCGATATGCAAGTAACCATGTACACAATTTATCAAGGTTTGATGTTCCACCAAACAAACTGGCTTCCAGTGCATGCTTAAAACTTTTCACATCTCACTCAGCTTGGACATTTGAACTGGGATGGTAAGATGCAATGGCTAAAGTCCTGACTTCCTTTTTTACACAAAATGATACGGAGTGTTTATTAACTAACTGGGGCCCATTGTCTTGACACAATCACTTTAGGCAGGCCAAACTGAGCAAATAAAGGGATTAATGCATCCACTAGACCAGACGTGTTGGTAGAGGGCATCTTCATTACTTCTGGCCAGTTGTTGTGGGCATCCACTACGATCATACACGTAGTCCTACAAACTCTGGAAAACCAATACGAAGCCTCCCCCAGGGTTCTCTAAGCCATTACCATGGGTTGAAAGGGGCCGTGGCTGCAGCCCTGCTAACTCTAGAACATCCACTGCAAACAACTGTGACTTGTTCTACTTCTTTATTCAATCCAGGCCACCATACGAAGCTTCGAGTTACAGATATTGTTTTTGTGATTCCCAAATGGCCCGAGTGTATGTCTTTTAAATGCGAGATCTTAGACTACTTGGGATTACAACTCCCCCCTCTAACAACACAGTTATGACCAATAGAGTACTCTGTGATGCCTTGAATGGTGAAAGTCTGGTACCTTCTTTGGCCATTGGTTATTTTTGACACAGTTCAACACAACAGGTAGTATTATATCTTTGACTCTCTCTTCAGAAATTTCTTTAGCTGTAATAGGGGCACTATGAACAATGAGAAAATTTACATACGCAGCACAAACAGCAGGTTTAATCTGCCCAGGTAGCAGCAGCCCTGATAAACAGACAGCGATACAATTTTCATCAGTTTTACGATATTTAACCATACTGAGATAAAAATTCAACCGATCTTTGCCGTCTATCACAAATGGGAGACAGTGAAACTTTGGGACTGAAATTATAGATGAGTGGTTTATGATCTGTTATCACAGTAAAGTGACGCCCTCTTAGGCACAGATCATACTTTTTGTACACTCCACGCAATCGCTCTAGCTTCCTTATCCAAAATACAGTAATTTTGTTCAACTATACTCCAGAGGATCAAACATTAGAGGTCTTTCAGTTCCATTAGGAAATATGTGAGAAAGACATGTATGTACCTATGCCTGACTCAGCAGCATCATAGCTAAAACTATTTGCATGGATGTGTCATAATGACACGAAACTTCGTGTAACAGCAACATACACTGAGCTTCTTTGAATGATTTGTCACATTTTGCCTTCCATTCAAACATTGGTTTGTTGGCACATGAATACAGAAGACTTAGAATTCTAGACAAGTTTGGTAAATTTTTTAATAATAGTTCATCTTATTACAAAATGACAAGGTCTAATTTCGGATTGTAGGCTTCAGGCCTTTCTGCACATTTTCTTCTTTCTATCACTAGTATTCAGTCCATTTTTATCAATAAAGTGACCACAATTTCCACCTCATTTTGAAAAAAAAACCTTACTTTTCTCAATATTCACAGTTAGTCCTGCATTCTTATACCTTTCCATTAATACAACTAAATGGAACCAATGGTCTCTGCCAGGGAGAAGCCCGTGATGATAGTATTATCAAGATAGCAAAGCGTTTTCTTAAGACCAAGACGGACGTTATCCGTTTTTGCTTGCCATATAGCAGGGGAAGAAGCAATTCCAAAAGCTGATCTAGTAAACATATACAACCCCCAAGGAGAAACAATGGTTTGCAGAGGTTGACTCGGTTCATCCATTTCTAATTGTAAATAGGCACTATTTAACTCAAGTTTGGTGAATTTCTCACCCCCCTCCCCCCCTAGCTTAGCAAAAGTCCCAGCTGTCTTTGGTAAGGTAAGCTGAGGAATGACGTGGTTTGGGTTCACAAAAATGTTCAAATCCGTGCCAAATCTTATGGGACTAAGCTTACACACTACTTAACCTAAATTATCCTAAGGACAAACACACACACCCATGCGCGAGGGAGGACTCGAACCTCTGCCAGGATCAGCCGCACAATTTGGGTTCACAGTTACCTTAATATCGCCACTAATTCTTACTTTCGGTGTTAGGCCTTTAGCCTGTCGAATGATAGGCTTTGGTTAGCTCCTCATCTGACAACTTGACTAGGGCTTTTTCCTCAACCATGTTCTGTATTTTCTTTTCTACAATGAGTTGTTGAGCTAGGGAAATTGACCTGGAACGAAGGACAATAGGTTGAGCCTCTTTTTTAGCACTAGGATTCCTTTGGAACCTTTTAAAGTCCCTGGCTTTTTTGTGAAAACGTCAGGATGTGCCTTGACAAGTTTTTCTACAGAATCTGTTTCTGAATGGAAAATTTCTAAATGTATTTTGTCAATAAAGTCATATCAAGTGGAATTGATATTAGCCAGTTCCTCCCCAGCACAGTGGAGATGGCTGATAACTTTACAACATAAAGAGGCATACCTTAAGTGCTATGAGCACTTGTTCAGTAGAGGAGATGTGTTTCGGAGTAGCGAAGACGAACAAATGCTCATAGCTCCTCCGATACGCATTTTAGAGCCCTTGTTTACTGAACATTTTTCTTGCCTTGGGCCGTACTACCACCTGTGAAAGTTGCCTACCTTACAGTCTTAGCAACAATAGTACCAGTGCATGTATCCATCTGTCAGAGGTATCAGAACGGTTTTCGCCTACAACTTTCGACTCGTTCGTTTCCCGCACAGGGGCTCTTATCTCAAATTGATACATTTATCCTTCTGTATCATCCTAGAAAGTTTGTTACATCATCACCCTGTACACACATATATTTGCAGGCGCCGGTACCTATAACTCCGACGCTCTGTAGCGTCGTTGGATGACATTTCCGGACATGAGTTCCTGTGTAAAACTGGGTCTATTAAGTCCCCTGTACAGCCTCTAGAAGTGTGTAAAATGAATTGTGAAACATCTTGTTGTTGTTGGTGTCTTCAGTCCAGAGACTGGTTTGATGCAGCTCTCCATGCTGCTCTATCCTGTGCAAGCTTCTTCATCTCCCAGTAGCTACTGCAACCTACATTCTTCTGAATCTGCTTAGTGTATTCATCTCTTGGTCTCCCTCTACGACGTTTGCCCTCCACGTTGCCCTCCAATACTAAATTGGTGATCCCTTGATGCCTCAGAATATGTCCTACCAAGAGATCCCTTCTTCTAGTCAAGTTGTCCCACAAATTTCTCGTCTCCCTAATTCTATTCAATACCTCCTCATTAGTTATGTGATCTACCGATCTAATCTTCAGCATTCTTCTGTAGCACCATATTTAGAAAGCTTCTATTCTTTTCTTGTCCAAACTATTTATCGTCCACGTTTCACTTCCATACATGGCCACGCCCCATACAAATACTATCAGAAACGACTTGCTGACACTTAAATCTATACTCGACGTTAACACATGTCTCTTCTTCAGAAACGCTTTCCTTGCCATTGCCAGTATACATTTGATATCCTCTCTTCTTCGACCATCGTCAGTTATTTTGCTCCCCAAATAGCAAAACTCATGTACTACGTTAAGCGTCTCATTTCCTAATCTAATACCCTCAGCACCACCAGATTTAATTCGACTACATTCGATTTATATCCTCGTTTTGCTTTTGTTGATGTTCATCTTATATCCTCCTTTCAAGACACTGTCCATTCCGTTCAACTGCTCTTCCAAGTCCTTTGCTGTCTCTGACAGAATTACAATGTCATCGGCGAACCTTAAACTTTTTATTTCTTCTCCATGGATTTTAATACCTACTCCGAATTTCTCTTTTGTTTCCTTTATTAGTTGCTCAATATGCAGACTGAATAACATCGGGGAGAGGCTACAACCCTGTCTCACTCCATTCCCAACCACTGCTACCCTTTCATGTCCCTCGACTCTTATAACTGCCATCTGGTATCTGTACAAATTGTAAATAGCCTTTCGCTCCCTGTATTTTACCCCTGCCACCTTCAGAATTTGAAAGAGAGTATTCCAGTCAACATTGTCAAAACGTTTCTCTAAGTCTACAAATGCTAGAAACGTAGGTTTGCCTTTACTTAATCTAGCTTCTAAGATAAGTCGTAGGGTCAGTATTGCCTCACGTGTTCCAATATTTCTACGGAATCCAAACTGGTCTTCCCCGAGGTCGGCTTCTACCAGATGTTCCATTCGTCTGTAAAGAATTCGCGTTCGTATTTTGCAGCCGTGACTTATTAATCTGATAGTTCGCTGTCAGAGGTATCAGAACGGGTTTCACGTACAACTTTCGACGCGTTCGTTTCCCAACCAGGGGCTCTTACCTCAAATTGATACATTTATCGTTCTGTATCATCCTAGAAAGTTTATTACATCACCGCCCTGTACACACATGCATTTGCAAGCGCCGGCACCTATAACTCCGACGCACTGTAGCGTCGTTGGATGACATTTCCGGACATAAGTTCCTGTGTAAAACTGGGTCTCTTAAGTCCCCTGTACAGCCTCTAGAAGTGTGTAACATGAATTGTAAAACATCTTGTGTGTGGGAATAAGCAGTACGTTCACGTGGTCAGGTTTGGCAAACCATCTGAAGACGTCAACCTACCTGAGTTCATCAACCTGGAGCACGGATTCTACCCGCGCCTGCCCCACCGCCCTGTCTCGGAAGGTTGCGCTGTCGGGTGAGGTCGGATGCGAGGTGACGTAATACGATAGCCACGGCACGGACCCGAAATAAACAAGGTGCGATCACTCACATAATGACACGTGTCAGCGGAGCGGGCACTAATTTACTTATGAACACGTGTTAATAGAAAAGACAGCCTGCTATCAGGGGCAGCCTAATGAGGCGGCTCCGGCAAAGGGTTGGAATGCGTAGGGCAGGCAGGCGGGCGCGCCGCCGGGCCTCCCCCGTGCCGCTGCGTGCGGAGTGCGTGGCAACGCCGCCCCGGCCGCGGTAGCAAGCGGGCCGCACAATGGCCCATTAGCACGCACCGCAATTACCTGCTCACCCCGCTTCTTCCATTTCGTCCCCGTCCCGGTCCCCCGAGGGCCCTTCGCGTCCCTGCCTATTCATGCTCCTCCGCCTCCTCTTTTCGGACTTTTTACTTTCGTTTTTTTGTCGCCGGCTTCCTCCAGAATATTGTGATTACATAAGGGGGGAGGCGTGAGCCTCGCCGGCCTATCACTTTAGCTGTTTGTCTCCGGAACGCCTCGCTAGCTGCGCAGACAGCGGCAGGTATGGTTAGGGGGTCCCTCCACCTGCGACCAGCAGACAGTCTGTCTCCAACGCCAGGCCTCCCTGTGCCTGTAATGTTCCTAGACAGCTCCACTGTACACTCACTGTGGTGTGCGTACTGTAAGACCTTCGGTGCACGCACCATCACATTATTTGACTTGTCTCCCTAACGAAGTAGGCGAGTGTCAGCATTATGTCTCGTGGTCTTATCGTGCCGTGTTTATCTTCTGCCGTTAGGTCAGACGATAGAAATGCTTAGAGTAGCAGATTGACGGTGACCAACTTTAAACAGAACTTGATTAATTTTCACACACATTTATTAAAATAGTAACAAGCATAAACCTTACGTAACTTGATTCTGGATGCTATTTAGAACAGACAATCTGAAGTTCCTTTGGTCTTGGTACGTTAATCTTATTCTCACATATCTCTGATACTTGACAAAGTGTCTATTCATTTATCTTCATGGCTATGTACAGGAGTATGGTAATCTTATTAGGCACAGACTGAAACTTGACTATAGACTTGTACAGACTGGTGTAGACAAATGCAGACTGGTACAGACTGGTGCAGACAAATGCAGACTGACTAATCGGAGGTCTGTACACTCGTTATAATACCTCGCGCGTTCAGGTATCACTGCGCGAGTGTGATCCGCGAGGAGAAAAGGTTCTACGTTAGCAGCAATCTCATTGGTTGCGTTACATATTAATACGCGGATCGGCGGAAGCATAATTTGGTCCCTCTCTATGGCAGCGCCATCTCGTAGTGCGGAGACGGACGAGCGCTGCGCCTGCACTGTAGTGCTTAGCGGGGCGCGCTCTATTGGGAAAGTTGTGTACGCGCTGACTACGCGGAACTATGTACAGGACACTCACCATTATACAGGGTGAGTCAAAAAGGATTTTACATGAATGAAATTTTTACTCTACAGCGGAGTGTGCGTTGATATGAAACTTCCTGGCAGATTAAAACTGTGTCCGGACCGAAACTCGAACTCGGGACCTTTGCCTTTCGCGGGCTAGTGTTCTACCAACTGAGCTACCCAAGTACGACTGACGCCTCGTCCTCACAGCTGGCAGAGCATTTGCACGCGAAAGGCAAAGGTCCCGAGTTCGAGTCTCGGTCCGGCACACAGTTTTAATCTGCCAGGAAGTTTCATATCAGCGCACACTCCGCTGTAAAGTGAAAATTTCACTCTAGAAACAACCCCCAGGGTGTGGCTAAGCCATGTCTCCGCCATATCCTTTATTCCAGGAGTGCTAGTTCTTCAAGGTTCGCAGGAGAGCTTCTGTGAAGTTTGGAAGGTAGGGGACGACGTACTGGAGGAATTGAAGCTGTTAGGACGGGGCGTGAGTCGTGCTTGGGTAGCTCAGTAGATAGAGCACTTGCCCGCGAAAGGCATAGGTCCCGAGTTCGAGTCTCGGTCCGGCACACAGTTTTAATCTTCCAGGAAGTTTCAGGATTTACAAGTTTCGAATGACACATAAATTTATTGAGATAAGTTACAAAATTGACAGTGGCGTCATTTTGTAGCAAATAACCTTAAGTTTCGCGTAAAAGTGTCAAGCGTCGTTTCGGCTACAAGTGACTACCACGTGTGATGCGACAAACATGCCACCGGTAAGCAATTTCTTCCCACAGTCGTTACAGCAAATCGGGTGTAACTTGTGTAACGGCAGCGTATATTAGTCGGCTAAATTCTAGGACAGGGGAGGAACATACACACGGTCTTTAATGAGCCCCAGAGAAGGAAATCCAGTGGTGTCAAATCTGGGGAGCGAGTTAGCCATGCGATTGGCCCTTCACGGCCAGTCCACGGACTTGGGATGCGATTATCGAGGAAATGTCGAACTTCTGTGAGGAAATGATGTGCTGCACCGTCTTGCTGGTAGTAAACCACTTCATCTCGGTCGGTGCAAAATTTACCGGAACTGCTTTTGCAGTTCGTTTCATGAAACTGAAACACAGAGAGAGCACGCCCCGCACCAGCTGAAGTAGCCATGTTAACTGAGAACTAGACGGCGCTCCTGGTGGCGAAATTGGGTACTGATGCACTATGTGAATAAGACATTCCAAAGTTGTAAAGTCGTTTCTGCCTCACGCTGTAGAGAGCCATGTAAAATCGAATTAGCACTCATATCTTTGCGGAGCAGTTATATAGAATCTGCTGCTATCGTCAATCAAGGTAAAAACCTTTACAAAACTAATAAAAAAATTCGAAGAAAACGGTTAAATGTTTTGTGAAACGATTTATCTAAATGTAAGAAATAAAACAGGATAGAGAAACAAATTTTAATATCGCATTTTCTATAAACATTTTTTAAATAATCTCATTTTCTTCGTTACATTTGTTCGGGGCGGATGTCCCATGACACCCGTCGAAGTTCTCTGTTGATCCATTCCCTCCGTTTTTTTTTCCAGATAACACTCTTACTTTTCTTCGCTGTATATGATCGTAGCGGACGTCACTTGACATCCGCTGAAGTGCGTTTCTGATCCTTTCATTCAATTTTTTTTTACTACGGGGGCCAGCCAGCTCTCTGACCGAACACGCTGAGCTACCATACCGGGATACCCTCTGACCGAACTGTTCCGGCGAGAGAAACGAACACGAATAAATTTTATCATTGCGGCTCGATGGAGAAGGAAGTTAGGGTATGTGGGATTATTTTTTCTGTTGTAATGGCTATTCGGACACTACAAGTATTTAATAATACACAGAAGCAATAAAAGGGCGCTCACCAAAGGGGGATATTAGGCGACAGTCCACCTTGTGCATTATTCCTGAAAGTTATTAATAATAGTAAGAACCAGTCTAAGAATTCTATCTAGATACGGCGTGGTGCTACAGAAGAACGCTGAAGATAAGTTGGGTAGATCACGTAACTAATGAGGAGGTATTGAGTAGGATTGGGGAGAAGAGGAGTTTGTGGCACAACTTGACTAGAAGAAGGGATCGGTTGGTAGGACATGTTTTGAGGCATCGAGGGATCACAAATTTAGCATTGGAGGGCACCGTGGAGGGTAAAAATCGTAGAGGGAGACCAAGAGATGAATACACTAAGCAGATTCAGAAGGATGTAGGTTGCAGTAGGTACTGGGAGATGAAGAAGCTTGCACAGGATAGAGTAGCATGGAGAGCTGCATCAAACCAGTCTCAGGACTGAAGACCACAACAACAACAACAACGGCGTGGGGGAGACGCTGAGGAGATTGGCGAAGATCCTGCATCTTCGCGACGGCAATTTATTTCCAACTCAAGTTGGCGATTAACAAAATTCTTTTTAGATCTCTACCACCGCACCTATGTACGACGCCATATCACAAAGACGAGTTTAATTAGTTTGGATTAGACATTATATTGTTTAAGATAACAGACAAACAAATTCTCATTAAATTTTCAGTGAGTAACATTAACGCCAAACATTTCAAGCTGAAGCGTCTTTATTTGATACTAGAAAAAAAAAAAGAATGCACAGCAACTGAAGCCGTCTGAGCATTCGAAGTTCAATGTTTAACTTCACAATAGTATCTCGAGGCCACGCGACAGCAGACTGCGTGGTCTACGTAATCCCCCAGACAAATAACTCTAGTACTCTTTAAAATACCAAGTTAAGTACTGAACAAGAAGTAGAGGAGACGGAGAAAAACGAAGTTTTATGTACCGGTGAAGGAACAGCTCAAATGCAAAAGATACAAGGGCATTCGTAGAAATTTTTCCAAGAGGGGAGAAGATTGTAAACTTGACAGTCTTGATTATAACTGATTTTATCAATTTGAAAACTTTGACAAAATATACACGAAATTACTGTTTCTCAAAATATTAATAGTTATCTACTTAATATTTTTAAGGCAGATTACTTTGGTACAAAATGCTAAATGTATTTCGCAAGTATATACAAAATTCATTTTTGTTGTTGTTGAATACAAACGCCTTACAGAAGAATGAAAAAGTTATGGAAGCCGACCTCGGGGAGGATCAGTTTGGATTCTGGAGAGACGTAGGAACACACGAAGCAATACCGACCCTACGACTTCTCTTAGTAGATAGGTTAAGGTAAGGTAGCACTACGTTTATAGCCCTTGTAGACTTGGAAAAAGCTTTTGTCACTGTTGACTTGAAAACGCTCTTTGAAATTCTGAAGGTAGCAGGAGTAAAATACAGGTACCGAAAGGCTACTTACAACTCACACAGAAACCAGACGATAATTACAAGAGTCGAAGGGCATGAAAGTGAAGCATTGATCGAGAAGAATGAGACAGGTTTGTTGCCTATCGCTAATGTTATTCAATCTGTACAATGAGCAAGCAGTAAAGGAAACCATAGAAAAATTTACAGTCATAATTAAAGTCCTTGGAGAAGAAATAAAATCTTTGAGGTTTGCCAATGACATTGCAATTCTGACAGAGACAGCAAAAGACTTGGAAGAGCAGCTGAACGAAATGGACAGTGTCTTGAAAGGAGGGTACAAGCTGCATATCAACAAAAGCAAAACAAGAATAATGGAATGTAGTCGAATTAAATCAGGTGATGCTGAGGGAATTATCTTAGGAAACGAGACAGTTAATCTAGTAAATGAGTTTTGCTGTTGGGCAACAAAATAACTGATGATGGCCGAAGCAGAGAGGATATACAATGTAGAATGACAATGGCAAGACAAGCGTTTCTGAAGAAGAGAAATTTGTTATGTGTTAGGACGGTTTTTCTGAAAGTATTTGTAAGTGTGTAGCCATGTATGGAAGCGAAACATGGACGATAAACAGTTCAAACGAGAATGCTGAGGACTAGATGGGTACGTCTCGTAACTAAGGAGGAGGTGCTGAATAGATTTGGAGAGAAAAGAAATTTGTGGCACAATCTGAATCGAAGAAGGGTCGATTGATAGGAGACATTCTGAGGCGTCAAGAGATCACCTGATTAGTACTGTACCACCTCTCCCTGTCCATCTGATTCTCCCCCTACTCTCTGTCCATTTGCTCTCCCCCCCTCCCCCCAACCCCCCTGTCCATACTATCGTCATCCCTCTAAGTCTATCTCTCTCTTCTCTCCGCCCTCTCTCTGTCATCTTTCTCTCCACTATCTATCTGTCCATCTTCTCCACTATCTCTCTGTCCATTTCCTCCTCTTTCTCATCCATCCCCCCTCACTCCCCCTCTCTGTCCATCCCTTCCCTTCCTCTGCTGACTTCCTCCTTCCTGTCTCTCTGTCCATCTCACCCACCCACTTCTCTCAGCCCATCTCTTCCTCCCCTCACTCTCTGTTCTTCCCTTTCTCTTTTCTTTCTCTGTCCATCTTCTCCTCCCTCTCTCTTTTCCCATCTCCTCCTCTACCCTTTCTCTGATCATTTCCCACTCCTTCTCTCTTCGCCCATCTCCTTCTCCCCATATCTGTGTCCATCTTCTCCTTCCACCTCCTGCTTTCTCAATCCACGTTATCACCCCCCCCCCCTATAGCAAGTTGTTTGTTTTTATCCTCACAGTTTCTTTCCAGATAGTAAGTAATGCTCGTATATGTAACAATTTTGGTTAAAATCGATCCATGGGTTTAGAAGGAGCTATTTAACAGCGGCTTTGTGCGCATACACACATGTAACATATATTTAACGCACATTTAAGATATTTAATTCGTACATTTATACACGTTTTGCACGTGTTTCTCTGGCGAATTTCGCCCTGTAATTTCCTTTGCCCGTAGCTCAATGTTTATGACGTCATATACCCTGAACTATCAAAAATGGCTCTGAGCACTATGCGACTTAACTTCTGAGGTCATCAGTCTCCTAGAACTTAGAACTAATTAAACCTAACTAACCTAAGGACATCACACACATCCATGCCCGAGGCAGGATTCGAACCTGCGAACTTAGCGGTCGCTCGGTTCCAGACTGCAGCGCCTAGAACCGCACGGCCACTCCGGCCGGCTGAATTATCTGTAGTGCAGTGCTATAAAAATGCAGATACATCCCGCAAGTTTTTCGCATCTCAGTGTTTGCGACGCCATATCTCCTGAACTATATGTTGTAAAATGACATGTTTTTGTAGATAAATTCATGAATATAAGTGAATACTGCATGGAAAATGTTTTGCGAATAGAGTTAGTAGTAAAGAAGTAATAAATTGAAAGGTCATGCCTGATGCGAAAGTTTCACTGTATGAACATCGAAAATGTAGTAAGCGATACACTTTTTTCCTTTCATCATTTTGTGGGAGATGTGAGCGAGAAAAAATCTCCCGAAGGTTTGAAACTACGTATAAAGTTTGTTACAAGTCACAAAGTGCTTTCATTCTCAAATAATGGATGTATATAGTGTGGCTGTTTGCACATCGTGAGAGGTGGGTGATTCTTTCCAGCAGTAAGTGATACGAATACCAAACCTGCATGTCATCATCGTTGAGTAACTGCCGAACGGTACGCGAAGATTTTGGAAGATGATTTCACCCACATTATCCAAAGCGATCGTGATTTCGACAAGATGTGATTCATGCAAGACGGAGCTCGACCCAATCGAAGCAGAAGAGTGTTTGATGTCCTGGAGGATAGCTTTGGGGACCGCGTTCCGGCTCTGGGTTACTCGATCGGCCGCTGTATTCTCCGGATCTGAACACGTACGACTCATTTTTGTAGGACTATAGTAAAGAAAAGGTGTCAGTAATAACCCCAAAACGACTGCTCAACTGAAAACAGTCATTCAGGAGGTCATCGACAGCATCGGTGTTCCGACACTTGGGAGGGTCATGCACAATTTCGCTGTTCGTCTGCACCAATCATCGCCAGTGACTGCAGGCATATGCAACATGTCATAACCTAAATCTAAATATCTGTAGTGACGTTTACATGATGAATAAAGTGTGTGAACGCAGTAGTTTGTAACTAATTTTTCTTTTTTTCATATAGTTCTATAATTGTCACCCTGTAAACACGCTCTTTTAATACGTATGGATACTACACAACCAGTAGTGTACCTCGACAGGAATTTTCATTTATTTATTGATTTATTTAACCTGGCAAAATTAAGACCGTCAAATCCTCTCTTACATTTAATCCGGAATTCTACATATTTTACGTCATGTTCATTGCGATCGGTCTTGCTTACCATAGAACGCTCAACCCTCTCCAGTGTCACAATTATTCATGCTAATTTCTAATTTACGGTGCAAAAATTTGTCAGATGGTTTGTCAGTTACTGGGATCTCTCTGGAGTGAATTTTCCTCTACCTTTGCAAATCTCTCTGGAGTGAATTTTCCGCTACCTTTGCAAATGCGTTGTATCTGGATATCCGCTTCTTTGTGAAACCGAACTATACTGACCATATTCTCCGAGGACAGCTGCCGAAACAGAGCGAATACACATGTAGGTTGGTGAATTTTTGCAGTAGTTATGCAGAGCCTCACGCAGGATGCACTAGTGCGGACAGCTTCGTCAAACCAATCTTCAGACTGAAGACCACAACAACAAGGTAACTGTAATAAGAAAGTGACTACGTTTTCGACGCCATAGGAAAACAAAAAGGAAAAAACTTGCTTCTCTCTTGGTGTCAACTTGATGGGCCATCAGCCATGCAGTAAAGTCAAACTCGGTGGTGTCTTGGTTACCCTTTCTGCAGCCAGAGCCTATGCTTTTGCAAACCCAGAGATACTTCGTTTCTGTGAAATCCCTCACACCACCGGGCAAGTTTTCTTGTTAGCCTGTGGGCATATGGTACGGCTTGCAACACACGAGGGGTTCCATTTTAACATCACGGCTGTGCCTCCACGTATTTTCCTCCGGTACTGGCGGTCCGTCACACAATGTACCGATCTTCCACTCTCGCCTGGCTGTGAACTCACTGTCCGGCTTGAGCGGACACCAAATCCTACTGTTACGTGGCACCTTGTCCCCAAACTGTCACACAAGATCTTAATGTTATATGCACATCTCCATGGCCAATGTAGTTGACCATTTAATTACTACAGACAATATTCAACATTACCAGTGACTAAGAAGCTAATTTACTTCTTCTCTTCATTTCTATTTACTACGGTGAGGGGCCTGTCATTTACACAGCCTGGAGTCTAGCTGGCTAACAACATCGGAGTTTACGTAAAAGTATTAGGGAGAGTCATATTTTCCTTCAGTGCTAAAAGCTGTCCTTGAGACGATTTAGACGAAGCAGAATTTGCTTCACCTCTGCATATAGCGAGTGACCAAGATCAACGGCTATTTGCCACAAACAGTATTGTTCGAGACACTAGGAGGAATCCTTTTAGGAAAGAGAAAATCTAAGCCACATGCAGCCTTCGGAAACAGTAGAGCGTGAGACCCTTCAATTTTCTCAGCAGTCACGCCATGGAAGAACTTTCGTTTAAAATCCTTGGAATGGACTTTCTGACTGGGTCATAATATTTATTTCTGTAGAGTGCGCCACATATGCTACATGTGATCCCTCTGATTCATCAGATTCAGAATCCTGTCATGAAGATGGAGAGAATTTCTGCTTTCCTTCCCATGCCACGGCATCATCATAACAAAATACACAGGTGGAGGAGTCTATTTAACTTATATACAAAATTATTACTGGTCGGAACTCGCAAGGTCCGCTGTAATTGGGCGGTGAGGTTCGTACCCAGCAGAAACAGCCAAATTTCAGAGGGCTGTGCTGCTGGGAGATGGAAGAGTATTTTAGTACTAAGTGCAAAGCGAGAGCTGAACTCAGAATTGCAAGCCGTTACTGACGCCATCTTCCACATTCACACTGCATAAGAGTGGTAAGAATGAGCCGGCGATGCAATCACTGAGTCGAGGGGGACGCGATGCTGGTTAACTTGCATCAGGGCCTAACTGCTTAGTTTTGACGTTCACAGCCACTTCGTTGCTTCCATCACGAACTTTGGCGATTCTACTGATGCTTGTACAGGGCTATTACAAATGATTGAAGCGATTTCATAAATTCACTGTAACTCCATTCATTGACATATGGTCACGACACACTACAGATACGTAGAAAAACTCAAAGTTTTGTTCGGCTGAAGCCGCACTTCAGGTTTCTGCCGCCAGAGCGCTCGAGAGCGCAGAGACAAAATGGCGACAGGAGCCGAGAAAGCGTATGTCGTGCTTGAAATGCACTCACATCAGTCAGTCATAACAGTGCAACGACACTTCAGGACGAAGTTCAACAAAGATCCACCAACTGCTAACTCCATTCGGCGATGGTATGCGCAGTTTAAGGCTTCTGGATGCCTCTGCAAGGGGAAATCAACGGGTCGGCCTGCAGTGAGCGAAGAAACGGTTGAACGCGTGCGGGCAAGTTTCACGCGTAGCCTGCGGAAGTCGACGAATAAAGCAAGCAGGGAGCTAAACGTACCACAGCCGACGGTTTGGAAAATCTTACGGAAAAGGCTAAAGCAGAAGCCTTACCGTTTACAATTGCTAGAAGCCCTGACACCCGATGACAAAGTCAAACGCTTTGAATTTTCGGCGCAGTTGCAACAGCTCCTGGAAGAGGATGCGTTCAGTGCGGAACTTGTTTTCAGTGATGAAGCAACATTTTTTCTTAATGGTGAAGTGAACAGACACAATGTGCGAATCTGGGCGGTAGAGAATCCTCACGCATTCGTGCAGCAAATTCGCAATTCACCAAAAGTTAACGTATTTTGTGCAATCTCACAGTTTAAAGTTTACGGCCCCTTTTTCTTCTGCGAAAAAAACGTTACAGGACACGTGTATCTGGACATGCTGGAAAATTGGCTCATGCCACAACTGGAGACCGACAGCGCCGACTTCATCATTCAACAGGATGGTGCTCCACCGCACTTCCATCATGATGTTCGGCATTTCTTAAACAGGAGATTGGAAAACTGATGGATCGGTCGTGGTGGAGATCATGATCAGCAATTCATGTCATGGCCTCCACGCTCTCCCGACTTAACCCCATGCGATTTCTTTCTGTGGGGTTATGTGAAAGATTCAGTGTTTAAACCTCCTCTACCAAGAAACGTGCCAGAACTGCGAGCTCGCATCAACGATGCTTTCGAACTCATTGATGGGGACATGCTGCGCCGAGTGTGGGAGGAACTTGATTATCGGCTTGATGTCTGCCGAATCACTAAAGGGGCACATATCGAACATTTGTGAATGCCTAAAAAAACTTTTTGAGTTTTTGTATGTGTGTGCAAAGCACTGTGAAAATATCTCAAATAATAAAGTTATTGTAGAGCTGTGAAATCGCTTCAATCATTTGTAATAACCCTGTATTTAATTTTTCTGATTTCTTTCTTTGAACCACTAACACTTCTTGCAGGCATTGGCGGTATCCATGATTTATTCTCATGATTATGCTTTTACTGTGTTCATCCATCTGGGCCAAGCTTAGATGTCCAAATTATAATCTCTTGTCCATTTATTAAATGTTTACTTACTTATCTCATTGTGTAATTCGTATGTTAATTTCTTTCATCAAACTAGATGTTTCGGGAAAGCCTGAAACTGTCAGTCACGAGTTAAATGAAGAAAACTCCACCAGTTACTTATTTTTTGCTGCTTAGCACAATGCGTTTCGAGAATTTATTCTCATTTTCAAGTGCATTTGTGCATGCATATGTTTACACGAATATGGCTGGTCATGTTAGCATGTGTGCTTTTGCGTCTTTTCGAAGTTACAAGGTATTGTGCCTCCTTCATTATACAGAATATCACACACACACACAAATCATCACTTAAGTGTGTGTATGATATTCTGTATAATGTAGGAGGCACAATACCTTGTAACTTCGAAAAGACGCAAGAGAGACGGAAAAGCACACATGCTAACATCACCAACCATATTCGTGTAAACAAATGCTCTTGAAAATGAGAATAAATTCTCGAAATGTGTTGTGCTAAGCAGCAAAAAATGAGTAACTGCTGCAGTTTTCACTAAATCATGAATTCATACGTTGATTTTTTGCGATAATAAACCTAATTGTTATAGTGACCCCTTGTCTCTGTTGAATATGGATGACCTCCTTGATTAGAATATACCATATGTGGTTTGGTACCTGTATTTTCACGCTTGATTGGGCCATCTCTATTAGTTATTATTCAATAAGACGTTTCCGTTGCGTGTCATTGGTATTTAATTAAGATTTGCAGATATTATAGTGAGCTTCCCTTTTCTGTAGGTCGCCAGGGATTGGGCTTATAGCATCTTAGGGGTGTGCGAAACAGTTTAACCGTCGCCTCACACTTTGCGCCACTGTGAAGCCCTTGGTCTCTCTGCAGCACTCGATCTCTCTGGCGGCATTTTGTTCGCCTCTACACATCGTTATTATAGCATGCAGAAAATCCAGTGAGTACTGCCATTGCAATCACTGTCATATCTCTCATTTCAATTTCAAGTGCAATTGTCGAGTTTAGTTGTTACGAATATGCTAATTCGTCCCATCACCTCTTACACTGATAGGATGTCGTTAGCTGGAATGGTTAGCCGCCTCTCAAGCTAACGAATAAAATAAGCAACTCCCACTAGCAACGTTCTTATAGCAAATCCTCACAGTGATGTGCTAAAGTCTCGATGTAAATCGTCTGGTTGCCGAATATAATGTTAAAGGCCTAATTCAGAAACACTGATCAGAAGTACTCTGCGACCGCCAGGCGGACCTATGGCGAGCAGGCATTGCATTCTGCGTAAACTGGCCAGACAGGAACGCTCCATGAGAGAGGTAAACATGTAAACATTTCTCTGCAAAAACGCTGGAAAAATTGATCTAGAAGAGGACTAGATCGAAAAATGAGAGCACGTTTTTTTTCTGCAAGCAGAGCTCCACAGCTCTCAAGTAATGCAGCAAAGACACCCTACAACCACCAACAATTATTATTTTAAAATTTTCTACTGGTTTCAATCTCAAATCACCATTATGCCTACAGATATTACCGACATACGATATCAGAACAAAAATACAGATAGAACATAAAAACCCACTGTTTTAGGCATCACGGTCTCATAGTGTGGTTCAGTTTATTGGTGGAAATAGTTACATCTACAGCTGTACTCTGGGAACTACCGTGCGGTAGGTGGCGGAGGGTATTTATGTAGACGTTTTATTTCCTTCCCCTCGAACTTCATTCATGGACGGCGCGCTGGAAGTAAGATTGTCACTCCGCTTCCGCATGAACTGGAATTTTGTCTGATTTTGGCTTCGTGGTATTTAGGAGAGATATATGAAGGAGAAAGACAGGAGTCTCTTAACTGAAGCTGACATTTTCTGAGCTATAAGAACGCGTCAGATTCCTCTTCAGATTTGTTCTTCCACAGCCGGGATTTACGGGGCTCTTCGGGTGTCCCTGCTTAGCTGAACACAAAACACCGTGACCAAAGCCTTGGAAGCTTGCCGACTCATACGTTCCTTAATTCATTTCGCGATGTGAGTCCTCGGAATTTTGTGGGTAAAGCTGTCTGCGATACTCAACGTATTTGGTTTCCTGTAATGTCTCCCACTGCAGTTTATAGAAGTTTCTGACATCCTTACGCCGTGTAAAGAAACAGGTGACAAATAGTTCAGATCTTTTCTATCTGTAAAGTTATTTGAACTATGCAAGGGCCACAGACTGACAAGCAGTACCCAAGAATTGGTCCAATGAGTGCCATGTTAACATCTTTTCATCACTTTCTCAGGATTCTACAAACAAACGATGCACCTTTCTCCCTCACGACTGGATTTACGTGGCTGTTCCACCTTCATTCGTTGCGGACAGACAACCCTTGAAAGTTGTGACTCGTTCTATTTAATCGCACTGTCAAAAAGTTTCTCTTCGTTTCGTTTTTTACGCGCATTACACAAATTTTGTTTACACTTACAGTCAGCCACTAATCTTTGCTCGACTCCCAGTATTAGGACGGCGATTGAAATGCCTGTCCGATCATCTTGATTTAGGTTTCCAAAAATGATAGGATGGTTCCTGTGAACTGGACGAGTCAGATTTCCTTCGCCATTCATCCCGCGTTTTTGCTGCGTCTTTAAGAGCTCGTCATCGACGGGACGTTAAACCTGGATGTCATAGGCGCTGATCACCTGCAAGCTTCTCTGCATTTCGTAACACGTTTCCAACGACCTCACATCCAAGCACACAACACAATCACATAAATTGGTTCAAATGGCTCTGAGCACGTTGGTACCTCAAGGTTTGGGATCGACTACCTGTCTGTTTACGCACGCGCAACTACTTCCCTTTATCCCTCTGTGCACTGTCCCGTACCGATCTCACAGCCAGTTACGAACGTGGACAGAGGTTATACCAATCAAGAGTACTCCGGCATGCACTTCATGTATGGCAAAGCGAATGGCAGCGCCCTTGAGGCTGCACGATTGTATAAAGAAGCTTTTCCTCTCTGCAGGCAGGCCGACAGGCGTACGTTTAGCCGGTTATAACAGCGCTTTAGAGAAACAGAGAGTTTCGCACACCATGTACGAGAGGGTTGACCCAGATGTTAAGGAAAGGCTGTTAGGCATTGTGCACGAACGTCCTAGTGCTTCAACAAGGAGGACTGCTACCCAAGTGCGTGTCGTGAGTGCGCGGCGGATCTTACGTCGGCAAGTACTCTAACCATTTCATCTCCAGCGAGTGCAAGCCCTCAACAATGCACACTTCCCTCATAGGGAGAATTTCTGCTAATGGGTGCATTAACAGTTTACCCTGAATCCCCTGTCTGTAAGCAGTATTCTGTTCACGGATGAGGCTGGACTTAACTGTGACGGTAAACTACTACTTCTGTCACATTTCGACCGATGTCAGTCCTAATGCAACACACGTATCACGACATCAGCAGCGTTATTCCTTGAACGTCTGGGCAGGACTGCTCGGAAATCGCATAACTGGACCACACTTCCTACCACAGAGACTAACCGGACAGCAGTACATGCAGGTTCCGTGAACTGTACTTCCAGAAGTACACGATGATATCCCACTGAACCAACGCCTGAACATGTGGTTCATGCGTGACGGTGCTTCAGCACATTTTCATTTACGAGTGCGTCGGCTGCTAACTCGGAAGCACGGTCAACACTGGATCGGTAGAGCAGGACCTGTGCCACGGCCTCCAAGGTCTCCGGATTTAAATCCCATGGATTTTTGGGTGTGGGGTCATGTAAAAAGCCTGGTCTACAATACCGAGAAATCTGTTGAGGAATTACTCTTGTAGACTGAAGCAGCCTTCCGGCAATTACAGAATTCCCCAGGACTGCCTGAGAGGAT
Source organism: Schistocerca serialis cubense (assembly GCF_023864345.2). Classification (NCBI taxonomy): domain Eukaryota; kingdom Metazoa; phylum Arthropoda; class Insecta; order Orthoptera; family Acrididae; genus Schistocerca; species Schistocerca serialis. The sequence continues at coordinate 727,794,089 of NC_064643.1, read as the reverse complement.
TCGCAACTTATTTCAGAGACGAGTTCAGTGTTGCATTCAGACACATGGACAACGTTTCGAACATCTACTTTAACGTTTAGAGATACCATGTGTTCCTAGACACTGATATAAATGTCGTGTGACTAGAGCCTCCTGTCGGGTAGACCATTCGCCGGGTGCAAGTCTTTCGATTTGATGCCACTTCGGCGACTTGTGCGTCGATGGGGATGAAATGATGATGATTAAGACAACACAACACCCAGCCGGGAATCGAAATGGTTCAAATTGCTCTGAGCACTATGGGACTTAACATCTGAGGTCATCAGTCCCCTAGAACTTAGAACTACTTAAACCTGACTAACCTAAGGACATCACACACATCCATGCCCGAGGCAGGATTCGAACCTGCGACCGTAGCGGTCGCGCGGTTCCAGACTGAAGCGCCTAGAACCACTCGGCCAAACGGGCCGGCCCGGGAGTCGAACCTGGGCCCTTAGGATTGACATTCTGTCGCGCTGACCACTCAGCTACCGGGGGCGGACAGTTGAAGTTAATGCCCCCAATTGTTTAAACAGATGCGTCCAAGGTGTACGTGTCTGAACTCCACATAATTTTAATTACTTTTTCGTGCAATGAATATTTTTTTTTTTTGCGTAAGTGAAGAATTACGCGAGGATACTATCCGTAGGACATTAGCGAATGAAAATGTGTAAAATACAATTCGCGAATTTTTGTGTCGCCAAAATTCGCATTTATTCTTGTAGTAAAGGCAGCTTAGCGTAAACTTTTAGGAGGTCTGCTATAAGGTTTCTTTCCACTCTATGTTTCACCAACGTGCATGTCCGAAAGTTAGAACTTTCTAGCCAGGTCGTTATTGTTCTATTGTTTGTTGGTCAACTGTATTCGTAGTAGATGAGGTATTTTTGACAATACACTGTTGAATGAGCTGTCTATTTGTGCAAAACCAGTTACTAACTTTAAGAAAAATGTTATGCACTATTTCTTTCTCTGATTGTTTTTCGTTTCCTTGATGTGTTTGACAATAATGTTTATATCATCAGTAAAAAGAACTAGTTTTGCCTCACGAATGAAATAAAATAGTAGATTGTTAACGTAGAGTAGCAAAGTAATGAACCCATGATCGACATCTGGGGAATGCCCACTGCAATTTCTATCCATGAAGATGATACGTCAGAGTAAAATTTTCTACAGCTGATATTTTAGATAAGAACTAGACAATACATTTGCCACCTAAAAAACTTAACTTCTCTTATAGAGTATTACGACTGACACAAGCGAGTACCTTCGAAAAGTCAGAGGATAACGCAAGTGGTGATACTTTATCATTTAAAAACCATATTTCGTACACAGTAAAGGTGCAGTTTCCTCAGTAAATCAATTGTGTACGTAACTAAATGCAACTGCTTACGTATAAAAGAAAAAGTTCTCCTACTGACTGTGTGGGAAACGACGTAACGTTACACTACGTTATTAGTAGGTACTATAAACCATTGTTTCAGGAATTCACAGTCAGATGCTAAACTGGAAGTTTGAAACTTTCTGAAGATCAACATTTTCTCCTTTAGATGTCTGTCTGTTTTCAGTTACAAGGACTGCAATTTTGACCTTGTGTTTGACTTCGTGCTGAGCAGATATCAAAAGGCTTCTGGCTTACATAAGGATTTCATGCCGCAGTTGCTCACAGTTCAAGCAGTGGTACGTACCAGCTAGATCCATAACTGAATTCATTACCTGTAGCTGTAATTGGTAGGTTATAATGATTTTATTTTCTGCGAACATTGACTGCTGCTGTTCAAATATTTATATTTAGCAGCAGTGTACTCGAGTGTGGAAATGTTGGTGAGTACCACTGCTTGAACTACAGCAAGAAATACTTATGTATGCTAGATTTTTTGAGGTGTGCAGAGTCACTGATTCTGGCACATAAAAATTATGGTAAGATGGTAAATGCAATCGCGACTATTGAAAGCATAACGAAAATTGGAAGCCGTAGCTATGATGCGTATTTTGTACTTGAAGGTGGAGGGCAGAGAAATTTCACAGAAAATGTCACAGCCGTGGATTCCGTGCGGTGTCCGCTGTTTCGGACATGTCCGACATGGGCGGGGACTACGGGTAGGTGGCTCTAGGTGGGAATGTGTGTCGGCCGAAAGGCATGCCGAGGTAGTTCAAATGGCTCTGAGCACTATGGGACTTAACATCTGTGGTCATCAGTTCCCTAGAACTTAGAACTACTTAAACCTAACTAACCTAAGGACATCACACACATCCATGCCCGAGGCAGGATTCGAACCTGCGACCGTAGAAGTCACGCGGCTCCGGACTGAGCGCCTAGAACCGCGAGACCACCGCGGCCGGCATGCCGAGGTAGTCCGCGCAGTTGCGAAGAATACTTTGTCGGAATGGCGAAGTGGTTAATGCAACTGCCTATTCAGCAGGAAATCACGGGCTCGGATCTCAGTGTAGTACACATTTTCACTAGTCAGCCGACCGGTGTGGCCGAGCGGTTCTAAGCGCTTCAGTCTGGAACCGCGCGACCGCTACGGTGGCAGGATCGAATCCTATCTCAGGCATGGATGTGTGTGATGTCCTTAGGTTGGTTAGGTTTAAATAGTTCTAAGTTCTAGGGGACTGATGACCTCAGACGTTAAGTCGCATAGTGCTCAGAGCCATTTGAACCATTCACTAGTCATCCTCATTCCATATAAAATCCCGACGCAGCTGACATCAGCTTTGCTTTGTCCCTTTCCTCCCACCACCCCTCCACCTTCAGTTTACATAGAAGAGATGAAAGTATTGTCCTCCTGAAAATTCTACATCACTTTGCAGCTTACGAAAAGATAAAAAGGTGAAAGTCGTCACTGTTTCTTTACAAAATTCGGAATATATCCTATTGTCACACAGGTGGCTACATTATCTTCTAAAAAATTTGGAGAATGATCAGAGGTCTTGGTGGAGTAGAGCCAATAGGTCGATGGAATGTGGGTGGACTCTTTACCAAATGGGAGGACAATTTCCTTTGAAGACGGAACAAGTCGGCAGTTTTAGGCCTCAGAGAACATGATAAATACTGGGATTTCTGAGACTACTCAGGACGTGGAGAAAGGAACAAAAATACGCGCACCTGGCCACTACAAAGAAGGCGGAAAACCATCCGGATGACGACTGCTACCTGCGAACCCCTGGCCTGGGCCTCTTACACTGCCCGAAGCCCGTGGCACAGCCTCTGGACAACAGTGCGTTTGCTCGCCTTCCATCTGCGTGACGCCCAGCAGTAAAAGTCGCCGCCGCCTGGTCATAAGCGCGCCCACCGATGTGCGTATGCGTGCGAGCGGCCGCGCACAATACACACGCACGACCTGGGGCTCTGCGTCCGAGGCTGAGCCGCGCCACAGACGTTCTTTTGTAGGCAGCAGCAGCAGCAGCAGGCAGGCAGACGCGTACAAAAGCGGAGCCGAGCCGAGCCTCGCGTCTGGAATGCCGGGCCCTCCGCTCTGACGTGCACAATGGGAAATATAATTTGTAAGGAAATCTTTTCAAGTTTATGGACGGGCAGGCGGCGAGGCTGGGCCGCCTATAAGCCGGCAGCGCGGGGCTGGGGGTGGGGTGGCATTCACACCTTCCCGGCGAGAGGTGGCAGGGGGAAACCGGTTCCTGCTGACCCTAGAGGGGCAGAGGCTCAAACCCCCCCAGTCCCACCTGACACCTCCCGACACTAAATCTCCGCCCGCAGCCTGCGGGCTATTTCAGGGAAGAGACGGAATGGAAAAGGGGGGAGGGAGGCACAGACGCAGCAGCAAACTGATTTATAAGACGCTCCGCGCGCCGGAGAGCTCGAGTTAGATTCGGTTTTGATAATGCGCGCTCCGGAAGGGGTAGAAAAAGGCGTGAGGGAAAGGCGCCGGCACGGGGGGAGGCGCAGGTAAAAAATGAGCGGCAAAGAATCGGTAACAACCCGATACAAGATGGAGAGCGGGATAATGGCCGGCCTTTACTGCGGTTCCCGTCCTGCTGTCATTGGACGCGGTCTGCGGCTGTCCTCCAGCTGCGCCCGCCACCATTACCTCACCTCTCCCCTCCAGCACTCTGAGCGTCGCCCTTGCGCACTGGTATCCCTCGGGGTCTCTTTTTGTCTCCTCCAGGACGGCTACGTGGGACTCGCGGAGGACGCAGCATCATTTCTCACGCGCCACCTGCGCCCGTACCTACGAAGAAATCCGTCTTCATTTGTGCTCTATAGTCGCTGGATGAATCCCTATACGGATGTCACCCCTCAAGAGCCCGTAAGAAATGTGTTAGCTGTATGACCCGTATTTTTACACTCGTAGACTTTTTCGAGCCTTTCATCACGGATTATATACTTAATTGCGAAGGCTAACAGCTTTGGAGATGATGTTGATTCTAATCTATCGACTATCTACATCAGCCCGATTACTATGCACTTGACACTAAAGTGCTTTTTCCTCGGTGGGAGCACTGCCACGGGGTGCTCTCAGCCTCCTGAGGGCAGGAGCTACTCGCTCGGTTAGTAGCGGTTCCAACGTGAAGAAACCTAACAAGGGATGGAAGAGCGGTGTGCTGACTACTTGCCCTTCATACCGCATCCCATGACGGCTTTGGAGGACGATGGCACGGCAGCCGGTCGGGCCCAATCTCACCTTTACCTTAGTTTCAGACTGTGGACCTGCGTTGTATCTTGAAGATTTCCTGGCGCAATGAGTATTCCGAAAGAGCCGGCCGGAGTGGCCGAGCGGTTCTAGGTGCTACAGTCTGGAACCGCGCGACCGCTACGGTCGCAGGTTCGAATCCTGCCTCGGGCATGGATGTGTGTCATGTCCTTAGGTAAGTTAGCTTTAAGTAGTCCTAAGTTCTAGGGGACTGATGACCGCAGCAGTTAAGTCCCATAGTGCTCAGAGCCATTTGAACCATTTTATTCCGAAATATTTCTTGTTTCGATTTTTAGGCTGACAACCTAGCAGTCATTTTCGAAGTGAATTTTACGACTCAAAATTGCTGCTGTGCGATCCCGTATTTACTCATTCAGTACATGGTATAGAAAATCGTAACGACCAGGAGAGCGGTGTGCTGACCACGCGACCCTCCTATCCACATCCTCAGCTGAGGATGACACGGCGGTCGAATGGTCCCGATGGGCCACTTGTGCCCTGAAGCCGGAGTGCTTTATATGGTATAGAAAAATACGTATGATCACATTTAAGCGTATCATACCAACGGAGACGAGTTCTCCGGTAACGTAGCATAAAGTTGTTAAGATTGTGTCTTAATAAAGCGTGGATTTTCATTAGAGTGCGCTTGCCTTTTCATTTATTGCAGATGCTGAATCGTTGTGTGAGGTAAAGAAGGTCGTATTTTCGAACTGACGGGAACTAAAAGATTGCAGTTACGTCGAATAATCAAATACATGATGTAGATGATGAGTAAAGTAGTGCTAAACTAAAGAATGTTAATTATGAATATGGATGTAAATACACTAGAATAAGAGGTTTTAAGGAAAAAATGTTCAGCGGCTCAAGTCGCGTATTTATAATAAGGACAGTAGTTATCAGCCAAATTTTCATGGTTTCGTCTGGGGACAGTCCAAAATAAACCTAGCCACTGTGAAAATGCAGTCCCGTCCGCAAATGGGTGGAAGGGTGGTGGGAGTGGGGGGGGGGGGGGGGGGAGGGGGGGGGGAGGCAGGCGGGCGTGATAGGGCACTTGCTCCTCCTTGTATCTAGGGTACAAAGTTCGAATTCATAGCGCAGTTCTAGAAATGATTAACTGCCATTTCACTAAACAGGGATTTAACACTGCTGCGGCGGGAAATACCGTAGCTTTACCAATCGCTACGTAAAATAGGTTTGTTCGGTTGTTATTATAGTGGAAAAACAGTATGTCCTGCAGTCAAGACGGACGCGAATCTTGAGAGAACACTGCCGGAATAGTGTCCCCTGACTTTTTTCTATCGCTTCCTAGGACAGCCTGTTGCCGAGCTGCAGCAAAAGGAATGGTCCAGCATCCTAGTGAACGGTTACCAACACTACTTTCCAAGACTCTCATCCATAACCACCATAAAATAAACATGGCTGTGGCGTACCTGGCCACAGTCGTTCGCAATTCCTACGACACCCTCGTCCCCCAACCCACAAGTTACTCATCACAATAGTGTACATTTTGACCTGTACAAACACTAACTGTGGCGGATTACCGAGACTATAGACACAGGCGATTGTAGTTGATTCTGAAGAACATTCACATGATGCACAGTAATAGTGTTCGTTTACGGGCCCAATCAGTAGGAAAGATAAAGTACCATTTTCTTTCCTTTCCTAGAAGAGACCAGGATGAGGGAGGGGGTACGATTTAAAGGCCAGAATCATGAGCTTACAAGATGTTGACACCTCCTCGATCTCTACGGGTCGCATCAAAGCAGAACCTGGCGTTATAGAGTTCTCCTATCCATTTGGCATACCTACACAATATTGTGTCTTACTGGGGAGACGAGGAACATCTTGGTTCAGTACTTTTCGCACCTGTATTTAGTCGAATGCTGAGCCAGGATTACACTTTACACAAACACTCCGATAACGTAACTTTAAAGTCAAGTTTGCTCAACTTCACTTATGTCAGTCAACATAAGAGATAAGAGAATGAAAACACTACGATACATCCGTTAACATGACCAGGTGTAAGGAAAGTGTTACAAACTACATCAAGAATGAATAACCGATGGGACCGATGACCATAGTAGTCTGGTCCCTTTAATCCCCCAACCAACCAACCAATAACCGATATTTAAACTTTATATCTTGTTTCTCAGCTATGACGAGTACAATCAGCGGCGTTTTTGCGTTTTTGTTGACATATAACAGGATTTTTTTGGTGGTCTCATTTTATTTCAATTTTAAGTGTTTACTTTCCAGTGTCAACCTACCTGATTCACATATGAAAACATCCTTTGTCTATATTTTGTAACTTTACTGCCTAACTCGTCGGAGCTGCTACATTTAGTCGTATGAGAATTTAATTTTACATCATTAGTTCGAAAAGGTGGCATCCATAATTATATTAATTAAATAAAACGAAGTGCTTCGAATACGGTACAGGCCTGCTAATGAAACAGGTTACAAGTGATCTTTCCCAAAAATATAGTTGAACGGATAACTAACAGTATTTTGAGATACAATATGTTTTGTGTACTTCCTATCAAATTCAGTTCTTTAGTCATGCCACGTTTTGTACTGCCTGAATCAGTTGCATTATGGATGGAAATTATAGAATCTTACTCCCGCTGGATAAATTTCTGCGGAGTCCCACAGTGTCGAGTGCGAACTGCTAGGATCGAAATTCCCGTTAAATAAACAGTGAATGAACACCGTTCGCACTATATTAGCTATTTTAGTTAAAAAAGAATAACAATCAAGCTGTATTTAAATCAAATCAGCGACAAGAGACGAAAAATATGTGGAATGTAGGTGGAAACTGACAATATAATTACACTACTGGCCATTAAAATTGCTACACCACGTAGATGACGTGCTACAGACGCGAAATTTAACCGACAGGAACAAGATGCTGTGTTATGCAAATGATTAGCTTTTCAGAGCATTCACACAAGGTTGGCGCCGGTGGCAACATCTACAACGTGCTGACATGAGGAAAGTTTCCAACCGATTTCTCATACACAAACAGCAGTTGACCGGCGTTGCCTGGTGAAACGTTGTTGTGATGCCTCGTGTAAGGCGGAGAAATGCGTACCATGACGTTTCCAACTTTGATAAAGGTCGGATTGTAGCCTATCGCGATTGCGGTTTATCGTATCGCGACATTGCTGCTCGCGTTGGTCGAGATCCAAGGACTGTTAACAGAATATGGAATCGGTGGGTTCAGGAGGGTAATACGGAACGCCGTGCTGGATCCCAACGGCCTCGTATCACTAGCAGTCCAGATGACAGGCATCTTACCCGCATGGCAGTAACTGATCGTGCAGCCACGTTTCGAGCCCTGAGTCAACAGATGGGGACGTTTGCAAGACAACAACCATCTGCACGAACAGTTCGACGACAGGATGAGATTTTCACTCTGCAGCGGAGTGTGCGCTGATATGAAGCTTCCTGGCAGATTAAAACTGTGTGCCCGACCGAGACTCGAACTCGGGACTTTTGCCTTTCGCGGGCAAGTGCTCTACCAACTGAGCTACCGAAGCACGACTCACGCCCGGTACTCACAGCTTTACTTCTGCCAGTACCTCGTCTCCTACCTTCCAAACTTTACAGAAGCTCTCCTGTATACCTCTCTGTATACCCGCTCATGTAGAAAAGTTTCTAATGATGAAAAAACACATGCGTGGATGAAAGGACTTGGTGGCCGAGCAAGTGGCTCGTCACAATACGTCAGTCACTACTCTCGATGAACTGTGGTATCGTGTTGAAGCTGGATGGGCAGCTGTACCTGTACACGACATCCAAACTCTGCTTGACTCAATGCCCAAGCGAATCAAGGCAGTTATTACGGCCAGAAGTGGTTGTTCTGGGTACTGATTTAGGAGTAAACACCCAGATATTTTTGTGTATTCTATTGCATTTTGGGTCACAGTAAAAAAAGGCCGATTGCTGGCTCATCCTAAAGGACATTTCACTGTAATGTCGTGGATAAGTTGTGTATTGGCATCACAATGATGTACTTGTGAAGCTGTCCTTACCCAGTGACTTTATGAATTTGCACATCTGTCGTAATTTGTTCTTATCCTATTGAGGACGGTCCATTCTTTCCGATCCAAACTGAAGTCCGCATTTGTTCCTGTGGTACAAGGAAGGTCGCGGGTACAAATGGCCAAGGATTCTACCCACTGCTATTACCACGCTTCGGTGATATTAAAATTGTCGGCAAGTTGTATCCTTGCTTTTAAGTACGAAGGATCACTGGAGTAATGTCTGTCGGTTTGCACAGCTTCTGATAACTGAGGGTAAAGTATTACTTTGCGCATCTTCACCTTGGGACAATTGGGAGCAAAGGATTACTCTCCTTTTTATGTATTCTCAGACAAGAAGATGGCCCCCTAGGTATATAGAGCATGACATTTGTTTTAATGGGACCAGACTGAATCCTGCGGTAGCGAAAGATATATGTCAGCGCGCTTGAATCTTTCGAAAATACTTCTCCTGCTGTTGCCGATCCCTTATGTCGAACACCTATCATCGGCGTACTCGACTTTAATAGAATCTTTTCGAGGCATGTCAACGATACATAGATTATACCCAAGGCGTGCTAGGACCGATCTTGACGGCACTCGTTGTTATACTAAGGAATGGGTGCGGTATCGCATGCACGCGGGTCTTGACTTCGTGATCGTCCAATTCCAATTGAGCACCGTCTATTTTTGCGTGCAGTTCTTCTGTCGAATTGAGCATCACAGGGGTCAAAACTCAGTAAAATTAATTCTCGTTAACCGTGATGCTAGGTCTGCAGTTTCGTCTTTGTGCAAGGTTTTAAAAATAGAATCGAATTCCTAAGCTTTATCCAGTTGGAAACAACCAATGCAGTTAATAAGTTGTTTCCACCCCAGTACCTCCACAGACTACTCTATAACGCTCTCATAAGGCTATCATAGTCAAGATTTTTGTGTCAGAATAGTCAATGGAATGTCCTGTAGGGGTACAAAGATCAACTATGGCAGAGTTATTAGACAACGAAAGGCGAACGCGAGGATCATATTTCACGCACTGTATATATGTTCTAGCCAATGCAGGCGTTGCCACATTTACATCGTTTCCTGTAGACTCGAGCTTTTCACAAACCCGGATCAATCTTTATCGATCCGAGAGCAGCACAGGTCCTTGTACAGGGCCGGAAAATTGCTTCAGCATAATGCCCAATCACAAAATTCACCTGAGGCTGGCAACCTGATTGTCAGCCTACATACCAAGACAAGAAGTCAACATCACCCGATCGTAGTTCCTAAATCTCATGTGTTTAGTGTTCTTCTCACGCATGAGCGTTGAAACGAATGAACGTCGAAATCTTCCAGTGAAAGGTCTGATTTTCCATTTTTAATCGCTATCATCACTCCTCTCATTACAAGTGGGAACAACAAAGTACTCTGGTATTCGGTAGAGAAAGGTCTTGATTTAGGTACCGTTAAAAGATTTCACCGTAATGAAAACCGTCCTTGTTTTACTGATCGCCGTCTCAATCAGCTTATCGCACCGAACAACATACAACTGTGGTTTTAGATGTCGCTATGGGCTGTTCATATTGGCATTCATTATTTTACAATGGCTCTCATTATCTGAAAGTAATACTCTGAATCTCATTCGACTCTGCGGGTGAATATCTCTTGTGTCTATTCTCACAGTCACCAAGGAAGTCTATGAGATGATTCTAACAGTACAATCTCTTGTGAAAACATATATTTACTGTTTCATGGCCCCCATTATCAGCAAATCCGCAGTGTTTTATTATAAAATGAGTCATACTTCAGGATTCTCCTACTGTTTTAGGGTTTCAAACATAGCTTCTTCTGTTACGATTTTATGTGTCAATAGGTCGATTGTCATCTCGGTTTGAGTCCACAACTCAAATGGAAACGTAAAAAATATTAGTAGATAACTATAAAAAATGAGAAAATAGCTCGACACATACATTTCCTTTTTGTTCCATCTGAATCAGAGACCTTACGTTTATTAAGTGATTTAAGCTGCTTCACTACACCGAGGATAGCTACTTCCAAGTTATTCATGTTGACAGTAGTTCTTCATTCGAATTCTGATGTATTTACTTCGTCTTCTTCAGTGCTTCTTTTACGCACATTTCCTAGATTAACGCAGTCATTCTCTTCCGCTGCTTTGTACTTGCAGACCATATTCAGCACTATCTGTGCCTGTCCTGCCTATTGCCTTCTTTTCACTTCTCTTTGATTACGGTAAACGACTGCAGAACTGAGAAACTAAGAGCTGGATGGCAACAGATAATTCTTAAAAGGAAAGAGCAGAGTCGTAAACTTATTGCTCCAGGGTTGAGTTTCAGTCTCAAGCAGCCAACACAGCCTTCACATCCCCGCATCCACGCACTCCAGGCGGTCCATTGCGACAGCTATCTGTCAGGGGAAAACACAGCATTGTTCGAAGAATCGTTTTAGAAATATAAAAAATGTAGCCAGTTGTCGCTTTCGAGAGGCCATCGTGAGAACCGCCGTTGCGTTAGAGGCCATACTACGAGGTAACGATCTGTTTAAATTTCCACAACAAACATTTCTATTGGTTCATTGCATTTTTTTTCTTAGAGCGTGCACTTTTTCATACAGTTCTACGCGAGAACCCTCTTGTTTGTCAATTTCAGAATCGCATCTTGAAGTGGAAGAAGCTTCCTGGCTTCTTCACGCCGCAACGCCATTGGTTAATAATGACAACATCCGCCAGAGTCGGAGTTTAACCGTATTACTAAAATTTGCTGGATGGAACTTACAGTGTCTGCTTCCACTGGCCAGCGAGAATCTTGCTCTGCGAGAGACAAACAAGTTTCAGAGTGTTAAGATAGAGTACTCAACTTATTAAGTGTTCGTTGAGTATATCAGTGAGTAAATCATAAGTTGAGGTTTAATATAATAAACCTGTTTTTTTTATATAAAGCGACCACTTGTTTTTGTTATAGACAAATGATTCCTCCTCTCAATAATTTGTCTACGTTTACTAAATTCTTCTGGGCCTGCAGCGTTATATATGTCTTGTAAGGACGACTTAATTTTATGTCGCTATGAATCTTAGTGTGAAACGGTTTGTTGTGTTTATTGTAGATAGGCCAAAAGAACACCAATATACAGCAGCAAAAAATTTACTATCACACAACTCCATAGATTTATAAAAACAAATCTGTAATCATGTAACATCGCTGACGTAACTCGAAGCTGTCAAACTAACAAAATGTTAACAAGACCTTAACAGTACTGGCCAACAAAGAAAAATTCCACAGCTGAGACATTACTTGGCGAGTAATTTATAACTTCGCCCGTGTTTTGCTTAAAACCGCACCAAGTAAGATATCTGACATCAACAGTGTCAACGACGTAAAATGGAAGTAAGTCTTACGCCAAACGTACCAAAATAATTATTTATTACGAAAACTCACAAATATATGATCTAAATACCGTACTATATGTTGCATAGTGCTTAAAAATGGCCTTTGAGCCGAAATAGGGCTACAGCTAATGAAAATAAAGTCACAATAATAACAACTGCTACACAAAGTAGCGTTTTGGCTTAATGTACACATTCATCTGTGTGTATGGTTTTGCTTGTTTGGGCCACACTTATTAATTATCATTTCAGTAAGATGTTTCCATCTGTGCGAAATTATCGTTTCACTGAAATTGATCTGCATAATCGTGCGGGGTGCTTCCTCTCTCTGTAGGTCGCCAGAGATCGGAATATAGCACTGTAGGAGTATTATAAACAGCACAACTGACAGCCAACATTAAGACATTGTGGGACATAAACGGAAGTTGGTATTCCCTTTTCTATATCTGAAAGATGACGTCTACTTAAATTTCGCGCCAGTCGCATAAGGGTAGCGCTGGTAGTATCACTATTAGGGTGCAAATCAGGTTTGTTTTACATACACGCTGTAATGGCCGTGAGCGTTAGTTACCTTTGAGATTGAAAATGGTGAGCTGATGTCGCTTGGACGTGGTGAGTTGATGTCGGTCAAGAATCTCTTTAAGGCGACAAAAACGATAATATCAACACCTCACTGAGTTTTAACGAGGTCTTGTAATAGGGCTGCAAGAAGCTGGGTGCCGCTTCTGCGATAATGCAGAAAGGCTTGGCAGGAATGTAGCCACTGTAGTGGTCACTAGAAAGAGGAGACCGGTCTGTACGTCGTCACGTCGTACTACCGACAGAGAAGACCATCATGTTAGGCGTATGGCTGTGGTGCATCGTACCGCATCTGCAGCGCCAATTTGAGCTGCAGCTGGCATCACAGCGACACAACCAACTGTTACAAAAGGTTACTTCAAGGACAGCCCCGAGACAGACGCCCTGTAGCGTGCACTGCACTGTCCTCAAACCACCGCCATTTGCGACTTCAGTGGTGTCAAAAAAAATGGTTCAAATGGCTCTGAGCACTATGGGAATCAACTTCTGAGGTCATTAGTCCCCTAGAACTTAGAACTAGTTAAACCTAACTAACCTAAGGACATCACACACATCCATGCCCGAGGCAGGATTCGAAACTGCGACCGTAGCGGTCTCGCGGTTCCAGACTGCAGCGCCTAGAACCGCACGGCCACTTCGGCCGGCTCAGTGGTGTCAAAGGAGAGCTAATTGGACGTCATAGTGGAGTTCTGTTGTGTTTTCTGATGAGAGTTGGTTCTGCCTCGATGCCAGTGATGGCCGTATGTTGGTTAGGAGACCAACCAACCTGTCTGCATGCTAGACACACTGGACCTGCACTCAGTGTTATGGTCTGCGGTACGATTTCATATGACATGGTTATATCACCGATCCTCACTGGAAATTTGTACACTATGATGCTTCGATCTGTTGTGTTGCCATTCATGAATAGCATTCTAGGGTGTGGTGTCACCGCCAGACACCACAGTTGCTAGGTGGTAGCCTTTAAATCGGCCGCGGTCCGTTAGTATATGTCGGACCCGCGTGTCGCCACTATCAGTGATTGCAGACCGAGCGTCGCCACACGGCAGGTCTAGAGAGACTTCCTAGCACTCGCCCCAGTTGTACAACCGACTTTGCTAGCGATGGTTCACTGACAAAATACGCTCTCATTTGCCGAGACGATAGTTAGCATAGCCTTCAGCTACGTCATTTGCTACGACCTAGCAAGGCGCCATTATCAGTTAATATTGATATCGTAAATAATGTACAGAAAAGAGCTACGTTCAACATTAATGGATTAAAGTTAAGTATTCTACCAGTTACCTCCTTTTTTCTAAGTTCTAATTTTCTTGTCCTGTTCCAGACCTCACGCCAGCCTGCGTGAGCTTAAACGCGTGCCTTTCGGCTTCAATTTAGTTGGTTGGTCTCCTGCCAATCCACAACATAGGGCTTGTTTTCCAACAGGATAACGCTCGCCCACATACAGCTGCTGTGACCCAGCTAGCTCTACAAAGTGTCCACTCGTTGCCTTGGCCTACTCGGTCAGCAGATCTGTCTCCAATCGAGCACGTATGGGATATCTTCGGAAAACTCCACTGTCGTACGCAGCCAGCATTAACCGTCCCTGTATCGACCGACCAAGTACAACAGGCATGGAACTGCATCAAATAAACTGAAATACGGCACCTGTGAAACACAATGCACGCGCTTTTACATGTTTGCATTCAACATTCTGGCGGTTAGACCAGTTATTAATGTACCAGCATTTCACATTTACAATGGATTATCTCGGCCGGCCGGAGTGGCCGTGCGGTTCTAGGCGCTGCAGTCTGGAACCGAGCGACCGCTCCGGTCGCAGGTTTGAATCCTGCCTCGGGCATGGATGTGTGTGATGTCCTTAGGTTAGTTGGGTTTAATTAGTTCTAAGTTCTAGGCGACTGATGACCTCAGAAGTGAAGTCGCATAGTGCTCAGAGCCATTTGAACCATTTGAATAATCTTGCACTTATGTTAACCTGTGTTCTTGCAACGCTAATCACTTAAATATGTTACCTAGACAAATGTAGTCCAGAAATTTTGTTACTATACGTTACATATCGTGGCTTTCAGTCCAGAGAGTGGTTTGTTGCAGCTCCCCATACACGTCTGTCATGTGCTGTCCTCTTCATCTCTGTACAACTACTGTAACCTACATCCATCTGAACCTGGTTATCGTAGTGTAAACCTGGTCTCCCTCTACGATTTTCATCCCTCACATTTCCCTCCATATCAAAATTGACTAGTCTTCGATGCCTCATCATGTGTCCTATCAATCGATCTCTTCTTTTAATGAAGTTGTGACCCAAAATTCTTTTCTCCAGAAGCTTTTCTTAGTTAATGTTTGCACATCTCACTTCCGGCTATTAATGACACTTAATGGTATGTATTTTTTGCATTTTGTGTGCGTGACTTTAAACAGTACATTATGTGTTTTACTGCTTTTATTAATTACATCTGAATTTGTTGTTTTTATAATATAAAACTAATATTATAAAATTTTTATTACATTTTATTTAATAATTTAATAATGTAAATACTGAGATAGCACGCATCTTGGCTCACGCAGGAAGAGCATAAGCAGTTTCCTTCAGATGACTTTGAATGGTTGCAGTGGTACGAAACAGTAAAACTCGAACTGCAAATGTTATGTCCAGATTCACGAATATGGAGGCGGGTCGGTCACAGTGAGGTCCACTCCACGATCTGGTGATGAATGGCCAAATTTTATGTGGTGGGAATGCTACGTGTTGGAAGCCACGGTATAGTCGTGTGAAGCTCGGACTTGCTCGGCTTGCTTTGGACGATCGAAAATGCTGCAGTCTCTTCACTGGAAGCTGAAGAGTAAATTTGCAACTGCATTAAGGCACGACGATTCATAGTTCACGTTAGTTTCGCAAAGAGACATCAATTTTCTTTCTTTTTACTTTTTGCGAGTGTGAAAGATAATACAAGAGCTTGCTATAATCTTACACGTATATCTGTTATCGTTCAGGACCGCATTTTCGATACACTAGCGAATCCGGCAATGCTTCGCAGTTGCTAAATATGTATGGAAATTGTATATAAACTCCTTCTCTCCAATATATATATATATATATATATATATATATATATATATATATATATTGACCATCTTCTTCTGTGCTGATGCACTAGCAGTGCCCGAACTCTTACGGGAATCGGCAAAAAAGCCGCGAGTAATGAGTATAATGGGCAGGGGCACTATGAATATAGTGCGGGACAATAAGATGGAAGTGTGGGTCTCGCAGGAGGCGTGCCAGATATAAGTCCCTGAGGTCGCACTATCCTCTGTGTCCTCGGTGGCTCAGATGGATAGAGCGTCTGCCATATAAGTAGGAGATCCCAGGTTCGAGTCCCGGTCGGGGCACACATTTTCAACTGTTCCCGTTGACTTGTATCAACGCCTGTATGCAGCTACGGGTATTCATTATATTGTAATTTGCTTCTCTCCAATCTCTCTGTCCATTTCCTCTTCCTTCTCCCTTTCCAGAATGAGATTTCGACTCTGCAGCGGAGTGTGCGCTGATATAAAACTTACTGGCATATTAAAACTGTGTGCCTGGAAACATCCCCCATACTCTGGCTAAGCCATGTCTCTGCAGCATCCTTTCTTCCAGGAGAGCCAGTTCTGCGAAGTCTGCATGACAGCTTCTATGAAGTTTGGAAGATAGGAGACGGCGTACTGGCGGAATTGAAGCTATAAGGACGGGTCGTGCTTGGGTAGCTGAGATGGTAGAGTTTTTGTCTGCGAAAGGAAAAGGTACCGAGTTAGATTCTCGGCCTGGCACACAGTTTTCATCTGCCTGGAAGTTTCACCTCTCCATTAGGCTCTAACAAGGTCCCGAGTTCGAGTCTCGGTTAGGCACGCAGTTTTAATCTGCCAGGAAGTTTCGTATCATCGCACACTCCGTTGCAGAGTGAAAATTTAGTCATGGTACCATATGCAGGGTATTCGGAGATTCCCGTTACAAACTTCTAGGGCTTGTAGAAGTGGGTGATTAGTTTGAGTAGGAACCCATATCCGGAAACGTGCCGTTTCCGTTCTACGACGGTTTCAGTTCACATGTGTAACGCGTTCACGTCTGCTGGGGAGGGGGGAGGGGGGGGGGAAGAGAAAAAGTTGCTTGTCCCGGTATCCAATAGGGTAGACAGGGTGACGTGTACTTCGTCAGACGGTCACCAGATGTCACTTAAACGTCTGCCTTGCTGCGGGACTCCTGTGGAGACAGAGTTAAGTCTACTAGCACGAGTTCTGCCCACTGCACCAGAATGTGAAGAGACTTCAGGTGGGATAAGGAGCGTTCATCAGAACCTGCTTTGTAGGTACAATGTCTGTAGCAACGTTGGCGGTCGCCACATCGAGCCGCTGTTGTACTGCATCAGTACTGTTCTGTACGTTCAGTACGCTGGGTTCTTTTATGTTTTGGAATAATCTAAGCACGAAATGTTTAAGTGTTCATACGAACAAATGTGCTTAAGTGATAAATGGATGTTTCATTATGTTTCCTTTCGAATTGTTACCTAAAAACTGTAGTGCGCCGCGCCTAATTTAGTTCCTCAACTAGAAGTGGATGAGTTAAATATCAGAATTGAAACTGTGGCAGAATGAAAGCGGTACGTTTCCGGACAGGGGTTCCTTTTCAAATTACTCACTCCCCTGTACAAGACCTAGAAGTTTGTAGCGGGAATTTCCAAGACCCTGTATAAGGGGAAAGAATATTTATGGAGGAAACAATTTCTCTAATGGTTTACAAGCCCGCATACCTAAGTTTAAGCTGACTGAGAGAAATAAAACAAAACCAGATGTGGTGTCACCGCCAGACACCGCACTTGCTAGGTGGTAGCCTTTAAATCGGTCGCGGTCAGTGATTGCAGACCGAGCGCCGCCACACGGCAGGTCAAGTCTAGAGAGACTCCCTAGCACTCGCCCCAGTTGAACAGCCGACTTTGCTAGCGATGATTCACTGACTACATACGCTCTCATTTGCAGAGACGACAGTTTAGCATAGCGTTCAGCTACGTCATTTGCTACGACCTAGCAAGGCGCCATATTCAGTTACTATTGATATTGATATTGATATTGTGAACTATGTACCTTCAAGAGCGACGTTCATCATTAATGGATTAAAGTTAAGTATCAAACCAGCTACGTCCGCTTTCTGAATTCTAATTTCCTTGTCATGTTCCAGACCTCACGTCAGTATAGTTCTTCCCTCCTCACGCCAGCCTGCGAGAGCTAAAACTCGTGCATTTCGGCCTCCAGTAATAACACGCGTGTTGGCTCTTCTGCCAACATAACACCACACATTTCCACAACACTTCCTTTTTGCGGTCACCTCTAAAAGAAAATCTGTACATTGCTGTTTAAAAAAATTTACAGCTCATGTACGTCTGAATTTTATTTTGTGTAGCAATATGAAGTAAAACGTTAGAGAACTTTTCGAGATCTTGGTAACAAAGTTAATCACTGACATGTCTTTATGCAGTAAGCATAGATAGATATATATGTTTATAAGTATGTTATAAATATTTAAAGATGTATTGCCTCTGTCCACCCGAATGTTTATTATAGCGAAGTAACTATCGAGATTTTTTGTACAATCTCCGTTTTTACCTTTTTCGCGATTCTCACCATAAATTCGTAGCTCCTGTGAAAACCCATAAGATCAGTGCTAAAAATTCCCCGATTCTAATTTTCTTCCAATAAGATTTACCTCGATTCTAAGTTCTTACTCAACGTCTCGCTTGATTTCGTCTTGTTTTCTTCCTGTTCACATTTGATATGACTGAACGAGTTATAAGTGGCACAAAAGACAGATTGTTCGCACCACAGGTGGTGTTGGAGTTACGGAAATAGACTGTTGTGGAGAGGGGAGGCGTGAGAGGAAATGCTGACGTTATCCATGTTCAGTGGTGCCAACACAACTTGCAACTATTAGTTCCACCGCGCAGTTATGATACAACTACCGCTAGGTTGCACTGGTTGTGGAAAAACAAGACAGTCGACGCAGAGTGTTCCGGACCGAGCCAATACGTGACAAAGGGGCCCAGACACAGCCTTTTCATGTGCCACTTACAATTCAGTCTCATCTTTTTGCATGTATTTTCGATGTACTGTATTCAGTAACAAAGTCAGTCGTCAACCTTTTAAATTCAAGCAGTGAGTCTCGAAGAATGTGCTCGGTCACAATCAGGGAAACGTCGACCATTTCCGGTTAGTGAACTCTTATTGGTGGCGACTCGTTAAGTAACCCGACAGCCAGCGCAGCCACCACACCACACTAACACACGTAAAATGAGCTCTCCTGCTGGATATGTGGAGAGGGGGAGGGCTTGTAGGGGTGAAAGCATTTTGTGAAGTGCTCAAAATATACTTTCCGCGCAGACGACGTGGTATGAAAGAGACTTCACACAGAAATAGAACAATGGTTTTTCGGTTGCACATACTAAAGACTTCCGTGTTCAAATCTGACATGATACAGTTGCAACAACTACATGCAGTACTAATGTATATACTTTGCACCGCACACACCACACACTGCAGATCTTACAAACTGGCAGCAGTGATAGAGAGCATAAGCGGAACTGAAGCACCTGGGCTTTCTTTCAAATTTACATTTTACACAGTGTACAGAAATTCACTATTCTGACTTCTAAGAAACCTTGTAACATCATTTGGGCAAGTAAACTCATTTCTTTCATGTCTCTGTTTCTCTCAACGCGTCTAAAATAACGCTGTAATGGTGGTGAGCATATGAAGTGTGGCTCGTAAGAAAAGTATTAAACAATTAAGCAACGGTGACAAATTATGTCATTAAGCAGATGTCCGCATTTATGCTTATGGCTTAACCACTTAGCTGTTGTGATATTTTTGGTACATTTCAATATTTCATCAATTTTTGCTTTTTGCTGAGTGAAAACATCTCGAAAACGCGTGGTTTGAACGTATAATTTGTGGTCGTAGGATGTCGGAAAACAGGTTGATTACCTTGTGCTCATATAACAGTTTCAATTTTTTGATTAGTTTTTCTTGCTTGTACACACATGTGATTTTTTAAGAACTGATTAAAGTCATTGCTACAAATTATTGTATAAACATTGTATTATACATTTGATTTCCTCCACTTAGGCAGATTTTATACAAAGTATTGGAGAGGATTTATTCATATATGCCAGTTACATGTGTTTTTGCTCATATAGACTTTTTATTTGCTATATATACGAGTATTAAAGTAGCAAATGAGTTTTGCTATTTGGGGAGCAAAATAACTGATGATGGTCGAAGTAGAGAGGATATAACATGTAGACTGGCAATGGCAAGGAAAGCGATTCTGAAGAAGAGAAATTTGTTAAAATCGAGTATAGATTTAAGTGTGAGGAAGTCGTTTCTGAAAGTATTTGTATGGAGTGTAGTCATTTATGGAAGTGAAACATGGACGATAAATAGTTGGAGAAGAAGAGAGTAGAAGCCTTCGAAATGTGGTGCTACAGAATAATGCTGAAGATTAGATGGGTAGATCACATAACTAATGAGGAGGTATTGAATAGAATTGGGGAGTATAGAAATTTGTGGCATAACTTGATTATAAGAAGGGATCAGTTGGTAGGACATCTTCTGAGGCATCAAGGGATCACCAATGTAGTAGAAATAAGAAATATGTGTTTCGGTCTTTTTGGAAATACTATGCTATGGGGATGAAATAGTGGGTGGAAGCTTTTCTTGAGAATATATCATTATTAAAGTACTGCTAAAGTATTCTTAAAGCTACATCTATTAACACTGGTATTTAACTTCTCGGTTACAAATAAAAATATTGTGTTTCAGTGTTTTTGGAAACTGAACTCCTAAGGGGGTGAAACAGGAGATGAAATTTTTTATGAAAATATTTTTTTATGAAAGCTTTTTTGAAGCTAAATCTATGAAAAATTAAATTTGACTTGTCAGTGAGAATTAAAAAAATACATCTTCACTGCTTTTGGAAATTCAACCCCTATGAGGGTGAAATGGTGAATGAAAGTTTTTATGAAAATATTTCATTGTGCAAGTATTTTTGAAGCCACATCTATGAAAATTTGTATTTGGCTTCTCTGTTAGAAATAAAACATATGCTTGTCACAATTTTTGGAAGTTCAGCCCCTAAGAGGATAAAATAGGAGATGAAACGCTCTATGAAAATATTTCATTGCGAAAGTATTTTTAAAGCTAAATCTTTAAAAATTGGTGTTTGGCTTCTCAGCTAGAGATGAAAAAATATGTGTTGAACTGCTTTTGAAAATTCAACCGCTATGGAGTGCATAAGGGACGAAAATTTTTAAGAACTTTTTCATTACATTAAAAACTTTTAAAGCTAACTTTCTGAAAATTGGTATTTCACTTCTCGGTTAGATATAATGAATAGGCCTGTTTGTTTGGGGATGAGAGTTTGCAATAGAAATATCTTCACAAGAAGAGAAAAGGTATGATTAAGAAAAACTTTGGACTCCTGCTACCAGAATTGCATATTGGTGAGAAGTATACTCGGGAAAAACCATTCTTATATGGCCTTACTTAGCATAAAAAGCTTAGAAGGTGTTGCAATTTGTGAAGAACATTAAGATTCCATTAAATAAAAAGAAAAAAGTCTGTGCAGGCTATAAAGTCTATGTGAGGAAGCAGCCCACCCTAAGCCAGTTTTTGTATACATATACATTAAAAAATGTGAAGCCTATGTCTTAGAGTATCATGTACAAATCTGAAGTAAACCGATAAAGGACAAGTCGCAATTTTTGTTAGCAACGTTTAAGCACAACTATCATTATATAGCAGTATAGATTCCTTCCCTTACTCTTACTGAGAGCGTTCTGTCCAATTAGGAACGTGTTTGGTGATGTGTAATGGCATTATCTCGTTCATTGCATTAGCACCGATATTAGTATTAATATATTTTAACGTTAACCTTTGGAGAGAAGAGAACCACTTGTATGAATAGCAAGAGCTCAGATGGCAACCCAGTTCTAGGCAAAGAAGGGAAGGCAGAAAGGTGGAAGGAGTATATAGAGGGTTTATACAAGGGTGATGTACTTGAGGACAATATTATGGAAATGGAAGAGGATGTAGATGAAGATGAAATGGGAGATATGATACTGCGTGAAGAGTTTGACAGAGCACTGAAAGACCTGAGTCGAAACAAGGCCCCGGGAGTAGACAACATTCCATTAGAACTACTGATGGCCTTGGGAGAGCCAGTCATGACAAAACTCTACCATCTGGTGAGCAAGATGTATGAGACAGGCGAAATACCCACAGACTTCAAGAAAAATATAATAATTCCAATCCCAAAGAAAGCAGGTGTTGACAGATGTGAAAATTACCGAACTATCAGTTTAATACGTCACAGCTGCAAAATACTAACGCGAATTCTTTACAGACGAATGGAAAAACTGGTAGAAGCGGACCTCGGGGAAGATCAGTTTGGATTCCGTAGAAATGTTGGAACACGTGAGGCAATACTAACCTTACGACTTATCTTAGAAGAAAGATTAAGAAAAGGCAAACACACGTTTCTAGCATTTGTAGACTTAGAGAAAGCTTTTGACAACGTTAACTGGAATACTCTCTTTCAAATTCTGAAGGTGGCAGGGGTAAAATACAGGGAGCGAAAGGCTATTTACAATTTGTACAGAAACCAGATGGCAGTTATAAGAGTCGAGGGGCATGAAAGGGAAGCAGTGGTTGGGAAAGGAGTGAGACAGGGTTGTAGCCTCTCCCCGATGTTATTCAATCTGTATATTGAGCAAGCAGTAAAGGAAACAAAAGAAAAATTCGTAGTAGGTATTAAAATCCATGGAGAAGAAATAAAAACTTTGAGGTTCGCCGATGACTTTGTAATTCT
Organism: Schistocerca serialis cubense; assembly: GCF_023864345.2. Lineage (NCBI taxonomy): Eukaryota > Metazoa > Arthropoda > Insecta > Orthoptera > Acrididae > Schistocerca > Schistocerca serialis. The sequence goes on along the minus strand of NC_064643.1, from coordinate 727,771,547 downwards.
GTCAGAGACAGCAAAGGACTTGGAAGAGCAGTTGAACGGAATGGACAGTGTCTTGAAAGGAGGATATAAGATGAACATCAACAAAACCAAAACGAGGATAAAGGAATGTAGTCAAATTAAATCTGGTGATGCTGAGGGGATTAGATTAGGAAATGAGACAGTCAAAGTAGTAAAGGAGTTTTGCTATTTAGGGAGTAAAATAACTGATGATGGTCGAAGTAGAGAGGATATAAAATGTAGACTGGCAATGGCAAGGAAATCGTTTCTGAAGAAGAGAAATTTGTTAACATCGAGTATAGATTTAAGTGTCAGGAAGTTGTTTCTGAAAGTATTTGTATGGAGTGTAGCCATGTATGGAAGTGAAACATGGACGATAACCAGTTCGGACAAGAAGAGAATAGAAGCTTTCGAAATGTGGTGCTACAGAAGAATGCTGAAGATAAGGTGGGTAGATCACGTAACTAATGAGGAGGTATTGAATAGGATTGGGGAGAAGAGAAGTTTGTAGCACAACTTGACTAGAAGAAGGGGTCGGTTGATAGGACATGTTTTGAGGCATCAAGGGATCACAAATTTAGCATTGGAGGGCAGCGTGGAGGGTAAAAATCGTAGAGGGAGACCAAGAGATCAACACACTAAGCGGATTCAGAAGGATGTAGGTTGCAGTAGGTACTGGGAGATGGAGAAGCTTGCACAGGATAGAGTAGCATGGAGAGCTGCATCAAACCAGTCTCAGGACTGAAGACCACAACAACAACAACAACGTTAACTTTTGCAAGCTAGGTGTTGTTTGTTTGCATTTAGTTATGACTGACATACGAGAGCCAAATCTTAGTAAAAGTTTCTTGGACGTGTTAATGTAAGGAATGCTCACAGTTTGTGCTGGAATAGGAATCTTAGGAAGTGTCTGACATTCTAGCAGTTCATAAAAGACTAGCTACGGTATGCGAAGACGAAAGTTTTCCTATGCCGGGAAAAGGACATGAACGTTCTGTTTGTTTCATCACTTGGCAGTTTACCAAAGTGACAATGTTACACAAAAAATGTGTACTGATAGTCAGTTGGATGATGCTTAAAACGAATAACTGTCCAGGACGGCCGTTCGCTTTGAAATACGGCAGATTTGCAGTATAATTTTCAGAGAGGAGTGAACTAGCCACTAACTCAGTTACAGGTAATGGCACGGCAGTTACGAGGCTAAAGTATCCTTTCCCAGGTAGGCAGTAAAAATGACAATGTTAAAGTGTTACAGAAACGGCCGTGTGTATGTGTATTAGGCCCTTAGAAATTACGACAGCCATTTTCAGGCCACAGTTAATTAATTTAAAACTGATTGGTTAAAATGAAAGTATTATTTTGAATGTGCATTTTGACAGTTACTGCACTGATATTTGGTGTGTAATATTACGTAGCGGTATGTCGTTGCATAATTAATGTCAAATTATATTTTAACATTAATTTCACAATAAACGTGCTTAAAGATAAATGAATCTGGACTATATAATTAACATCAGGCACTGAGGAACTCACAACTATTGTAATACAGCTGAGGTTACAAACTTTGACTTAAGCAGGAACTTCTATTTACAAGTAAAGTATTTACATTTCCTACCTGTGATTATCCCTGATACTGCTCCGGCTGTTTTAAGATCCAATGTAATTTCTTGCGTGGGTAAGTCAACATCCGGAGTCATTTATCGAAGTAATTTACGTAAACTGAAGATATCAATATCCGCCGCCTTGTGGTTCAAGCTGCTGATATTCCAGAGAATCTTCAAAGATATTACATGTCTTCGGTTGTATAAGAACGGAAGGTAACACCAAGAAATGTGTATCTGCCACCGCGGTTTGTCACCGAATATCACCAGTTGTGTTAATTAACAGTTTACGTCCCTACTGACTATACTAGAAGAATTTTTCAATTAAACATTTAATTTGTAGTAAATAGCAATGGAGTAAATTTCATTTTTAAACATCGTGCACGACATGAGGAACACACTAAACAGCGACTGTTCTCGCAGTTGGCTACGTAAACTTCAGTTATTTATTGACGGTTTATTTCATCTGAGTATTAGTGTGGTATTAGTGACGATCACACCGACATTGCTAAACGTTCTTGACCACACCCTTTTGTCGCAAGTGACGGCATGTACTCACCGAAGAGTCATGTATCCTGAGATGAACCGTCCGCCATGAAGTAATTGTTGTCCACATACGAATCGCGATGCGAGTAGTGATTTCTAATTAAATGCATTGAAGAATCCGTAGCAAATATGAGTGGCTGCTCAGCTGTGAACTACACGAACTATTCTAAAAACGGTTTTCGCATGTTTAGATTTCGTAGTGACCCTGAATGAAGAAAAACATGGGACATAGACAGCCGAAGAAACAACTGATAACCACCTGGCGCTCAGTTGTGTTTTGTAAATACACGTTACTAAAAGTAGTTACAAACATGAAACCAGTTGTCTGCAATTGCATTTCTTCCCAGTCGAAAACGGTACTGAATCAGTTCGTCTAAAATTTTTCGATTCTTGAGATAATTTAGAAACTGGAAAAGTGGAGAGGAATATTTTTGATGTATTTATATCTCTTATAATAAAGACAGACGCACAAATTGAATAATAATGAACCTCGTTTCTTATATAGGCACGGTATTATATTTTTATAGCGCATTGGTCATTGTGAGGGAACCAACCCAAGTAACATAAACTTCAAAGTATAAAGTTCCTACAACTCAGCAAGCAGCAAAACCTATCGTGAAGTACATAAAATGAACACTGGTTAAATGACAGATAAAAATATAAATAAAAATCTTTTTCGTTGTAAGATGAAACTATACTTTCCCCACCTCTGTACAGTAAAAATGCTTTTCTTAAAGTACATACTTTTAAATAAAAAGTTGTAAGATGGCAAAAACTGTGCCCCTTACATGAAGTCATTAAAGATCACCTAACTCACGTTGAGCGAACAGCAGAGCTGAACAAAAATGACTGACAAGGCACAATGCATCTTGTAGAGGGTATAGTATGGACGTATTGCAATAATTAATGTCGGGTGATGGTTTTAAAGTAATTCACACGATATGAAAACTTTGTGGAAACACGTCGATTTACTGGAGGCTAGTTTATCCCAGGGAAGCATACGAGTGACCGTGGCTGGCTGGGGAGCAGCGAAGGGAAGCGACAATAGGCAGCTTAGGGCGGCTGAAGCTCTAAGAAAGCGGTAACGGAGTGCGGCCTCCAGCTGCCTTAAGATGAGTGACAATGAGTGGGTGGTTAACCCCATGCTGGTGTACCGGGAAGCAGACGGAGAACTTGTGTGCCTGTTGATAAATGTCCGTCGTCCCATTTTCAGTGAAACATGCTAGAAAGCCACGCAAAGCTATGGTGGAGTGGTCAACAGAGGTCAAAATATGCGTGTTCGTGACTATAGCAACTTCACGCTGAATTCACGGTCCGCAGAGTCTGAAGTAAATCAGGTGAAGAGCAACAGAATGAAATACGCCGGCCTCCGATGGGAATGTAAGACCAAGGAATTTGAAGTACTCTCCTGGGAGTCAGAATTCCGGAAAAATTGGTATTTGTGCAGACGCTAACCTTGATGGGTGGCCTGGGAGGAGCTAAATAGGGAAGTTGAGAGGAAGGGAAATTTTGTGGGAGTTTGTTCAATTCCCAGAGTGGGCACTGGTCAGTGCTGGGAAGTGACACATAATTAATGCGACTTGCTCGGCAATTGGCATAAGTGATTTTTCTGGAGGGGAAACCAAGGTGAAGAGCAGACTCTGAGAAGTCTCCATAGGGGTCTTCCGTCCCCAGCTTGCCTAGAGTACGGACGTAGCATTCTTTACTCAGCTTGCCTGAGAGAGAGTGAGGATCTGTGCAGTTTAGGACCTAGCAAACGGAACGATTGAGCTTGGAGTTTTCGTTCAGCTATGTACTGAGCAAGATAGCTAGAAGTGAATAGACGAGTGCAGCCTTGCAGCAGCATGAGGTCGGCCGACGTCTGCAAAAGACGACTCCCTGCCACGCTGAATTCGGTGATATTGCGCCCGTTCCAGCAATTGATTAATTTGTCGGATCACGTTGGCAAAGTTTCCACGAGGGTTTCATGGGCCGTGTATTGTAGAATTCTTCTCGCACTTCGCATTACGCCTGGGTCAGTCGATAGGAATTACTTTTGATTTATCGCACTTTATTCCACGCAAACGCAATTTATTACCACTGCCTGTTAGGAGAGTCATGTAATGTGATGATTGAAGGTCGTGAGTTAAAATGAATCTGTGCTAATCGACTGCATCTGTTTTCAATCAAGTAGTTGAAATCCCAAGTCACTTCCTTAATTAATTTTATGTTCAACATTGCATATGGTGTTCAATAGCTGAATATAACATCAATGTGCACCCCTTTTTAATTAAAAGTGATCAGTTCTGAATCAATCAACGTCAACACTGCCACCCCAGTTCAATCAGAAGTCACAGGGCCTTATTACTTTCTTTGCGTTATCCGACATTGCTGCAGTTTTGCACTCTCTGTTGATCTGTTAGTCAATTACCTGGGGTGAACACACATCAAAACCAGATAAGTGACGGGTGGGGTGTTACAAAGTAAACTCCTCATAAATAGCCACAGGTTGTTGCTGTGTAACACCTTTATTTGAAAACATTGGTACGTAGATCTTAACTCATTATATCTAACATTTACAAATTGTCACGCGGGTTCCGAGCCTATGTTTTTATAGCTGTGTAATACTACATTTCAGATCTTCTATTATATGAAAACAGCATTCTAAATATCTCTATAAACATTAATTACTGTTTGGTTCACTTCATAAACGCAGTGTCAAATATTTTATAAGAAATATAGTAAAAAGTTGCGTGAACAGGTTAACCAACCCCAAAAGGTAAATGCTGCTAATTGGTTGGTTGGTTTGAAGGGGGGGGGGGACCAGACTACCAGGTCATCGGCCCCTAAACGCTGCTGAATCCTCAGAGATGGGGAAAATATGTCGGACGATTCAGCGTGTTATATAGTAGCTTTACACTCTGCTGGGGACAGTTTGAATGAGGTGTGTGACTGTCTGTGGAGTAATGGCTGCCCATTCTTTTTCGACAGCCGGCTCCAAAGAAGGTAGTGGTGCTGTATGGCGGCGTCTGAAGCAAACTCGATGCTCTATCTTATCCCAGACGTTTTGCATTGTGCTGAAGTCGGGCCCATTTCATGAATATTATTGTCCATGAACCATTGCCTCGTAGATGCTGCTTTATGGCTGCATTCGTTGCCATGCTGACACAAAAAAATCGTCAAGTGTTCCTCTATTGTACACAGTACATAATTGTGTAAATATGTTTATAATAGTCTGCATTTAGCATTTTCTTAAGCATAATAAGGGGACCTCACCCGAACCACGAAAAACACCCCCGTACCGTAACACAACTTCCTCCGCCATCCTGCCATGCACCAAACCCAGACCATTCCATCGTGTTGCCATTTCTTTCTGCTTAAAAATTAAATGACATTCGAAGCTGTATTGCTCCTCTGCTCGTCTCTTTTTACGTGTGAACTGCAGCTGGCCATGTCACTGCACGCTAGCTGTACCAGCTGACCGTCCAGTGCTGTCCAAGTTATATGCGCCGGTAAAGCTGTTGTCCCGTATTATCACCAAGTCGATGTGCGCGTAACTCACAGCACAAACCGTACCCTCATTATCGTACTTGACAGTACCCGAGACAGCTTGGCTGCAGTCCCACGTGAAACGGAAATCCAACGAGGTTCCAGAAAACGCGGAAGAATACGTAGTGCAATGTCTACATCAGGTTTATTCTTATGATGAACGGATTATAGTGATTAGTTCCGCATATTGGTGTCCGGATACTTTTGATCATAAAGTATATACAGAATTATATAAAAACGTACGTAGAGTTTTGGTAAACCTTGTAGTGCACTTCTGACGTATTTGTACTGTAAGTTTTAACACAAACCTACAGATCTTCTTCCACAAGTTTGTATATATTTCACCACAATGTCATAAGCTGCATTTAGGAACGAAGTGTAATTCCCACACATACGTGTTTCTGGCATGTTAATGTCGTAATGTAGGTCCTTACCTAAGAACAGAAAGCCCTCACGGTCCTGTGACTTCGAGATGTACATATCAACTACTCTATAAAGGCGCTAGAAGCATTATGTTATAAAGTTTTCCATTTATTTCACTGTCTACTTTGTCAAAAATAGGTGCTATCTCTTCCATCAAAGCTGATTCCGAATAAAACAGAAATGGTAACAGCAAAACTCCAGCAGATTCATCGAAATGATCCTCACATACGAGCGTACCTTTAAGGATTATTAGCAAAATCAAAAGGTGCTACATGGAAGTGTCATGTGCATTTCAGCAGAATGAAAAAATCTGCATACCAAAAGCTACTTTGTTGTCTTAAGTTGTTGAGTACCGGAACATACAGGGTGATCCACTGATAGTGACTGGGCCAAATATCTCACGAAATAAGCGTCAAACGAAAAAACCACAGAGAACGAAACTTGTCTAGCTTGAAGGGGGAAACCAGATGGCGCTATGTTTGGACCGCTAGATGGCGCTGCCACAGGGCAAAAGAATATCAACTGCGTTTTTTTTAAAAATAGGAACCTCCATTTTTTATTACATATTCGTGTAGTACGTAAAGTAATAGGAATGTTTTACTTGGACCACTTTTTTCGCTTTGTGATAGATGGCGCTGTAATAGTCACAAACGTATAAGTACGTGGTATCACGTAACATTCCGTCAGCGCGGACGGTATTTGCTTCGTGATACATTACCCGTGTTAAAATGGACCGTTTACCAATTGCGGAAAAGATCGATATCGTGTTGATGTATGGCTATTGTGATCAAAATGCCCAACGGGCGTATGCTATGTATGCTGCTCGGTGTCCTGGACGACATCACCCAAGTGTCTGGATCGTTCGCTGGATAGTTACTTTATTTAAGGAAACAGGAATTGTTCAGCCACATATGGGACGTCAACCACGACCTGCAACAAATGATGATGCCCAAGTAGGTGTTTTAGCTGCTGTCGCGGCTAATCCGCACATCAGTAGCAGACAAATTGCGCGAGAATCGGGAATCTCAAAAACGTCGGTGTTGCGAATGCTACATCAACATCGACTGCACCCGTACCATATTTCTATGCACCAGGAATTGCATGGCGACGACTTTGAACGTCGTGTACAGTTCTGCCACTGGGCACAAGAGAAATTACGGGACGATGACAGATGAACGCGTTCTGTTTAGCGACGAAGCGTCATTCACCAACAGCGGCAACGTAAACCGGCATAATATGCACTATTGCGCAACGGAAAATCGATAATTGGCCCCCAATTTATCGATGGCAATCTAAATGGTGCAATGTATGCAGATTTCCTGCGTAATGTTCTACCGATGTTACTACAAGATGTTTCACTGCATGACAGAATGGCGATGTACTTCCAACATGATGGATGTCTGGCACATAGCTCTCGTGCGGTTGAAGCGGTACTGAATAGCATATTTCATGACATAGAGTGGTCGTCGAAGCACCATACCATGGCCCACACGTTCACCGGATCTGAAGTCCCCCGATTTCTTTCTGTGGGGGAAGTTGAAGGATTTTGCTATCGAGATCCACCGACAACGCCTGACAACATGCGTCAGCGCATTGTCAATACATGTGTGAACATTACGGAAGGCGAACTATTCGCTGTTGAGAGGAATGTCGTTACACGTATTGCCAAATGCATTGAGGTTGACGGACATCATTTTGAGCATTTATTGCATTAATGTGGTATTTACAGGTAATCACGCTGTAACAGTATGCGTTCTCAGAAATGATAAGTTCACAAAGGTACATGTATCACATTGGAACCACCGAAATAAAATGTTCAAACGTACCTACGTTCTGTATTTTAATTTAAAAAACCTCCCTTTACCAACTGTTCGTCTAAAATTGTGAGTCATATGTTTGTGACTATTACAGCGCCGTCTACCATAAAGCGAAAAAAGTGGTCCGACTAAAACATTCATATTTCTTTACGTACTACACGAATATGTAATAAAAATGGGGGTTCCTATTTAAAAAAACACAGTTGATATCCGTTTGACCTATGGCAGCGCCATCTAGCGGGCCAACCATAGCGCCATCTGGTTTCCCCTTTAAGCTAGAGAAGTTTCGTTCTTTGTAGTTTTTTGGTTTGATACTTATTTCGTGAGATCTTCGGCCCGGTCACGATCAATGGACCACCCTCGATATTGGGTTGGTGAGTAAGTTCGTAGCGTCTTTCCATAACTTAAATAAACACAACAGGTGCATATAACAGAGATTTTAGTCATCAATAATATATCGTCCTTCACTATTTACAACAGTCTGCCAACACTGTGGTAACTTTCCGATTCCGCGATTGTAGAAATCACGTGGTTTTTAGCCAAAGAAGTCGTCGAGCAATGTTCGAATGCATCTTCATGCGAAATGGAAGTTCCTCGAAGATCGTTCGATTGAGAGTAAAAATCTGGGGGTGAAAGATCAGGTGAATACGTGTGTGTAGTATGACTTCCTCAACCCAGCTTCTGTATAGCGTCTTTTGTCAGTCTAGCAGAATGCGGGAGGGCGACATCGTGGATTAACATCACTTAACGCAGTCTTCCTCGTCGTTATTCTTGGGCTGCGTGTGCAATACGTGTCTGTTGTTGACAACAAATGTCACCAGTGATGGTTCCACCTTGGAGAAACAATTCGTTGTATACCACACCGTCGCTGTTACCCCAGATGCATAACGTTATCTTTTGTGGATGCGCGCATTTCTTTGTACGGGGAATTCTTGGTTCGTTTGGGTTCAAACATTCCTTTCTTTTCCTTAAGTTAGTATAAAGAACACCACTTCTCGTCACCACTAACGATGCAGAATACGAATGGTCGGTGTTGTTCACTAGACAACTGATGACGAGCAAGCAGAGATGCACAAAGGCTACCCGCCGATTTTTGTGATTTTGGCTTAGAGCATGCGGTACCATTACATCCGATTTTTAAACCTTCCCCATTGCGTCTTAATGTCACACGATGGTGGAATTACGACATTTGCCAGTTCTCGATACAGTGACTTGGATCATTGTGGACTGGAGTGTTTATAAGATCTTTATCAAACCCCGAAGGTCCTCCTGAACACGGTGAGTCACTAATGTCAAAATGATCCACCTTAAAATGAGAAAAGCATTTTATCGCCGTGCTCTGTCCAGTAGCGCTATCCTCATACATGGGGCCGGACGGGGTGACCGAGTGGTTCTAGGTGCTTCAGTCCGAAACCACGCGGCTGTTACTGTCGCAGGTTCGAATCCTGCCTCGGGCATGGATGTGTGTGATGTCCTTAGGTTAGTTAGGTTTAATTAGTCCTAAGTCTAGGGGACCGAAGACCTCAGGTGTTAAGTACCATAGTGCTTAGAGCCATTTGAACCTCATACAAGGCGCTAATGCTTCTGGGTTTCTCCACTGCTGTCACCCCTCTGTTGAACTCAAACAGAGGAATATGTCACAGATGTTTCGATTTTTCCACTTCGCACTGCATTTTCTAGCGCCAGCAGTTCTATTCACCATCTACAAATGACAAAATAACAATATCTAAACTCAAATAGCAACAGTGGAGTACAAATAAAAAATGACAATCGATAAATAAACCTATAGCAACCGGAATACCAACTTTTTTGTCTAGTAGGCTCCCAGAGACCAGTGTGGCCTGAGCTCCCAAATGGCTCTGAGCACTATGGGACTTAACATCTGAGGTCATCAGTCCCCTAGAACTTAGAACTACTTAAACCTAACTAACCTAAGGACGTCACACACATCCATGCCCGAGGCAGGATTCGAACCTGCGACCGTAGCAGTCGCGCGGTTCCGGACTGAGCGCCTAGAACCGCGAGACCACCGCCCTGAGCTCCCAGTTGGTGCACATCGACAGCGCAGAAAGATAGGTATATAAAGTCTTTTCTGTGTTTACTTCGTAGATTCTTACTTAAATTGCGTGTGAGTTTCGTATAGGAGGTGTAATTTCAAGTTTTAGTTACTGTAATCGTAAATTCAGGCAGACTGTAGCGCAGTCTTTAGGCATTTGTACAGGTTAGTTCATACATTCTTTGCGTGTTTCCCTTGCGTTATCTAGGCACAGACTCGTGTTTCAGTAACTGTTGTTCAACATCGATTAGAATGTACAGGGACTGTGATTGCTGTGTTCGGATGAGGGCTGAGTTGGCATCCCTTCGCTCACAGCTGCAGGCGGTCCTGACTTCGGTCGCGCAGCTTAAGGCTGTTGCCAATGGGCACAACTGTGGGGAGCCGGACTTGGGTATCACGGGGATATCAACCTCGTCCCGTCTGTCCCCAGATCGGTCTGCCGCTGTGGTTGCCCCGGTTGCTGCCTGCAGTGGGGCTGAGCCCTCGCCTGTGGTTGATTGGGAGGTTGTTCCAAGGTGTGGCAGGCAGCGAAAGACGTCCCCAGAGGCTGATCAGAAAGCCTCCCCGGTGCGTCTGACAAACCGGTTTCAGGTACTGTCTCTGGCTGAGCCAGATGCAGCTGCCTGCCCTGTTTCAGAGGATGATTCGCAGCCTTCAAGGTCTGGGCTATCGCAAAGGGTGGGCTTATTGGTAGTTGGGAGCTCCAGTGTTAGGCGCATAATGGGGCTCCTTAGGGATATGGCAGCTAAGGAGGGAAGAAATCCAGTGCACTCCATGTGCATCCCAGGTGGAGTCATTCCTGAGGTGGAAAGGGTCCTTCTGGATGCCATGAAGAGCATTGGGTGCAGCCAGCTGCAGGTGGTGGCAAATGTCGGCACTAATGACGTGTGTCGCTTTGGATCTGAGGAAATTCTCTCTGGATTCCAGCGGCTATCTGATTTGATGAAGGCTGCCGGTCTTGCTTACGAGATGAAGGCAGAGCCCACCATCTGCAGCATCGTTGACAGAACCGACTGCGGACCTTTGGTGCAGAGCCAGGTGGAGGGTCTGAATTAGAGGCTCAGACGGTTTTGCGACCGTGTTGGCTGCAGATTCCCTGACTTGCGCCATAGGGTGGTGGGGTTTCGGGTTCCGCTGAATAGGTCAGGAGTTCACTAAACTCAGCTAGCGGCGTCACGGGTAGCGGAGGCTGTGTGGCGTGGACTGGGCGGTTTTTTAGGTTAGAAGGCCTCAGGAAAGTACAGGGTGGGCTGCAATCTCAAAGGGTGCATGGCAAATACAGGGCGTGCTTGGATCAAGGAACAGTCGGAATTGTAGTTGTAAATTGTTGTAGTTGTGCTGGGAACGTCCCTGAGCTTCAAGCGCTAATAGAAAGCACAGAAGCTGAAATCGTTATAGGTACAGAAAGCTGGCTAAAGCCTGAAATAAGTTCTGCGGAAATTTTTATGGAGTCTCAGACGGTGTTCAGGAAAGATAGATCAGGCAGAATTGGTGGTGGAGTGTTTGTGTCTGTCAGTAGTGGTTTATCTTGTAGTGAAGTCGAAGTAGATACTCCGTGCGAATTGGTGTGGGTGGAGGTTATACTTAACAGCCGAACTAAGTTAATAATTGGCTTCTTCTACCGACCCCCAGACTCCGATGATATAGTTGCTGAACAGTTCAGAGAAAATTTGAGTCTCGTAACAAATAAATACCCCACTCATACGGTTATAGTTGGTGGGGACTTCAACCTTCCCTCGATATGTTGACAAAAATACTTGTTCAAAACCGGTGGTAGGCAGAAAACATCTTCCGAGATTGTCCTAAATGCTTTCTCCGAAAATTATTTCGAGCAGTTAGTCCACGAACCCACGCGAATTGTAAATGGTTGCGAAAACACACTTGACCTCTTAGCCACAAACAATCCAGAGCTGATAGAGAGCATCATGACTGATACATGGATTAGTGATCACAAGGTCGTTGTAGCTAGGCTCAATACCGTTTCTTCCAAATCCACCAGAAGCAAACGCAAAATAATATTATTTAAAAAAGCGGATAAAGTGTCACTAGAAGCCTTCCTAAGAGACAATCTCCATTCCTTCCGAACTGACCGTGCAAATGTAGACGAGATGTGGCTCAAATTCAAAGATGTAGTAGCAACAGCAATTGAAAGATTCATACCTCATAAATTGGTAAGAGATGGAACTGATCCCCCATTGTACACAAAACAGGTCCGAACGCTGTTGCAGAGGCAACGGAAAAAGCATGCGAAGTTCAGAAGAACGCGAAATCCCGAAGATTGGCTAAGATTTACAGACGCGAGAAATTTGGCACCGACTTCAATGCGAGATGCCTTTAATAGGTTCCACAACGAAACATTGTCTCGAAATTTGGTAGAAAATCCGAAGAAATTCTGGTCGTATGTGAAGTAAACAAGCGGCAAGACGCAGCCAACACCTTCCCTGCGCAGTGCCGATGGTACTGTTACCGACGACTGTGCCGCTAAAGCGGAGTTATTGAACGCAGTTTTCCGAAATTCCTTCACCAGGGAAGACGAATGGAATATCCCAGAATTTGAAACACGAACAGCTGCTAGCATGAGTTTCTTAGAAGTAGATACCTTAGGGGCTGCGAAGCAACTCAAATCGCTTGATACGGGCAAGTCTTCAGGTCCAGATTGTATACCGATTAGGTTCCTTTCAGATTACGCTGATACAATAGCTCCCTACTTAGCAATCATATACAACCGCTCGCTCACCGATAGATCTGTACCTACAGATTGGAAAATTGCGCAGGTCGCACCAGTGTTTAAGAGGGGTAGTAGGAGTAATCAATCGACCTATATCATTGACGTCGGTTTGCAGTGGGGTTTTGGAGCATATACTGTATTCAAACATGAATCACCTCGGAGGGAACGATCTATTGATACGTAATCAGCATGGTTTCAGAAATCATCGTTCTTGTGCAACGCAGCTAGCTCTTTATTCGCACGAAGTAATGGCCGCTATCGACAGGGGATCTCAGGTTGAATCCGTGTTTCTGGATTTCCGGAAGGCTTTTGACACCGTTCCTCACAAGCGACTTCTAATCAAGCTGCGGTCCTATGGGGTATCGTCTCAGTTGTGCGACTGGATTCGTGATTTTCTGTCAGGAAGGTCGCAGTTCGTAGTAATAGATGGCAAATCATCGAGTAAAACTGAAGTGATATCAGGTGCTCCCCAGGGAAGCGTCCTGGGACCTCTGCTGTTCGTGATCTATATAAATGACCTGGGTGACAATCTGAGCAGTTCTCTTAGGTTGTTCGCAGATGACGCTGTAATTTACCGTCTAGTAAGGTCATCCGAAGACCAGTATCAGTTGTAAAGCGATTTAGAAAAGATTGCTGTATGGTGTGGCAGGTGGCAGTTGACGCTAAATAACGAATAGTGTGAGGTGATCCACACGAGTTCCAAAAGAAATCCGTTGGAATTCGATTACTCGATAAATAGTACAATTCTCAAGGCTGTCAATACAACTAAATACCTGGGTGTTAAAATTACGAACAACTTCAGTTGGAAAGACCACATAGGTAATATTGTGGGGAAGGCGAGCCAAAGGTTGCGTTTCATTGGCGGGAAACTTAGAAGCTGCAACAAGTCCACTAAAGAGACAGCTTACACTACACTCGTTCGTCCTCTGTTAGAATATTGCTGCGCTGTGTGGGATCCTTACCAGGTGGGATTGACGGAGGACTTCGAAAGGGTGCAAAAAAGGGCAGCTCGTTTTGTATTATCACGTAATAGGGGAGAGAGTGTGGCAGATATGATACGCGAGTTGGGATGGAAGTCATTAAAGCAAAGACGTTTTTCGTCGCGGCGAGATCTGTTTACCAAATTTCCGTCACCAACTTTCTCTTCCGAATGAGAAAATATTTTGTTGAGCCCAACCTACATAGATAGGAATCATCATCAAAATAAAATAAGAGATATAAGAGCTCGAACAGAAAGGTTTAGGTGTTCGTTTCCCCCCCCCGCGGAATGGTAGAGAGATAGTATGATTGTGGTTCGATGAACCTTCTGCCAAGTGAAAGGTCTCTGTTGGATTCCTTTCATGTTAATTTCTTAAATAAGTTGTCATTTACGGCATAAATTCCTCTTCTAAATTTACTGTGGTGTTTCTGACTATCTGGGAGGAGACTGAGTAGGGGAACGTGTTACTTTTACACATAAACAAGAACGATCTGTCACACTACTACACTTTAAAACACAGTTTATATGTAATTCATGTCACACAGTCTCATACGGAACCTACGTCCGCTTTCTTTTATATACTGTATATGATAAGATACTGTCATCCCCCTTCCCTTCTGTGTGAGAGGATGAATGATCAAATGTGTTTGTAGTTGCATGCTTGAGGGTAGCAGACAAGCCTGTCTGCTAGAGAACAGTAGGACCAACGTCGGAACAGGTAGCTACGCTTCCTAAAAGCAAAGAGGTTTCTATCCTTAGTATGGTTCTGTCCGTCCGTTGTCATGTTGGTATAGGAAGCTGCCTCTCTGGCCACTTCCGTTTGTATTTGTGAGCCACCCCTCAGGAAGGGACCAGGGCAGTCTGTCCGCGGCGAGCGTCTGAAGTGGTAAGATCTCCGGCTAAGCGCGTGTCTGCTAAGTCCGTAGGACAATGGATTTCTTAAGTTCAGCCTAACTGAAAATTTAATCACCTTTATTTCAGGTTTAGCTCTAAAATATCTTATGTTATCTTAAATTGCAGCGCAGTGTAATTCTCGTGTGAAGTTCAGAATATCTTCCGGTAGTTGCTTTGTCACTACTTTGTGAGTAAAGTGTGAAAGGGTACAGTACCGCCCAACATTGAAAATAGGTACGAAATTCTTGTCAGAACAACACATTTTTTGTGTAAAAGTAACTCAATTTCAATTAATACAGCGAAGCCGGATACCAGTGTGGGAAAGAATGACAATTTATTTATTTAATTGATCACATGTGCACTCCCTCAAAATGAATCCCTACATCCAGTTTGGTGAGATCTGTGAAAGGAATGAATGTATGGTCGTCTGCTAACCACAGATAGTGAATCGGAATATATGATCATCTTTGAGTCGATCCTTTGGCTACCTTTGGTGAGACCAAAGAGATGGAAGTTACCAGAGCTTTGAGCGTCTGAAATGTGGCTGACCAATAAGGTAGCAGGGTGCTTCTCCCACTTCGAGAGAGGTGCGGAGAGAATCGGAATACGGCCATGTTTCAGCACTCTGCCGCTGAACCTTCTGCTGTAAAGACCTGTTTTTTTTGTTGTGCTCCGGAATGAAAGAGTGGAGGCATGGTATGGATGTGGAATATTTAAGAGTAGTTAGAATTAATAATTTCTCTTTCACAGGACCTTTTGTGGGGAAAATTACAAAGTGAGGCAGGTAATTTTAAGGGGATTGTAGTAAACCAACGGTCACAAAGAGCCCACGTGTAGTTATAAGTTGAGATACTTCCGTGAGCTTAAGCTGAAATATTTAAGAATTAATAGCGTGTGTACAATAAGCTGAAATATTTAAGAATTAATAGCGTGTGTACAATAAGCTGAAATATTTAAGAAATAGCGTGTGTATCATAAGTTGAAGTATTTAAGAAATATCATTCCGTGTGACGCTGAATTTAAACTCTGAGAGAGAATCAAGGTGAGTCGGCCGTTTTTCCAGCAACGCCACATGGCTTGCATTGCACAGGAAGACGTGCGTTTATCTCCAGAGTTCACAGTAGGAAAGTAGAATTACAAAGTGGGGCAGTGTCGTGTGAAACTGGGATAAATATTGATTGAAGTGGGAAAGCGGAAAGTGATGGAGTTGTAACCGTTCTTTGTGTAATATTTCATATTGTTGTGCTGTGTATGTCTTGTAATTTGGGTATGTGTGTTTTGCATGGGAGTAGCAAGGTAGTTTCGAAAGATTTGTGGGTATGCCTGTTCCTTCTGTATCGCTCGATCTGGAGGAAAGTTTCGTGAGGATTATTGTGAGAGGCGAAGTGTGAGGTATAATAAAAGATCCACCATCCGATCCAGGGAGTGCACTGTTGCGGTAAATA
Organism: Schistocerca serialis cubense; assembly: GCF_023864345.2. Classification (NCBI taxonomy): domain Eukaryota; kingdom Metazoa; phylum Arthropoda; class Insecta; order Orthoptera; family Acrididae; genus Schistocerca; species Schistocerca serialis. The sequence continues at coordinate 727,755,533 of NC_064643.1, read as the reverse complement.
GATTACGAGACCATAGTATAGAGATTCACTAACGTAAAGCCATGCCCACTGGGCGGAATTTCTCATGTGATTTTGTTGTAGGTTGTAGAATTTGTGTGTTTAAGAATAAATCAAATAGTGAAAAGAAAGGGATTGGTGGCCTTTTTCATTAAATTGTATGTTATCGTAATGTCCCGAATTTATATAAAAGCCGCTAAATCAAAGACAAAAGGTAAATGTGGTATTGCCAGTGCGTAGTGTACAGTCAGAGTTCTATAAATCACTGATAGTCAGATGCGTGTTTCCGTTGCGTATTATTCATACAGGAGGATAATTTGTAACTAAATAGTAAGATACGAGAATCCATGTTGCTCGATAAATTAAGGAAGATTCCACTCGCTTGGCAAACCACACATCTTGCAGGCCTGACTGCTTGATGCCACAGTATGAGAAAGGCAAGTGGGTGCCTCTCAAGTGGAACCACGTTTTGATCAGTAACTCTAACTAAGATCATCAATCTTAAATGCGAATGTGCGTGAGATTATAACGTCTCGTCTTGACAATAATTTTCAATATAGCAACTTTTCTTTATGTTCAACCCGCGTGGGGTGTACTTTGTGAGACCACTACCACGTGCTTATATAATTGTTTGACCCATCAGGTTAATAGTAAGACGTTAGTAACCAGTTCGAGATTTTTCTTTTGTAAATTGCTTTTCGATCTAATTTATTTTAATTATCAAAATTATTGTGGAGTTATACGCTTTGTGTAAACCAAGTTGACCACGTGAAGCATGTGGTGTAATCATCAAAGTAGCCCTCAGCTATTCTTTTTGGGAAGATTTCACAGAGAGTTAGTATGAATTTAGTATACCAGTGTGTGGTAATTACATGACGGACAGGATTGTGCTACGAACGTAATTTCTTTTGGTGAAAATTGAATCGGTTGGTTGTGGTTAATTTCCTTTTGCATATGTTTCAACGTTCTTCGTGTGTTATTTTATGAATGCAGTGTTGTATGCAGTCTCCCAATCTTGGCTCCATATTTGATGTGTTCCGTAAGATTACAAACTCACATTTTCACAGTCGTAAATAAGGCACCAGTGTAGTTAGGAAAAAGTTTAATATGCTGAAATTTCAATGATCAATGTTAAAATAAATTTCCAAATATAAATTGATTTATTTCTTTTTATTTAAATTATCTTTTATATATATATATCACCAGTTGTCGTATGACTATTAAAAGATTATAATTAATGTTAGTCTGGTTGGGAATTTGGTAAGCTAGACTGGATACCTGGTGAAACAGTTGGTCAGTAATGCAAGGTTAACTTCCCCAGACAGCTCACAGCTTTTAACCCGCTTTTATTGTCTATCAGCATCGATTTCATAGCAAATTAAAGTAACAACGTTACACAAGCACTTAAATGTGAATTGCAGAGTAATCATGTAGATGTAGATGCAAAACAAAACCGCACCAACCGAATAGGAGGCAGGAATGAAGGGAACTTGAACAGGTCTTGACGTATAAGGGTTTTCCTCTGCGCCCATCGCGTCTACCTCTTCATCCTGGCTCAGCCCCTACGGTTGTGGCGGCTATGTTTTATTCAGTCGGCAAGGGCGGAAGCGGTCTGGACCTGCGATTTGCATCTGGTAGTGCTCCCTACATCATCCCCCGCGGCACGGCCCCGTTTAATAGCAGGGTGGAGGAAGCAGCAGGCACGGCCCTATCCCTATCGTTCGGCGCACGCGTCCTGCTGCACGCGAACGGGGGAGACCCGCAGAACACACCTGGGAAATTAGGCGCGAGGAAGCTCTCGTTCCTCTTCGTGAACGGAACGGATTTGTAGAAGAATGAAATCATTACGCTTCGGAACACGACAAGAAGGGATGGGTGTGAATGTTACAGCGTAATCACGTTGAAACATCCCCTTAGAAATATTAATGAATTGCTGTGCTGATAAACCTCTTACATTATTTGATTTTCAAACAGCTGAGCAGAACTGAACGTACTCAGACATTTCTCTCTTTACTTATTCTGATCAACACTAAACTGACACACAATATTTTTAGCGCAACACAATCTGACTTTCAGTAATCCCTACAAAAGTATAGCCCTGACTAAATTAACCTATACCTTTCATGAATCACTTATCCCACAAAAATCTTCGTTACTCGAACTACTGCAATACAGCGAGCGCCAGTACTGCCAGCTAAATAAAAGAGTCTAACTACTGGAGGCACTAACTACTGATAGGCATATTTACCAAATGAAAGATTTTGATAGAAAACAAACAATGTATTTACCTTAATAGTGTTCAAAAGTCTTTATATATATATATATAAGTTTATGACATCCAGTCTTAGAAATTTACTGTCCCTGATGGACACACGTCCAGATTATCCGCTCTCAAAACTCCGCCATCTCACTCCCCACATCCACCACTGCTGGCGGCTCACCTCCAACTGCGCAACGGTACGCGCTGTTAACAGCCAACTGCCCAACACTACAATAGCAATTTCCAACAATGCAAACCAGCCACAGGCTGCACACAGCACAGTGAGTGATTTTCATACAGAGCGCTACGTGACGTTACCAACATAAAAACCTATCAGCTTGCTTACAACGTGCATCAGAAATACAAGAATATGTTTGAAACGCCCTGCTAAATCCGCAGGGCAGGACAGGTAGTTGGAATCGTGGGAAGGGGTCAAAATGAGCGGCTGTTAGTTATACTCGAACACATATAACTTTATTTATTTGACCAAACATTACAGTACAAATTCTTGAACTTATCGGCTGAATACGCCATACTATCTTATGCCTTAAGGGCGTAACCACTTTTTAAAAAAACGGCTAAAAGCCATTAACTTAAAATTCAGACGCCAAAAAGAATATTTAGAAGGAAGAAGGCCTCACGTTAAGTAAGTTCTATAATTTGGCTGAAGGCCCAAAAATCCAACACTTGAAAAGCAACAACCTTAATTTAAAGACGACTGAAGGCCGATGATTTAAGACTCGAGGTAAAAATTAATTAAAAAAACAGAAGGTAGAAGCCCTTATCTTCAATTAGGCTGAGTGGCCCAAACAGTCTGATGCTCGAAAAACAAAGATCCTTCATTTAAAAACGGCTGAAGGCCCCATGACTTAAAACTGAAGGTAAAATAAATTTAAACAACAAAGCCTAATCTTAAATTAGGCTGAAGGCCACAAACAATCTAACACTTGACGAGCAAGGAACTTCAATTTTAAAACGGCTGAAAGCCCATGATTTAAAACACAACTAAAATAATTTTTATTAGGCAGAAGGCACAAGGATTTATCTTTAAACAATATATTAATCAGGCTGAATGCCCAAACAATCTAACACCTGAGAAGCAAGAAACTTTTGATTTTAAAACGGCTGAAGGCCCATGATTTAAAACACAACTAAAATAATTTTTATTAGGCAGAAGGCACAAGGATTTATCTTTAAACAATATATTAATCAGGCTGAATGCCCAAACAATCTAGCACCTGAGAAGCAAGAAACTTTTAATTTTAAAACGGCTGATGGCCCTTGACTCAAAACACAACTAAAATAATTTTTAGTAGGCAGAAGGCCCAAGGCTTTAGCTTTAAACAATATTTTAATCAGGCTGAAGGCCCAAACAATCTAACACTTGAAAAGGAAGGAACTTTAATTTTGAGGCGGCTGAAGGCCCGTGGCTTAAAACATCACTAAAAACAATTCAACTATAATTCAAAAACATCGGCTATGGCCCAAACAAATACACACAACAGAGAATAAGAAAAGGTAGTAGGCGTTCAGAAGTTTCGGGGGTCGGCCAGCGCTTGAAATACTAACGTTCACTTAGGTGAGACAGGCAGTCGGCCCAACCATTCTCGATCCGACGACAATCCAATCAACAGACAGTCAACGGTCCCACCGGCAAGGTAACCTGCGCTCCACTCGACCAGCACACAACTGGGAGTTCATTGCAAACTTACAAGGCATGGACGCCCACAACTAAGCATACATTAAGCTGTCGAACTACACACCCTGCTGGACAGTGACATGGTGAGGAAGGGACACTGCCTAAATTTGCGTCGACGGCCAGGGCAGGTAACCGGAACGCTAACGGCCACAAGACAGAAATTTCCGCTGGTGCAGTTCAATTGCAAATAACCAAATACAGTTAGACTCCACTGGACAGTGTCTAAGCCTTCACCAATTCGAACTCACTCGTTGTTGTTCGCGGGAATGTCCCAACAGCCTAAACGAGAACCAAACGGCACAATAGGAACAGTCTTGACTTGCTGGTAAATTAAATCCAAACTCAACTTTCGTGTCAAGGGTCGGTAAGCCACGGACCTCGTAGCAATGGAACAGCCCCACACACTCCAACACTGTGTAGAGACCGCCAGTGATCCCGGCCAAACTACGCCCCGCGAAGATTTCCTCGCTGCTCCACGCCAACCGACCGACTGCTCGCACACAGCACAGCCGGAAACTATAAGCACCAGACCAAAGATAGTACAAGGTGCGAATATCGATACACACCGGTGCTGCCTCTCACGGAGAGAGCGAACAACAGCATAATCGCAATAACCGCGGGAAACCTCACTCAGAATAGAAACCAAGGTTTAAACCAACGCATATATGAGCCCAACGCGGCTAAATGTTATTGAAGAATGGAAAGGAAAATTGTAAGTACATCAGGAATGAAAATATAACAATATTATAATTAGCCTCGGCGTATTTGTACTTTAGGAGCGTGGACTCAAATATTGAAGTTATTGTAGTCCCATAAAGAACTCGATGAATACTCGTCTTACCATCATATTCAGGCAGTGGTAGTCGAATCCTGGGTCTCGGCGTAAGCTGAGAAGTAAAATCTTAAAACTAATGTTGCTCTCCTCTGCGGCTCATTGCTGTGAAAAAATGTTTGTTAAATGTTAAAGCGGGCGATCTCTGCGCTTCCGCTATGATTTCGCTTTTTAGATCGATGCGTAATGGCGTCCTTTGCAGCAGTAGCCGCTAAAATTGTTGGGCTCTAAACGCCTTAAGAAAAATTAATTCACTGCAAGGAAAAGGACGGAGGGCTCACTGTACATCTAAATAATACACATATAAACTTTAACGTACTATACTAACAATTTTAACAGCATAAATGCTTACATTACTTTCGTGCAGCAAGATGTATGCTTCTTAACACCAGGAAAGAAAGAGGAAGAGAAGAACAATCTGGAGCGTTCTTCTCTCTTATTAACATCACAGAAGTTATTACATAAATAATTTGCTCCTTGATACCAAGATTACATTTAACATTTACTATAAAACATGGATATTTTACTCCGCCTATGCGGTCGGTGAAAGACATACGGTTCGTGTATATTTATTCCGTCACAAAAATCACTTCTGGGTCCAAGTTTTTTGTTTTAAATGTCTTTACGACACAATTGCCGCTGGGACGGCACACATGCCGGCTGTACACCAGCACTTAATCATGTGACGTTTGTCTCCTGTCCTGATTGTCATACTCTCACTTGATGGCGTACATTGTTGATGCGTTATTAAGTGACATTTAATGATAATGGTGACGTGTTTGTGTTAAATTTTCAATGCTCAGTTACACTGAAACAGCTTACTGCAAATTATACAACATGCGTGCTTCATACTTAATTTGTAAATTACTGACGGTAATAACTCTGTCCTGAGAGAACTCACTTATATGAAGGCATTAAACATCGATAAATCATTATGTGACATTTTATTGCAGCAATTATTGTAATAAATCATACCAAGAACAGCATGTTTATGTAAATCTCCGGTACTCGCGCATGAAGTCTTGCGATAGGCCTGTATCGAGAGCTAACGAAAGTCGACAACCGGTCATGCGGTCTTTGATATTGTGTGTGACGTCAAAACGATCTGCCGTTCGTGGGAAGTGTTGGGAAACGACCGTTACCTGCAAAGTTCGTAAGTCACAGATCATATAGCTTTTCCTAAGAGTATTTATTACTCCATGTTTCGCAGATTTTTGCTTGCCACACTCACCCATTGCCACGCACGGCGACCAAACTCCCATACTAACAGTATGAGATCAAGGGCTGTCTACCACCACACGTACGTACACACTCAAGCCTTCTCGTATAAATACACTGAAGACCCAAAGAAACTGGTACACCTGCCTAATATCTCGTAGGGCCCCCGGAAGCATTCAGAAGTGCCATAACACGACGTGGCATGGACTCGGCTAACGTCTTAAGTAGTGCTGGAAGGAACTGACACCATGAATCCTGCAGGGCTGTTCATAAGTCTGCAACAGTACGAGAGGATGGTGACCTCTTCTGAAGAGCACGTTTGCAAGGCGTCCCAGATATGCTCAATAATATTAATGTCTGGGGAGTTTGGTGGCCAGCGGAAGTGTTTAAGCTTCCTGGACCTACTCAGTAGCAATTCTGGGTTTGTGAGGTGTAGCATTGTCCTCCTGGAATTGTCCGTCGGAATGTACAATGGACATGAATGGATGCAGGTAATCAGACAGGATGCTTACGCACCTGTCACCCGTCAGAGTTGTATCTCGACGTTCCAGGGGTCCCATATCGCTCCAACTGCACACGCCCCACACCATTACAGAGCCTCCACCCATTGAACAGTCCTCTGCTAACATGCAGGGTCCATGGACTCATTAGACTGTCCCCAGACCCGTAAATGTCCATCCGCTCGACATAATTGTAAACGACACTCGTCCGACCGGGCAACATATTTCCAGTCATCAGCAGTCCAATGTCGGTGTTGACGGGCGCAGCTGAGGCGTAAAGCTTTGTGTCGTGCAGTTATCAAAGGTACACGAGTGGGACTTCGGCTCCGAAATCCCATATCGATGATGCTTCGTTGAATGGTTCACACGCTGACACTTATTGATCGCCCAGCATTGAAATCTGCAGCAGTTTGCGGAAGGCTTGTACTTCTCTGACGCTGAACGATTCTCAGCCGGCCGCTGTAGCCGAGCTGTTCTAAGCGCTTCAGTCCGGTACCGCGTTGCTGCTACGGTCGCAGGTTCGAATCCTGCCTCGGCACGGATGTGTGTGATGTCCTTAGGTTAGTTAGGTTTAAGTAGTTCTAAGTCTAGGGGACTGATGACCTCAGATGTTAAGTCCCATAGTGCCCAGAGCCATTTGAACAATTTGAACAATTCTCAAGGCCGTCAATTCAATTAAGTACTTGGGTGTAAAAATTACGAACAACTTCAGTTGGAAAGACCACATAGATAATATTGTGGGGAAGGCGAGCCAAAGTTTGCGTTTCATTGGCAGGACACTTAGAAGCTGCAACAAGTCCACTAAAGAGACAGCTTACACTACACTCGTTCGTCCTCTGTTAGAATATTGCTGCGCGGTGTGGGATCCTTACCAGGTGGGATTGACGGAGGACATCGAAAGGGTGCAAAAAAGGGCAGCCCGTTTTGTATTATCACGTAATAGAGGAGAGAGTGTGGCAGATATGATACTCGAGTTGATATGGAAGTCATTGAAGCAAAGACGTTTTTCGTCGCGGCGAGATCTATTTACGAAATTTCAGTCACCAACTTTCTCTTCCGAATGCGAAAATACTTTGTTGAGCCCGACCTACATAGGTAGGAATGATCATCAAAATAAAATAGGAGAAATCAGAGCTCGAACAGAAAGGTTTAGGTGTTCGTTTTTCCTGCGCGCTGTTTGAGAGTGGAATGGTAGGGAGATAATATGATTGCGGTTCGATGAACCCTCTGCCAAGCACTTAAATGTGAATTGCAGAGTAGACATGTAGATGTAGATGTAGAACTGGCGAGAAGAATACCAATTCAAAGTAATCCGCCGAGGCAACTGTTATAGTTTTGGAACAATATGACCAACACCACACTATGACATGCAGCAATCAGGAGAAAAAAACAAGAAAAAGAACAAATCAGACCTTTATTAGGGTCCTTTATACACAAATGACGTTCTGCTTATTTGGATACTGGTGATGTAATGTACTTTTGGGACCTCCGTCTAATAAAGCTTCACTGCCACATCCGGCGATAAAATAAAGTGGGCCAACGCAATTAAAGCACACTAAGAAAGATGTAACGCAATGGTGGTTGCTATATGTTTTCGTTAGGAATATACAGGGGGCTTCATTAGGTGTTACGAATGTTTGGACGTCATACGTACGAAGCGCTTAACGGGAGCTCTTTATCCCGATACTAAGGGACAAGTCTTCATCAATAACTAGCTTCCGAACGCGCTATTATATTTGTAACACGACGGTGGACACTTGTCGTAAATTACAATTAACGGAGTAGTATCTGTGTTGTCGCCAGTAATGAAGTAACGCTCACGGTTGATGAATCTCCGTTATAAGTATAACGAATGGCGTTTTGATTATTCAGTCATCTAATTAGGCGGACGTTTGCCAGAACAATGGGATAACGAGGGAGGTGGGAAAACAAGAACCGGGCCCAGGCGGCTCAATCAAGCCGGCGGCCGTCTGCGCTGACTCAGCTGTGATTACGGCGGCCTCTGTTCGGCTCTGCCGCGTGCGCAGCTGAGATCTGAGGCGGCGCGGCGGCCGCACCTAATAGTGACAGAGTGGGGGCGCCGGCTCCCGGCTCCTAATACACCTGTCCTCCGTAAGGTGGCCAGTGATGGCTGCAGCAGTACAAGGCACGAGACACAAGCCGGGGACGAACATTTTCTCTTCTCTCAATGTCAGACTTTTCCCGTCATCAGATTAATGCACCGATGTTCCTGCACTTAACCGTGCCCCACGTTATACGGGGCTAGACGAAGTATGCACCTTGAAACGGTACAGTAGTTTCCGCTCTATAACCAGCAGGTCTCGCTGCTCGCTCGCACCGGGAAATAGAAAGAGAGGCGGCTTCGCAGCCAATTTTATTACACGACGCGGCCGGCCGCGGGTGCAACAGAACCCATGTGGACGGGTGGAAAGAAATGTCAGGCTTCATAATACGTATTTATATGTCTCGTGTATTATGCATTTCTTGTACGTGAATGTGAATCTGCACATGAACTTTCCTAATCCTCCTCACACCTTTCCGTAAAGCGTGGCCAAATCTATGTTGGGAAGTAGTTCTGTAGTACAGTAGTGCCAACCTTACTCCTGGCTAGGGCATCAGAGAGACAGCACAGGCAGGTAAAAGTGAAAGACTTTCCAGTGTCACAAGATTTGGGGCGGAGAGGTTGGTCACGGCCAAGTGGTTCGACCACCCCCTCCACCGGGGCCCAGGAAGACCTCCGGGTGCCCGCCGTATTCTAGGAGGGTTACAGAAGACGGGTAAGTGAGCAGACGTGCCCTCAGTGCGTCTGTCTCAATGTTCACGCAGAGAGGTATTTGAATATTTGTACTAATTCTTTTATTTCCAGCTTCGGATTGTGTAATTGTGGTGTCACCGCCAGACACCACACTTGCTAGGTGGTAGCCTTTAAATCGGCCGCGGTCCGTTAGTATACGTCGGACCAGCGTGTCGCCACTGTCAGTGATTGCAGACCGAGCGCCGCCACACGTCAGGTCTAGAGAGACTTCCTAGCACTCGCCCAGTTGTATAGCCGACTTTGCTAGCGATGGTTCACTGACAAATTACGCTCTCATTTGCCGAGACGATAGTTAGCATAGCCTTCAGCTACGTCATTTGCTACGACCTAGCAAGGCGCCATTATCATTTGCTATTTATCTTGTGATGCATGTACCGTCAGACCGATGTTTACCAATTATGGATTAAAGTTAAGTATTCCAGGAGCTACGTACTTTTTTACTAGACTCAACTCCTTTCACTGTTCCAGACCTCACGCCAGCCTGCGTGAGCTTAAACGCGTGCCTTTCGGCTACCTCCTAGTGGCTTGGCTGTCTTGCCAAGTCACAACAGTAATGAATATGCTCGTTAAATTCCAGAAATTTGCCCCCCTGTGTGAATGTATCCTGTCCCAAGTTTGCCCGTTATCCCCCTCACATAGTTAACGTCCTACGTAAAATATTGGGAGACTTTGGTGATATACATTTGGCCAACGCAATTCCGTCTTACCCGTAGATATGTGCGTGCAGATTAGTATATAATATACCCGAGCTATAAGTTGTAAAATTGTAATATCTGTAAACTGAAACAATTGCTGCTATCGCTGTAAAGTCGAGTGAGAATGTTTAAAATAAATAGGAAATCAACTGTCATCAATCTTTAACATACCTTAAAAATCACAAAGAAGTCAAGTTTAAGGAATTTATTTAAAATAAAAGCTATAGAATGCAGGGACCCACACATCAGCGTCTGAGTCCTCCAGCCCCTCGCCTAGTATCATACAGAAAGGGCACGCTCTCTAGGTAGCGCTCTCAAGCTCCTCTCCCCAGTTATCCGTTGCGCAATTTTGATTCAGGGCTTGACGACATCAACTTTCATCTGGCGTCCCTAGGCAAGGAGGTAAGACGGTAAACTTTCAACCTGTATTAGGAAATTTTATAAACAACACATTCTACCGCTGCAGTCAGGTTTTGCTGTCGACTATGCTGCCATTATCAGGTGCCTACCTTGCAATTATAGGCAATGGCCTTGCCGCAGTGGATACACCGGTTCCCGCCAGATAACCGAAGTAAAGCGCTGTCGGGCGTGGCCGGCACTTGGATGGGTGACCATCCGGGCCGCCATGCGCTGTTGCCATTTTTCGGGATGCACTCAGCCTCTTGATGCCAACTGAGGAGCTACTCCACCGAATAGTAGCGGCTCCGATCAAAGATAACCATTGTAAAGACCGGGAGAGCGATGTGCTGACCACGCGCGCCTCCTATCCGCATCCTCGACTGAGGATGACACGGCGGTCAGATGGTCCCGATGGGCCACTTGTGGCATGAAGACGGAGTGCTCTACCTTGTAATTAACGAATATTTTGTGTGATTACATTTGTCAGGAGTAGAATGTTTTTGTTGTTATTGGGTGCATCGGTGAGGTGAGGTGGTGAAATTTCGTTGGTTCTATAGCGAAAATATACTGTCAGTTACCATAAAAGAATGCTCGTTCTTTGCTCACGGTTCTCCTTTCCTCTTTCTGAAATCATTCTTCCGTTTTCTGTCATCATTCCTGTTTCACTTCTGCTTCTCTTTTGCTTTCTTTTCATCTCATTTATCTACATCTATTTACCTTTTGATATGTTCCTATTACTCTTCCCTCTCAGTTGACTCATTTTGTGGACCAAGTCCGACTAAAAGCACAAGTCACAAGTCACGGTCCCCTATTTTTCTCCATCTACCTCTGCACACATATTGTGCAAGCCACCATATGGTGTATGGCGGAGCGTATCATGTACCACACTCATTTGTGGTCAGAAGCTTTTCTGTCTTTAGAAAATTTATTATATTCGAACTTAGAATATGTCGAAGAATTCTGCGGCATACGGGCGTTAAGAATATTGCTTTGTAATTCTGAGGGACCGTTCTTTTACACAGGAGGCATCTGCGATTTCTTCCAATCGCTTGAGAATAAGTATCGTTTTGTGAATGATGAAGAATATTCTCTTCGTCCGAAGTAGCAAGTGAGATGCACGGCACCGAGCGGCGCAGTGGTTAGCACACTGGACTCGCATACGGGAGGACGACGCTTCAAACCCGCGTCCGGCCATCTTGATTTAGGTTTTCCGTGATCTCGCTAAATCGCTTCCGGCAAGTTTCGGGATGATTCCTTTGAAAGGGCACGGCCGCCCTTCAACCGTCCTTAATCCGATGGGACCGATGACCTCGCTGTTTGGTGGCCTCCCACAAATCAACCAACCAACCAGATGCACGACCTTGAAGGGGTAAGGGACAAGGGTATCCTTGGGAGTGCCCCAGGGAAGTATGATAACACCGCTGTTATTTTCTGTGTACATAAATGATGTGACAGAAGGTGTAAGCAGCAATCTGCGGTTGTTCGCTGATGAAGCTGTGGTGCACGAGAAGGTTTCTCCGTTTTGAGTGACTGTACGAGGATATAGGCTTAGAGAGAATGCCTAGTTGGTGTGATGATTGGCAGCTAGCTCTAAACGCAGCAAAATGTAAGTTAATGCAGACGAGTAGGGAAAACAAGCTCGTGATGTTCGAAAACAGCATTAGTAGTGTTGTAAGGTGGCTATAATTTCGCACCTTACAAGCACTCATCCACATACTGGGTGATCAAAAAGTTAGTACAAATTTGAAAACTGAATAAATCACGGAATAACGTAGACAGAGAGGTACAAATTGACACACATACTTGGAATAACATGGGGTTTTATTAGAACCAAAAAATACAAAAGTTGCCATGAACTACAACCACAATTAGATATCATTTTATAAGCTGTACATCGTATATATGAATATTTAAAGGAGACTGACATTGTCACGTGCGTCTTGTAAATAATTGTTAACGCTTATTGCATGAAAGGTGACGAAATGTCTTTATTATAAAAGCGGCGTAATGAATGATTGCATATACAGGGTTATTACAAATGATTGAAGCGTTTTCACAGCTCTACAATAACTTTATTATTTGAGATATTTTCACAATGCTTTGCACACAAATACAAAAACTCAAAAAGTTTTTTTAGGCATTCACAAATGTTCGGTATGTGCCCCTTTAGTGATTCGGCAGACATCAAGCCGATAATCAAGTTCCTCCCACACTCGGCGCAGCATGTCCCCATCAATGAGTTCGAAGGCATCGTTGATGCGAGCTCGCAGTTCTGGCACGTTTCTTGGTAGAGGAGGTTTAAACACTGAATCTTTCACATAACCCCACAGAAAGAAATCGCATGGGGTTAAGTCGGGAGAGCGTGGAGGCCATGACATGAATTGCTGATCATGATCTCCACCACGACCGATCCATCGGTTTTCCAATCTCCTGTTTAAGAAATGCCGAACATCATGATGGAAGTGCGGTGGAGCACCATCCTGTTGAAAGATGAAGTCGGCGCTGTCGGTCTCCAGTTGTGGCATGAGCCAATTTTCCAGCATGTCCAGATACACGTGTGCTGTAACGTTTTTTTCGCAGAAGAAAAAGGTTCCGTAAACTTTAAACCGTGAGACTGCACAAAACACGTTAACTTTTGGTGAATTGCGAATTTGCTGCACGAATGCGTGAGGATTCGCACATTGTGTCTGTTCGCTTCACCATTAAGAAAAAATGTTGCTTCATCACTGGAAACAAGTTTCGCACTGAACACATCCTCTTCCATGAGCTGTTGCAACCGCGCCGAAAATTCAAAGCGTTTGACTTTGTCATCGGGTGTCAGGGCTTGTAGCAATTGTAAACGGTAAGGCTTCTGCTTTAGCCTTTACCGTAAGATTTTCCAAACCGTCGGCTGTGGTACGTTTAGCTCCCTGCTAGCTTTATTCGTCGACTTCCGCGGGCTACGCGTGAAACTTGCCCGCACGCGTTCAACCGTTTCTCCGCTCACTGCAGGTCGACCCGTTGATTTTCCCTTACAGAGGCATCCAGAAGCTTTAAACTGCGCATACCATCGCCGAATGGAGTTAGCAGTTGGTGGATCTTTGTTGAACTTCGTCCTGAAGTGTCGTTGCACTGTTATGACTGACAGATGTGAGTGCATTTCAAGCACGACGTACGCTTTCTCGGCTCCTGTCGCCATTTTGTCTCACTGCGCCCTCGAGCGCTCTGGCGGCAGAAACCTGAAGTGCGGCTTCAGCCGAACAAAACTTTAGGACTTTTTCTACATATCTGTAGTGTGTCGTGACCATATGTCAATGAATGGAGCTACAGTGAATGTACGAAATCGCTTCAATCATTTGTAATAGCCCTGTACTAGTAGCGGTTGGAACGCCAGTGGAGATGAAACGCAGGCAGGACTCAAGCCTGGGTGGAAGGCCCGCACAGGTGTTGGTCCTGCATAGGCCGGTATTACACTACCAAATTTCTTTGTCAAAGATTTGATCAAAGATGTGATCCAATATTCCGTCCAATATATTTGACAAAGATCTTTGACGTAGTGCTAGAAGGGGTATTACACTGTCATCAAATTTTTCGTCAAAGTTCAAGATGGCTGACAACAACTTGTTATTTAACCGCAGCAGTTCTACGTACTCCAATTGCATTGTGTGCACATGCGGAAAAGAAGTGGGGGGAAAAATGGAACCATACATACGAGGTTGACAGTCTTAAAAGTCCTGGGATTACAACTTGATAATAAATTCAGTTGGGAGGAGCACACCACAGAACTGCAGAAAGGCCTTAACAAATCTGTATTTGCAATTCGAGTGTTAGCAGACATAGGCAACATAAAAATGAAAAGGCTTGCATACTTCCTTTCCATAATGTCATATGGGATAATATTTTGGGGGTAAATCTTGAAGTCAAACAAAAGTTTTCAAGGTCCAAAAGCGTGTAATACGTATTATTTGTGGAGTAAATTCACGGACCTCCTGCAGAAACCTCTTCAAAGAACTGGGTATACTAACTACTGCCTCTCAGTATATTTACTTCTTAATGAAATTTGTCGTAAATAATATACCTCTTTTTCCAACAAACAGCTCAGTTCATATATACAATACCAGGAACGAAATTGATCTGCACAAGGACTTAAAAGCACTTACTTTAGTTCAAAAAGGGGTCCACTACTCAGGAACACTCATCTTCAATAATTTGCCAGCAAACATAAAAAATTTAGTTAGAAATAAAGATCAGTTTAAAAGGAGCCTGAAAGACTTACTACTGGCCAACTCCTTCTACTCCATTGGCGAAATTTTTAATAGAAACAAATGATGTATTGTATTTATTCATACTATTAGTATTGTTATTTCAGCTTAAAAAAATCGACATGTTCCACATCCACGAGGATCTCCTCAATACGGATCTATGGAACGAAAAAACTAATCTAATCTGGGTGAAGCCGTGGGTTTTACGACGACACGATAAAAGCATTCAACAAAACTTGTTACGTGAGCTTACAGTGGAAGACGTCAAGTCGTACATCAATTACTTAAGAATGGATGAGCATACATTTCTGTATGTGCTCAATGAAGTGTATCCTCATATCACAAGGCACAATATTCACTTAAGAGCTGCTACATCTTCAGGAGACAGGCTCACTATAACACTCCGATTCCTTGCTACAGGAGAGGGTTATGTTAGGTTAGGTCAGGTCAGGTTAGGTCTCCAATCTTCTTAATCTATTTTTGTATTCAGGGTGCCTCACGTTGTCAAGCGCCTCATCAGCTTCAGACATCTCTATTAATTTTGTAGTTGTCGGCACACACCAATTGTATTTACCGGCAATGGTTATACAAACACTACAGACGACAGAACGCTGCAGCGATGCTAGCGCTCCATGTGGTAACATGTCACATTGCAGTGAACAGAAGACAAGCGGTTTCTTTGATCAAATATACAGCGAGGCCCTAGATTTGATCAAATATTGGACGACATTTGACAAAGTCCCTATTACACTATCAAATATCTTTGACAAAGATATTGGACAAAGATATTGGACAAAGAAATTTGATAGTGTAATACCGGCGATAAACACAGGAAGTAGCTAGACAGACGTCGTGGCACCTGAGCTCTGGAGCCCAATAGGGTGACAGCCGGCCGTTATTGTCGTAGGGGCCGGAAGGATAACCGGATAATACACTCCTGGAAATGGAAAAAAGAACACATTGACACCGGTGTGTCAGACCCACCATACTTGCTCCGGACGCTGCGAGAGGGCTGTACAACCAATCATCACACGCACGGCACAGCGGACACACCAGGAACCGCGGTGTTGGCCGTCGAATGGCGCTAGCTGCGCAGCATTTGTGCACCGCCGCCGTCAGTGTCAGCCAGTTTGCCGTGGCATACGGAGCTCCATCGCAGTCTTTAACACTGGTAGCATGTCGCGACAGCGTGGACGTGAACCGTATGTGCAGTTGACGGCCTTTGAGCGAGGGCGTATAGTGGGCATGCGGGAGGCCGGGTGGACGTACCGCCGAATTGCTCAACACGTGGGGCGTGAGGTCTCCACAGTACATCGATGTTGTCGCCAGTGGTCGGCGGAAGGTGCACGTGCCCGTCGACCTGGGACCGGACCGCAGCGACGCACGGATGCACGCCAAGACCGTAGGATCCTACGCAGTGCCGTAGGGGACCGCACCGCCACTTCCCAGCAAATTAGGGACACTGTTGCTCCTGGGGTATCGGCGAGGACCATTCGCAACCGTCTCCATGAAGCTGGGCTACGGTCCCGCACACCGTTAGGTCGTCTTCCGCTCACGCCCCAACATCGCGCAGCCCGCCTCCAGTGGTGTCGCGACAGGCGTGAATGGAGGGACGAATGGAGACGTGTCGTCTTCAGCGATGAGAGTCGCTTCTGCCTTGGTGCCAATGATGGTCGTATGCGTGTTTGGCGCCGTGCAGGTGAGCGCCACAATCAGGACTGCATACGACCGAGGCACACAGGGCCAACACCCGGCATCATGGTGTGGGGAGCGATCTCCTACACTGGCCGTACACCACTGGTGATCGTCGAGGGGACACTGAATAGTGCACGGTACATCCAAACCGTCATCGAACCCATCGTTCTACCATTCCTAGACCGGCAAGGGAACTTGCTGTTCCAACAGGACAATGCACGTCCGCATGTATCCCGTGCCACCCAACGTGCTCTAGAAGGTGTAAGTCAACTACCCTGGCCAGCAAGATCTCCGGATCTGTCCCCCATTGAGCATGTTTGGGACTGGATGAAGCGTCGTCTCACGCGATCTGCACGTCCAGCACGAACGCTGGTCCAACTGAGGCGCCAGGTGGAAATGGCATGGCAAGCCGTTCCACAGGACTACATCCAGCATCTCTACGATCGTCTCCAAGGGAGAACAGCAGCCTGCATTGCTGCGAAAGGTGAATATACACTGTACTAGTGCCGACATTGTGCATGCTCTGTTGCCTGTGTCTATGTGCCTGTGGTTCTGTCAGTGTGATCATGTGATGTATCTGACCCCAGGAATGTGTCAATAAAGTTTCCCCCTTCCTGGGACAATGAATTCACGGTGTTCTTATTTCAATTTCCAGAAGTGTACTTCCGAACGCTGAAAATCTTGGACGCAGGTGAGAGGAACGAAGAAGCGTCACCTCGGAAACCACGCGGGCTGGGTTATTTCCAAGGATTTTTACTCAGAAGCGTACCATTGTACCAGTATAGGTTTTCTGTCGCAGACTTTCCGCGCTGGACGACAAAAGACTAAAATATGGTTGGTCGGCGTTCGGAAGAATCTGTAGAGAGAGAGAATACTCCGTGATTTCGGGAATACGATTCTTTTTTGGAATTACGGTGGTGGGGAGCCGAGTCTCGCTGGGAAGCCAGCGCTGGAGAGACGTGGTCTTCCGTTGTGAGCACCCGTGTGTGACGGTCGCTCGGTGTCAGCTTTTGTGGGGACAGACGGACTTGCTGTTTTTGCGCTCAGTAGAGTTTCTAGTTAGAACAGTTAGGCACTGTACTGTCGCGAACCTATACGATTCTGGACTTTGCCTCCAGTTTGGAAGTCGTCTTTGAGGACGCAGTGTTCAGTAATTGAGAGCACTTCCTCTGCCTATACTTACGTTGAGACGTTATCTGAACTCTGTCCTTGTGGCTGGGAGTTTGCGTTTCTCGTCTGTAGAACACAGAGAGGAGAAGACAGCATTAGAGTATATTAGTCAGAGGACCGCCTTCTGCCGTCCTAGTTTCAGTTTATTTGTGGCTGGAGTTCTTCAATCGTTGCAGACTAGTACGAGAACCATTACTTCGACGCACCGGACGCAGCACATACGGTGATATCGCAAATTTCTTCGGCTTATTAGTGCTTTGACGTTCTTCAAGTGTTTTTAAACAGCGGCAATATTGTCATCACTAACAGCAGTTCTTGGGAGTTCTTCACGAAATTCATCACTAAGAAAAAGTGATCTCTTTTGAATTCGCTGTACCTGTTATAAATTGTTGTATATTTTCAGGAGATGACGCCCCATAACTATTATATACACTCCTGGAAATGGAAAAAAGAACACATTGACACCGGTGTGTCAGACCCACCATACTTGCTCCGGACACTGCGAGAGGGCTGTACAAGCAATGATCACACGCACGGCAAAGCGGACACACCAGGAACCGCGGTGTTGGCCGTCGAATGGCGCTAGCTGCGCAGCATTTGTGCACCGCCGCCGTCAGTGTCAGCCAGTTTGCCGTGGCATACGGAGCTCCATCGCAGTCTTTAACACTGGTAGCATGCCGCGACAGCGTGGACGTGAACCGTATGTGCAGTTGACGGACTTTGAGCGAGGGCGTATAGTGGGCATGCGGGAGGCCGGGTGGACGTACCGCCGAATTGCTCAACACGTGGGGCGTGAGGTCTCCACAGTACATCGATGTTGTCGCCAGTGGTCGGCGGAAGGTGCACGTGCCCGTCGACCTGGGACCGGACCGCAGCGACGCACGGATGCACGCCAAGACCGTAGGATCCCACGCAGTGCCGTAGGGGACCGCACCGCCACTTCCCAGAAAATTAGGGACACTGTTGCTCCTGGGGTATCGGCGAGGACCATTCGCAACCGTCTCCATGAAGCTGGGCTACGGTCCCGCACACCGTTAGGCCGTCTTCCGCTCACGCCCCAACATCGTGCAGCCCGCCTCCAGTGGCGTCGCGACAGGCGTGAATGGAGGGACGAATGGAGACGTGTCGTCTTCAGCGATGAGAGTCGCTTCTGCCTTGGTGCCAATGATGGTCGTATGCGTGTTTGGCACCGTGCAGGTGAGCGCCACAATCAGGACTGCATACGACCGAGGCACACAGGGCCAACACCCGGCATCATGGTGTGGGGAGCGATCTCCTACACTGGCCGTACACCACTGGTGATCGTCGAGGGGACACTGAATAGTGCACGGTACATCCAAACCGTCATCGAACCCATCGTTCTACCATTCCTAGACCGGCAAGGGAACTTGCTGTTCCAACAGGACAATGCACGTCCGCATGTATCCCGTGCCACCCAACGTGCTCTAGAAGGTGTAAGTCAACTACCCTGGCCAGCAAGAACTCCGGATCTGTCCCCCATTGAGCATGTTTGGGACTGGATGAAGCGTCGTCTCACGCGGTCTGCACGTCCAGCACGAACGCTGGTCCAACTGAGGCGCCAGGTGGAAATGGCATGGCAAGCCGTTCCACAGGACTACATCCAGCATCTCTACGATCGTCTCCATGGGAGAATAGCAGCCTGCATTGCTGCGAAAGGTGGATATACACAGTACTAGTGCCGATATTGTGCATGCTCTGTTGCCTGTGTCTATGTGCCTGTGGTTCTGTCAGTGTGATCACGTGATGTATCTGACCCCAGGAATGTGTCAATAAAGTTTCCCCTTCCTGGGACAATGAATTCACGGTGTTCTTATTTCAATTTCCAGGAGTGTATTTGAAAAATGTCACATTACTGCCTTGAGCTGCTGGTAAAATACCTTTTTAATAGAACTAGTTTCAGTTCTCTGACGGTCATCAGGTTGTAACCTCCCCACAAAATTTGTATAAAGTATTCTTATTCAAATGCTAATGGACATAGAGCTAAGTGTAACCTCCCAGCAATGGAATTTAATGACAATGACAATAAATGAAAATTAGCAATCTGAGCCATGTGTAAGCTCCCCACAAAAATGAAGGTCAATTCAATAAAAAATGAAATCTCAGTGACAATGAAAACGCAAATAGACCGAAATGTCGATCTTAGGCCCTGTTCTTACCTCAGTGAAATTGCATCTGCTCTTATTTTTCGCCATAGCTTGGAGGAAATGCATCGCAAAAATTCTTTGAATTTAAGTAAACTTTTTTTTTAGGAAATGCATGGGAAATTTTCTTTCAATAAAATGTTTGTTTTGTTAAAATGCTTGGTTTGAAAACAAAATTATTATTGGGGCGATTCTTGAACAAATTAATTACACTTAAGATGCATTGCATTATCAGATGAGCGCAATGCTGCTTCATTACCTTATTTAAAAAAATATACCTCGTCCTGAATCTTGACCAGAGGCCCATGTCGACGCCCGCCGACTCCTCACACACAACTCCGACTGTCTCTCGCGCGCTACTACATGCTCTCGCGACTTGCTACGTACAACTACTACCTCGCAACTCGACCGCAACTGCTACTGCCGACTCCCAACATGCAACTGAACTCTCGCGCGGTCAAGCGCAGACTAGCAACGATAAATAACTCTCTGGTCAGAGATTCTGTCATGCCTCGCCATCGCTGTACTGAATACATACGCGTTTCAAGGTTCATGAAAGTATTCACAGCATCATGTTAGGTGAAATATGAAATCTTTATGGTTAGATGGTAAGACCATGAATAATTCACTGTTATCATATCGTAATATAAACTACGTCGTCATTTTTGTAATACATAGGAAATGAAATGAGCGTATGCCATTGTTGGCCGGGGAAGTTCGGCCGCCGAGTGCGAGTCTTATTTCAGTCGACGCCACACTGGGCGACTTGCGCGCCGGTGAGAAGGATGAAATGATGATGAGGACAACACAACACCCAGTCCACGAGTGGAGAAAATCTCCAACCCCGCCGGGAACCGAACCCGGGCCCGCTGCGTGGGAGATAAGCACGTTACCAGCCAGCTAAGCAGGCGGACTTTCAAATACAAACTATTACTTTTAATACGGTTTCACAGCCATAAGCATTTCTAAACCGAAGTTCGCATTGTTTAGGCGTTTACGACGATTTAAAATTGTAAAAAGTCATAACCCGAAAGTGTTCAAGTAAAATTTATTTTTGGGTCCACAGAAAATTTTTAAATGATGATAGTTAACAAACTTTAAAGCAAATCGAACAATTTACACGATAATCAACTCGCAAAGGGTTGGATAGGAACTTTAACATATAAATGCCAACGTGTGTTTCAGTGCTAATGCACAGATATCGTCCGAACTCGTACGGGCATAAGAGGTTGCGAGTAGAGAGTTTAATTGACGAAGACGCTCCCTGCAGCGTGCGTTAAGTTGGAAGTTGATTCAGTCAGGGACGGTTTCCGGATGGCCGAAGCGGCAAAAGTTCATGAGAAGCGGTAAATCTGGGCTGGTGTCCCGATCCGGCACAAGTTTTCGACTTTCGCCATTGCATCATCACAATGACCCATGCGGCTAGCCGCCACGATTTCCCATCCATCCTTTCCTTTTCCTTCCCATTTCAACATTTCACGTTTACATAGAAAAACTTCCTTTGTTCTTAGAACCACGGAATTTAAAATCTTTCAGAGCTTCCCTCGTTCTGATGTCGCTGATGTCGTATGTGATGCACAAACAGAGTTAGATCGTGAAATAAAGATTCTAATGGTTGCAACGTCTTAGAACAGCTTTCATGTAGCCGGCCGGGGGGCCGAGCGGTTCTAGGCGTTAGTCTGGAACCGCGCGACGCTACGGTCGCAGGTTCGAATCCTGCCTCGGGCATGGATGTGTTGAAAGGTGGCTACACTGAGCCACAGCGCCAGAGATTGCGCCAAAGTGTTTTATTCGGCCGCCTCCACTGGCAGTTCTTGTCGAGAAGTCGTGGTGGAGAGTGCTTGTCGAGATGTGGCAGTAGTCAGTGCTTGTTGAGAAGTAGTAGTAGTGAGTCGGTGTTGAGATGTTGTAGTAGGGAGTGCTTGTTCCATGTTTTATGCAGTTCTTTGATGGGCTAGACAGCAGATGTTGTTCGAATGGAGATATTGTAATGATCAGAGTGCTTTTTGTCAATATATATGAAGGTAAAAAAATTCCCTTTTTTTATTATTTCAATGTCTTAAATAATGCGTCATTACAGGTTCAGTCAACAAAGCATCTGGCTTGTGTTCTTGTATTAGAGTGTAATTCTGGTTTCCTTACTCAGTTATAGTATTTTTATTTTTTTTAATTACTTCAGTATAAATGGTATTTAAAATTTCTTGTCTTATTGAAGAAGAACCGTGCTAGATGTGTACGTTGAATCACACTTCCACACACAGAACAGTTACACTTGTGCTTTGGTTTCGTACGTTTTATAGTTGCTGGGGACTTAATTAATTAATTGTGTTAACGGAAATTTTCTTTCATTCTTTGTTGTTATTCTATGCAGTCAGATTGCGCACTAAAACTAGTCAGGGCCAACGGACATACTACAGCGACAAAAAAAATAAAAAATAAAAAAAAGAATTTGCATTAATAAAAAATAATTAAGCCCCCATGCAGTGTGTGATGTCCTTAGGTTAGTTAGGTTTAAGTAGTTCTAAGTTATATGGGACTGATGAGCTCAGAAGTTAAGTCCCATAGTGCTCAGAGCCATTTGAACCATTTTCTTTTTTTTTTTTTGAGCTTTCATGTACCTTTGTGGCAGCTTTCGGTAATTACATAAGTGACCTCTGCCAAGCAGCCGAAGCAGGAATGAATCAGATGTAACGCAGCTGCTGGCACGACGGATGCGGGGGTGTACCTCTAGCTCTGTGGAAAATCAGGATGATGACGATGTCACCATGTTCAGATGTCAACAACGCACCTGCTGCCTACAGGATACTGCGTATTACACCAACATCCTTCCTGTTGGAAAACAGGCAGTTAAATGTTAACTCACGTGGTATGTCGAAGGCCAGAATCAAATCGGAAAAATCATTACTTTTGATAGCTTTTGACGAAAATAGGCTGCAATAGTAATACTGACAACATCCAATTTTCAGCTATAAATACAGGGTTATTACAAATGATTGAAGCGATTTCACGGCTCTACAATAACTTTATTATTTGAGATATTTTCACAATGCTTTTCACACACATACAAAAACTCAAAAAGTTTTTTTAGGCATTCACAAATGTTCGATATGTGCCCCTTTAGTGATTCGGCAGACATCAAGCCGATAATCAAGTTCCTCCCACACTCGGCGCAGCATGTCCCCATCAATGAGTTCGAAAGCATCGTTGATGCGAGCTCGCAGTTCTGGCACGTTTCTTGGTAGAGGAGGTTTAAACACTGAATCTTTCACATAACCCCACAGAAAGAAATCGCATGGGGTTAAGTTGGGAGAGCGTGGAGGCCATGACATGAATTGCTGATCATGATCTCCACCACGACCGATCCATCGGTTTTCCAATCTCCTGTTTAAGAAATGCCGAACATCATGATGGAAGTGCGGTGGAACACCATCCTGTTGAAAGATGAAGTCGGCGCTGTCGGTCTCCAGTTGTGGCATGAGGCAATTTTCCAGCATGTCCAGATACACGTGTCCTGTAACGTTTTTTTCGCAGAAGAAAAACGGGCCGTTAACTTTAAACCGTGAGATTGCACAAAACACGTTAACTTTTGGTGAATTGCGAATTTGCTGCACGAATGCGTGAGGATTCTCTACCGCCCAGATTCGCACATTGTGTCTGTTTACTTCACCTAAGAAAAAATGTTGCTTCATCACTGAAAACAAGTTTCGCACTGAACGCATCCTCTTCCATGAGCTGTTGCAACTGCGCCGAAAATTCAAAGCGTTTGACTTTGTCATCGGGTGTCAGGGCTTGTAGCAATTGTAAACGGTAAGGCTTCTGCTTTAGCCTTTTCCGTAAGATTTTCCAAACCGTCGGCTGTGGTACGTTTAGCTCCCTGCTTGCTTTATTCGTCGACTTCCGCGGGCTACGCGTGAAACTTGCCCGCACGCGTTCAACCGTTTCTCCGCTCACTGCAGGCCGACCCGTTGATTTCCCCTTACAGAGGCATCCAGAAGCTTTAAACTGCGCATACCATCGCCGAATGGAGTTAGCAGTTGGTGGATCTTTGTTGAACTTCGTCCTGAAGTGTCTGTCGTTGCACTGTTATGACTGACTGATGTGAGTGCATTTCAAGCACGACATACGCTTTCTCGGCTCCTGTCGCCATTTTGTCTCACTGCGCTCTCGAGCGCTCTGGCGGCAGAAACCTGAAGTGCGGCTTCAGCCGAAGAAAATTTTATGAGTTTTTCTACGTATCTGTAGTGTGTCGTGACCATATGTCAATGAATGGAGCTACAGTGACTTTATGAAATCGCTTCAGTTATTTGTAATAGCCCTGTATTGTTGCCCATATCCGCAGGTACTCGAATGAATATCCACATAGGTGCGGACTCTCGTCCGCAAAGCGAGCGTATCCGCATCCGGTGAGAGAGGGGAGTGTGTGGAGAAGACGAGACGGGCAGTCTGGAGCCCGCCGTGCCCACCCCTGGCTCCGCACCCCTAATGTATTCCCGTGTCTACCTGCTCCCTGACAAGCCGTTTAGATGGCGCGATACAGCCGCAGCGCCGTCGTGGGCCGAGCCCCGGAGAATGCTCGCGTCGATACGGCGGCTCGCTGCGCATCGCAGTGCGCCACCACCACCATCACAGGCACTTTCATTCAACACCGGCAGCGGCAGGCCCTGAACTCTGCAGGCGGAAGTACGGGCTGGGCATACTTACCCTCATTACAACAAAATTAAGCAACTATACTAGATACAGCTATGCGGTTTGTTGCAAATGGTAGGTTAACTCTTCTTCTTCTTCTTCCTGAAACATTTCTGCTTACCCACATCATTCACAGAGCCTCTTCCAAGTTTCTCTTTTCTCCCACAGTCTGACATTTAGCGTCTCTTTCCACTGCAGTCCTCCTCGGTCCAAATCAATCTTCACCTGGTACACTACGTGATCAAAAGTATCCGGACACCCCGAAAAACATACTTTTTTTCATATTAAGTGCATTGTGCTGCCACGTACTGCCAGGTGCTCCACATCAGCAACCTCAGAAGTCATTAGACACCCTGAGAGAGCGGCATGGGGCGTTCTGCGGAACTCACGGACTTCGGACGTGTTGAGGTGAGTGGGTGTCACTTGTGTCATACGTATGTACACGAGATTTCCACACTCCTAAACATCCCTAGGTCCACTGTTTTCGATGTGATAGTGAGGCGGAAACGTCAAGGGACACGTACAGCACAAAAGCATACAGGCCGACCTCGTCCGTTGACTGACAGATTCAAATGGTTCAAATGGCTCTGAGCACTATAGGACTTGACATCTGTGGTCATCAGTCCCCTAGAACTTAGAACTACTTAAACATAACTAACCTAAGGACATCACACACATCCATGCCCGAGGCAGGATTCGAACCTGCGACCGTAGCTGACTGACAGAGATCGCCGACAGATGAAGAGGGTCGTAATGTGTAATAGGCAGACATCTATCCAGACCATCACACAGGAATTCCAGACTACATCAGGATCCACTGCAAGTACTATGACAGTTAGGCGGGAGGTGAAAAAACTTGTATTTCATGGTCGAGCGGCTGCTCACAAGCCACACATCAGCCCGGTAAATGTCAAACGACGCCTCTCTTGGTGTAAGGAGCGTGAACATTGGACGATTGAACAGTGGAAAAAATGTTGTGTGGAGTGACGAATCACGGTACACGATGTGACGATTCGTTGACAGGGTGTGTGTGTGTGTGGCGAATGCCAGGTGAACGTCATCTGCCAATGTGTGTAGTGTCAACAATAAAATTAGGAGGCAGTACTGTTATGGTGTGGTCGTATTTTTCATGGAGAGTGTTTGCACCCCTTGTTGTTTAACGTGGCACTATCAGAGCACAGGCCTGCTTTGATGTTTTAAGCACCTTCTTCCTTCTCACAAGGGAACCTCCCCATCGCACTCCCCTCAGATTTAATTATAAGTTGGCACAGTGGATAGGCCTTGAAAAACTGAACACAGATCAATCGAGAAAACAGGAAGAAGTTGTGTGGAACTATGAAAAAAATTAGTAAAATATACAAACTGAGAAGTCTGTGTGAAGATAAGCAACATCAAGGACACTGAGACTCAACCAGTGCCGTGGTCCCGTGGTTAACATGAGCAGCTACCGAACGAGAGGTCCTAGGTTCAAGTCTTCCCTCGAGTGAAAAGTTTAATTTTTTTATTTTCAGTTTATGTGACAAACTCTTATGTTTTCATCACTTTTTTTGGAGTGATTATCACATCCACAAGAAAACCTAAATCGAGCAAGGTAGAAGAATCTTTTTACCCATTCGCTAAGTGTACAAGTCAGGTGGGTCGACAACATATTCCTGTCATGTGACGCACATGCCGTCACCAGTGTCGTATAGAATATATCAGACATGTTTTCCCGTGGAGGAATCGGTTGATCTATGACCTTGCGATCAAATGCTTTCGGTTCCCATTGGAGAGGCACCTCCTTTCGTCTACTAATCGTGCGGTTTTGCGGTGCGGTCGCAAAACACAGACACTAAACTTATTGCAGTGAACAGAGTCGTCAATCAACGAACGGACAGATCATAACTTTGCGAAAATAAAGAAAGTAAAATTTTCGGTCGAGGGAAGACTTTGAACCCAGGACTTCTCGTTCCGAAGCTACTCACGCTAACCACGAGGCCACGGCGCTCCTGAACTCACGTTCCCCTTGATGTTGCTTTATCTTCCACATGGACTACTCAGTTTCTGTATTTTACTGATTTTTTTCACGGTTCCACACAACTTCTTCCTGTTTTCTCGATTGATCTGTGTTCAGTTTTTCAAGGTCTATCCACTGTGCCAACTTATAACTAAATCTGAGGGAGGTGCGATGGGGAGGTTCCCTTGTCAGTGTAGAAGAGCAATTCGGTGACGGCGACTGCATCTTTCAACATGATCGAGCATTTGTTCGTAATGCACGGCCTGTGGCGGAGTGGTTATACGACAATAACATCCCTGCAATGGACTGGCGTGCACAGAGTGCTGACCTGAATCCTATAGAACACCTCTGGAATGTTTTGGAACGCCGACTTCGTGCCAGGCCTTACCGACTGACGTCGATACTTCTCCTTAGTGGAGCACTCCGTCGAGAATGGCTGCTATTCCCCAAGAAACTATCCAGCACCTGATTGAACGTATGCCTGCGAGAGTGGAAGCTGTCATCAAGGCTAAGGGTGGGCCAACACCATACTGAATTCCAGCGTTACGGATGGAGGGCACCACGGACTTGTAAGTCATTTTCAGCTACGTATCTGGATACGTTTGATCACATAGTGTATCTCCATCTTGTTCGTGCTCCTTCAACAGGTCTTCGTCCAGATTTTGTCCATTCTATGGCTCTTCTCAGAAGTCTTTCTGGTCCCAGTCCGTTAATGTGGCGAAACCAGTTAAGACTATTTGTCTTTATAGTTTCTGACAGGAGCTTGATTTGCACGGTGTTTCTTATAATTTCATTCCTTATCGTGTCCTTTCTCGTCTCATCGATGACTCCTCGTATAAAGCGCATCTCTGTTACTTTTATTCTGCTCAGATCTTCCTTTGACCAAGTCCGACATTCCGATCCATAGGTCAAAATTCGTAGGTAATATGACTTTAGACATCACAATATTTGCTTTGCGAGGCATTTTCCAATTTCTAATTGTGTCCGATACAGAATAAGAAAATTTAGAACAGTTTCCTGGTTCGAATCCTGCCTCGGGCATGGATGTATGTGATGTCCTTAGGTTAGTTAGGTTTAAGTAGTTCCAAGCTTTAGGGGACTGATGACCTTAGAAGTTAAGTCCCATAGTGCTCAGAGCCATTTGAACCATTTGAACAGCTTTCTGTTCTCTCCAAAATTTCATCCTTGATGTTTCGTTTGTTGCTTAATTTACTTCCTAGCTACTAGAAGCATAGCATCTTTGACACTCATACGTTTGTAAACACTTTGTATCTATCAAAACACGCGGTGCATGTTAGAAGTTTGTTCTGTGATTAATATGAAGGCCCAGTGATACAAATTTACGTGGGCAACGGTAGGAATATGGTGGTATTCAGTGACAAATCTGAAGCGCTCAATTATAAAAGTTTATCTGTGCAATGATGGGAATGCGGCACTAACAACGAACGCCGTCTGCTGGATGAAAACTATGAAAACAAGTACTCCGAACCGGCATTTCACGACAACTAATCAGTAAAAAAAAAAAAATGCACCATATGTTGTAATGAAAGCATGGAAGCCGTCTGACGATGAATTGTAACGATTCTAAACCGGTAACGGTAGCTTCTGAATAAAGAAACTTAAAATAAATTGGTGGCTGGTTGCTGTCCCCACACCATCAACATTTGTCTTCAAATAACAGCCACAGTCTCCAACCATGTCATCATATGACAAAATTGCACAAAGTATTAACCCTCCGCGGACCGCGCGTTCTGTTCAGGCAGGCACATACTGACTTCGCTGCTTA
Organism: Schistocerca serialis cubense; assembly: GCF_023864345.2. Classification (NCBI taxonomy): domain Eukaryota; kingdom Metazoa; phylum Arthropoda; class Insecta; order Orthoptera; family Acrididae; genus Schistocerca; species Schistocerca serialis. The sequence continues at coordinate 727,727,382 of NC_064643.1, read as the reverse complement.
TAGGAAGACAAGCACCAGCATCAAAGGGCTGGTGAGGAGCAGTCGGAAAGAAGAGTATCGTAGTGACGAATGGTTGAGGCCAATATTCCGACGAGCTGACCGGAAACGATGGGCAGTCAATATGAGCCAGATACAACGGCGCGATCGGTGGAGAGTTAAATCAGGAATCTAGAAATGTACTACGGACCCCTACGTATTCGTTAAGATAAGACCAATTACAGCACACACAGATGCATTCAAACAGACTTCTTCCTGCGATCTATATGCGAATGTAACGACAGGAAGACCTAATACGGGCCGTACCGAGGCACATGAGAAAGACAGACCGCGGCGCGTACGTCAGAGCACATGACACTACGGGTCTTACGAGTGCCGGCAGCCGTCACTGGCGGGGAGCGAGTACCTACACCACTGGCCATTAAAATTGCTACACCAAGAAGAAATGCAGATCATAAACAGGTATTCATTGGACAAATATATTATACTACAACTGACATGTGATTACATTTTCACGCAATTTGGGTGCATAGATCCTGAGCAGTCAGTACCCAGAACAACCACCTCTGACCGTAATAACGGCCCCGATACGCCTGGGCATTGAGTCAAACAGAGCTTGGAAGGCAGGTACAGGTACAGCTGCCCATGCAGCTTCAACACGATACCACAGTTCATCAAGAGTAGTGACTGGCGTATTGTGACGAGCCAATTGCTCGGCCACCATTGACCCGACGTTTTCAATTGGTGAGAGATCTGGAGAATGTGCTGGCCAGGGCAGCAGTCGAACATTTTCTGTATCCAGAAAGGCCCGTACAGGACCTGCAACATGCGGTCGTGCATTATCCTGCTGAATGAAGGGTATCGCAGGGATCGAATGAAGGGTAGAGCCACGGGTCGTAACACATCTGAAATGTAACGTCCACTCTTCAAAGTGCCGTCAATGCGAACGAGAGGTGACCGAGACGTGTAACCAATGGCACTCCGTACCATCACGCCGGATGACACGCCAGTATGGCGATGACGAATACACGCTTCCAATGTGCGTTCACAGCGATGTCGCCAAACACGAATGCGACCATCATGATGATGTAAACAGAACCTGGATTCATCCGAAAAAATGACTTTTTGCCATTCGTGCACCCAGGTTCGTCGTTGAGTACACCATCGCAGGCTCTCCTGTCTGTGATGCATCGTCAAGGGTAACCGCAGCCATGGTCTCCGAGCTGATAGTCCATGCTGCTGCAAACGTCGTCCAACTGTTCGTGCAGATGGTTGTCGTCTTGCAAACGTCCCCATCTGTTGACTCAGGGATCGAAACGTGGCTGCACGATCAGTTACTGCCATGCGGATGAGATGCCTGTCATCTCGACTGCTAGTGATACGAAGCCGTTGAGATCCAGCACGGCATTCCGTATTACCCTTCTGAACCCACCGATTCCATATTCTGCTAACAGTCATTAGATCTCGACCAACGCGAGCAGCAATGCCGCGATACGATAACCGCAATCGCAATACGACCTTTATCAAAGTCGGAAACGTGATGATACGCATTTCTCCTCCTTACACAAGGCATCACAACAACGTTTCACCAGGCAACGCTGGTCAACTGCTGTTTGTGTTTGAGAAATCGGTTGGAAACTTTCCTCATGTCAGCACGTTGTAGGTGTCGCCACCGGCGCCAACCATGTGTGAATGCTGTGAAAAGGTAATCATTTGCATATCACAACATCTTCTTCCTGTCTGTTACATTTGGCGTCTGTAGCACGTCATCTTCGTGGTTCAGCAATTTTAATGGCCAGTAGGGTATTTCAGACGAGTTTAATTTTTAACTTCGCGTTCAAACGCATGCAAGCGCTCGATGACACACAACTAAGTTAAGACATTTAGTGGGCACATTTTGATTGACATACCGATTTCACGTGAGCCCTGCACGGATCCGAGCTTTCCTGATGTACGGCGAAAAAGGCTACTAGTGTGACGTCACAAGTTTGGTGCAGAGCCCGTATTTCTCGTGCGCTCCGTGCCGCACACTCTGTGAGCTCTTCACTTGATCTGCAGTGTTTGAATGATGATATAGATGTTCACTATCTAATGGTCAACTCTAACCTGACAACTATGTCGTGATGTACACTTACTAGGACTGGTTGAGAAGTCGATGCCTCCAAATTCCTTATGTGAAAACTCTTAATGCTTTTCAAATAAAACAAACCTGATTGGCGGCCTACATCTTTTCTTCATGCCTACATATTTTCAGTCCTCGGCCGTTAGAGGACTCTGAACTGTAGCTCGTAAAAGGACGGTGTTTAACATAACTACGTTGAAACATCTGTGTGGAGTCGTTTCATAAGACTCTTGTCTCGCTGGATTCTCTGCATCCTATTCTGTCCACCGCCTAATTGCGATTTAATTTTTTAACTCTCCCAGAAAGACCGAGCAAACAAACTAAGGCTTATTAAATGATATTACGTTTGATTTTTTGGTGTTCCATAAGAAATAATGACGTGCATTTATTATGTTTTTCCCTTCACCCTACCCTATGTGTGCGTGAATGTGACTGAATGAGTGTTTTTACGTGTGGTTTCGGGTTTCTTTTGTGGGGACGCTGAGCTGGTTGTCGTCTGCTAGGAGCAGGTGATGTTTGCTTCTCGTTTGGATGGTAGGACAGGATGACCAACTTAGGATCCCAGTACCTGGACAGAGAGGTTTACCCCTTTTAGTCTGAAGTTGGTTTGTCTGTCAGGTTGGTGGCGGAAGCCTACCCCTCTGGTAGCTTCCGTTGCACCGGTAGTTAGGCGAAGCTCGGTGGAGAAAAGATACTCTGCTGCTAGCAGTTAGTGAGAACAGTTCGGAGCTCCTAGAGAAGGTTTCTGCTGATAGGAAGTAGGTCGGATTAGAACTTCTCTATGTTAAATTCGTGGCATATTTAAGAACTTCAGCTTAAGTGAAGCGTGTGTAATTATGTATTTTCGGAATGTGGCAATAATTATTTTGTTAAAAATCCTGGATGATGGTGATTGAAATTAAAAGTGTGGAAGTTGCTTTGTTCCTTTCGGACAGTCGTCGGTATGTAGATGGAATGATTGAATATTGTGTTCCACTTCCCTTTAGTGTGTTTCTCCTTTTTAATTGCGCGATTCTACAATTTTTTTTGATAATTATTTAGTGGAACTATTTTATTCAAGCACCAGTCATGTGTATTCATTGGATGTGCATCAAATTCAGTAACGAAATAAATGTGCTACGTATAAGATAAACTTTGCGTCCTTTATCTTTCTAATTGATGCCAGTTTTCAAATAATTTTCTATTCAATGATTTTTTTTATATACGACATACAATGCTTTCATCTTGTTAGTTTCTTTAAAAAAATTGCAATCTTACATTTAATTCTTAATTTAATTAAACTGATAATGTCCAGTTCGGTCTTTTCTTAATTGTTACGAAGGGCTTGGGCTGGTGGCGACCCTGCAATTTTTAAAATTATAATTGTCCTTGTGAGGTGGCTTAACTAGAAATTGCGCACAAGGGTTACATCTCCATTATTCATGCTACGTAACGTATGTCGAGCCTTGGCTAGGATCCGTTTACAGTTGTACATATATACTTTACAACGTCTCTACGTGAGAAACAGCCTGCCGTAATCAAGTTTCGAATTCGAAGAGATTGTCCACACATGGGGCTCCCACTCCTTAAAATGCCATTGCCATACCTTACACGAGCACTAAGGCATCTGCAACAATCCGACGCCTTGGGTTCACTATCATCGATCATCCCCCATACAATCCCGACTTCTCCCCATGCGATTTTCATCTGTTTCCAAAACTTAAGGAACGCCATCGAGGACTTCAATTTGTGAGGAAGTGATGCAAAGCAGAGGTGAGCTTGTGGCTCCGTCAACACAGACAGTCATTCTACAGTGGCGGTATCAACAAACTGCTCTCTTGTCGGGAGAAACGTGGTCATCGCTAGGGTGACTATGTTGAGAAATAAATATATAATGGTAAAACTGACCATCGAGCAGGATTCACGGTTCTTGCGGAAACCCTATTTAATTCTAGAGAGGAGTTGTCCTGTCTCCAGAAAGGTCGTGATTTGCGAGCACAGCTTCTCATAATTTCACAAGAAATTGACGCGAATGAGATGGATCGGAAGTTCTACACATCGGTTTTACAACTCTTCTTATAGCATGCAACAAATTATGCCTTTTTAAAATCGATTGTTCCAGCAATCTATGGAGAGATGATGTTAGAGAAGGGGACAGTTTCTCTGCTTCTTCAAAACAGAATCTAGCGGGAACCTCATGACGCCCTCTGACCTTTCCTCTGCCTTGTGATTACAACTTTTTCCCAATTCCGCGCTTATTCATTTGCATTCAATTCCCATTCATTTTTTATCCGTGTTATGTTCGAAAGTAGCAAATGAACAGTGATCTCCTTCGGTGATGAAGTTTTGGAAGTTGTTGTTGTTGTGGTCTTCAGTCCTGAGACTGGTTTGATGCAGCTCTCCATGCTACTCTATCCTGTGCAAGCTTCTTCATCTCCCAGTACCTACTGCAACCTACATCCTTCTGAATCTGCTTAGTGTATTCATCTCTTGGTCTCCCCCTACGATTTTTACCCTCCACGCTGCCCTCCAATGCTAAATTTGTGATCCCTTGATGCCTCAAAACATGTCCTACCATCCGATCCCTTCTTCTGGTCAAGTTGTGCCACAAACTTCTCTTCTCCCCAATCCTATTCAATACCTCCTCATTAGTTACGTGATCTCCCCACCTTATCTTCAGCATTCTTCTGTAGCACCACATTTCGAAAGCTTCTATTCTCTTCTTGTCCAAACTGGTTATCGTCCATGTTTCACTTCCATACATGGCTACACTCCATACAAATACTTTCAGAAACGATTTCCTGACACTTAAATCTATACTCGATGTTAACAAATTTCTCTTCTTCAGAAACGATTTCCTTGCCATTGCCAGTCTACATTTTATATCCTCTCTACTTCGACCATCATGAATTATTTTGCTCCCTAAATAGCAAAATTCCTTTACTACTTTAAGTGTCTCATTTCCTAATCTAATCCCCTTAGCATCACCCGATTTAATTTGACTACATTCCATTATCCTCGTTTTGCTTTTGTTGATGCTTTGGAAGACAGAATGGAATGTCACATGACCACCTAGTCTGGATTACGCTCTACACAGAAGACCTCCTGCGTGCATCGTAGGTACGGGGAGAGATCAAAAACTGGTATTGCAGCCGTAAATAGTGTGGGGCTGCATAGCGGGTTTGGCTGGTATCCAATTTGGAGGAGTGCGCTCGCTCCTGTACCGGAGCTCTGTCTAGGAATAGGATGACCACTTGGGGAGCGCTCTTACGTTCCCACGTCTGACGCAGTCGATCTCTGCTTCTTACGTCGCGAGCGAAAAAGCTGGTCCTGCGACAACGGTTGTCTGAGGGTTTTTCCACGCTCTGTATTTGGCGCGTGGCGACAGAGCACAGGTTGCAGCTTCCCCTTCGCCGTCCCTGACCGTGAGTCTGATGCTGAGTTACGACCCGTCATTGCGCCTACCCTACGAAGTCGAGTCTACAGAAAGCGTAATCCGTTTATGGCTCTTGCGACGCATCCGTCGTGTCTGCCGCTGGCATTAGTTGAGCTGGCTCGCTTTCCTCGACAGTAGGACCTCGATGATGCTGTATTCTTCCGAATCTGTCCAGTCATACTTCTCTCTCAGTAGTACAGCTGATTCCTTGCCAGCGTCCCCAACACAGGCAGTCCCACGAACGACGCGTTGCGCGGGAACCAATAGCCCCGTAAGCGCGTCATTTCACGCTTGTCCAAGTGTGGAAAGCCACGTGGCGGCTTTCACATCTACCCGGCACTGGCAGGTGCAGTCCAAAAGGCAGACGGCAGCCGTACTCTCTCAATAGTGGCCGGCTACGATGTCAAAGCACGGTGATGTATGGGATAGTTGGGTGTTAGTAAGTGTTGTGACTTGGCAAGACAGCCAAGCCACTATGAGATAGCCGAAACGCACGCGTTTAAGCTCACGCAGGATGGCGTGAGGTCTGGAACAGGACAAGGTCTTGAGACTAGAATCCATAATTGGTGAACATCGGTCTGACGGTACATGCATCACAAGATAAATAGCAAATGATAACGGCGCCTTGCTAGGTCGTAGCAAATGACGTAGCTGAAGGCTATGCTAACTACCGTCTCGGCAAATGAGAGCGTAATTTGTCAGTGAACCATCGCTAGCAAAGTCGGCTGTACAACTGGGGCGAGTGCTAGGAAGTCTCTCTAGACCTGCCGTGTGGCGGCGCTCGGTCTGCAATCACTGATAGTGGCAACACGCGGGTCCGACATATACTACCGGACCGCGGCCGATTTAAAGGCTACCACCTAGCAAGTGTGGTGTCTGGCGGTGACACCACAGTAAGTGGTGCCTTCTCATCTTTCAAGCACGGCGTACACTATGTAATAAAAAGTATCCGGACACCTGGCTGAAAATGACTTATGAGTTCGTGGAGCCCTCCATCAAAAATGCTGGAAATCAATATGGTGTTGGCCCACCCTTAGATTTGATGATAGCTTTCACTCTCGCAGGCATACGTTCAGTCAGATGCTGGAAGGTTTCTTGGAGAATGTCAGTAGCGAGCCAGTGGGTGTGTTGGACCTTCCGTCAAGCTACAGACCCCCTTGAAGATGTCCTCCGCAGACGGGGACGAAACGTTGGGAATTGACACAGAATTCATCAACCGACCACGGCATAACATCCCGGATAATTATAATGGACATTCTTGGAGAATGGCAGCCCATTCTTCACGGAGTGCTGCACTGATGTCGGTCGGTGAGGCCTGGCACGAAGTCGGCGTTTCAAAATATTCCAGAGGTGTTTTATAGGATTCAGGTAAGGACTCTGTGCAGGCCAGTCCATTGCAGAGATTTTATTGTCGTATAACCACTCCGCCACAGGCCGTGCATTATGAACAGGTACTCGATCGTGTTGAAAGATGCAGTCGCCATCCCCGAATTGCTCTTCAGCAGTGGGAAGCAAGAAGGTGCTTAAAACATCAGTGTAAGCCTGTGCTGCGATAGTGCCACGCAGAACAACAAGGGGTGCAAGCCCCCTCCATGAAAAACACGACCACACCATAACACCACTTCCTTCTCTTCGAGGCAACAACAGCGTAAACATCAGTTCATTCGTTCTACTGTTATTTGATTTTTTTTCGCAGGTTCTTCTCGTAGGCGTCCCCAAGGCTGGCGGAACAGACTCTGAGCGATTATCAATAAAACTGCTAGAACGGGATGTATACGAGGATGGATCAAAAGTCAATGGCTCCTGTGTGACAAAAAATTTAATAATGAACATATAACGGTGGAATTAGTAGAGATCATATTGTGACCTGTCCTGTGCACCAGGGTTTCCCAAACTCTGCTCAACAGAACACTTGGGTTCCGCGGGAAGTGAATAAGTGCTCCCTAATAACTACGAGTATTAATGACTTGGCGTTACTTCGGTAGATTGATAGTACTAATTACTTTTAAAATTTTGTTATAACTTCTGTGTTATTTGTTATGATTTAAAACTGAAGTAATCACTGAATAAAACAAGTACCTCTCTTTTTAAAAAATATTAACCTTCAAAGTAAACAAGATGTTCCATCAGAGTAACAGGATTCTCGAAGAGTTCCATCAGAGGAAAAGTTTGTGATACCCACAACACTACCGTATTCTTAGTCACCATACCTCTAAACAAATATGTGCGATCGTCGAACCCAGATATCGAAACCAATTTGGAAAAATGTAGGGTTTTGCTCGATTCACGATTTTAAAGCTGTTCCAACCTCACCCGCGACGAAAGTGTATGGGTATGCTGTAACTGACATCAGCGATGTGCAGCGTTGGATGAAAAAGTCCGGTAACGAAGACACGTACATTGAGGTAAACTGTTCAGCAGCGCCGCGGGGAGTAGCCGCGAGGTTTAGGGCGCTATGTCACGGGTGTGCGACGCCTCCCGCCGGAGGGTCGAGTCCTCCCTCGGCCATGGCTGTATGTGTGTGTGTTAGTTAAGGTAGTGCCTAAGTCCAGGGACCTCAGCAGTTTGGTCCCTTAGGAATTCACACACATCTGAATCTCTTGACATGAAGTGATTCGAGGAGATAGACGCGTTAGAGTTACCAATCAACAGTGAAACCTGGTCTTTTAAAATCACCGACTCAAGAAGCAAAACCCAGATTTTTTAAAAATTAGTTTTATGATGCCTGGGTTCAACCAACGATGGCGCAAATGCGTACAAATGCCTGGTGACATTATCGAATGGTAGTGTTATACATAAGACAGTTCAGGTTGATCTGTACTAATTCCGCCATTACACGTTCATAATTAAATGCATTCTGCCACGGGAGACATTAATTTTTGATCCATAATCGTTGAAAAGAAATGTGCTGACCGATGTATTGAAGGAATTGAACGTGTAATTTCGAATCATGCATGACAAAGGAAAGAAAATGAATGCGTCGAGTGAGTCATTCAATCGCATAAAGAAATTACACTGTATCATTTTCAAAAAATAGGTTTACATTGAGTGGAGTGATAAATGTATACAAGAATTAGGTTTTAGAAATCAGCAGTTTACAGACAAAGATGAAGCCAAAAAGTAATACATCATTATTTTCCTCCATGTAAGTAGACTGTTTAGGTTTTTGTAGGCTGTTTAGGTTTTTTTTATTGGTAACGCCACCTCTGTATGAAAATCACTGGCTGTGCTGTGTGCAGTCTGTGGCTGCTTTGCATTGTTGTAATACTCGCCATTGTAGTGTTAGGAAGCTGGCTGTGAACAGCGCGTAGCGTTGCGCAGTTGGAGGTGAGCCGCCAGCAGTGGTGGATGTGGGGAGAGAGATGGCGGAGTTTTGAAACTAGTCATGAACTGCTATATTTATATATGATGATGTCAAGGTAAATACATTGTTTGTTCTCTATTAATATCTTTCATTTGCTAACTATCCCTATCAGTCGTTAGTGCCTTCCATAGTTTGAATCTTTTATTTAGCTGGCAGTAGTGGCGCTCGCTGTATTGCAGTAGGTTGAGCAGCGAAGATTTTTGTGAGGTAAGTGATTTGTGAAAGGTATAGTTTAATGTTAGTCAGGGCCATTCTTTTGTAGGGAATTTTGAAAGTCAGATTGCGTTGCGCTAACAAAATATTGTGTGTCAGTTTAAGCACAGTCATGTATAATTGTTCAAAAAGGGGACGTTTCATATGTCGACCCTTAGCCGAGGATACCTCACTGGAATCTTCTGATTTTTTCTTGTAGTTTGTGTAATTAGTGTAGATTTTGTTTATTGCTAGCGCGTAATTATAGAGATAATTTCCTTTGTAGTTGTAGTTTTTCATTGTTGTACAGTAAAACAGTTGTGGCATGCATGTAGATTTGCAGCAAGTTTTTCGCAGCTGCGCTTGCAATTAACTAAATATTATTTTCAGTGCTATGTTAATGTGTTCTCTTATTTTTGCTCTTCAAATTGTGCTTTTCTGTGTTGTCGTGTGAAATATTGTGACAATAATGGCGTGTGAAAAACGTAATACTAGGCTTTAAAGTAAACTGAGAAATGACAGTGAAGACGAAAGCAGTGTGATAGCGCCGCAGAGTAATGAATTAACAGACATTCAAAGTAGTAATTTGGTAACTGTGCATAGGGAAATGGAGCAGGCGGCAAACAATGGCGTGGACAGTGAAACAATTAGTGAAGGGGGACGCATTATCGATCGATCGGTCGGCAACAGCTTGCCTCAGGAATCGGGAATGACAGGACACAATTTTGCAAATACTGTAGACTCAGGTTTTGGGTTCTCACCGTTTTCTCAAATGAGTCAAGACACATTTTCTGCTTGTCAAAATGTGAATGTTGCCGGTTCAACTTCACTGCCGAAAAGCACTGAGGAACATGTTTCAGACACCAGTGCATTGTTATTACAATTAATGCAACAAATGGGACAAAAGCTTGAAAAGTTAGACACAATGGAACAACACCAGAGACAAACACAGCAACAGTTAGACACAATGGAACAAAATCTTCAAAAGTTAGACACCACGCTTGAACAAACACGTGAAGATTTAACCACTGAGTTACATAACATCGAATCTAAATGTCAAAAGGTCTGTAATGACGTAAAAAGACAAATTTGTGAGCATTTCCAATCTATTTTTCGCGTCATGAAAATGTATTACAGAATCACGAAGCAGCCATAAAAGAACTGCAAACTATTGTTCATGAAAATCATGAGACCTTGCAAGCTAAAATTGACTCAGTTGCATCTACCGATTCGGTTACGCAACTTGCAAGAACTGTGGAAAACTTAAAGGACACAGTAGATACCCTGAAAATTGGTTCAGAAAGACACATGGAGGAAATAAGTACACTATCGGAGAAAGTAGCCGAACTTTCGGATCAGGTCACTAACTTATCTACAAAGGTAGATGATGATCTGAATGACACAAGACCCGTAGCCTTCACTGACACAGAAGAGTATGAACAAATAAGAAAATTCAAACAAAATCAAAATCAAATCAATACACAGTACAAAAGAGAAATCCGGGAAGTACAAGATCAGTTCACGCAGGTAATACAAGAATTACGCATTTCAGAGGACACTCGTGCTCCAATACGGGAAGAGGGACATAGAAATACGGAACAAACACAAAATAATAACACAGGACACTTCGGAAATTATGAAAGAAATTGGCAAGGCGCATTGGATTTTGAGATGGAACCGCCGAAACGAAGTAACAATGACCGACATGCGACTCGCCGACATGACGATTTTGACTATAAGCTGTTCATTACTACACGTAAATTCAAAACATTTAAGAATTCTGGCAACGACATTCATCCACAAGCATGGCTCCATCAATTCTCTCATTGTTTTCCTCCCAACTGGTCGTTAGAACACAGATTAGAATTTGTGTGTGGCTACTTAGAGAATGAACCAGCTGTAAGAATGCGATCGGTCATTCACGATTGCCACAGTGAAGGAGAATTTTACCATGCCTTCCTCTCAGCATATTGGTCTCAAGCCACACAAGACCGAGTAAAACATGGCATCATAATGATGAAACATTTCGAATAATCTAAATTTTCCAGTCTTGTGAAATATTTTGAAGACATGTTGCATAAGAATCAGTATCTTTAAAACCCATACAGCCCCTCAGAACTCATCCGCATTTGCTTACTCAAATTGCCTGAACATTTACGACATATTATTTTAGCAGGACGTTGCAAAGAAGACATTGAGGCTTTTCAGGGACTGTTACAAGAACTGGAAATTGACACAGACAGTCGCGGGATGCGAAAACAGGAAAACAATCACTACAGGTCACATCCGTCACAATTCCGTGACGACAGAAACAATAACTGGACACGACAGGTCTATTCTTACAACGCAAATCGTGACCAAAATAGACACCACCCGTACGACAACCGTTGGCAGAGTAGTAATAATTACAGGGAAAGATCACCTCTCCGCGGTAGTGACTATCACAGAGACAATCAGAGAAACAGACAATATGGGAACCAAAATAATTATTATTACGGGAGACAGAATAACTTTAGACGCAACGGTCCAGCACGCAGTTACGATTCAGGGAGAAATTCTCCACCACTTAACCGACAAGAAAGAAACTACAGGAACTACCGACATGACGACAGACGATGTGATCGTAACGACAGACCTGAATTGCATCAGAACTGGCGGGATTCAAACAGAGCAGGGCCTTCTCGTCACGGTGAATTTGTAGAAGTTAGGTCTCCAAACCCCAATAACGATGCGCGCCAACAAAGAGACCATAGGCAATGACTCACACCGCTGGCTGCCACAAAACGTACTTATGAAACTGACGACGCAGCTGCCGTAGCTAGTAATTACGTAAAAATGGAAGACATTAGGGACATCTTACTCCAAGAACACGACGTAAAACATAACAACATTGCATATCCTGTGATTCACATTACAGTAAATGACGTAAAATTTACGGCAGTACTTGACTCTGGCAGTCCCATTTCAGTAATCAGTGAAACAGCCTTTAGCAAATGCAACAAATCGAACGATTGCCCCACACTTCCGTTACGTAAGATTAAATTACAAGGTGCAATCTTTGGGAAAAGTGTAGATGTACCCCAACAAACCAACTTAGAATTCTTTTGTCAAAGCCACAGCTTCTCTATGAACTTTCTTATTGTTCCATTATTGCCGACGGAAATTATACTGGGAGTAGACTTTTTGAATGAATACAAAGCAATCTTAAACTTTCACGATGCTGAAATAACTTTAGAAAAAGAAGGTAAGTCAGTAGCTTTGAAATTTGAAGATTGGCTCTCAAACCATGACGAAGAAATTAATCGGCTTTACCTCCTGTTAGACAACAGTTCGGAATTTTCGACGGAACTTGACGCTAACAATCATTCTGCAAGTACTGACAGGGATGATATCGACAGCGCATTTGACACTAATAAGTTAATTCAGAATAAAATTCAAACAATTGAGAATTGTAATGACACTGATAGGCAGGACCTTTTTGAGATTTTACAAGCATATTCCACAGTTTTTACTCACAAAACAGGAACAATCAAGGGATTTCAATACCAATTTCGTGTTCGTGAGCATACTAAAGTTTGTGTTAGAACATACGTAATTCCAGCACATTATAGGGACCGTGTTAGAACAGAAATACAATCTATGCTTGACGAGGGCATTATTGAGCCTGCAGTAAGCTCATACAACAATCCGTTACATGTTGTTGAGAAGAAAAATGGATCGATCAGGCTTGTCTTAGATTCGAGACAAATCAATACTATCATTATTCCTGAAACAGACAGGCCGCAGACGATGGAAGAACTTCTTCAAAATTTTAATGGTGTAAAAGTGTTGTCTTCCATTGATCTCAGATCCAGCTTTTATCAGATCGAACTTCATCCAGAATGTAGAAAATACACAGCTTTCCTTTGTTTCGGCGTTTGTTATCAGTTTCGGAAACTTCCTTTTGGTTTGAACATTTCTTCAGCAGGATTCATTCGCGGGCTAAATTCCATATTACCTGAATTCTTAAAACGTCACCTGACCTTATATGTAGACGATATTCTGATAGCAGAAGCCTCATGGGAACAACACAATCGCATCCTTAACAGCGTGTTACATATTTTTGCAGAATCTGGAATTACAGTTAACTTGGAGAAGTCTGAATTCGGTAGGACAAAAGTGAAGTTTTTGGGACATATTATTTCTTCTGAAGGCATTCAGCCGGATCCTGAAAAGTTAGAAGCAATCAGAGCCATTCCAGTTCCATCTACAAAAAGACAAGTCCGCAGTTTTCTAGGTCTCGTAAATTTTTAGCGTCGTTTTCTGAATATGCAAATTCTTGTTACACCAAAACTTTGTTCTCTCACTGGAAAAAATACTATTTGGAACAGGGACAAACAAGCACAGTTGGAATTCAATTCTTTGAAAGAAGCGCTACTTAATGCGCCAATACTAGCTCATCCAGATCTGTCACAAGATTTCTGCCTTAGCACGGATTCTTCTAAAGTCGGTCTTGGTGCCCATTTATTTCAAGAAGCCATAGAAAATGACACTACCGTTCAGAAAACCATTGCTTTTGCTAGCCGAGTGCTAACAAAATCTGAAAAAAATTATTCCGTTACTGAATTAGAAGCTTTGGCTATCGTTTGGGAATTTAACAAATTCCGTTTCTTTCTTTCTGGTAAGCACGTAAAAGTATACAGTGATCATCGTGCATTACAATTTCTTATGTCTTCAAAATTAAATCATGACAGGTTAAAACGTTGGGCATTGTTTCTGCAAGAATTCCGCTTCACAATAGTCTACATTCCCGGCAAGGAGAACATTGTTGCGGACGCACTGTCACGCGCACCGGCTGGGCTTGAGAAAAGTAACACAGAAGGCAACCTCGAGAAAAATTTCAGTATTCTTTACATTCAGAAAGTCGCCTTTGAAAACTTCATCACCACATCTTTAAAGGACATTGCTCATGAACAAGATAAAGATCCGATTTGGAAAGACATCAAGAGCAAATGGCATGAAAAGACACACACACAGATTCGGCATTATTACCTGGTTAGAAACAACATACTCTTCAAACGCTGCACTGTTGATGACAAGCTATGGGTACTTTGCATTCCAGACGATTTTGTTAATAAGCTCATTTGGTACATTCATTTCAGCTACGCACATTTTGGTCCACGAAAATGTTATATTCTTCGAACGACTTGTTATTTTAACAATATGGAAAAGAGAATTCGAAGAGTCTTGTCTATTTGTAAACTTTGTCAAAAGGCGAAACCATCTACTGTCTCATATCGTGCTCCGTTATTTCCTATTATTCCTTCTAAATTAAAAGAATTTGCTGCTGTTGATCTCTTGGGACCGCTTGTCAGAACATCTAATGGATTTTCGTACGTTTTAGTCGCTGTTGAACTTACTTCAAAATTTGTTTCTTTCACTCCGTTGCGTAAAGCCACTGGACGATCTGTATCCAACGCCTTTGTTAAAAATTTCTTACGTGAAGTTGGACACGTTAGCAAAGTCATTTCAGATAACGGACCTCAATTCAGATCTGCTGTTTGGTCACGCATGCTTCGGAATCATAAAATCAAACCAGTTTTTATTTCATTGTACTCACCACATTGTAACCCGTCTGAACGGATTATGAAAGAAATCAATAAGCTTTGCAGACTTTATTGTCACAGAAAGCATCAGCATTGGGACAGATATTTACACTTATTTCAAAATGTGCTGAATGAAATGCCTCATGATTCCACTGCTTTACCACCTACTCTTGTACTAAATAATGAAGAACCACCGAACAGAATCAGAGAGCTTGTACCTTTCCCAAATACACGTAAACTTCGACACAAAGACATAATTGATTTGGCTCTTAAAAATATAAAATCTGCAGCAGCCAAAAGGAGAAAACTACACGGTAAAGCAAATGCAAAGAAATTGTATATTGGTCAGAAAGTTCTCATTAAAGCTCATTCATTGTCACATAAGAAGAAACACTTGAGTCACAAATTCTTTCTAGTTTACAATGGACCTTACAGAATCCGACGTATACCACATGATAATTGCGTTGAAGTTGAAACTCTGCGTACTAGGAAGAGTAAAGGTTTACACCACATTTCACATGTAAAACCGTTTATTGAAAGATAATCTGCCTTTTAACTTTGTCTTTTCCATATAACTTTTCACTTTACATTACTAGTATGCTTTGTCAGACTTAGAATCTGTTAATATGCAACAATGTTTGAAGTTAAATATCCAGTCAAGAACCAAGAGAACTTATTTAAACAGAAATTAAGAATGCATTGTTATAGTGAACTGACGACACATCGTTATTGTGTGTGTACATTCTTGTTTGTTAGTGGCACGATTACGTAACGACCATAAGGCTCACATACTTAAAACATATACTGGTACTGCTAATGAGATTTTAATGCAACATTTTGGTTTACTTGAAAATATATTCTGGATTTAAAGTACTTTCTGTGAGATACCAGATGACACAGTGGTTAGTTTATGTGACAGCTACACGATTTTATCACGACGCTACTAATGAGTGACAATATACAATGTTGCTTTTGCGGTGTTTCTGTTTTATATCAGCACAGTTTTTCTGTTTTATTCTGGAAAGTAAAACATGTTTTAGTAGTAACTTTTGTAGTATAGCTACAATGAGACAGGGTTTTCCGTAGCACAACAATACGTTACAGCACAGTACGTTCTTCACCACAACAATAAGCGTAATAACTAAGATATCTATACGCAAAGCATTTCACTTTCGTTTATCATGAGGTAAGTACATTGTCTTCTGCAGAACTTAGCTTTCGGAGGACGATAACTACGACATTTCCACAGAGATTATCTTACAGCAAGACGCATATTTAGCGCTACAGGACACGTATTTGAGTGATTAATTTTGTACTTAAAACATTTATTTTTAAAGATTTTTGAATTACAAAGAAAGTTTTCCGTGATACATTTCATTCCATTGCTGTAATCTGTAACACCTGAGGGTATAATTACAATAATCCTCAGGGGGGTACATGCTTACTTTGTGTACCATGTGTTTGGCAAGCACAAAGAGCCCTAGCTAATATGGTATTTGCTTATACAACTTTACACTTCGGTACCATATTTCTCTAACACAGAATTACACAGCTATCTGATTATTTGACAGAGAAACAAACATTCTTTTTACTACGTCAGTGACAGATGTTTACGCAATTACAGAGTTGGATTACTTCACACTTATGAAATTGTATTTTGTCTGTACTGTGTGAACTGTTCATATTTTTTTGGACCCATTGTGATACTATGAGAGCTTTGAATGATGTATTTGGTTTGAGATCATGATTTTTAAAGTACGTTTGAGGTAGGTGACACTATTTAAATGAGCAGAGAATTCAATTTAGGCTTTGAAATTATTGGAGGAAGCTACGACGATTGTGAGAATTGACTGAGATGTTATGATATTATTACGACGACGATGTGTACTATGCTGTTGAGATATGTTTATGATCAATAGGATGAGGCTACCGTATATGAGGAATAAGAAGTATGTTGGAAACCAAGAATCGTGCTTTAAGAGTTATGAAATGTGCGTAAATGCGTGACTGTATCACAATGCTGACGAATATTTTATTTGGACACTTATATTTATAGAATTTTCTTTCTACAGATTTGCAACGCTAATTCTTGACCTGTGAAATATTTTTATGTGAGACTGTCACTGTAGCGGAAACTGCTGTCGTAAATATTTCCGTAAGAAAGTTAAGTGACCACCTGCACGTAATGCCTCGCGGGCACCCACCTGGGCGACAGCCGCCCGAAAAAAAGCCATTAGCCTTTCAGCAGCACAGATAGAAAAAAAAGGGGAGGCCATTATACTCGCTATTGACATTTCCTTGTTGAAAGCATACTGTGGAGCTCGTAATTTATGATATTTACTGAAATGCCTAATGAAATGACGAGAAATATTTTTACATCTGCACACCTGATTACGACAAGCGTCTTTCTACGAGAGTTGAGAGAATTTCTACTAACCTATGAAATGTCACATGACTATTGAATGATATTTTTATGCTTTGGTTTGCGTAATTGCTTATTTCATTTGATACCTGTTTTCCAGCTGTGTTACAGCATTAGTTTTATAAAATAAACTTAGATGCATTTGCTAATGTGAACACTTTCTGTCAACAGATCTATTAAATGATAATTTTGTAGTCCACATTCTTTAAAAAAAGGAGCACTTGGAAAGGAAAGAACAATAAGAAGGGACTAGTAACAGTAACTGGACACATAATTTTCTTTTCAAGTTCATGGTAATATTTTTTTAATAATAAGTTGTTGTGGTGCACCACTTTAATTTACATAGACATTACGATGTGAATATACACTTCCCTTATCTGCATTGTTGTTTTTACTGTAATATCTTTTCTGCTTGAGCTTTGTCATGTATAGATATAAGTTTTATATTTTTTATATTTTGTATATTTGCTGCTGCTGTTTGCCAGGCATAGTGCTACTGAATTTTAAATTGTGTTACTCTGTTAAGCTAGTTTTACTACTGACTTATTTTTCTTGTTACTGTACATTGGCTCATATTAGTTGTAATGTTGCATTGCTTGGTAATTTATATTTACTGCAGCTTGCTTTGCAATTTTCCATTTTTTTTGCATTGCTGTTTGTGTTAATTTGTTATGTGCTGCTGCATTGCCTCGTCCCTTAGTTTAGTATCTGAGCTCAGTAGATTTAAGTTAGCTTAAGAGGAGACTATATAAGAAACTAACTATTATAAATTTATAAGAAATGCATTGAGAAGCTATCAGAAAATGGTCTGGCAAAATAAAAAGGATACTGTACAGTGGAGAAAAACTATTATTGACAGAGGATGTGAACAGAATACAGAAAGCAGAGAGAAAAACTATTTTTGACAGAGGATGTGAACAAAATACAGAAGGCAGGCTTAGATAGGACTTTTGGGAATAATGATGAATGAAGGGAGATCTCCAAGAAGCAAAGATTGTTTGCAAAATACTGCAATGAAACAAACCCTGTCCTTTCCTTTTGTGTTATCCCACTATGTGTTTGGGTTCCCTTGTGTATATATGTTCTTCCTGTCTTTATATGTTTACCTCATCAGACTTATGTTGTAGAATTTCTCTCATACTCAGCTACATGAACTATGATGAGGAATACTGTTATCCTCAAATATAATTTGCATTAATAATATGTTATTTACTTTGTAAAGATGTTAGACATTATTAATTCTGTTTTGTTTTAATGCTCATGTGTAAAGTTGATGTTTCAAAAGTTACTCTGATCTTTTATGTATTTACTTATGTCATAATTCCTGTAACACTGATGTATATGTTTATTTCTATTCTTTTGTAAAGCCCCTATTACTACAAATGTTATCTGTATTATTATGTTTTTAATGATGTGTTTTGTACCTTTGTTATTGTATTCTTATGTTATAAAATTGTATAGACACCAGTTCTTCAAATTAAGTTACATTTCACTGCACACGTTTCTGTTGGTCATAGTATATGGACAATATGTGAGAAGTAGGGACTGATAGTGTTTGCACGTGTGTTAATGATTCAGCAAGGGACTGGATAACAGCATTGCTGGTTCTAAGGACAATTTCAAAAACTTTGTGAGTGCACAAGTGGTGGTTTATGGACTTGCTATATTGTCCGCAAGACTCTTCAGTGGTGATTGTGCACCTGCACAGTCACGACAGATGGCTGCTGGCCATCTCTTCAAGGACTACAGTGGGTCTACATCTTTGATGATCCATCAATACCATTATTTCTACAAGGACTGCAGTGGGTCTGCACCTCTGGTGGCCCACCAATACCGTAATCTCTACCAGGACGGCAGTGGGTCTGGTCTGTGATGACCTACCTACCAATATTCTTCAAAACTTCGAATGGCTCTGCTGTGGGTTTGCTCTGTTGTGGCCCATTACTTGTCTGCATGTCGAGAGTCAGCACTGTCTTTCCGTTGGAAGGACAACACTACTTCTTCAAGACTGCATGGAAATCCACTACTTCCGTGTGCATTTTCTTCTACTGCTCAGACTTTGAGAAAAACACTACTATTTTACCGTAATGAACGATCAGGACTGTCTTTATGGACTGTGAGAAAATTTGAGCTTTTGACCAACATTGTATCAATAAGTGTGTGCATTCTGTGAGAAAATTTGAGCTTTTGACCAACATTGTATCAATAAGTGTGTGCATTCTGTGAGAAAATTTGAGCTTTTGACCAACATTGTATCAATAAGTGTGTGCATTTGATTTCTTTGTTATTGTAATTATGAAAAATTTTTTCAAATCTGTATTGGCCACTACCCAAGCCAATTTGTAAAATTTTTTTGTGGGGAGCATGGGGGCTATGTAAGTAGGCTGTTTAGGTTTTTGTAGGCTGTTTAGGTTTTTTTTATTGGTAACGCCACCTCTGTATGAAAATCACTGGCTGTGCTGTGTGCAGTCTGTGGCTGCTTTGCATTGTTGTAATACTCGCCATTGTAGTGTTAGGCAGCTGGCTGTGAACAGCGCGTAGCGTTGCGCAGTTGGAGGTGAGCCGCCAGCAGTGGTGGATGTGGGGAGAGAGATGGCGGAGTTTTGAAACTAGTCATGAACTGCTATATTTATATATGATGATGTCAAGGTAAATACATTGTTTGTTCTCTATTAATATCTTTCATTTGCTAACTATCCCTATCAGTCGTTAGTGCCTTCCATAGTTTGAATCTTTTATTTAGCTGGCAGTAGTGGCGCTCGCTGTATTGCAGTAGGTTGAGCAGCGAAGATTTTTGTGAGGTAAGTGATTTGTGAAAGGTATAGTTTAATGTTAGTCAGGGCCATTCTTTTGTAGGGAATTTTGAAAGTCAGATTGCGTTGCGCTAACAAAATAGTGTGTGTCAGTTTAAGCACAGTCATGTATAATTGTTCAAAAAGGGGACGTTTCACAGACAAAGATGAAGCCAAAAAGTAATACATCATTATTTTCCTCACGTTACTTGCTGGAATTAGTTCATGTGTTTCTCTAGCTGCCTGCACTCGTTCAAGTCCATACATCGATAAAGTATTTTCAGTTTCGTAGCCGTCTCCATCACGCGCAAAAGTTACACGAAATGACACAGGATTTTATAGTGTCCACAGAAAAATCAGGGTGCAAGTTCAAAGATTTATGAAAAATTCTGCATTTGTTACGCGATATTCCGAAGGCCCGTCCTACGTAGCTTCGAGCTCTAGGAAGACGGTAATTGGAAATTCTCGTAGCAACTGTCAGTGATTCTCTTCATTGGTCGAAGAAGGTTTTTGTGCAGTCCAAATTCTGATTCTCCTCAAAGAAATATCATATCTTGGGGTATCCTTCAGTCGCCTTTGTAGTTCTTCGAATGCTCACTTATTCGAGACTACTGGAAGAATGCCTCAGAATTGCTTGAAGCTCTTGAAATAGAACGTGAAACGCCTCGCTAAAATTCATGCTTTTCGTTGGGACTGTCCTGAAAGACTGGGGAGGATTAAAATGAAGGGAGCTGCTGTACCGTGCCGTGCATAACAGCAGCTGGATAGGGTAATGAGGAATCGCCGGAGAGCCACTCTATGCCGCTTAATCGGTGCCAGACAAGTGTGAAATGGGTCTATTTGGCAGGCTGTGATCACCACGCGACGCTGCGGCCCGCTGCTTGGACAGTTTGGCAGGTGGGGTATCGGTTATAGCCGAGAAAAATAAACTAGACGAGTTAGGAGCAGCCTTGGAAAGAAGTCGCAGAAAACTGTCACACAATTTAGAAGTTAACAGTGAGGTGTTAGCAGCAAAATAATGTTAGGGTATCGACTGGTCAGTACAGATACTGTTGCTCAAATCCGTCAGTATTGCAAATGTTATAGTACGCGAACGATGGAAGCCTTGATCCTGATATGCCTTTAAAAAAAAATAAAATAAAGAAGTAAAACCCGAAGGTCACTCTTACTGTTCCTACCGAGTAGCAGAATCTTTGCAACACGTGAATTACGAAGCGTAAAAGAAAAAGGAGCAAAATATCTTTATACAAGAAGCGCAAGCTGTCCTGTAGATTAAGCCAAAGTCACACCTCAAAAAAAGTTGAACTTATATTTACATAACATCAAATATTATAGTATATATTTATATTAAACTAATAATAAAGTATCAGAACCTAATAAAAACGCGAAAGTTAGGGAAAAAATTGGATGTGTCAAGACGGGAACCACCGCCCAACAACTAACGCAATACTGGGCAATGACGCTACTCATTACGCCTTTTTTATTTTTTTGTATGTTTTGAAGATTACCACTTTTTGTTAATTAGCCAGCTATCCTAGCCACTTTTTTTAACAAAAATGAAAAAAAAGGAAAAAGGATTTTGGAAGGTTTTTTTCTGCTTTTTTTATTTTTATTTTTACAGAGTAACAGGGTTACAAGTCAACACATCTTCTGTATATAATCATATTATGTTACCCCTTGCTGAAAGCCGTAATCGTAGATATGTTACTAGTTGAAATTTAATTATAACAAATTGTACCAAGAACAATACGTTTTGGGTGGATCTTCAGTGTGTCGATGCCTTCAAATAGCCTACTCTCATAATACGCAAGTTACAATAATTCTTTTGCCACGAATATGCTGTTTCTCATTATTTTATTGGAACGAATCACACAGTTAACAACGGGTTTTCCAGTGATTCTCAATTTTCTGGTGCTCGGAAACGTCATATACACATATAGGCTTGAAATGAATGCCAAAATGGCGCCTCACAACTCTGTACTGAAGGGAGACGGCGTGCTTGTGACGTAGGTGGCGGTGTGCCATCTCATTGGTCAACGCTCAGACGCACGCCCAGAACATGTGACATGCCCAAAGACTTTGTAAAAAATAACTTGACTCACTGATGGCGCTACAGTCGCGGGATAATTTAAACCTTCGGCTGGACGCCATTATAGTGGTTGCAGTCTGATGTGTTGTGCAGTATTGTTGCTTATGAAGACCCTGGTTCAACGTTGTATATTTGTTGGGGCGTACATACAGTATTTGTTACTCGTAATTCTACTGTCTGTACGTTCCAATCAAAAGAAGTACAATGGTGAAGAGTTGTGCAGCGATTAATTGTACAAATAAATTCGAGAAAGGAACGAATATTTCATTTCACACGTAAGTGAATATTTTAAGTTGTTTTGTATGTCAGTGCACTTGCTTAATAAATGTTTTTGTAACACGGTGTTTCCATTTGCACGTTTCCTTTCTCAAAACCACAGCTGTTACAAAAATGGTTACACGCTGTCAGGAGGCAACATTTCCGACCGACAGAATACCATTTTATATGTTCTGATCATTTTGAAGAAAGTTGGCTGATCGGTAGTGTTTTCATGGTCTAGGTTAGGTTGAAACTCGATAATTTGGTCGTGAGTTGCCAAAGCACTATGCCATATATAACGCGCTTCTCGTCATAAAATCTAAAGCAAGGTAGAGTCAGAAAATATCTATTAATATAGTGGGCAAATCTTCGAGTATTTTGATGCATTTTGCGTACGTCTATCGTAAATGAACTACGTAAAATGCTAGGGGTCCAGTACATAAGTTTTAGCTACGGCTGATTCCATGTAGTACGTAAGATAAATTCATAAACAGTGACTAGTTGCTGTTTGTTCATAAATTAAAAAGTGTATTGTAGTAACGTATTTAAATGAGGCATTATGTTTGTGACCTAAGTCAAGGGAACCAAAAGCGGTGTATAAACATTCGAAGCCCGCGCGTCGGTTTACCACTCTACTGGCCGCTGCCAAGCTATTCAATTTGTCCGCTCTTCACAGTCGACCACTCGTGCGGTTGTGGGGGCCTGGACATGCCAGATATTGCTCTGCACGTTCGGAAAGACTCTCGAGCGTGCTATTCCACGCTATGACGTCAGAAACACGGCACGCTCAACGCTCAACGTTCGGATGCACGGTGATTGTCCGTGTGCCGACGGCATTAGGGACGCCGGGTTATTTTCAACACAAGGTGGCTCGTTGCACGCCGACCGGAGACTCTCTCGTCACACGTTCACCCAGAAAGCCGCCGGGGGGACCAGTCAAAGATAGCAAGCCAGCCGAATATCGATATGAGCGATGGAAGTGGAACACCCTCGCGCCAGCCGCCACTCGGTGTCAGGCGGCAGAGTGAGAGGTGTCTTCATCGAGATGGGCCGGTGCCCTGCTCAAATAGGAGCCCGCGAACACGGACGAATGGGCTGTCCCTGCTGCCGCGGCCCTATTTCCAATGCGCGTCGCCTGACGGATGACTTCCGGCGCGCACCTGCGGCGGCGCTATTTCTGCGGCCGTCAGGTGGCCGGCCGGCCTTCCGCCCCCGCCGCCTCCGCACCTGTGTCCAGACGGCGTCTCCGCCTCCGCCTCCGCCTCCGCCACACGTGGCCGGCCGGGCCGCGGCTATTCCTGTCTGCGCGCCGCCGCCGCCGGCGGGTCCGTAGCGCCTTGCCCAGCCCAGCGTGCTACAGACGACGGCCGCCGCTTTATTTTCGTTGGGCGGCATCGCCGCCTCCGTCGCCGTCGCGCAACACGTGCCCCGAATTATTCGTCGCGATCCTTTTGATGGTGCGACTGCCAACGCCGGACGTAAATACCGAGGTACCGGCCTCCCCACCCACAGCCCGTATCGTACCGGCCATCGCGGCCTGCTGCCCTGCTCCGGTGACATCCATCCTGTCGCTTTGCCCGAGCCAAGTATGAGCCCTCTTTTCTCCCTTTCGCTTTGCCTCCACGCCTTCCCTGCACCTTTCGACCACACGATGCACGGAAAATGGCAAGCGCAAGTAAACTACTTAAATTGTATACGAGAAAAAGTACCGCCACAGCTGTATCTTGAGAGCGTCTTTATTCTATCAGACGACTGGTTCTGAGGGCACATTACCCCCATCCTCAGGCCCCTCTACTGCCAAACGTGTATTTGACACTGACAGCGTCAAGAGCACAATGCCGTCCTTGAATCAGATCGACTCAGTCTGTGGCTAATAGTTCATGAGTTATCTTACATTATGAAAACGTGGAATTTTGAAAGTCTCTTCGGGTTTGCTGCCAGATTCTAAAATCAACTTGACTCGACAGCGTCAAGAGCACAATGCCGTTCTTGAATCAGATCGACTCAGTCTGTGGCTAATAGTTCATGAGTTATCTTACATTACGAAAACGTGGAATCTTGAAAGTCTCTTCGGGTTTGCTGCCGGATTCTAAAATCAACTTGACTCTATATTTCGGCGATCCAACTGGTTGCCATCTTCAGGAAAATGCAACTTCTGCTGATGAGTCCCGCTGAGGACTCATGACCAGAACTGGCATTTTCCTGAAGATGGCGACCAGTTGGATCGCCGAAATATCGAGTCAAGTTGATTTTAGAATCCGGCAGCAAACCCGAAGAGCCTTTCAAGACTTATTACGCCGGGGAAGCCTACGTTATCACAATGTGGAGTCTAGTTAACACAGAAAATGTCACAAGTGCAAGCAAAACTAAGGTAAAGACATGTCCGAAAGAACAGATACCATCTTCATATAGTTCAGGCTAACCGACCATTGACCATCTTCTGTGCGGATGCACACGCATTGCCCGAACTCTTATGGGACTCGGTAAGATTGTCTGCCGCGAATAGTCAGTGTAATGGGCAGGGGCACTACGAATGTAGTGTGTGGACATTAAGTTGGGAATGTGGGTCTCACAGGGGGCGTGTAAGGGATAAAGCCCTGCAGTCGCACTATCCTCTGTGCCCTCAGTGGCTCAAACGGATAGAGCGTCTGCCATGTAAGCAGGAGATTCCGGGTTTGAGTTCCGGACGGGGCACACATTTTCAGCTGTCCCTTTTGGTTCGGTCAGAGGGTTAGCTGCCCTCTGTAATAAAAAAAGTGAGTCAACGGCTCAACGCTGAACTTGAACGGGTGTCCTGGGACATCCGCACGTAACAAATGCAACGAACAACATCGAACAAACAATAATTTTAAAAAAGTGCTACGACTGTATACAGTGACTGTGCTTACGCCGGCACGGTAGCTCAGCGTGTTCGGTCAGAGAGCTGATTGGCCTCTGTTATTTAAAAAAAACCGAGTGGAAGGATCAACAAACAAATTTGAACGGATGTTATGTGACGTCCGCAACGACCAAACACAACGATCAACAACAAACAAAAAGAAATGAGAAAAAAAAGATGGATACAGCGTCTGCCATGTAAGTAGGAGATTTTGGGTTCGAGTCCCGGTCGGGGAACACATTTCCAACTGTCCCCGTTGAGGTCTATCAACGCCTGTCGGCAGCTCAGGTTTTTGATTTAATTATTATTTAAGGTAAAGATGGTGTTGGGTAGCAGAAAGGGGATAGTGTCTTAGTTGATGTCATTTTTTGGAGAACCAACAATAAGTAAGAGAATAAGTGAAGGACTCAGCTATGCAGGAAGATGGGTGAAGCATGAGAGAAGTCAGAGAAAGCTTTCATCAACAACAGAACTCGTATATGACATGAACATGGAAGTGGAAAACCGTGTTTCTGAGTGTACGTCGGGTTGCATAGCGTGTGGACGGTAGGGAAACTGAAGGGACTGGCGCCATAGATATCTCCCCCGTGGCCTCGACAAACGCATCCCGATATATAACGTACAAGTCATGCTTGCACTCATAAGATCGCTAGAGAAAAGACTACATAAAAACAAGAAGCGTCGGGTTACACACATCAGTCATGTGACTGGTCTGTTGCTGTCCGCTACGACCTTCTCTCCTGTCCCAACCTCTTCACCTAAGAGTAGCACTTACAACTGTGTCCTCAATTTGTTACATATATTTCAACTTCTGTCACCCCTACTATTTTGGCCCTCTACTTCTCTCTCTCGTATCATCGAGGTTATCCCCTAATGTCTCAACACAGTCCTATCATCCCATTGCTTCTTACCAGTGTTCTACACATTCCTTTCCTCGCCGATTCTGCACGGAACCACCTAATCTTTTATCCTGTCACTCCACCTTATTTTCAACACCTTTCTATAGAACTAATCAGCGTTTTCCATATACTACTTTCCTCGCTGATTCTATGGAGAACCTCCTGGTATCTTCTCAGTCCACTTAAGTTTTACCATCCTTTTGTAGCACCACATCTCAGACACATCGAGTCTCTTCAGTCCCGGTTTTCGCACAGATCGCCATTCACGTCCACACGGTGCAGATGTACACTCCTAGGAATTTTTTTCTCATAGTAAGGCGTATGTTTGATACTTGTAGACATTTATAGCTAGGAATACTCTCTTTCCTTGTACTGGCCTGTTTCCTATTTATATTTTCTTTGCTTCGTCCGCCGAGCGTCATTTTACTTCCAAGGTAGCAATAGTCCTTCACTGCGCCTACTAAATTGCTCCCAGTTTAAAAGCTGAATTTACTCATTCCTCTTTCCTTAATGCCTTTATTCTTCTTTATTTTACTCCCAACCACCTAACCTAACCTAACCTCATCTAATGGAATA
Organism: Schistocerca serialis cubense; assembly: GCF_023864345.2. Taxonomy (NCBI): domain Eukaryota; kingdom Metazoa; phylum Arthropoda; class Insecta; order Orthoptera; family Acrididae; genus Schistocerca; species Schistocerca serialis. The sequence goes on along the minus strand of NC_064643.1, from coordinate 727,700,793 downwards.
GCAGTTGTAATTTTTTCATACTTTCCTGAAAATCCGCTTCAGTAAATCTTATCATGTATTTCCTTTCACCCTGAATTTTAATCCCATTTTCGACGCTTCCTGTTATTGTATTCCCTTCGTAGCGTCTTCGATAACGTGGACGAACATTAGAGAAGAAACACTGCATCACTGCCTTACATACTTTTTAGACCTTTCTGTCTTCTATTGCTGTCGTTCCGTGTCGGCTCTTGTACAGGTTGTATATTACGGTACCAGATTTCCTCTATGCCGGCCGAAGTGGCCGTGCGGTTAAAGGCGCTGCAGTCTGGAACCGCAAGACCGCTACGGTCGCAGGTTCGAATCCTGCCTCGGGCATGGATGTTTGTGATGTCCTTAGGTTAGTTAGGTTTAACTAGTTCTAAGTTCTAGGGGACTAATGACCTCAGCAGTTGAGTCCCATAGTACTCAGACCCATTTGAACCATTTTTTTTCCCTCTATAACGTACACGAATGTTTCTGAGACATCAAACACCTTGCGCCTGTTTACGTTATCGATTGCTTATTCTACGTCGCCGGATCCTTGATGCCTTTATGAGGCCCGCAGCATTCTGCGCAGTAGCGTCCGCAGCGCAGCTCAGGGGCGGAAGCAGCAACCACCGCTACGGGGAGTCTGCCGACTCCCCAGCCCGCCACCAGATGACACGTGCATCGCTTATTCATCCCCCAGCGGGGGTAGTTTTCCGCAATCCTTTACTCAAGGGAAACAAGTTATTTGCTCAGGATACTCGCGCGATCTGTCAAATGGTGTGGGATTCGTCGTTGCAAATGTTGTGAATTTTTCGAAAATAAAATAAAATGAAGTGTAAAAAGTGCAAGAACTTGGTAATATGGAATCTACGTCAGTTGCACCTGTGAGAACCATGTACAGTGATGGGAAATGTACAGTTTCGAACAGTACAGTCCCACTGTTGTTAAAGAATAAGGAGTGAATTCTCGGTTAAATGCATCTGTGAGCGCTTTTAGTGTCCAATTTTAAATCCACGGTCTGTAAGGGAACAACACATAGCCATCTTCATAATATTTCTTTTAAAATCCCCTATAACCAGCCCTTCGAAATTTTCTAAGTAAGATTTCGCTTGATCTTTGGCGTTTAACAGGGGAATGTAGGTTTTCTCGGCAAATTTTACGAACAAAATTTCCTCATTTTATCAGTATTACCTTCAAAATGATAAGTCGAGAAGATTTTCTCAGGCGTCTTTCTTCAGTAGGTGACGGAATTCCTCTTACTCTCTACTGCACGGCAAACTAGTGAGTGACTATGATTATCATCTTGATATGTGAGATCCGTCTTAGACAGGACTTTTTACTCGTCTGCTGTATTATTTTCGCTACATTTATTTATGAAGCGCCGTAAAGGGCCTCCAGTAAGTATCTTCGTGCCTTAAGATACATATCACAAATGTGACAAAATATGTAGACAGTTTTACATCTAAATTTTGGTTGTGAGACTCATGTTGTCAGGTTGAAAACAACATTTGGTACACTTCTTAGCCGGCCGAAGTGGCCGTGCGGCTAAAGGCGCTGCAGTCTGGAACCGCAAGACCGCTACGGTTGCAGGTTCGAATCCTGCCTCGGGCATGGATGTTTGTGATGTCCTTAGGTTAGTTAGGTTTAACTAGTTCTAAGTTCTAGGGGACTAATGATCTCAGCAGTTGAGGCCCATAGTGCTCAGAGCCATTTGAACCATTTTTACACTTCTTACTCGGGTTTGTAACAATTATTGGTTTGACGCACCGTTCTTAACAGCTGTGTTGTGATGGAACTGTTTGCGGTTGTTCTATGTTCTATATAACCCCCCCCCCCCCCAGGACGACCTTTTATGAATATTTTAGTGAAAGCTCCAAAACGTAGTTTTTAATCTGATAACAGGCGACTCGCGCCAAATAGCAGACATACTAAATGAGGTCTGTGGCTGTTCTGCAGTTTTTACTTGTTTACACTCCTTGTTAGCTGCTACTCTGTCATAGTACACATCTGTTGTACTTCAGCAGTAATCTGTTGTAGGCAGCGAATATACACTGACCAAACAAAACGTTATGACCACTGCCCACCGAGACTTTGGATGACGCTTGGTGGCGTTGCGGACACGTGACGCGGTAAAAGGTATGTAAGCGGAGCAGACACTCTAATGAGTGTACAAGAGGGGCGTTTGAAAAGTCCGTGCAAAAATAAAAACTACTTTCGTGTTTGGGGTAAACATTTTTTTATTTTTGGACATAGTCTCCTTTTAGACATACACTTCATCCAACGCTGTTCTAATTTGTTGATCTCTTCCGAATAATAGGAACTGCCCGAGTCCTCAAAATAGCTATTAGTTGCTGCAATCACCTCCTCGTTTGAATAAAATCTTTGTCCTGCCAGCCATTTCTTCAAATTGGGGAACAAATTGTAGTCCGAGGGAGCCAAGTCTGGAGAACAGGGGAGATGTGAAACGAGTTTGAAACATATTTCCATTAATTTTGCGACCACAGCTGCTGAGGAGTGAGCTGGTGCATTGTCGTGGTGGAAAAGGACATTTTTGCGGTCCAATCACCGGTGTTTTTCTTGCAGTTCGGTTTTCAAACGGTCCAATAGCGATGAATAATATTCACCTGTAATAGTTTTACCCTGTTCCAGATAGTCGATGAGGATTATCCCTTGCGAATCCCAAAGACAGTCGCCACAACCTTTCCGGCCGAAAGAATGATCTTCGCCTTTTTTGGTGCAGATTCTCCCTTGGTAACCCATTGTTTAGCTTGTTGTTTGATCTCAGGATCAAATGGTTCAAATGGCTCTAAGCACTATGGGACTTAACATCTGAGGTCATCGGTCCCCTAGACTTAGAACTACTTAAACCTAACTAACCTAAGGACATCACACACATCCATGCCCGAGGTAGGATTCTAACCTGCGACCGTAGTAGCAGCGCGGTTCCGGACTGCTTTATGTTTAATTCACAGTGACGAAACGACGCCTAAAGTTCTGCGGATTGTTCCTGAACAGCTGCAAACCATTCTTGCAACACTTCACACGATACCGTATTTGGTCAAGGGTGAGCAATCGCGGAACCCATCATTCGAGATGCCCACAGCACCAGCAATCTCACGCACCTAAACTTTTCTGTCATCCATCACCATATCATGGATTTTATCAATGATTTCTGGAGTTGTAACCTCCACAGCCCGTCCAGAACGTTCAGCATCACTTGTGCCCATATGGCCACTTATAAACGTTTGTGCCGCGCGGGATTAGCCGAGCGGTCTGAGGCGCTGCAGTCATAGACTGTGCGGCTGGTCCCGGCGGAGGTTCGAGTCCTCCCTCGGGCATGGGTGTGTGTGTTTGTCCTTAGGGTAATTTAGGTTAAGTAGTGTGTAAGCTTAGGGACTGATGACCTTAGCAGTTAAGTCTCATAAGATTTCATGAACATTTGAACATAAACTTTTCTAATCGAACGTGCAGAGTCACCGTAATGTTTATCAAATTTCTCTTTAGTCTCCTGAGGCGTTTTGCCTTTCATAAAGTAATGTTTAATCACCACACGAAATTCTTTCTCGTTCATTTTTTGACAATCACTCGATGTCCTTGATTCACACGAATGCTAAACACAAAAGAATACACCAATACGGCTGAAACTTGGTGTGCGGTCTTTCCAAAGGTGCTACTAACTAAACGTGACCTCGATATGCGCCGGTCGTGCCATCTCTCGGACTTTGCGCGGACTTTTCAAACGACCCACGTAAATGGTGAAATCCACTGAGGTAAGTGACTGACAAAGGACAGGTTATTGTTATGCAGAAGGTGTAAACGAGTATCTCGAAAACGTCGAAACTGATCGAATGTTCACGTCCTACTGTCACTAGGCGCTAAATGGTTGGACGTCCACGACTCATCACAGAACATGGAGTTCGGAGGTTTGTGTGTTCTTAAAGAACGGTAGAAAGTGATCGGTGGCATCTATTCGCGAAAGAACGCAATACTGACGCACGCACAAGTGTTTCGGGGCACACAGTTCATCGTACATCGCTGGACGTGGAGCTCCGCAGCAGACCTCCCCTACGTTCACATGTTGACCCAACGACATCGTCAGTTACAATTGGAGTGGCCACGAAATCATAGGGAATCGACTGTCGGTCAATGGAAACGCGTCGGCTCTTCAAATGACTCATATTTTTGTTACATTCGATGGTCGTCTCCAGGAACGCCGTCATCGAGGTTAACGGCGGCTCCAAACGTGCTCCGCCCCACGGACGCAGGCTGGTGGGAGCGGAATTATACTGTGGGGGACATTCTCCTGCACTTGAATAGGACCTGTGGAAGTAATCGAAGACACGCTGACAGCTAAGAACCAACTGCGTCCCTTCACGCTCGATGTCTTCCCCGAAGCCTATGTCATCTTTCAGCAAACTGTCCGTGTCTCGGAGCCAGAATCGTGTTACAGCGTTTTGAAGAGCATTATAGTAAACTCACGTTGATGTTTCAGCGACCAAATTCACTCACGTAAATCCTATTGAATACAGAATTTGAAGCCATTTTGACTATTTTTCGACCGTGACAGTCTCGAGAAATGTGTAAATGTACCGCTACCAGTCACAAACTTTGTCAACTATTGTATTACTTATTTATTTAGCGACATGTTTCGAGGGTTAATCCTCATCTTCAGGATAAATGGCATTACAAAAACAAAGTTGTAAAGTTGCTTTTGTAATGCCATTTAGCCTGAAGATGAGGATTAACCCTCGAAACATGTCGCTAAATAAATAAGTAATAAAATAGTTGACAAAGTTTGAGACTGGTAGCGGTAATTAAAAAAAACTTTACACTTCTATTGAATCCATCTGGATAACTATCGGGCGCCATCACCGCGTACGCACTTCAGAACCCGTTATTTACGCTAATGACATGACCTGATTGTAGACATCTGAGGCCACATACTTCCACAAACCTACTAACAAACTGTCGAATCCCTGATACACAGAAACAGTGAGGTAGTTTATTCCAAAGACGGACAAACAAGCTATTAAGCAGGTTGTCGTAATTTATTGGCTCATCAGTGTGTTCTGTAATAAATGAAGGAATGGGAATCCATACCTTTCTGCGGTGAACACCGAACTGCACTGAGCACATCCGTAATATCATTAAGGCTATCCCGTTGAGCTTCTTACAACTTCAAGACCATATGAACTAAACGAAAGTCACTCATTTCATTTAATAGCTTAACAGTTTCTATGAATTGGCCAAAACTGGGCCTCCATTTAAAAACCCTGCTGGTCCATAAATAGATTAAGAATGCAAACGAATTCGTACCACTACGAAAGTGTCAAAGATCTACATGAAAAAAGTGAAGGTGTCTTACCATCAGCATAACGCAGTCACTGATAAAAATGCATAAAAGTTACGTTTCATATTAATTCAGTAGTGAAAGTGTAAGACACAGTGGGTGGAACTTACGGCTACTTAGAGCATGACACTGGGTGGTGCGTTCATCTGCAGAATACCGTTGCAATTACATGAACCGTACGCGTTAGATATTGATATCCTGCTCTGGTGGCAAGAGTCTTCCATTTTGTTCATGTAGATCACTGTCATTTTGTCATGTTACCCCGTATTTTTACTGCTATTTTGTTTACGGACATTTTGGATTTTTTAGATGATGTCCATCGATGGTCAATGCAACAAACCCGTTCACCTACTAATTAAAAAATTATTACGGTATAGCAGTAATAAAATGTTTGAGCTTTGATATTGAGTTGATTTGTTCCTCAAACATACGTTTAGGAAGGTATCTACCATCATCAGACGTGTTTAAGTGAAATTGCAAGATTAGTGCCATTAATGCATTGACTATATTTTGGAACCAAAGTTATGCGTGAAATATGCAGATGTAAATGGTCCGTCATATCGTGGTCGGAAAATGTGAGACTCGGAATTTCCCTTTATTTGTATTACGGCATTGGAAGTTTGACTGAAAATGACACTATGTCAAAGGTAATTCAATCAAGAGGCCATATTGTTCCAGCAGGAGAATTTGCGGGTGGACACCGTAGTCGTGTTGCCATGCTGAGCAGTACCTTTGCTGCACCTATCCAGAACGAAAGGAAGGGGGGGGGGGGGTTCATGAGAGGGCATACGTTTCGCTCTGCGCAAATGACAACCTACAACTCTTCAGACGATGGGAGGACAGCATGGCGGTTAGAGTATGCTGTGCCAGTTGCCGCAACAATACATAGCTAGGACAATCCAGCCATTGTACACGTGGCGTAGAACATCATCATCATCATCATTTAAGACTGATTATGCCTTTCAGCGTTCAGTCTGGAGCATAGCCCCCTTATAAAATTCCTCCATGATCCCCTATTCAGTGCTAACATTGGTGCCTCTTCTGATGTTAAACCTATTACTTCAAAATCATTCTTAACCGAATCCAGGTACCTTCTCCTTGGTCTGCCCCGACTCCTCCTACCCTCTACTGCTGAACCCATGAGTCTCTTGGGTAACCTTGCTTCTCCAATGCGTGTAACATGACCCCACCATCTAAGCCTGTTCGCCCTGACTGCTACATCTATAGAGTTCATTCCCAGTTTTTCTTTGATTTCCTCATTGTGGACACCCTCGTGTCATTGTTCCCATCTACTAGTACCTGCAATCATCCTAGCTACTTTCATATCCGTAACCTCAACCTTGTTGATAAGGTAACCTGAATCCACCCAGCTTTCGCTCCCATACAACAAAGTTGGTCGAAAGATCGAACGGTGCACACATAGCTTAGTCTTGGTACTGACTTCCTTCTTGCAGAAGAGAGTAGATCGTAGCTGAGCACTCACTGCATTAGCTTTGCTACACCTCGCTTCCAGTTCTTTCACTATGTTGCCATCCTGTGAGAATATGCATCCTAAGTACTTGAAACCGTCCACCTGTTCTAACTTTGTTCCTCCTGTTTGGAACTCAATCCTTTCATATTTTTTTCCCACTGACGTTACTTTCGTTTCTGAGACGCTAATCTTCATACCATAGTCCTTACATTTCTGATCTAGCTCTGAAATATTACTTTGCAAACTTTCAATCGTATCTGCCATCACAACTAAGTCATCCGCATATGCAAGACTGCTTATTTTGTGTTCACATATCTTAATCTCACCCAGCCAGTCTATTGTTTTCAACATATGATCCATAAATAATATGAACAACAGTGGAGACAGGTTGCAGCCTTGTCTTACTCCTGAAACTACTCTGAACCATGAACTCAATTTACCGTCAACTCTAACTGCTGCCTGACTGTCCATGTAAAGACCTTTAATTGCTTGCAAAAGTTTGCCTCCTATTCCATAATCTCGTAGAACAGACAATAACTTCCTCCTAGGAACCCGGTCATATGCCTTTTCTAGATCTATAAAGCATAGATACAATTCCCTGTTCCACTCATAACACTTCTCCATTATTTGCCGTAAGCTAAAGATCTGGTCCTGACAACTTCTAAGAGGCCTAAACCCACACTGATTTTCATCCAATTGGTCCTCAAATAATTCTCGCACTTTCCTTTCAACAATACCTGAGAAGATTTTACCCACAACGCTGATTAAAGAGATACCTCTGTAGTTGTTACAATCTTTTCTGTTTCCATGTTTAAAGATTGGTGTGATTACTGCTTTTGTCCAGTCTGATGGAGCCTGTCTCGACTCCCAGGCCATTTCAATTATCCTGTGTAGCCATTTAAGACCTGACATTCCACTATATTTGATGAGTTCCGACTTAATTTCATCCACCCCAGCTGCTTTATTGCGCTGCAATCTATTGACCATTTTCTCCACTTCCTCAAATGTGATCCTACTTCCATCATCATTCCTATCCCATTCTACCTCGAAATCTGAAACATTACTGATCGCATTTTCATCTACATTGAGCAACTCTTCAAAATATTCCCTCCATCTGCCCAAGGCATCCACAGGATTCACCAGCAGTTTTCCTGAGCTGTCCAAAATACTTGTCATTTCCTTCTTACCTCCATTTCGAAGACTGCTAATTACACTCCAGAATGGTTTTCCAGCAGCTTGACCCATAGTCTCCAACCTGTTTCCAAAGTCTTTTCAAGATTTCTTCTTGGATTCTGCAATTATCTGTTTGGCTTTGTTTCTTTCTTCAATATAACTTTCTCTGTCTAACTGAGTTCTAGTATGTAGCCATTTTTGATACGCCTTCTTTTCCTTTTACAGGCTGCCTTGACTGTGTCATTCCACCAAGCTGTTTGCTTCATCTAACCTTTACACACTACTGTTCCAAGACATTCTTTAGCCACTTCTAGTACTGTGTCCCTGTACCTTGTCCATTCCTTTTCCAATGACTATAATTGACTACACTCAACCAACTGGTACCTTTCTGAGATCGCTGTTATGTACGTGTGCCTGATTTCCTTATCCTGAAGTTTCTCCACTCTTATCCTCCTACATATGGACCTGACCTCCTGCAGTTTCGGCCTCACAATCCCAATTTCACTGCAGATTAAATAATGATCAGTGTCATCAAAGAATCCCCTGAATACACATGTGTCCCTCACAGCCTTCCTGAATTCCTGATCTGTTATTATATAGTCAATGACAGATCTGGTTCCCCTGCCTTCCCAAGTATACCGGTGAATGTTCTTATGTTTAAAAAAGGAGTTTGTGATTACTTAGCCCATACTGGCACAGAAATCCAAGAGTTGTTACCCGTTCCTGTTGGCCTCCATATGCTCTCCAAATTTACCCATAACCTCTTTCATACCCTTCTGTTCGATTTCCAATCCTGGCATTAAAATCACCCATGAGCAGAACACTGTCCTTGTCCTTTACTCTAACAACTACATCACTGAGTGCCTCATAAAAACTATCCATCCTATCTTGATCTGTCCCTTCACAATGCGAATATACTGACACAGTCCTAATTTTCTTGCTGGACACTGTCAAATCTATCCACATCAGTCGTTCGTTTGCATACCTTATTGCAACGGCGCTGGGTTCCATTTCTTTCCTGATGTAAAGCCCTACACCCCATTGTGCTATTCCTGCTTTGACTCCTGACAGGTAGACCTTGTATTCCCCCACTTCCTCTTCTTTCTCACCCCTTACCCGAATGTCACTAACAGCTAAAAAGTCCAGCCCCATCTTACTTGCAGCCTCTGCCAGCTCTACCTTCTTCCCAGACAAGCCCCCACTGATATTAATAGCTCCCCATCTCATTACCATTTGTTTTCCAAGTCGTATCTTAGGAGTCCCTGGTTTGTCAGTTAGAGGTGGGACTCCGTCACTTCCAAAGGTCCGAGAACGTGAATAAAAATTCATTCGAGCGGGACCATTGCTTCAACGTGTCCCTCGTGCTCCTTCTTTTTCTTCTCCTTCTTCTCTACTAGCGTGATTCACTGAAATGATACAGTGGTTGGACTAAAATATGCAAACACCTCGAGAAATGCTTGTTTGAAAATAAATACAGATGCTAGTCAAGCCTGCAGGTTGTGCTGCTATATCTGAACTCGAGCGGTACCAGTGCAGTGTTCTGAACACCTGTGCAGTGTCCTGAACACGTTGCATGTGTGAGTCGTGGTCAGAACACTGACCTGTGTAGTTGTGAGATGATTATGCCGGAGGTAAGTGAATTGGAACGTGGGCAAATTGTTGGTGTTCGTATCGTGAGTGCTTCCGTAACCAAGACAGACGAAGTGTTTGGTGTTTCAAGAGGCACCAAATGTAAGATTTATACAGCACATAGGGATAGCAGAAAAACACCATCGGCTAAATCACAATGCGGGCGGAAGTGTGTGTTGAATGGTCCTGACGAACAGCTATTGAAGAGGATTGTAACTCAAGATAAGAGGAAAACGGCTGCAGAAGTCACCGCAAATCTGAATGCTGCACTCGCAAACCCTGTCAGCACTAAAGCAACACGAAGGGAGATCCATAAGCAGGAAATCTGAAATTCTAAATCATCCACAAATGATGCAAATGCCCGTAACTAATATATATATATATATATATATATATATATATATATATATATACAAATGTTCGATATGTGCCCCTTTAGTGATTCGGCAGACATCAAGCCGATAATCAAGTTCCTCCCACACTCGGCGCAGCATGTCCCCATCAATGAGTTCGAAAGCATCGTTGATGCGAGCTCGCAGTTCTGGCACGTTTCTTGGTAGAGGAGGTTTAAACAATGAATCTTTCACATAACCCCACAGAAAGAAATCGCATGGGGTTAAGTCGGGAGAGCGTGGAGGCCATGACACGAATTGCTGATCATGATCTCCACCACGACCGATCCATCGGTTTTCCAATCTCCTTTTTAAGAAATGCCGAACATCATGATTGAAGTGCGGTGGAGCACCATCCTGTTGAAAGATGAAGTCGGCGCTGTCGGTCTTCAGTTGTGGCATGAGCCAATTTTCCAGCATGTCCAGATACACGTGTCCTGCAACGTTTTTTTCGCAGAAGAAAAAGGGGCTGTAAACTTTAAACCGTGAGATTGCACAAAACACGTTAACTTTTGGTGAACTGCGAATTTGCTGCACGAATGCGTGAGGATTCGCACATTGTGTCTGTTCACTTCACCATTAAGAAAAAATATTGCTTCATCACTGAAAACAAGTTTCGCACTGAACGCATCCTCTTCCATGAGCTGTTGCAACCGCGCCGAAAATACAAAGCGTTTGACTTTGTCATCGGGTGTCAGGGCTTGTAGCAACTGTAAACGGTAAGGCTTCTGCTTTAGCCTTTTCCGTAAGATTTTCTAAAGCGTCGGCTGTGGTACGTTTAGCTCCCTGCTTGCTTTATTCGTCGACTTCCGCGGACTACGCGTGAAACTTGCCCGCACGCGTTCAACCGTTTCTCCGCTCACTGCAGGCCGACCCGTTGATTTCCCCTTACAGAGGCATCCAGAAGCTTTAAACTGCGCATACCATCGCCGAATGGAGTTAGCAGTTGGTGGATCTTTGTTGAACTTCGTCCTGAAGTGTCGTTGCACTGTTATGACTGACTGATGCGAGTGCATTTCAAGCACGACATACGCTTTCTCGGCTCCTGTCGCCATTTTGTCTCACTGCGCTCTCGAGCTCTCTGGCGGCAGAAACCTGAAGTGCGGCTTCAGCCGAACAAAATTTTATGAGTTTTTCTACGCATCTGTAGTGTGTCGTGACCATATGTCAATGAATGGAGCTACAGTGAATTTATGAAATCGCTTCAATCATTTGTAATAGCCCTGTATATCTCGTGCTGTTCTTCGTGGTGATATAGTTTTACACAATTTTAAACATTCTCTTGAATCTCTTTGTAATGTAGACATTAGAATTAACCTACATTAGAATAACAAAGATTTTTTCAAGAGAAAATGAAAGGACCTTTTGGGTATGTGACAATCCTCAGATCTTCGATTAGCTTTGGCAACAGTGGAATTACTGAAATTTCTCTCGTAAGCGTTCGTTTATCGCGGTATTATGATTCAGCGTAACACGGACGATAAGAACAAAGTTCTGCAGTACGCCAGTAAGTTTTCTTCTTTTTGCTTACCTGCTGAGCATGGCTGAACTCAATCATCAGAAGGAGCGTACTACCGTTTGTAAACAGCGAAAGGCACTGCGCCCCTTCCAATCAACGTCAGTTATGCATAATCACAGAAGGAAAGAGTTATCATTCTGTCCATTGTGAAGGCCAATTTTAAGAAAAAGGGAGACTAGGAGCTGACGCACTGTCGACGACGGGGTGAATAAGAGACGTAGAGGAAGTGAACACTGGGGACGGATGAAGAAGGAATCCGGTCGTTTACATTTCCAAAGGAACCATCCCGGCATTTCCTATAATCGATTTAGGGAAAATACTTAAAACCTAAATCTGCAAAGTCTGAGAGGGATCTGAACCACTGGCCTCTCGAATGTTCGTTGTCCACAGCGTTGCATCGCCTCGTTCGGTAAAACAGATGAAAACTGTTTCACAACTCAACAGACGATTTTCAATAGCAAGTTTCATGGCGTGTCCCTCTGAAATGGATCAGATACAATCTGTTGCTCATGTTTTGCAAGAAGATGCATTGATCATTATTGATACACAACAGTGTAAGTGATTTTACAATATTTTTTTCGATATAATTATGCCTTTTGTAGGGGTTTTGTGCACTAGTGACATAGAGTTAACTTTGCACGAATATCAACGAACAATAGATACTTTTTTTAAAAGTAAGAGTATCATTTAAGTTTGTAAATTTATTTTTGCCCTTCACTTTCAGTTCTGTCATGTACAGTGGAGTTACAGCAAATATGACAGGCAGGGCGTTATTCCACGGAGCAATACACAGAAGTAAATATTGCCATCAAGTTTTCCATCTTACTGAAGTGAACAAACTTCGTCGGCGGTAAAGCTACATTTTCAGAGGGGTTATTAAAAGCAGTAATGTGTGCCGATGCTAAAAATCTGGTAACAGTCTACCCGGTTTGTTACAGACTTTATGTAATACTGTTAGAATTTGCGACCATTTTTTGTAAGTTCCGTGTTCTCTGAGTTCGATAAATTTGTGTTAACTGTTCCTTCGGCTTTTCTCATGGGTTAGAACGAGCTAATGATACGTGACAGTTGATGAACATATTGAGGTGTTCAACATAGCGTATGAATTAAGTTATACACGTTTAGATTTTTACTACACTTTACGGTAATTTAAAGAAAATAGAGTTTATGCAAAAAAGAGCACTTTAAAACACTTCACTGTTCTGGTGATATTAGCTGGATTAGCGAGGACGGTTTTTAATTAAAACAGAAACGAACATCAATTATTTGATAACACGTATCGATCCATAAAACACTGTTTTATCGGAAAGTCTATTTTGAAAAGCGTAGTAAGCCAAAATCAATTAGGTTTTTCCCTAATGATTAACGAAATGATGTTGACAATGTGTATTTATCAAACAGGCTAGAAGCAAACAAATTATTCGACACCGTGTTCACGTACTGGAGTGTCCGGTAAGCAAGCGATGTCAATCCATGTTATTCTTTCGTAATTCAACTGCGGAATTGTTTTAAAAGGTATTGAAATATATTAATTATACAATTTTTCAAGTTGTAATATGTACACCTGTACATATTAGGCATTAATTTATGACGGTTGTTACTCCCATGTAAGGTTACTCCTAGAACAACACGCTACTCACACATTACCTTCTGGGTTGATGTGGCAGCTCGACTCCAACGGACGGCGAATAGGTACGTGGCATGCAGTCGGCAAGGCTGACCCTTTCAGAAGGCTGGTCCACGTCAGAAGCGCCTGTACTGCCCGGTCGGCCTTAGACGGCTGTACTGTTGCCAGCGCACCACTCTCTCTACGAGGGCAAAAGCCAAATAAGTGCTGGCAGGGATCGATCCGAGGGCCCCTACGTAGGCGCCAACTGCTAGACCACGTGGCATACATTAAAAGTACTCGCTTTTCCTGCGTCCTTTATTAAAGCTACACTAGTTGCCAATCGGTAGCACATTTTTAAAGATGATCAAATTATATAATCATAAATGATGGATTTGGTGCTAGTCCTGTCCCGTCCAAGGTACGCTCTATCTCCTCACCTTTCGTTACCCCTGGCGTTTCTTGTTCATTGCCGGTGATGGGAATCTGCGGTTTTTCGTCCGTCTAACACGTACCAATGATTTTGTTCTGTAACTGTCTGTCACCTTATAAACTGCGGTTGTATGGAGTCGGCTTGCGCTCTATCGTTTCTCTGATGATACAATTTTATAAAAACCGTCCACGCTAATCAAGTTAATATCATCAGAACGGTGAGGTGTTTTAAAGTGCTCTTCTCTGCATAATTTCTATTTTCTTTAAATTACCACAAAGTGTAGTAAAAATCTAAACGTCTATAACGTAATTCATACGCTATGTTGAACACCTCAATATGTCCATGAACTGTCACGTATCATTAGCTCGTTCTAACTCATGAGAAAAGCCGAAAGAACAGTTAACCCAAATTTATCGAAGTCAGACAACAGGGAACTTACAAAAAATGGTCGCAAATTCTAACAGTGTTACATAAAGTCTGTAACAAACAGGTTAGTCTGTTATCACAATGTCTCAAGAATTTCACTACGACATACTAAACTAGAAACAGCGCTCAACAAGGTAAAGTGGTGCAAATGTTCAAAATCTTGAGAAAAATAGAAGAAGCTATAGGGAAAGACAAATAGTACACAATATGTACAAAGATGAAGAAGGAACAATAGGAATGAAGACGAAGAACAAAGTGTTAGGATTAAAAAATGTGTGAGACTAGAATGCAGTCTTTCCCCATACTGGGACGAATAATTTTTGTGAATAAGGATGTTGGAAATTTTGATTTAATGTTCGAGTTAAGAGCCGACTGAGTGACGGATTACTGACGTGATACCGATAGTTGGTTCAAATGGGTCTGAGCACTATGGGACTTAACTTCTGAGGTCATTAATCCCCTAGAACTTAGAACTAATTAAATCTAACTAATCTAAGGACATCAGACACATCCATGCCCGAGGCAGGGTTCGAACCTGCGACCGTAGCGGTCGCGTGGTTCCAGACTGTAGCGCCTAGAACCGCTCGGCCACCCCGGCTGGCCCGATAGGTGGGCTGGAGAGATGTGCTCATCTCCAAACTGATGAGTTCTAACTGAAGAATATATGAGAGGGGGAAGGGGCTTTTGTTCCGCAGAGATAAAACATCAGGCGTGATTGCTGAATGAGACAGTGTGGGTGGGTACCAGATCTGCCGACACAAAAGCGTACATAATTAGGAAAGTCTGGCACTTCTCTATTTTTTACCTTCTCAATGTAAATAAAGCTGAATTTAATGAATATGTTCAGTCTTTGAAATTGCTAAGCGTCTTGACGAAAAGATATGTGAGAAAAGGAGTGGACAGAAACAAAAGGTCATCAGGTTACTGCAGCCACCCATGACGGTACCCTGGCGTATTTAACTTGCAAGGAGAGCGCGCCTATTCGTCATCACTGATTTCAACCAGATTTATGGTTGACCCCCTCCCCATACAGGGCTTCGCCAGAAATGGAAGTGACAGTTGTTGGAGGTGCAGATCGCCAAGCGTTCAGGAAAATATGGCAGTTCTGGAGCGGATTAGGCGAGGCACGGACCATTTATGTTAGCGTTCTTTCTAGGCAGCGGTTGGTTCAGAACGATAATTCGAAGTTCGTGGGCTCGAGTCTCCCTGCGGAAACTTTTTACTTTCTCTTTTTCCTTTACTTACACTGGAAGTAAATAGAAATAATTCTTAACATATTGTTTTTGTTAATAATTTCATAAAAGGTATGAAAAGGGAAGGCAAAGGCAAATTTGGAATTGCAAATAAATTTCCAGGAAAGGATTGTACTTACAGCGACCACGAGGGCTCTGCAAATAACTTTCGAAGAAGGGATTGTAATTAAAGGGTATAGGACATCGTAAACCGTTAGTTTCACTTTGACATTCGAGCGGTGTTATGTGTGTTTTGCTGCCAAACTGTGCTATGGGAGAGAAACTTTTACAAATGTAAACCAAGTCTGTTTTTCTGTAAAAGCTTTAAAACAACCAAGTCATTTTAAAAATGCAGCGTTTATAACGTGTGCAAGGTGCCGAGAAAAATACTGCTTCTACTATTTTTACGATTAACACCACAAAGTGTAAACCATCAACTGTAAAACAATAAAGGGATCTAATTTTGTTTACGGAGTTCTCGTGTACGCCTTGCAATCCTTTCCCGGAAATTTATGTGCTGAGTCATGGTGGATGCTAGTCATGGACTGTGTGGCTGGTCCCGGCGGAGGTTCGAGTCCTCCCTCGGGCATGGGTGTGTGTGTTTGTCCTTAGGATAATTTAGGTTAAGTAGTGTGTAAGCTTAGGGACTGATGACCTTCGCAGTTACGTCCCATAAGATTTCACACAACAACAACATGGTGGATGCTGTAAGTACAGTCCTTTCTTGGAAATTTATTTGCAATTTCAAATTTTCATCTGTCTTTTCTTTTACATCTACACCTACATCTGTAGTGGATGGCGGAGCGTACATCCCAATGTACCGGTTATTAGGGCTTTTCCCCGTTTCATTCACATATAGGGCGCAGGAAGAATGACTATTTAACTGCCTCTGTGCGTGCTGTAATTAATCTAATATTATCCTTAGATTCTTATGGGAGCGATATGTAGGGGTTTATGAGGGTTGGAACTTAAGTAGTGGCAACTATTTATTCACAACCGATAGAAAAGAGTTGCATGTTTGCAAGTCACAAGGAATTAAATCGTATTACTGTTCGTTTTTGGAGTATCACCTGCGACTAGCTTTGCGAAAGAAGCGGCGACGCTTTCTGCGCAACCCACCCATAACTTTGCACGACAATACGCGGGCGCATACAGCGTTAAGCTGTGGATGCTCTGTTCGGTCGATGGGACTGGGAAGTACTGTACCATCCACCATACTCCCCGGACTTAAGTCTTTGTGACTTTGATCTGATACCGAAGATGAAGGAACCACTTCGTGGCATTCGCTTCAGAACTGTTCCTGAGATTCGACAGGCAGTAGGTCGCTCCATTCACACCATCAATAGAACAGGTATACTACGCTTTCCACATCGCTGGCAACGGGTTCTACACAACGCTGGTAACTACTTTGAAGGACAGTAAAACGTGCAAACATATAACTCTTTTGTATCAGTTGTGAATATATAGTTGCCCCTATTTAAGTTCCATCCCTCATATATTCATAGAGTCATCATTTAAAGCCGGCTCTTGAAACGTTTTCAGTAGACTTTCCTGGGATATTTCGTGGCAGATTAAAACTGTGTGCCTGGCCGAGACTCGAACTCGGGACCTTTGCCTGACGCGGGCAAGTGCTCTACCACCTGAGCTACTCAAGCACGACTCACTCCCTGTGCTCACAGCTTCACTTCTGCCATTACCTCGTCTCCCACCTCCCAAAGCTGTGAGGACGAGGCGTGAGTCGTGCTTGGCTAGCTCAGATGGTAGAGCAGTTGTCCGCAAAAGGCAAAGGTTCCGAGTTCGGGTCTCGGTCAAGACCGCAGTTTTAATCTGCCAGAGTGAAAATCCCATTCTTTCCTGAGATAGTTTCCGTCTGTCTTCAAGAGTATGGATTTCAGTTCTTTCAACAT
This sequence comes from Schistocerca serialis cubense, assembly GCF_023864345.2. Classification (NCBI taxonomy): domain Eukaryota; kingdom Metazoa; phylum Arthropoda; class Insecta; order Orthoptera; family Acrididae; genus Schistocerca; species Schistocerca serialis. The sequence goes on along the minus strand of NC_064643.1, from coordinate 727,683,649 downwards.
ATCAATGATACCTATTATGAAGATATTAGCAAACACAATATACTGAACAATATTTCAGTTTATTTGTAGCGTAAGTAACGCAAAAATTGAACAAAAAAGGGTGTGAATGGGGACTCGACGCCACGACTCTCGGATCACCGTTCTGCACTCTTTCTGCTACGTCGACAACGTTCTGGAAACTTAACTCACATAAATGACTCGTGCCTCACCCGACCTGCGCCAAAAACTCTGTTTTTTCTAAGTCTTGGACACCTGTAGTTGCCCACTTTTTTCATTTCCATTTGTAGGCAAGTCCTATATATGTCATAGTGTTGGACGGAATCGGTGATGATGAGTCGGGGCGGTCTCCTTGTGAGGCGTTTGAAATGTGAATTGTTTGAACATCCAACCCACCTAGCAGATTCGACAGCTCCTGACATCTAAGAGGACTCTGTGGTTGAAGAACATGCTGAGGCCTTCCAGACACGGTCTGTGATGTCTGGAAGAGCGCCCGTGGACCCTTGCTCACGAGTTTTGGCCGTCGCCGCTCCGTGCGTGCGCTTCGCCGATGCTATCGTCTGGTCCTGTTTATAAGCAGCGCAAACTCAATTAACTTTCCATCGATAACACGGCTTTTCCGTCACGATTGAAACGCCTTTCGGGGCGGCGAACAAGGCACGAAAAATCAGCAACTCCCGCAGTGAAAATGGCGCCTACCCGTCCGTGAAATCGTATTTGACATGCTCGTCACGACACTTGAATTGTCTCCGTTGGAGAGATAACTTTAACAAACGCTCGAACGTGGGAAAGATAATCAAAGTTTAAGCCTTTGTATTCTTAAGAGTGTGGACGTAGCATCTAAGTGGTCATGTCATGAAGTTAATAATCCGTTTTGGTCGAAGAATTTTTACTCTATTTGGCGGTTGGGGAGAACAGGGGCGAAGTGCAGGCTTCAGTGAAATACGAATAACTGACGTTTCTGAGAATGCTCTGGCTGATGGTATAATTCTGTGTGTTCTTGTATTTAGCCGAACGTCCATCGCTAGGCATAATGAAAGAATTATTATCATTAACTTATTTATTTATTAAATAAACAATAAAAATTCGTAACCGCTTTCAACATTAATTTGCAGTCACACGCTGCAACACTGGATCTGAAGAAGCTTGACGACTACAGTCGAAACTGTTATTTGTTTTAAACATGGCTGCTTGGTTCAGTGACCGTTTATAAATTAAAATTGAAACAAATGAGCCCTCGGTCACAATTTTTTAATCTTATTAACCAGGTTTCAACATGTTATAGACTTAGAAGTGTTGCAACCTGTCGCTGTACAGGTATGAGCAGCCCTTAGAGGCTCGCCTTCACCTGTTACTTTTAAATATTTTGTGACTAAAGCCCTTCTGGCCTGTTATTTATTTTATACGTGACATGTAAGTACTGTCTCTGTCTTGTATTGTTAGTCAGTACTTACACTTTAAATATAAAAATATTTTCCCATATATTTGTAATTATGTTATAGACCACATTAAATGTCTAAATTCTGATGAAGGCACTCTTAGAAATGTTGAAACCTGGTTAATAAGACTAAAAAATTGTGACCGTGGGCTCATTTGTTTCAATTTTAATGTATTACTCGTATATTATTTATTATTATATTTTTATGTTATTTGTTTGACTGAAACTTGCGATTGTCGTCCGGTTACCAAAAATAAATGTAAGTTCTGCCAGAATCCGTGAATCACAGAGGGACATAGGAGGCGGTGTACATGTCTTCGTATATAATAGCCCCTTATGAAGAAATGCTCCCAGAAAGGATATTACAGTCCGGTTCTCCCTTAATCTACTCAACCTTGGGATGGAGTGCGATCTTTTTAAAACTCCGTGTTCCCATTGTTGACTTTTTCCCAGTACTGCAATTAACGTGCTTCATAATTTTTAGCGTGCATCTGTAGTGCTCACACTTTATAAGCAGTCAACTTCCTTTTTACCTTCATAGTAGCCTGTTTTGTTTGATAGGCATCGCCTGGACATATGTCTGGAGAGAACTTCAAAAGTGGAGCCCACATAAGTAATGAAACCATCATAGTGTAGTATGACTAAAATAATTTATACCATACATTTCAGAGCGCCACAAGTAAGACCCAGGAAAAGAGGGAATGTTGTGTTGATATCATGAATTTAGTTTCGTACTTACATCTTGGAGCTATGGCCTTCTGGTAATGACTTTTGCGTGTGAGATGATCCCTTGTAGCCGCAGCTGAAACACAAAGAGGCAGGGTTAGGTGACAGGGAAGACTGAATAGCATAGTATGTACAGGTATATATACTGAAGGAAAAAAAAAATCGTAATTAACTAAGGTAGAGTAATGAAATTTCGGGTTACTTTTGCCTAGGTAACATATTTAAGTGATAAAGATCGCAAAAGCACAGGTTAATGTAAGTGTGAGGTAAGCCATTGCAAACGTGAAATGTTGGTACATCAATAACCGGTGCAACAGACAGAATATTGAATGAAAGCAAGCAAACGTGCACATATTGTGTTGTACAGTTGTCGGATGTCAGTTTGTGGGGTCGAGTTCCGTGCTTGTTGTACTTCGTCGGTCAATATAGGCACAGTTAATGCTGTTTGTGGATGATGCCGGACTTGTCATCCGATGATGTCCCACATGTGCTCGACTGGAGCAGATCTGGTGACTGAGCAGGCATAAGGACATTGTAGGGAAGCAGCCTACTCACACCATAGTAAATTCACATCAGTCTTTCCATTGTGTGCCAGCCAGTCCGCTGTAACTAGCTCTGACGTCATAAATATTGCGCAATACTTTAAAAATTAAGCAAATAACCTGAAACGGTTCTAGCATGTCAGGAGTAATATTAAATTAATATGTGTTCAATATCAGTTCGATAACTTTAGCCATTTTCGAAATTTGGACGTTTTTCTGTAAAAATCATTGGCACAACAGAAAAGAGCTAGAGACTTCAAAATTTATAATTAGATTCCTTTTTCATAAATATGTAATAGAAACAGTCTTCTGGATCTCACAAATTAAGATTTTAATTGAAATTCATGATTTTCTGGTTTTTGTCTTAAAAATTAAGGAAGCAGGATAGATTAAGTAGGCTAATAAATAAGGCTAGGATGTTTATATTTAAGTATAATGTAGATCCGCTATAACCATAAAGATGTGAGAAGTTTCATTTGAATACCTATAAAACTATAGCGATAGCGTATCTCCAAAGGGCAAGTTCAGAGCTCGTCTACTGCGTGCAGTGTAAGTAAATTAATTCTCTCGCCCGAAATATTTAACTTAGCCACGTCAAACTTTTATTATGATTACTTACCTGTGTGTTGAATGCACATTTAAATTGAGAGCTTCATCGGCCATCAGCAAAAGAAGCTATGATTTATTCAATAATTTAATGTGGTGCATTACTAGCCCAGCGGCTAGTCGGGAGAGCCGATTTGATCAGGCGTTCCCTTAGCTTTCCGCACCGCGGCTTTATATATAAGAACGCTGCGCGAGAAAGCAAGGCCCCAGTTCTCTCCAGACGCTGAATAGCACGCCATCTGTGTCGGGAGTCGCGTCGCGTCGGTATCATTGCTACAAACAGCCTCGGATGCCGTATTAAGTTACTCGGGATACGCGTAACCATGAAATCATTTTCGAATGAAGCGTTAATTCTGGGATGACTTTAATTATCTATCTTCAGTTTGCGTATTGTCGTATTTTCACGTGCCGCCGCGGGACAAACATTCTACCATTATTTAGTGTGGCGTTTGATGAACATTATCATCAAATTATGGCGAGCATTCACTTAAACATTTAATTTGAACAGTTATAGTTGCATCAGCGCGTTAGACTCTGAACTGCTCTGTTAGATTGTGTGGATTCTTTTGTTTTCATCTGTGACTTTCAGAATACAGGACGTTTTTTCACGACTGTTTTTGATTATAAATCCCAGACAATCTCCTAATTCCTCAGAGCTATAAGCTGTAACTATAAGTGTATTCTCAGATGAAGTGGGCACTAGGAATTCTAATTACAGGCTTCACGTTTTGCTAATCACTTTCTGGTTGCCAATATTGTAGTTAGAGAGCCAGTGTTGAGAACGGTGAAAGACAGCATAAATAACATTCTAAATAATAGGAACTGGTTTTACATTCAACATTCAAACATTTAAACAACAGTAAATTTTCTAACCGCCGCCCCACAACATGTGGAATCCCTGCAGAGCATGTTGGGTTGCAATAGCGGTATGTGGGCTAGTATTAACCTGTTGCAAAAAACATCCTGTAATGCTGTTCATGAATGGCAATCACAACAGGTCGAATCATCAGAGTGGTGTACAAATTTGCAGTGAGGGTGCGTGGGACTACCAAGAGGGTGCTCCTTGTGTCACACGAAATCGCACCCCGCACCATAACTCCAGGTGTAGGTTCAGTGTGTCTAGCACACAGACAGATTGGTTGCAGGCGCTCAACTGGCTTCCTTCTAACCAACACACGGCCATCACTGGCACCGAGGCAGAACCAGCTTTCATCAGAAACACAACAGACCTCCACTCTGCCCTCCAACGAGCTCTCGCTTGACCCCACTGAAGTCGCATGTGCCTGTGGTTTAGGGTCAGTGGAACGCACGCTGCAGGGCGCCTGGCTTGGAGCTGTCCTCGAGTAACCGATTTGTAACAGTTCGTTGTGTCGCTGTGGCGCCACCTGCTGCTCAAATTGTTGCTGCAGATGCAGTACGATGCGCCAGAGCTGTATGCCGAACACTATAGTCTTCTCTGTTGGTAGTGCCACGTCGCCATCTAGAGCCCGCTTTCCTTGCCACCGTACATTATCGTGACTATCGCTGCCAGCAATCGAGTACAGTGGCTACATTCCTGCCACGTTTTTCCTCAGTATAGCAGAACGAACATTCCACTTCTCGTAGCCCTATTACACGACCTCGTCCAAACTCAGTGAGGTGTCGGCAATGATGTCTTTGTCGCCTGGAACGTATTCTTTACTAACATCGACACACCTCGTCCAATCTCAAAGGTAATTAACGCTCACTACCGTTACAGCATGTACGAGGTGCATTCAAGTTCTAAGGCCTCCGATTTTTTTTTTCTAATTAACTACTCACCCGAAATCGATGAAACTGGCGTTACTTCTCGACGTAATCGCTCTGCAGACGTGCACATTTTTCACAACGTTGACGCCATGATTCCATGGCAGCGGCGAAGGCTTCTTTAGGAGTCTGTTTTGACCACTGGAAAATCGTTGAGGCAACAGCAGCACGGCTGCTGAATGTGCGGCCACGGAGAGTGTCTTTCACTGTTGGTAAAAGCCAAAAGTCACTAGGAGCCAGGTCAGGTGAATAGGGAGCATGAGGAATCACTTCAAAGTTGTTATCACGAAGAAACTGTTGCGTAACGTTAGCTCGATATGCGGGTGCGTTGTCTTGGTGAAACAGCACACGCGCAGCCCTTCCCGGACGTTTTTGTTGCAGTGCAGGAAGGAATTTGTTCTTCAAAACATTTTCGTAGGATGCACCTGTTACCGTAGTGCCCTTTGGAATGCAATGGGTAAGGATTACGCCCTCGCTGTCCCAGAACATAGACACCATCATTTTTTCAGCACTGGCGGTTACCCGAAATTTTTTTGGTGGCAGTGAATCTGCGTGCTTCCATTGAGCTGACTGGCGCTTTGTTTGTGGATTGAAAAATGGCATCCACGTCTCATCCATTGTCACAACCGACGAAAAGAAAGTCCCACTCATGCTGTCGTTGCGCGTCAACATTGGTTGGCAATGTGCCACACGGGTAGCCGTGTGGTCGTCCGTCAGCGTTCGTGGCACCCACCTGGATGACACTTTTCAGGTCGTCATGCAGGATTGTGTGCACAGAACCCACAGAAATGCCAACTCTGGAGGCGATCTGTTCAACAGTCATTTGGCGATCCCCCAAAACAATTCTCTCCACTTTCTCAATCATGTCGTCAGACCGGCTTGTGCGAGCCCGAGGTTGTTTCGGTTTGTTGTCACACGATGTTCTGCCTTCATTAAACTATCGCACCCACGAACGCACTTTCGACACATCCATAACTCCATCACCACGTGTCTCCTTCAACTGTCGATGAATTTCAATTGGTTTCACACCACGCAAAATCAGAAAACGAATGATTGCACGCTGTTCAAGTAAGGAAATCGTCGCCATTTTAAGTATTTAAAGCAGTTCTCATTCTCGCCGCTGGCGGTAAAATTCCAGCTGCCGTACGGTGCTGCCATCTCTGGGGCGTATTGACAATGAACGCGGCTTCATTTTAAAACTATGCGCATGTTTCTATCTCTTTCCAGTCCGGAGAAAAAAATCGGAGGCCTTAGAACTTGAATACACCTCTTATTTGAAGCAAAAATGATTTCTGTCCTCATAGTGTCCCTACTAGCACCACTCTCATGCGACTGGCGCGAAATTTGAATAGACGCCATCTTTCAGATGTCCTCCTCCGTAGCCCAGCGGTAGCGTTACCGCCTACTACGCAACGGGGCCCGGGTTCGATTCCCGGCAGAGGACTGGGTGTTGTGTGTCCTTCATCATCACTGAAACGCAAGTTGCCGAAGTGGCGTCAACTAAAAAGGCTTGCTATATGGCGGCCGAACCCCGAACGGGAAATACCGGTCATACGATCATTCCATTTTGTTAATCTTTCAGATGCAGAAACACATCTAACAGCTTTCGTTTATATCGCGATATTTTCTTTTCCGTCAGTGTATTTTCGGTATCTTTGAAAGTTGTCTGCTGTTAGACACCGTCTATGTCATGTATTCGAGCACGAAAGGCACTTTTCTGTGTCAAAGAACACCAGACACTTACCCGTCTACTAGCGTAGCTTATCTTTAGACGGGAACTGCAAGGCGTTTCCTAAGCAAGTCGACTAAACTCTGAGGTAAATCAGCCAATAGAAATACTTGCCGGGCAGAACTGGCTAGCGAGGGCCACGGATTCACTGGACAAGGCGATACACACTGTTCTTCTGCTCGATGCTGCGAGAACGTGCCGATCTGTTTAGGATACACGCTTTGTCTTGCGGTAAAGAAATTGGTACGTTGAAGCGACGTCGTTCTTGAATGTGATGAAATGGCTGCCTGCATGCAGTGCCTTTGCGTACTGCTGCTCTCTGCAACATCGGATTTATTTACGCGAGATACTTTGTAGTCGTATACAATGCGGCCAATATTAGTCCTTTGTTCGAATTCACAAGTTCGATAAAATACGTGGAAGTCAATATGCAACTTGCATTCAGTCATCTGGGCTTACAAGTCAATTATCTCGTTGCTTTTGCACTCATTAAATAATACCACGGGCGTTAACATGAACATAGGGTGAAGTTCCTTGTGTTTTGTATATGTGTGGTCATCTAAAGTCTCGCGATCCGTTCAGAGGCACTTAAATGTGGAATATGAGATTTTGTACTCCGTTTATGAACATTATATATTCAGTATCCACATAACTTGATATTCTTACACAATAATTTTTCACTCCTTTGATCTGTATTCAAATCTTTACACTTGTTTACTGGAACTGCATTACACTTTCACTATATTTCACACACACACACACACACACACACACACACACACACACACACATACACACAGAGTAAACTTTCTTCAGCAGTGAAGGTATTTTCTTATTTTTAATGAAAGTTTGCGCTAACCAGATAAGTTCGTGTCGCAGTGGAACTTCAAAATACGTAGTTACAGCGATGGAGACTTCGATAGTTTGCTATCACCCTGGCTCAAATCTTTTCAGTTTACTGGGTGTTGCAAACACGAACGCACAGCACGAATTACAGCTATACGGTGTAAACTAAAGACACAGATAATGAGTTGCTACATGAGATCTGCTGTAAAGTTTGGTGTAGATTATGTTGAACCCCACTAACTATTCTATTGTGCTATGTGAAAATACCTTTACAAAATATAAAACACAGTTAATGGTTCAAATGGCTCTGGGCACTATGGGACATAACTTCTGAGGTCATCAGTCCCCAAGACCTTAGAACTACTTAAACCTAACTATCCTAAGGACATCACACACATCCATGTCGGAGGCAGGATTCGAACCTGCAACCGTAGCAGCAGCGCGGTTCCGGACCGAAGTGCCTAGAACCACTCAGCCACAGCGGCCGGCTAAAATTATTGTTTCAATTAAATTTTTGCACAGCACATGTCTATCTAGTGATAGAAAGCTAACTATACTTCAACAGTTTTGAAACATCAAAACAGTCACAATAAAAAAGTAACAAACTTTTAAACATCTTTGGTTCAATCTTTTATGTGAGTACATTCCTTGATAACCAACAACTCCATGTATGGGTTTGAAAATTAATTATTTTTTCAAAACTCAAAAATTCAAAAGTGATGAAAAAATTTTGTTTAGCAAATTGTAATTACCTACTGAATTCGCCATGTCAAGATAAGTTGTAAGTAGGCTGTTTAGGTTTCTGTGTTGGTAACGCCAAACAGCGCTCTGAATTGAAATCGCTGACTGCGCTGTGTGCAGTCTGTGGCTGGATGGACTCATTGTTGGAAGTTATTCGCCAGTGTAGTGTTGGGCAGTTGGGTGTGAACAACGCGTAGGGTTGGGCGGTTATAGGTGAGCTGCCAGGAGTGATGGATGGGGGGAGAGAAATCCCAGAGTTTTGAGATGTTAATATGAGCGGACGATCTGGACGTGTGTCCGTCAGAAAAAGGAAATCTGTTAAACTGGATGTCAAGAATTTATATATTTGGAACATTATTAAGGTAAATACATTGTTTGTTCTGTACCAAAATCTATCATTTGCTAAATATATGCCTATCAGTAGTTAGTGCCTTCAGTAGTTAGTAGTTAGAATCTTTTATTTAGCTGGCAGTATTGGCGCTCGCTGTATTGCAGTAGTTCGAGTAACGAAGATTTTTGTGAGGTAAGTGAGTCATGAAAGGTATAGGTTATTGTTAGTCAGGGCCATTCGTTTGTAGGGATTTTTGAAAGTCAGAATGCGTTGCGCTAAAAATATTGTGTGTCAGTTTAGTGATGATCAGAATAAGTAAAGAGAAAACTGTTTGAGTACGTCGAGTTTTGCTCAGCTGTATGAAAATCAAATAACGTAGAAGTTCTACCAGGTCAGTCATTCTTTACATTCAAAGGAGAAGTTTCAAAGTTATGAAACAAATTTTCACACCCTGCAATTTTTTACGACCGGGTTGAAACTTCAACGGTACCTTCTCTTAAGGTCTATGTTTGGTACTAGTAGACTTCTCTTGGCCGGGAATTAACGCACTCAAATTTGAGTAAAGAACAAACAAAATGCTTTTAAGATTCAAATTCACAGTAACAAATTGGGTGTGCGCGCTAGTTTTAGGGTAGCCAAAACATTCGCGAAACTGACCGACCATTTACTGACAGCGGAGTAGTAACATAATGTGCTGTAGTTACGCCTGAGGAGATGCGTCCAGATAACAAAAGAAAAAAGAACTGAAGATATCTGTCTAACCCCAAGAACGTGCTCCCGTCACACTGAAGATATGGGCAATAATTTGTGTAATTTTAGGAAAAGGAGCTTTTATTTAAATGGTTCTCTTTAACTATCGATGAAAGTGATGTTCCTGATACTCCACAGCCACTACTATTTGATCGTGGAACTGATAACAACTTTAATGTGTCTGAGGACCTTCTACATCTACATCTACATTTATACTCCGCAAGCCACCCAACGGTGTGTGGCGGAGGGCACTTTACGTGCCACTGTCATTACCTCCCTTTCCTGTTCCAGTCGCGTGTGGTTCGCGGGAAGAACGACTGTCTGAAAGCCTCCGTGCGCGCTCGAATCTCTCTACTTTTACATTCGTGATCTCCTCGGGAGGTATAAGTAGGGGGAAGCAATATATTCGATACCTCATCCAGAAACGCACCCTCTCGAAACCTGGCGAACAAGCTACACCGCGATGCAGAGCGCCTCTCTTGCAGAGTCTGCCACTTGAGTTTGCTAAACATCTCCGTAACGCTATCACGGTTACCAAATAACTCTGTGACGAAACGCGCCGCTCTTCTTTGGATCTTCTCTATCTCCTCCGTCAACCCGATCTGGTACGGATCCCACACTGATGAGCAATACTCAAGTATAGGTCGAACGAGTGTTCTGTAAGCCACCTCCTTTGTTGATGGACTACATTTTCTAAGGACTCTCCCAATGAATCTCAACCTGGTACCCGCCTTACCAACAATTAATTTTATATGATCATTCCACTTCAAATCGTTTCGCACGCATACTCCCAGATATTTCACAGAAGTAACTGCTACCAGTGTTTGTTCCGCTATCATATAATCATACAATAAAGGATCCTTCTTTCTACGTATTCGCAATACATAACATTTGTCTATGTTAAGGGTCAGTTGCCACTCCCTGCATCAAGTGCCTATCCGCTGCAGATCTTCCTGCATTTCGCTACAATTTTCTAATGCTGCAACTTCTCTGTATACTACAGCATCATCCGCGAAAAGCCGCATGGGACTTCCGACACTATCTACTAGGTCATTTATATATATTGTGAAAAGCAATGGTCCCATAACACTCCCCTGTGGCACGCCAGAGGTTACTTTAACGTCTGTAGACGTCTCTCCATTGATAACAACATGCTGTGTTCCGTTTGCTAAAAATTCTTCAATCCAGCCACACAGCTGGTCTGATATTCCGTAGGCTCTTACTTTGTCAATCAGGCGACAGTGCGGAACTGTATCGAACGCCTTCCGGAAGTCAAGAAAACTAGCATCTACCTGGGAGCCTGTATCTAATATTTTCTGGGTCTTATGAACAAATAAAGCGAGTTGGGTCTCACACGATCGCTGTTTCCGGAATCCATGTTGATTCCTACATAGTAGATTCTGGGTTTCCAAAAACGACATGATACGCGAGCAAAAAACTTGTTCTAAAATTCTACAACAGATCGACGTCAGAGATATAGGTCTATAGTTTTGCGCATCTGCTCGACGACCCTTCTTGAAGACTGGGACTACCTGTGCTCTTTTCCAATCATTTAGAACCTTCCGTTCCTCTAGAGACTTGCGGTACGTCAGTGAACAAAACAAAGGTCTGAAGGTTGGAATTGAAACTAAACTGACAAATATAGGTTGCGATATCCCATTATTTTTCCACTGTATTGTTCGCCAAGAAGCGATATGCTGCAAAGTTCTTGCACGGAAAGAAGTAATGGACATCGTGAAAGGCACTATAAAGTTCATCTGAGAAAATGAATTGATACATCGCCTATTTCTGTCAGATATGGAAGCAGATCACCGAGACGTAGACATCCTGCATTATTATCAAGTAAAATGGTTAAGGAGAGGGGCAGTACTGAAAAGATGCCGTTCCACTCCTATAGTGCGATGCACTTGTTATCCCTGTCGCAATTCGTATTCTCTTTTGACTATACACCATTCTTGTTGTGCAACGGTCGTAATGTGGAACGGCTTGTGTCTCTTTTTGAAGTCCCGTGCTATGAACCAGGCATGCTCAAAAACCAAGCCTCCCTTCCCTTCTATTTTCTCAATGAGCTATTAATCATGCTCAGATTGCGAGGTATCGTCTCCGTCCCACTACAGTGCGATTATTCACGGCAAGGGACTACAAGTAAATAGAGTAGAAGGAATTAGTGTTGGCGCTTATCGGTGAAACAACCGATTTTCGGTTATTCCAGTTTTTCCAGCACCAGTTTTACCTGACTATTAAAACAACTCAAAATAACCGGTTTCGAAATAACCGATTTTCGGTTTTTTTTTATTCCTGTTATTTCCTGTTGCAAACGTACAAATCGAACAAATTTCTCTCCCTCAGTTTCAAGGTACATAGAATCAAAATATCAAATCAAGTCCACCATTCACTGCTTTTCTCGAAAAGTGATAAGTGGTTGATTACTACAAAAAAATTCGCCAGTATTTTCCTGTAGATTCGAATTATTATAACCCCGCTCAAAAATCATGTTGTAGTAAACAGCACTATTTGGGTGTTACGAATAGTCAGCGATAAAGGGTGAAAACTGAGCCTGAAAAACAAAAAAATAGTGTTAATTTGTCTATTTTCAAGGACTACAAGCAGGTAAAGGCATTTTATGCTGACACAGACAGCACATCAGCTACTTTCTTATTTTATTGTAAACTATGAATGAATTATTGAGTTTCAAGTTTTCTGCTCGTATGATGTCGCAAGTTTGTTGCGGCTCCTCCCGTTTTTAATTTTTTAAAGGAAATGGAGCATTATACTTCACTGATACAAATGGCTCTGAGCACTATGGGAGTTAACTTCTGAGGTCATCAGTCCCCTAGAACTTAGAACTACTTAAACCTAACTAACCTAAGGACATCACACACATCCATGCCCGAGGGAGGATTCGAACCTGCGACCGTAGCGGTCGCGTGGTTCCAGACTGGAGTGCCTAGAACCCTCTCGGCCACTTCACTGATACGACACTTCGTAAAATACTTCCTGACTATAGATGGCGCCACTGTGTAATATAACTGATGTCCGACGACGTCATCGAGAAACTACTGTATAGACAAAATGCTCATGTCTTGCACACCGCATGTACACGCGATCTATAGGCAACAGTTACAGTATTGTGCCAGCAACGCTGTACCAGTTCTTAAGCCATGTGTCTGTTGGTCGTTTCTGTCAGCATTCTTCTTTCGCTTACGCCATAGTCCCGTAGCGCTCACAGGTTCGGCGTGGTTACAACGGATTTGGCAATTGTAAGGGGTCCGTAGGCCCTTACTATACCTTTGTACCCGGCACAGGTCGATAGGCCGAACCATCGATTGAGACGTGTTGCGAGAGCGAGTGTCGAGATGCGCCAGAGTGGTTGGCGGGAATGGTGTGTGTGGAGGCCATTATTGGAATACAGGGTTTTTAACCGAGGAGGGTGTCACCATGGCCGTGGTTAGACCCCTAAATAATAAGTAAATACTGGGAAAATGATGAAGTATCTTTGTAAAAGTGACCAGCTTCGTTACTAGTGCCTATATTTAGTTTCGCGTCTACCGCGCCGGCCTAACCTTGGATTGCAGTGTTCGATGCAGTGATGGATTAGCGTGTGACGATAATGGGAAATGAAGAAAGCCTGTGCTGAGATTAGATGTATGACGAAGGCAGTGGCTGTCTCCTTTTTGTGTTTTGAGAAGAATATAAGGTCGTATCAGTAAAACTGTGTTGGTGTTCCTTATTACCATACATTCAGTATTATAGTATTTAACAGGACGAACTGGAAAGTAACAACTTCCATAGCAGTCAATTCCGATTACTAGCCCCATTAGGTCCACGGTCATGTTAATAATAAATATTGGGCTGCTATTCGATCAGATCAGGTCGGGGTAAAAAACGGAGGTGTTCCACAATGTTAGTGTTAGGGATGGCCAGATGACCTTCCTGCCGCCACCCTGTACCCTCCAGGACGGAATCAGTGTACCCCAACTGTCTGCGTCTAGTGTAAAGCCTGAAATAGTGCTGACGTGTTTCAAATGTCTGCGACGCGTGTAACTGAGGCGGAACGTGGGGACCAGCCCGATATTCACCTAGCGGGATGTGGAGAACCGCCTAAAAACCACATCCAGGCTGGCCGGCACACCGGCCCTCGTCGTTAATCCGCCGGGCAGATTCGATCCGCGGCCGGCGCGCCTACCCGACTCCAGGAAGCAGCGAGCGAGCGCGCTCCGCTACCCTGGCTTGTCGTTGGTCGTTTCTGTCAGTATAATTATTAAAATAGCACTGATCGCTTATAGCTTCTTCTACTACAACGTAATACTTTAAGGCTCTGAGCATTATGCGACTTAACTTCTGAGGTCATCAGTCGCCTAGAACTTAGAACTAATTAAACCTAACTAACCTAAGGACATCACACACATCCATGCCCGAAGCAGGATTCGAACCTGTGACTGTAGCGGTCGCTCGGCTCGAGACTGTAGCTCCTAGAACCGCACGGCCACTCCGGCCGGCAATACTGTAAGGCAATCGAAATTTTGCGAATAAAAGTTACTCGTTTCTTAAAAAAGGTTTATTTAAAGACCAAAAATTTTACCGCTGTTGCCGTGGCTAATTGATATTTCGGTTCTTTTACCGAGTTGGTAATAACCTGTCATAACCGAGTCCAAACAAATACCGAAAAACACCGTTTATTCCGAAGGGAAATATAGGTATTGGTTTTCCCAGTCGCTAGCAGGAGTAGGCTCCATCCAGGTGCTCGGTGCACGTGCCGCGTTGTCGACGGCAGCGCCGGGAGCGAGATGTGTGGAGCCGGCAATTAGCTGCCGGGAGTGGAGGGGGGCTCACGAATGGCGATTGGGAAGGGGGGGGGGGGGGGTGAAGGGACGCCCGGTAGCTGCGGACAGCGGACAGCAGACAGCAACAGCAGACGCCAGACAGCAGCCGGCAGGACGCCCAATTACACGCGGACAGCCGTGCGCCTGCGCTGAATAATGCATCGCGACATCGCCTCATTCCGCATTCCGCGCGCGCCGCTGGCCAAATTGCGGAGGCCGTCCCCGTGTGCTCTGGTCCGGTGTGGGCTGGCAGACGGTGGCCAGGGTCGCAGGCGGCGCTCAGTCCGCACCAGAAGTGGGTCGTTCACCAAGGAACAGGTCCAGAGGAACGTTCCACAAAACTCATCAGAAGCACCGAGGAGGGACTTATTAGAACAGTCATTCGTCTTTCTCTTCAGCTTATTCCTTCCTCGGTCTTGTTCCTAGTTCCAGTTCCACAGTTCTTCGTTCGCACCTTGGTCTCACTCCTAGTTCCAGTTCTGCTGATCCCCATTCCCATTCAGTCCCCATTCGTCATTTTTATCTCGGTCTCGTCCCTAGTTTCAGTTCCGCCTGTCCTCATTCCTGCCTCGTTGTTGTTGTGGTCTTCAGTCCTGAGACTGGTTTGATGCAGCTCTCCATGCTACTCTATCCTGTGCAAGCTTCTTCATCTCCCAGTACCTACTGGAGCCTACATCCTTCTGAATTTTCTTAGTGTGTTCATCTCTTGGTCTCCCTCTACGATTTTTACCCTCCACACTGCCCTCCAATACTAAATTGGTGATCCCTCGATGTCTTGGAACATGTCCTACCAACCGATCCCTTCTTCTAGTCGAGTTGTGCCACAAATTTTTCTTCTCCCCAATCCTATTCATTACCTCCTCATTAGTTATGTCCATTTGAACCATTTTTTGAAGCGCCTAGAACCGTTCGGCCACAGCGGCCGGGTCGCTGTGAAAGAGACAGAGATGTCGCGTACTTGTATGAGACAACGTTATCAACTGTTGGCAGAGTTTGAAAGGAGCCTATGTCCCTATGAACTGTCTGTGTGATGTTCAGGAACTTGTGTGTATGTCGAGATCCCCAAATCTGTCCCCGATACAACATGTATGGGACCAGCTCGGAACCACCCAGTACCAGCATCCAGGATATCAAGGACCAGGTACAAGAGTCGTCGGCCAGCTTGACTGGTGGGGACGAGCTTGCCTGATGACAGAGTTCTCAACCCGGTCAGTACTTACATCCAGGCCAGATGAGTGTGGAACGTTATGCTGACAAGTGGACACATATTGTTATATCTTTTGCAAATTTCAGTATATTTTTTAATCGCTCAAATAACATCACTACTCTTCTAGGTGCTTCATTTCTTTTGCCAGGCAGTTCATTTCTGCTGTCGTATCCAATGTTTCCCCATCATGAAAGTCAGCTGTTCAGCTTTAATTTCGTGTAAATGTCACTCCAGTTGTGAGTAAAACATGTAATACTAATTCTTTTAAATAAAATGTACTACATTATTTCTGTAACATTCAGTATAGCTTTATTATCCAGTCACTAACACAGTTATTAAATAACCATATATAGCATTGAGTACGTTCATACTAAGTAGTTTCAAATTTTTACTCACACAGAGCTTAAACTGGAAATAGCGGTTTCAGAACCTGTAAGTAAAATGTACCTCTAACTTTTCCGATGTAAACAAAGATGTCAGTCGGCAACATGACGTACACTTCACTGCTTTTCTGCAACATACAAATGAAAAAAAAAAAATGTACTACGATTTTAAACGCAAAAATCGGAGCAAGCAGAGTAGAAAGTGAGTACTCCTAACAAATAAGATATCGTAAATAAACAACTGGGGAAGTATAGCAGATAAGCAATATCGTAATTTTGCAAAACAGTATCGTAATTTTGCACAGGCCAGCTGCAGCATCGTTTTAACGGTGAACTAACTGTAGACTGAAATATGTATTACGTCATCTGAAGATGGATGAAAGCCTGAAACGTGTATTAGCATAAATCAAAGTACATAAAAGAACTTGCTGGTTATTGTATTGCCACAAATCTATATATATAGGGTGACGTTCGCAGTACAACTTAGGGCAATGCCTGATTTATGAAACAGGATCGTCCCCTAAAAGTATGACGAACCTTCCGACGTTTCCCACAACATCATTCACGTATATCGTAAACAGTGGCACCATTGCAATACTCCAGTGGAGTTCAGCCGAAGTCACTTTTACACTGCACAAATTCGCTCAGTTAAGAACGAATGTTTAGTTCCACTGCTAGCATGTCCTGAACCCACTCACAAAAGCTCTTCTGATAATCAGCTGGCAGCTGTGATCGCGCGGTTCTAGGTGCTTCAGTCCGGAACCGCGCTGTTGCTGCGGTCGCAGGTTCGAATCCTACCTCGAATATGGGTATGTGTGATGTCCTTAGGTTAGTTAGGTTTAAGTAGTACTAAGTCTAGGGGAATGACGACCTCAGGCGTAAGTCCCATAGTGCTTAGCGCCATCATTTTTCTTCCGATAATCGATGACCTCGAATTCTGTTCACTAGGTGGCCTTGGGGAACTGTATCCAAATCCTTCGGGACTTAAAGAAAGTGGCTTCAGCTTGGACACCATTACGTACGGCCATCTGTATGTCATGGACAAACAGGGGGAGCTGTGTTTGGTAAGATCTCTGTTTGCAGAATCGATTTCTATTAGCGCAGAAAAGATTTTCTTTGGACAAAAGGTTCACAGTACGAGAGCATAAAACCTGTTCCATAATTTTAACACTGCCATGCTGATCACCGGTTAGTATTCACAGAGATCATTAATGATATGACGAAAGTCATGGGATAGCGATATGCAAATACAGAATGGCGATAGTACCGCATACGCAAGGTATAAAAGGGTTGTGCATTGACCGAACTGTCATTTGTACACAGGTGATTCACGTGAAAATTTTTCCAAAGTGGTTATGACCGCATGATGGGAACTAACAGGCTTTGGACGCGGAATGATAGTTGGAGCTAGACTCACGGGACAATCCATTCCGCAAATCGTTGGCAAATTCAGTATTCTGAGATCCCCAGTGTAAAGAGTGTGCCGAAAGTACCAAATTTTAGGCATTACCTCTCACCACGGACAACGCAGTGACCGGCGGCCTCCTTTTAAAAGAACTTTCAGTACTAGCGGACAAGCAGCACTGCCTGAAATAACCGCAGAAATCAAGGACTCTAGTATGCATGGGTCAGTGCGCCGAAATTTGGGGTTAATGGGCTATGTCAGCAAACGACCATCATGAGTGTCTTTGCTGACAACAGCGTGACAATGGCTGCAGCGCCTCTCCTGAGCTCATGATCGTATCGGTTGGACCCTGGACCACTTGAAAAGCGTGGCCTGGTCAGCTGACCTCCGTTTTAAGCTGGTAAGGGCTAATGGTAGCATGGCGAAGACCCCGTGGAGCCACGGACCCAGGTTGTCAAGAAGGCACTGTGCATGCTGGTGGTGGCTCCATAAATGTGTGGGCTGTGTTTATGTGGAGTGGACTGGCTCTCTGGTCCAGGTGAACCAATCACTGACTGGAAGTGGTTATGCTCAGCTACTTGGGGACCATTTGGAACCATACATGGACGTCATGTTCCCAAGCAACGATGGAATTTTTATGGATGGCAATGGACCCTGTCACTGGGACACAAATGTTCATGATTGGTTTGAAGAACATTCTGGACAGTTTGAGCAAATGATTTGGCCATCCACCGAACATTTAGGGGACATAACAGAGAGGTCAGTTCGTGCATAACATCCTGCACTGGCAACACCTTCGCAGTCATGGATGGCTATAGAGGCAGCGTCGCTCAATATTTCTGTAAGGGATGTTCAGTGACTTTTTGAGTTGGTTCAAATGGCTCTGAGCACTATGGGACTTAACTTCTGAGGTCATCAGTCCCCTAGAACCTAGAACTACTTAAACCTAAATAACCTAAGGACATCACACACATCCATGCCCGAGGCAGGATTCGAATCTGCGACCGTAGCGGTTGCGCGGTTCCAGACTGAAGCGCCTAGAACCACTCGGCCACTTTTTGAGCGCAAGTCAAGTCAAGCTGTTGCGATTCGTCGGGATAAAGGAGGTCTGACACGTTTTTAGGAGGTATCCCATGACTTTCGTTACCTCAGTGTTATTTGCGGCAGACACACCCGCTGTCAGAGCTGGAAATGGCTCAGTTGCTGACGGGTAGATTCAGAGTCGCTACAGAGCTGGCAAGGCGATGAGGGTGCTGGACTCACAGTGAGCAGGAGCGAATCGAGACTCCCAGGACTCTGTGGGTCTTAAAAAGTTCTCTGCGGTTTCGTAACGCACCAAAATAGTCTTCGGCGAATTCCACGGGCAGCTGCGTCGCCCGTCTTCTTCCGAGTCAGTCACAGTCTCGCAGCCAGCGACCTCCGTGTCGCCTGGCCGTTAAACCCTGACGGAAACAACAAAAAGCGAAGGGGAAACGGCTTTCCGCCTCGCCTCGGCGTGGCCCGGCGCTTCGTTTTTATCTGCGGCTCCGACTGGGTTTATGGTTGGCCGCAGCTTTTGTTCACGCTCGGCGGTTCGGCGTGACCGCAGGGCCGGCTCGGCGTCGCAGATGGACCGTGGCGTGGCGTACCCAGACCGCAGCCGCACTCCAGAGCAGGGGGCCCTTTGTCTTCCACTGCCGGCTCAGCGCCCCGGCCGACACCTGTCCCAGCGACACCAAAACTATGCTACGCGCCGGCTTGCGCCGTGCGGACGTTGGCAGGAAATCGCCCTACAACCAAGTGGAAAAACACTGCTGCCGAAAGAAGTGCGGCTTCTGTGAGCGACTACGCCGACATCCGTCTGAGGCCGTCCAGGGCTACTAAGACCCAGCATGTTCACACGCTCCTTCGTAATGAATTACAGATGGCCCGCTTTCTTGCAAGGACACAATTTTTGTTTTGTTTATTCCTTAGGCATGTTTCACCACGGTTTTAAAGTCTTTAGTAGGGTTTTAGGTTTTCGTACTTCAGTCGTTAAAAGCGGAGCTCTTATAGCATCACTTTATCGTCCATCCGTCCGTCTGTATGTCCTACTGTTAAGACCCCTTGTTCTCAGGAACGGGTAGACGTATAAAGTTGAAATTTACGTCGCTTCTAAAGTCTACGTTCCCTTAGCGGTGTGAGAAATTTTAGCTTCTGAGTCAATCTAGTCAAAAAGATAGGGCCATTTATGTCACATTTTTCGATAGAAGATAAAGAAAAGGCAAACCTAAGTATCTAGAATTTGTAGACGTAGAGAAAAGCTTTTGATATTGTTGACTGGAATATTCTCTTTCAAATTCTGAAGGTGGCAGAGGTCAAGTACCGGGAGGGAAAGCCTATTTACAACCAGATGGTAGTTATAAGAGTCGAGGGGCATCAGAGGGAAGCAGTGGTTGGGAAGGGAGTAAGACAGGGTTGTAGCCTATCCACGATGTTATTCAATCTGTACATTGAGCAAGAAGTAAAGGAAACAAAAGATAATTTGGAGTAGGAATTAAAATCCAAGGAAAAGAAACAAAAACTTTGAAATTTGCCGATGACATTGTAATTTTGTCAGAGACAGCAACGGACCTAGAAGAGCAGTTGAAGGGAATAGACGTTGTCTTGAAACGAGGCTATATGCTGAACATCAACAAAAGCAAAACGAAGATAATGGAATGTAGTCTAATTAAATCAGGCGCTGCTGAGGGAATTAGATTACGAAATGAGACACTTAAAGCAGTAGATGAGTTTTGCTATTTGGGGAGCAAAGTAACCGAAGATGGTCGAAGTAGGGAGGATATAAAACGTAGACTTGCAATGGCAAAAAAAAGGGTTTGTGAAGAAGAGGAATTTTTTAACATCGAGCGTAGATTTAAGTGTCAGGAAGTCTTTTCAGAAAGTATTTGTATGCAATGTAGCCATGTATGGATGTGAAACGTGGGCGATAAATAGTTTGCACAAGAAAAGAATAGAAGCGTTCAAAATGTGGTGCTACAGAAGAATGCTGAAGATTAGATGGGTAGATCACGGAACTAACGAGGAGGTACTGAACAGAATTGGGGATTGTCTAGAAGAAGGGATCGGTTGGTAGGACATTTTCTGAGACATCAAGGGATCACCAATTTAGTATTGGAGGGCAGCATGGAGGGTAAAAATCGTAGAGGGAGACCAAGAGATGAATACACTAAGCAAATTCAGAAGGATGTAGGGTACAGTAGTTACTTGGAAATGAAGAAGCTTGCACAGGACAGAGTAGCATGGAGAGCTGCATCAAACCAGCCTGGACTGAAGACCACAACAACAACAACATTTCGATACTCGCAAATTCATTCTTCAAAATCTATAGGGTACTTCCCTTTGACCTAGAATCATGAAATTTGACGAGAAACAAGGACTCACAGAACAAGTAAAGCAAAAAATCCGAATATTGTTTATTTAGAACATTACTTTTTTTTTTTGCTGTATGCTTTCCGTCTGTCTTGTCTTTCCGTCTGTTACGGTTATAGGTATCAAAATGGAATTTATGCCAGGTGCTAACGTCTGCGGACCCTTGGCGGTGTAAAAACATTAAGCTTCTAAGTCAAAAGATACGACCACTTATGTGACATATTTTTATATTCGCAATCTCACTCAATAAGAGCTGTAGACCACAGCTTCACAGCCAGCGTGCTGCGCAAGCAGATGATGAGCGTAGGCTTTCGATCTGCGAGTACTTTACCCCCTCCATCGATACGGGGAACAGGGTTGGGAGCGCTACGAATATTTGTCTAGGCCAGGAAACAGATTCAGAGGGAAATGCATGGAGGAATCTACACAGTCTTTATACTGTCTGTCTAATTGCAGATAAGTTACTTCAACCTGCATATCACTACGAATTGGGTACTGGAAGCTTTTCCTTTTGCCCATTCAGTTGCTCTTTAAATACTGAGTTATTTCCGATATTCCTGGCACACGATCTTTGGACACATAAAATAATACATTCGATGATAAACGAATATTTTGTAAGCTTTCTTCAATGCTGCTGAGAACGGCCTTACCCAGCTGTGTGACTGCAATATCTCCACATTCATAAAGTGTTGAAGAATATACGACTAAATTAAGCCGTTGCGGCTCGCATGTTACGATCGCTTCTTATTTTATCTTTGGTGTTGTCATATCTTCACAGTCCTCCTCCTTGGCCAGTTTTGGTTTTGATATCGGGAGGGAAGGTGTGAAGCTCTTGGACGGTGGGTAGTGAGTGTGTTTATGGCAGCGAGCGTGCAAAGAGAGTACCGAGTCCGCGGCCGTTCAGTGCCGCAAGTGCAAGACTGACGGCTTTCCGGACCAAGTAGTGGCTGTGTAGCGTTAGTTGGCCGCGTTATGCCGGAGGACGGGCAGTTCTGCACGACTCGGCGGGGATCGCTAACTCAAGCCGAAGTGGTCTTCTGCTATCAGCGGCGGCCGTAAAGCTGTAACTCGGCACACTGACGGAGTGCTTCCGGCCACAACAGCTCGCTGGTATTGCTGTTCGCGACCGTCTTTGGCAGTTCTGGTTGTTTGAAATCAATTAGCAGTTAAGTTCGCTAATTATCTGTTTTCCGTCAGGCTTTGCGCTTCGTGATCCGGCACTGACTCAGCCTCTTAGCGTTAATCCTAAATCACTTTTCTAAACTTTGAGTTCCAAGTTGTTATCGGTTGTCAAACCGTGGTCTGTTTCCTGTCTAACTTAAGTAGAATATTTTATATTGTAGGCTAGCCTATAATATTAGTGATTAGAAATTTATTTTAATCACTGAGCCGTACGGTTCTTTTTCCTGACTTGGTCCAAGGAGTTTTAAATTATATCTACTGTCTAAAATTTACTTGTGGGTATTTAATATTCTCACTGGTAGTTTTAAAATAAGTGTAAGGAGGTTATCATTTTCTTCTAAGCACAGCAGTTCAAAATAGTTTTGTCCTTATTTGCGAAGATCTATAGCTATACATATGTATATATTTGGAGGCTGCTTTATCGGTGGCAAATTTTTGGAGGTTACCCCTTATGTATAAGCAGATTATGGTGTGTCACTTGGTTATGGCCGGCCGGATTGGCCGTGTGGTTCTAGGCGCTACAGTCTGGAGCCGAGCGCCCGCTACGGTCGCAGGTTCGAATCCTGCCTCGGACATGGATGTGTGTGATGTCCTTAGGTTAGTTAGGTTTAATTAGTTCTAAGTTCTAGGCGACTGATGACCTCAGAAGTTAAGTCACATAGTGCTCAGAGCCATTTGAACCATTTTTGAACTTATGCGTTCATCTGTGCGGTGAATCACCCTTGTCCGCATAGAAACTAACTGGCGATGTGCGTATGTTACAAGTTCCAACTGTAATTTGGTGTGTGGCTGTTCTGGCTCGTCGTTTGTCTGGCGGGTCCTTAGTTAGGCTGTCCGTCGTCCCACGCCGGCAGGTCCGTTAAGTGGGTGTGGCCCGGTGGTAGTACCGGACGCTGCGGCCCTCGTCTACGCGGGTTGTCTGTTGAATGAACGCTTGTGGTCGCACCGTTAAGTGCAGCCTTATTACGTTCTGTTATTCACTTGCACTACTTTTTTATTGTAGTCTTAAGGTTTTGCTTGACTATTAACTGCTGTAACTACTGTAATTTTGATGTATGGATGTTATGTTTTGACTTTGGTCTGCGGCCTTGTCCTGAAGGTAAAGGTGGCTCCGATCAACAGGAAACGATTATCTAGTTCCTGGTGCTTGTATGGATTAGTTCTCCTGTTTTAATTTAAACTATTGCCTGATTGTTTTTTTCTCCTTAAAACTTGCCACTGCCAAAACAAAAATTATGTTGTTGTTGTTGTGGTCTTCAGTCCTGAGACTGGTTTGATGCAGCTCTCCATGCTATCCTGTGCAAGCTTCTTCATCTCCCAGTACCTACTGCAACCTACATCCTTCTGAATCTGTTTAGTGTATTCATCTCTTGGTCTCCCTCTACGATTATTACCTTCCACGCTGATACTAAATTGGTGATCCCTTGATGCCTCAGAACGTGTCCTACCAACCGATCCCTTCTTCTAGACAATCCCCAATTCTATTCAGTACCTCTTCATTAGTTACGTGATCTACCCATCTAATCTTCAGCATTCTTCCATAGCACCACATTTCGAAAGCTTCTATTCTCTTCTTGTCTAAACTATTTATCGTCCACGTTTCACTTCCATACTTGGCTACACTCCATACAAATACTTTCAGAAACGACTTCCTACACTTAAATCTATACTCGATGTTAACATATTTCTCTTCTTCAGAAACGCTTTCCTTGCCATTTCCCAGTCTACATTTGATATCCTCTGTACTTCGACCATCATCAGTTATTTTGCTCCCCAAATAGCAAAACTCCTTTACTACTTTAAGTGTCTCATTCCCTAATGTAATTCCGGCAGCATCACCCGACTTAATTCGACTAGATTCCATTATCCTCGTTTTGCTTTTGTTGATGTTCATCTTATACCCGCCTTTTAAGACACTGTCCATTCCGTTCAACTGCTGTTCCAAGTCCTTTGCTGTCTCTGACAGAATTACACTTCAAAGTTTTTATTTGTTCTCCATGGATTTTAATACCTACTCGGAATTTTCCTTTTGTTTCCTTCACTGCTTGCTCGATGTACAGATAGAATAACATCGGGGATATGGTTCAAATGGCTCTGAGCACTATGGGACTTAACATCGATGGTCATCAGTCCCCTAGAACTTAGAACTACTTAAACCTAACTAACCTAAGGACATCACACAACACCCAGCCATCACGAGGCAGAGAAAATCCCTGACCCCGCCGGGAATCGAACCCGGGAACCCTATTCTTCTTGAAGTCTGAGGGTATTTCGCCTGTCTCATACATCTTGCTCACCAGATGGTAGAGTTTTGTCAGGACTGGCTCTCCCAAGGCCGTCAGTAGTTCGAATGGAATGTTGTCTACTACCGGGGCCTTGTTTCGACTCAGGTCTTTCAGCATCTGTCGAACTCTTCACGCAGTATCGTATCTCCCATTTCATCTTCATCTACATTCTCTTCCATTTCCATAATATTGCCCTCAAGTACATTGCCCTTGTATAGGCCCGCTATATACTCCCTCCACCTTTCTGCTTTCTCTTCTTTGCTTAGAACTGGGTTTCCATCTGAGGTCTTGATATTCATACAAGTGGCTCTCTTTTCTCCAAAGGTCTCTTTAATTTTCCTGTAGGCAGTATCTATCTTACCCCTAGTGAGATAACCCTCTACATCCTTACATTTGTCCTCTAGCCATTCCTCCTTAGCCATTTTGCACTCCCTGTCGATCTCGTTTTTGAGACGTTTGTATTCCCATTTGCCTGCTTCATTTACTGCATTTTTATAATTTCTCCTTTCATCAATTAAATTCAGTATTTCTTCTGTTACCCAAGGATTTCTACTAGCCCTCGTCTTTTTACCTACTAGGTCCTCTGCTGCCTTCACTATTTCATCTCTCAAAGCTACCCATTCTTCTTCTACTGTATTTCTGTCCCCCATTCCTGTCAATTGTTCCTTTATGCTCTCCCTGAAACTCTGTACAACCTCTGGTTCTTTCAGTTTATCCAGGTCCCATCCCCTTAAATTCCCACCTTTTTGCAGTTTCTTCAGTTTTAATCTACAGTTCATAACCAATAGATTGTGATCAGAGTCCACATCTGCCCCTGGAAATGTCTTACAATTTAAAACCTGGTTTCTAAATCTCCGTCTTACCATTATGTAATCTATCTGAAACCTGTCAGTATCTCCAGGCTTCTTCCAAAATTATACTACACTTGAATGTTCAGCGTTATATTGATTTACAACAGTTGTGTTAATGAAATGTCGTGGTAAATGACGTTCAATTAAACCATCTTGGCCAATCCTTCTATGGTTCCTGATTCTCAGGCATAACCATTGCTAGTTCCTGGTAAGGTTTTAATTACTACTGAAGGTCTATGTTTCAGTTTGCATGGCTCTGTAAGAAAGTAGTACCATAACGGTCTCAAAACTCTTCACAAATGTTTTGTAAGCTGGCTCTGAACCACGTTTGCGATAACCTGTGTGGGACGTATAATTGTGATGTCTGATAGCGACACGATGTGAAACTATTTCACCTGAAGTGGACATAAACATTGAGGTGCAAGTAAAAAGTATTCTTTTATTAAACCACCAACCATGAGAGGGCGCAAGGACTTTGTTAAAAGTAGAGAATCCTCCTCTTCATAGAGCTTTCTTTTAAGATTTAAAACTTTTTTCCGCTTAACGTCCTTCACATTTTCCTTTTCTGTATTCTTTGGATTGGTGAAACAAGTAGTGCCTATGTAAATTGTCTTATGATACACTAAACATTTTGCATGTCCATCTTTTTGTGTAGAAAGATAAGATCCCTCGCACTGCGGAAAGAAATGCGAAGACAATGTCAGTGCAGCGCAATACCAACTCATCACCGCTGCTCTCAGATAACAGGGCTGTCAACAATGACCCGCCCCTATATCACAATTGTTGCCGCGACACTCGCCCGCCAGCGTGTCGCAACTGCTCTACTAGCGAATATGATCGTGAGCAGAGAATATGATCGTGAGCAGACGCGAGTGCTCAACGCTCAAAATCAGCGATTTATTAAGTCCTGCTGTAGAACTAGCTACTTAAACGCTGGAGCTGGTGGTCCAACGGTAAAGAGGAGTGCGTGCAGGCTGAAAGGTCGCGGGATCGAATCTCTGCTGGGCCACGGATTTTTCGTCCCCACTATAGCTGCCAGAAACAACACACGGTCCAGACTGGATATTAAACTATAGGTCACCGTTCCTCGGTTGGATAAATGGTGTAGATTAGGGAGACGCAAGTCGTCGAAGAGCCATCCAATACAAAGACTTGTATCAAGTCACTGAGCCACACGATAGTATTATTATAACCCATATTCACAACTAAGCGTGTCAGTGTGCGAGGCCCACTCGCACTTGTCCATTTTTTCCCTATGTTTCTTAAATATGTACATATAAATTTATGTAGGTTATGACTTGATTGTTGTTTAGGCTTACATATGTACTTTACCTCTCGTTACATTATTTTGCCCCTATGGCTGTCAATAGAACTCAGACACGAGTAGTCAAAAAACCTAAGGACAAACACACACACCCATGCCCGAGGGAGGATTCGAACCTCCGCCGGGACCAGTCGCACAGTCCATGCCTTAGACCGCTCGGCTAATCCCGCGCGGCGAACCTTTTGAACCAACCATAAATAAGAACCATATATTTCTGTTGTCATATCCAATGTTGGCCCATCCAATGTATATACTCGTATAGTATTTCTACATAATATTAGTTAGTGGTTCAGCTTTTATTCATGTAAATGTCATTGCAACTGTGAGTAAAATATGTAATGTTAATGCTCTTTTCTTAAAATGTGCAATATTGTTCTTGCAACATTCAGTATAGCTTTATTAACCAGTCACTACCGCAGTTATTAAATAACCATACATAGAACTCAGTACGCCCATGCCAAGCACTTTCGGTTTTTTACTCATACAGAAGCTTAAACGGGAAATAGTGCTTTCAGAACCTGTAATTGAAATGTAACTCTGACTGTATATCTAATTTTCCGGTGTAAACAAACAACATGACGGATACTGCGCTGTTTTCCTTCAACATACAAATGAAAAGTATTTTTACTATGATTATAAATGTGAGAATCGGAATAATCAGAGCAGAAAGTGATTACTTCTAACCAGTAATATATTGTAAATAAGCAACTCGCGAAGTATACCAGCTAAACAATATCGTAATTTTGCACAGGTCAGCTGCAGCATAATTTTGCAATGTACTAACTGAAGACTGAAATATGTATTAAGCCAGCTGAAAGCCTGAAACGTGTATTGGCATAAAGAAAAATGCATAAAAAAGTTGCTGGTTGTTATATTCCTAAAAAAACTGTAGAGCCGAAAGTCTATATTATTATAGCATGACATTTCCAATAGAAGGATGTTAGGACAAAGACTGAACTGTGTTTTTGTATAGACTGTAAGCCCTAAGCTACGTATGCCGGTAAAATCGTGGCATAAGCCACTTTTTTGAGGCTTACCATTGGTGTACTTGATCTGTCCTGAACCGTACTTCATTATTATTTACTTGCTAGATGTTTTGTTCTTGTTAGGTTTAAAGTGACCTGTGGGCATGGGTAAATCGTGAAGTTTTTGTTTGGAAAACTGGTGAGGTTCGCTGTTTATAGAAAGTGTTATGGATATTGAACAGCTTTTACTAATTTTTTTTTCTTTCTCACTGGCTGGCGGTCGCGAAATTTGAGTTTGTTCAAATGTATTTTCATTTGTTTGCGCACGCCTTTAGTCCGATAATTTGCTTAGACTGAGTGTTGAATAATGTTCTGTTGCTGACTACTTTTTGATCATTGATGACTATGTGATAGCCCGCATCTCGTGGTCGTGCGGTGGCGTTCTCGCTTCCCACGCCCGGGTTCCCGGGTTCGATTCCCGGCGGGGTCAGGGATTTTCTCTGCCTCGTGATGGCTGAGTGTTGTGTGATGTCCTTAGGTTAGTTAGGTTTAAGTAGTCCTAAGTTCTAGGGGACTGATGACCGTAGATGTTAAGTCCCATAGTGCTCAGAGCCATTTGAACCATTTTTTTGACTATGTGATAGCCTCTTAGATGTGGTAATTTTCTTCTATTGTTAGTAGCTTTTGATAGTGTCCTTTGTGTCGACTAGAAACATTACAACAACACTATCTATACAGTATGTTTACGACATACGGCAGCAACCAGACACAATTTGCATTCGCATCACTTTATTTAAAAATCGCTTACCAATTTAGAATACGCAAATTCATACGCCTACGGAGTCCATGCTTCAACCAAAATACACTGTGCGCTAGTTTACGAATTATGTTTCAGATGCGTGAAATTGATGGTGGAAATAGGGGATGAATTACAAAACACGTGTAAGAGTTCAACGTAAGTGGCGTAGCTGCCTGGGGTATTTGTTTCCAACATTTTGCGCTAGCGAATAGGATTCACGTCATTCTTTATGACTGGCCTGACACACAAACTGGTTGTCATTGTTATTCACGTTTTCTGGGCAAAATGCAATCAGTTGGGTGTTAGGGAATGACGAGTAATGCTGTTGATGGTAATCTGTCTATCGGCGCCCCTCACTTTATCATTTCTAGACGAAAAAAGACAGAATCTGTTGTGCACTCGATTAATGCTAGGAGATATTCATATACAACAATGTGTAAGTGGATTACTCTTTCCGCAACTTTTATATCTGTCTTCAGGGACGTCGAGGCATATTAGGATCAAAAATAAAAAGAAGAAATGTTTAGTGCCAAAAATCTTGTAATCGATCTATCAAAATCTGAAGAAATAGGAAAGAAGAATTTTTAACATTTCATTAGAAACGGTTTCTAACGAGTTGCAGAAATTAATCCATTACTTTTGTTGAACTCTTGGCCTGGACATAACGACACCCCTGTCTTTCAGGAGGACGACGAAAAGACTGTTCATGTCATTCAGAATCCACCCGGGACAACCAGCGTGGTTCTCGATAAAGAAGTTTTACGACTGTGAAAAGTATTTTTAAGGAAATTCTCGGAAAATATAATTTCAGATATCTTCATTTCATTTGAGGTTTATCAAGAGAACAGTATTCTTTTAAATTAGACACATTTGCGCATCACAGTGTGCACAGGCACATTCTGCGAATTGCTTCAAGTATGCTCAGTGTGTAGCACTATAAGTAGAGCATCGGCCAGGACGATTTCTTACTCCACCGCAATTCTGTCGAAATACAGCTAGTAATTAGGGCTGTGAAGTGCCCGGAAGTATTAAATTTTCTTTCGTCAGGGTTGCCTGGTTCAGAGAAAACGTTTGTTTTCGTGATTCAAAAGACACTTCACTTTATTGTGACGACTATGGACAATATACATGGAACCGTTTCATTATTACTAAAATACACATTATTCGAAAACTACAATAAGAAATGTGCTACAGGGATTGTTATAAAATGACGTATGTGTAAGAAATATTTCACTTCAATAAATTAAAGTCAGGATTGACGGAATTCGACTGTAACGTAACATGAAGCACTACCTTGAATTATTTTTCTCTGTAGGAATTACTTACAAGAATTTAGCTGTAGACAACAGCTGCCTCTTAGTCAAAACATTACCGTTACATGACATTACTTGTAGGTCCTTCAATTTCGCATGTGTAAGTCCAGATATTAGTACTAGGCGGCGCGCCGGCCGCTGTGGCCGAGCGGTTCTAGGCGCATCAGTCTGGAACCGCGCTACTGCTACGGTCTCAGGTTCGAATCCTGCCTCGGGCATGGATGTGTGTGATGTCCTTAGGTTAGTTCGGTTTAAGTAGTACTAAGTTCTAGGGGACTGATTACCTCAGATGTTCTACATCTACATCCAAACTCCGCAAGCCACCTGACGGTCTGTGGCGGAGGGTACCTTGAGTACCTCTATCGGTTCTCCCTTCTATTCCAGTCTCGTATTGTTCGTGGAAAGAAGGACTGTCGGTATGCTTCTGTGTGGGCTCTAATCTCTCTGATTTTATCCTCATGGTCTCTTCGCGAGATATACGTAGGAGGGAGCAATATACTGCTCGACTCTACAGTGAAGGTATGTTCTCGAAACTTCTGTTAGAAGGGGGTGAGTCACGCGCTGTGTAGAAAATATTTCGTGTGTACTTCGGAATAGCCGATGTCCGTACGTATGTTATCGTGGTATTGGGTCATTTGAGAGTGTCATGCTAGCCCACAATATTTAACAGAGTAAATAATATTGCAGTATTCAGTATTTTTTTTTATTAATCACTCTATATATAGAATTTAACAAAACTCCCAATCCCAAGTACCGCGATAGCTGGCAGTTATAGAAGGATCCATGGTTCAAAGTGGATTCCGAACCACGACGCTACTTGGCAGTCTTTGCAAAACTGTAGACGCCATTGCCGGAGGTGAAACAAAACACGCCATAAGCCACAGAAAAAAGGAAAAGTACACTGATAGGGTGTTGAAATCATTACGTCTGGATTTGAAGTCTGTCACAAGACACTCACGATTATGCAGAGCATTTGAAAATTTGTGCCTTAAAGGGGCCCTCAGACGCTCAATATTTACTTCACAATACTGAGTATTGCGGAATAACATTTACCGCCTGAGAGTGGTATTGACAGTTTGCGCGGAATAATGAAGGGGACGGCCAGACCTTAAAAATATTTACGCTCGCTCGATACGTTCCGCAGTACACGTCAGTTTTGTCGAGATTTTGTGATGTATGAACGTGTAAACAACCGACACACCGACGCCATCCGAATATTAATATATCCGCAAATAAAGGCGTCATCTGTTCATGTGCGTTGAGGGGTGGTTTGATTACTTTTTCAGTAATTCACTGTACAATACCAGTACTCGACAGACGTGTTTTAGTGCAGGAAAGCGACACTGCAACTGCCTATTTGTTAGTTTCAGAAGCTTGGATTATTTTTTGCAGAAATACGCATCAGCACTACCTTTTCGATGTATGAACGTGTAAACAACCGACACACCGACGCCATCCGAATATTAATATATCCGCAAATAAAGGCGTCATCTGTTCATGTGCGTTGAGGGGTGGTTTGATTACTTTTTCAGTAATTCACTGTACAATACCAGTACTCGACAGACGTGTTTAAGTGCAGGAAAGCGACACTGCAACTGCCTATTTGTTAGTTTCAGAAGCTTGGATTATTTTTTGCAGAAATACGCATCAGCACTACCTTTTCGACAATAATTTATCATATTTATAATTCGCTTACAGCATTGTGGAAAGTGGAATCCGTCGAGTGTAAGAACATTACATTTTCTGTGTACTTAAGATGTAACGAAGTTCATCAGTTTTCTAAAAGATTCCGACAGTCATCTGTCTATGCTGCAAGTCATTTACACCTACAAGTACATACATACTACAGAAGCCAGCGTACGGTATGTGGCGAAGGGTATCCTGTACCACTACTATTCATTACATGGCCCGTTTCCCCTCGCAGATAGAGCGAGGGAAAAATGACTACTTATGTGCCTCAGTATGAGCACTAATTTATCGTATCTTATCTTTGTGGTCCTCACGCAAAACGTATGTTGGCGACGGTGGAATCGTTCTACAGTCAGATTCAAGTGTTATCGTAGCATGATAGTGTAGAACGCCTTCGAGGCCACTTTTTCGCCCATCGCAGCTTCTTTTTTTTAATTTTTGTAACTGACGCGTCCAGGGCATAAATATTGTGCAATGATATTGTGCAGCTTTTGGCATCCTACTTTCGCACAGTACAGGGTGTTCGGAAATTCTAGGACTTCTGGGCTTGTAGGGGGTAGTGAATACATCATATTTTGAATGGGAACCCATGTCTGGAAAAATCCCGTTTCCATTCTACGACGGTTTCAGTTCAGATCTTTAACTTATACACTTGTACTTGAGGAACTGATTATACCTGACGCAGTAAAATTATTAGGTAACAATTCGAAGGAAACATAACGAAACATCTGTTGTTTATCACTCAAGAGCATTTGTTTCTATTAACACTTGAACATTACGTGTTCACACTATTCCAAAACTATAACGAACTCACCAGACTGTACGTACAGAAGAGTACTGATGCTTCACAACAGAGGCTCGGTGTGGCGACCACCAACATTGTTGCAGACGTTCTACTAACGAAGCATGTTGATACACAGTCTCCATCCCACCGGGGGTCTCTCTAGTTTCCATTGCAGCGGCCAGAACTCGCGCCAGCAGATCTTCCTCTTGGATGAGTTTCTTGTATTTCCGCCAATAATCACAAAACATTTGGTCCTTAGAGAACCGGTTTCTAATAGTAATGACCGTCTTGAGATCTGTTGTCTTCTTGACGTAGAAATAAACGTTACAAAGACGCTGTCCACCACGTCACCGAACTCGGCCGGGAACGTTGAAGAAGGACAACGGGAATGATCAGTCGAGTTTAGCCACAAACCTCGGCTACGAATTACTCTCTCCAGTATCCCTACTTAATCCAACTGATAACCCAAACGATGAACAGCAACGTATTTCAACACTCTCGCAGAGTTAAACGCCAACGGACACACTTGCCGTCGGCAGCCACGACCCTGGCCAACACAACACTGCTTCGCCGCAGAGGGTTCCCCATGCAACGCGGTTGCCGTAAACACCGGCACTCAAGCCCTGAGCGGCCTTCCTGGCTTGCTGCACTCCACGCTGTCGCCTTTGACGCCACCAGTGCCGCCGCTCCGTCACGCGCTCACCAAGTCACAGCCAACACACCGTGGGAATACAGAGGAACTGCGATAGAACCGCAGCGTCACAAAATACAAATTACCGGAGGAGGAAACCAACGGGCACACATGTCATCTCATCTTCGCTGCGTTCATCCGCATGGATCCATTCATTTCTCCTCATATCCACACATCAAAAAAAGTTTTGTATCACCTCGGTTCCAAGAGTTCCGGAACCTGTACAGAAAATTGGAATAGAGATCAACATAAACATAATTTCCGCCCTTTTTATTGCTCACGAAAACCACACATTCAGTGCTGTACCACCATACAGCGAGACCTTTAGACATGTTGGTTCAGATTGCTGTACACACTGGTACCTCTAATACCCAGCAGCACGTCCTCTTGTATTGATGCATGCCAGTATTCGTCGTGGCATACTATCCACAAGTTCACCAAGGCGCTTTTGGTCCAGATTGTCCCACTCCTCAACGGCGATTCGGCGTAGATCTCTCTGAGTGGCTAGTTGACTCATAAACAGCCCTTTCCAGTCTGTCCCAGGCGTGTCCGATAGGTTTCATGCCTGGAGAACATGCAGGTAACTCTAGTCGAGCGATGTCTTTATCCTGAAAGAGGTCATTCACAAAATGTGCACGATGGGGACGCTAATGGTCATCCATGCAGACGAATGCCTTTCCAATATGCTCCCGATATGGTTGCGCTATCGGTCGGAGGATGGCATTCACGTATCGTACAGCCGTTACGGCGCCTTCCATGACCACTAGCGGCGTACGTCTGCCTCAAATAATGCCAACCCAAAACAGCAGGTAACCTCCACCTTGCTGTATTCGCTGGACAGTGTGTCTAAGGAGTTCAGCCTGACCGGGTTGCCTCCAAACACGTCTCCGACGATTGTCTGGATGAAGGCATATGCGACACTCATCGGTGAAGACAATGTGATGCCAATCCTAAGCCGTCCATTCGGCATGTTGTTGGGCCCAACTGTACCACTCTACATGGTGTCGTGGTTGCAGAGATGGACCTCGCCATGGACGTCGGCAGTGAAGTTGCGCATCATCCAGTCTATTGCCCACAGTATGAGTCGGAACACGTCGTCCTGTAGCTGCACGAAAACCATTATTCAACATGGCGGCATTGCTGTCACGGTTCCTCCGAGCCATAATCCGTAGATAGCGGTCATCCACTGCAGTAGTAGCCCTTGGGCGGCCTGAGCGAGGCATGTCATCGACAGTTCCTGTCTCTCTGTATCTCCTCCATGTCCGAACAACATCGCTTTGGTTCACTCCCAGACGCCTGGACACTTCCCTTGTTGAGAGCCCTTCCTTGCACAAAGCAACAATGCTGACGCGATCGAACCGCGGTATTGACCGTCTAGGCATGCGTGAACTATAGACAATCACGGACCCCTCCGTCTAATAGGCGCTGCTCATGAATGGTTATTTACATCTTTGGGCGGGTTTAGTGCCATCTCTGAACAGTCAAAGGGACTGTGTCTGAGATGCAATATCCACAGTCAACGTCTATCTTCACGAGTTCTGCGAACTGCGGTGATGCAAAACTTTTTTTGATGTGTGTAATTATGGTTCTTTCAGTTACTCTGTCCTAACTGCACAGACGTCGCCACGTTAAACTAACACCTGAATGGTTAATCTGACATGTCGAAACCCACTCTTACATGTTTTATGAAGGAAGAATGCAACGAAAGCAATGCACTGTAAAAAAAAAATTAGTTTTTTTTTGTTATTGAAGTTACCGGCTTTTGTCACATGAGGAACTGCTTATGACAGCATTTTGTGTAGCCTTTCATGCCTTGTGCGCGATCGGCCGTGACGAGAGAGCATCGCGCCGCCTATGGCTCAAATGGCTCTGAGCATTATGGGATTTAACAGTGGGACTTGCAGTGTGGGATCCGTACCAGACAGGGTTGATAGCAGAGATAGAGAAGATCGAACGGAGGGCAGCGCGCTTCGTTACAGGATCATTTAGTAATCGCGAAAGCGTTACGGAGATGATTGATAAACTCCAGTGGAAGAACTCTGCAGGAGAGACGCTCAGTAGCTCGGTATGGGCTTTTGTTATGCAGAGAAAATATGAGTGCTTTTACGCAAACTGTAATGATTAATTTGGTTATCAGGGGCTACTGGTCATTTATGTACCAACTTTCAGAAAGAAAGTGAGATATTTTTTATGCTTATGAAACGGAATATTTTCTGTATTTACTATTCGTTACCTGCAAGGTAAAAACTGAGGAGAATCTCATCTGCCGTTAAGCGGCCAATCTCAAACATACTGAACTCATTCAGTACGAAAACATTAATGAATGGAATTTGTCTTTACTTTACTAGCTTTGAAACTATTAAAAGATCAAAATAGAGAAGTCTCCCGCATTTACATTTAATATTACAGACTGAATTTCTAATTAAAAAATATCGTCAGCGTAATGGCCGACCAAATGCTGCTAGGGAAAGAGAGCTCCCAGCAACACGAAGTTCTGAAATAGAGTTATTAATTACAATTAATGGTGGCTATTGTGGGAGGTGCTCACTACTTCAATAACCAACAGTTACTAATAACAATTGGACATATATTCTGATAACTTATAGACAGACTTAAATTAAATATCAGACTGTGATACAATGGTGGCCTTCCGCTAGACGAAACAAGCTAGGAAAAAAAATCTACCCCAAAAAATTATCTCTGTCCTTCTTCATCAACATTTCACAGATACTATAAACAAAAGGCTATTTGTTAAATGCATCGCTGTTTGCGACCTTTACAGATAATAAACTACACTTTTTAATGTTTGATGTTCATAGCGCACACGGACGCAGTCTTTCAGTAATTTATAGTTCACACGTCACTATTTTTTAACACACAAAAAACCCTTTTAATTTTTCTCGAAATGTCAATTTTTGTGACGTTCCATCACATGGCATACGTGAATCCGAAGGTGTAAATAGGACAGCGTCATACCAATCGAACCAGGCCGTGCCTCGTAAGCACTGCAGTGTTGAAACTAAACTAACTAACAGATCATGAACATCTTCACCATATTCATATTAGTAGTAGCCTCATATCAACATTTCTTCGACACGAACAAGGAAGTCATCTGAAGCGAAAATGACAGAGAGAAATTGCGGTATTGTACAGTAACACTGACGAAGGCAGGCAGCCCGCGTTTGCACTGAAACTGGACACGCCGGTGATCGCCGGAGCTGGCCTTTACCCCGCCCCCGGTGCTGTTAGCAGAGAGTGAGATTACATATCGGCCTTGGCTGCGGGCGGGCTGGCGCAGCAACAGCGTTTATGACCGCAGGGAGCCGGAAAGGTCCCCAGCTCGAACCCCTGCAAGTGAAAGGATTTTCAAAGGCCTTTGAAGCAGCCGTTACCTTTCGCCGAGTTTGCCTAACGCCTGTGAAACCAACGGGAAATGTAGCGCCGTGTGAACTTCCGTTAGTTCCTGGTTTCTCAGTCTCGCTTGTCTTGCTCGGATATAAAGGTTCGTGACAAGAATGTTTTCCACCATGCATCATATAGTTGACCAGAAAGTCGCAGACTGATTGCACATGCCAGGAAATTCGAGCTGCTGTGTGTGTGGTGGCAACAATTAAATATTTCGTTATGTCCAGGGCTTGCTTTCTTACATCTTCTGACGAACACAACACCTTCTCTCTTCATTTTATATACAATGAAGAGTCAACGAAACTGGAACATCTGCCCAATATCGTGTAACGTCTCCGCGAGCACGCAGAAGTGCTGCAACGATGTGGCATAGACTCGTCTGATGTCTGAAGTAGTGCTGGAAGGCATTGACACCGTGAATCCTGCAGGGCTGTCCATAAATGGGTAATAGTAAGAGTGGGTGGAGATATTATCCATAATGTTCATGTCTGGGGAGTTTGGTGGCCAGCGGAAGTGTTTAAACTGAGAAGAGTGTTCCTGGAGCCACTATGTGGCAATCCTCGACTTGTTGGGTGTCACATTGTCCTGCTGGAATTGTCCAAGTCCGACGGAATGCACATTGGACATGAACGGATGCAGGTGATCAGACAGGATGCTTAGGTACGTATCTGGCTGAGTCAAGAGTCTCATATCACTCCAACTGCACACGCCTCACACCATTACAGAGCCTCCACCAGCTTGAACAGTCCGCTGCAGACACGTAGGGTCCACGGATTCATGAGATTGTGTCCATACCCGCACACGTCCATCCGCTCGACACAATTTGAAACGAGACTCGTCCGACCAGGCAATATGTTTCCAGTCATGAATAGTCCAGTGTTGGTGTTGACGGGCCCAGGAGAGGCGTAAAGGTTTGTGTCTTCAAGGGTACACGAGTGTGCCTTCAGCTTCGAAAGCCCATATCGACGATGTTTCATTGAATGGTTTCCTGGCTGACACTTGCTGATGGCGCAGCATTGAAATCTGCAACAATTTGCGGAAGGGTTGCACTTCTGTGACGCTGAACGATTCTCTTCAATCGCCGTTGGTCGCGTTCTTGCCTGATCTTTTTCCGGCCGCAGCGACGTCAGAGATTTGATCTTTTACCGGATTTCTGATACCCACGGTACACTCGTGAAATGGTCGTACGGGAAATTCCCCACTTCATCGCTGTCTCGGAGACGTTGTGTCCCATCGCTCGTGCGCTGCCTATAAAACCACGTTGAAACTCACTTAAATCATCGTAGCAGAAGAAACCGATCTAACAAATGCGCCAGATATTTGTTGTCATATATAGGAGTGGCCATATTCTTCCTGTTTACATATCTCTGTATTTGAATACTCATGCCTATACCGGTTTCTTTGACGCTTTAGTGTATATTTCGTTGTTTCTTAGTCGCTATCTAAACAGGGGATCGACACCGCGAGAAATGCATTCTTGAACATATGTGGGGCAGTCAGATGAAATCATGCGAGCTGCATGTATCCCAAAGTGAGACAAGACGGTCAACCCTTCACGGAATAATGTTTGGGGATGCTTACGGAATCGTGATTCTACCGAGACGCGCACGTCTTCGTTCGAAGGAAATCCATGGCACCAATGTCTTTCTTCAGCGTTCCCAGTGTTCCAACAAGATGGAAATCGCATGAGGAGAGATCGGGGCTATAAGGAGGATGTGTAAGTTCTTTCCAGCGAAAGTCGGAACAACCTTTGCAACATGTTGCACGGGCGTGCTGCGACTCCCTCACACGTCCTTCATACAGCTCCCATCTCTACCCTTGCGATTTCCGTATTTTTGGAGCCTTGAATAACGGCATTTGTGGCCGTAGATTTGCTTTAGAAGACGACGTGGGTACAATCATGGTTCAGTAGGCAGCTCTGCGAAACATTTTTTCATGAAAACGTCACATACTGAGATAAATGTATTAACAGTTGCGGTGATTACTTTTGAAGTAGTAAACAGTTTAGTTACTTTTTTTCATTTGTCTCTTTTTCCTTTGGGTGCCCACTCTTCTTAACTTGATATCGAGCGGTACCTGTAAAGTGTCTTCAGTACGTCGCAAGTATCAGTGTACTGTTGAGAGAGCATTATGTCGGAGTCAGTGCAGTCGAACGTGGGCAAATTTTTGATGCTGGTATGGTAGTTGCTCCCGTAACCAAGGTAGCTGATGCTTCTGGTATTTCAAGAGGGACCGTACCGAAGATCTATACCGCACACAGGGAAAGCGGAAAAATATCATCCGCTAAGTGACAACGTTGACGAAAGTGTGTGTTGAGTGATCGTGTCGGGCGGTCATTGAAGAAGATTGTGACCAAAAATAAGAACACGACAGCTGCAGAAGTCACAGAGTCCCGGCGGCACCAAAACAACGCGAAGTGAGCTCTATAAGCAGCGCACTGCAGGGCGAGATGGACGTCCAAAACCACTCGCCAGTCATACAAATGACCGTAACAGGAAAACGTGGTACAGAAAGCCACAAAACTTGGACTGCGCAGCAATGGATGAAAGTGATTTGGTCGGATGAGTCTTACTTCACACTATTTCCAATTTCTGGGTGAGTTTATGTTCCAAGAGTGATACATGGATGGGGTTCAGTGATGAATTTGGCAGCCATTTCGTGGTATTCCATGGACCCCACGCTTGCTCTGCAAGGTCGCATTACCGCGAAGGATTATGCGACCGTTCTAGCTGCTCAGGCCCATCCCATGGTACAGAATTTGTTCCTCGATGGCGATGCTGTGTTCAAAGACGAGAGGGCCCTATTCACACAGCTCAAATTATGGAGGAGTGCTGCTGTGAGCACGAGGATTTGTCGCATCTTCCCTGGCCACAACAGTCACAAGATCTCAATGTTAGTGAGCCCTTGTAGTAAAAAACGTAAATGTTGCGTGACTAGGGTCTCCCGTCGGGTAGACCGTTCGCCGGGCGCAAGTCTTTCGATTTTGCGCCAATTCGGCGACTTGCGCGTCGATCTGGATGAAATGATGATGATGATTAAGACAACACAACACCCAGTCCCTGAGCGGAGAAAATCTCCGGCCTACCTGGGAATCGAACCCGGGCCCTTAGGATTGACATTCTGTCGCGCTGACCACTTTTTTTAAATTTTTTTTAATTGGTGTTCTATTTGGATACAAAATTAGGCACTTCACAAACACTAAATGAAATGCATCCTCTGAAAAAAATCATTGTAAAACAAATCATAAATTTAAAGGAACAGGGATGTTTATTTATTTATTTATTTTCAATAAAGATCACTCTGTTAAAAGGAACAGGTAGATCATTTCATGGTATAGTATGTGCATTACATATTGAGTGGTGAGAGAAGCGTGAGGTTCAATATCAGCTGTCAAATGTGCACACCGACTGCACGCGGCACATCCCAACTGCGTGGGGGGTCGAGGAAGACTGCCTGAAGATAGTTGGCAAAGGTATATGAAACTCATTGTGGGCTTGCTGCAAGGAATACCAAAAGTCAAGTCGCGACTTGGCAGCATCCCCATAGAGGTACGCGATCGTCCAACCTTTGACCCAGACGATCGACTGTGATGTAGTCGCCGGAAAGTAGTCACTCTCCGGATGTAAGAAGGAAGCAGGTGTAATATGTTGCGGGGTCACACGGAGGTAGCAAGCCACCATCTGTCTTCCTAGGAGCCATACGTCCTCCACCGCGATACAAGTTAAGCGGTGATGGTCTCATCCACTTGGCGACATTTCGGCATAGTGGAGTGTCCACCAGTCCAATTGCATGGAGCCGTTGGTTGGTGTTGAACTTGCCACAGGCGACAGAGAACCACAGTGCCCGAACGAAGGTAGGAAGGAATTTTTGGCGCACATGTCTCCAAATCTTCGGCCAATGCAACTTGGGGTGTTTGAGTTCAATGACATTACGACTTATCCGTCGTAGCAGCCAAAGATAAAAATCCTTCGCGCATGGCGGTCTCGTGCGCGGAAGCTCGTCTCTTATATAACTAAGTTCCACGATAAATGTTGATACATGCGCAAAATGTGGCGTAATGTTGCCCACCGCCACCGGAGGTGTGAGGGACGCTGGAACTAGGAGATACAGTAGGCGGGATGTAAGGGAATCACGCCCGCTACGCCATTGCTTGTACATCGTGGCTAGAAGGAGCGCCGTCGCTCGGCAGTGAACATTCTTAAGTCTGGGTCCCCCCTTGTCCGTAGGGGGCGTGAGCGTTGCGTATCGCACCTTGAGGGGCGATCCAATCATCACAAAATAGCCTAGTGCTGATTGAAGTCGACGTCCGAGCGTGAGTGGTAGGGGCAGGATCTGCGAAATATGCACCATTCGAGAAACCACGTAAATGTTCAGATACTCGACTCGCTGCAAAGGATCAAGGCGCCGTAGGAAATGTTGTCGGACCACTCAGCTACCGGGGGCGGACGGCCGTTGTAGTATACTTTGGAGTGTAGGGTGCGTGATCGCTATCCACCTCCATCATCGTTCACTGAGCCTGCCACAATTTTACGGGAAGAATGATTTAAGATTCCTGGAAAACCTTACAGGACCTGTGTTTATTCATTCCTAGGGAACAAGAAGCAGTTTTGAATGCCAATGGTGGTTCTTACACAGTATTTAGTCTAGCCATATTTCTGTTCAGCTCCCGTATTCTTAATACAGTACATATATTCTTAGTACATAATTCGCGTCTCTGGGGCTAAATGAAGACTCTTTGTTTGATAGCCATACGGACTTCTCTCCTTCCACGTTAGAGGAAGATTCAGTGGCTTGCAATACAACTTATACATTCGTTTTAAGAACAACCAACATATTGAATTTGATTAAAATTGTAAAACAAATAACTCGTCTCCAGAGTAGCACAAACATCCTGTTATATACACTGAAGAGCAAAAACGTTATGACAACCTGCGTAATAGCTTGTTGGTCCTTCTTTGGACCGAAATACATGACCGATTCTGCCTATCAGGGATCCGACAGTTTGTTCGTAGGTTTTTGGAGGTACGGAGCATTAGATGTCTACGCACAGGTCATGTAATCCTCGTAAATAACGCGTCGGTGATTTGAGTACGCGATGATGGCACCCGATAGCGACCCAGAAGGGTTCCATAGGCTTTATATCAGGCTAATTTGGTTGCCGAGACGCGAACGTGAGTTCACTATAGTGCCCCTCAAACCAGTGTAGCACGGTTGTGGCTCCGAGACTCGGAGAATTTTACTGCTGAAAGATGACATCGCCGTCGGGGAAAACATCAAGGATGAAGGGATGCAGGTGGTTCGGAGCTGTCAGGGCGTTTTCGATTACTACCACAGGGCCTATGCAAGCGCACGAGAATGTCTCCCATAGCATAATACTGCACCCAACAGCGTGCGTCCGTGACGCGCTGAAAGTTCTGAGCCGCCGTTCACCTCTATACCGAAGTTTGCGGAGACGACCATCTACCTAGTGTAGCAAAAATGTGATTCACCCGAAGAGCTGACACGTTCCATGGATCGACGGTCGAATCCCGATGATTTCATGCCCACTGCTGTCGTAACTGACGATGTAGCTGTGTAAACATGTGAACACGTAGCTGTGGTCTGCTACGGAGCTCCATTTTCAACAGTTTACGATGAACGGTGTGCTCCGAAACACTCGTGCGTACCCCATCATTGCGCTCTTCCGGCAGAGTGGCGACACATCACCATCTACCCTACTTTACGGAGCGGACAAGCCTCCACCCTAAGTTCTGTGAAGAGTCGTGGACGTCCAACCATTTAAGGCCCAGCGGTAGTTTTACTGTCCTATCTCTTTCCGTAGATGGTCACGACAGTAGCACGAGATCATTCGACCACCTTCGCCGTCTTGGAGATATTCGTTCACAGGCTCTGCGTAATAATCTGTCCTTTGTCAAAGTCGCTTATCTTAGTGGATTTCACCATTTTTCAGCTCATATCTACATCTACATGGTTACTCTGCAATTCATACTTAAGTGCCTGGCAGAGGGTTCATCGAACCATTTTCATATTACTTCTGTACCATTCCACTCTCGAATGGCGCGTGGGAAAAAGGAACACCTAAATCTTTCTGTTAGAGCTCTGATTTGTCTTATTTTATTATGATGATCATTTCTCGCTACGTAGGCGGGTGTCAACAAAATATTTTCGCTTTCGGAAGAGATAGTTTGTGATTGGAATTTGGTAAGTAGATCTCGCCGCAAAGAAAACCGCCTTTGTTTTAGTGACCGCCACCCCAACTCGCGTATCGTATCAGTGACACTCTCACCCCCATTGCGCGATAACTCGAAACGAGCTGCCCTTCTTTGCACTTTTTCGATGTTCTCCGTCAGTCCTAGGTGGTAAGGATCCCACACGGCGCAGCAATATTCCAGCAGAGGACGGACAAGTGTAATGTAGGCTGTCTCTTCTAAGTGTTCTGCCAACAAAGCGCAGTCTTTGTTTCGCTTTCCCCACAATATTATCTATGTGATCTTTCCAACTTAATTTCCTTGTAATTGTGATTCCTAGGTATTTAGTCGAATTGACAGCCCTTAGATTTGTGCGATTCATCGTATACCCAAAATTTATCGGATTTCTTTTAGTACCCATGTGGATGACCTCACGCTTTCCTTTGTTTAGTGCTAATTGCCACTTTTCACACCATACAAAAATTCTCTCTAGATCATTTTGTAATTGGAATTGATCGTCTGTTGATTTTACTAGACGGTAAATTACAGCGTCATATACAAACAATCTAAGGGGGCTGCTCAGATTATCACGTAGATCATTTATGTAAATCAGGAAAAGCAGAGGGCCTGTGACACTACCTTGAGGAACGCCAGATATCACTTCTGTTCTACTCGATGATTTACCGTCTATCACTACGAACTATGGCCTCTCTGAGAGGAAATCACGAATCCAGTCACACAACTGAGACGATGCTCCATATGCATGCAATTTGATTAATAGTCACTTGTGAGGAACGGTATCAAAAACCTTCTGGAACTGTAGGAATATGGAATCCATCTGAGATCCCTTGTCGACAGTACTCGTTACTTCATGGGAATAAAGAGCTAGCTGTGTTGCACAAGAACGATGTTTCTCTAGGGTGATTCCCTGTTCGTGTCTGCTCGGCTTACATACTGTTGTTGCCGCGTCACGTGCCCGCAACTCCACCAGGCGGCAATAGACGTCGCGGTAGTCAGCCGCCATAATGTTTTGGCTCTTCAGTGTATACTGCTGTACTGCTGACGATTAAAACTCGGATACCATGAAGACGGAATGCAACAAAACTAAAAATGGCATGAAGTCGACTATGTGATTAGCATTGAAACGGAACTTGTTGTACCGTTCCAATGTTTATTAAATTGCTAGCACGCAGAAATTATTAGCAAGAGTTTCTTCTCTTGCAGATAATACCTCAGCTGGTATCCACAAGGAGAGAATGGACTAAACAGTGTTATTTAGTGTGAATTGCCCGCATCTCGTGGTCGTGCGGTAGCGTTCTCGCTTCCCACGCCCGGGTTCCCGGGTTCGATTCCCGGCGGGGTCAGGGATTTTCTCTGCCTCGTGATGGCTGGGTGTTGTGTGCTGTCCTTAGGTTAGTTAGGTTTAAGTAGTTCTAAGTTCTAGGGGACTTATGACCACAGCAGTTGAGTCCCATAGTGCTCAGAGCCATTTAGTGAATTTTTTTTCTGTTGTGTACCACGTTTCCCATTTTACTTTCCTTTGTGCGGCCTGGACGGTGTAAATGAGTGTGTGAACTAGCAGAAAGCTTTAGGCACAGATTGTAACACTGCATGAATGGTCGTCCTGGGGTAGGGTAGTACCAACCCCCCAAGCGTGAACAAGTTTAGCAGAGACCAAGTTTGCAGGTCAGGGCAAAGATGACACGTAGGCGCGCGTATTGGCTCTGTCAGGT
Organism: Schistocerca serialis cubense; assembly: GCF_023864345.2. Classification (NCBI taxonomy): domain Eukaryota; kingdom Metazoa; phylum Arthropoda; class Insecta; order Orthoptera; family Acrididae; genus Schistocerca; species Schistocerca serialis. The sequence continues at coordinate 727,639,741 of NC_064643.1, read as the reverse complement.
TGGCGCGCCACCCCCACCACGTTTGTAAGCGGAACGGTCAGGCGAATTCGGTTGGAAGAGCACTTGTTCCAGGGTCGTGGTGCTGGACAGACATGGAGACGCAGCTCTCGTTTTGGTAATGTTAACATAGGTATTAGATTGTCTGAAATCTGCTCTGCAATGAAGTCCAGACGTTGAAATCAGGTGCGAAATTACCACTGAACCCCATAAGGGAATGGATTTTCTTAATTTACTCGAATTGCAGTAGACCTTGTGTTAGTGTCTTGTTCAGGCAACGCACCATGTGCCTTCAGCTCACGGTCACGTTATTGCTCTGTGCTTAACGGAAATTCACTCATTCAATGTATTTTAATCTGCTCTTCCATTTACAGTAATGTTTTGGGGTTTTTTATTTATTTTCCATATGTTTTCTTTGTGAACTTGCTTTCGCGCCACCTGGTCGGTTGGAGCAACCGCCCCATTGATAAATTGTAGTTTCGGTCTGAAAATACACTCCTGGAAATTGAAATAAGAACACCGTGAATTCATTGTCCCAGGAAGGGGAAACTTTATTGACACATTCCTGGGGTCAGATACATCACATGATCACACTGACAGAACCACAGGCACATAGACACAGGCAACAGAGCATGCACAATGTCGGCACTAGTACAGTGTATATCCACCTTTCGCAGCAATGCAGGCTGCTATTCTCCCATGGAGACGATCGTAGAGATGCTGGATGTAGTCCTGTGGAACGGCTTGCCATGCCATTTCCACCTGGCGCCTCAGTTGGACCAGCGTTCGTGCTGGACGTGCAGACCGCGTGAGACGACGCTTCATCCAGTCCCAAACATGCTCAATGGGGGAGAGATCCGGAGATCTTGCTGGCCAGGGTAGTTGACTTACACCTTCTAGAGCACGTTGGGTGGCACAGGATACATGCGGACGTGCATTGTCCTGTTGGAACAACAAGTTCCCTTGCCGGTCTAGGAATGGTAGAACGATGGGTTCGATGACGGTTTGGATGTACAGTGCACTATTCAGTGTCCCCTCGACGATCACCAGTGGTGTACGGCCAGTGTAGGAGATCGCTCCCCACACCATGATGCCGGGTGTTGGCCTGTGTGGCTCGGTCGTATGCAGTCCTAATTGTGGCGCTCACCTGCACGGCGCCAAACACGCATACGACCATCATTGGCACCAAGGCAGAAGCGACTCTCATCGCTGAAGACGACACGTCTCCATTCGTCCCTCCATTCACGCCTGTCGCGACACCACTGGAGGCGGGCTGCACGATGTTGGGGCGTGAGCGGAAGACGGCCTAACGGTGTGCGGGACCGTAGCCCAGCTTCATGGAGACGGTTGCGAATGGTCCTCGCTGATACCCCAGGAGCAACAGTGTCCCTAATTTGCTGGGAAGTGGCGGTGCGGTCCCCTACGGCACTGCGTAGGATCCTACGGTCTTGGCGTGCATCCGTGCGTCGCTGCGGTCCGGTCCCAGGTCGACGGGCACGTGCACCTTCCGCCGACCACTGGCGACAACATCGATGTACTGTGGAGACCTCACGCCCCACGTGTTGAGCAATTCGGCGGTACGTCCACCCGGCCTCCCGCATGCCCACTATACGCCCTCGCTCAAAGTCCGTCAACTGCACATACGGTTCACGTCCACGCTGTCGCGGCATGCTACCAGTGTTAAAGACTGCGATGGAGCTCCGTATGCCACGGCAAACTGGCTGACACTGACGGTGGCGGTGCACAAATGCTGCGCAGCTAGCGCCATTCGACGGCCAACACCGCGGTTCCTGGTGTGTCCGCTGTGCCGTGCGTGTGATCATTGCTTGTACAGCCCTCTCGCAGTGTCCGGAGCAAGTATGGTGGGTCTGACACACCGGTGTCAATGTGTTCTTTTTTCCATTTCCAGGAGTGTATATTGTACACGATGAATAATCATACGATAGTGAGCGAGTGTAAAATAGGGAAGGAATAATCGTGTATATCCATATTTTTCTGGGTTTCTGTTGGCTACTGAAACTTGGCCATGTGGGTTGAACAGCATTCAAGTGATGTTTCTTGTGCACCCCCATAACGAGTTGATTTGTTGGCGATGTTGTGCGTTAAGTAAAATACTCGTGCCACTAGGAAAAGCATCGGATTTTATTGCCCACTAATTTGATAAAGATTTGCGAAATACTCTTCCACCCTGACTAGTTTTGCTTGTATTGTCTTTGCGGAACTTGTTCTGAGTAATCTATAGTAACTGAATGTAATAACCTAAGGTTTAGGTACAATTGTGCGGTTGTATAGAATTACATTGAAGCCACGTCTGCGCTCCTCTGTCCCATTCCATAATTACGTGGCGAAACTGAACCATGTTAACTACAGACCGGTATTGATGATGTACATTGCAAGAGAAACACGACTAGTTGTTGAAATACCATCGGTACTGAATAAATATCATTTAATCTCTACCCTCGACTGATTATTTACTCCTTCCACCATAAAGAATAGGTGGCAGTCAGCACCACAGTCGAATTCAGGGTCATGAAAGCAAATAAAAACCATATAATGCCTATTAAGCTATGTATAGGTGCCTTCTGTAGTGGGTCAAAAAGTGCTTTATTCGTTGCGTTCAAATTTCTACCGGTTCGTTAAAACCTTCCGTTAGAAATTATTAATACCCAGCAATAACTCATAGGGCCAATAATTTCGTGGATTTTGCAAAAACAGACGTAATGTCTTATGGGATAACAGCAATCAGTGATTTTATAATGTTACTTTAAATCCGTCTTGATTGCAAAAAAAATTTGCAATCAAGACGGATTTAAAGTAACAATTTCGTGGATTACACGAATCCAAGAAACCACTTACTACAGACGGTAGCTTGCAGGAGCGGTAGGACATGTCAAAGCGACGGTAATCTACTTACTTAGGTGGACTTTTACCACCACCAGTACTGGAAGGTTACGTTGCAGCATCTCAGTGCAACCGCATGATTCAGATAGCAGTAACGCCATTTACATTTGTGTACAGAGAAAGATTACACGCGGGATTCTAACTCAGAAAACGTATTTGATTGTTGGGCATTGGTGGGGACATCTGCTATACGTCAGTAACAAGGAGAAACATCGACCGGGACGTGTCGGTGTTCCACAACAATAGGATCGCGGCTCATTGAGATTACTTCTTATTGTTAAGCGATGTTGGACACGCATTATTCAGGTTTCGACGACTATCATACGAGTATGGAATCGATAGGTTCAGGCGCGCCATGCTCGGTTACGAACAAGAGCTCAATGGCTCCATGCAACCAGCACCCTAGTGGACAGACACATTGCTCGCTAGGCCGTAGGATCTTCAGCTACGTCTCGTAGTTCGAGTCAAGTAATGAACTTGTTTGCAGCACGACAAGGACTCGAATGGACGTGAAGGACGAAGTCTGAAGCATCACGGACTGTTGACACCGCGACTACTTGTTGTGACCTACCTTGACACGACAGCAGAGTAATGTGCGTCGCCAGTGTTTCGCTTAACAACAACAATGGACGGCGGAATGCCACCTTGTCTCCTTTGCAGAGGGTTACGCATCCTCGTACAGCATAACATTGGACTATTCTTTTGTGGAAGCTCCGAGGAGAGGGGGCTTTGCCAGTTTGCAATCGCCAGCGTCGTATGGCCCCAGCAATTGTTGTGATATCGTTACGTGTCCCTGGATACACAACACGGTTACCTTCGGTTCGCATTGCGGGGTAATTTGGTCAGCAGCCGTTACATATGTGATTTGTTCATAATTCAAATGGCTCTGAGCACTATGCGACTTAACTTCTGAGGTCATCAGTCGCCTAGAACTTAGAACTACTTAAACCTAACTAACCTAAGGACATCAAACACATCGATGCCCGAGACAGGATTCGAACCTGCAACCATAGCGGTCGCTCGGTTCCAGACTGTAGCGCCTAGAACCGCACGGCCATTCCGGCCGGCTATGTGATTTGTAATAGCTCATATCCTTGTCTTTGAGGTCTTGACGTTTTCAATAATATAACGTAAGTATGTATGTTTTCTGTGCTCTCTTCAGCCACCTCGATACAGAGTGTGTGTGATTACTGCTGTGGCCAGCACGTTCTTCAGATCTCACACTCATTGATAAGATCTGGACATGAGTAGCTGGGAGACTGACACGTCACCACTCGCTAGGCACTATGATGATGAAGTCTGGGGCAGAGTTGAAGCAGAATGGGATGGCGTACCCGTACCTGACATCCAAGAGCAGACAGGTTAGTGTTGCTGTTGCCGCCTCGGCTGGTAGCTATAGGTTCATGCATAAGTTCAAATGGCTCCGAGTACTATCGTACTTAACATCTGAGACCATCAGTCCCCTAGAACGTAGAACTACTTAAACCTAACTAACCAAAGGACATCACACACATCCATACTCGAGGCAAAATTCGAACCTGCGACCGTGGTGGTCGCGCTGTTCCAGGCCGAAGCTCCTAGAACCGCTCTGCCACAGCAGCCGGCGATGCATAAGTTCCTAGCGTTTTCCCGTAGGTTTTTTTTTTTTTAAAAAAATTCTTTATTTCCAAATACATATTAATCATACAATGTAGCCCACTACCTTATGTGATTAGTGGGCCGTAATACATGTACATTTATTCATTTTATTGCAGCTGTTCTACATATAACTTAGTAACTAGTTAGTTAGAGCACTATATGAGAACAACAATGGGCATAATAATATGTTCTTAAGTACTAAGTGGTATCCTACTAACTATGGACTAGTCACTATAGCCTGCAGCGTTACAAATGTGTCAGCTGGAAATGTAAACCTACTATAAGGCCTTGCTCATTGAGCTAACCCCAATGAGCGTGCCCCTGACACTGGGCAGGCCATGGTGTTAGTCGCTGCAGGTTCCTATAATTAAAGTCTATAAACTAGGTTCTACAACTAAACTTATCCTAGGGTCAAGTTTGGGTGCGTTGTCCAATTCAGTGTATAAGTGCACCCCACTCCCCCTAATCCCGAGCGCGGCGGATTCTCGACTGAAGAAGTCGGCCTTTCCGCGCTCAGGCGGTTTGGGAATAGGGTACTAGACTTCATCGGTATTTAAGGTGTCTTAGTAGGGTGCTAGTTCGGTTCTCGCAGATAGTCCCTTAAGACTTTCTGTGATACCGCGTTTGCCAGCTCGTTGATAATCTGAAAAGTGTCGCGTTGTCTCAACAGTCTGAATGTGTCATTGTGGGGAAGTACACAGAGGCCACATCATTGAAAAGGGGGCACTCGTAGACTACATGGTCAGGAGTACCCTCCGGAACACCACAGTCACACGCGGGTGTCGCCCTTCTTGCAAATCGACATAAGTATGTCGGATAGGGTCCATGGCCAGTGAGAAGGTCAATCAGTCCCCTAGTTGGTTCGAAATACTTCATTTCCATTCTTTCCCTGACATCTGGTAAGAAGTTGAAGGTTCTTCGCCCTGTTTCTTCATTTTCCGATGAATGTTGCCACAGCTGATCCCCTCTTAACCTGATCTCAACTTTATTTTCAGTCCTACTCCATAAAATTTCTTCTATTTTATCCACGTTCCCCTTTTTTGCCCAGTACCAAGCAGCCTGCTCTCGAATTTTAATATCTAAGGGGCAGAGTCCCATTATGACTAATAGGGCCCCTCCCGGTGTGGTCCTGTAAGCCCCCGTTGATCTCATAATCATGTTTCTTTGTATTCTTCTCACTGTCATGGCGGGCACATAACAGATACACATAACAGGGGCTTTATTCATCAGTAATATACTGCCCTTCGCTATTTACAATGGTCTGACAACACTGCGATAGCATTTCGATTCCGCGAAGAACTCGTCGAGAGATGTTCGGAGCGCATTTTCATCCAAAAAGGAACTTCCTTGAAGCCTGTTCGATAGAGAGCGGAAAAGGTGAATATCTGAGGGTATACGATCAGCTGAATAAGGTTGTTGCAGAATAACTTCCCAACTCAACTCTTCTCTAGTGTTTTTATCAGTCCAACATAATGCGAACGAGCGCTATCGTGCAATAGCTATCACTTCATGTAATCTTCCTGAGCGTTGTTCTCGAGTTGCGTCTGCAAGACGTCTCAGTCTCAACGATAAATGTCAGAAATGATGGTTACACCTCGGGGAAGCAGTTCGTAGTACACCACGCCGTCGCTATTCCACCAGATACATGACATTATGTTTTGTGGATGCGCGCAGGTCTTTGTACAGAGATTTTCTGCTTTGTTTGCGCTCAACCGTTCCTTTCTTTTGCTTATGTCGGTATGAAGACATAATTTCCTATCACCCGTAACTGTACGGGACAGGAACGTCGGCGTTTTTCACGAACCAGATGATGACGACCAAGCAGAGATGAACATATGGCCATTTTAGCTTGAGGTACCCATACGCCTGATTTTTGAGCCTTCCCTATTGCATGCAAATGTCGCGCGATGCCGGAATAATCACAATTCATCACATCTGGCAGTTCTAGAGGACAGTGGCGTGAATCGTCGTACATTAATGTGTTCAAACGATCTTCATCAAACCCCGAGAGTCCTCCTAAATGTGGAAAGCCACTAATGTCGAAACGATCCTTCTTAAAACTAGAAAAGCGTCTTCTTGGCGTTCTCCGTCCAGTGGCACTATACCCATACAGTACGCAAATGCTTCTGTCTATGTCTACTTCCGTCAGCCCTCTATGGAGCTCAAACAGAAAAATACGTCGAAAATGTTCCGATTTCTTGACTTGGCACTACACTTTCTAGCGTTGATAGCTCCACTCACTATGTCCAAATGACAACATGAAAGTTTGTAAACTCAATAGTAACAGTGAGATACAAATAAAAAATGACGATCGATAAATAAACCCATAGTAATCGCAATATCAACATGCAAAACAAAAACGTTACGAAATTGTGCACCAACCCCGATACATGCACTGAATTCCGCATCATTTATACAATTCATACCATCAAATTACCAAAAATTTAGTAACGTATTCTTCCTAATATTTTGTACACGCAGGGAAAGTAAATTTTTGTTATTTGCTACCATTTTCTTCAAGGTGATTAGATTTTAATGTCCGACTGAGTAACATTGAATCGGTAACTTCTGACAGGTCACTTCTTTCATTTTTTTCTTTTGGTGAAAGTAATTTTTAGTGGTATCTCTTTCTGTGAGGCTACAAACATCACAGTTCATCCGAAGCCTACCACAAAACAGGCGGCTCTTTATCTCCCTGAACAACAAGAAAAGCCGATGGAGAATCTAGAAGAACGGTCTTCCTCGATTCAGTGTGCGAACATCGCTGCTCAACAGTATGTGTCAATGAGCAAGCTGTCGGAAAAACCACAAGATCTTTCGTTTAAACTGATTACATATCAGTTTCAGCCCAAGGAAGAAAGTTTCACTAGGAAACTGACTGCAATCCTCAAAAATCTGCCAGGATACTATGACAAACACCACACGAAGCGTAACTCATGCAAAACACAGATCTGTACGTTTCACTTATCAGCTAGGCAAAAACTCGAAGTAACTTGGAGGTGAAAGCAACTACAGCACTGGGGCACCCCTACATATCTCGAAGTAAAGCTCGACCGCATACCTACAATCAAACATCAAAATTCTAGATCATGAAGCTCAAGGTCTGCAGCCGAAATGCTATTATACGTAAGCTCACTAACAGCACTTGTGGGACTCAACCAAATGTTCTACGTGCGTCAGAATACGCAGAATGTGCAGCATCGGGCTGGCAGAACTCTGCACACATCAGGCACGTCGATACCGCTCGGGACAAAACCGTATTATAACGGATTGCCTACAACGAACTCCAGTTGTCATAATCCACCATCTTACAGGCGTAGCACCGCCGGATATTAGACGAGAAACGGCGACGGAGGTTGAGAAGAAAAAACAGGAAAAAGATTCCAGGCATCCCTCGGTTGGCAGCGATGCCTCATGTCCTGGGCTCAAGCTGAGAAAGAGCTCTCTTCGAGCAACTGAAGCAATTACACGGTCACCTTCTGCACGCCGAATACAACAGTGTCGAAACAAGCCGGATGGAAGTAATAGCCAAAACCTAAGCGAAGAGCCCGGTGCAAGTTTTCAATGAACCTACCAGACATGGAAGACTTTGGACAGATTGCGAATTGCAGTTATGCGGTGCAAATAAAACTTCAAGCGGTGGTGCTGCATTACTGGAAGTTCAGCTCGCGGATTTGGAGAACCTAGAGATGGTGAACTCCCCTTGGTCTAGTAGAAGTTATCTGGAGCCTGAACGTACATGGCCTGGATTCAGCAAATATTTGCAGCATGGAGTGGCCGCACGGTTTGAGGCGCCATGTCACGAATTGCGCGGCCCATCCCGCCGGAGGTTCGAGTCCTCCTTTGGTCATGGGTGTGTGTGTTGTTCTTAACATAAGTTAGTTTAAGTTAGATTAAGTAGTGTGTAAGTCTAGGGACCGATGACCTCAGCAGTTTGGTCCCTTAGGAATTCACACACATTTGAAATTTCCAGAAAATATTTCAGCGTCAAAGACTACCGAATTCTGGATCCCAAAATCAATTTGACAAGTACAGAGCCTTGTGTATTTATTGTACAAACTCTTGTGTATTTATTGTAAATTGAATTTGTAAATAACTGTTCGACATTGTTTTAGATACGACAATAATAATAATAATAATAATGATAATAATACCACAGGACACCAACACCAATATTTTGATTCATTTTTGGAAGACGCTTTCGCCAGTTGATGTAGTGGTTTAAGAGGTAACCGTCGATGTAAACTGTGCTAAGAGCTGTAAATTAACTCCCCACACGATTAACACTGAGAAAATTATTGATGTCGACTGGTGGTGGCGGAATTTCTAGAAGAAAGATGGACTCCTCATGGTATCTTGAGGAAGAGGCGTGGAACATCAAATCAAACACAGCGTTCATTTTTGGCAGCTAAAAAAAGCCACATGTGTTCGAGGATCTTTGATTTCGTATGCGCATTTGTAAATAACTTTAGAATTAGAGTTGCCAGTAAAAAAACTCCACTTCGATGTCAAACATATAACGGAAGTGTATCAAACGTAAGGCAACAGGAGACAGCAGTGATGTTATGAAATACAACCCATATAAGATACACTGACAGACCCTGAAGAAAGGGAGTAGCGTCGTAGATAAAACGTTACTACATGCGTTATTGATCCCATTTGCAATTAATTACACTGGTTGTATATCCACAGCGTAACAGACACCGATTGAATGTTTTGACACCAATACGCCCGAGGTATGCGCCCCGGAAGAATCGTGTTTTGCCGCGCTTGATTAACCGAGCGGTCTAAGGCGCTGCAGTCATGGACTGTGCGGCTGATCCCGGCGGAGGTTCGAGTTCTCCCTCGGGAATGGGTGTGTGTGTTTGTCCTTAGGATAATTTAGGTGAAGTATTGTGTAAGCTTAGGGACAGATGACCTTAGCAGTTAAGTCCCACAAGATTTCATACACTTTTTTTAAATCGTGTTTTTAGGGACGGAATTTTGGACCGTATTGGTACCGCATGTTGACCAGGAAGTCAGTTCAAAATTATCTGCAAAATTTATACCTATCGCACAGACGAAGAATAAAGCGGTCTAAGAAAAACGTGGTAAAAATAGTTTTCCTGAACTTCAGCTTGATTTCAGGATGGGTTTTGTTTTGTTTTCTCGTAACTATTCCGTGTGAACAGGGGAGTTTCTAGAAATGAAATACAGGGTGGCGGACGAAATGTGTTACCAACTGTTTCTTTCATAATTTACGACGCACATAAGATATCCCGCTGGGATCTCTGCAGCAGTACCAGCAGAGCTTGGAAAAACAAATGAGTTACGAAATGATGAGTAATTCACGATACTGCCGCTAGGAGACTTGTAAGCAGCAATGGCTGGCAATGGAAGACTCACGACACAGCAACGATCGGCAATTGTGTTACTTTTTCATGAAACGAAAAGCCTTGTTGTGACTCAGAGGCGTTTTCGATTAAAATTTAACACACGATGGGTTCCTTGCAAGATGACCATCCACAGGTTGTACGATAAATTTGTACAGGAAGGAACAGTATTGGAAGCGAAGCGACCTCGGCCTAAGCCTGTTTGTTCGCCGGAGAATATTGAAGCGGTACTAGTTGCTGTACAGAGACGTCCGGGGAAATCGTGTAGAGAGGCAGCAGTACAACTGGGAATATCCAGACACTCCGTTCAACGCATTCTTAAGTGACCTTCATATGCACCCATACAAGATGACTTGTGCACAGAAGTTCACTGAAGAACACAAGCAGCAGAGACTACTGTTTGCTCAGTGGGCGGAGGATAGGGAAGAAACTCTCAACAACGTTTGGTTTTCAGACGAGGCGCATTTTCATTTAGACGGTGTGGTTAACAAACAAAATGTACGCTTTTGGGCCACTGAAAACCCACAAATGCTTCACGAACGACAACAGTATGCTCCGAGGATTACAGCGTGGGCTGCAGTTTCCAGTCACGGACTTATTGGACCCTTTTTCTTTGAAGAAACTGTGAACAGCGAGCGTTATTTGAGCATGCTTCGCAATAGCTTCATTCTACAGCTTCTTGCTACTGCCTTGCCCTTCAACACGCAGTGGTTCGTGCAAGATGGAGCAAGGCCACATACCGCAAACACTGTGTTGGAGTTTTTACACGAGCATATCGACATGAGGATCATTTCACTCAGGTTTCCAGGTCGCTTCAATGACGGACAAAATTGGCCCCCCAATAGTCCAGACTTTTTTCTTTGGGGGTACCTAAAGGAAAAAAATTTCCCGAAACGTCCACGTGATTTAATGGAGCTCAGAAGACTTATTCTTCAAGCTTGCAGTGAAATTACGGAAGACAAGTGCCGTAGGGTAGTCACTAACTTGAGTGTTCGTCTGAAGGAAGTTAGGAAACGAAATGGTGGACATATTGAGCATGTGCTGAGTTAGAAGAAATCTCCATGGATGGCTCTTCATTGTAGTACAGTAAAAACTGGATTAACCGTCACTCTTTAAACCGTCAGTTTCTATTAACCGTCACTGCTGTAACAGCATAATAATACTGTAATAACAGAATGCTCTAAGGTGCAGTGACGCGTTCGCTTTGTTTATTTACTCTATTTTAGTGGGAAGTGAATGTACCCGCCCGCCGTAGAATGGTACATAAAATATGACCCTCAGTTGACGTACTAACACATCTCCCCATTTTCTTGTCTTTGTCTCACTTGTGAGTCAACAGTCACCACTGGATCGGTTTCCAGTTGAGGCGAGAAGACTGTAATTGTCGCAGTGTATCTAGCGGGCTGTGCCGTGTTACGTGTTTTCCACTTGAATAAGCTTTATTGACTAATATTTTACATTACAGTATTTAGTGCAGGTATGTGTGATACAGTGACTTGATAAAATGTCTGAAAAACGTAAACGTGTTGTTTTAGGACTTAATCAAAAACTTGAAATTATAAAACGCTTAAGAAAGGGCGAAACGGCGACAAGTGTAGCGCTGATTTATGGTATTGGAAGAACAACAGTTAACGATATAAAACGTGATGCTGATAAAATAGAACAACATGTGTCAACAATGCAGATGGAGATGTGCGAACAAGAAAGACAATGAAACCTGCCAAAATATGATGAATTGGACACTGCGAACAAGAAAGACAATGAAACCTGCCAAAATATGATGAATTGGACACTGCAATGTACCGATGGTTTATACAAGCAAGAAGTCAGGGGATTCCACTTTCAGGGCCTATAATAATGGCCAAGGCTGTTGAAATGAACAACAAACTTGATGGTGACTCGTCATTTAAGGCAAGTATCGGATGGCTCGACAAGTTTAAATTTCGTCATGGCGTTCGCCAACTTGATATCAGTGATGAAAAACTCGGCGCGGATAGCTCTGTAATTGTTGAACTCCGGGAACAATTTAAAGAAAAAATGGCTGAATTGAATCTTGTTAGGGAGCAAGTTTACAATTGTAATGAAACTGGGCTTCATTGGAAGGTCTTACCACAAAAGACATTAGCATCACTCTCTGAAAAAGCTGCTCCGGGTTTCAAAGTACAAAAAGATCGCATCACTGCTATGGTTTGCGCAAATGCGACCAGCAATCATAGGCTACCCCTACTTGTGATTGGGAAATCAAGAAAACCTCTTGCATTCAAGAATTTGAATTTGAATGCCCTCCCTGCACAATACTACGCCCAGAAGAGTGCTTGGATGGATCAATCAATTTTTTATGACTGGTTTCACAAACAATTTGTACCTCAAGTTGGAGCACATCTGGCTGAAAAAAGTTGCCACAGAAAGCGCTATTGCTATTAGACAATGCCCCAACGCACCCTACTTGTGAAATGAAAAGTGATGACGGCAACATAACATGTCTCTTCCTTCCAGCAAACACAACTTCACTTATACAGCCCATGGATCAGGGAATCATCGAAAACATGAAACGTCGTTATAGAAAAATATGTATCGAAAGTTTGCTCTCATCTGATGAATCAACATCTGTAAAACAGTTTTGGAGGTCTTACAGTATTAAAGAAGCCATTTTCAATGTTGCCAGTGCATGGAGTGATTTGTCAGTGTCAAATCTCAAGAACGGCTGGAATAAACTTTGGCCTCAACCTAGAGGTGAAGAATCGGAGGAACCTGAGTGTGTGACAGTTGACGAGATGGTCAATTTGTGCAATAATTTACAAATCAGCTCAAATTTGACGTCAGAAGAAGTATCAGAGTGGTTAGAGTGTGACAAAGTGGACGGGGGTTTTCAAATTTTGAGTGATGGCGAAATTGTTGCCAGCGTAAGTGCCACCAAAGAAGAAGAAGAAGAAGGGGCTGATGAAGACGAGTGTTCAAACCACGAAGAAAAACAAACTATAAGCCATTCAGAGGCCGAAACAATGCTGTCCAAGTGTATAGAATGGTTTGAAAGTTAAGAAGAGGCTAACGCAACGCAGGCAATACTGCTCCGAAAAATACAAAATATTGCCGCGGTGAAAGCTCGAACATCGAAAAGGCAGAAGAAATTGACTGACTATTTCCAAGCTAGATAATCTGTTCAGCTGTAAGTTTATAGTACAGTACAGTACTGAACATTACGTGTTTTGCAACTTTTGTAGCTACTGTACGGATGTTTTTATCATGTAATAAATAGTTTTATTTGCTATTACAATCGCGTTTAATTTGTTTTCGCTCTGAAATATTATTATATTACTGTGCGAGTGATATGTGTCTATACATGAAATAATTGATTGAGGTTATGTTTTGGAGGAATACAGTGTTTCTGTTATCCGTCTATTCGCTCAACCGTCACGACCACGGTCCCGAAGATGGCGGTTAATCGAGTTTCCACTGTATATGTTCCTTCGGATTGTATTGACGAAAAAGTTTATATTCGAAAACAAAATGGTAACACATTTCGTGCGCCACGCTGTATTTAATTGTGCCGTGTAGTGTTGCAGCTGGAGCGTCGTTCCGGTTTCGGCATGATCGCGATCAGAGCTGTGCAGGGACCGGCAGAATGTGTTCGCGTGCCGTGCCGTGTGGTGCAGTGCTGTGGTGAGCGGTGAGCGACCAGCCGGCAGCGGGTAGCGGCCGGAGTCACTGACCTGGGCCAAGCCAGCCCGGGGGGCGCGCCGTATAAGGCGAAACCTCTCCTCACCTCTCCGGCGCCCGCACGGCGCTAGTGCAGCTCGGCGCAGCTGTGCTGCCGCCCCCGGCTCTGGGCCATCTGCGCCTCTCCGAGGCCGCACAGCCCCACAGTGGCGGCGACGGGGGCGGCGGCGCCCCCAGCCGCACGGGGGGCAGGCGACAGGCGCGCCGCCCCGCACCCGTAGCGGCCGAGCAGCGCAGGTGGCGCCGTGGGCCGCCCCCCGTATTAGGAGGCGCTTTACGACGACTGCTTGCGAAACCCAACTCTCCGACACTACCGATTCCCAAATTACACGACCGCCTGCGGCCTCGTTGGAGAACGTACGTTTTCTCTGGCGTGAAAGCTGGTGCGAAAGTCCCCCACTGACGAGCACCATCTGGAATATTCTTTAGACTGGCTGGGTCACATACTGTTACATTTTATCAAGGGACATTGTAAAGCCGTCGGCACACGGACCGTGCTGTCGAACGTTCTACATCTACATCCATACTCCGCAAGCCACCTGAAGGTGTGTGGCGGAAAGTACCCTGAGTACCTCTATCGGTTCACCCTTCTACTCCAGTCTCGTATTGTTCGTGGAAAGAAGGATTGTCGGTATGCCTCTGTGTGGGCTATAATCTCTCTGACTTTATCCTCACGGTCTCCCCGTGAGACATACGTAGGGGGGAGCAATATACTGCTTGACTCTTCGGTGAAGGTATGTTCTCGAAACTTCAACAAAAGCCCGTACCGAGCTACTGAGCGTCTCTCGTGCAGAGTCCTCCACTGGAGTTTATCTATCATCTCCGTAACGCTTTCGCGATTACTGAATGATCCTGTAACGAAGCGCGCTGCTCTCCGTTGGATCTTCTCTATCTCTTCTGTCAACCCTATCTGGTACGGATCCCACACCGATGAGCAGTATTCAAGCAGTGGGCGAACAAGTGTACTGTAACCTACTTCCTTTGTTTTCGGACTGCATTTCCTTAGGATTCTTCCAATGAATCTCAGTCTGGCATCTGCTTTACCGACGATCAACTTTATATGATCATTCTATTTTAAATCACTCTTGATGCGTACTCCCAGATAATTTATGGAATTAACTGCTTCCAGCTGCTGACCTGCTATTTTGTAGCTAAATGATAAGGGATCTATCTTTCTATGTATTCGCAGCACATTACACTGGTCTACATTGAGATTCAATTGCCATTCCCTGCACCATGCGTCAATTCGCTGCAGATCCTCCTGCATTTCAGTACAATTTTCCATTGTTACAACCCCTCGATACACCACAGCATCATCTGCAAAAAGCCTCAGTGAAATTCCGATGTCATCCACCAGGTCATTTATGTATATTGTGAATAGCAACGGTCCTATGACACTACCCTGCGGCACACCTGAAATCACTCTTACTTTGGAAGACTTCTCTCCATTGAGAATGACATGCTGCGTTCTGTTATCTAGGAACTCTTCAATCCAATCACACAATTGTTCTGACAGTCCATATGCTCTTACTTTGTTCATTAAACGACTGTGGGGAACTGTATCGAACGCCTTGCGGAAGTCAAGAAACACGGCATCTACCTGTGAACCGTGTCTATGGCCCTCTGAGTCTCGTGGACGAACAGCGCGAGCTGGGTTTCACACGACCGTCTTTTTCGAAACCCATGTTGATTCCTACAGAGTAGATATCTAGTCTCCAGAAAAGTCCTTATACTCGAACATAACGTTGAGCGTGCCAAGTTCAACGTGCTGCTGAACGCTCAGGATCGATGCGTCTTGTGCATACGGTACGTGAGCTCCAACATGCTATACGCGATCGCAACGCACTCCAGCGGCAGTTTACGGATGTTTCTAGTTCGTAAATCACATTGTTTACTCAACGGGCGCGCGTAAAATTCCCACGTTATCTGTATTAAAACGCACATTTCCTCCACCGTCCACGAAAAGGAAAGTACCATGTCCAATCAATAAGGACACAGGCTTATAAAAGTTCTATTACAGTGTGTTACAAATTTGGAATACTTGTACGCATAAGATACACATTATTTCATCATTCCCACATTTTAGTAAAACCCCATGGTCAGTCTTACTTGATCACTGTTCCTACCCAGTAGCAGAGTCCTTGCAACATGTCAATTATGAAGCGCAAAAGAAAAAGCAGCAAAATATCTTTATAGAAGTAGCGCAAGCTGTTCTCTAGCTTAAGCCAATCGAACAAAGTCACCCCTCAATAAACGGTGAACTTATATTTACATATCATCAAATATTATAGTATATGTTTATATTAAACTAATAATAAAGAATCAGAAACTAATAAAAAGGCGAATGTTAGGAAAAACAACGGAAGTTTTAAGACGCGAACCGCCGCCCCAACGTAAGGTCATTACTAAACAGACACGCTATTTATTACGCTAAACCAACAACACAGAACTTACTAAAAATCATAGCATCTTACCCATTGCTGAAAACGTTAATCGTAGATAATTATGTTACTAATTGAAATTTAATTATAACAAATAGGTTTTCCAGTGATTATCAATTTGGTGGTGCTCAGAAACGGGATATATACATATAGGCTTCAAATGAATGCCAATATGGCGCCTCACAACTCTGTACTGAAGGGAGACGGCGTGCTTGTGACGTAGGTGGCGATGTGACATCTCATTGGTCAACGCTCAGACGCACACTCAGAATATCTGACATGCCAGATATTGCTCTCCACAATTGGAAAGACTCCCGAACGTCCTATTCCACGCTATGACGTCAGAAACTCGGCACGCTTAACGCTCAACGTTCGGATGCACGGTCCGTGTGCCGACAGCTTTAGGTAGCAGATTTTGCACCTTACATGATGCTAAATCAGTACTAATACACCGAATAATAATTGATAATTGGCCCACCAGTAGGAGAGAATGGACACAGAAAAGGAAGTTGTGCGTGTCATGTCAGACTAACGAGATGGCCGCAGAGGCTGGAACACGGCCGGAACCTCTAAAGCCGTCGGCACACGGACCGTGCATCCGAACGTTGAGCGTTGAGCGTGCCGAGTTTCTGACGTCATAGCGGGTAATAGCACGTTCGGGAGTCTTTCCGAACGTGCAGAGCAGTATCTGGCATGTCAGATATTCTGAGCGTGCGTCTGAGCGTTGACCAATGAGATGGCACAACGCCACCTACGTCACACGCACGCCGTCTCCCTTCAGTACAGAGTTGTTATGCGCCATATTGGCATTCATTTCAAGCTTATATGTATATATGCCGTTTCTGAGCACCAGAAAATTGAGAATCACGGGAAAACCCGTTGTTAGTTGTGTTATTCGTTCCAATAAAATAATGAGAAAGATCACATTCGTGGCAAAAGAATTATTGTAACTTAGGTATTATGAGTGTATGCTATTTGAAGGCAGCGACACACTGAAGATCCACCCAAAACGAATTGTTATTGGTACAATTTGTTATAATTAAATTTCAACTAGTAACATAATTATCTACGATTAACGTTTTTAGCATGGGGTAACACAATATGGCTAAGAACACGAAGTGCGTTGTTGGTTTAGCATAATGAGTAGCGTCTATCTCCAGAATTGAGTTTTTGTTGGGGCGGTGGTTCGCGTCTGAACACAACCAATTTTTTCTTCCTAACACTTGCGTTTTTATTGGGTTCTGATACTTTGTTATTAGTTTAATATAAGTATATACCATAATATTTGATGTTATGTAAATATAAGCTCACCTTTTTTTTGAGGGGTGACTTTGTTCGATTGGCTTAATCTGCAGGACAGCTTGCGCTACTTCTATAAAGATATTTTGCTCCTTTTTCTTTCACACTTCGTAATTCACATGTTGCAAAGATTCTGCTACTGGGTAGGAACAGTGATCAAGTAAGACTGACCTTGGGGTTTTACTAAAATGTGGGAATGATGAAATAATGTTTATCTTACGCGGAGAAGTATTCCAAATTTGTACCGCACTGTTTGTAATGGAACTTTTATAAGCCTGTGTCCTTATTGACTGGACATGGTACTTTCCTTTTCGTGGACGATGAAGGAAATGTGCATTTTAATAGAGCTAACGTGGGGATTTTACGCGAGCCCGCGGAGTAAACAGTGTGATTTACGAACTAGAAACATCCGTAAACTGCCGCTGGAGTGCGTTGCGATCGCGTTTACCACGTTGGGGCACACGTACCGTGTGCACAAGTCGCATCTTTCCTGAGCGTTCAGCAGCACGTTGAACTTGGCACGCTCAACGTTGACGTTCGGCAGCACGGTCCGTGTGGCGACGGCTTATGGAAGGTGTTTGTCATGTCAAACTAACGGGATGGCCGCGGCCGGACCTCTTTGTCGGCTGGCACTTCAGACCACCAAAGACGTTCAGAGAGGCCGGGCCATCACAACAAGAAGTGAGACGGAGCTATATGCGAAAGAGAGAAAGACGATTTCTCGCCACAGTGGAAAATTCCCGGAAGACTGTGACGGGATTGACGCAGAGCGCGTAGAGATACGTGTTAAAACTTTGGCGGCAACAGTAACCGCGGGAGAATTCTGTGTCGTGGTTGGGTACAAAAGCGCAGGGATACATGGAAGTCTGTGTCGTGATTGACTACCAACGCGCACGGATCCATGCGGCGAAGAACGACCAGGTTTCCAAAAACTCTGAAGGAGAAGTCTGGGGACGGCTGTGGAGGAGAGCAGTCGCGGTGTCTGGTTGCCCTGCTTGGAGAGCGTGGAGAGAAGTAGGTTGGATAAGTTACCGGCATTGAGTCCAGTGGTTACTCTCCAAGTCTTAATAGTGTAGAGCATACGACATCACACACGTAGCATTATCTGTTCCTCTGAGAAGATAAAGAGATTTGTACTAACTTGTGGTGTTCATATGTAATCTGAAGTGTACCTTTGCTGCCGCGTACTGGACTCGACCAACTACTCTTAGCATATGTGCAAGTAGCTTGAGTATTGACTAGTGACGGACTCCGCAATTGAACACTTACGTACAGGAGTTTACGGGCGCAAACCACGTCCACGTTGGAGATTAAAGCCAAGCTCGCTCACGGGAAAGACGGCATCACGATGTCACGACGTTGGCTGGGCCGACCGTCGTAATCATCACGGAGAATTACGGTGATATTAGCAATCACCAGTCAAAGTAGGGCACTGTAATTCTAAAGGAGTTCGTATTCCGCTAGCGCTTTGACTGGCGCCCTCTGAGTCTGTGTCCGTTCAGGCAGAACTGCAATAGAGTCCCTTGCGGGTTCAGTGTTGATTTAATTAGTTCTGGAAAGAGGATACATTGTGCCAATGATAGGCTAGTTAGGTTAGCGAGTGTATTGTATTGTCATGTTATGCTAGACATATTGCTCATCCTGTCCTGAATAAATCTTAATTTGGTATCATATGCTAATCACCGCATTATTGATTTCGTAGCTAGCAATCACCATATTTTTGTTTAATAATTAGAGTGTAATGATAATTTCGATGCAAATGATACTGGGGGCATAACCGCGGGTTTAAACAGAGCCAACTTAAGTCAGATAGCAACTCAAGGCCGACTAAGACTACCAATAGATATTTTCCAAAAAATGGTTCAAATGGCTCTGAGCACTATGGGACTCAACATCTATGGTCATCAGTCCCCTAGAACTTAGAACTACTTAAACCTAACTAACCTAAGGACAGCACACAACACCCAGCCATCACGAGGCAGAGAAAATCCCTGACCCCGCCGGGAATCGAACCCGCGAACCCGGGCGTGGGAAGATATTTTCCAATATATCGATAATTTTACAATAAAACCCCCGTACGTTGCAATATAAGGTAAAAAGTTTTTCCCTTCTCTCTCTTTGTAAGCTTGACTTGTGTGTTCTTGATGACCGTATGTTTAAACGTGATCATCCACGGAGTCGATAAATTGCGAGACATAGTCATAATTTATTGCTTATCACTCAAAAAATAAAGTGGCGTACTTTTTCTTTCGGCTACACATTGAAATACCCTCGTACCCTCGCCACAGTACTATATCTCGCCACTGGAGATGCCAAAATGAAATAGCGCTGCCTCCTCCATCTTGTCAGAGGGCTACGCCATTTTTTTTTTGGCACCTCTAGGGGCGAGATACGGTATTGTGGCGAGCCGATTTCAATGGTACCAGGACCACAGACAGGTATCTGGAAAAAAAAAATAAAAAAAATAAAAAACGAAAAAACTAGCTTTATTAGTTCGATGTGATAATCAGATATTTTTGACTACTTCTCGTACCTTATCAGCCAATTACAATACAATGGTTCAAATGGCTCTGAGCACTATGCGACATAACTTCTGAGGTCATCAGTCCCCTAGAACTTAGAACTACTTAAACATCCCTCACATCCATGCCCGAGGCAGGATTCTAACCTGCGACCGTAGCGGTCGCGCTGTTCGGCACTGTAGCGCCTAGAACCGCTCGGCCACCCTGGCCGGCTACAATACAATAAGTAACAATATTAAGATCTTTAAAAGGTTGTACAAACATACGGTAAATTGTTATTAAAGGGTGAATCGTTATCTGGCAAATGATTTGTAAACAGGAACTGGGTGAGTTAGCCAATGTGGAACTCTGCAGTCTATTGTAAGTTTCGTGTCCCATTAAATTTTGCTGAGTCACCACCCAGTTTAGTTAAAATTGGGAAAATTTAATATGAGAACTGAAGTAACCACTGAATTGTAAACGTTATTAACATGTTAAAATTAACAAAAAGGTCCAAGCGAATATATGAAAGGAGCATATGGGAAGAATTTAAGTACAAACGTTAAATCGAGTAATTCAGAGCAAGCAGGAGCTTAAGCCTCAACAAAAAGAATAAGATAATCAGACAAAAGTCTACAAACAAGGCCAGACTTTTGCGCATAAAAATATGGTTCAAATGGCTCTGAGCACTATGGGACTTAACATCTGAGGTCATCAGTCCCCTAGAACTTAGAACTACTTAAACCTAACCAACAGCCTAAGGACATCACACACATCCATGCTCGAGGCAGGATTCGAACCTGCGACCGTAGCGGTCGCGCGGTTCCAGACTGAAGCGCCTAGAACTGCTCGGCCACTCCGGCCGGCTTTTGCGCATCAGAAACGCCAGGTGGTATGTTTTAAAAATAATCTTACAAAAGGGATCGGGTTTGTCTGAGAAACAGTCATCATAGTTTAACGCAGTTTCTTAAAGTAAAACATCGTATTAAAAATTACAAAGTGATTCTAAACTATGATCTGTCTTTGCCTGTTATGTAATTAATTAACGCAATTAGCGCACTTATATAGTTACTGTATTGAGTGTTGAGATACGTTGGTGTGACAAATGAAAAGGAAATCTTAGGCGCGTATGTGGAAAAGTTTACACAAACATACACGATTCACACACACAAGGATACAGATAAAAAAGAATTTTGTCCATCACAGTGAGTCAAAGGGTCAGAGGTTCATCCGTCTCGGTATGATTGAATTATTTTGAATACGAATACTATGGAACACTTTCCGACAAGGAAATTTATCTGCTTCACGCTGCACGTGAAACTAAGCTACGCTGACGTGGAACACCCGCAAATGCCGTGAATATTCGTGAACAAAGCGAAATTACTAAGGTTCGTTTAAACTTCAGGGACACAAATGTAAACCATACAGACACAAATAGCGATGTATAACTCAATAACCTGGCAAGTCACCAGACCATCAAACTGCCTGAATAAGGAAGGCTGTGCCGTTACAGTCGTGCGTAGACCACAGTGCTCATAAGTAATGAGCGTCGGCTTATTCGCTTTTCATTTTATTTTATTTTCTAGCCTGGCTTTGTGACAAAGCAAAGAAATACGTGACTTTTGCTAAGAATTCTGGCAAACTTTTGTTCGAATAACGTAGGTTGGCTGGCTTTGGGATACTGAATTTGTCCTGCACTGCAGCCTGTCTCACACTAAAAAATTCAAGCACCACCGATAAAATTCCATGTATACAATACAAATGACAGTAAATTCAAACATTTTACGAGACTCTACACTGTAACTTTCTACGAGTCTATCCTTTTAACGCTGCTCATTGCCATAGACATTTATTTATTTAGCTTATGGCAAGTACAAATCACGTATGAAAAATCTAAAAGTACATAACACACAAAACAGTTACAATATCACAAAAAAACATCTAGGTTAGAAATATAATCGATTGCACTGTTAGTCGCATCCATGAAGTCCCTTGTTGGCCCAGGGTAGGCCCTCAGAGGGCATTCTACCACGATATGGTGAATTGTCTGCCTGTCAGCGCCGCAGTCGCACTGTGGTGATGGCACTATGCTCCATTGGTACAAGGAGTCCGCACAACGGCCGTGGCTCGTCCTGATCCTGTTAAGGGTAGACCAGATTTTGCGGGGCAAGTCAAAGCCCCGAGGTCTGTTAGATGTTCCCAATAAGGTGTTAACCTGAGGCGGTGTCTTTTCCTCCCATTCTTCTCTCCAGCGGGCCTCAAGAATAAAAGCGTTCTTTACCAGATCTTTGGCACTTGCGAGAGGGGGGTGTCTGGATTTCAAGAGGGGGGGGGGGGTGTAAAGCTAGTTCGCGTCCGTAGTGGAGTACTACACGTGCACCCTGGGTAACGCTAAATGAACTAGCAAAGTACAGGCGACCAGATAATCCTTAGTTGATCTCCTGGTCACGGCAAATCACGATGAATTCTAGCAAAACGAACCCTTTGACTAGAGAACGCGGATCGCTGATTCGAGTCTGCCACCTGAATATTGAAGGCCATAGACATAACTATCAGACACATTGTACCACAACGGTGACTACTTCGCAAGATCATATATGATCGATGACCGTTCGTTTGTACTTATCTCGCACACACCACAGACTTTGCACAGCAATTCCTATACCAAATGGCTCAAATGGCTCTGAGCACTATGGGACTTAACTTCTGAGGTCATCAGTCACCTAGAACTTAGAACTACTTAAACCTACCTAACCTAAGGACATCACACACATCCATGATGCCCGAGGCAGGATTCGAACCTGCGACCGTGGCAGCAGCGAGGTTCCGGACTGAAGCGCCTAGAACCGTCGGTCGCAATGGCCGGCAGTTCTTATGTCTTAGCGTTCGATCGCGATTGGGTATCTCATAGCATAAGGTTAAACTGTTTTTAGTTGATGGTGAAATAATAACTTGTTAAAATCACTGTGGCATAGTTAAGAAACAAAGATTTCCTGACATCTCTGTCTTTATATATACATCAGCTTTAGTTAATAATAATCAATAAAAATTGTCAATATGGCGCTAATGTCGGTAGCCCTTTCAATCCTAGCAACACTACTCAGTCTTCATTCTCGCGTTCCTCTGGCACCTTACCCCATCGTCTGCTTACTGCTGCCCACTTGTCACTAAAATGAGACTTATGCTCTCATCCCGTCTTGGATTTAACAAAGTAATGCGTTTTGATAGCTGTGCTAATCACGTTCTTGAAAGAAGCATTCTCTGTTGCGCTCAAGACGTCTTCTTACGAACTCTGTTAATGAAACTTCCTGGCAGATTAAAACTGTGTGCCGGACCGAGACTCGAACTCGGGACCTTTGCCTTTCGCGGGCAAGTGCTCTACCAACTGAGCTACCCAAGCGCGACTCACGCCTCGTCCTCACAGCTTTACTTCTGCCAGTACTTCGTCTCCTACCTTCCAGACTTTACAGACGCTCTTCTGCGAACCTTGGAAGGTAGGAGACGAGGTACTGGCAGAAGTAAAGCTGTGAGGACGGGGCGTGAGTCGTGCTTGGGTAGCTCAGTTGGTAGAGCACTTGCCCGCGTAAGGCAAAGGTCCCGAGTTCGAGTCTCGGCCTGGCACACAGTTTTAATCTGCCAGGAAGTTTCATATCAGCGCACACTCCGCTGCAGAGAGACAATTTCATTCTGGAAACTCTGTTAATGTCAACTGATAAAACAATATAGCGGAAAGTTTGGATTTCTGTGATGGAGTTTCCGCAGTGAGAGTGGCACTGTGCGACACACAGAGTAAATAATCACAATAATGATAATTAAAGCGTGGGAGAATTATGTGCACAGTTAAGTTTTTTCCTTTTTACTTCATGGCATTTACTGATTGTGACTGAGCATTTGGCTTGCTACTGTTACTCTCTTTTTAATGTGTCATTACTCGCTCGACGATGCCGCACGAATCACAGTCCCCACCTCTGGCACCTGCGGTCCCCACCATCACCGCTGCTCTCTCCACTGCCGACGAAGGCGACGACGACGACCTATGCTTACAGATAACTTTATTTTTTAGTTTTCGCTGCACAAAGTCCAGCGAAGTGTAGATAAACACAAATTTGGCACTGGTTTTGTGATACATAATAAAGGAGCAAATTCGGTTAAAGAATTCAAAGCTGTTAACAAAAGAATATCCTGTATAGTGCTCGGAATCCAAGTGTCAGACATCAATCAATATTCACGCCGACAGCAGATAAAACAGATGAGGAAAGGGAAGAGTTATATGACCAAGTAGAACAAACAGTTGAGAGCGCACCAAATAGAAATATCAAGATAGTTCTGTGGCACTTTAACGCAAAACAAGGGAAAGAAGAATTACATATGGAAGGCACATTTTGCATGACGAGCCAATGGGACTGGTCAGAGAATGATCAACCATTATCTCAAAGAACCTGAGACTAGGTTAGACTCACTTGGAACACAAGAGAATACACATGAGAACGTCGTGCTCACCGGCTGGAAGACCTACCAACCAGGTAGATCATGTCTTGGAGGACCAGCGCTATAGCCGTACAGTGACAGGTCGTATAGAGGAGGCGACTACGCATGAGACCACTGTTTCGTGGTGAGTGGACTTAAACTGATGTTCACCTACAACTACAGGAAGAAGGATACACTAGAACCTGCTTTGAATGTTGGGAAACTTTTTAAGTTTCTGAGACCCTACAAAACCTAAAAGCAGGAGAGAAGGTAGAGGAAAACTGGGACGAAATGAATGGGACGGCACTAAGTGTTGCGGGGAATACGTTGAGAAGAAAGAGGAGAATGAAGACGAGAGGGTTGTTCGACGAGACGTGCCAGAAGACCGCAGGAAAGGGGAGGAGGATGAAGGAGGAGTGGCTGGCTGAGAGGGAGAATCACCAGAAAATAGAACTTTTCTCAGCATCAGAAGGGAGACAAAGAGAATTTTGAGAAGAGAGAAGAGAATATACCTGACCAGTTTGGAGCAGAGAGCCACAGCAAGAATTCAAGACAATTTATTCACTGCATCAAAAATCGAAAACGTGGATTTCAGAGCCCAGCCTATTAAATTAGAGATAAGAACGGCAGCTTGATAAACGACAAGGGAGTAGAAAAGTGGAGAGAATGCTTCTCAGAACTCTTAAATCTTCCAGACTTGGACGAGATGCTACCTGCTGACATCACGGAGGAAACGAAAGATGAAGAACAATGAGAAGTAACTGAAGAAGATATGAAGACAGCAGTCAAAAAACTCCGGAATAACAAAGCCCTGGGGAGGACAGAACAACAGGAGAATTAATCAAAGAGGGAGTTGAGACCCTGGTCTTAGGAATATATAAACTGATATATAAATTGATTTGGACGAATGGGACATTGGACAGCAGTCAAAAAACTCCGGAATAACAAAGCCCTGGGGAGGACAGAACAACAGGAGAATTAATCAAAGAGGGAGTTGAGACCCTGGTCTTAGGAATATATAAACTGATATATGAATTGATTTGGACGAATGGGACATTGGACAGCAGTCAAAAAACTCCGGAATAACAAAGCCCTGGGGAGGACAGAACAACAGGAGAATTAATCAAAGAGGGAGTTGAGACCCTGGTCTTAGGAATATATAAACTGATATATAAATTGATTTGGACGAATGGGACATTGCCAGAAGAAAGGAAATTGGCCATAATATGCCAGATGTACAAGAAGGAAGCCAAAATGGAATGTGGTAATTACAGAGGTACCAGCTTGCTTAATGTAGCGTATAAGGTACTGTCCCTCATTATCCTCAGAAAATTACAACCATTCATAGAGAAAAACATACAGCAATACCAAGCTGGCTTTCGACGTAACCGATCGACAATACACATTTACATCTTAAGATAACTGCTTGAAAAACACTGGGAATATAATAAAAATTTTATTGCCTGTTCGTCGATTTTCAATGTACATATGACAGCATCCACTGGAATAACGTATACAATTCACTCACTGTATGACTTCAGAATCCATGGGAAGTTAGTGAGAATGGCGCAAAATTGCATGGATGGCTCGCGGGCAGCAGTGCATTTTCGAGGGGTCACATCGGAAACGTTCGAGATTGAGACAGTTCTCAGACAAGGGGATACTCTGTCATGTGTTCTGCTCAGTGTCATCTTAGAGGAAGTGACAAGCGAATGTGGACAACAGGAATGGGCTGGAGTACGGATGGATGGCAGTTTCAGTTGTCTCGCATATGGAGATGACATAGTACTGCTAAGTGAATTCATCCATGAGTTGAAAGAAATTAACCAGAAAATGGACAACTATGCACAGAAGGTTGGGTTAGAGGTGAATCAAGACAAAATGGAGTTCGTGCAATTAGGTGGAAGACAATAACTCCTTGAGACAGTTGGTTGAAATGGTTCAAATGGCTCTGAGCACTATGGGACTTAACATCTATGGTCATCAGTCCCCTAGAACTTAGAACTACTTAAACCTAACTAACCTAAGGACATCACACAACACCCAGGCATCACGTGAGACAGTTGGCATGAGGTTCAAGAGAGCTCACCAGTTCAAATATGGGATATTGGCTTACCAACAACAACAGTATAGAAATGGACATGAAGAAAACAATAGCAGGGAGAATGAAATGCATGTATTCTCTTAGCGAGAAGTTCGGCTGAAATACAATATCAATCAATACTCACATGAGAATCTATAACGCACTGATATACCCAGCGGTCATGTAAGGTTCGGAAACCTGGAGCATGACTAAACACGAAACGGAAAAACTATTAATATTTGAAAGAAGAGTTCTGAGGAAGATATGGGGATCAATCTTACGTGAAGGACACTGGAGAAGGAGTAGGAATGAGGAAATCTACCTCTAGATGCAACAAACAACAATACTTAGAAATTGAAGAGCAAAAGAATCCAGTGGGCAGGCCACGCAGCCCATATGCCGGAAGAAAGACAGGCGAAGAAAGCATCTGAGGGAAAACCAAACACCTGACGTCCCATGGGACGACCAAGGCAGCGATGGATGGACGACATGGTGAAGGACCTGCCAGCCCTGGAGACTGAAGACCCATGGAGAATCCGGGCGCAAATCATAAAGGAATACAGGCAGTTTGTGGAAAAAGGGTGTGGTCTGCAGGTCCTGTAACTGTTGGATGTGCATTTTTGTAAATTTTGCTGTGTGCAGCTGGCCGGGGTGGCCGAGCGGTTCTAGGTGCTACTGTCCGGAACCGCGCGACGCTACGGTCGCAGGTTCGAATCCTGCCTCAGGCATGGATGTGTGTGATGTCCTTCGGTTAGTTAGGTTTAAGTAGTTCTAAGTTCTAGGGAACTGATGACGTCAGAAGTTCAGTCCCATAGTGCTCAGAGCCATTTGAACCATTTTTTTGCTGTGTGCACATCACGGGAGCACTGTGTACTATCCGGCAACACTGCCCCCCCCCCCCCCCCCGCCATTGACATCTTCAAGTACAAAGTTATCTTATTGAAGCTGTAGTAAGGCCTCACAATCTGATGACCTACTCGCAGAGCGTAAAGGGCTGCACGCTAGCTCGCGAGACAGGGAGGTAAGCTAGACCCGGATCGAATCCGTGTGGTGGAGTAACGGTCGCTAGTCTGGCGCACCGACCAACGTTGATTGCAGTTTTTAGGTGCACTCATTTGCGCACTCCTTTAGGCAGATCCCAGACTGGTCCCCTATTTTCGTCTCAGATAATGCGATAAAAAACGATTAAAACACAACAACACAACACTAAGAAAAGAGTTAAGCCGATTACATGATAGATGTCTAATGCTGTTTCTGTAATATCGTAAAACATTTAAATCGTTTCCTTCTTTATCTTGTTTTTAGAATGTCGCTTACTGTACTGTGTTTTTTTGTTTGTTAAATTTCTCGATTTGGAGCGTAGAATAAACTTTCCCAGAGTGAGAGTGTTCAGTAAGGGAAAACAAAATTGTCAGAATTCAGAGCTTATTGCGATATACTCATAATCAAAGTAAAGTCGATTTCGACACCTAGCAGCAAGCCCTTTGCCCCTAAACTTAATGTGTATGGCGTGAATTATCACGTGAATTCCATTTTTTTCTTATTCGTAAGTTATATTAATAACGACAGCACAACAATGCTGATTGCTTGCGGACTCCATTAATCCCACACAAATCTTCTAAAACGGTGTTTTAGGATTCCGGTACGAAATCCATAAATCGAATGTTGAAATCAGTTTAATTCATCGTCCCATTTTGCTGCCATGGATTGAGGGTTTATAGCAGCTAAAAACCATAATGGAATGATAGATTTCATGCGGACCTACTCATTTAGCTAATCCCAAGTTGTATTATGTTTTAACAAAGGAGCCTCTGGTCGTATCTTAAAATTCTATTAATGACTGTCTTGAGAGGTAAAATTCATTCAAATGAAACATGAGAAGAAAGATAACGTTTAACATACACGAAAGTAACCCAAAGCATCAGCTGAATTCATATTACTGAAAATATAAAGGGTAATATAATGTTATATTTATTACAGATCTAAGACTAGTTCTGGAATCAGCATGGAAATTCTTTAAATATGAGGCGATTTAACATTAATTTTCATTCGTTTTAAATTTCGAAAAATTACAATAGTTTCGTTTTCCTAAAATAGGAGAAAGAATTAGTAGGGACGTAAGTTAAGATTTCCAATAATACCGTTGGCGTAGTATGACACTGCAGTCAGTCGGTCCAACTCGCCCATCAGGACCAGAGAGCGGAGCGTTGCTCTGCGAGTATGGTTGCTACTGGTTTAGTATACATTGAAACAAATTTAATGTGCAATCGTAAGACTCTTTTAAGATACGATTAATATAAATTGAAGAAGTGTTAGTCTTCTGGCACTTAATCCCAGTATTCAGCACATGTTTGTACTTCGTTTTTGTTGCCTCATATCCATTAAACTGGTCAGGGAGGCTGGTATCTATGAGTAGGTTTTGGAAAGACGCCCAAGGGTAGTTGAACGTGAACTGATGTTGTGGTAGTGTAACGCCGGAAATGCATATCCTCCTATTTCCATCTATTGTACCATAATTTTTTCCTTATTTTGTTACCTGAAGATATAACATTTCTGTGTCTTTATATATTATAATTGTTTTAATATTTGTATATATATATATTTATGCATTTATGTCGATGTATAATTGGTTTGTTTTGTAAATATTATTTGTGTTTTACGCTGGGTCTTGCCTAGGGAAAACTATGCTATCGAACGTATACATCGATAGGTCGTGTGAAGAACGAAAGTGTGTAGGATCTTTGGGAGTGTTAACTCGGCCGCGTGGAGCGCGGGCAGCGAGGGGGAGTCTGGCTGCGGTGGTGCAGTGGAGCAGGTGTGTTGCGTGACGCTCCCGCGAGTTGCCGCGCTTTCGGGGTTTGGCAGCATGTAATTGCGCTCGACTTGCTATGATAGTTTCTGACACGGTGTCACGGACGGGAAGCATTAGCTGGCGCACATCAAGAGCCCGTTTCGCCTGGTGACCGTGTCGAGAAGAAGGCGCGCCAACATCCAACTTCTGCAACAGCGACGGCCGACAATGAGTGACTGTCGCCACCTCCTCGATCGACGGCTTCAAACCTTCAATCAACCAACAGGGAAGACTGGAAGCACTTAAAGGTTCAGAACTGTATGGCAGACCTCAGCTTTTCAAACTGTTCAAATCACAAAATTACAGCAATGTAGCATGAACCTTTGTTGCTCATTGTCCCAATTGCATTGCCAAGCAGGGTCCCTTCCTTTTCCGAAATGAACCCGAGTGTCGTTGAAATTCAAACGCCAGCATTAAAGCATTATAATTCGATTTCACTGCTTTAATTTCAAAGTTCAGTTAAAGTATTCATAGCTGGCTACAATACTTAGATTACACGAGCACAAATTAGGTGTGCGAGTTTTGTTAGCATATTTTAGCTTACCTGTGACTGCAGCTCAGCTTGGTACGTACAAAATTTTGCTATTGTTAATTGCTCAGAATCGTTTAATTCAAGTTCAAAGTTAAATCTCTTATTTCTAAATTGCGTAGAGTCAAGTTGCTTTTGAAATGATTGTTGAGGTAGTCCAAGGCTAACTGTATCTTACTGAATTTCGATGTGCTTCAAAAAGAAAGCTCACTATTAACTTCAGTCACTAAATTAACTTTCGATTTTCCGGTTTTATTAATTCTTTTGCTAAATTAAGTCAGAGTGTAGCGAAATTTATTACTTCTGACAAACTTTCAGTTTTCACACTACACGTGTCAACCTTCAGTTGTCACGCTTCTAGTTCTAATTATATGCGTAATAACCTTTCTTTTTCAGTTACTATAGTAATTGTCCTTAGGACTGGCGACCGTAATTTCCCCAAATCTCAAATATCTAATTACCGCTAGTTAATTGTTAACGTAACGGCCGCACATTTACTTTCTTTATTAACTTTACCCCTTTCAAAATTAATTTCCACCAGTTTAATTTGCAATTTTCCTTTCATTTAGATGTAACCCTTTCCTCCCTCTTTACCGACAGATTAACTTCGATGACGATTGCTTTCCCAAATTTCCATTAGGTACACGCGGTTTAATTTTTCACTGTCATTAAGGTCGATAAGTGAGGGGGAGGTTACAGTAGGTCGTGTAGATCTGCAGTAATTTTAATTTCTGTGAATGCTATCCAAATGTAGGTGAGCAGCGGTGTGACAAGATGTACGATGTCTGATGCTGCAGTGAAATTCTTCTGTTAGTTGTTTTACTTCACAAATATTGTGCTATGAAGACATATTTTGAGTTATCGGTATTTACATGCCACCCAGAGAAATCTTATAGCACAAGTGAGCTCTGGCACAGGAAATCCAGAAATAACAACAACGAGTTTAACTTGTCAAATGACATCGGTGAAACGCACAAGCTCGATTTGTGGCGTCATTGAATGGGGACACAGGATTTGACTTTTAGCGACCTTGCGCGTATAGAACATAAAGCGGTCAAGATGTGTATGTGTCGTTACAGCATCTGCTGCTAGATGGACTTACTTTCTTCTTTCCATATTACCATAGGATGCTCAAGGATGCACAACATGCTACTAAAAAAAAATTAATCTGTCTATACAAACAAAGAAGAGTGTCTGTTTGTAATTCATGAAAATCTAGTTTTATTCCGATCTTGATGAAATTTTGCACACTTTACCTTCAAGATAAGAGGAAGATCACTGTTTACATAAGAATTCTTCATCTGACTTGAAATATATATGTATGCAATATGTAAAGGGGAAAGGTTCTTACCAAAATCTCTAACACATTTTGGCTGATTTATTTCAGATTTATACACGATCTCCTAATGAACATTTGTGCGGACACTGAAGCGCCAAAGAAACTGGTATAGGCATACGTATTCAAATACGGCGATATGTAAACAGGCAGAATACGGCGCTGCGGTCGGCAACGCCTACATCAAGACAACAAGTGTCTGGTATTGGTGTTAGACCGGTTACGCTGCTACAATGGCACGTTGAAAGTGAGTTTGAACGCGGTGTTACAGTCAGCGCACGAGCGATGGGACACAGTATCTCCAAGGCAGCGATGAAGTTGGGATTTCCCCATACGACCATTTCACGAGCGTACCGCGAATATCAGGAATCCGGTGAAATCTCCAACATCGCTGCGGCCAGGAAAAGATCCTACAAGAACGGGACGAACGGCGATTAAGGATAATCGTTCAATGTGACCCAAGTGCAACTCTACCGCAAATTGCTGCAGATTTCAATGCTGGGCCATCAACAAGTGTCAGCGTGCGAACCATTCAACGAAACACAATCGATTTGGGATTTCGGAGCCGAAGGAACACTCCTCTACCCTTGATGACTGCACGGCACAAAGCTTTACGCCTCGCCTGGACCCGTCAGCACTGACAGTGGGCTGTTGATAACTGGAAACATGTTGCCTGGTCGGACGAGGATCGTTTCAAATTGTGTCGAGCGGATGGACGTGTACGGGTATGGAGTCAACCTCATGAATTCAAAGACCCTACATGTGAGCAGGGGACTGTTCAAGCTGGTGGAGGCTCTGTAATGGTGTGGGGCGTGTGCAGTTGGAGTGATATGGGATCCTTGCTACGTCTGGATACAACTCTGACAGGTGACACGCACGTAAGCATCCTGCCTGATCATCTGCATTTATTCATGTCAATTGTACATTCCGACGGACTTTGACAATTCCATCAGGATAATGCGACACCCGGCCGGCCGGTGTGGCCGTGCGGTTCTAGGCGCTTCAGTCTGGAACCGCGTGAGCGCTACGGTCGCAGGTTCGAATCCTGCCTCGGGCATGGATGTGTGTGATGTCCTTAGGTTAGTTAGCTTTAAGTAGTTCTAAGTTCTAGGGGACTGATGACCACAGATGTTAAGTCCCATAGTGCTCAGAGCCATTTTTGAATGCGACACCCCACTCGTCCAGAATTGCTACAGAGTGGTTCCAGGAACACTCTTCTGAGTTTAAACACTTCCGCTAGCTACAAAACTCCCAAGACATCAATATTATTGAACACATCTGGAATGCTTTGCGACGCGCTGTTCAGAAGAGATCTCCAGCTCCTCGTACTCTTACGGATTTATGGACAGCCCTGCGGGATTGATGGTGTCAATTCTCTCCAGCACCACTTCAGACGTTAGTAGAGTCCATGCCACGTCGTGTTGCGGCACTTCTGCGTGCTCGGCGGGGGCTACACGATATTTGTCAGGTGTACCAGTTTCTTTGGCTCTTCAGTGTAAAATATCAATTAGCAAGGTGTGTATGTGTCGGTCCGGCGTCTGCTGGTACATAGATTTACTTCCTTCGTTCCATATTACCAATGGATCTTCAAGGATGCACAACATGCAATTTAAAAAACATCCATCTACCTATATAGAGTACATAAAGATGAGTGTCTGTTTGTAATTCATACAAATGTAGTCTTATTCTGATTTGAGAACATTTTGCACACTTTACCTTCAAGATAATAGGAAGATTACTGTCTACATAAGATTTCTTAATATGACTTGAAACGTATATGTATGCAATATGTAAAGGGGAAGGGTTGTTACCAAAAACCTCTAACAATTTTTGGCGGATTTATTTCAAATTTGTACGCGATGCCCTAAAGAACATTTGGGCGGACATAGGCTAATGTATATATATAAAGGAGAAACGTTGTTACCAAACATCTTGAATAGTAGTTGACCGATGTATTTCAAAGTTCTTGGCCGACTTACTCCAAATTTCTACATTCAGATGAAACAGTGAAGAAAATAAATGGAAAATTAAATGCATAACAAACGAAACACGTAGCGGTAAAGTGACTATACTTCTTATCGCGGGAATAAATTACAGCCGTAATACCCGTCTTGGAGGCAGTACCAGCAGACGTCACTAGACCGTGGCACGAGCGAAAGCTCGAGAATTTGACACAAACATGATTGAAAACTCTTCTTTATTGATTATTTGCCGTTGTTGCATGTAATGTATGCCCTAGAAGATATTTTAGTCCCCGTATCACCGTTAATTTTATTAAGATCCACATTGTCATACAAACGCTAAGATAGGTCGTGGATATAGTACCAAGTCACCAGATCGGAGGCCATCAAAAGATCTAACAGAACCCGAGATTTCCCGAACTGTAACGTAAACTGTTCAAACAGTTCGAGTCGTGCTCAGACACAGCCCTACTTCAGACAGTGAAAACTCAGCTGAAACACTAGAAGACGAAGTCTCCAAAAACACAGTGAGATACTTATCGTAAAAAGTATCAACATAAGGCACAACTATTTTTCCTACAGGTGAATAACTATTCATTCGTCGCATTCCGTTGACATCCAGTGATTCAAGTATGCCCTTCGGTTTATAGCGATTCCAACTTCCCAAGCGGCTTGCATTCGCTATGAATATCAACAAGGCAGAGGGCCAATCACTTTGTGCGGCAGACATGAAATATCCCAGCCAACGCCAGGCACTGCAGCTAGTAATACATATTTGCAAAAGAAGAGATACGTTACTTTCTTTCTACAGGGTGAAAAGTATTTAAACCGACAAACTCTGGGAGGTTGTAGGGGACATCAAAACAAATATTTTCCCCTAATGTCATCTTTTCATATGAGGAGTATTCAAACCGGTAGAGGAAGATTTCTCTGGCGGCAAATTAATTAAACCAACAAACACAAATTTTTTTGTGACCAAGAGACAACAACCAGGTAGCAGATACGGCCCAATTAAACAGTCCCCAACAACACCGACCCACACATTAACGAAGAACCGCACTTGATGAGCGCTAGTAACTGTGGCATGTGGGTTATCCTCACTCCAAACATGCGAATTGTGCATGTTGAAGACTCCATCACGCCCGAACGTTGTTACATCGGTAAACAACACAGAGGATGGAAATGTAGGATACATTTCAGACTGTTCCAGGTACCACTGCGAAAACTGTGCTCTGGGTGGATAATCAACTGGTTACAGGTTGTGGACACGCTGTAAGTGAAATGAACGTAACAATTGCTCTCGAAGGACCGTTCTTAGTCCGATTCGTCCCCATGTGACGTGCAATTGCACGAGTGCTGATTGAAGGATCCAGCTGAACATGCTGCAAGACAGCTTCCTCAAATTGCAGCGTTCTTACCGTGAGACGGCATCCCTGTCCAGGTAATCTGCTAAATGACCCGGTCTCACGCAGACGTTGGTACACAGCAGCAAAGGTCGTATGATGCGGGATACGGCGAGTAGGATATTGTTGTTGATAAACCCGCTGTAAAGGTCGTCCGTTGTGGTGCGCTACGTAGTATGCGCCAACCGTATCAGTGTACTCACTCCAGGTGTATCGCTCCATTAGTAGACAGAGACAATGCACTACTACACTGGTGGACAGCAGTTGTCTACAGCTGAAGAGCGTAATACGCCCTCTAACTACTGTAGAACGTAATACGGCCTCTATCAACTGAAGAGCGTAATACGGCCTCCAACGATTTAAATAATCCTCGTAGGAAAAAATGACATTAGGGAAAAATATTTGTTTTGATGACCCCTACAACCTCCAAGAGTCTGTCGGTTTAAATACTTTTCATCCTGTGCTGATCCTAAGAGACAGTGGTACCCGTTTGGTCAGTGACTCGGCATTAGAAGTGAGCTATCTTGGCGTCTTGTGAAGTGCCGGTTTACTCGTCCGACAATAGCACTGGCCATCCGCGTCCATCCAGATTGAGTGAGCGACGGGGAGCTGACGGCGGAACGTCGGGGGCGGACAGTACAGAGAGAGAGAGAGAGAGAGAGAGAGAGAGAGAGGGGCTGTGCTTAGCTAAGCAGGGTCGTAATTAGGGTGGGCGTGGCGCGGCCGCCATTGTGCCAGCCTGCCGTGATAGGATCGCGCTGTGGCGCCACCAGCGAGGCAAAGTAAAGCACACAGCCAGCCAGCTACGGACAGGCACCGCACTTTCACGTCTGGTCGCCGCCACAAGCGGTAATAACCGCCGGCAAGAAACGCGCCAGCCGCCGCTAGAGAACAATCAACTCCGAGGCCTCCTCGTGCACTATTAAGTTCTGCTCCGTTATTCTCAATACCAATTACTACTTGAAGAAGCGGACGATAATTTGCCACAGGGTGACTACGTAGATGCTGAACGCAAACTCGCATTTAACAGCAGCGTATTTATCGTATGACGATTTTCAATAAACTTTCAGAATTAATTTTCACTCTGCAGCGGCGAGTGCGCTGATTTGAAACTTCTTGGCAGATTCGAACTATTTAGCGGACCGTAATTCTAACCCGAAAGGCCGGCCGGAGTGGAAGACCCGTTCTAGGCGCTACAGTCTGGAGCCGCGCGACCGCTACGGTCGCAGGTTCAAATCCTGCCTCGGGCATGGATGTGTCTGATGTCCTTAGGTTGGTTAGGTTTAAGTAGTTCTAAGTTCTAGGCTGAATGTGAAGAAAACAAAATTATAGGAACTACACCTACCAATTCGTGGGATATAGCAGGAGAAACCGTGGAGGTAGTGACCACATTCAGTTATCTCGGTTCCCAGATCTACGTTGATGGCAACTGCAGCCATGAAATCCGGAGACGCCTGTTGCTCGGTAGACAGGCGATGTCAAACCTTGACAAGGTTACAAGGTCCAGAGATATAACACTAGTAACAAAGATCCGTATTGTGAGGGCTATGGTCTTCCCAGTTGTGATGTATGGATGTGAGACCTGGACCATTAGAAAGGCTGAACGCCGAAGAATTGACTCCTTCGAATTGTGGTGTTGCAGGAAACTTCTTAGAGTTCCATGGACTGCAAAGAGAACCAACAGATCAATATTGGAGCAAATAAAACCAGATTTCTCCCTGGAAGGTCTAATGTTAAAACAAAAGCGGACCTACTTTGGACACACAATGCGAAGGCATGCCTCGCTGGAAAAAACATTAATGCTGGGGAAGATTGAAGGAACTAGAAGAAGAGGACATCAGAGGATGTGATGGATCGATGGCATCACAGAAGCAGTGTGTTCCAACCTGGAAGGTCTACGGGAGAAAGTGCAAGACAGGAAAAAGTGGCGTGATTTGGTTCATGGGGTCACGAAGAGTCGGAACCGACTAAACGAATAGAGAGAGAGAGAGAGAGAGAGAGAGAGAGAGAGAGAGAGAAGTTCTAGGGGACTGATGACCTCAGAAGTTAAGTCCCATAGTGCTCAGAGCCATCTGAACCCTCTAACCCGGAACATTTTCCTTTCGTGGATAATTACTCCGCCAACTGAGCTATGAAGGCACGACTCACGCCCCGCCATCACAGCTTTACTTCTGCCAGAACCTCTCCAGGCAAGTGTTCCGGTTTCTAGTCCCAGGCCGGCACGCAGTTTTAATCTACCAGGAAGTTCCATTATCTTCTTTCCCATAAATTAATTAACTGCGTGCCACACTTCTGTGAAAGTCGTTTCCTAACAAAACAAAACAAAAAAACAAACAAAAAGTCCCAAAATCTTCAGCTATATTAGCGTGAAAATCAACTGCCCGTCAGCCACGAATCATTTACTCTCTCTATGTAGCCTGTACTGTCGGCTTCAAATTCTTTGGCAATACAAGAGAGATGTTTTAACATTTAAATTATTAAATTAATAGGCTATACATCTGTACGGACACATAAATGTTCACGAAAATTTGTGTTTCTTCCTAATGCGCAACCCGCTTGCACTTTCCTCTCACCATATCCCAAAAGTCATGGATTTAGGCAATCAGATAGATGCAGTATTTCGTCCTAAATGCATTTATCTCAGTGCTACACCAACGCTTATTAACCAGGACACGATCGTATCGGTGATCAAACGAAGTTTGTGGCTGGATTGAGGATTTATTGGTACTGAGGACGCATCATCTTACTTTAAATGGGCGGCCGGAGTGGCCGAGCGGTTCTAGGCGCTACAGTCTGGAACCGCGTGACCGCTACGGTCGCAGGCTCGAATCCTGCCTCGGGCATGGATGTGTGTGATGTCCTTAGGTTAGTTTGGTTTAAGTAGTTCTAAGTTCTAGGGGACTGATGACCTCAGAAGTTAAGTCCCATAGTGCTCAGAGCTATTTGAACCATATTTTTTACTTTAAATGGAGAGCATTCAGCAGCGTAGAAATATCTTCAAACGTCTCCAAGGGAATTGTGTTGGGACCCTTTCCATTCGTGTTATATTAATAACCATATAGCCGAAGCCTACCATTCCACGAGTCTTCAATTTGCCACTTTTGGCTTCAACAGTTCGAGTGAAAACGAACCTAATATTTCTGTAACAGTGTTTATTTTACTAATGACTAATGACGCATGTGTAACAGAGTGCGCTTTCCTTCTTTTCATTTAATAATGCGCTTAACTGCTACGTTTAACTAAACTTTTAGCATGGATGACGCACAGTTCTGTCTTGCTAGTCGTTGCACTCAAAACCTGCGGCTTGTTCCGCCGACCGCGCGATCTCGGTGCGTGGCCATGGTTGCGCAGCGTAACATAAAATACAGCTCTCGACACAAACCGTATACCAAGCTGCATAGTCCTATTTCATCGAGTTGAGTATAGGTATTTGCTTTACACTGTACAAGAACATTATTAATAACAGCTTTGAATAACTTTGACTGTATACAGGGTGCAGCACCTAAAACTTGAACCGCAAATATTGCGGAAATGGAAAGTGTTATTAATGTGTGGTTTTCACAGACTCGATTGGTAGTCAGGGGCCCATATTGTTAGCCAATACACAGATTGTAATAATACTTAGGAAGTGTATTTTTTGTGCAGGCATACGCTTTTACAAATGTATCAGTGTCTATTGACATTAACAAACTAAGAGGAGGGTAAATTAGGATGTCAGTGATGTTTTTTGCAGAATTATAGTGCGAGTCGCTTTTGAGATACCGTATTTTTAACAGTTTCTACACCGAAATTTGTGTCATTCAACCTGCATGATTGTTAGGTACGACGTTCTTATGTTTGCTTTCAGTGTGCTTGTGTGCTCTTTGGATGCTGTGAGACTAGTCAGTTAGTGGGTAAAAGTCCAAGTACTAGGACGGGAGCGAATGATTGGATTTACCAATGCAGAAAAAGCCGACTTGTTCGTGGTGTATGGAGAAAGTAGGAAGAATGCAGTTCGTTCTTATACGGTATACGTGGCAAGATATCCCAATAGACGCCAATCATCTAGGCACCTATTTATCATCTTCTTCAAATAGTTAGTGGTAGTGTAATGCATAGACAACGTAACAGAAGGAAAAAAAATGACGACAGAAGAGGGGATTAATGTTGTTGCTGCTGTTGCAGTTGGGAGTTGGGTTGGGGGTTGATTTGGGGAGGAGACCAAACTGCGAGGCCATCGGATCAGGGAAGGAAGGCAGTACCTTTTCAAAGGAACCATCCCAGCATTTGCCTGAAGCGATTTAGGGAAATCACGGAAAACCTAAATCAGGATGGCCGGACGCGGGATGGAACCGTCGTGCTCCCGAATGCGAGTCCAGTGTGCTAGCCAGTTCGCCACCGCGCTCGGTGTTGCTGCAGTTGATCGGCACGTTAGCTCCCTCACAATCGCACGAGCAAGTGGCATGAATCAGGCAAGTGTCTTACACAATCTCCGTCGACATAGGTTCCATCCTTATCACATCTCTCTCCATCAAGAGCTACAAGGAAACCATTATGAGAATCGGGTTCACTTCTATACGTTTTTCTTTTATATTTTTTTGCTATTTTAAACTGTTACCTAAACAAAAAAAAAAAAAAAAAAACCAGACCGAATATTGCACCTGAACTGTCATGAACATAGTACACAATATTTGACATAATTTCAAATGTGTCAGTAATAACTAAATATTATACTGTTTAAGAGGGAAAACGTCTACATAGAATATCTACATAAAAAAATAATGACTTAAAAAACTAAAAAAATGTACTAACTACCCTTTGGCCATCCAGAAGGTACACGATACTGATGTATTACACTATCCTGTGCTACACTACAATACGACACCACAGTACATAGCACTACACTACGCAACACATTACACTGCTCTTCACTACACTACACCATTGTACATGATGTCAGAAACAAACTGGCTTTCTCATTTGCCTAGATGGTTAGTCCCGGTGCGCTGAGTTGCAACTCGGGATTCACAGGAGCTGGGCTGCTGTTCCACCCAAGGTGTGGAGATTAGGAAATGGGTGTCAGGGTCTCAGGAAATCCTTCCTGGTGCTCCCCTAGGCTCATCTCCTCACTGTTTTCAGATGGTTGTTGCAAGTGAATGTTCTGTCGCAGCGTGTCTCTTCTTGGTTGCCTCTCAGCCATGTAGGTTTGCAGTTCATAGGCTGATATTTTAGCTGTCAGCGAGTTCAGCTTATGTTACAGTTCCCCATTTCTTACTATAGTGATCCAAGGAGGTTCACATTCACAAGTGTCTGTGGTGCACCGTAGTATTTTTAGTAAGCAGCTGGCATACGGACCATGTCCCGACAAGTAGTGTAGCGCCTTTAGTCGGAAGGAAGTATGGCATTCCTGTTCTTTTTTTATGTCAGGAAGGAACTGGTAGGTTCTCTGCCTGTTTCTGCCCTCCCCAGATTTCTTGCCATTCTCTACCAATGCATGCCTTTATTTCCTTATTCGATTCGGCTTTTTGTGACCAGCAGCTCCTTTGCCTTTTCACATTCACGTTTTCTGA
Source organism: Schistocerca serialis cubense (assembly GCF_023864345.2). Lineage (NCBI taxonomy): Eukaryota > Metazoa > Arthropoda > Insecta > Orthoptera > Acrididae > Schistocerca > Schistocerca serialis. The sequence continues at coordinate 727,599,696 of NC_064643.1, read as the reverse complement.
ACCAATATTGGACATCTCTCTTTCTTTCTGCTAGGTCTGATAGTAGCAAGTCTAGTACCACAAGTAGTCCCTCAGTCAGTGTTACTCCATACGCGCCTATCAGGTGCAGGAATACACTGTGCTCGCCATAGAGCCTGTGCTGTCCTCACCTTTCTGGTTCTATGAACCCAAACGCTCGACCCTAGCCCACAATAGCAAATAAGACTGCTTTGTAGTATGTTCTTATTGCACTTAGTGGCAGCTGAAAATTTCTTTGTCCAGTTGTTGCTATTCTACGAGGGTTGTTCAGAAAGTAAGTTCCGATCGATCGCTAAATGGAAACCAAAGTGAAAATCAGTAACATTTTACTTGCAAGAGTTAGCTACACTTTCCAGATACTTCTGTACATAGTCGCCACTCCGACGTGAACATTTGTCGAAGCGTTATACCAAATTTCCAACACCATCGCCTGTGCTTTCCCATAATTCTCTACGCTGGTCTGTAGCACATAACGTGCGGCCAAGTGTTGTCTTTGTTTCTAGCGTTTGATGTGAATAGAGATCATACTCAGGACGAGCCTATTAGGGCTGTGTTGTGGGTGATCGAACACTTCCCATAGAAAAGGCTGCAGGAGCGTCTTCATTGCCCCTGCATAGTGCGGCTGAGAATTTCCATGAAGAAGGAAGTGCGTGGCAGTTGTGTTGGGTGGGCTGCATTCATTAAGGCGAAGCCTCTCAGCAGGCCGTCCTACTTGGCGGGAGACATCGTTGTTCTAGGCACCTTTACTCACCCACAGTACGTTCACAACTGAAAAGAGCATCTTGATGCTATCGACGGTCATACTAGAGACACTACCCAACACATCTGTGCAAAGCTTCATCGGATCTTCACTGTGGTGTCCATTTCGCGACCGATCGGAACTTACTCTCTGGACAACACTATTTAGGGTTTTAATACCTCTCTGGCAGACGATTTCTACATATGCATGAAAGTTTTGCTTTTCGTCGATATTGATTCCATGGTACCTATATACTGCTTTCCTTTTCACAGGTTGGACATTTATTCTGATTGCAGGACTTATCGCTGTTGATGATGTTCGTTTTAGTAACATAAAAGTATTTTGTGCGCTGTATCGTTAGTTTGTTTTCTATGCACCAATTCCTTAGTATTTCAGGAACTACTCTACTATTTTCCTCTACTTTAACCGTTGTATTAGCAGATACTCTAATTAATAGATCGTCTGCATAAGTGATGCAGCCTCTAGTATTCGTCACACTTTGAAGCTCGTGCAGCAGCGGCTCTGTACCAACATCCCAGAATTCTGGACCACACACAGAGCACTGTAGGAGTCCTTTTTTGATGTCTTCCACAATTTTCTTTTTGGGACATCCTACCTGCACCTGTCTGTCTGTGCAATGATTTTGTAGACTGTTATAGAGGTACCTGGGATGGTCCATCTGTTTCAGTCTTTTGTACAGGGCAGTCCACCACAAATCGTCAAACTCTCCAGTTATATCAATCATACGCCCATAATATACTTGTCGTCTGAGGTGTTCACAACATTCATTGCGAGATTTATCGCATCCTCTGTGGATTTCCCTTTCCCGAAACCGTACTGCAGCGAGCTCACGCATACTACATGTCCGTGGTCCGCTAGGTGGCGACACAGAAGCTTTTCCTGTACTTTGGCTAGAACATGTACCAAACAAATCGGCCTTTAAGACTTCCGTTCTCTTGGGTCTTTATCTTTCCCCTATCTTTTTTTAGTAGAAAGATATTCGAGATTTTCCAAATAATGGTCACCCGACCCTGCAAAAGACATTCGTTTAACAACACTGCTAGACTCACATATTGTACAATTTGGTCCACTAACTGAGGCGACACCTCTGCGAGTACGCTATCTTCTGTGCATGGACATTACGACAGGCTACTCCAGATGTACCATGTATCTAGTTTAGTGAAGAACCCACATTTACCAATCATGCCCAGGTAAACCCGCCGAAACATGATGTATTGGTCTGTTGACAATCCAGTCGCCGTTGGCTTTGTGAAACGTCAGCGTCCGTGAAGTGGGATAGTTAACCATCAGCTCATAGGCCCATTTTCATAGACGGAACACTGAACACGCACAAGTATCGTAGCCTCCTGACAGACCATCTTCCACGGATGTTAGAAGACGTTCCTCTGCAGACTATGAGGAACCTGTGATACCAATATGATGGCTGTCCATTTAGTAGTGCGCGAAGTACTACAGCATGTCTTCACGAATTGTTTTCAAGTTGTTGGTCTGGACGCAGAGGACCCGTACCTCGGCCGACCTGTTCCCCGTATTTAACACCTGTAGACTTTTTTTCTTTGGGGAGAGCCGCAAGAACATACCAACTACATCCGATGATATTCAAAGACGTATTACTGCAGCCTGCTCGGACATCTTTGCTGAAATACTAGTACTTGTACAGCAGTCGTTCCGTACCAAACTGGAAGTATGTACTGCCGCCGCCGGTGGTCATTTTGAACACGTCCTGCGATGGTCATTCGTCTCGTTAGTGGTCAGAACCCATGTAACTAGCATGTGCACTTGTGTTGTGCTGTTTAGTCTGTGCTGGCACAGGTGTTGTACAAGTGTCGGTTTGAGAACTTTCCAAAATACAATCTCGTGAACGACTCGCACTACAATCCCGCAAAAACCACCACTGGCGTTCTCATTTACCCTCCTTTTAGTCTCTTGATGGCATCAGACACTGTTACATTTAAAAAAGTGTTTGTTTTCACAAAAATACACTTTGTAAGTATTATTACAATCTGTGTATTAGGTAACAATACGAGACCCTGGCTACCAATCCATTCTATGTAAACCAAACATCAATAGCAGTTTTAATTTCTGCAATATCTGTGGTGTAGCTTTTAGGTGATTCATCCTGTGGAGTGTCAAGTCATAACATGTCATTCCAGGAACATGAAGGCAGTGATACATCAGCGTGTCCAGTAACACAAGGTTTACATGAAATATAATGCATGTTGCACTGACTGCACAAGGTCATACTCACACACCAGACGAAAGAAGACTGAAAATCACCAGTCGGAACCGAAGACGTTTTGAACAACCAGCAGATGGCACTACACTAGTAAACATACAGAAATACAATCGTAACACATAAAGCGTAGGCAAGAAGCTGCATCGAAAGAGGACACAAAACAATGCAGTATACAGAATTTTGTATGTAATCATACAAACCATCCAAACAAGAGTGTACTGCAATAACAAAAATCTTTTATTAAACATTTTTCAATTAAAAAATTAGAATTATTGTTCTTAGAGCAATGTAAAAGAAAGTACATATATCAACAGTAGTGACTTACAGTATTCATAGTCAAGACGATTATAAGGCAAGTACAGTATGGAAATATATCGCCATTGAATAAGCTTACAGAAGATAACTCGAAGATTAGGGGATAATATTACAGAAGCCATGAACGAAGTACATGTCATAACAGGGAAAAAGTGAAATATTATATTCTTAAAATACCATATACAAAGGATAGTATTGTAGACCAACAGCCGTACAGCATAAGCCCTATGTGCTACCGTACCATGGTTCTCAAGATCTACGTTTTCTGAAGTAAGCTACTGGATAAGACGAGGAATTAAGTAATGAATAGGTATGTACAAACAATTTGCAATATAGTGATATAAGTACAATATCAAAGTAACTGTGATTTAATTATGCAGGCCGGTGTGGCCGAGCGGTTCTAGGCGCTTCAGTCTGGAACTGCACGACCGCTACGGTCGCAGGTTCGAATTCTGCCTCGGGCATGGATGAGTGTGATGTCCTTAGGTTAGTTAGGTTTAAGTAGTTCTAAGTTCTAGGGGACTGATGGCCTCAGATGTTAAGTCCCATAGTGCGCAGAGCCATTTGAACCATTTGATTAAACTATACACAAAAATGATGATGGTACTCAAAGTCTAGCATATAGAAGTTGTTAGAGACGGAGCACAAATTCAGATAGGATATAAGTGAATAAGAAAATCGACAGTATCCTTTTCAAAGGCATTACATCGGCATTTGCCTTAAGTGACTCGGAGAAACTTAAATACGCGTTTCCGGTTTCTCCCAAATGTCAGCCCAATATGCTAACCATTGCGCCACCTTTCTCGTTAAGCGCTGACAGTTCACGTACCATAATGCATTGGCGATCCCTGCTGGTTGCTGCGAATTTCTCCGAACATACAGCCGATCAAGAATAGGCTACGTAATTTATTCCCGCGCCCCGACAGAGCATGCAATTCTGGCTGCTTACACAGCGGTAGTAAGGCATCATTTGCATAACGATCAGAGCTATATATGGTTTCCCGCTCTCCTAGTGGACGCTTCGCTTTGATTTCTCACTGAATGCTTGTAGATTGTAAGTCCTTTGAAGACTAGTGGTTTCTTACTGTAATTTGTTTGATAACGTGCCACAGTGGTTACTTTACTTCAGTCAGCTGTCATTCTAGAGAATGGTCCAGCACCGTAACTCTTTTAAAAACCTGTAACATTAAACTCCCCCCCCCCCATGAACCATGGACCTTGCCGTTGGTGGGGAGGCTTACGTGCCTCAGCGATACAGATAGCCGTACCGTAGGTGCAACCACAACGGAGGGGTATCTGTTGAGAGGCCAGACAAACGTGTGGTTCCTGAAGAGGGGCAGCAGCCTTTTCAGTAGTTGCAAGGGCAACAGTCTGGATGATTGACTGATTTGGCCTTGTAACAATAACCAAAACGGCCTTGCTGTGCTGCTACAGGGAACGGTTGAAAGCAAGGGGAAACTACGGCCGTAATTTTTCCCGAGGGCATGCAGCTTTACTGTATGATTAAATGATGATGGCGTCCTCTTGGGTAAAATATTCCGGAGGTAAAATAGTCCCACATTCGGATCTCCGGGCGGGGACTACTCAAGAGGATGTCGTTATCAGGAGAAAGAAAACTGGCGTTCTACGGATCGGAGCGTGGAATGTCAGATCCCTTAATCGGGCAGGTAGGTTAGAAAATTTAAAAAGGGAAATGGATAGGTTAAAGTTAGATATAGTGGGAATTAGTGAAGTTCGGTGGCAGGAGGAACAAGACTTCTGGTCAGGTGACTACAGGGTTACAAACACAAAGTCAAATAGGGGTAATGCAGGAGTAGGTTTAATAATGAATAGGAAAATAGGAGTGCGGGTAAGCTACTACAAACAGCATAGTGAACGCATTATTGTGGCCAAGATAGATTCGATGCCCACACCTACTACAGTAGTACAAGTTTATATGCCAACTAGCTCTGCAGATGACGAAGAAATTGAAGAAATGTATGATGAAATAAAAGAAATTATTCAGATAGTGAAGGGAGACGAAAATTTAATAGTCATGGGTGACTGGAATTCGAGTGTAGGAAAAGGGAGAGAGGGAAACATAGTAGGTGAACATGGATTGGGGCTAAGAAATGAAAGAGGAAGCCGCCTGGTAGAATTTTGCACAGAGCACAACATAATCATAGCTAACACTTGGTTTAAGAATCATGATAGAAGGTTGTATACATGGAAGAACCCTGGAGATACTAAAAGGTATCAGATAGATTATATAATGGTAAGACAGAGATTTAGGAACCAGGTTTTAAATTGTAAGACATTTCCAGGGGCAGATGTGGACTCTGACCACAATGTATTGGTTATGACCTGTAGATTAAAACTGAAGAAACTGCAAAAAGGTGGGAATTTAAGGAGATGGGACCTGGATAAACTGAAAGAACCAGAGGTTGTACAGAGTTTCAGGGAGAGCATAAGGGAACAATTGACAGGAACGGGGGAAAGAAATACAATAGAAGAAGAATGGGTAGCTTTGAGGAATAAAATAGTGAAGGCAGCAGAGGATCAAGTAGGTAAAAACACGAGGGCTAGTAGAAATCCTTGGGTAACAGAAGAAATATTGAATTTAATTGATGAAAGGAGAAAATATAAAAATGCAGTAAATGAAGCAAGCAAAAAGGAATACAAACGTCTCAAAAACGAGATCGACAGGAAGTGCAAAATGGCTAAGCAGGGATGGCTAGAGGACAAATGTAAGGATGTAGAGGCTTATCTCACTAGGGGTAAGATAGATATTGCCTACAGGAAAATTAAAGAGACCTTTGGAGATAAGAGAACCACTTGTATGAACATCAAGAGTTCAGATGGAAACCCAGTTCTAAGCAAAGAAGGGAAAGCAGAAAGGTGGAAGGAGTATATAGAGCGTCTATACAAGGGCGATGTACTTGAGGACAATATTATGGAAATGAAAGAGGATGTAGATGAAGATGAAATGGGAGATACGATACTGCGTGAAGAGTTTGACAGAGCACTGAAAGACCTGAATCGGAACAAGGCCCCGGGAGTAGACAACATTCCATTAGAACTACTGACAGTCTTGGGAGAGCCAGTCCTGACAAAACTCTACCATCTGGTGAGCAAGATGTATGAAACAGGCGAAATACCCTCAGACTTCAAGAAGAATATAATAATACCAATCCCAAAGAAAGCAGGTGTTGACAGATGTGAAAATTACCTAACTATCAGTTTAATAAGCCACAGCTGCAAAATACTAACACGAATTCTTTACAGACGAATGGAAAAACTAGTAGAAGCCGACCTCGGGGAAGATCAGTTTGGATTCCGTAGAAATACTGGAACACGTGAGGCAATACTGACCTTACGACTTATCTTAGAAGAAAGATTAAGGAAAGGCAAACCTACGTTTCTAGCATTTGTACACTTAGAGAAAGCTTTTGACAATGTTGATTGGAATACTCTCTTTCAAATTCTAAAGGTGGCAGGGGTAAAATACTGGGAGCGAAAGGCTATTTACAATTTGTACAGAAACCAGATGGCAGTTATAAGAGTCGAGGGACATGAAAGGGAGCAGTGGTTGGGAAGGGAGTAAGACAGGGTTGTAGCCTCTCCCCGGTGTTATTCAATCTGTATATTGAGCAAGCAGTAAAGGAAACAAAAGAAAAATTCAGAGTAGGTATTAAAATCCATGGAGAAGAAACAAAAACTTTGAGGTTCGCCGATGACATTGTAATTCTGTCAGAGACAGCAAAGGACTTGGAAGAGCAGTTGAACGGAATGGACAGTGTCTTGAAGGGAGGATATAAGATGAACATCAACAAAAGCAAAACGAGGATAATGGAATGTAGTCGAATTAAGTCGGGTGATGTTGAGGGTATTAGATTAGGAAATGAGACACTTAAAATAGTAAAGGAGTTTTGCTATTTGGGGAGCAAAATAACTGATGATGGTCGAAGTAGAGAGGATATAAAATGCAGACTGGCAATGGCAAGGAAAGCGTTTCTGAAGAAGAGAAATTTGATAACATCGAGTATAGATTTAAGTGTCAGCAAGTCCTTTCTGAAAGTATTTGTATGGAGTGTAGCCATGTATGGAAGTGAAACATGGACGATAAATAGTTTGGACAAGAAGAGAATAGAAGCTTTCGAAATGTGGTGCTACAGAAGATTGCTGAAGATTAGATGGGTAGATCACATAACTAATGAGGAGGTATTGAATAGAATTGGGGAGAAGAGGAGTTTGTGGCACAACTTGACCAGTAGAAGGGATCGGTTGGTAGGACATGTTCTGAGGCATCAAGGGATCACCAATTTAGTATTGGAGGGCAGTGTGGAGGGTAAAAATCGTAGGGGGAGACCAAGAGATGAATACACTAAGCAAATTCAGAAGGATGTAGGTTGCAGTAGGTACTGGGAGATGAAGAAGCTTGCACAGGATAGAGTAGCATGGAGAGTTGCATCAAACCAGTCTCAGGACTGAAGACCACAACAACAACATTAAACTTAGACACTCTTTGAAATTTTGTAGGTAGGAGTAATAAAATACGGGGAGCGAAAGGTTATCTACAACTTGGACGATAACGAAATTGTAGTTCTAAGAGCCGAAGTGCATGATAGGTAAGCATTAGTTGAGAAGAGAGTGAGGTACAGCTGAGGCGTTTCCCTAGTGGTATTCAGTCTGCACAGTGAAAAGAAAGAGAGGAAACAAAAGAGAAGTTTGGGAGGAAGAAATAAAATATTTGCGATATGCCGACGACGTTGTAATTCTATCAGAGACGTCAATGGACACTGCACAGCAGTTCGACGAATGGGTAGTGTCTATTGGTCCTCTAGTGCATATCTACAGTTTGGATGCTCGGAGACTCTGTTGCAAGGTGTTCAAGTACTCAGTCGCAATAGCCTGTCTTAGGAAATGTATCCTAGCAACTATTAGTACATATTGATCTGGGGTGTAGTCGCACGACGACTGAGCGAGGTGGTGCAGTGGTTGGGGCACTGGACGCGCAATAGGGAGCACGACAGTTCAAACCCGACGTCCAGCCATCCAGATTTCGGCTTTCCATTATTTCCCTAAATCGCTCCAAGCAAATGCTGGGACGGTTCCTTTGAAAGGGCACGACCGATTTCCTTCCCCATCCTAGACAAAATCCGAGTTTGTGCTCCGTGTCTAATGACCTCGATGTCGATGGGACATTATACCCAATCTTCCTTCCTCCTTCCATTGTGACAGCTACTGAGGACACATTCAATCATGTGTCTGAACGTCTGTGGTGGAGTGGCAGCCCATTCTTCCTCAAGAGTCGAAAACAGAGAAGGTAGTGATGCTGGACGCTGGTGTCGGTGCGATGTGGACCTTTTAACTCATCCCCAAAATTTTCCCTCGGGATCAGATCGGGACTGTTGGCAGACCAGACCATTCCAGGGATGTTACTGTCCACAAACCATTAGCTCACAGTTGCTGCTTTATGGCAGGGTGCATTTTCATAGTGATGCAAACAATCATCGTCTCCGAACTGCGCATCTATTGTATGCCACACACAATGCTGTAAAATCTGTTTATATCCTTCCACATTTAGTGTTGTCTCCAGAGCAATAAGGGAACCTCAAGCCAACCACGAATAAGAACACTATACTGTATCACCATCTCCTCCGTACTTCAATGCTGAGATAACAGAGGATGGCAGTCAACTTTCCCCTGGTTTTCGCCAGACCCCAACCCTTTCACAGGATTACCACAGGGTACAGCGTGACTAATCATTCGAGCTTGTTTAGAGTTATCCTCTGTCCAGTACCGTCTCTCTTTATACCACTCCAAGCGTCACTTGTCCTGGCGAAAGAGCCAGTCGCCAACCCCGCTCGAATCCTGCCTCGGGCATGGGTGTGTGTGATGTCCTTAGGTTAGTTAGGTTTAAGTAGTTCTAAGTTCTAGGGGACTTATGAGCTAAGATGTTGAGTCCCATAGTGCTCAGAGCCATTTTTGAACCAACCCCGGTGGCCGAGAGGTTCTAGGCGCTTCAGCCCGGAACCGCGCGACTTCTACGGTCGCAGGTTCGAATCCTGCCTCGGGCATGGATGTGTGTGATGTCCTTAGATTAGTTAGGTTTAAGTAGTTTTAAGTTCTAGGGGACTGATGACCTCAGATGTTAAGTCCCATAGTGCTCAGAGCCATTTGAAACAATTTGAAGAGCCAGGCTCCTGTCTTTCACAAATCGGACCTTTTTTGACGAACGCATTTGCGCAATCTTCATAAAATTTCCAAATAAGGGGTTCGATTGACGGTCTGACCCAGGGGAACAAACTCTGAATGAACTACGCAGTTGCCGGCCGCGGTGGCCGTGCGGTTCTAGGCGCTGCAGTCTGGAACCGCGGGACTGCTACGATCGCAGGTTCGAATCTTGCCTCGGGCATGGATGTATGTGATATCCTTAGGTTAGTTAGGTTTCAGTAGTTCTAAGTTCTAGGGGACTGATGACCTCAGAAGTTAAGTCCCATAGTGCTCAGAGCCATTTGAACCATTTGAACTACGCAGTTGGTGGACATTCAGAAAGACGTTTGTCAGCAATCGACACGTCGCCATTTTTAGATAGCGTTAACTACTCGTACATTTGAGTTTTTCTCATTTCGTCATATTGGTAAGCTGATTGCAACATTAAAACAGTTTCAGCAGCAGTTTTACCGAGCAGAAAACCAAATTTCACAGCTGCACGTTATTCACTAAAACTTGCCATCATAAAAAACGAAGCAAGAACAAAACAGCGCTAGCAAAAGCAATCACTGCAGATGAACAGAAGACGCCAGGTCGACGACAGAGACGGCAATAAACTGGCAACGAGTTGCGCTACACACGAATAGCGGCAGAAATGCGTACCACACAAGTTCCCCCCAAGGCAATATTATTCCGGCTCTTTTTAGGTACCCTCTCGTAGACCGTCATCAAATATGTGACGTCCTCACGTGTCACCAATGGAGACGTTGTCTGATGATGGTCTATGTACGACTGAAACTTATTAAATACCATAAAAGTAAAAATCATTTGCGATCTAGAGTGGTTGGTTTTGTTGCATTATGTTATGAATCGCTGACGTTCCAATTGTAAGTTCAAGAGTTAATACTTATTTGCAAGGTGTGGGGCTTTGTCTTTACACTGAACTGACAAAAGTCGTGGGATACGTCATAATATTGTGTCGGACCTCATTTTGCCCAGTGTAGTGCAGCAACTCGTCCAGGAATGGACTCCACAAGGCGTTGGAAGATCCGTGCAGAAATACTGAGCCACACTGTCTCTATGGCCACCCGTAACCGCGCAAGTGTTGCTGGTGTAGGATTTTGTGCACCAACTGACCTCTCGACTCTGTTCCATAAATTTTCGACGGGATTTATGTCGGGACTTGTCGATGGTCAAATCATTCGCTCGAATTGTCCAGAATGTTCTTCAAACTAGTCGTGAACAATTGTGGCCCAGTGACCTGGCGCATTATAGTTTATAAAATGAACGGCTGCAGATTGTCTTCAGCCAATGACAGGTTCAGTTGGACTTGAGGTCCCAGACCATTCCATCTAAACACAGCCCACACCATTGTGGTGCTACCATCAGCCTGCACAGTGCCTTCTTCACAACTTGGGTCCATGCCTTCGTGCGGTCTGAGCCACTGTCGAACCCTACCATGAGCTCTTACCAACTGTAATCGGGACTCATCTGACCAGGCCAAGGTTTTCCAGTCGTCTAGGGTCCAACCGGTATTGTCACGAGCCCAGGGGAGGCGCTGCAGGCGATGTTGTGCTGTTACCAAAGGCGCTAGTGTCGGTCATCAACTGCCACAGCCCATTAACGACAGATGTCACCGCTTTGCTCTGACGCAGGGGTTCCCAACAAAATTTTCTCGAGGACCCCCTCATCGAGCAGGATTGGTACCTTGTCATATCACAGTATCAAGTACCTAAAAAAGCCAAATTAAGGGTCTTTTTATACGTTTTCTATTTTTGGTACTACGAAAAAACATTGACATATTCATTATTGAAAAAATATTGAGCGGACAAAACAAAAAAACACTGTTATCGTACGAAATATATTTAATATATTCTTTATTGTAATATCATTTTGCGGGCGCCTCTGGCATAGCTCGCGGACCCCTTGGGGTCCGTGGACCACCTGTTGGGAACCACTGCTCTAACGGATACGCTCGTCGAACGTCCGACATTAATTTCTCCAAACGCCGCTGCTCTCTGTCGCAAAGTGAAGGCCGACGACCACTGCGTCATCCATGATGAGAAGTAATTTGCTATTCTCGGCCCACTCTTGACACTGTGGATCTCTGAATCTTGAATTCCCCAGCGATTCCCGAAATGGGATGTGCCATGCGTCTAGATCCAACAACCATACCTCGTTCGTGCGGTCGTAATCAGGTCGGAAACCTTTCCACATGAGTCACCTGAGTACAAATGACAGCTCCCCCAATGCACTGCCCTTTCTGTGGTGAACGTGTGGGCTGCTATTCTGTCATTCTGCGCAACAGATTAATCTGAGATGTACCCTTTTCCCTGTGGCTCCTGCAAGATGCAATTTCCACCGCCACACTACTACAGAAGTCATACAGACGCTCCTAACGTTCTAAAGAGACATGCCTGAAAAACGTTCAGCAATAAATATCTTCTGGAGTCGTCCGCTGTAAGCAAATGACACAAAAATTCACGTAATTTCTTTCGTAACTAGTGGGATACTTGTGTACTGGAGTAGTGCTAGTTAGTGTAAGAAAAACATGAAACTAACGAAAATTATTATTTTATTCGCAAAAATTCTGAGAAATCACAATGTCACTTTTAGTTATGAACTGAACAAGTTATTTCTGGGTTCTTTTCGGAATGTGAAGTTACCTCTTAACGATAGGATTCGCTAATGAAATTTCTATACAGAGTTTAAGATTGTTATTGACTTGGCAGAATGGCTGACAGCTGCGCCTACTCAACTTGAATAATTATCCGTTAGAATGTTGCTAGGTACGGTCGAGGATGTCGCATGTGAAATGCAGTGAAGTGTACTGTTGTGGAGGAAATATGGGGCTCGCAAGAGGTGTAGCGCACAATACCGTAAGCTGCGATGACTGCTGTCTGCGTCGCTCGCTGCTGACAAATAAGATAACTCTCGTTCTATCTGGATTGACCTTCGCCAATCAAACTCTCCCTACACCTTTATGAAATCAAGGATTCCTATTCGCCCCTAGTCTAACTATTGGCGTCGTACACCGGTCAGATAACCAGTCCACCGTGATGCCATTCAAAAATTCGCTTGCAGGCGTTTAAATATAACTCTGTCTGTTCACAATGCACAATAAGTGTGGTGGTCAACACAGTGAACAACGCTTAATCACAAGGACTCAATATAGAGTCACACTCCGATTCGCTCTCGACAGAGGTGCTCTCCCAGTGAAGTACTGAGGAGAGACTTGTTCCTCGCTCTTTGAGTGCACGTACGAGCGCACATGTGTTCTCACCCCAAGAGCGACAACGGAATGGCGCCTCTCCACGCCAGATGTGCAGGGGTATATCTTTTGGTCTCTTCCATTACTCCTTCAGCTCAAGGCGTTAGGAATATCGTCTGCCAAACAGCATTGCTCTTCTAAAACGGGAGAATGACGTTTCGTTTAAGGCGACCAAACCAGAAATGTGTAGCATTGGCGTTTGGCGTTTGCTGTCTCCCTGTGACAACCTCTGAATGCTATGTTTGTAATGGCTCTGAGCACTACGGGACTCAACTGCTGTGGTCATAAGTCCCCTAGAACTTAGAACTACTTAAACCTAACTAACCTAAGGACAGCACACAACACCCAGCCATCACGAGGCAGAGAAAATCCCTGACCCCGCCGGGAATCGAACCCGGGAACCCGGGCGTGGGAAGCGAGAACGCTACCGCACGACCACGAGATGCGGGCTATGTTTGTAAAGAATGCCTAGGCTGGGCACTGCCATACAACGCAGCGGAATTTGTTTTTAAGCCGAGCGCGGGGTCATTCTCTCTTTCACCCGGGCAAACGCTGTCTGCTCTACGGGCGGTCGCCGGCCGACGTAGATTGGTCGACTCGTCCTCTGAAGCGACCAGCCTCCTGGCGTGCGGTCTGCCTCTCCCAAACTAAAAGCTTTTGTGACTGTCGTGTCTCGAATGTGTAGGTGTACGCCAGCCTCGAGTATTTCAATCTCGGTGCGCATTTGCGATTACTTGTTATTTGCATATCGTTTACATGAATTCATACAACACTGACTTTATCTTATCGCGTTTGGGTTCGAATGAAGCGTCTTGTTGTGTGGAACATGATTGTGAGGGCGGAATATGTAAGAAATGAAGGTCAGGAGACCATGATGTCATACACCTTTCATTCCTTCTGTACGCGATACTACCGACAGCTGTATAGCTGCACATTGCTGTCCCATGTCTTGTCGCCTCAGTGTGCATCCTCTGTTTCCTCCGTTTTTCCCCGCCATGACAGAACGACCTCTGACTTGCAGACAGCAGGTGTGCGTGGGTGCAGCCCGCGCGCGGCGTGGGCGTCGCCCGGCGACAGGCAGCGCGGCGCGGCGCGGCCGCGGGGAGTGGCGTGGGAGTGGTGCGCGCGGCAGCTGCACGGCCGCACAGCTGCGCCGCGCCGCGCCGCGGCCCCCATGACTGGCGATCGAGCTCATCAACGGATCGCCGGCTCAAGTGGCGGCTTCCGCCCGCCGAGCCGAGCCGAGCCGAGCGGAGCACTGCCCTTTCCCACCGCCGCCGCCTCGTGAGAATCGACCGGCCGCTCAATCGGGTCGGACCCCGCAAGAAATTAGGAAGTCAGTCAGTGGCTCGGCTTCTTCCCGCCTCCTGGCCCTGCCGCCGGAACTGCAGCCGAGCGCGGTCGCCGCCTCCGGGGCGGTTTTTCCCCGCGCGGCTTCTTCGCCCGTGGCAACGGCAGCGCCGCTTCCGCGTTCCCAGTCCACCTGTCGCGCCGTCGCACCTCTCATGTCCCACTTGCTTCCCGGAACCCACAGCGATATGGTGTCCGCTGTAATATCCACGACCATATGTTCTAGCCACGACATGTTAAAATGAACTAAGTGTACAAACTTCAACCAATATTATCGATACTACACAACTGGCCAATAAAATTGCTACACCAAGAAGAAATGCAGATGATAAACGGGTATTCATTGGACAAATACATTATACTAGAACTGACATGTGATTACATTTTCACGCAATTTGGGTGCATAGATCCTGGGAAATCAGTACCCAGAACAACCACCTCTGGCCGTAGTAACGGCCTTGATGCGCCTGGCCATTGAGTCAAACAAAACTTGGATGGCGTGTACAGGTACAGCTGCTCCTGCAGCTTCAACACGATACCACAGTTCATCAAGAGTAGTGACTGGCGTATTGTGACGAGCCAGTTCCTAGGCCACCATTGACCAGACGTTTTCAGTTAGTGAGAGATCTGGAGAATGTGCTGGCCAGGGCAGCAATCGAGCATTTTCTGTATCCAGAAAGGCCCGTACAGGACCTGCAACATGCGCAGGGATGAAATGTAGGGTTTCGCAGGGATCGAATGAAGGGTACAGCCACGCGTCGTAACACATCTGAAATGTAACGTCCACTGTTCAAACTGCCTTCAATGCGAACAAGAGGTGGCCGAGACGTGTAACCAATGGCACCCCATACCATCACGCCGGGTGATATGCCAGTATGGCGATGATGAATACACGCTTCAAATCTGCGTTCTCCGCGATGTCGCCAAACACGGATGCGACCATCATGATGCTCTAAACAGAACCTGGATTCATCCGAAACATTGACGTTTTCCCATTCGTGCACCCAGGTTCGTCGTTGAGTACACCATCGCGGGCGCTCCTGTCTGTGATGCAGCGTCAAGGGTGACCGCACCCATGGTCTCCGAGCTGATAGTCCATGCTGCTGCAAACGTCTTCGAACTGTTCGTGCAGATGGTTGTTGTCTTGCAAACGTCCCCATCTGTTGACTCAGGGATAGAGACGTGGCTGCACGGTCCGTTACAGCCATGCGGATAAGATGCCTGTCATCTCGACTGCTACTGATACGAGGCCGTTGGGATCCAGCACGGCGTTCCCTATTACCCTCGTGAACCCACAGATTCCATATTCTGCTAACAGTCATTGGATCTCGGCCAACGCGAGCAACAGGTCGCGATACGATAAATGGCAATCGCGATAGGCTACAATCCGACCTTTATCAAAGTCGGAAACGTTATGGTACGCATTTCTCCTGCTTACACGAGGCATCAGAACAACGTTTCACCAGGCAACTCCGGTCAACTGCTGTTGGTGTATGAGAAATCGGTTGGAAACTTTCCTTGTGTCAGCACGTTATAGGTGTCACCACCGGCGCCAACCTTGTGTGAATACTCTGAAAGGCTAATCTTTTTCATATCACAGCATCTTCTTCCTGTCGGTTAAATTACGCGTCTGTAGCACGTCATTTTCATGGTGTAGCAATTTTAATGGCCAGTAGTGAGCGTATAAAAACACTGCATCGTGTAAAAATGACGGTAATTATTTCATTATTTCTGTAATAATTTATTTTATGTGTGAATTAAAACTATTATTAGAGAACTACATTCATAGACAGCGACAATTATAATCCTTTTTTGTTATCGGTGATAAATGTGGTTCAGTTGTTCTTCCTGTGATAACGGATGAACTGTTCGGACGTGAGACGTGTGAGGTCTGCAAAGAGAAAGCCTGTAACGGTATATTGTTAATTATTATTTGAAAAATAGAGTCGCTATTGTCTAGACGTGGATTTGTATTTATTTCAATTGTAATCCAATGTACTTAATGTTTTGTAAGTGTTAATTTTCAGCTCCGCAAGTAGGAGCGCAGCCATTACCGCTAGTAACTTACAGCGGAGTTTACTAGTAGCTGGTATAAAAAATATGACGGTATTTATCATTGAAAATGATTTTAAATGCTAAAGACTAGAGATAAAAGGCTTACAGAGTTTTAACTTAATATATTAACTTGATATAAAATAAATCGAGAATAACAATAGACAAATTGACTATCGTCTGTCTGCCGCCATCTTAGCAAAAATATCTCCGCGGCAGTTTTGAATCGAGAATTTTAACAAACATAAATATTGTTAGATATAAATGAATGGAAGTAAATGTGCAGTGGTGGTCCCGAATCTACTTTAAAAGACAGAATTCAACTCAGATTGAATCCTTAAATACAGTGCTTCAAAATGGTTCAAATGGCTCTGAGCACTATGGGACTTAACTTCTGACGTCATCAGTCCCCTATAACTTAGAACTACTTAAACCTAACTAACCTAAGGACATCACACACATCCATGCCCGAGGCAGGATTCGAATCTGCGACCGTAGCGGTCGCACGGTTCCAGACTGTAGCGCCTAGAACCGCTCGGCCACCTCGGCATAATACAGCATAATACCCACCTTTCGTTTGTTGGGACACATTCCACATTTCTTGGCACTGATGATGTCAATGGCTCCTGACCTCACGTAAGTACTCCGCATACGATAATTTCAGATAAAGAACAGTGCCTATAAAGGCGGCTTGCTTTGCAAACACAACTTCCTCATTGTAGCGGATGCCACGTGGGAATGCACCCATGGTAAATTGATGGTCTGCCCATTCTGTATATTGTGAACATGTACTAACGACGTCCGGTGTATAATTGTTGGTCCCCGTTTCTGTGTCCTGCTGACGTGTGTTGTTGAGTTAACTAAGCGGGAAAATAAGCGGTGTGCAAATCGTTGTGTTTCGCCTTATCGTTGAAGTGGTATATTGGGTAAGTTTGTACAGGCAGTTCCCGCTGCTTCACCTTGATTTTTATGAGAGTTAAGATTAGTAAAGTCATTTCTTACCTTTATTACGTTACGCGCTACCCATGATACATAGAGACTCTTTTTTTTTTTTTAAAAAAAAAGTCACATAGTACTTGTCAAAACTAAAAGAAAAGTTGTAATAACGATCTACTGTATTTGGAAACCAATAACTGTTATGTAGAAGTAGATACTATAGACGGTGTTGCTTGTTGTTACCTCGCATCCTTACACATCTTTCAGGCCCTTTTCGCAATGTATCGTGCCATGTTTCAGATACACCTGGCTCCATTCACATGCACTGGTAACACGCTCCTGTAACGCTTGTGTATTATGGATGCGTTTCTTATACAGCAATGGCTTTAAATGTGCCCATAGCCAGAAATCAAACGGGTTCAGTCCCAGTGAACGCGGCGGCCCTGCTACAGCGTCCCCTAGACCAGTCCATCAGCCATGAAAGGTTGCGGTGAGGCAGTGCCGTACGATCTTCTAAAGGAGTGGTGCACCTTCGTCCACAAACCACAGTCATTGCCTTCCTGTAACGGTAACGTTCTCCAATAGCTTTGGTAACTCAGGTAGAAATCGATGGTACTCAGCACTTGTTAATATATTTAGTGAATTGTGAGGTCATGTAAGTCTGTCACTGCTTATACACTGATACTGGACAGAACCTGATGCTTCACCTTCATTACAATTCGAGGATTTGTATCTGCCCACACGCGCACCACGCATTTTGGTAATTTGCTATGATATCTCTGGTGATTTTTATCCACACCAACGAATTTTACACATTACATGTATCAAGGAAAACGGGACATATTTCACCAGGTATTCGTTTCTGGATATACAGTTGTAGGAATTTTTCTTCTAGTTTTGACAAATACTACCACCTGTAGGAATAAGTAAAATTGTTTTTTATACACTCTGGTATAGCGTCCGCCAAGTGTTTTTAGATACAAACTATTCTCGAATCAATCAGATCGTTTTACCTTGTAGGTAGCATGTATAGAGGAATTCACTTTTTAGGCATTTATTTATGTCTGAAACCTGACTTATATCTTTCCGTGTCGTACACACTTATATGAAAAATTTATTTCTATTCATGAAAAGCCGCTTCAGTTGTTTAATTAGAACGACAGGTTTCGGTCTTAATGTTAGGCCATTATCAAGTGTACCAGAAAGGTATGCTGTGGAGAAGCAATGTCAGTGATCAATGAAGCTCCTTTTCTACAACTTGTAAGTAGGCTGTTTATGTTTTCTCTATGTAAGTAGGCTGTTTATGTTTTCTTATTGGCAACGTTACGTAGCGCTCAATATGAAAATCACTGGCTGTGCTGTGTGCAGTCTGTGGCTGCTCTGCATTGTTGTAATACTCGCCATTGTAGTGTTAGGCAGCTGGCTGTGAACAGCGCGTAGCGTTGCGCAGTTGGAGGTGAGCCGCCAGCAGTGGTGGATGTGGGGAGAGAGATGGCGGAGTTTTGTAATTTTTCATGAACTGATATATTTACATATGATGATATCAAGGTAAATACATTGTTTGTTCTCTATTAATATCTTTCATTTGCTAACTATCCCTATCAGTAGTTAGTGCCTTCAGTAGTTTGAATCTTTTATTTAGCTGGCAGTAGTGGCGCTCGCTGTATTGCAGTAGCTTGAGCAGCGAAGATTTTTGTGAGGTAAGTGATTTGTGAAAGGTATAGTTTAATGTTTGTCAGGGCCATTCTTTAGTAGGAAATTTTGAAAGTCAGATTGCGTTGCGCTAAAAATATTGTGTGTCAGGTTAAGCACAGTCTTATGTATAATTGTTCAAAGGGGACGTTTCAAACTTAACTATCAGATGGCCTAACGTAAAGACCTAAACGGATCGTGTGGACTTATTGAAGTTCTAATTAAGCAACTAGAGCGGCTTTTCATTAACTGAGCAATAGTTGCGGAATCAACACCGTACAAACACGGGAAACTATTTTTTTCTCTGTGACGGAATGTGTAGAGAGATCGCTGTAACGTAACATCGTCATCTTTATTTCCTCTTAGACGTATCAGTAGTGAACACATCATGTGAAACAGTAATAGTGGTTATAGAACGAACCAGTGCCCTTTCGAAATGTTCAAATGTGTGTGACTTCTTAAGGGAACAAACTGCTGAAGTCATCTGTCCCTAAACTTACACGCTATTTAAACTACCTTATGCTAAGAACAAGACACACAACCATTCCCGAGGGAGGACTCGAACCTCCGGCGGGAGGGGCCGCGCAATCCGTGACATGGCGCCTCGAACCGCGCGGCCACTCCGCGCGGCGTGCCTTATTTTTTTTTTTTTTGCGGAAGTATTTAATTGCTTGAAATATAAAGCGAAGGCTGCAAGATTTTCTCACGAAAAAAGAAATAGGACTCAGTGGAGTTTCTGACGATGCACTATTACAAAACGGTAGGGAAAGCGTCTTCTAGTAAAGTAGAAGGTGCAGACAATGCAGACAACGAAAGCAAGAAATAATAATTATCAGCTGTAGTCACGCATGCATCCTTATTTTCATAAATTTCTAACTTCTTAACTTCTGAATAATTTAATCGTATTGAAACAACATTGCTGCATATTATCTTCTTTTATATACCCCATTCCTTTTGAAAGGTCTCTGTTGGATTCCTTTCATGTTAATTTCTTAAATCTGTTGTCATTTACGGCATACATTCCACTTCTAAATTTACTGTGGTGTTTCTGACTATCTGGGAGGAGACTGAACAGTGAAACGTGTTACTTTTACACATAAACAAGAACGATCTGTCACACTACTACACTTTAAAACACAGTTTATATTTAATTCATGTCACACAGTCTCATACGGAACCTACATCCGCTTTCTTTTATATACTGTATATGATAAGATACTGTCATCCCCCTTCCCTTCTGTGTGAAAGAATGAATGAGTAAATGAATTTCTAGTTGCATGCTTGATGGTAGCAGACAAGCCTGTCTGCTAGAGAGCAGTAGGACCAACGTCGGAACAGGTAGCTACGCTTTCTAGAAGCAAAGAGGTTCCTATTCTTAGTATGGTCCTGTGCGTGCCATGTCATGTTGGTATAGGAAGCTGCTTCTCTGGTCACTTCCGATTGTATCTGTGTGGTTACCCTCAGTAGCGGCCTGCTGTAGGACAATGGATTTCTTAAGTTCAGCCTAACTGAAAATTTAATCACCTTTATTTCAGGTTTAGATCTAAAATATCTAATGTTATCTTAAATTGCAATGCAGTGTAATTCGAGTGTGAAGTTCAGAATATCTTCCAATAGTTTGCTATGTCACTACTTTGTGAGTAAAGTGGAACCACGCGTTGATCAGTAACTCTAACTAAGATCATCAATCTTAAATGCGAATGTGCGTGAGATTATAACATCTTGTCTTGACAATATTTTTCAATATAGCAACTTTTCTTTATGTTCAACCCACGTGGGGTGTACTTTGTGAGACCAGTACCACGTGCTTATACAATTGTTTGACCCATCAGGTTAATAGTAAGGCGATAGTAACCAGTTCGAGGTTTTTCTTTTGTAAATTGCTTTTCGATCTAATTTATTTTAATTATCAAAATTATTGTGGAGTTACACTCTTTGTGTAAACCAAGTTGACCTCGTGAAACATTTGGTGTAATCATCAAAGTAGCCCTCAGCTATTCTTTTCGGGGAGATTTCACAGAGAGTTAGTATGAATTTAGTATACCAGTGTGTGGTAATTTCATGACGGACTCGATTGCGCTACGAACGTAACTTCTTTGGGTGAAAATTGAATCGGTTGGTTGTGGTTGATTTCCTCTTGGATATGTTTCAACGTTCTTCGTGTGTTATTTTATGAATGCAGTGTTGTATGTAGTCTCCCAATCTTGGCTGCCTATTTGATGTGTTCCGTAAGATTACAAACTCACATTTTCACAATCCTAAATAAGGCACCAGTTTAGTTATGAATGAAGCTTGATATGCTGAAATTTTAACGGAACAATGATCAATGTTAAAATAAATGTCCAAATATAAACTGATTTATTTCTTTTTATTTAAATTGTCTTTTTATATATATATTTCACCGGTTATCGTAAGATGAGTACTAAAAGATTATAATTAATGTTAGTCTGGTTGGGAATTTGGTAAGCTAGACTGGATACCTGGTGAAACAGTTGCGCAGTAATGCAAGGTTAACGTCCTCAAATAGGTCATAGCTTTTAACCCACTTTTATGGTCTTGAATACCAGCACCGCTTGCAGAACAAATTAATGCAACAACATTACACATAACAACATTACACTTTCCCCAAAAAGTCGCTCCCTAAATTTATTCCATCTCGAGTCTAGTAGGACATAAATGCCTCACATACATTAATGTTGAAACTACGTACGGTAGGAGAAACGTACAAGTACTAGATTAATGACTAGGCATTCAAGGAAGTATCCTACAGTTATTACAGCAATATGAAGTATAGAAATGAATTCGGTCTGCGAAGGGTTAAAGAAGAACCAGAAGAAAGTACTAGTTACGTTCTGACGAAAGTATTGCCAACACTACACCATTTGGAATACACTTCAAATGCATACATATACAGCGTCACAAAAAGACAGAAAAAAATAAATTAGTGTAACTAATAAAAGGTCCTACTCATGCTCTGGGAGCAGGGAATTCTAAAGTGCGCGGATGACAGTAGCCATACAGATATAGTGTTGGTAGACTTCCTATAACTGAGGAAGATACCATTTATAGCGTATTTCTTCAGCACGATGCTTTTGTCGAAGTGAAGGATCTTGGGTAAAGGGAAAATTTGTAAAGATGAAAGTGGGAGCGCTGGAAAAGTGGCAGTAAGGAATTTAGTCGAAAAGGAATCAGCAGGTGAAGTCGAAAATGAACAGATATTAGGGATATAATGCGGGAAGAAACCTGTCAACGAAAGGATATTACAGGTTGGATAAGTTAGTGGTATCCTCGAACGGCTAATGAGGCAACCGGAAGAACAGGAAAACACAGGGCAAAATCAGACAAAGCCGAAGCGTAGAGTCTGGGAATCAGATGACTGACGCTCTAACATGAAGAAACAATACAGAGATCAAGGGAACAGAGCACAACTTAAAGCAGCGAAGGAAACGAGGAAAATGGGGTTCTTCAATAAACAATTCTCGAGTTTCGGGAGCATATCAAGTCGGTGAGAGCAAACAAATAGTACGCAATAAGAGTTTTGTCCTACGTAAACTGCCGTTTCGCACGGAGCAAGAATGTTACAGGCGAGAAGACGGAAGGACTCTTGGGTACATGTAATCAACTAATGTATGAGCTATTAAACTTCGTTTTAGTTATGTAAGGACATTAATTTCCCCCTTGCTACGTCCGAATCTAAGGGGCGTGGTGCAAAGTGCCCCCCGCACTTTCTTAACAGCGGTTTGAGAAGAAAAGCGCAGATGAAGAAATAGTAAGTTTCTTTTGGTTTGTCAATATCCTTCGGCTGAATCGACACTCTCCTGCATCCTTCCATATCCTGAGCTAACGGTGTGACCGTTGTATAACTACTACCCCCGACATCGTCTATAACCTGTTTTGGGTATTCTGACTTCCCTATTTTCCCCTCTGCTGCCCCTTCCAAGGCCAGATTTTTTTCAGGCTAGAAAATGGGAAGCTGCGATACAAAAGTGAAAACCAGGCACCGTTTCTTTATTCCTGACATCAGCTGATATTCTGAATAGTGTTAGGTTATGAACCAATGTGTGTAGTGTTTGTGGTGTCTGCAGTGACTGGGAATGCGAAAAGAATAAACAGTGTAGAACTAGCCTTTTACGTTATTGTGTGACTTCTTTGTAAAACACTATTGTATACCAGTGAGAAAGTGAATGATACAGCACTGTTTTAAACAGACTAGCCTTGCATTCTGGAGGGTGAAGGGTCCAATCTTTGTCTGGGGGATGGAAATTCAGTTCACTGGCTTCTTGACGTTTTCGCCTTTCCTTGGCGGGATATATTTTGTCAAAGATTGATTGCCGCACGGAGACTGTAAAATAGGAGACTTGGCAGGTAGTGAACGGAAGCCGGGATGGTGCAGAAGTGACGTAGCTTAGAAGAGAACACAGTGAACCTCAGGCTGCGTTCTCAACTGGCAGAGTCGTCTCGGGTGTTGCGCTCGAGTCCTCAGCTGCGTGATCGTAGTTCTGAACTCCGTACCAGGCAAGCGCGGTGTCTCCACTCTCTTGCTGCATACCGAATTCCTGTCTAAGCCACTGACAGCCTTAACAATGGGTAATAAGGCTCATTTTTCCCTCTAGTTTTGTCGTAGGTATGGACATCTTTGTTCTTCTCAAATTGCGACTTTAACTTCATACTGTAGCGCCCACCCTGAATGCTATCAATCTCTTCCTCTCCGAATTTCCTGTAGTTCCACTCAATGCTGTGCCCAGCCGTGCGCTTTGTGGAACGTCTGCCTCATTTCCACATCAGTGTAGGACACTAGCAGAGCTGATTTATTGAAGAAAACTTTCTTCACCTGTGACAATCTACATCTGAGATCTTACTTGCTTTGGGTATACTGCCCAATCTCATTTAAGGGGCTCCGGAACGCCCTATACTTGCAATGTTAAAATAACGCTTATAAATTACATCTTTCCTCACAAAGTATTTGAGGTAGGAAATTGAACTTTTTACAGATTATTTATTGGAATATGGGCTACAACTTAACACAGGGATTTTACAAAATTTTAGTTCAGTTATTAAAGATGATTTTTTTTCAATTGTAATGAAAATTCACAACATTATTTTGCAATTTTTTATTTATAAATTCAAAAATATACAGTTTTTTGGAAAAAGGCTGTGTTAAATTATGCAGAAAGGACTGTGTAACATTTACTGAAAGTTTGAAACAAATACATTTGGAAGATCCTTAGAAAACATGTAATTAGTATGAGAAAATAAAAGTTTTGGGAATCGAGCGACAAAGATTGGATTAACTTTTTAGTGCATTCCAGGTCCATAGGATGGATTATCTTCATCCTCTGCAAACTCCTCCTCCAGCTTCCTCTTGTTCCTCCTCCTGTTTACTCTTGCTTGTATTTCTAGACTCTTTACAGCCCTGTCTGCAGCCCGAAGGCGTTCCTTGTCTAAAGCAAGCATCGCTCGTTGTTGTGTTCGTAGATTTTGCTACCATTTTCTTCAGTTGCAGTTACTGCAACACTGTTCCAAAAGGTGGTCCTGTATGAACACTTATCACATTTCAGTTGTATTTCACTAGCAAGTCCTACGTGCTTTATTATGGAGAGTTCCAGACCAACTTCACTACAATGAGTACATCTTACACAGTTTGAAAAAATTCCTTTGAGAACCGACATATCAAATATTTCATTCACATCCGATTCGCCCATAAAACATTCATAGTTTTCACTCATTGAACCAAGCTTCTTCTGTGAAGTATTTTCTTTCGCACTTTGACTGCTATGGGCAGGTGTACTTGAGAGGTTAGGTTCACTCACTTGATTATCGTCTTTATTGTTTACAGTAATAACACATACATTTGGCTTTCCAACATTTCTCCTTTTCTTAAAAGCATTCAGAGGATTTCTAATAACTTAACTTTTACTCATTATTATACTTCAATAAAACAAAGACTCAAGAAACAGAATTAATTACGAATATTTTCGAGATAACGACAGAGTAAATAAACATGAAACAATCGACAATCACACCAGCGATATATATATTGAACCATCACAGGTTAGCCACAACACATACTTTATCTCACATCACTAAAATGTACCTGATGAACACGGACGTTAATAATAACACCATTTGACAGCAGTTTAAAAGCGCCACAGTGGGTCACGCCCATGTAGAACACATTTCAAAAAAAATTTAAAAATAGTTGTAGTCTTCGGAATTGAATAAATTATATATCTATTAAATGGTAATAGTCTGCAGATTCAGAAAACGCAAAAAAGTAAAAATTGAACTTTTCATCATTTTGAGCCTTTCCGGAGCCCCTTAATTACATGAGCCTAGTGCGGCGCAACAGTACATCTACATCTACATCTACATCTACATCTACATTCATACTCCGCAAGCCACCTGACGGTGTGTGGCGGAGGGTACCTTGAGTACCTCTATCGGTTCTCCCTTCTAATCCAGTCTCGTATTGTTCGTGGAAAGAAGGATTGTCGGTATGCCTCTGTGTGGGCTCTAATCTCTCTGATTTTATCCTCATGGTCTCTTCGCGAGATATACGTAGGAGGGAGCAATATACTGCTTGACTCTTCGGTGAAGGTATGTTCTCCAAACTTCAACAAAAGCCCGTACCGAGCTACCGAGCGTCTCTCCTGCAGAGTCTTCCACTGGAGTTTATCTATCATCTCCGTAACGCTTTCGCGATTACAAAATGATCCTGTAACGAAGCGCGCTGCTCTCCGTTGGATCTTCTCTCTCTCTTCTATCAACCCTATCTGGTACGGATCCCACACTGCTGAGCAGCATTCGAGCAGTGGGCGAACAAGCGTACTGTAACCTTCTTCCTTTGTTTTCGGATTGCATTTCCTTAGGATTCTTCCAATGAATCTCAGTCTGGCATCTGCTTTACCAACGATCAACTTTATATGATAATTCCATTTTAAATCACTCCTAATGTGTACTCTCAGATAATTTATATTATTAACTGCTTCCAGTTGCTGACCTCCTATTTTGTAGCTAAATCATAAGGGACCTATCTTTCTATGTATTCGCAGCACATTACACTTGTCTTCATTGAGATTCAATTGCCATTCCCTGCACCATGCGTCAATTCGCTGCAGATCCTCCTGCATTTCAGTACAATTTTCCATTGTTACAACCTCTCGATACACCACAGCATCATCTGGAAAAAGCCTCAGTGAACTTCCGATGTCATCCACAAGGTCATTTATGCATATTGTGAATAGCAACGGTCCTATGACACTCCCCTGTGGCACACCTGAAATCACTCTTACTTCGGAAGACTTCTCTCCATTGAGAATGACATGCTGCGTTCTGTTATCTAGGTACTCCTCAATCCAATCACACAATTGGTCTGATAGTCCATATGCTCTTACATTGTTCATTAAACGACTGTGGGGGACTGTATCGAACGCCTTGCGGAAGTCAAGAAACACGGCATCTACCTGTGAACCCGTGTCTATGGCCCTCTTGAGTCTCGTGGACGAATAGCGCGAGCTGGGTTTCACACGACCGTCTTTTTCTAAACCCATGCTGATTCCTACAGAGTAGATTTCTAGTCTCCAGGAAAGTCATTATACTCGAACATAATACGTGTTCCAAGATTCTACAACTGATCGACGTTAGAGATATAGGTCTATAGTTCTGCACATGTGTTCGACGTCCTTTCTTGAAAACGGGGATGACCTGTGCCCTTTTCCAATCCTTTGGAACGCTACGCTCTTCTAGAGACCTACGGTACACCGCTGCAAGAAGTGGGGCAAGTTCCTTCGAGTACTCTGTGTAAAATCGAACTGGTATCCCATCAGGTCCAGTGGCCTTTCCTCTTTTGAGCGATTTTAATTGTTTCTCTATCCCTCTGTCGTCTTTTTCGATATCTACCATTTTGTCATCTGTGCGACAATCTAGAGAAGGAACTACAGTGCAGTCTTCCTCTGTGAAACAGCTTTGGAAAAAGACATTTAGTATTTCGGCCTTTAGTCTGTCATCCTCTGTTTTAGTACCATTTTGGTCACAGAGTGTCTGGACATTTCGTTTTGATCCACCTACCGCTTTGACATAAGACCAAAATTTCTTAGGATTTTCTGCCAAGTCAGTACATAGAACTTTACTTCCGAATTCATTGAACGCCTCTCGCATAGCCCTCCTCACACTACATTTCGCTTCGCGTAATTTTTGTTTGTCTGCAAGGCTTTGGCTATGTTTATGTTTGCTGTGAAGTTCCCTTTGCTTCCACAGCAGTTTTCTAACGCGGTTGTTGTACCACGGTGGCTCTTTTCCATCTCTTACGATCTTGCTTGGCACATACTATCTAACGCATATTGTACAATGGTTTTGAACTTTGTCCACTGATCCTCAACACTATCTGTACTTGAGACAAAACTTTTGTGTTGAGCCGTCAGGTACTCTGTAATCTTCCTACCTTTTCTAATATTTCTATTTACGGCTGAAATCATCGATGCAGTAACCGCTTTATGATCGCTGATTCGCTGTTCTGCGTTAACTGTTTCAAATAGTTCGGGTCTGTTTGTCACCAGAAGTTCTAATATGTTATCGCCACGAGTCGGTTCTCTGTTTAACTGCTCAAGGTAGTTTTCAGATAAAGCACTTAAAAAAATTTCACTGGATTCTTTGTCCCTGCCACCCGTTATGAACGTTTGAGTCTCCCAGTCTATATCCGGCAAATTAAAATCTCCACCCAGAACTATAACATGGTGGTGAAATCTACACGAAATGTTTTCCAAATTATCCTTCAGGTGCTTAGCCACAATAGCTGCTGAGCCAGGGGGCCTATAGAGACATCCAATTACCATGTCTGAGCCTGCTTTAACGACAAGAGCGCTGTTTTGAAACTAATGAACTTTTGCAATTGGATGGAAACAAGAATCAATGTTCTGTGCAACAAGCGTCCTGTGTTCTCTCCTCTGCATTACTACAGATTACATGCATCTATGGATATTTGCGCTATGGATGTAGTACGTGTGAGGGGCCTAGTTGTGCTTTGCTGCGTTAAGGCTGAACACCGACGTTTCTAATTGTTCACCCGCTTCGTGACTTGTATAGGCATCCCTACGCTGAAGAAGCGCTAGGTACATGTTTCCTGATCTTAGGATATAAATAACGGTCTCGTGAGTGGGCTCTCAACGCTACTAAATAAACTGACAAATTTCAAAGATGGATGCCAACGGTTTTTTCAAAAACGAACGAAGTAGCAGACAAAGCCATAAACTGCTGACGAATGATATAATAGTGCGACACCTACAATGTCCCACGTAACACAGTTCATGATCGTAACCATTATAATGTACGTAAAAGGGTTTACGTAAATCGTGTAGCAAAATAAATTCCCTATTTAAACTAAACCCTGCATTCCTCGCAAAGATGCAGCTTATTGAAATAGTTAATTACATGGACGGCTCGCAACTAGTTTGTGAAAGATGCAGCCTCACTCATACAGTCGTACCGTCCTGCCGCTCTATCTTGACGCGTTCACTCGACTGTACTCTCCAAGTTCGACTACTGAAGTCAGCCCAAAATACCTCCCTCGATTTTCGTTGTTGGTGCGAGTCGAAGATGCACACAGTGCTTCGTCTGCATTACATCATGCTTAGGTTAATGAACAATATAGGTAATGAATTGCGTCTAAACATTATGTATGATAACTTACTTTTGTAGATCATTGTGATAATTGTCAATAAAATCTGAATTATACAGGGTGAAAAGCATTTAAACCGACAAACTCTGGGAAGTTGTAGGGGACGTCAAAACAAATATTTTTCCCTAATGTCAGTTTTTCCTATGAGGAGTATTTAAACCGGCACCGGCGACAAACTGATTAAACCAACAAACAAATTTCCATTTTCTTATGATCAAGAGACAACACATTAACACAACACAATTTCAATTACAGTAGATTTTAAAAAATGCCTCCATTGACAAGTAAACAATGGTTACACCGTCGGATCATGTCCTCTCTGACACGGGCAAACACCGCAAGAGTTTCCTGAATTGTTCCTGCTGGTGCTACTATCCGGGCAACCGGATCCTCTTCTGATGCAACAGGAGTTGCGTAAACAAGGTTGCGCATCTCTCCTCACACAAAAAAGTCCAGAGGGGACATATCTGGGGATCGAGCAGGCCATGGTACAGGACGACCTCTGCCAATCCACGTTTCTGGGAACCGTCGGTCCAAGAATCGACGCACATGACTGAAATGTGTCGGCGCCCCGTCATGTTGGAACCACATGCGTTGTCTTGTAGGGAGCGGGACGTCTTCCAGCAATTCTGACAATGCTCTGGCGAGAAAATTGTAATAGTGCCTGCTATTTAATGGCCTAGGTAGCAGATACGGCCCAATTAAACAGACCCCAACAACACCGACCCACACATTAACAAAGAACGCCACTTGATGAGTGCTAGTAACTGTGGCATGTGGGTTATCCTCACTCCAAACATGCGAATTGTGCATTTTGAAGACTCCATCACACTCGAACGTTGCTTCATGGGTAAACAACACAGAGGATGGAAATGTAGGATGCATTTCACACTGTTCCAGGTACCACTGCGAAAACTGTGCCCTGGGTGTATAATCAACTGGTTCCAGGTTGTGGACACGCTGTAAGTAAAGCTGACGTAACAACTGCTCTCGAACGACTGTTCTTACATTCGTCTGATTCGTCCCCATGTTACGTGCAGTGCTGATTGAAGGACCCCGCTCCACATGCTGCAAGACAGCTTCCTCAAGCCGGCCGAAGTGGCCGTGCGGTTAAAGGCGCTGCAGTCTGGAACCGCGAGACCGCTACGGTCGCGGGTTCGAATCCTGCCTCGGGCATGGATGTTTGTGATGTCCTTAGGTTAGTTAGGTTTAACTAGTTCTAAGTTCTAGGGGACTAATGACCTCAGCAGTTGAGTCCCATAGTGCTCAGAGCCATTTGAACCATAGCCATAGCCAGCTTCCTCAAATTGCAACGTTCTTACCGTGCGACGGAATTCCTGTCCAGGTAATCTGCTAAATGACCCGGTCTCACGCAGACGTTGGTACACAGCAGCAAAGATCGCATGGTGCGGGATACGGCGATTAGGATATTGTTGTTGATAAACCCGCTGTGCAGCTCGTCCGTTGTGGTGCGCTACGTAGTACGCACCAACCGTATCTGTGTACTCACTCCAGGTGTATCGCTCCTTTAGTAAACAGAGACAATGCACTACTACACTGGTGGACAGCAGCTGCCTACAACTGAAGAGCGTAATACGACCTCTAACAACTGTAGATCGTAATACGGCCTCTAATCACTGAAGAGCGTAATACGGCCTCCACCGGTTTAAATACTCCTCATAGGAAAAAATGACATTAGGGAAAAATATTTGTTTTGATGACCCCTGCAACCTCCAAGAGTTTGTCGGTTTAAATACTTTTCACCCTGTGTACTGGATGGTCAGAAATAGTCTGATAAACCTATAAGGATGTTGAAAGGTAGGTTGTGCCGTGAAGTAATTGTTAAGAAAAAAATCGTATGCGTTGTGTTTTTTCCGCGTCAGTTAACACTGAAATTAGACAATCAGGCCGTTGCAGACGTAAATTCAAGTGTCAGTTGTTTTCATAACATGGGCGTTCGCCCCCGGTAGCTGAGTGGTCAGCGTGACGGAATGTCAATCCCGGGTTCGATTCCCGGCTGGGTCGGAGATTTTCTCCGCTCAGGGATTGGGTGTTGTGTTGTGCTAATCATCATCATTTCATCCCCGTCGACGCGCAGGTCGCCGAAGTGGCGTCAACTCGAAAGACTTGCACCAGACGAACGGGAGGCCCTAGCCACACGACATTTCATTTCATTTCATAACATGGGTGATAGCGCACGAGACTTCTTAGGCTTTGGCTCAGGTTCGATCCTTACTACTGTCACAAGTCCAATTTTTGTATCGCTTTTTTCACTTTTGGTAAACCAAATAATGAACACGTTTGGCGGCACAATCTCTGGTGGGCTGCTTGAATTTGCACACCCAACTGTCTGTCTGGATAACTTCTGTGTTAGTTAACTTTGAAGCAGAGCAACGTATCGAATTTTTTCTTCAAAATTATTTCTCAGAATAACCTACTTTGCAAAACACTTCCAAACTTTTCAGACAATTTCTGACGACCCTGTGTAAAGAAATACTGCAGGAAAAAAGGACAGCCAGCCAATAGCAAAAAATTGTGGTTTTGAAACGACCTTGGCCACGGTTTCGACGGATCTAAATCCGTCTTCTTCAGGAGAGACAACTTCACACTAGCAATTCAATTCATTCAGTAAAACTCTCTCCACATGACGTTTATCGGCAGCGGTCTGTTCGTCCATACGTAAAAATTAAGGCCCCTAGAATCAAGTGCTTGTCACATCACTAAAAACAATCACTTAGAATAACATACAATGTTAGTAGCTACTAACATAGACTAGAACCTACTAACGTGATCTGTTATTCTAAGTGATTGTTCTTACTGGTGTGACAAGCCCTTGATTCCTTAATTTTCTACATAGTTATGGACATACAGATCGTTGCCGATAAATGTCATGCGGAGACAGCTTTTACTGAATGAATTGCTGATATGAAGTTGTCTCTCATTCTGAAGAAGACGGGTTTAGATCCGTCGAAACCGTAGTCAAGGTTATCTGAAAACCACTATTTTTTGCAACTGGTTGGCTGTCCTTTTTCCGTGCTCTTCTGTGACTGTTGCTGTAGTGTAGGCATGTTCGAAACTTTAAAGAAATATTAATAAATAAAAATATGTCTGCAGCTCACTCTACCTCTTGCGTCATACTCCAGCTAACATTTATTTTCTCAATTATAAAGCGAGGTCTGAGGGTGAATATAATGGCTACCAGAGCCAGAAATGCTACTCTAGCCAGATGGGCTCAGTCCTGTAACGTGGGCCTCTTGTGGTAATACGCTGTACCAACACGGATTTAGAGAATATCGTTTTTGTGCAACACAGCTAGGTCTTTATTCCCATGAAGTAATGAGTGCTGTTGACAAGGGATCTCAGATCGATTCCATATTCCTAGATTTCCAGAAGACTTTTGATACCGTTCCTCAAAAGCGACTATTAATCAAATTGCATGCACATGGAGTGTTGTCTCAGTTGTGTGACTGGATTCGTGATTTCCTCTCTCTCTGAGACCTCTCTGTCACAGTTCGTGGTGATAGACGGTAAATCATCGAGTAGAACACAACTGATATCTGGCGTTCCGCAAGGTAGTGTCATGGGCCCTCTGCTGTTCCTGATTTACATAAATGATCTAGGTGATAATCTGAGCAGCCCCCTTAGATTGTTTGCAGATGACGCTGTAATTTACCATCTAGTAAAATCATCAGACTACCAATTCCAATTACGATATGATCTAGAGAGAATTTCCGTATGGTTCGAAAAGTGGCAATTGGCACTAAACAAAGATAAGTGCGTGGTCATCCACATGGGTGCTAAAAGAAATCCGATAAATTTTGGGTATAAGATAAATCGCATAAATCCAAGGGCTGTCAATTCAACTAAATACCTAGGAATTACAATTATGAGCAACTTAAATTGGAAAGACAACATAGATAATGTTGTGGGGAAGGTGAAACCAAGACTGCCCTTTGTTGGCAGAACACTTAGAAGATGCGACAAACCCACTAAAGAGACAGCCTACATTACATTGTCGGTCCTCTACTGGAATATTGCTTCACGGTGTGTGATCCTTACCACGTAGGATTGAGGGAGGACATCGAACAAGTGCAAAGAAGGGCAGTTCGCTTCGTGTTATTGCACAATAGGGGATGAGAGTGTCACTGATATGATACGCGAGTTGGGGTGGCAGTCACTTCAGTGACAAAACCGGTTTTCTTTGCGACGAGATATATTTACGAAATTTCAATCACCAACTTTCTCTTCCGAATGCGAAAATATTTTGTTGACACCCTCCTACGTAGGGAAAAATGATCATCATAATAAAATAAGAGAAATTAGAGCTCGAACGGAAAGGTTTAGGTGTTCCGTTTTCCCACGCGCCATTCGAGAGTGGAATGGTACAGAAATAGTATGAAAATGGTTCGATGAAACCTCTGCCAGGCACTTACGTGTGAATTGCAGAGCAACGATGTAGATGTAGATGTAGGGGTCACTGAACGTCGCCATCCGCCTGCTGGTCTGTGTCCGCGGCATACGTGACTTCTGCAGCCACAACATGTAGTGGGACGCGAAATTGAAGCGTCACCTATCCACCAGTGTCAGCCCAGTTTGCAGGTGAATATAGGTTTAATTTAGTTTTTTGTTTATGTATTTTTTGTAATATTTGTAATGGTTGTGAATTGTCTAAAGTTTGTATTTATTTTTTATGTTTCATGTACGGAGAGGGCGGCGCAACGAACGGAGACAGCATCTTCGTTGCCGGGACCAGAGAGAAAATTGCTGGCCACTATACGTCGCGGGTCGACAGCCAAAGAGCAACAGAAGATCCTGAAACCGAGTTGTTGCGTCGTGCTTCTAAAAATTGAAAAATTGAGATTTTTTTAATGTTTTGTACAACAATGACGTCATAGAAAGTTTAATCATGTGTAAATGTTCAGTCCTATCTTGTCAAGGCTCAGGTTTACGTCTATATGTAGGAAGATAATAAACTAGTGGATGCTACTAAAGTTTAAATACGTGTTCCGAGAATTTATTTATGAAGAATTATGTCACGAGTCTTGAAAGTTTATTCAATGTGGTTCTAATATTTGTTAAATCAGGTAACTTGCATTAATATAACTTCTGAGAAGAAACAAACGGCATCTAAATTGAAAAACGTTTGCGCAAACAAATAGGACTGAGTGACGTAATTCTGCGCATACGACTCAAATGATGTTGTTTTAATTACAGTTTCGTTCAAGAACCATTCAGAGACAATTTAAAAAGAGTTTAAATAATTTTGAAGTGTGTTGTAACTGATGTAGGTGACGAAGTCTGCACGTGGTCGTATGTCCAAAGAAAATCATTTATACAAAACTTACGTCGTCACACTACAAAAACCACAACAAACCCGTTTTGGCACGAATGAATACTGGACGTTCGGACAGGCTGGATTCACGTCGAAGGCGTGAATCACCGAGTGGTCAGCCAACGACGTGTCGGCCTGTGCCGCGGGGTCACCGTCGCTCTGCTGTCATCCTGACTGGACTGCCTGCCAAGGGGTGCAGCCGCCGCTTACTGGAGTGGGAGTCGAAATGGGGCGTACCTAGTTACCGAGACACTGGGGCACTCGCCAGTGCCAGTCGCCACCAGCCAGCCACCGGTCCAGGGTTCTCTCACTGGACGTCTGCTCCCATCAGTTGCCACGACCGGGCATGACTCAGTGCCCCACACTGGACAGCCGTGACACCTTGTCTCATCAGCGCTGATACTGCTCGGCTACGGCCCGGACCATTGACTATCCGTGGTCCCACCAGTCCGGGC
Organism: Schistocerca serialis cubense; assembly: GCF_023864345.2. NCBI lineage: Eukaryota > Metazoa > Arthropoda > Insecta > Orthoptera > Acrididae > Schistocerca > Schistocerca serialis. The sequence goes on along the minus strand of NC_064643.1, from coordinate 727,565,411 downwards.
CACACTAAGCATTGAAGCGGCCGAAGCCTACTAGAACGTTTCACTGTCGAGGTACGTGACTCGAGATCCGCCTTCCTGCACCGTCTGATGTTGATCTGAGTTGTACTATGAACTAATGAGTGTAATAAAGGGATTACACAGCTTACTAGCGGCGTCTGTCTCACCTCAAACCATCATTCTCCATCAGAGCATAACCACCTGCTCTACACTTGCTTCCTAGATAGAAGAAGTTGTCGACTTCTTCCTCCACTGTGTCGTTACGCAGCGAATAATTAAAGCATCGAAAGAAAATTCTACAAGACGGACAGACGGTTTGCGGATGGTACAGCTATTCTTCTTGTGTGTAAGGGAAACTGAGAACACCTGTTGGTAGAAATGGAAAACATACGAAGAGCTTTCAGTAAGTAATGGAACACTTTTTCTCGCTCAATTTCGGCTGAAAAAATTCTAAACTTCTTGTGGGACATCGTTGAACATTCCCCCTTCGGTCCCTATGACGTTTCGATAGGTGGCGGCGGTGTAAGTAGTTTTCAAAATGGCGTCTATGACGGAGGTGAGTTCCACGCAGACAGCTGTCATTTTGTATCTGTTGCCGGAAAACCAAAGTTTTGCAGATATTCATAGGTGCTTGCAGAATGTCTACGGAGATCTGGCAGTGGACAAAAGCACGGTGAGTCGTTGGGCAAAGCGTGTGTCATCATCGCCGCAAGGTCAAGCAAGACTGTCTGATCTCCCGCGTGCAGGCCGGCCGTGCACAGCTGTGACTCCTGCAATGGCGGAGCGTGCGAACACACTCGTTCGAGATGATCGACGGATCACCATCAAACAACTCAGTGCTCAACTTGACATCTCTGTTGGTAGTGCTGTCACAATTGTTCACCAGTTGGGTCCATCGTTGTCTAACCGAACACCATAAAGAGCAAATGAGAACCATCTGTGCGGAATTGCTTGCTCGTCATGTGGCTGCGGGTGACAATTTCTTGTCAAAGATTGTTACAGGCGATGAAACATGGGTTCATCACTTCGAGCCTGAAACAAAACGGCAATCAATGGAGTGGCGCCACACCCACTCCCCTACCAAGAAAAAGTTTAAAGCCATACCCTCAGCCGGTAAAGTCATGGTTACAGTCTTCTGGGACGCTGAAGGGGTTATTCTGTTCGATGTCCTTCCCCATGGTGAAACGATCAACTCTGAAGTGTATTGTGCTACTCTTCAGAAATTGCAGAAACGACTTCAGCGTGTTCGTAGGCACAAAAATCTGAACGAACTTCTCCTTCTTCATGACAAAGCAAGACCTCACACAAGTCTTCGCACCCGAGAGGAGCTCACAAAACTTCAGTGGACTGTTCTTCCTCATGCACCCTACAGCCCCGATCTCGCACCGTCGGATTTCCATATGTTTGGCCCAATGAAGGACGCAATCCGTGGGAGGCACTACGCGGATGACGAAGAAGTTGTTGATGCAGTACGACGTTGGCTCCGACATCGACCAGTGGAATGGTACCGTGCAGGCATACAGGCCCTCATTTCAAGGTGGCGTAAGGCCGTAGCATTGAATGGAGATTACGTTGAAAAATAGTGTTGTGTAGTTAAAAGATTGGGGAATAACCTGGTGTATTTCAATGCTGAATAAAACAACCCCTGTTCCAGAAAAAAAATGTGTTGCATTACTTATTGAACTGCCCTCGTATCTCCTTCAAGATAGCAAGGATTCTTAATCGTTTTAATGTGAAAGTGGTTTTTCGCCCACCTTATAAGATTTCGGATTTGCTGGGACCGGTGAAGGATGATTTGTTACTGCGGAAGGCGGGAATTTACAAAATACCGTGTCAATGTGGTATGTCCTGTATAGGACAGACAACGCGTACAGTGGAAGAGCGTTGTACGGAGCATAAACGCTGCACTCGCCTGCTGCAACCCAGTAAGTCTGCAGTTGCGGAACGTTGTATCTCCAACGGACATTCAATGGAGTGTGACAAAACTTCGATTTTGCCCACAGCAACAACTATTTGGGACTCCATTATCAAAGAATCCGTTGAAATATGCACAGCGGGAAATCTGATGAACCGTGACAGCGGTTAACAATTGAATAACTCATCAAATCCATTCATCTCCGGAATTTGGTCCAGACGAAGACGCCAGAAGACTTCGATAGCTGCAGCCAGCGACAATACCGGCGGCAGCTGAGTCCTGCAGTTCCATCAGCGAGGGCGCTGTCGCTGGGCGGTGTGGTCCTTCTGCCTCCGCGACTTCAGCGCATGCGCGGCAGTACCATCAGCGCAGTATATAAGACGGAGCGGAGAAAGTCTTCGTCAGTCCCCGTTAGGCTCACGTGAAGATGGCTGGCAGTTGTCCAGCCGAAATATCGTGCAATGAACTTTATGACGACCGACTGCAAGCCCGAAATTTTTTGAACAGTTGATTCGCTGGGAAAATTTCAAATTTAGAATGAAAAATGGGTCCATCACTTCGAACTGGAAATACAGCGGTATTCGAGGAATTGGCACCACACCCCCATTTCTCCAAACGAAAAGTTTAATGCCGAACCCTCAGCCGGTAAAGTCACAGGGACGGTCTTTTGGGACTCTGAAGGAGTTACTGTGTTTGATGTCCTCCCTTGTGGTGTAACGATGAACTCTGAAACGTTTTGTGCTACCCTCAGGAAATGGAAGAAACGACTTGAGCGCGTTTGTCGCCACTAAAATGCAAACGAACCTCTCCTCCACGACAACGCAAGGCCTCACACAAGTCTGCGCATCCGAAAAAAGCTTACAACACTTCAGTGGACTGCTTCTTCTCATCCACCCTACAGTCTGGATCTCGAACCTTCCGACTTCCGTCTGTTTGGTCCAATGAAGAATGCATTCTGAGGGTAGCAGAACGTAGACGAGAGGGAAGTCATTACTGCAGCAAAATGTTGGCTCCGAGGACGACCAATAGAGTGGAACCGTGCGAGCGTACAGGTCCTCTCAGTAACGTGGAGTAAGGCCGTCGCATTGAGCGGACATTACGTTGAAAAACAGGGTATTGTATCCAAACGAGTGGGGAATAATATGGTGGATTGGTATCCTGAACAAAACCGTTACTTACTAAACCGTTACTTATTGAATGCCCCTCGTATATAGGACAATTATGATTTAAGGAAGGCGAAGACGAAGGTAACGTATAGTAGTGGAGTAAGACTTCTTTAACGGAGCAATATTTCACTTTTCTCTGCAGTAGCTCTTACCAGAGCAAAATTTCCGTTACTCCCTTCGCTTTTAAATGATGTAGAGGCAGCGGATCACATAAAAAGTGTGGTATGAACGTTCGAAACCACAGTTGTTAGAGGTTGCAGTTATCGACCGGTATTAGTATCGCTGGACCCGCGAGTCGAGACCAGCGCCGCTAGCGCCGCTCCGCGGCTTGTATCGAGTTCCAGCGAGCTTTCTGAGGAAGTCAAGGAGAAAAGTACTCCAAAAGAAATGCATTTTTGTAACAATACAGTTTTCATTCTGCATGTCTGAAAGTTTTACAGTATGTAGATACACCCTTCCCGCTTGCTTTCAAACTTAGTTCAACCTGTTCCCGTGAGTGGCGCCGTCACAGCATGTGTTCAAAATGACTGCTACACTTGACATTTGTCAGAAGCAATGTGCTGTCAAAGAATTCCTATGCTGTGAAAACGAGACTGTGGAAAACATCCACAAGAGGTTGAAAAAGGTGTGTGGAGATGCTGCTGTCGATCGCAGTACAGTTAGTCGGTGGGCAAGCAGGTTACGTGATGAAAGCGGGCACGGCAATATTGAGGATTGCCCTCGCAGCGGCAGGCCTCGTACTGCACACACTCCATATAATGTGCAGAGAGTTAACGAATTGGTGACTGCTGACAGTCGCATCACAGTGAATGAATTGTAACGCTACGTTGGGAAGTGTTTGCAGAATACTGAAAGTGTTTGCGTTAAAAAATGTTTGTCCCAGGTGGGTCTCAGGATGTTGACAGTGGCTCACAAAGAAACAAGAAAAACGGTATGCAGCGAACTTTTGGAACAGTGCGTGAATGGTGGAGATGAATTCCTTAGAAGAATTGTGACAGGTGATGAAACATGGCTCCATCATTTTTCGCCAAAGACGGAGAGGCAATCAATGGAGTAGCATCATGCAAATTCACCCAAAAAAAAAAAAAAATTCAAAACCACAGCTTCTGCTGGAAAAGTTATGGCTGCGGTGTTTTCCGATTCCGAAGGACTCTTGCTTGTGGACATCATGCCAAGTGGAACCACCGTAAATTCTGATGCATATGTGACGACAATGAAGAAAATTCAAGCTCGACTGAATCGTGTTCCACCACATCGACAAAAGCAGGATGTTTTGCTGTTGCACGACAATGCACGACCACGTGTCAGTCAAAAAACCAGGGAAGCGATCACAAAACTCGGATGGACAACACTGAAACACCCGCCTTACAGTCCTGACCTGGCTCCATGTGACTATCATCTCTTTGGGAAACCGAAAGACTCTCTTCGTGGAACAAGGTTTGAAGATGATGACTCCCTTGTGCACGCTGCCAAACAGTGGCTCCAAGAGGTTGGTCCAGAATTTTACTGTGCGGTTACACAGGCGCTGGTTCCAAGATGGCGTAAGGCAGTTGAGAGGGATGGAAATTATGTGGAGAAATGAAAATATTGTTCCTAAAGGATGTATATAAACATTGTAAACTTTCAAACATGTAGAATGTGCATTTCTTTTGGAGTGACCCACGTAGCATAGCCTTCAGCTAACAGGAAGCAATCTCTAACAAGGCGCTTAATAACGTATGGCCTAAGTGAGGCCTTAATAGCTATCTGTTTATATGAATGTAGCCAAGAAGAATCCTGTACAACCAGTTAAGTACAATATTATTATTTTTTACCAACGACTTCTAATTATTTCAGTCGTTGCAGATCCAGACCATGCAGCCACCACCTTATCGACGTTACAGGCAAACCTGCTGTGATTTATACAGGGTTTTACAAAAAGGTACGGCCAAACTTTCAGGAAACATTCCTCACACACAAATAAAGAAAAGATGTTATGTGGACATGTGTCCGGAAACGCTTACTTTCCATGTTAGAGCTCATTTTATTACTTCTCTTCAAATCACATTAATCATGGAATGGAAACACACAGCAACAGAACGTACCAGGGTGACTTCAAACCCTTTGTTACACGAGATGTTAAAAATGTCCTCCGTTAGCGAGGATACATGCATCCACCCTCCGTCGGATGGAATCCCTGATGCGCTGATGCAGCCCTGGAGAATGGCGTATTGTATCACAGCCGTCCACAATACGAGCACGAAGAGTCTCTACATTTGGTACCGGGGTTGAGTACACGAGAGCTTTCAAATGCCCCCATAAATCAAAGTCGAGAGGGTTGAGGTCAGGAGAGCGTGGAGGCCATGGAATTGGTCCGCCTCTACCAATCCATCGGTCACCGAATCTGTTGTTGAGAAGCGTACGAACACTTCGACTGAAATGTGCAGGAGCTCCATCGTGCATGAACCACATGTTGTGTCGTACTTGTAAAGGCACATGTTCTAGCAGCACAGGTAGAGTATCCCGTATGAAATCATGATAACGTGCTCCATTGAGCGTAGGTGGAAGAACATGGGGCCCAATCGAGACAACATCAACAATGCCTGTCCAAACGTTCACAGAAAATCTGTGTTGATGACGTGATTGCACAACTGCGTGCGGATTCTCGTCAGCTCACACATGTTGATTGTGAAAATTTACAATTTGATCACGTTGGAATGAAGCCTCATCGGTAAAGAGAACATTTGCACTGAAATGAGGATTGACACATTGTTGGATGAACCATTCGCAGAAGTGTACCCGTGGAGGCCAATCAGCTGCTGATAGTGCCTGCACACGCTGTACACGGTACGGAAACAACTGGTTCTCCCGTAGCACTCTCCATACAGTGACGTGGTCAACGTTACCTTGTACAGCAGCAACTTCTCTGACGCTGACATTAGGGTTATCGTCAACTGCACCAAGAATTGCCTCGTCCATTGCAGATGTCCCCGTCGTTCTAGGTCTTCCCCAGTCGCGAGTCATAGGCTGGAATGTTGCGTGCTCCCTAAGACGCCGATCAATTGCTTCGAACGTCTTCCTGTCGGGACATCTTCGTTCTGGAAATCGGTCTCGATACAAACGTACAGCGCCACGGCTATTGCCCCGTGCTAATCCATACATCAAATGGGCATCTGTCAACTCCCCATTTGTAAACATTGCACAGACTGCAAAACAACGTTCGTGATGAACACTAACCTGTTGATGCTACGTACTGATGTGCTTGATGCTAGTACTGTAGAGCAATGAGTCGCATGTCAACACAAGCACCGAAGTCAACATTACCTTCCTTCAATTGGGCCAACTGGCGGTGAATCGAGGAAGTACAGTACATACTGACGAAACTAAAATGAGCTCTAACATGGAAATTACATGTTTCCGGGCACATGTCCACATAACATCTTTTCTTTATTTGTGTGTGAGGAATGTTTCCTGAAAGTTTGGCAGTACCTTTTTGTAACACCCTGTATGTTTCTATTTAGCATTGGCCACGAGTCAACGTTGGCGACGACTCGTTCGTCATCATAACAAAAAGTGCAAAAGTCTTAGAGTAGTGTTGTCGCAGTGCGTTAACTAGTGTAGCTAGAGTAGCGTGCAGGCCATTGCGCTCTAAGAGATTCGCAGTGGAGCAGAACGAGAGGAGGACTGGGCAAGGCGAAACCGGCCGGGCGGAGCGCGAGATTAATCGCAGCCTGTGGGCGCAGCGCGCTGCGCTGTTTGGCGCTCTCGCCGGGAGTGGAGCCGTCCAAACAGCGGCGTAGCGCTACCGGGTAAGCCGCGTTATTAATGCTGCCGCGAGCAGAACCACGCCGGCCATTTGTTGTGCTCCAGATAGCGCCAGCGCGGCGTCCATCACAGGCGCTCTATCGAGCGAGCGAATCGCAGTCGCGGGCAGACTTCTACGTGAGCGCATTCCCCTGAGGATGTTTAACACGCGGCCACCTGCTTGTGGACTTCCCACATTTCTACCTCCTAACGGTGGTAAAAAGCAGTTGCTGGCACGTGTGAAAATTATCGAGCTATCAGTTTAATCAGTCATGGTTGTAAAATACCAACACGAATTCTTTGCAGAAGAACGGAAAACCTAGTAGAGCCAACATCGAGGAAGACACTTTGGATTATGAAGAGACTAGGAACACACGACGCGGTACTAAACCTGTCTTAGAAAATATGTTTGGAAAGCAAATCTAAATTTATCGCTTTTGTAGATTTAGAGAAAGGTTTTTACAATGTTGACTGGAATATTCTTTCCCGCCGGCCGGGCGCTACAGTTTGGAAACGCGCGACCGCTACGGTCGCAGGTTCGAATCCTGCCTCGGGAATGGATGTGTGTGGTGTCCTTAGGTTAGTTAGGTTTAAGTAGTTCTAAGTTCTAGGGGACTGATGACCTCAGATGTTAAGTCCCATAGTGCTCAGAGCCATTTGAACCATTTTCTAACTTTCATTCGATCACATAGAAACCCTACATTTCAGCAGGATAATGCACGACGGCATGTTGTAGGTCCTGTACGGGCCTTTCTGGATACAGAAAATGTTCGACTGCTGTCCTTGCTAGCACATTCTCCAGATCTCTCACCAATTGAAAACGTCTGGTCAATGGTGGCCGAGCAAGTGGCTCCTCACAATAGGCCAGCCTCTAATCTTGATGAACTGTGGTATCGTGTTGAAGCTGCATGGGCAGCTGTACTTGTACACGCCATCCAAGCTCTGTTTGACTCAATGCCCAGGCGTATGAAGGCCGTTATTACGGCCAGAGGTGGTTGTTCTGAGTATTGATTTCTCAGGATCTATGCACCCAAATTGCGTGAAAATGTAATCACATGTCAGTTCTAGTATAATATATTTGTCCAATGAATACCCGTTTATCATTTGCATTTCTTCTTGGTGTAGCAATTTTAATGGCCAGTAGTGTATACAAGGATCGAAAGTTTATTGACAACTTGTACAGAAACCAGACGCCAGTTTGAGAGTCCAGAGGCATGAGAAGGAATCAGTGGTTCAAAGGGAGTGGGGCAGGGTTGCAACCTACCCCCGATGTTATACAACCCGTACATTGAGCAAGCAGTAAAGGAAACAACAGTAAACTTGAAGTAGGAATTAATATTCCAGGAGAAGAAATAAAAACCTTGAGGTTTGCCGATGACATTGTGATTCTGTCAGAGACTGCAAAGGACTTGGAGGAGCAGTTGAACAGAATGGACTGTGTCTTGAAAGAACGAAATAAAATGATCATTAATGAAAGCAAAACAAGGATAATGGAAAATAGTTGAATTAAATCAGGTGATGCTGAGAGACTTAGATTAGGAAACGAGAAAAAGTTATAGATGAGATCTGGTATTTGGGCAGCAAAATAACTGATGATGGCAGAAATAGAGAGGATGCAAAGTGTAGATTTACAATGGCAAGAAAGCGTTTCTGAAGAAGAGAAAAATGCTGACATCGAATATAGACTTACGTGTTAGGAAGTCTTTTCTGATGATATTTGTCTGGTAGGTAGTCACACACAGAAGTGAAACTGTTTAGGTTTTTATGTCGATAACTCCACGTAGCGCTCTGTATGAAAACCACTGACTGCTGTGTGCAGTCTGTGGATGGTTGTCATTGTTGGAATATTCGCTATAGTAGTGTTGGGCAGTTGGATGTGAACAGCACGTAGCGTTGGGCAGTTGGAGGTGAGCCGCCAGCAGTGGTGGATGTGGGGAGAGAGATGGCAGAGTTATGAGAGGTTGCTATAAGCGGACGATCTGGACGTGTGTCCGCCAGAAAAGGAACTTTGTAATCATGGATGTCATGAATTTAGATATGTATATATGATGACTTTTGAACGTTATTAAGGTAAATACATTGTTTGTTCTCTATAAAAATCTTTCATTTGCTAGTTATGCCTATCCGTAGGCTAGCGCCATCAGTAGTTAGCATCTTTTATTTAGCTGGCAGTATTGACGCTCGCTGTATTGCAGTAGTTCGAGTAACGAAGATTTTTGTGAGGTAAGTGAGTCATGAAATGTATAGGTTATTGTTAGTCAGGGCCATTCTTTTGTAGCAATTTTTGAAACTCTGATTTGGTTGCGCTAAAAATATTGTGTGTCAGTTTAGTGATGATCAGAATAAGTAAAGAGAGAGCTGTCTCGGTACGTTGAGTTTTACTCAGCTGTTTCTGTATCAAATAAGGTAAGAGGTTTACCAGCACAGATATTCCTAATTTTTCTAAGGTGACGTTACAAAACATGTACGACAAACAGTTAAGACAAGAAGAGAATAGAAACTTTTGAAATGTGTTGCAACAGAAGAATGCTGAAGACTGTCTGGGTAGCTCACGCAACTAATAAGGCGGTACTGAACAGAATTGGAGAGACAAGATATTTGTGGCAACATATGGCTCAAATAAGGGATCGATCGATAGGACACATTCTGAGACATCAAGGAATCACTAGTTTAGTATTTGGGGGAAGTATGGGGGATAAAATTCTTGGAGGGACACCAAGAGATGAATGCAGTAAGCAGATTCGGTGGTATGTAGGTTGCAGTAGTTATGAAGACGCTTGCACAGGATAGAGTAGCTTGGAAAGCTGCATCAAATCAGTCTGCGGCCTCAAGACAACAACAACAACAACAACAACAACAACGGAACGAGTTGGCCCGAGTGATGAACACAGGTCGCGTTCACATACAGCCCACTTTAATCCTGGTGTAAAGTGCACTTTAACTCACGCTCTTTTAATATACGAGCTAATTATAAATGGTTATCGTGCTTTCGCGATTTTTTTAGAGACAATGGGAAACATACTACGTCGTTGCAACGATGTCTAGACAACATTTGGAAATTCTTTTCCGCGTCGATGTTACTTGCCTCAGTTATCGTGAGATAGCAGCTGTAGCAATGCTTAAAAAATGGCGGGTATGCGTTTAGAAATTTTGAATATCATTTACTCGCTAAATTTCTGGATAAGGCTCGTTTATGTAAATGACATAGCAAAGGGCATCCCGTTGTGTTAGAAGCGGCAGTAAATCTGATCAGGGAAAGTTATCTCCAGAGCTCTTAGATATCGACTCTGAGAGGCAGCAGGGAACTGAATGTGCCTCACTTCACATTTTGGCGTGTGCTATGAAGCCGCCAGAAGACAGAGCCATATCGCTTACGAATGTGTCATCCTTTAACATCTAATGACAAAAGTCAACCTGCGAAGTTTAGCACTGAAGTGCAACAACGTCAACACCGGTTGTGATGCCATTTGTGGTACCGGAGGCTGAAAAATACAGTAAAAGAATGAGACGCTTTGCTGGCGGATTTGGAAGAAGAGTGCAAGTAATTTTCTGTTTTTAAAACAAGAGCGTTTGTTCAAATTTTTAACTGTCAGCTGTTTCATGCATAGACAGTTATGTCAAGAATAATTAAAATTTCGACAAATAAAGATGGGAGGGGTAATATTGTGGAAATTAAATGAAGATTAATGAATTGTGAATTAAATAACTTTACTCGGCAATAGTTGAACTGTGGATGGTTTCGCTAAGCAGACGTTGTTGTTACAAATATCTAACAAAGACTCAAATGAACTTTGAAGCGACTATTAAATTTTATCTAGATTGAATATTAAAAGAAAATCAGTTGCCAATGTTTTGCATGTGATGATTTGCAATTTTGCAAAAGTGTAACGTGAGTGAAAGTGCGTCTGATTGCTTTCAGTACAGGCAATAGTATCTCCATGTTTTGAACTACAATAAAAACTAAAACTTTAAGTTACAGTGTTTAACAGATTTATTTGAGTAGCACAATCCTGTCAATTCTATTGTACCCAAGCAACAATACAGACACGTACAGAGGGATTGAGCTTCCCCTACGTATGGGTTTCATGGAATCCACAACGCCTTCAACAAGTACACATCTGGTTTTCACATTCTCGCTCTCGCTACATGCAAAGCTATAAGTCTACAGAGAAAACCGAACACTAGCTTTTTGTAGGAAATTTAATGGAGTTAAATTTTGTACTGGGGTGCGTTTTCGCTGGAGGCCTCAGGTATTCAAGGAAAACGCGTTTGAAGATCACTTTTGTACGTTCTTCTCGAATAATTCGAAAACTACGGCCTCTACCGAAAACGTATCCAAGTACAAAATTTAACAACCTTAAATGCCCTACAAAGAGGTCCTGTTCATTCTGTAGGACTGTTCATTTCTTCTGTAGGACTGATAGTTTGCTCGTAGCGAGCAGAGTAGTATAATTTATTTATTTATTTATTTATTTATTTATTGTTCCGTGGGACCACATTTAGGAGAAGTCTCCATGGTCATGGAACGAGTCAATACATGAAATTATAACACGATTGTAGAAACAGATAAAATGAAATATAAGAAACATATTCAGGCGACAAGTCGTTAGTTTAAATAAAGAAAATCAAAAATGTACACTGGAATTTGCTTAATTTTGTATCTCTTCCAGGAGCTCCTCGACAGAATAGAAGGAGTGAACCATGAGGAAACTCTTCAGTTTAGACTTAAAAGTGTTTGGGCTACTGCTAAGATTTTTGAGTTCTTGTGGTAGCTTATTGAAAATGGATGCAGCAGAATACTGCACTCCTTTCTGCACAAGAGTCAAGGAAGTGCATTCCACATGCAGATTTGATTTCTGCCGAGTATTAACTGAGTGAAAGCTGCTAACTCTTGGGAATAAGCTAATATTGCTAACAACAAACGACATTAAAGAAAATACATACTGTGAGGGCAATGTCAAAATTCCCAGACTATTGAATAGGGGTCGACAAGAGGTTTTCGAACTTACACCATACATAGCTCGAACAGCCCGTTTTTGAGCCAAAAATACCCTTTTTGAATCAGAAGAATTACCCCAAAAAATAATACCATATGACATAAGCGTATGAAAATATGCGAAGTATACTACTTTTCGTGTTGAAATGTCACTTATTTCAGATACTGTTCTAATGGTAAATAAAGCGGCATTTAGTTTCTGAACAAGATCCTGAACATGGGCTTTCCACAACAGCTTACTATCTATCTGTACGCCTAGGAACTTGAACTGTTCCGTCTCGCTTATAACATGCCCATCCTGTCTGATTAAAATGTCAGTTCTTGTTGAATTGTGGGTTAGAAACTGTAAAAACTGAGTCTTACTGTGATTTAGCATCAAATTATTTTCCACAAGCCACGAACTTATATCATGAACTACATTATTTGATAATGTTTCAATATTACACACAAGATCCTTCACTACCAAGGTGGTGTCATCAGCAAACAGAAATATTTTTGAATCACCTGTAATACTAGAAGGCATATCATTTACATAAATAAGGAACAGCAGTGGCCCCAGCACCGACCCTTGGGGAACGCCCCATTTAACAGTGCCCCATTGGGACTGAACATCATTACCACTCTCAATATTGCGGAGGATTACCTTCTGCTTTCTGTTCTTAAAGTAGGAGGCGAACCAATTGTAAGCTACTCCCCTTACTCCATAATGTTCCAACTTCTGCAGTAATATTTTGTGGTCAACACAGTCAAAAGCCTTCGTTAAATCAAAGAAAACACCTAACGTTCGCAACCTTTTATTTAATCCGTCCAAAACCTCACAGAGAAAAGAGAATATAGCATTTTCAGTTGTTAAACCGTTTCTAAAACCAAACTGTACATTTGACAGCAAATTATGTGAATTTAAATGCTGCAGTAACCTTGTATATACAACCCTCTCAATAACTTTAGCAAACACTGATGGCATAGAAATAGGTCTATAATTGTCAACATTATCCCTGTCTCCCTTTTTATAAAGTGGCTTCACTACCGAGTACTTTAATCGGTCAGGAAACCGACCACTCCTAAAGGAAAAGTTACAGATATGGCTAAGTACTGAGCTAACATACGTGGAACAATACTTCAGTATTCTGCTAGATACCCCGTCATATCCATGAGAGTTCTTGGTCTTTAGTGATTTAATTATTAACTCAATCTCCCTCTTGTCAGTATCATGGAGGAGCATTTCAGGTAACAGTCTCGGAACACTTTTTTCTAAGAGCGCTATATGATTCCCTGTTGGGACTAGGTTTCTATTTAGTTCACCTGCTATATTCAGAAAGTGATTATTAAGTACTGTACATATATGCGACTTATCAGTAACACGGACATCCCCACTACGCACTGATTCTATATTCTCGACCTGTCTCTGCAGACCAGCCACTTCCTTTACGACTGACCATATGGTTTTAATTTTATCCTGAGACTTAGCTATTCTATCTGCATACCACATACTTTTTGCCTTCCTAATAACTTTTTTAAGCACCTTACAATACTGTTTGTAATGGGCTGCTGCATTTAGATTTTGACTGATTCTAACGTTTTGATATAATTGCCACTTTGTTCTACAGGATATTCTTATCCCTTTAGTCAGCCACCCAGGCTGCCTGTTTGTGCTAGTACCCTGTTTTGAACGTTCTAACGGAAAGCAACTTTCAAAGAGCACGAGAAAAGTCTTGAGGAAAGCATTATATTTATCGTCTACTGTATCAGCACTATAAACATCTTGCCACTCTTGTTCCTTGATAAGGTTTACAAAAGTCTGTACAGCAACTGGATCAGCTTTCCTAAAACGTTGGTAACTATATTTAACATGTGTTGCAGCACAAAAAACTTTTAGACTTAAAATTTGTGCATCATGATCTGAAAGGCCATTCACCTTTTTGCTAACAGAATGCCCTTCTAATAATGACGAATGAACAAAAATATTGTCTATGGTTGTTCTACTGTTCCCTTGCACTCTCGTTGGAAAGAATACGGTTTGCATTAGATTATATGAATTAAGGAGGTCTACCAGCATCCTTTTCCTTGCACAATCACTTATACAATTAATATTGAAGTCACCACATATAACTAACTTTTTGTATTTCCTATAAAGTGAACCAAGAACCTCCTCTAGCTTTAGCAAAAATGTTGTGAAATCGGAGTCTGGGGATCTATAAATAACAACAGTAACAAGATTAGCTCCACTAAATTTAACCACACCTGCACAACATTCAAACACCTTTTCAGTGCAGTACTTTGAAACATCAATTGACTCAAATGGGATACCGTTTTTCACATACATGGCTACTCCCCCACACCGCAAAGAGCTCCTAGAAAAGCTGCCAGCCAACCTGTATCCTGGTAAAGGAAGCCTCTGAATTATCTCCTTATTTAAGAAGTGTTCAGATATACCAATAATTTCAGAGTCAACATCTATAAGCAGTTCACTAACTTTATCTCTAATACCTTGTATATTTTGATGAAATATACTAATTCCCTCATTAATCGGATACCCAAGCTTTGTAGAGAGTGGTTTCTTTGTTAGAGAGACTTCCCTTAAGCAGGAATACCTATCAGCTGACTTCAATCTAAAAAAGGTACAGCTCTAACACCCACAACTACCGGAATTTTCCCATGAGTGATCCCACCACCCCCACCTATGCTGTCACCTATAAGTTTTGCCAACCTCCCCTTCCCATACCTGTTGAGGTGCAGGCCATGTCTAGTGAAACCCGTCCTACTGATAGACTCCACCGACACCACTGAAATGTGACTCATGCCTTCCGTCATCAGCGCACCCCCAAGTCTCATGTTATTACGCCTGACGGCTGTATTAAGATGAGGCCGATCGTGACGCTGAAACAGTTCCACGAAATGCACATTCGTGTTGCCAGTCTGAGTGGCTATCTTTTCCAGGTCACCATCTATGTCATACTCCCCATCCCTATCAATACTATTACCAGCCCCACCCACAATCACTACCTGATCCTCTTTAGTAAAATCCCTACATAACCCCCCTATGTTAAAAGTCACCTGAGCCAATCCTGCATTAGGCTTCACAATGCTGGTGACCTGGTACTCACTCCCCAAAACTTCCTGCAACTGCTGGCCTACACCTCTACCATGAGAACTACCTAACAGCAGAACCTTCTTCTTTCTCTTAGACTTTGCAACTGTCCTAGCCACCGTAACTGCTGAGGTCTGCTGCATACTTCCTACATCTACAGCTACTAGAGATTCCTCTCCACTAGACTCTGACAGTTGGTCATATCTATTACAAACACCAATAGTAAAACTATCTGAAAATCTCCTTATCCTAGCAGATCTCTTGCCAACAGCCAGCTCCCATTCCCCAACCCCCTTCTCCCTCCTCATCCTATCTAGCTCCTCCTGTGCGTTTTTCAACTGCACCTGAAGGGCACAGATCTTACGCTCCTGCTCCTCTATCAACTTACTCTTGCTACATAACCTGCAGTTCCAGGAGAGGATCTCATCAGAATGCCCACTGGCTTCCCCACTGCATTCCCCCCAGTGAAAATACTTCGAACAAGTCTCACACCGCAATCCACTACTCACGAACCTACGGCAAAGCCCACACTTCTCACTCATGGTAAAATTTTACAATTATTGAAACAAGAAAACAACTTTATCTAAGTTCCGCTACTACAATAAGAAGATGTTAAAAACTGACTACAATAATGACAAACTTGCTCTACAAGGGAAGTAACTACTATTATTGACAGTATTAATCAACAACAAATGAGAATATAACAAAATACTAACACAGAAAGAAAATCAAACGTCTAATGACAGTAACGAAACTGAAAGCAGTTCGCAAAAATTTCTTCTGAAGTTATTTCACCGGAAAACACCAAGAACACCGGTTGAAGACTACTAAAGTTCCTAAATAAACTACTATACACAAACAATTAATTAGTACTTAGCTTTCGATGCGCCGCTACAGCTGCAACTGGTCAGCGCGGAATGTAAACACGGGTAAGAGGTTAAGTTGCTCGATACGAAACACTCACAAATATCAGGCCACAACACAAGAAATGCAGAGGTGAATGAAGAAACCACTAATAAGTCACTTATATAGTAAATATTATCACAAAAACAGTTAAAATATATATCTGAAACCTAAAAATAGATGAAAACTTAGAGAGCGATCTCACACGCAGTCACGCTTATAACAGATAATATCTCTGTCATAGTAAGCTTCCAATCCTTGTAAAGGCTTCTCACTTCCTCTCACCAAAGCAACTGTCATCCACGAATTACCTGGAACAACTTCATTTGTGGTACAAGAAAAAGTAATTTTACAGCCAACAAATGTTATTGGACCAGACAGTATCTCCTGTTGCGAGACAGGGCTTGGTGTTTCATCAAAACTGAAAACAGTTTTATAAACTGGCATTCTGCTCCTCCTAGTGTATCTCCTACGGCGGTACGGCATGGCTGTGTGCTGCGTGCTGCTGCCTGCAGTCGACTGATGCAGAAACAGTAAGCGCGCCGAGCGCTCCATTCACGAGCGTCTTATCATTACGTCACTTCCGCTGATAAACTTGATTTTAGCCCGCCGCGAGCTAAGTAATACTAGAGCTCGCGGCTGCCTACTGCCTCGCCCAGCGGCTAAGTCCCGCTCAAGGCCACCCGCCTATAAGGCGGCGCACACAGATAAGGAATTTAAAAGGAGATAAGAAATAAAACAATAGAGATAAGGAATTTAAAAATCCTTTATTAAGAATGATAATATACAGTTACATCTCCTTGTACAACAATATATTTTGATAAGGTACCACTTATTTTACACCACAAATTAACTCTTTCATTGGTATTAATCTTCCTTCTGTTCCTGGTATACAATAAAAAAGGCTTGTCTGTTGTCACAATAGCAGTACCATAATCTCTGCTTCCAACAACACCAATAGAAAATGTTTTATAACAGATAATATCTCTGTCATAGTAAGCTTCCAATCCTTGTAAAGGCTTCTCACTTCCTCTCACCAAAGCAACTGTCATCCACGAATTACCTGGAACAACTTCATTTGTGGTACAAGAAAAAGTAATTTTACAGCCAACAAATGTTATTGGACCAGACAGTATCTCCTGTTGCGAGACAGGGCTTGGTGTTTCATCAAAACTGAAAACAGTTTTATAAACTGGCATTCTGCTCCTCCTAGTGTATCTCCTACGGCGGTACGGCATGGCTGTGTGCTGCGTGCTGCTGCCTGCAGTCGACTGATGCAGAAACAGTAAGCGCGCCGAGCGCTCCATTCACGAGCGTCTTATCATTACGTCACTTCCGCTGATAAACTTGATTTTAGCCCGCCGCGAGCTAAGTAATACTAGAGCTCGCGGCTGCCTACTGCCTCGCCCAGCGGCTAATTCGTGGATGACAGTTGCTTTGGTGAGAGGAAGTGAGAAGCCTTTACAAGGATTGGAAGCTTACTATGACAGAGTAGGCAGCCGCGAGCTCTAGTATTACTTAGCTCGCGGCGGGCTAAAATCAAGTTTATCAGCGGAAGTGACGTAATGATAAGACGCTCGTGAATGGAGCGCTCGGCGCGCTTACTGTTTCTGCATCAGTCGACTGCAGGCAGCAGCACGCAGCACACAGCCATGCCGTACCGCCGTAGGAGATACACTAGGAGGAGCAGAATGCCAGTTTATAAAACTGGTATTAATCTTCCTTCTGTTCCTGGTATACAATAAAAAAGGCTTGTCTGTTGTCACAATAGCAGTACCATAATCTCTGCTTCCAACAACACCAATAGAAAATGTTTTATAACAGATAATATCTCTGTCATAGTAACCTTCCAATCCTTGTAAAGGCTTCTCACTTCCTCTCACCAAAGCAACTGTCATCCACGAATTACCTGGAACAACTTCATTTGTGGTACAAGAAAAAGTAATTTTACAGCCAACAAATGTTATTGGACCAGACAGTATCTCCTGTTGCGAGACAGGGCTTGGTGTTTCATCAAAACTGAAAACAGTTTTATAAACTGGCATTCTGCTCCTCCTAGTGTATCTCCTACGGCGGTACGGCATGGCTGTGTGCTGCGTGCTGCTGCCTGCAGTCGACTGATGCAGAAACAGTAAGGGCGCCGAGCGCTCCATTCACGAGCGTCTTATCATTACGTCACTTCCGCTGATAAACTTGATTTTAGCCCGCCGCGAGCTAAGTAATACTAGAGCTCGCGGCTGCCTACTGCCTCGCCCAGCGGCTAAGTCCCGCTCAAGGCCACCCGCCTATAAGGCGGCGCACACAGCCATACAAATAACCCACCCACCTCCCCAGGGGTCGGGACCCCTGCAACCCACAGAAGAAAAAGATGCTTCAGTAGCTGATTTTGTTCATAGATAAGGAATTTAAAAGGAGATAAGAAATAAAACAATAGAGATAAGGAATTTAAAAATCCTTTATTAAGAATGATAATATACAGTTACATCTCCTTGTACAACAATATATTTTGATAAGGTACCACTTATTTTAGACCACAAATTAACTCTTTCATTGGTATTAATCTTCCTTCTGTTCCTGGTATACAATAAAAAAGGCTTGTCTGTTGTCACAATAGCAGTACCATAATCTCTGCTTCCAACAACACCAATAGAAAATGTTTTATAACAGATAATATCTCTGTCATAGTAAGCTTCCAATCCTTGTAAAGGCTTCTCACTTCCTCTCACCAAAGCAACTGTCATCCACGAATTACCTGGAACAACTTCATTTGTGGTACAAGAAAAAGTAATTTTACAGCCAACAAATGTTATTGGACCACACAGTATCTCCCCAGGGGTCGGGACCCCTGCAACCCACAGAAGAAAAAGATGCTTCAGTAGCTGATTTTGTTCATAGATAAGGAATTTAAAAGGAGATAAGAAATAAAACAATAGAGATAAGGAATTTAAAAATCCTTTATTAAGAATGATAATATACAGTTACATCTCCTTGTACAACAATATATTTTGATAAGGTACCACTTATTTTACACCACAAATTAACTCTTTCATTGGTATTAATCTTCCTTCTGTTCCTGGTATACAATAAAAAAGGCTTGTCTGTTGTCACAATAGCAGCTTACTATGACAGAGATATTATCTGTTATAAAACATTTTCTATTGGTGTTGTTGGAAGCAGGGGTCCCGACCCCTGGGGAGGTGGGTGGGTTATTTGTATGGCTGTGTGCGCCGCCTTATAGGCGGGTGGCCTTGAGCGGGACTTAGCCGCTGGGCGAGGCAGTAGGCAGCCGCGAGCTCTAGTATTACTTAGCTCGCGGCGGGCTAAAATCAAGTTTATCAGCGGAAGTGACGTAATGATAAGACGCTCGTTAATGGAGCGCTCGGCGCGCTTACTGTTTCTGCATCAGTTTTTAAAGGTGTTGTGGGTTTCATGAAACCCATAGGTGGGGCAGCTGAATCATCCTATCTAGTCAAATCACGGGGTGTTACTGCAGCACTTCTTACTCCGTCTGATGTTCCTTGGGCTGAAATTTTCTGCCAAAAATTTAAATGACTCAGAAATAAAAAGATCCTCTGTAACACAGACGGTAGGAAACTAATACGTAGGTGCAGAACACGCATTATCGTGTAACAGATTACGACAAATCGTTGTAGAAAAGAACAGATTTAACTGTTGTAGATTATCGAGTTAAATAAGTGTAAATAACAATTCAAATGCGCGAATTGTTTCGTAACTGATATTGCGACCGTACAAAAAGACATACATGAAAACGTACAGGCTATTCAATTAAATTTAACAAGAGTACAGTCCGCATGTGAAGAAATACCTGACCAAGTTAATAAAGTTAACGAAGAAGTCGGTTTTCTGAAACAGGAGACTCGACGTATCAACGCGGACATTATCAAAATAAATGAAACTTTAGAAAACGGTAGTGTAAATGAATCAATAACTGACCGGGAAACAAAACTTTTTGAAAAATTAGGTAATGAAATCAAAGTAGCCGAGGACAGAATACGCAAGGAAATTGCTGGTAGACTGAATGTTTCAAATGACTTGCCTACGTCAAGCAACAGGCAGTGCGACACTTATTCGCCCGTGCCAGATTACGATGTCAATAACGCAGAACATCACGCGCCCAGTCCGGCGTATGTGCACGCACCGGCGCAGGCAAACAATGGCTATTCGCCAAACGCGGTGCTGCAACAGGCAGTAGGCGTGTCGCCTTGCATCTCGACGATTCTAGTCGATGAGAGCCTGTTGAAACATAGACAGTTTCCAGTTTTCTCCACAGAATCCAGAAAAACTCATCCAGTCGTATTTGTAAGAGCATTTAAAAATGTCTTACCAAGAAACTGGACTGAGGCACAGAAGATTAGATATGTAGTAGGCTTCACACAAGGCGACGCACTTTTGTGGGCCACAGACATGGCTGAACAGTGCGTCACCTACGAACAATTTGAAAGGGCTTTCTTGGAGAAATATTGGTCTGCTGGGGTCCAAGAAAGACTGCGCCGTGAAGTATTCAACCCACAACCGTTCAACCTCAAAAACGGCGGGTTGAGAAAGTATTTCGAAAAGTACTTGAATAAGACGCGCTATTGGAACAATCCAATACCGCACGTAGATGTTCTCAAAATTCTGAAAAACAAACTACCCGCGAACTTACGCGAAAAATTGGTAACCATACCGGAGAACGACCTTGAATACTTTCTTTCCGTGCTTGACTCAATTGATCTAATATACGAAGAAGAGCCGAGCACAGGTAATCGGAATGAATATTCCGGAACCAATCAAAACAACGGTAACGGATATCATTTTAATGGCAGTGGACAAAACCCACACAGTTGGCATCCGTATGCGACAAGGCCAAATAATGGAACCTGGAATTACGGAAATCGGAGGAATTCGGCGCCACAGAGACGTGAAGACCGAAGGTATAGTACAGATTACGGTCCACGCCGGTATGGAAATGATAGAAATCACGTGAATGATTGGTCAGGCCCGCGTGATGAAAGGCGGCACACAAATGAAAATTACAATAGTTACAGTAATAGGAATGATAGACCAAGGAGGAATAGCGACGGCCGGTCGCAAGAAAATGTTGCACGCAGCGGCCCGGAAACTAATTGTCGACAGAATAACC
Source organism: Schistocerca serialis cubense (assembly GCF_023864345.2). NCBI lineage: Eukaryota > Metazoa > Arthropoda > Insecta > Orthoptera > Acrididae > Schistocerca > Schistocerca serialis. The sequence continues at coordinate 727,544,420 of NC_064643.1, read as the reverse complement.
ACTCAGTACACTTTGTAGAGGTAACGGACAGTACTGAAGCAACGCCTTTGTCTCCCCCCGGTAAACAACAATCGGTCGTAATGAGCCCCCACCGGCCGACCGATTTGACAACAGGGGGCACAAACAAGCACACATTACATCTTAGACAATTATTTTTAAGGTATGATCAGGATGCGACCGTAGAAGATGATCTATGTGAAGAAGAGACGAAAGCACCGGACAAGGTAAGTGACCTCGTGCAGGCTGTAATAACAACAAAGAGATAAGAAAGGTTAGAGAATTTAACATTGGACAGGAAGTACTATTACGTACCCACGCAAAATCCTCTAAAATTAACGCATTAAACAAAAAGTGGCAGTTGTTGTATTATGGCCCTTTCATTATAATAGACAAACCTCACCCAGGATGTTATCTGTTAGGTAACACACGAACGGGCAAGGTGAAAGGGTTATACCCCCACAAGGACATCAAGGAATTTTTTCATTAAAGGTTATATGTTATTTTAGCAAAATTGAAATTGTACAACCTTGGATCACATAGTAAAATTGCTGTCATTAACCTAAGAAACTTGCGAACAACTGGGGGCATATGCCAGCTTAAAAACGCATATTTAACCAAACCTAATGAAACATGTGTTAGTGTGAGTCTTAACACTATAAAATAACCCATACGGTACTTTTGTAGTCTAACTCAGTTATTTAAGAGAGAGGAACGAAGACAAATTAGCGCGAAGGTCAGAGTTTGTTCGCTTGGACGAGACACAAACCACGCGTCGAAGTTGCAATCCAACGCTCAGCTCATGAGCACGCGATAGCTGCATGTCAAGACGAGGTCATTGGCCGCGCTGTAGGCAGCGAGCCGGGGAGGAATCTTCCCCCCTTCCCTGTCCGATCAGCTGAGCGTATACAAAGCGCAAAGGCGCATGCGCGGTCGAGTCCAGGTGTCACGTGACTATTACACGATGGTGGCTATCACGAATAATGTTCACCAACAATGCAGAGTTTTCCCCGCACCTACAGTCCAGTCGTGGTACGTAAGCGCGCATGCGCGGAAAGTTTAAAAGTTTTGAGACCACTCTTACTATGAGACACAGAGACGAAAGTCATTCAAAAACAGGAAAGGAAAGGGTACACAAGTCTTGTAAATAGTAACTTAGAAAATTTAATTATAAGCTGGTATTACGTAATAAAAGTGAACATACAAGTACATACTGGTCATGGACGGTATTGTAATATTATATTATACTGAGTAAAATCTTAGCTTGTACGGAAGGAGAAAGAAAATAGAAAAATAAATAAATAAATAATTAATGCAGATATATAACCGGAAGAAAGGCTATGTACACGAGAACAGCACACAATTACATATAGGGAAAAAGCAGCAAAGAGGAAATCAAAGAGATAACGCATACATTTACATTACACAGTAGATAGCGATTTTCAGAATGAACAACAAGGTAAACGCGGGAATTTTTGTGACTAAGGAAAAGAGTGACACAAGCTTTAAAATAGGAAAATAATAAACAGATCTATGCAGCGTGAGTAATGAACTGAATCGCTCTCAAAACAAATACCTAGAGTTTATAGAGAGAGAGACACACATTAACGTTAGGAAACACCTGAAGCACTCAGCAAACAACTTTGTAGAATATATAAGCTGTACACGAGGGTACATGTACGAAAGCTAAAGTGTAAAGGAGGAAAATAGGGAATGTTGCGCATTAATGGACTGTAAGGTAGTTATGTATGTAAGAAGAAATATTTAGTTGTAAGTATTATTAGTATAAGGGACGATGCTCAGCACACCCTGAATTATTTTGGAATATTGAAGGAATGGTGCAGGGTACCGAGAAAGGGCCCCACCAGCAAAGTGTATATTATAGTGGTAGATATTTTTTGTGTATAAACGTATGTACGAATGTGTGAAAGGCGAAAGAAGCTCTGTACATGTACGGAACTTAAACAACGTAGAAGTGTATAAGGAAAATTAAACTGTAAGACAACCTCGTATAAACAGGTATACCTAACGTCAGGAAACAACTTAATTAAAACTGTAAGACTCTACGAGTGTACGAGAAAAGGTGAAAAACCTGACACAAAGTGCAATATTAGCGATGCTTCACTCATGTATGCAAAAGGAAGGTATGAATTACTTTACCCACTTGAAACATGAAAGGAAAAAATCATGTCAAAATTATATGTTTCACACATATTACAATTTACAGTCACAAAGAATGAAAATGATCTCGCCGCTATACGAGAAACAGGTAAGTAGTGTGATCGACGACCTGTAAGCAAAGGAATCGTCTATAAAATGAATTATGAACAAAAGCGTCGTAAAGAATTTCATGCTGCACTGAAGCTATGAAAGTCTGATTATTCGTGTACATAGATTTTCATGACAACCGATGCATTAAAATGTCTGTATTTTTTCTCCCATGATAACACAAGACGCCTATAAGCGCACTTTAATTGAAGATGATACACGCAAACAAGGGCGTGCCGCTATTATGAAACTCTGTACATAGTAATAGTAGTTACACCCTGAACTTCAAAATTTTATGTTTATATGTCCATGTTAAGGTAGGAAGTTTTATTAGGGTTAATGATTTACAAGCACACCAGAATGTGCTTACGCCCAAAACACTGTACATGTTAGGGTTACGCTGCATACAAATGATTATTTCGTGCATTTTCAGATTTTATACGCGAAAAACCGTAGCATACACGTAGTCGTTGCCACTACCCTAAGTAGAAGGTAGAAAATTCCCTTCCCAAGCTTCAGTGGAGCGGCTACAGGTGTATTCTCAGCATGCTGATGCATGTCGTTACGTATGAAGAATACGTAACGGAGGTAAACCTTAACTTATACTCGAGTTCAAGAAGGAAAACAAAGGACTTGTTCCTTCTAACAGATTAATGGAAAAAGGCGAGCGTGTGTGTCAGTAAAATCCAAGACGAAGAAGCCACTATGAGTGGTCAAAAATTTTTTCAATTTTAGTCGATAGTTTTTTCCTGTAGTTAATGTAAACAATGTATTGTATGTATTATATGTTATTCCATTGTATGTGATGTATTTTGTATTTCATGCCAAGTCCCGTGACTCACAAATTATGTGCATTGACCAGAAGTATTGAGGGGAATGAATCTCAGTACAATAGGTAAAAGGGGTTAATGCGAAGAAAAAAAAGTGTAGTGAAAAGGAAGTTTCGATCGCAATACTCGTGGTTAAAGTGGTGTGTGTGTAGAAATTAAAATTGTGCAAAGTAGTGCTACGTTGCAAATGTCAGCGACCCTAAACAAGTGACAGCGAAAATTGAAGCTTGTATCGTCAAACGACCCATGGCGTCACAGTAGGAAAGGACAATGCCAAACAAGTTTGACATGGTACGCTTCTTACCAGGAGCTGCATCGACGGGATCGTCCTCCGCCTCGCACATAGTGTGGTGTGTTCTTCGGGGCACATATTCCAATGTACCTCGTTGTGTCCAGTCTAAGTACTGGAAGGAACTACAAAAAGCACACGCATACTGAGGTTCGGAAGTCTTGACGGTACCCGCACGTCGGTGTATATTCAGTGCACTGGCGCGCGCATTCAACCAACGTCGCCAGCTAACGGACGACCAAACAATCAGGAGCGCGTATCATCCGCCCATATTCAACACGGGCTAGCGAACAAAGCTCGTCGCCCCAGAATAAATACAGAAAGCAATACAAGGACTTAATTTTCACCTCGGATGAGGAAGGAAACATTTGTATGTAACGTTGTATTCAGTGTATATTTTATTGTACAAACTTTACTACATGATGTCATTTTCTCAGTATTAACCAGAACTTTGTATATTAGGATTAAGGTTTGTAAATATTAGCATAAGTATACCAAAAAACTGACACACACTCAGAAATACCAAAGAATTCACAGTGCCATGAAAATGAGACAATAAAAATGAAGTTTGTAAATAAAAGACCCCCAAACCTATCAATTGCAAGGTCGACTACTGTATCCTGTCAATCAAATAAAATTTTCTAGTGACAGTATACAGTAGGGGGGCAGTTGTAATGACACATTCCTATGCAGAGACATACGATATCTTAAAAGCTGCGCCAAAGATAAATTGAGAGGCATGTATATTATAATCTTTGTAAAGTTCACATTGGATTCTCTTTTGTTTGATACTCCAAGGAGCTAAGGGACACTTTCGATTGTTGCCTTGTGGAGGATGGACGTGATTTTGGACTGTGCGGAAAGGCAGCCATGTGGTTGGTAATTATGGTTTGTGCGATGAGCACAGCAAGTCTTATTGTGTTGTGAATAAAAATAGTGAAAAGTATCGAAGTGTTACGAAAATTATTTATAGCGACGTAGCATAGTATTCCTTGGTTTCCACCGTCTTCGTGAAGTGAACCGATGCCGACTCATGATGGTACACACGGTCAGCAAAGAGAAGAACATCGATGGCGACTAATGAATTAATATTGTGGCAGAAGGACTAATTCTACGTCTAAGGTGAGAACTCTGATTAAATCAACAATGACGTGGAATTTAAAATATAAAATGATTTTTATTTATTTCGCCACACTTTCTTAATTTTCAAAGGGGAAGTTTCAGTATAAACACTCAGTTTTACGCGCATGTTACAGCCTGTAAAAAGTCCCTGACGATTCTGTAAGTTGGAGCATTTCATGCTGTGAGGATATTGGCGACACTCGTGGGGAGTTGGATCAGGAAATGTGAAACTGAAAGTAGTAGATGTGTTTCGCTATCTGTGGCACAGCTTGACTGTAAGAAGCGGCCGGTTGGTAGGATACATCCCGAGGCATCAACGAATTGTCAGCTTGATGAAGTGTGAGGGAAATAGAGGAGGGTAAAAGCTGAAGGGGGAGACCAAGGTTCGAATACAGCAAGCAGATTCAAACGGATGTGAGTTGCGGGTGAAGACATTTTCCTAGAATCGATCAGCAGAAGAGCTACATCTAACCTGTTTTCGGACTGATGATGACAACAAAGACATTGGGCGATGGTGTTTCGTAGAAATATTGTCATCGTTCATCAAGAGAATTAATGTGAACATACGGACGATGAAGGAGAGACAATAGTTGCTGCTGGATCCCTTGTCGTTGGGATTGCTTTGCTGGTCGCCAAGCGGCAGCTCTAGATGCGGCGAAGCCATTGAGGTCAGCAGCGGCAGGTTATAGCTGGAGCAGCGGTAGCGGCGGCCTAGCTTATTAATGGAACGCTCTCCAGCCGGGCACGATCTCCTCTGCTTCTGCAATGCTAATTAGCTCGATGCGGTCGATAAGGGCCCGGGAGCTAGCCGCCACACGCGGTTGTAGCTCCTGTATTTATTAAATTAAAGTTAGACTCCTTAAGTCACGCTTATCGTGCAATCGCCTATGGAGTAAATACAACACGGTCTCGAGGGCGCAACGACTTCCGAGAAGGCAGAACCCGCGGAGCGGGAAAACTTCAGTACTACTCTCTCTGCGCTTATTATTGGCTTTACTCGTTCAGGAAGCACGGAATTAGCGTCAAATAACTTTAATAGAAAAAAATGAGTTGTGACCGTTCCTTCACGAGACAAAAAACGAGTATTATTTCCAGCTATGTGTGTCTTATTACTAATTACAGCATGTCTCTAGCCTCACATCATGATCAGGCGATAATCCGGAAAACATACGGCGTTATTATACTAACAAGGAACCCCTTGAGTGCGGGGTCGCAAGTTCAGTCTTTAGTGAGCCTCATCTAAACGTGCTGTGTAAACGCTTATGACACGAAAAATAGTAGCTGGTAATGACTCACAATATTCATCAGGAGGGCGATAGAAAATGAATATCCGGAAGGTGCAGAGATCAAGCTTCTGTGGGACCTATGTATTAAACTTCGCAAAATGGACATCATCGACATTTAAGAAACGTTCGAAACAAGCCATTAACCTACTCCATGAACAGAACACCGAACGAAAAATGGCGCGCCACACTGATCACAAATGTTCGCACCATACGTATCGAAGCCGAAGTCCTTGGGAGTTACAAATTGGGCAGGACGTTTAGCTATTTTTTTTTAAAGGTTCAAATGGCTGTGAGCCCTATGGGACTTAACTTCTGAGGTCATCTGTCCCCTAGAACTTAGATCTACTTAAACCTAACTAACCTAAGGACATCACACACATCCATGCCCGAGGCAGGATTCGAACCTGCGACCGTATCGGTCGCGCGGTTCCAGGGTGTAGCGCCTAGAACCGCTCGGCCACCCCTGCCGGCTTTAGCTCTTAAAGAATGCATACAGAATCATTCTGGTGTAACGGGGTTATGATCACTGATGGAATGTGATGGCATGCAACCGAATGCGGAACAGGCTGTTGTCGAGCTTATCGTGAAACTGGCTAACCTTTAAAGCGCAGCTGTAGATAGTACGATATTGTGCTTTACAGGCACGGAAAAAACGAACGTCCAGAGCCTGAATTTGTCCAGTTGTTCCAGATGGCATAAAATGCAATGTCGCACACTTTTGAGGAGGGATAGTTTTCTCTAAAGGAGTATGATTTTTACACACAGACCAGGAAGCAAGGAAAACCAAGTTCTTTTGACCAGCCATTGGCTAAAAGCAATGCTCATACCATAATTGTAGTTTTGAATGTTGGGCTCCATAAGGTTCCCTTTCTGTGCAGCGACGGTGGAATACAAAATTATAAAGAATGTAGCAACCAGTCGCGGAAACATAATTTATTTATCTTGTTGCAAATCGATTTCGACTGATATCAGTCATCATCGGTGCATTTTTCTAACCGATACATCCCATAGCCAAGGACAGTACCTCTACTTATGTAGAGGTCCTACATCATTTTGCAGGACAATGCTCAAGCACGTACAGTGCAAGCTGTTACTGATTTGTTCGACTGATCGGGGCTGCTAAGTGCTATACCACCTACTGCACTCCACTGACTTAAGCCCTCGTAAGTTCAACTCGATTTCTAAACTGAAGGAAACACTTCACGGCATTCGCTTCAGAGCTGCTACAAATTCGTCGGGCAATAGACCGCGCCGCTCGAACTGTCAACACAACTGGCACTGCTAAGAGTATCCTACGACTTCCACATCGCTGGCAACGGGTTGTACACAATGCTGGTGACTACTTAGAAGGCCAGTAAAACTTTGAAACGCGTATCTGTTTTGTAGGAACTGTAAATAAATAGTTGTAACTATTAAAGTTCCAACTCTCGTATGAGTGTCAAAGGTCAACTATTCTTAGCAAAATTTATTAATGCTATTGCTTGATTCGCGCCAGAACAAATGTACATTTCCTACGTATCTCTTTGCTGACGTCACGAGCGATTTCTTCATCGGCACCTAATCCCATTGGCTCTGAAAGCGCCAGATGGCCAACTGCCTCTGCTAGCCAGCGTGGGAACCTAACGTTCGCTCCTTATTCTATACACACTGCAGCCCTGATACATTCGCTTCACGTATGCGAAACAACAAAACTCGAAATAAAGTAAAATGCGCTCTTACCTGCCAATACGGGGTACCTTATACACTGCTGACAAAAGAATGAAGGACCTAGAAGGAGAAATGAATTGAAACCTGGTTTGAGAGCGTATGTGATGTTAATTCAGTAACTATAATATGGAGTGAAATTTACAAAGATCTTAGTGGTATGACGTTGCACTGCTCTGGCCTCGAAGCACGTGCTGGTTCGTTAGGGAAAGGTGTCACAAAGACTCTGTATTCTCTCCTGAGGCAGTCTGGCCCATGGCTGTTATAACTGGTACCTAGATGCTGGCACTGGGATGGAGTTGACCTACGAGCTGGTACATATTCTGTGCGGGTTAGCTCTGAGACATTGCTAGCCATGGGACTACGTCAATATCAAGTTGACAGCTCATAGAGACGCCCGCATCTCGTGGTCGTGCGGTAGCGTTCTCGCTTCCCACGCCCGGGTTCCCGGGTTCCCGGGTTCGATTCCCGGCGGGGTCAGGGATTTTCTCTGCCTCGTGATGGCTGGGTGTTGTGTGCTGTCCTTAGGTTAGTTAGGTTTAAGTAGTTCTAAGTTCTAGGGGACTGATGACCATAGATGTTAAGTCCCATAGTGCTCAGAGCCATTCAGCTCATAGAGACATGTGGCATGTGTGAACGAGCATTTTCCTTTGGAAATATGGAATCACGATATTGTTGCATCAGAAGTAACACGTGAGAAAGTGAGTTGTCCTTGACATACCGCTGTGGATTCAAATTTCCCTCAGTCACTACCAGCCATGACCGGAAGTCATACCTGATGGCTTCCCATACGATGACGCCAGTAGCAACAGCGCTGTGCCCCTCCAAAAACTTTTTGAAAATTATACTTCTCCCCGGGTCACCGCCACAACCGCGACAATGGTCATCTGGTGGGAGTGCAAAATCGTGATTAAACCTTGAGCACAATGCAACGCCTTTCATCAACAGTCCGTACTTCCCGGTCAGGCAACAACCCCAAACGCAGCTGTTTGTGTTGTTAACGGCAGACTATGAACGGGACGGTAATTCCCTAATCCAACTACTCCTAGCCCCCGACAAATAGTGCAGGAACTGACTCCTTGTAACATTTTATAATGTTGCAAGGAGTCAGTTCCTTGTTATCGGATTGCAGGCGCAGATGTGAACGGGCTATGATTTGCTTGGTACACAATACGGCGATTCTTCCTTGCATTGCAACGTGGGGGAAACGTACTCGTTCTCGATGTTCCAGTCAGATGTGCGTCCCCATATGTGAATGCCGCAAAAATCTGGATATTGCGCGATTCGCCCAAATGTAGAGCTGCTATGAGGCCTCTTTCAAACCGTCAGGTGCTGATAACACCGTCTTACAAGAGTACGCGGCATTTCTGTGCTCTTCACAGCGATCGCTCAATATCTGCCTGTTAACAACGCCAAACACGAACAACACTAATGGACTCTGGTGTTCGTTGTGCCAGTTACAAAGAATGGCAGCTCTAATCATTTACATACACGTCAATGGTGTACGCGTGTAGCAAGTAACATTGATTCGACAACGTCCTCCGGGTACTTTACTTTTTTTACTTTTCCTTTTTCAGGCACTGTGTTATACAACCAGCAAAAATGTTCGATGATCATGTAATATAGCCCAACTCTTTTATTTTTATCTCTTATTCACTTCTTATACCGCTTTCCAAATGCTTTCCATTCTTACACTCCATTTTTATCCCTTAATTTTCTTCAACAGTTGGCTGGTTAGGTGTTTCCTTTTTATTCACTTTTTTTTGGCATATCGTGGCCGTTTCTGTTTCAGTTTACTCCTTAGGTCACTTACTGGCTTCCTCATACGTTTGTCACATAGCCGTATAGTCTTTTCCTCGTATTTGTTGGCGTCTTACACTTCTCTCATTTTTATGGAAATATTGATTTATCCTGTGTATAAGCATTCCCTTCTTTCTTTTGCCATTCCGAAAATGTTTCCCAGGTCTTCGTATCTTCTTTCCTTCCTTGAAACTGTGGTAGGTGTCGTCAGAAATGTATGTTGTACAGAGCAAAGATCTCTCGCGTACTTAATATATTCTAGTCTCTAAATATAATGTTTTTCGGTATTCTGGCGAGGCAGTTACGTTGATCTTGAATTAGGTTTTCTTAGAGGCATTTGACTTCCAAATTTCTCTGTAGCTTTTTCCAGGAGGTGTAGTTGTACAAGTACTCTTTGTACATACTAAGAAATACATACCAAGGAGTTGTACTTACTGTCTTTAATTCTGATATATCTCTAAACTCATTATATACTTGTCTAATTATATCTACCTAGAGTGTTATTAGTTTCTCCAGAACAAAGTTAAAGAGTACTGGAGATATTTCATCTCGTCGTATCTCGTTCTAATAGTGAAATTCTTGAGAGAGAATTATCGTACCAATTGCATATCGGGTGATTGTTTACTCACGGTAGCTGACTAATGTAACTGCACTAAAAAAAAAAACCTCTCATGTGAATGTAAATAAAAGTCCATGAAAACAAACTAGTGTGAAGAAAAATGGGTCATTGAAGACCGGAGGAAATTTGTAAGCCTCAGCGTTTCAGATATCCAGTGCCAAGAAAAACGTCTACAAGAACAGAAGGAACACACAACGGACTGGAGACTGCTCGCACGAAAACAGAAATCGGAAAAATGCCACGGCACTTTGAATATCGCCAGGACAACGAAAATGAAGAACAGTGTTTTATTTGTCTTTGATTTGCTTTTAATCCATATTTGTAACCTTTAATGCAATTTCTTACATGAAATGCTGAGGAAAACCTGCTGTGACGGAGCTCGTTTAAAACAAACCGCAACGACGTAGACAAGGGCAAGCAGAATTACCTTCATTACCGTAGTTATAAACATAAAATTCAATTATGTATTTTATAATGAGCTACCGAATAACTTTGTTCATTCCAGAATATTAGAAATTTATGGTGAATATTTTTTTATCGTTTGTCCATTCAGTAAAACGTAACGTTTGCCCTAAACGTTGGTAGCATGGTTGGATGAAGTTTAACACATCGAGGAACATTATCAATTTAGTTTAATTTTGAGCAGCATCAGTTTATTTTCATCGGCAAGAAATAAACTCCTTTGGAGAGCTACTTTGAATAAGAGTATCTTTCCAATGATTCATTCCCAAATTAGTTGTTACTGTATTGATTCAACATCGAGTAGTTTCATTGAGACACCTTTTAGCCACAACCAATATTTGTAAACCACCCTCATCATAATGAAGAATTATGTAGCTTTACTAAGAATTAAATCTGGGAACTAAAACACGAATACATTCGAGTGCTTGGTCTCTCGATGGCAACAATCTTACGCTCCTGGTTGATCGTCCAAACCTGAAATTTGGTACTCTGTAACCGATTACTAATCAGAAGTGTTAGTGACGGTTTCTGTAAAGTAAACAGCGGGTTAAATTGCAGATTTAAGTTGGTGGTATGTAGTCGAAAATTTTTTTATGAAAGTAAAAAGTTATTTCTAGTACCTATTGCCAAACAAGCTTAATCTGTATTGAAGATTAGTTACTCGGTTGAGTGAAGTCTCACTTATTCTTTGGAACTTCTTTTCGAACTTTATCTTTCCATTTAATTTTTTGAAATTCTTTGATATCTGAAAATCTTCGGGTTTGTTCTCTCTGAATTCCAGTGATCCACATATCACTTCCATGTAATTGTGTGCTGCAGACGTATTTTTCAGGAACTTCTTTCTCAGTCCCACATCGCTGTTTGATACCGTTAGAGTGAAAAAGTAGAGTGTATGTCATCGTTGGCTGAGGACCCTGAAGGGCAGGTTCAGCCATGTAATTGGAAAGGTTTTTCTGTCCATAGTGGGCATAATGGCACCTTGTCTTCGCGTTGTGTGGCAGGTGTGTGTTTAAGTGTATCTGATAAGTGTAGGTGACCGTCTCATGTTTGTGTTACGTGATGGAGAGAGAAGGGAAAAGGTGAAATGGGTTGCCGGCACCAAGGCCGTCGTCGTGTTTAACGTCCCCATCCGACGGACGAACCACTGTCAACAGTGTCACATGCCCTGAGACAATGCGGAGAGGTCTGGAATCTAATCTAGCACATTGCGCAAAGTCTAGTGATTAGGAACTTTACGCCACCACCCCTCCCCTACTTCGCTGTAAAGGCAAAGGGAAAATAGCCAATAGCACGTGCTGTAGACGTCTGTCCATCCAAGTACTACCCACGGTCGATGTTGCTTAACTTCAAGAAATGGATTCGTAGTTGCCAATATTGACAACCATCAGCTGTATAACGGAACGACGACAACGAAAATTTTCGCTGGAGCGAGAATCGAACCGGAATTTCCCGCTAATCCCCCGCATCATTTGGCTATCCCTGCATGACTGACTGCCGACCCAAACTTCCATATGGCATCAACCATATGTCTGCAACCGGTATTCGTACATCCATTATGTATATTCTCGTACAGGGGAGACATTTTACTTGAAAGTCGTTTGGCCATGTGTCGGTGGATAAATACGATATCGCATTTGATGACGAATGTAAAAAAAAGAAAAAAAAGAAAAAAAAATAAAAATAAAAAAATAAAAAATAAAAAAAATTCTAATGTGTGTGAAATCTTATGGGACTTAACTGCGAAGGTATCTGTCCCTAAGCTTACACACTACTTAACCTAAATTTTCCTAAGGATAAACACACACACCCATGCCCGAGGGAGGACTCGAACCTCCGCCGGGACCAGCCGCATGGTCCATGACTGCAGCGCCTAAGACCGCTCGGCTAATCCCACGCGGCTGACGAATGTCCCAAGAATACATTCATAAACTAGTAATCAGTGTACTAGTGACAGAAACATTACAGTTCGTGTATTTTGGCATTGTAACTTGAAACCAGGAAGCGGATCGGCTATAAAATTACTCGTTTAGCTGAAATAATTGAAATTTGATAGATTAGTTAATTATATACGAGAACGAGATCTTTTGAACATTTCTGTCGCTGTGATCCTCGTTGAATTTGAGTAGATGTTAATGGCGGTCGTTACAACCCCCTCCCCCCCCCCCCCCCTTTGCTGTGGCGCCACTTGCCTGAGCGTGCAGTTTATTGTGTGGGGGCGGACGCGACCTCAATAGAGACCCAACTGAACTGCCAGTGCCGCCCACAGCGCTGTAATTCGCTACCTTCTCCCTCCCCCCTGCCGCCCCCTCCTCTAGTTCTGTGGGGACGCGATGACAGGGCCATTACACAAGCCCGCCGATTACTCATTACTGGCGCGACCGCGACGCTACCAACCTCCCGGCATTGAATTTCCCGCCCAGCAGTGCTCTCAATGGAGCCTCAGTATTCGGTGTCAGCGCTGTGGATGACGGGGTTTTTCCTGTGGGAACTGGCGAATATTTTATCAGCAGATATCGGGACTAATTATGGCCTTGTTCTACGCTATACTATTTCCAGGTTTAAAGGCGAAGAGGTGATTCCTTGAAAAACCTTCTTTTGTCGCTGTTTTCACAACGCACACCACTTCCCTCTACATATTAAACCGGTATTATAAAGGATTTTTGGAGCGACGCACGCATTACATGGAATAGTGAATTATAATATCCCTGCACTCTATTTTACGCCGCAAATCAATGTCTCTTCATTTTTATGGTGTTTGCTTTTAGCTTTTAGTTCTTCCTCGTTCTTCCTGTTATTCTTCTTCATTTCTTCCTTCTACTCCTCCTTCTCCTCCTCCTCCTCCTCCTGATTTTCCTTCAATACTTGAAACACTTGGCATCAGCGGGAAAGGAATCAATGATTTGCATCGAAATGAAACGGTATCCGTGAAATCAATGGGTGTAATGAGCATAATCTGACAAATTAAAATATCAGACTGGGATTCGAACCCGGGTCTCCATCTTGTACCGAAAAGTGGCCTTAATAGTATAGTTAATCGCTGCACACATCGAGAACAAGCCAGCTTTCAGTTTCATTTATGTTCCTCCCCGTTTTTTCGATCAAACAACCGCAGCTTCTCCCTTCTAGAACAGCGATACCTGAAGCGAATACGACAGAACCCTGTGACTTACTCTGCTGTAGCGATGTACATCCGTTCAGTTAAATTCACTGATAAGAAATTACAAGAATCATTGTGATTGAAGTCAATAAAATGCTGTAATATAAAAAGAAAGCGGCGAAATCACTACTGGAATCTACGACAATAATTAATGCGTGTCATTATCCTATGTCACATAAATCTTGACGGCAGCAAACGTCTGCCCACTATAACGCAAGTGTCGTCATCATCATCATCATCATCATCATCATCAGATGTTTATAAACGGCGCACCACCCGTGTCCACGAATCCCTCACCTACTACCTGTGTTATATTGTTCAGAGATTGTATTTGTTTTCACACTTGTAAGTGAAATAAAACACACGGTGCGCGTCGGAAATTTGTTTCGTGATCAAACGAATGTGTTTAACAATGCAAACGGACGTGTTTGATTGTAAAATGTAACCAACACTACAAACATGATTCTTTGGTGGAAAAACGTGAAAACAAATGCTCCAGACGGATATCTCATGGCAACTCAGCAGTAAACCAACGCATGATACTTTTTGACGAAAGCATGAAAACCGACTGATGATGAATTACATAAATTGGAAAACGGTGACAGTACTTTACGAATAAAATAATCTAAAACCAATATGTGGCTTGGTTGTTGTACACAGGCAACAATTCGTTTCATATAACAGCCGTAGTCTCGAACCATGTGTTTATCTGACGAAACTGTAGTGAACAAATGTAATGTACTGCCGATATACAGACAGAAAGAATAATTACTGTGTGTTAAGCGATTGCAGAACAGTCACTGGAAGCACTTGTAATCTCCCCCCTCCTTCCTTCTTCCATCTATTGTCCACATTAAACAATGCCCAGTCCAAGTTATTAATATGCAAAGCCTTTTATGAAGATTTGAGAGTAACGATTACAATAAACTTTCAAGTTTATTTACCTTGTCATGTTGAGATGGCTCCAGTTCTTCTCGTCTAGGGTTCTGATTCTTGAAACTCAAAATCTATCAAATAAATTGGAAGATTGTTCTAGCAGAATTTTTGACATGAATACAATTTACACTGAATTTCTCACATTTTAGTATATCATACAGTATTTAGATTTTTCACATTAACAAAGCCGAAATTAGGTTGTTCGCATCTATTATACAAACATACGTCCGATCACATCAGAGGAAAGCTTACAACTCTCTCACTCTGTGTAAATAACAATATTCCAAAGGGTTTACAGTTTTTCTTAACAAATGAACTGCTACCAGTTTGCGTTACATTATTGATTTCGATTATTATTTCATAAATGAATCAGAAAATAAACATAGTAAACAGTACAGGATTGCGTAGTTAATAATAGAAATTTTAAGTGTGCAAAGAATTCGTATTTTCAAATGTTTCTAAAAAAATAATTTTAACTGTACATTCATAACTAGTACTTATTGATTACAACATCGTAAATTATAGTTTGAAATATAACATGCTGTGTATAAAGTTACGTGAAAGTTTTCAGAAAAGCAACTGAACTGATATTGACCCGAACAAAATTTAAAAAAAAAAAAAATAATACTGGAATACTGATACGGACAACTATTGTTGAGAAAATTAATCGCTGAAAACGTAGATGCCAGACAGATATTCTGTGGCATCCTCAAGAACTGTAGCCCAACCACAAAAGAGGAGGCTTATAAAACACTCGCTCGAGCAATACTTGAATGTTGCTCGTCAGTATGGGACCAGGTAGGATTTATAGAGGAAATACCCAAGATCCAAAGAATAGCACGTGTTTCAT
This sequence comes from Schistocerca serialis cubense, assembly GCF_023864345.2. Classification (NCBI taxonomy): domain Eukaryota; kingdom Metazoa; phylum Arthropoda; class Insecta; order Orthoptera; family Acrididae; genus Schistocerca; species Schistocerca serialis. The sequence goes on along the minus strand of NC_064643.1, from coordinate 727,529,100 downwards.
TACAGGTACATTTAGTAAGCACATAAGAGTCACGGATATGCTTAGTGAACTCCAATGGCAGACGCTGCAAGAGAGGTATTCTGCATCTAGGTGTAGTTTACTGTTAAAATTCCGAGAGCGTATGTTTCTAGAAGAGTCAACCAATATGTAGCACCCTCCTATGCATACATCGCGAAAAGAGATTCGAGTTCAGACGACTGCTTAGCAACAATGATTTTGTAAGTAGGCTGTTTAAGTTTTTATGTTGGTAACGCCACGTAGCGTTCTGTATGAAAATCGCTGACTGTGCTGTATGCAGTCTGTGGCTGGTCGGACTCATTGTTGGAATATTCGCTTGTGTAGTGTTAGGCAGTTGGATGTGAACAGCTCGTAGCATTGGGCAGTTGGAGGTGAGCAGCCAGCAGTGGTGGATGTGGAGAGAGAGATGCCAGAGCTTTGAGAGGTCACTATAAGCGGACGATCTGGAAGTATGTCCGCCAGAAAAAGGAAATTTGTAAAGACGGCGGTCTTGAACTGATAGATATATATATGATGACTTTTGAACATTATTAAGATATATACATTGTTTGTTCTCTATCAAAATCTTTCGTTTGCTAACTATGCCTATCAGTAATTAGTGCCTTCGGTAGCTAGAGTCTTTTATTTAGCTGGCAGTATTGGCGCTCGCTGTATTGCAGTAGTTCGAGTAACGAATATTTTAGTGAGGTAAGTGATTTGTGAAAGGTATAGGTTATTGGTAGTCAGGGCCATTCTTTTGCAGGGATTATTGAAAGTCAGATTGCGTTGCGCTAAGAATACTGTGTGTCAGTTTAATGATGATCAGAATAAGTAAAGAGAGGATTGTCTGAGTACGTTCAATTTTGCTCAGCTGTCTTTGTATCAAATAACGTAGAAGTTTACCATCACAGTAATTGATAATTTTTCTAAGGGGATTTTCAATTCAACTCGTGAATCAATCGCGACTGGAAAAGGCAAGGGTTGTTGTAGACCAAGGATCCTCCGTCACACGCTGTAAGATGGGTTGCGGAATATAGGTGTAGATGTAGACGTAGATCTTTATGATCTGGGAATGAAGCATCTATCGTTTTAAACAGAGTGTTATAATTTTTCCAATGGCATTCGAAACTTATTGGAAAGAGGAGATCAGTGATCCTATGTTTGTCAGCGTACGCTATGAAATTTTCGCATAACAGCTGGGTAATTTTCTAAATACAGGTGCCAGACAAACTACATTACTGGCCATTAAAATTGCTACACCATGAAGAAATGCAGATGATAAACGGGTATTCATTGGACAAATATATCATACTAGAACTGACATGTGATTACATTCTCACGCAATATGGGTGCATAGATTCTGAGAAATCAGTACCCAGAACAACCACCTCTGGCCGTAATAACGGCCTCTATACGCCTGGTCATTGAGTCAAACAGAGCTTGGATGGCGTGTACAGGTACAGCTGCCCATGCAGCACTATACCACAGTTCATCAGGGTAGTGACTGGCGTATTGTGACGAGCCAGTTGCTCGGCCACCATTGACCAGACGTTTTCAATTGGTGAGAGATCTGGAGAATGTGCCGGTCAGGGCAGCAGTCGAACATTTTCTGTATCCAGAAAGGCCCGTACGGGACCTGCAACATGCGGTCGTGCATTATCCTGCTGAAATGTAGGGTTTCGCAGGGATCGAATGAAGGGTGGAGCCACGGGTCGTAACACATCTGAAATGTAACGTCCACTGTTCAAAGTGCCGTGAATGCGAACAAGAGCTGACCGAGACGTGTAACCAATGGCACCCCATACCATCACGCCGGGTGAATCGCCAGTATGGCGATGACGAATACACGCTTCCAACATGCCTTCACCGCGGTGTCACCAAATACGGATGCGACCATCATGATGCTGTAAACAGAACCTGGATTCATCCGAAAAAATGACGTTTTGCCATTCGTGCACCAAGGTTCGTCGTTGAGTACACCATCGCAGGCGATCCTGTCTGTGATGGAGCGTAGAGGGTAACCGCAGCCATGGTCTCCGAGCTGATACTCCATACTGCTGCAAACGTCGTCGAACTGTTCGTGCAGATGGTTGTCGTCTTGCAAATGTCCCGATACGTTGACTCAGGGATCGAGACGTGGCTGCACGATTCGTTACAGCCATGTGGATAAGATGGCTGTCATCTCGACTGCTAGTGATACGAGGCCGTTGGGATCCAGCACGGCGTTCCGTATTACCCTCCTGAACCCACCGCTTCCATATTCTGCTAACAGTCATTGGATCTCGACCAACGAGAGCAGCAATGTGCGATACGATAAATGGCAATCGCGATAGGCTACTATCCGACCTTTATCAAAGTCGGAATCGTGATAGTACGCATTTCTCCTCCTTACACGAGGCATCACAACAATGTTTCACCAGGCACCACCAGTCAACTGCTGTTTGTGTATGAGAAATCGGTTGGAAACTTTCCTCGTGTCAGCACGTTGTAGGTGTCGCCACCGGCGCCAACCTTGGGTGAATGCTCTGAAAAGCTAATCATTTGCATATCACAGCATGTTCTTCCTGTCGGTTAAATTTCGCGTCTGTAGTACGTCATCTTCGTGGTGTAGCAATTTTAATGGCCATTAGTGTAGGTGTAGTTGTAGCTGTAGATCTTTATGATCTGGCAATGAAGTATATATCGTTTTAAACAGTGTGTTATAATTTTTCCAATGGCATTCGAAACTTGTTGGAAAGAGGAGATCAGTGATCCCATGTTTGTCAGGGTCTGCAATGAAATTTTCGTATAACAGCTGGGTAATTTTTTAGATACAGGTGCCAGACAAACTACATGACACTACGTCTGCTCCACTGAAGCTTGTCAACTGCGGCACGACGTCGGAAGCGCTGCGCACCGTCCGTTACGGTTGCACGTGGTTTCCAGCGTCTTTGTTTCTGTGACAGTGCCTGAAGCATGAGTGTCAGGAACATCACCGCACCGCCTGGTACAACCCCCATGTGCCCGACGACCAGTCGCTGAGTGTGATGAGTGCACGTTTGTTTACATCAGTGCTGAAATTACGATCAACAAAGCTGCGTGGCAACAATATGGCGACTGCTCGGTTCAGACTGTGTCGTACAAAGTATCTAGCATCACGTCGGTTCACGTTGTATAGTGCGTTGCTGAAGTCCGAAGGGGGTTGCGTTGTTCACGAGAGGATTGCATTGCCACTTGAGATTCCACGTTGTGGCACTACAAATATCAACCTGCTCCTCGTATCCGTCAGCTTTCGGGTCCTGAGTGCGGACAGACGTGCGTTCCTTCAGTCTAGGTCTCAGGCGCTGCGTCGTGCGTGACCTGCCTGGCGCGTGTGCGTGGCGGAGCAGCCTAACGCGCTGCGTGCCCGGCCCTTCTGCCACACGGGTGCGTCTCTCGTCTCTGTTCAGAGCTCGCAGAACTATGGCGTCTTGGCTTCGTTGTAGACTACTGCACCTGCCGTGGCAACTGGACAATAACAGCACAAACATTTCCGTTCCGGCGGTCATTAATTGCCGTCTTGCATACCGGGTATATGGTAAGTAGGAAGGAGTAATCAGATGTAATTTCTCGATCACTCAATGTGTATTTCTAGCTTAACACAACATGTAACATGTTCGCTGCAGCAAACGTACAGCCTGTCAAATCTCATAACGAGTGCTCCGAAGGTGAAGAAAAACAATTTGTATGAAGAACGTTGACGACTGAAAATATGGGAAAGGAACGCAACAAGAGCGTCTATATTGAGAGAAAAAAATTTACTGTCCTACACTGTCAACTGTGACACTTCTCAGCCATATAATTTCGCGCATTATCAAAGTATCCAAAGCAACTACACTATTTAAGGCCACAGATTTGTAAAATTCTAATGGATACCTGTCAAATCCAGCTGCAGTTATTAAAATTAAGCCGTATGCCTGAAGCCACAGGTGTCCAAAATGTCGAAATGGCTTCTTATTTTACTAATGATGAGGTATATGAAATTTATAAGGCCCTCGAATCAAGCGGAATTTATTAATAGTTCTTTTGTATTTTCAATGAAACTAAAAGCTATTACAGCTATAGTTGTATTCATATCAAAAAGCTGTTTCACTGACGATATGAGACTAATTACTGCTCAGAGCCATTTGAACCATTGTTTGCTGTTATTAAGTACAACTCTTATCCTGAACTAGCCTTTACTTTAGCATTTAGGTTCGCGTAACAGAAGCGTCCAAAATCTGGACCACCTGCAGAACTACTCTTTAAAAGTCCGAGCAACCTTTCAAACCGATAAATTTTCGTCGCTTTCCTCAGTATACAATATTTGTGCGTGTTGCACAATAACACTTCTTCGCACCAGCGTTTTCTTCAAATTCTTATAGCTTCCGAAATATTCACTCGTTCACAGAAAAGGTGACATTCGTCGCCGTTTAAAATTCCAAATTATAACTGCAGTTATACCACTGCTGGCGAGAGCAGTGTATTTGGGAATCATGCGACTGCGGTGGCTGCGATCGACGCAGAGGGAACCAAAACTACTACTATCCATTTGTAGGACGCCGAACGCTACGCGACTCCCTGTTGTTGCCGTGTTTGAGCGATAAACCGAGCGCAAGGTTGTAGATAGAGAGGTGTTGAATGTGACGCGTTTGGCTGTCTGAGAGACAGTGTGTGAAACTTTCAACTACTACCGAAGCAGGTGCACTTGAGACACACCGCTTGGCAGAGGCTATTGTGAACATACTACGTCTTTCGGACTAAGGTATCTGAAAAACCTCCCTGGGTTCCCAGCCAACAATGCCATATAAGTCTTTCTTTTACCATCATCCTTACTCATAGTGGTAGCAGAGATGCCTTCCCCTCCTCCCAGTATTGTCTTCCAGATACTAAGCCATACGCGCACCAAGATCGGTTGAATTTGCTCCCAGCGCTCCTGAGGTACGCATTGCTTTCAAAAGCGTCAGCCGAATTTCAGGCGAAATCGTTACATAAGACAAGAGATATTCGATCTCTCTTATCTCTTGCTTTGAAAGTGTAAAATATGAGAAATAATGAGAGAAATGACTGACACCAGTATGCTGAAGACATGCTGATCCCGCTCCCCTGCTTCAATAACAGAACAATAGTTGCAGCAATCAGCTAGCAACTTTCACAATCCCGGCGTTTCGCAATGGACATAAATCTCGAGATGATTGGCTGGTATTTTAGGCATTTTAATTGCACCATCAGAGTACATATATTCGCTAATGAAATTCGTTACAAATAATCCATCTCAATTCGCGAAGAACAGTGATGTTCATACGTACAACACTAGAGGGAAAAATGACCTTTCCTATCCGTTATTGAAGCTGTCAGTTGCTCAAAAATGAGTACATTACTCAGCAACAAAAATCTTTGATCATTTGCCCAACAACATAAAGTGTCTGGCAGGTAGCAGATCAAGTTTTAAATCTAGCTTAAAATCATTTCTTTGGACAACTCCTTCTACTCCATGGACGAGTTTCTGTTTCAGAAATGGTAAAAAAAAAAAAGATTGTACCTCTAAATGTAGTTGCATGTGTAGAACTAAAAATTTCAGTAATATTAATATTAGCACTATTCACTTGTGTAATCTGACTTGTTCCACATCATATCGACAAAATAATCGGAAAAATAAACAATTTTTTTCTTTTTTTTCAGCCTTCAGTTGCAAGGTAATTTTTAATCGTTTACCTAGGTTTCTATTCCAGTAATGGAATCTTCCTCAGAACAAAATAACCACATGTGGTCCTTATTTCTGGCCGGCGTAGCTCCGTCTACGCTCGCCTGAATGGTTTTAATCTTGACAGACACAATCTTATGATTATGCGTCTTTATTGTTTTAATTTTTAATCTGTGACATGGCCAGTGTTTGACTCTCAAAATAATTTAATTTTTTGTTCTGAAGAAGATTCCATTACTGGAATCGAAACGTAGGTAAACGAGTAAAAACTACCTTGCAACTGAAGGCTGAAAGAAATTGTTTATTTTCTATACATATACGGCTGCTGACGCGCTGCATGATGTTAAAGATTTGTAAAATCGGAAAAATGATCTGCAGAACATGACATAACTAAAACAAAACTAAAACTGAGTCAATAGACAGGAAGATCGGGGGCCAGAGAGGTCAGGGGGCTTTAGTTGCAGATCTTGGGATGGGTCCACGTGTTTTGAGGTATCCATTGAGTTTTTGCGGGATGCACGTGTGGGTGCCTTGATCTTATATTATTCTTCTCGATTTGAGCGTGTAATGTCAGCCTACTCAAGGATTTTTTTTTTTTTTTTTTCAAACGACAAATGTGCTTTAGGTAGACCTTGGAATATCGTGTGGCTTTTGGATAGGGCCCTACTGTGCATTTATTTCTTAACTTCGTTTAGATAGTGCTGTAATGTAAATTTAGACTTTGCAAAAACAGACATAATGTCTTATGGGATAACAGCAATCAGTGATTTTAAGCAACATTAAATTTAGACTGTTCGCGAGCGAAAGTGACGCACTTTAAATGGCGTTCCTTTATGAGTGAGCCTCGTGGAGGCTTGAACCGAGATTCCTAGCCGAACTTACACTCCATCTACATACGTACTCCGCAAGCCACCAGGTGGCGCATAGCGGAGGTCAACGTACCACTACTAGCCGTTCCTTTCCTGTTCCACTTGGAAAAAAAAAAGAGAAACGACTATCCATAAGCCTCCGTACGAGCCCTAATTTGTCTCATCTTATCTTCCTGGACCTTATGCGAAATAATGGTGGAAATAGACGCGATCTACAGTCGGACTCTAATGCCGTGACCCGAAATTTCCAAAATAGTGCGTCACGCAGCCAGAGTCGTCTACCCTCCAGGAAATCCCATTTGAGTTCACGAAGAATCTACATAATACACAGTCCAGTCACATTAATATGTCCATCTGTCAAAAGCCTGAATAACCACCTATTGCTGAGCAAACGTTCTGGAAGAGGTTCAGTGAGGTTCTGGAATGTACCGGCAAGAATGCTGAATTATGGCGACTCCAGCTGCGTTAGGGATTAGGTTCGGTTACTTATAGTTTAGTTATTTATTATCAAAATGTAAAGTCTTATTGTGCTGATATATTAACTGCTTTATCTAAGCGGATTGGTGATGTTCCTGTTTTAATATCTATTGCTTGAATGTTAAATTTTGGTGGTTGAAATTATATTTATTATTATGATTTTATTTCGAGTTCTTTTGAAATAAAGCTTCTTAATTGTTTTAGCTGCTGTAGCTAAGAGAGCTCAAATTTCTTTTTCTTCTTGACTTCCTGCTGCTATGGCTGCCTCTACTCTTGTTTCTGCTTTAGTTCATTGTTCTACTCTTGTTACTGCAGGAGTTTATTTATTAATTCATTTTAGACCAATATTAGAAACTTATAATTGTGGTTGGTTTTTACTTTTAAGTGGTTGTATAACTGTGTTTATGGCTGGGTTGGGGGCGAATTTTGAATTTGATTTAAAGAAGAGTATTGCTCTTTCTACTTTGAACCAACTTGGTTAAATAATGAGAATTTTGGCCATAGTTTATCCAAAGCTTGTTTTCTTTCATATGTTGGCTCATGCTTTATTTAAGGCGTTGTTATTTATGTGTACAGGTTCAATAATTCATAATTTAAAGGGTTCTCAGGATATTCATTTTATGGGTTCAATTGTTAATTTTATGCCTTTAACTTCTGTTTGTTTTAATGTTTCTAGCTTGTCTTTATGTGATATACCTTTTTTGGCTGTGTTTTATTCAAAGGATTTAATTCTTGAGATGGTTTGTTTGAGATGAATTAATCGTTTGATTTTTGTTTTCCTGGTCGAGGATCCATAGCTCGAACAGGCCGATCGAAATGATCCCACAGATTCTCGATTCGGTTTAAATCCGGAGATTGTGGTGGAAAAGGGAGTACGGTAAACTCGTCCTGCTGCTCTTCGAACGACGCACGTACACTGCGAGCTGTGTGACACGTTGCATTGTCCTGCTGGTAGATGCTATCGTGCCGAGGAAAAATCAGATTGCATTTGTGGCAGACATGGTCCCTAAGGATAGATGCATATTTGCGTTGATCCAGTGTGCTTTACAGAATGACGAGATCACCCAGTAAATGCCACAGATACATTCCACAGACCATAACGCTCCCTACTCCGACGGTCGTTGCAGGACTGTACGCGCAAATAGTCATCTATCCAACGGAGCATGAAACGTGATTCATCTGAAAAGGCCACCTGTTGCCACTCAGTCAACGTCGAGTTACGGTACTGGCGTGCAGATTCCAGCTTTCGTCGCCGATGAGGGGCAGACAGCACGGTTGTGTGAACCAAACACCTGCTGCGGATGCCCACACGCAACAGCGCTCGCTGAACGGCCGTTCATCTGGTCTGTGGGACAGTTCACAAATTTTACTGCTTCGGAAAAACTTCCAATCTTCGCCCGAAAGCCAATGATCATGCAATTCTGGGCGTTAGACACGTCGCTCCGTTTCCGCATTCCGATAACGACTGCACTGTTTTCCGCGTTCCCCCGGCGTGCTTCCCCCGGCGTGCTTCACTTACCCTCCAGTGCTGGTGCTGCCACCTGCCGTCTGTGGGTGGTTGCTGCACGATGACGTAGGAACATAGGCGACGGTCACATTCTACATCTACATCTACATTTATACTCCGCAAGCCACCCAACGGTGTGTGGCGGAGGGCACTTTACGTGCCACTGTCATTACCTTCCTTTCCTGTTCCAGTCGCATATGGTTCGCGGGAAGAACGACTGCCGGAAAGCCTCCGTGCGCGCTCGAATCTCTCCAATTTTACATTTGTGATCTCCTCGGGAGGTATAAGTAGGGGGAAGCAATATATTCGATACCTCGTCCAGAAACGCACACTCTCGAAAACTGGACAGCAAGCTACACCCTGATGCAGAGCGCCTCTCTTGCAGAGTCTGCCACTTGACTTTGCTAAACATCTCCGTAACGCTTACCAAATAACCCTGTGACGAAACGCGCCGCTCTTCTTTGGATCTTCTCTATCTCCTCCGTCAACCCGACCTGGTACGGATCCCACACTGATGAGAATTACTCAAGTATAGGTCGAACGAGTGATTTGTAAGCCACCTCCTTTGTTGATGGACTACATTTTCTATGGACTCTCCCAATGAATCTCAACCTGGTACCCGCCTTACCAACAATTAATTTTAGATGATCATTCCACTTCAAATCGTTCCGCACGCATACACCCGGATATTTCGCAGAAGTAACTGCTACCAGCGTTTGTTCCGCTATCATATAATCATACAATAAAGGATCCTTCTTTCTATGTATTCGCAATACATTACATTTGTCCGTGTTAAGGGTCAGTTGCTACTCCCTGCACCAAGAGCTTATCCGCTGCAGATCTTTCTGCATTTCGCTGCAATTTTCTAATGCTGCAACTTCTCTGTATACTACAGCATCATCCGCGAAAAGCCGCATGGAACTTCCGACACTATCTACTAGGTCATTTATATATATTGTGAAAAGCAATGGTCCCATAGCACTCCCCTCTGGAACGCCAGAGGTTACTTCAACGTCGCTCCATTGAGAACAAGAAGCTGTGTTCTGTTTGCTAAAAACTCTTCAATCCAGCCACACAGCTAGTCTGATATTCCGTAGACTCTTACTTTGTTTATCAAGCGACAGTGCGGAACTGTATCGAACGCCTTCCGGAAGTAAAGGAAAATGGCATCTACCTGGGAGCCTGTATCTAATATTTTCTGCGTCTCATGAACAAATAAAGCGAGCTGGGTCTCACACGATCGCTGTTTCCGGAATCCATGTTGATTCCTACAGAGAAGATTCTGGGTTTCCAGAAACGACATGATACTCGAGCAAAAAACATGTTCTAAAATTCTACAACAGATCGACGTCACACATTAATGTGATTGTTACCCGTAACAAACGTAGCAGCACGTCTCTGAATTCCTGCGATGTCTTCCTTTAATCCGACCTTGTGGGTTTACCAAAAACTCTGGCCGCACTAGCGTGCTATACGGCATCTCTTTTACAGGTGAGATAAACTTTCCCCAAATTCTCTCAATAAAACAAAGTCTAGTGTTCGCCTTCCCTACTGCTATGCTTGTAGCGTATCCTCATTTGTCATCCACTTCTCCATTATCCATGTAGTTCTATAATATCTGTCATTTCTCCGCAAATAGGGTCCCACATAATAGTGATTAGTTTGAGTTATTGCAAAAAAGGATGGGGTTTTCTTGGTTTCAGTAAACCGCGCTGGGTAGCCGGTCACGGTCCGCGTGGCTTCCCCTGTCGGAGGTTCGAGTCCTACCTCGGGCATGGGTGTGTGTGTTGTCCTTAGCGTAAGTTAGTTTAAGTGAGATTAAGTAGGTCGTAAGCTTAAGGACCGATGACCTCAGCAGTTTGGTCCCATAAGACGTTACGACAAATTTCCAATTTGGTTTCAGTAAGTACAGAGCGTGAAAATTATAATTCTGTAAATAAGACTTGTGTGTAGTATTCGTACGAATAAGTACTGAGATAATTTAACCTCAATTCTTTTATTGTAAGGTTAACAATAAAGTTCCCTTTTCTTAACTGATCCTAATGAATAAATCGAATGTGCATAGGGGCCGAATCGCTATTCTTCCACGTAAGGAACTACAATTAAAATAAATGTGATTTGTAGGTACACACATGAATAAGGTCGACTGAAAATATTTTTTCTTGAGCTCTTGTATAAAATGGAGACCTATTCACACTCAATCCCCCACACCACTCGCAGCGTGTCAGCCTTTGTTACGGCCACCCTACTTCTAGGGAACTGTGTCCAGTCAGCCCAGCAACACCGAAGACAAAGGAATGGGCGCTAATATCATTCGTTTTTAATTATACTCACACGTCACCTCGTTTACACATACACCCCAATTCTGATAGTACTAACAAGCGTCGTGGCGTAGTGTTTAGCACACTGAACTCGCATTCGGGACAGCAGTTCGTATCTCCATCGAGCCATCCGTATTTAGATTTCACGAACTTCTCCAGAATTATTCAAGGAAAATGTCCGGACAGTTCATTTTAGAGGATACGGGCGATTTCCATCCATACCCTTGCCCCTTTGGGAGCTTGTGCTCCATCTCTAATGACCTCGTCGTCGACGAGACATGAAACTCTGATGTTTGTTCCTAAGAAGGATCTTATTTCAACAGTATAGACAGCCGTACAAAATTGGTACATACGTCTACAGGTTTCCAATTCAGTCAAGATTTACTGTTCCAATAGTGCATACGGAGTACATGAAATGATTATATTTACAGATCAATAGAACAAGCGGTTCTGAGATACCAGATATCGACCAACGGTGAAAAGTCCATATAAGTACGTGGTCTGGTCTCCATGGGCGGGAATGCAAGCGCTGACTCTGGTATCCAGTCGATCGTACAGACGACGAATACTGTCCTGGGGTATCTGCTCGACCTGTTCACGCAGTTCTGTAGGATTTGTTGACTGACGATTCCCATCACATTTCAACGTAGTCGATTGGAGACAAGTCGGGACATAGTGTTGGTCTTCCTGTTGCAAGAACGGTAAAAGAACAGGTCTAACAAAATTCTGCACGTACCGAGCATTGGTTGGTGTCCCTCCCAGGAACGAGAGTTGTAGCTTATCGCTCCACAGACCGTAAGGCTGGGGTGGGGCCAGTGTGGGACGAATATACTCTACGAGACAGCGCTCAATAGGTTAGGTCGCTTTGTGGGGCGGCGGATGAGTTTGTAAAATAATAAATCTACTGTTGTATCCTTGTTTGAATGTTGTAACATTTCCCGGCCGATGCACCATATGTGGGGCGGCGGATGAGTTGAAATAATAAATCTACTGTTGTATCCTTGTTTGAATGTTGTAACATTTCCCGGCCGATGCACCATATGTGGGGCGGCGAGTGAGTTTGTTTGTACAAATAAATGAAATTGCTGTATAATTGCTTGCATGTTGAATCAGTTTCTGGCTTTTAGAATGTTGTTAATGCTGTCTTTCGCCGTTCTCAACACTGGCTCTCTATTTACTTTTTGGCACCCAGAAAGTGATTTAATAAAACATGGAACCAGTAATTAGAGATCCTAGTGCCCACTTTATCTGAGAATGTTATTATAGCTGCAGCTTATAGCTCTGAGGAATTAGGAGATTGTCCGGGATTTCTAATCAAAAACGGTTTTCCAAAATAGTTGAGTATATTCTGAAATTCACTGATAAAAAACACAAGTATCCCTACAACCTAACTAACAGAGCAGTTCAGAGTCTAATGCGCTGATGCAACTATAAATGTCCGAATTAAATGTTAAAAAGAATGCTCGCCATAATTTGATGAAAATATTTCATCAAACGCCACGCTAAATATTTGGTAGAATGTCTGTCCCGCGACGGCGCGTGAAAACGCGACAATACGCAAACTGAAGCTAGATAATGAAAATCATTCCAGAATTAACACTTCACATGAAACGTTTTCATGGTTCCGCGTATCTCTAGTAACTTAATACGGCACCCGAGGCTGTTTGTAGCAGTGACACTGATGCGACGCAGCTCCCGACACAGATGGCGTGTCATTTAGCGTCTGGAGAGAACTGGGGCCTTGCTTCCTCACGCAGCGTTCTTATATATAAAGCCGCGGTGCGGACGGCTAAGGGAACGCCTGATCTTTTCGGCTCTCTCGACTAGCCGCTGGGCTAGTAGCGCACCACTTCAAGTTACATAATAATTTATAGCTTCTTTTGCTGATGGCCGAAGAAGCTCTTAATTTAAACGTGCATTCAGCACGCAGGTAAGTATTGATAATAAAATTTTGACGTGGCTAAGTTAAATATTTTGGGCGAGAGAATTAATTAAATTACACTGCACACAGTAGATGAGCTCTGAACTGGCCCTTTTGAGATCCGCTATCGCTATAATTTTATAGGTATTCAAAAGAAACTTTTCACATCTTCATAGTCATAGCGGACCTCCGACCTATTTAAATCTAAACATCCTAGCCTTATTTATTAGCCTACTTAATCTATCTTGCTTCCTTCAGTTTTGAGATGAAAACCAGAAAATCATGAATTTCCACTAAAATCTTAATTTGTGAAATCCAAAGTATTGTTTTTTATTAAATCATTATGAAAGATGAATCTAAATATAAATTTTGAAGTCTCTAGCTCTTTTCTGTTGCGCCAATGATTTTTTCAGAAAAACGTCCAAATTTCGAAAATGGCTGAAGTTATCGAACTGATATTTAACACACATTAATTTAGTATTATTCCTGACATGCTAGAAAAGTTTTAGGTCATTTGCTTGATTTTTAAGGTATTGCGCAACATTTATGACGTCAGAGCTAGTTACAGCAGACTGGCTGGCACACAATGGAAACTGATGTGTATTTACTACAGCGTGAGTAGGCTGCTTCCCTACAGCTTGCTTGCAGGCAGAATGTGCTTTCGTCGGCACGCCTTTCCAAGTGATCCACTGTCGCCACCTATTGAGCCGTGGATGTCTATGCTGTGACGTGAGTGGAAGACGGGCTATAAGTGTGCGTGGCCGTAGCCCCACTACTAATAACAGTTCGTGTTGACACATTGGGGCTCACGAGCCCTCTTATCTGTGTTACCTTATGTGCACGATCTACCACTACTGCCCTTACAACATGATGATGCTGGTAGGCTTCTGTGCTGTGTGGACGTTCAAGAAATCGTCTAAGGGTGTGAGAATGTTCCCGTGACGACTGATCTTTGTCAGGTTATGGGCGAGTTGTGGCGCTCTGGCAATATTCTTAGTTCGGAGTAGACATGGCCGCACAGGCCGCTCGGAAAGCTGGCCCCAGCAGCAACCACTTGGTGCTGAACATTAGCTGAGCAAGAGGGGTAGACCCAGCATGTGGTCCAGCCGATGCGTGGTTGGGAATTCCACGGTGACGCTGTGTCGATGAAGGAGACATGCTGGGAGTGCCAAAGATGGCTGACTTCGTGAAACCTTAATGACAGACATTTCACAGTTCGTACAGAAATTAATAGTCGCCAGATGAATCATGATACCTTAAAAAGAAACATGTACATTTCCATTATTTGCACCACGATTCTGATGGTGTAATCAGATTTTCAATATCTTTATTAGTTTAAAGTTAAGTATCTGACTTTAAATTATACAAGCAACACCCAGCAACGAATTTCCAAAATCTAAACGGTTCATCCGATTTTCTCAATCGACATGTCTTTATAAAGCTATTAGTGTGAACCTAAATTGGTATAAATTACGGGCATGTAACTTGAATAGTACATGAGTTATTTGAGGTCAAAGTGGTCAATTAGTATCGATCGCGTGAGGCCATATTTATTCATCTATATCTTTCTTTATATCCGATATATACTGTTCATGAAGTAATTGGTCAATTATTTATTGTGTTAGAAAGCACAGAGATATTAGGCTAATGGCTGACTTCTGTTCTATTACTTTGATATATGTTTATTTAATTTGTTTATGTATTTAATAATGTGAGTTAGAGCGTGTTTATGGTCCAGCCGTAGGAATATTTATTTAATTTCAAGTTATATAATGTAAATCCAGTATTTCGAATGTGTTTCATTATGTTTGTGAATGTGTGTTGGCTTGGAGACAGGACGGGAGCGCTCTAGCCAATCACAGCGATCGTTTACAAGAGGGACACGTGGAGGGACTGTATGGGAGTGGGGGAGGAGCATCGTTTCGAGAGAGGACTGGGCAGTTCGGAACAGTGTGGCGGGAGGGACAGTCGCACAGGACACAGGGAGACCTGGACAGTAGGGCGCGATGAACGCCCAATCGCGGGAAAACTTGGAGAGTGGAGCTGTTTCCGGGAGATATAAATATTTCGTAGTGCCGACTTGTGCACTTGTGAGACTTTCGTGGTTTCTGCTGTGAAGACGTAGTACGCGTTTAGAAGTGAATATCTCGCAAGCTATGTTGTTGTTCATAACTAATTACGTGATGTAGGAATCTATTGTTTCCCTGTTATTCAACTTATATTTTATTTGATTGCTTTACCATCGACACCAAAAAGTGTTGTGCAGTAATAAAGGGCATTCTTAAAGGTCCTTCTGCTATCGCACTCATCATTTAAAGTCGTTAAAAATAGTACCTGCAGAATTTATTTAATTGCAATCTTTCATTTATAAATGTCTATGTTACGTTCAAAATTCGCAGTTGCCAGTGATAGGAACCTTCGACCATTCGATTCATGTGTCTATTCATATTGTATACTGTAGACTCAACAGTATCTGGCTTGTAATGCGGCAACTACGTAAGCCAGTCCCTAGACAGCGAAATCAGCAAAAACTTTTTATATTATATATATGATATTATATATATATATATATATATATATATATATATATATATATATATATATATATACGATATTATATATATATAATGCTGGCAACAATCAGAGCAAAATGCCTCGGACCTTTGGAGGTGACGGAGTCCCACCTCTAACTGACAAACCAGGGACTCCTAAGATACGACTTGGCAAACAAATGGTAATGAGATGGGGAGCTATTAATATCAATGGGGGCTACTCTGGGAAGAAGGTAGAGCTGGCAGAGGCTGCAAGTAAGATGGGGCTGGATGTTTTAGCTGTTAGTGACATTCGGGTAAGGGGTGAGAAAGAAGAGGTAGTGGGAGAATACAAGGTCTACCTGTCAGGAGTCAAAGCAGGAATAGCACAATGGGGTGTAGGGCTTTACATCAGGAAAGAAATGGAACCTAGCGTAGTTGCAATAAGGTATGTAAACGAACGACTGATGTGGATAGATTTGACAGTGTCTAGCAAGAAAATTAGGATTGTGTCAGTATATTCGCATTGTGAAGGGACAGATCAAGATAAGATGGATAGTTTTTATGAGGCACTCAGTGATGTAGTTGTTAGAGTAAAGGACAAGGACAGTGTTCTGCTCATGGGTGATTTTAACGCCAGGATTGGAAATCGAACAGAAGGGTATGAAAAGGTTATGGGTAAATTTGGAGAGGATATGGAGGCCAACAGGAACGGAAAACAACTATTGAATTTCTGTGCCAGTATGGGCTTAGTAATCACAAACTCCTTTTTTAAACATAAGAACATTCACCGGTATACTTGGGAAGGCAGGGGAACCAGATCTGTCATTGACTATATAATAACAGATCAGGAATTCAGGAAGGCTGTGAGGGACACACGTGTATTCAGGGGATTCTTTGATGACACTGATCATTATTTAATCTGCAGTGAAATTGGGATTGTGAGGCCGAAAGTGCAGGAGGTCAGGTCCATATGTAGGAGGATAAGAGTGGAGAAACTTCAGGATAAGGAAATCAGGCACAAGTACATAACAGCGATCTCAGAAAGGTACCAGTTAGTTGAGTGTAGTCAATTACAGTCATTGGAAAAGGAATGGACAAGGTACAGGGACACAGTACTAGAAGTGGCTAAAGAATGTCTTGGAACAGTAGTGTGTAAAAGTAGGATGAAGCAAACAGCTTGGTGGAATGATACAGTCAAGGCAGCCTGTAAAAGGAAAAAGAAGGCGTATCAAAAATGGCTACATACCAGAACCCAGGTAGACAGAGAAAGTTATGTTGAAGAAAGAAACAAAGCCAAACAAATAATTGCAGCATCCAAGAAGAAATCGTGGGAAGACTTTGGAAACAGGTTGGAGACTATGGGTCAAGCTGCTGGAAAACGATTCTGGAGTGTAATTAGCAGTCTTCGAAAGGGAGGTAAGAAGGAAATGACAAGTATTTTGGACAGGTCAGGAAAACTGCTGGTGAATCCTGTGGATGCCTTGGGCAGATGGAGGGAATATTTTGAAGAGTTGCTCAATGTAGGTGAAAATGCGATCAGTAATGTTTCAGATTTCGAGGTAGAATGGGATAGGAATGATGATGGAAATAGGATCACATTGAGGAAGTGGAAAAAATGGTCAATAGATTGCAGTGCAATAAAGCGGCTGGGGTGGATGAAATTAAGTCGGAACTCATGAAATACAGTGGAATGTCAGGTCTTAAATGGCTACACAGGATAATTGAAATGGCCTGGGAGTCGGGACAGGTTCCATCAGACTGGACAAAAGCAGTAATCACACCAATCTTTAAACATGGAAACAGAAAAGATTGTAACAACTACAGAGGTATCTCTTTAATCAGCGTTGTGGGTAAAATCTTCTCAGGTATTGTTGAAAGGAAAGTGCGAGTATTAGTTGAGGACAAATTGGATGAAAATCAGTGTGGGTTTAGGCCTCTTAGAGGCTGTCCGGACCAGATCTGTAGCTTACGGCAAATAATGGAGAAGTGTTATGAGTGGAACAGGGAATTGTATCTATGCTTTATAGATCTAGAAAAGGCATATGACCGGGTTCCTAGGAGGAAGTTGTTGTCTGTTCTACAAGATTATGGAATAGGAGGCAAACGTTTGCAAGCAATTAAAGGTCTTTACATGGATAGTCAGGCAGCAGTTAGAGTAGACGGTAAA
Organism: Schistocerca serialis cubense; assembly: GCF_023864345.2. NCBI lineage: Eukaryota > Metazoa > Arthropoda > Insecta > Orthoptera > Acrididae > Schistocerca > Schistocerca serialis. Next base: position 727,511,606 of record NC_064643.1, on the reverse strand, counting down.
TTGTGTTCATGGTTCAGAGTAGTTTCAGGGGTAAGATAAGGCTGCAACCTGTCTCCACTGTTGTTCATATTATTTATGGATCATATGTTGAAAACAATAGACTGGCTGGGTGAGATTAAGATATGTGAACACAAAATAAGCAGTCTTGCGTATGCGGATGACTTAGTTGTGATGGCAGATTCGATTGAGTGTTTGCAAAGTAATATTACAGAGCTAGATCAGAAATGTAAGGACTATGGTATGAAGATTAGCATCTCCAAAACGAAAGTAATGTCAGTGGGAAAGAAATATAAACGGATTGAGTGCCAAATAGGAGGAACAAAGTTAGAACAGGTGGACGGTTTCAAGTACTTAGGATGCATATTCTCACAGGATGGCAACATAGTGAAGGAAGTGGAAGCGAGGTGTAGCAAAGCTAATGCAGTGATCGCTCAGCTACGATCTACTCTCTTCTGCAAGAAGGAAGTCAGTACCAAGACTAAGTTATCTGTGCACCGTTCAATCTTTCGACCAACTTTGTTGTATGCGAGCGAAAGCTGGGTGGATTCAGGTTACCTTATCAACAAGGTTGAGGTTACGGATATGAAAGTAGCTAGGATGATAGCAGGTACTAGTAGATGGGAACAATGGCAGGAGGGTGTCCACAATGAGGAAATCAAAGAAAAACTGGGAATGAACTCTATAGATGTAGCAGTCAGGGCGAACAGGCTTAGATGGTGGGGTCATATTACACGCATGGGAGAAGCAAGGTTACCCAAGAGACTCATGGATTCAGCAGTAGAGGGTAAGAGGAGTCGGGGCAGACCGATGAGAAGGTACCTGGATTCGGTTAAGAATGATTTTGAAGTAATAGGCTTAACATCAGAAGAGGCATCAATGTTAGCACTGAATAGGGGATCATGGAGGAACTGTATAAGGGGGGATATGCTCCAGACTGAACGCTGAAAGGCATAATCAGTCTTAAATGATGATGATGATGATGATGATCTGAGTCTGTGGGTACGTATTTGAGGGCCACCACATCATTTCATTTTTTTATTTTGATAGGCCGCAACATGCATCGTTGCACAACCGACGCAGCACGTCCAACGTGTGTGGCAGTTCTCCGAAAGGACCATTCCGCCACTCGGAAGGCTATAATTTGACCCCTTTCACACTCGTTCAGTTTTGCTGTACGAGGCACGAGTGCGACTCTGTGGCGCGTCTGCCTGCTTGCTTCACACGTTTGCAGCATACCGTGTCTTTTGGCTGTGAGCATTCCCTGTTAAAAGGTAGACACGGATGGCGGTCTGACAGCTATGCCACTACGCTCTCTGTCGGCGGACGACGTTGAAACCTTTATCAGTGCATCTACTAACCCCCAGGTGGCGTATGCCGTCGTCAGATCAAAGCCGAGGTCATCTTTCCAGGTGTTCTAACTCTCTTTCCGGCAGTATATTATTATACCACAGTGCTAAAGGTTGAAATAGTTGCGATCATTTCACATCTCTGATGGAGCACTCCAGCACACATGCGTCAATTTTTATAACAGGTACCAACGGCGCTGTCCGTGGCGCCCGGCAGTGCCGGCCACAGTGTGTTGCGGGCGGCTGCGGCATGCGGAACGCGGGCAGTTCTCCGCCGGTAGCAGGAGAACAATGCAGTCAGCGGAGACACTCATTACTGCCGGGACCACCCGGACCACGAACTGAGTTACTGCGGCCCCGGGGGTCAGCCATTGTACGGAACCACACTTCCATAACTATGACTCACGTCGAAACCTTCGGTATCCTAACAAAGTGGCTCGCTTCTTCCAGCAGGCTGCGTCGCGAGGTTTCCGTTCACTGCTTTCGAACATTTGTCTGTAACAGCACCGGACAAGACAGTATAATGTATCAAGCTGCGAGCACGTGCGTTGTGTAGTATTTTGTCTCTTCTTCTGTTCGAGCAGAAATCAAAAGGCGCTTTGTGTGCAGGAATTTAGAATGCTTGCCGAGATTTTTTCTACTCACTAGAACAATCAATTAATTAAAAAGGGTAATCGAATGGGCATCTCTAAAAAGGGCCATCACAGAAGTTGGGAAGGAAAACATAGGTACAAAGAGGGTAGCTGCGATGAAACCATGGGTAACACATGAAATACTTCAGTTGATTGATGAAAGGAGGAAGTACAAACATGTTCCGGGAAAATCAGGAATACAGAAATACAAGTCGCTGAGGAATGAAATAAATAGGAAGTGCAGGGAAGCTAAGACGAAATGGCTGCAGGAAAAATGTGAAGACATCGAAAAAGATATGATTGTCGGAAGGACAGACTCAGCATACAGGAAAGCCGAAACAACCTTTGGTGACATTAAAAGCAACGGTGGTAACATTAAGAATGCAACGGGAATTCCACTGTTAAATGCAGAGGAGAGAGCAGATAGGTGGAAAGAATACATTGAAAGCCTCTATGAGGATGAAGATTTGTCTGATGTGATAGAAGAAGAAACAGGAGTCGATTTAGAAGAGATCGGGGATCCAGTATTAGAATTGGAATTTAAAAGAGCTTTGGAGGACTTACGGTCAAATAAGGCAGAAGGGATAGATAACATTCCATCATAATTTCTAAAATCATTGGGGGAAGTGGCAACAAAACGACTATTCACGTTGGTGTGTAGAATATATGAGTCTGGCGACATACCATCTGACTTTCGGAAAAGCTTCTTCCACACAATTCCGAAGACGGCAAGAGCTGACAAGTGCGAGAATTATCGCACAATCAGCTTAACAGCTCATGCATCGAAGCTGCTTACAAGAATAATGTACAGAAGAATGGAAAAGAAAATTGAGAATGCGCTAGGTGACGATCAATTTGGCTTTAAAAAAGTAAAGGGGCGAGAGAGGCAATTCCGACGTTACGGCTAATAATGGAAGCAAGGCTAAAGAAAAATCAAGACACTTTCATAGGATTTGTCGACCTGGAGAAAGCGTTCGACAATATAAAATGGTGCAAGCTGTTCGAGATTCTGAAAAAAGTAGGGGTAAGCTATAGGGAGAGACGGGTCATATACAATATGTGCAACAACCAAGAGGGAATAATAAGAGTGGACGATCAAGAACGAAGTGCTCGTATTAAGAAGGGTGTAAGACAAGGCTGTAGCCTTTCGCCCCTACTCTTCAATCTGTACATCGAGGAAGCAATGATGGAAATAAAAGAAAGGTTCAGGAGTGGAATTAAAATACAAGGTGAAAGGATATCAATGATACGATTCGCTGATGACATTGCTATCCTGAGTGAAAGTGAAGAAGAATTAAATGATCTGCTGAACGGAATGAACAGTCTAATGAGTACACAATATGGTTTGAGAATAAATCGGAGGAAGACGAAGGTAATGAGAAGTAGTAGAAATGAGTACAGCGAGAAACTTAACATCAGGATTGATGGTCACGAAGTCAATGAAGTTAAGGAATTCTGCTACCTAGGCAGTAAAATAACCAATGCCGGACGGAGCAAGGAGGACATCAAAAGCAGACTCGCTATGGCAAAGAAGGCATTTCTGGCCAAGAGAAGTCTACTATTATCAAATACCGGCCTTAATTTGAGGAAGAAATTTCTGAGGATGTACGTCTGGAGTACAGCATTGTACGGTAGTGAAACATGGAATGTGGGAAAACCGAAACAGAAGAGAATCGAAGTATTTGAGATGTGGTGCTATAGACGAATGTTGAAAATTAGGTGGACTGATAAGGTAAGGAATGAGGAGGTTCTACGCAGAATCGGAGAGGGAAGGAATATGTGGAAAACACTGATAAGGAGAAGGGACAGGATGATAGGACATCTGCTAAGACATGAGGGAATGACTTCCATGGTACTAGAGGGAGCTGTAGAGGGCAAAAACTGGAGAGGAAGACAGAGATTGGAATACGTCAAGCAAATAATTGAGGACGTAGGTTGCAAGTGCTACTCTGAGATGAAGAGGTTAGCACAGGAAAGGAATTCGTGGCGGGCCGCATCAAACCAGTTAGTAGACTGATGACCAAAAAAAATCGAATGGGAAAGGATATCCATCAGCAAAGTATTAACCCTCTGATGGCCGACGGGACGTATGCATCGCACAGTAGGTTATCAGAGAACCAGTGAGAATTTGATGCATGTTATTGCTATGTATGAACGTCCCACTGGTGAAAGGGCGCCTGATAATGCTTTGCAGAATTCTTGTAATTATAGATTGCACCTGTAGTTTATGCTGTCCTCAGACTTCATTGTTGACCCTCGTTTCTGCATTGTCACAGCAATTTAATTCACGCCTGTACATATGCAACCAATTACCAAAATTTGCATGCATGTATTAACGTTAAATGGGTTATACAGAAACAGGATGCGTGGCTTTTTAAACTTACTGGACTATCGAACGCTAATGCAAATAACTATTCTGATATTATCTTTTACAGTAAATTATTTAGGGTCGCCACCCAACGAAGTTGGAGCATAAAATATATTCAATGTAAATATAGTTGAGGGCTTGCATGTCAACAATTAGATAATATAAGTACTTTTATAGCGATGCAATACACAGAGACCTTTCAACGTTTTCCACATAACGAATCCCATTTGTGCACCTGCATTGTAAGTTACAACTTAGAGAAATGCTGCACCCACTGATGTGCGTCTTTTTTCTGTTCATCTTCTAGTATTTGTGCAGATGTTTTCTGAAACCTCACCGTACTTACCAATACACCTGTATGTCATACCCCTTCCATGCAGGAAAATGGAACTGTTACTTCTTGATCAGTCCAGGGTCGTGGTCCCCTCAGTATTAAAGCTTCTCCACCAAGGACATTGGGGTATAGTGAGAACGAAACAACTTGCTCATCAGCACTGTACTTGGTTCGGTATCGATGCCGCGATTACGAATATGTGCTCTTCTTGCATGGTGTGTGCCGAACAACAATCTCCACCACCGCGGAAATTCTTTGCATGGCCAAAAGCCACTTTCCCTTGGCAACGCTTACACATCGATTTTTCTGGTCCATTCTGGAATGCTCGATGGTTGGTTGTGATAGATTCATTCAGTAATTTTCCTTTTGTTGTCCGGATGTCTTCCACGACATCATCTGCCACCATCCAAGCGTTATCTGCTATCTTTTGCATTGAAGGTCTTCCACAGACTATTGTTTCCGACAATGGCCCACAATTCATGTCCGCAGAATTTCAGTCATTCTGCAAGGCCAATGGTATTCAACATCTGACGTCCGCGCCGTTTTCGCCACAGTCAAACGGTGCCGCTGAACGATTGGTCAGGACTTTCAAGTCACAGATGTTGAAGTTGAAAGAGTCGCATTCTCGGGAGGACGCGTTGTTGCTCTTTTTGTCCTCGTATCGCTCTCAGCCCCGAGATGGTCGCTCGCCGGCTGAATTGCTCCACGGTCGCCCTCATCGAACCTTGATGTCTTTGCTACATCCGCCGCATCAGGTTCCTGTGCAGCGGCAGACACCTGCTTTTCCCCAGGCGACGTTGTCTACTACCGCCACTATCGAGGTTCACGGCGTTGGCTCGGAGGGCGCATTCTTCGCTGCCTCGGACGCGCTATGGATCTGGTTTTGGGGGAGTCTGGTGAGGTGCGTCGGCATCTCAATCAGCTGCGCCTCTTTCGTCGCACGGGATCTGCCGCCCGCCGTCTGCTTTCAGCGACGGAGCCGTCCGGTCAGCGCCCTGGGGTCCCATCTACTGGCTCGCCTCAGCCCCAGGTGTTACTGACGTTGCCTTCCATTTTGCCCCATGGCGACGCGCGCCGCCGCCGCCGCCGCCGCCGCCTGTTCTCCCGCCGGCGACGCCCGCAGTGGACGCGTCGCTGCAGCCGCCGGGCGCCCCCTGGGTCGCTTCCCGGGACCAGTTGTCCTCCGACATGGAACTCTTGCCCGCTCCGGACCATATGTCGTCGTCGCCCGTCGGGTGCCCCGGCCCGATGGAGGTCGACCCTTCGGCCCCTCCTGTCTCTCTACGGGCGCATACACCGCATGTTGGCGTGCACCCTGGAGCAGGTTTTCAGGCGTTTCCTAGCTCCCCGCGGTCCGAATGGCAGGGTGCGGGTGGCACAGCCTCGCCTGTTGTTAGGCTGCCCACCTCGTCGCATACGTCAACATGGGGTCCTCCCCACGGCGGGGGGAGGCCTTATACCACAACCGTCCGCCGATTTGCGGGGGAGGAATGTGGTGTCACCGCCAGACACCACACTTGCTAGGTGGTAGCCTTTTAATCGGCCGCGGTCCGTTAGTACACGTCGGACCCGCGTGTCGCCACTATCAGTGAATTGCAGACCGAGCGCCGCCACACGGCAGGTCTAGAGAGACTTCCTAGTACTCGCCCCAGTTGTACAGCCGACTTTGCTAGCGATGGTTCACTGTCTACATACGCTCTCATTTGTGGAGACGACAGTTTAGCATAGCCTTCAGCTACGTCATTTGCTACGACCTAGCAAGGCGCAATATTCTGAACAGATAATATTGTGAATCATGTACCGTCAAGAGCGACGTTCATCCTTAATGGATTAAAGTTAAGTACCAAACTAGCTACGTCTGCTTTCTGAATTCTAATTCCTTGTCATGTTCCAGATCTCACGTCAGTATAGTTCTTCCCTCCTCACGCCAGCCTGCGTGAGCTAAAACGGGTGCATTTCGGCCTCCTCTAGTAGCACGGTGTTTGCTCTTCAGCCAACACAACACTTCTGACTACGACATTAATTGAAATAACACACATTTGTGTCTTTGAAAAGAAATTGGTAGTCAAAGAGTTAATGAATGATTTTAAAATGGATTTTAAACTTTCCTGGCAGATTTAAACTCTTTGCCATACCGAGACTCGAACTCGGGACCTTTGCCTATCGGGCAAGTGCTCTACCATCTGAGCTATCCAAGCACGACTCACGCCCCGTCCTTAACAGCTTCACTTCTTCCAGTAGCTCGTCTCCTACCTTCCAAACTTTACAGAAGCTCTCCTGCGAACCTTTCAGAACTGGCACTCCTGAAAGAAAGGATATGGCGGAGACATGGCTAGCCACAGCCTGAGGGATGTTTCCAGAATGAGATTTTCACTCTGCAGCGGAGTGTGCGGTGATATGAAACTTTCCTGACAGATTAAAATTGCGTGCCGGACCGAGACTCGAACTCGGGATCTTTGCCTAGGCAATAAATAAAATTCAATACTTGGATTCATGGCAATAGTTCAGTGAATAATGCACCTAAAACTGGCCTCAGATCCGTTCTTCGTTATAATATGTGCCTCTTTCATCACCTAATCGTTCCAGTTACTCTCCACTTAGGAATCCAACAGTCTATTTATCTTTAACTTCCTTCTGGAGCACTAAATTTCTTCTTGTTGTTCTTCTGTTTTTTCGTGATCAAAACAATTGGTCCTATTCTCTAACAAGTAATTCAAAAACTTCAAAAATTAACTGTGTGACTGTTAATATAAACGCACATGAGGTAGCTGTTGTGTAGTTGTTATGACTAAGAGAACTTGCAAGCTATTGAACTTAGCAGAACGAAATTATAATTATCACTAAGGCGAAAAGGAAAATGAGGAAGCACGGCAAAGTTCACTGCTTGACCTCGAGTTACATCGAATTATTATTACGATATTGCTTCGACGAAGGTACAAACCGGGACGGAGTTACATCTATGTGGAAGCCGCGAAGTATTTTGTTGAGCAGAATGCTTCGTAAACGTATTCGGGTCTTCCATCTGTTGCGAAATTTGCTCGGCAACTGACAACAGATCTGTGATTTGAATCATGTTGGCAGAGTAAAACTCGAACCCAGGACCTGGTCTTTGACAGGAAATGCTCTTACCCGCTGAACTTCCCAGGAACAACGCACGACCAGCCACCACAGCTTCAGTTCTACCTCTCTCCTACTTTCCAACCACCATAGAAGCTCTCCCTACCTACCGTGATGGAAGAAGCGATATCTCTGAGAAAGGCTCAGCCATAGTCTATGGGGCTGGCTCCACCATGAATCTTTTGATCTGCTCTACAGCGTAGTGTGCGCTCTTTTGAAACTTCCTTGAAGATTAAAACTGTGGCTGAGCGGTTTCCATTGAAACATCATTTCTTCTAGGAGAGCTGCTCAGTAGAGTATGTAGGATCGAAAATCGCCTAACAGGCAGGTTGCATGGACGGAAAGCCATCTGCAGACACATCTCTTGTGCACCTGGGTATTCTAATTATATGAAACTTCCTGGCATATGACAACTGTGTACTGGACTGGGAATCGAAACTTGGACCTCTGCATTTCGCGTCTAAATGCACTGAGCTATTCGAGGACGCATCACGACCTATCCCCACAGTTTTACTTCCACCCGTACGTAATCTCCTACCTTTCAAACTTCACAGTTCTCCTACGAAACTTAGGTGACTAGCACTCCTAGAACAAAGCGGGGTTATTCCGTCTATGTCATCTGTAAGCTCTATGGCAGTGAAACATGGATTGTGGGAAAACCAGAACAGAAGAGAATGGAAGCATTTGAGATGTGGTTCTACAGACGAATGTTAAAAATTAAGTGGACTGATACGATAAAGAATGAGCAGGTTCTGTGCAGAATCGGAAGAGAGAGGAATATGAGGAAAAAAGTTGGAAATTTGTGATAAGGATCTATGGGACCAAACTGCTGAGGTCATCAGTCGCTGGGATTACACACTAATTAAACTAACTGACGCTAAGGATAACACATACACCCAAGCCCGAGAGAGGACTCGAACCTCCGCGCGCGACTGTGACAAGGCGCCCTAGACCGCACGGCTACTCCGCTCGGAGTAATAATGACTTCCATGGTACTAGAGGGAGCTGTAGAGGGTAAGACAGAGATTGGAATACATCCAGCAAACAATTGAGTACGAAGGTTGCAAGTGCTACTTTGAGATTAAGAGGTTGGCGCAGGAGAGGAGTTTGTGGCGGGCCACACCAAATCAGTCAGAGCACTGATGACAAAAAAATAAAAAATAAAAAAAATAAAAAACTGCATACATTCCAGTATATAGAAGCTCGAAATTCCTTTATACGAAAAAAGTATTAAACAAACATCTGAAGAAGGCAGATATAATATTGAAAGGTGGCTACACTGAGTCACAGCGCCAGAGATTGCGCCAGAGAGTATTATTCAGCCGCCTCCACTGGCAGTGCTTGTTGAGATGTGGTGGTGGAGAGTTCTTGACGAGAAGTCGTCGTGGAGAGTGCTTATTGAGAAGTGGGCAGTAGGAGTTCCGATGTAGCCGTGACTAGTTGTGAGCATGTTGTATGCAGTTGTTCTGATGGGCTAGACAGCCGGTGCTGTTCGATTGCGGATGTTGTAATGATCAGAGTGTATGTTTCGTCAATATATATGAAGGTAATAAATGTTTTTTATTTTTATTTCAAATGTCTTAAACAATAATGCCTCTTGGTCACAGGTTCAGTCAACAAAGCATCTGGCTTGTGTTCTTGTATTAAACTGTAATTCTGGTTTCTATATGCAATTATTGTATTTCTGTTGTTTTTTTTTTTAAATTACTTCAGGGTAAATGGTGTTTAAAGCATGTTGTCGTATTGAGGAAGAACCGTGCCAGATGTGTACGTTGAATCACACTTCCACACATAGAACAGTTACACTTGTGGTTTGTTGTTCGTAGTTTTGTTTCGTAGCTTGCTGGGGACTTAATTAATTAATTGTGTTAACGGAAGTTTTGTTTCATTCTTTGTTGTTATTCTATGCAGTCAGATTGCGTACTAATACTGGTCAGGGCCAACCGGTTACGAGACTGCGTAATCGGACAGACACCCACTAAAAATTAAAATTATTTGCAATATATATAAAAATTGTGCAGCTATTCCACCCTGCCAAGAGGCAATTCCGTCCACTGTATTTCAGCGTCAAAATCACAGGCATTTACCAGAAATAAACACTGCACTGACATACACTTCGTGAAAACATGTAGCACGTTGCTGGAGCTTTATCGAGAGTAGCTGCCTATAACGCTTGTTACTAGTTGTTCCGTATTATCCTCGGATCATGAAGCACTTAGCTTTTTCCTTTTGTATGCACGAACCATCTGAAAAGGAACCAAGAAACCATGTTCTCTAGAATTTCGCAGCAAAACGTCAATTAAACTAATAACTTGACTGAGCGAAAATAGCCCGACGTGTACAGAGCGAAATAGCCCCATGTGCTGACATATCGAAAGGCGCGGCAACCCAGACCTTTATGCAAAAAGCCAGCAATATTCGTTGATGCACACAATGCTATTATAAAAGTGATACGAAAAGTTTTAAATTTCACGTTATTGTGCATAATACAGGTTAAAATGACAGGTTATATTTTTTAACTATGGCAATAATCGATCATAATTCGCTTAGCTCTAGAGTTTCTTTTTTCCTGTCAATAATGTAACGAAAAACATACTTACTACAACGACATGCAGCGACACAAAGATACTGGCATACATTGAAGCCAAAACAACCTTGGATCTGAGAGGAACTAGCGCACTGTTCCGACATTTCTTATTTTAGGCTGCGCGGGATTAGCCGAGCGGTCTCAGGCGCTGCAGTCATGGACTGTGCGGCTGGTCCCGGCGGAGGTTCGAGTCCTCCCTCGGGCAAGGGTGTGTGTGTTTGTCCTTAGGATAATTTAGTCTAAATAGTGTGTAAGCTTAGGGACTGATGACCTTAGCAGTTAAGTCCCATAAGATTTCACACACATTTGAACATTTGATCTTCTTATTTTAGGCGGATAACACCAGTGAGCGAAACAGCCTCGCTGTACCCTGTAGCGGGTACCTGGCTTAGCCACAGCCTAGGGGCTTATTTCCAGGAAGACCTTCGCAGTGCGCGTTACACGTTAATGACTAATGGGAGAGTTACACTCTCTGGATTTTTACAGATGATGTAGTTAATTATGAGGAAATTCTGTTCTGTACACACTGCAGTAATATACAGCCAGGTACAGATACAATTTCAGTCTGCTGCAAAGACTGTCAACTACGTCTCAATTTACTGAAGTACGAAGATTCACACTTAAGCAGACGCGAGAGCGTGCTATCCCTTGACTGTACAGTTAATGAGCCACAGTCATGTCGTACAAATATCTAGAAAAACAATGTGTAGAGAACTGATGTTGAAGGATCTCACACGCTAAGTTGTTGGTAAAGCAAATGTCAAGCTGCCGGTCACTGCTAGGATAGGAGAAAAATGCACCTTGTCTACGAAAGAAATTGTGGTGTCACCGCCAGACACCACACTTGCTAGGTGGTAGTCTTTAAATCGGCCGCGGTCCGTTCGTATACGTCGGACCCGCGTGTCGCCACTATCATTGATTGCAGACCGAGCGCCTCCACACGGCAGGTCTAGTCTAGAGAGACTCCCTAGCACTCGCCCCAGTTGTACAGCCGATTTTGCTAGCGATGGTTCACTGTCCACATACGCTCTAATTTCCAGAGACGACAGTTTAACATAGCCTTCAGCTACATCATTTGCTACGACCTAGCAAGGTGCCATATTCGATTACTATGTCTTCTGAACAGATAATATTGTGACTCATGTACCGTCAAGAGCGACGTTCATCATTAGTGGATTAAAGTTAAGTATCAAACTAGTTACGTCCGCTTTCCTTATCATGTTCCACACCTCACGTCAGTATAGTTCCTCCCTCCTCACGCGAGCCTGCGTGGGCTGAAACGCGTGCATTTCGGCCTCCTCTAGTAACACGGTGTTGGCTCTTGTGCCAACGCAACAGAAATTCCATACAGAATACTTGCGCGGCCAAGTCTTGAATTCTGCTGAAGTATATAGGACCTATGGAATGTCTGAGTGGCAGCTGACATGCCCGCAGAATGTGAAGTTCCGTTTTCGACACCCGGTTCGGCACTGTTTTAATATGACAGGAAGCATCAAGAACAGCATCAAGAAGAGCGCACATTCCTGTGAAAGGTACACTTCGGCTCAATGGATTTACATTTTCCCGCCTTCGTCGTGAGTCTCACCATGGATACCAACTGATGAATTCAGCAGATTTGCCCACGGACAGAAGTGGGTGCCTGGAAGAGGCGGTTTGCTCCGCCTGGCCCTGTGTCTCTGCTCGCTGCAGCAGTTGACTTCCCACAGAAACCGGTTACCAGCTCGTCACGTGTCAGTCACCGACCGCAGTGCGACCTGTGCGACGGCTGTGACCGCAGACAGAAATAGCGCTCCGGCTCAGGGGCCGTCTGAACATTTTTTACCTCTTACGTAAATGCACCTGCGTATCTACGGCCATCCATCTCCCATCGCACCACGACAGTTTTCTATTATCCTTTCATTTCAGCGACTCATACTTTGAGACTGTTAATATTTTCCTTGGCTTATTTGTCAGCTTCCACAGTTCAGTCGTACGGTACCACAGTTCCCACATCCATTTGCTGGAAGTCGAGAAGCCGTGCCCACTGTCTCCACCGTCCTTCCACATCTACATCTACTTCTACATCTACGTCTACATCGACACTCCGCAAGGCACCGTACGGTGCGTGACGGAAGATACCATGTACCACTACTTACCATTCCTTCCCCTGTTACACTAGCAAATAAAGCGATGCAAAATTGACTATCTACACTACTGGCCATTAACATTGCTACACCAAGAAGAAATACAGATGATAAACGGGTATTCATTGGACAAATATATTATACTAGAACTGACATGTGATTACATTTTCACGCAATTTCGATGCATAGATCCTGAGAAATCGGTACCCAGAACAACCACCTCTGGCCGTAATAACGGTCTTGATACTCCCGGGCATTGAGTCAAACAGAGCGTGGATGGCGTGTACAAGTATAGCTGCCCATGCAGCTTCAACACGATACCACAGAGCATCAAGAGTAGTAACTAGCGTATTGTGACGAGCCAGTTGCTCGGCCACCATTGACCAGACGTTTTCAGTTGGTGAGAGATCTGGAGAATGTGCTGGCCAGGGCAGCAATCGAACATGATCTGTATCGAGAAAGGTTTGTACAGGACCTGCAACACGCGGTCGTGCATTATCCTGCTGAAATGTAGGGTTTCGCAGGGATCGAATGAAGGGTAGAGCCACGGGTCGTAACACATCTGAAATGTAACGTCCACTGTTCAAAGTGCCGTCAATGCGAACAAGAGCTGACCGAGACGTGTAACCAATGGCACCCCACACCATCATGCCCGGTGATACACCAGTATGGCGATGACGAATACACGCTTCCAATGTGCGTTCACCGCGATGTCGCCAAACACGGATGCGACCATCATGATGCTGTAAACAGAACCTGGATTCATCCGAAAAAATGACGTTTTGCCATCCGTGCACCCAGGTTCGTCGCTGAGTGCACCATCGCAGGCGCTCCTGTCTGTGATGCACCGTCAAGGGTAACCGCAGTCATGGTCTCCGAGTTGATAGTCCATGCTGCTGGAAACGTCGTCGAACTGTTCGTGAAGATGGTTGTTGTCTTGCAAACGTCCCCATCTATTGACTCAGGCATCGAGACGTGGCTGCACGATTCGTTACAGCGATGCGGATAAGATGCCTGTCATCTCGACTGCTAGTGATACGAGGCCGTATCCAGCACGGCGTTCCGTATTACTCTCCTGAACCCACAGAATCCGTATTCTGCTAACAGTAATTGGATCTCGACCAACGCGAGCAGCAATGTCATGATACGATAAACCGCAATCGCGATGGGCTACAATACGACCTTTATCAACGTCGGAAACGTCGTGGTACGCATTTCTCCTCCTTACACGTGACATCACAACAACGTTTCACCAGGCAACGCAGGTCAACTGCTGTTTGTGTACGAGAAATCGGTTGTAGACTTTCCTCATGTCAGCACGTTTTAGGTGTCGGCACCGACGCCAACCTTGTGTGAATGCTCTGAAAAGCTAATCATTTGCATATCACAGCATGTTCTTCCGATCGGTTGAATTTCGCGTCTGTAGCAAGTCATCTTCGTGGTGTAGCAATTGTAATGGCCAGTAGTGTATTATTCTTTCATTTCAGCGACTCATACTCTGAGCTTGGCAACATTTTCTTTGGCTTATTCTTCAGCTTGTACAGTTCAGTGTTATGCCACCACTTTTCCCACGTCCCTTTACTGGAAGTCGAGAAGCCGTGCCCACTGTGTCCACCGTCCTTCTACATCTACATAGATACTCCGCAAGCCACCGTACGGTTCGTGGCGGAGGATACCATGTACCATTACTTATAATTCCTTCCCGTGTCCGACTAGCAAATAAAGCGAGGCAAAAACGACTATCTATATGCCTCCCGTATGAGCCCCAATTTATCGTATCTTATCTTCGCAGTCCTTACGTGCATTGTACGTCAGCGGCAGTAGAATCGTTCTGAAGTAAGCTTCAAATGCCTCTTCTTTACATTTTGTCAATAGTGTTCCTCGAAAAGAACGTCGCCTTTCCTCCAGGGATTCACGTTGAGTTGCCGAAGCATCTCCGTAACACTTACGTGTTGTTCGAACCTCTCGATAACAGCAGCTCTCCTCTGTATGGCTTCGATATCTTCCTTCAGTCCGACCTGGTACGAATCCCAAACGCTCGATCTGTACTCAACAATAGGTCGGACCAGCGTTCTATATGCGGTCTCTTTTACATGTGAACCACATTTCCGAAAAATTCTCCCAATGAACCAGAAGTCGACGACTGGCCTTCCCTACCACAGTTCCCACACGATCGTTCCACTTCATATTGCTTTGCACTACCAGTACCTTCCTCTTCACCAACTTCCTATGGCCCACGTTTGATTTCTATGCTATTCTTCATTCCTGAGGAATACCGTCAATAATATTACCATGTTTTCCACATCAGTATCTGATACCAATGGAACTTTTTTGTTCAAGAAAGTTGTTTTCGCTTGTACCAATCCACTTATGAGATCTTCCTTACTTCGGCTACCAAGGGTAATCTTGCTTCCCACATTGGTGTACAAGATATACAGGATGTGCAAGAGAACCCTTCGATTCTGTGGCAGAGACTACGTAATTGGGAAATTGCAACTGACTTTAGACGTCAGTGCAGTCAATAGCCATACTTAGGGTGCTCATTAGCAATACTAAGAGGCCAAAGATGGTTCACCTAGAGCGAAGTTAACAGCATAATTTAATAAGATTCTAGCACAAACACCCAGATTATGGGACAGTGTTATAAGAGAATCGATAGAAATTAAAATGGCTGACGATCTTATGAACCGTGACACTGGGTACCAGCTAAGCAGAGCCTGGGATCCGGCTCTGGAATTGTTAAAGGAGCAACGGGGCCAGCTGCAACACTGCACAAACAGAAGAACCAGAGACATGGAGATGGAAAACGAGCCCCTGACGGACTGCCAGGAGCACCAGACCGAAGATGGAACACCCAGAAGTGGGACTGGTGGGCGCGGACCGCAGAGGGAACATCCAGAGCCGCAGTGGACGAAAAACGGAGCGGCAACGCTCCAACAGGTCGTGGTGAGCGGGCGCGGACCGCAGGGGGAACGCTTGGTACCCCAGACCGTAGATGAAACCCCCAGGAGCGGGGTTGGTGGGCGCGGACCGCAGAGGGAACACCTAGAACCGCAGCGGACGGAAAACGGAGCAGCAACGCTCCAGCAGGTCGCAGGGAATGGGCGCGGACCACAGAGGAAGCGCCTGCAGCCGTTGGTGGAGGGGGAAGGCCATAGGCATAAATACTGGACCAGATCCACTCGAGGAGCAGTCTCAGGTCGCACCTGATGAAGGTCTCGAGCTACGTGACCGAAATATCGTACAAGTACGACGCTGATATCCGGCAGAACACCCGACAACCCAAGATGTCGTTAGATCGCCGGGAAAGCCTGAAGAGTTATAGCATGATTTAATAAAGTTTGTGTGTTAGCTGATATTGTATATAAACGTATCCTTCATAAAATACATTACGAGCACCACACGGCAGAAACATGTGGGACAGTGACTCAGGAGCAATACTACAAGATGGGTACAGTTAAGCGACATCGATTTGATATCAAGGGAGACAAATATGGCGATTTACGTTTGTTTATTTGATGAGAAATAAGATGCGTTACGTAAAGGAGCTGTTCATTGGTAGAGTAGTTAGGGCGGTTGCCTCATTGAGTGTGTTGCAAAGTCAGATGGATTCGTTGGGAAAGTATGCTTTCAAGGATTTTGCTGAATACTGATGGGAGGCTTATAGTTCTGTAAGATGAGGTGGGTGTGGGTGGTTTGTCAGATTTGAGAAGGCGTAGGACCTGGGAAGTTTTTCATTTCTCTGGGTAATACAAGACTCGTAGAGGATGGTACTCTAAAGATTAGCAAGGGTTTCGTCATAGACACTGGGGATGCTACTGGAGAAGCGCAAATAAATATACAGTTCTGGTATCTCAACAATTAAACGAAATTATATTAAAAATTAGTAATTTTCGGATTTTTTCCTCTACTTGTACAGTAAAACCATGCTTCTTGCCAAGTTTCATGATTCTAAGTCAACAGGAAGCACCCAGTAGGTTTTGAAGAATGAATTTTCGAGTGTGATATAAATGACCGAATCTTTTGATTGCATTGATTAGCTTAAAATTTTTACGCTTCCTTGTGACATAAATGTGCCTTGATACGTCTGCCCATTCCTTAGAAAAAGGTTCTGAAGAGTCGGGCAGACAGAGGGACGGACGGGCAATAAAGGATCCTATAGGGATGTGTTTTTACAGACTGAGGCACGGAGCTCTAAAAACCTGTGGGACCATAGGAAATCAGGTATTTCTGGTACTTGCCCACTTCGGGTCCAGCCCGCTGTCACTTTAATGCAGCCACCGCTTGGAGAGTCTCGTCATTCGAAGCTATAGACAGCAGTACATGTACTCGCGGCCCACATATGATGCGATCGATTTTCCGCCAGGTGGCACGAGGAAGGCTGAAGCCCGGGAGTTGGACATTTGCGTTTGCGTCTCGCGAGACGTCATGCTCCGATGGGGATGAGCATTCTGATTTCCAGCCAGTCACAGAGTTAATAATGCTGACCAAGAGCCTCACAGCGGTTCCCCAGAGCGGTTGACGCGATTTCTGTACACCCTTGCTGGAATATGTCGCCCATGTGGAGGGATTGATTCTTCTGCGTTCTTGTACATACATGAGCGAGAGCTTGTGGCCTTCTTCCGTGAGATGGAATGATCTGCTTAGTATCGGTGTTTCGGAGCAGTCGTTGACAGAAGGACTTCGGTTTGCTGCATAATTCTTGAGTATATTCTCAGTTCCAATATAATAAACTTTCTTGAAACTGAGAAGGTTACGACCACGAATCAGCATTGTTTTAGAAATCAAAGCTCGAGGGAATATCAGCTTACCCATTTCTCACATGATATACTGCGAATTATGGATGAAGGGCAACAGGCTGATTCCATATTTCTAAATTTCCAGAAAGCATTTGACACGGTGCCCCATTGCAGGTTGTTAACGAAGGTGTAAGTGCACAGATATGTGAGGGGCTCTAGGCCTCCCACTATGTTGTCTTCGACGGTGACTGTTCATGAGAGACAAGGGCTATCGTCAGGTGTGCCCCAAGGAAATGTGATAGGACCGTTGTTGTTCTCTATATACATAACTGGTTTGGTGGACGGGGTGAGCAGCAATCTGCGGTCGTTTGTTGATGCTGCTGTCGTGTACGGTAAGCTGTCGAAGTTGAGTGACTGTAGGTAGATACAAGACTACTTAAACAACATTTCCAGTAGGTGTGATGAATGGCCGCTAGGCCTAAATGTGGAAAAATGTAAGTTAATGCGGATCAGTAGGAAAAACAAACCTGTAATGTCCGGATACAGTATTAGCAGTGTGCTGCTTCACACAGTCACGTCGTTTAAGTATATGCGCACAATTGCTTGAAATTTCGTGCTGTCGAAAAATATTAAAAATTAAGTGGACAGATGCAGGACGAAGAAACAGAAATAGAACAGGTCAAGGAAGAACTCCATGGAAGACACTTACCAGAAAAAGAGAGCGGTAAGTGGACATCTGCTACGGCATTAAGGCTGCTACAGCATTACGGAGTCCATAGGCCAGCCTGACCCTGGAAAGAGCTTTGGAGGGGGATGAATAGTAGGGGCAGGTTATAAAGGATAGCTTGCTGTAGTAGACTCGTAGAAGCGAAAAAATTAGCACAACGAGAGACAAGGTGGAGGACACATCAGGCCAGTCGACAGATTGAGAAATTAATAAGAAAAGAAGCACTGCAAGACGATGTCCCCCAATATGGGTTGTACATTCGTTCAGTAGAAAGTAACGTGAAGTGGCCTGGCACTTATTTCACGCAACCTGAGTTCACGACACACTTGGAGCCAGTGACTGATGCGGAAAGAGGCGGGCAGTGAATGAGTTTAATCCCTTTACATACGACGTAATGCCTGACAAAATGGTAGAAAATCGATTGGCGCCCGAGACTGGTTGATAGCTACTGTAAGGTATCGTTAGTTCGTCGGTGCTGCCGCCTCACCGCTGGTATTAAAAGTGGTGACTGGATAACCGAAACATATTATCAAAAAACCCACAGTTAGGATTTGGACTGCTTTTACACTGAGGTGACAAAAGTCATAGGAGAGCAATATGCACGTATACAGATTGTGGTAGAATCGCGTACGCAAGATATACAAGGGCTCTACACTGGAGGAGCTGTCATTTGTACTCAGGTGATTGATATGAAGAGGTTTCTGGCGTGATTATGATCCCACGACGGGATTAACAGACTCTGAATGCTCATTAGTTGTTGGAGCTAGGCGCCTGGGACATTCCATTTCGGCCGGCCGAAGTGGCCGTGCGGTTAAAGGCGCTGCAGTCTGGAACCGCAAGACCGCTACAGTCGCAGGTTCGAATCCTGCCTCGGGCATGGTTGTTTGTGATGTCCTTAGGTTAGTTAGGTTTAACTAGTTCTAAGTTCTATGGGACTAATGACCTCAGCAGTTGAGTCCCATAGTGCTCAGAGCCATTTGAACCATTTTTGAGCCATTCCATTTCGGAGATTTATTTATTTATTTTATTTATTTATTTATTGTTCCGTGGGACCAAATTAAGGAGAAGTCTCCATGGTCATGGAACGAGTCAATACGTGAAATTATAACACGATATTAGAAACAGATAAAATGAAATATAAAAAAACATATTCAGGTGACAAGTCGTAAGTTTAAATGAAGAAAATCAACAATGTAGCACTGGAATTTGCTCAAATTTTTTTAGCTCTTCCAGGAGCTCCTCGACAGAATAGAAGGAGTGAGCCATGAGGAAACTCTTCAGTTTAGACTTAAAAGAGTTTGGGCTACTGATAAGATTTTTGGGTTCTTGTGGTAGCTTATTGAAAATGGATGCAGCAGAATACTGCACTCCTTTCTACACAAGAGTCAAGGAAGTGCATTCTACATGCAGATTTGATTTCTGCCTAGTATTAACTGAGCGAAAGCTGCTAACTCTTGGAAATAGGCTAATATTGCTAACAACAAACGACATTAAAGAAAATATATACTGTGAGGGCAATGTCAGAATTCCCAGATTTTTGAATAGGGGTCGACAAGAGATTCTCGAACTTACACCACATATAGCTCGAACAGCCCGTTTTTGAGCCAAAAATACGCTTTTTGAATCAGAAGAATTACCCCAAAAAGTAATACCATACGACATAAGCGTATGAAAATATGCGAAGTAGACTACTTTTCGTGTTGAAGTGTCACTTATTTCAGATACTGTTCTAATGGTAAATAAAGCACCATTTAGCTTCTGAACAAGATCCTGGACATGGACTTTCCACAACAGCTTGCTATCTATCCGAACGCCTAGGAACTTGAACTGTTCCGTCTCGCTTATAATATGCCTATTCTGTCTGATCAAAATATCGGTTCTTGTTGAATTGTGAATTAGAAATTGTAAAAACTCAGTCTTACTGTGATTTAGCATCAAATTATTTTCCACAAGCCACGAACTTATTTCATGAACTACATTATTTGTTACTGTTTCAATATTACGCACAAGATCCTTCACTATCAAGCTGGTGTCATCAGCAAACAGAAATATTTTTGAATCACCTGTAATACTAGAAGGCATATCATTTATATAAGTAAAAAACAGCAGTGGCCCCAGCACCGACTCTTGGGGAACGCCCCACTTAACAGTGCCCCATTGGGACTGAACATCACTGCCACTCTCAATATTGCGGAGAATTACCTTCTGCTTTCTGTTCTTAAAGTAAGAGGCGAACTAATTGTAAGCTACTCCCCTTACTCCATAATGGTCCAACTTCTGCAGTAATATTTTGTGGTCAACACAGTCAAAAGCCTTCGTTAAATCAAAGAAAACACCTAGCGTTCGCAACCTTTTATTTAATCCGTCCAAAACCTCACAGAGAAAAGAGAATATAGCATTTTCAGTTGTTAAACCATTTCTAAAACCAAACTGAACATTTGACAGCAAATTATGTGAACTTAAATGCTCCAGTAACCTTATATATACAACCTTCTCGATAACTTTAGCAAACACCGATGGCATAGAAATAGGTCTAAAATTGTCAACATTATCAATGTCTCCCTTTTTATAAAGTGGCTTCACTACCGAGTACTTTAATCGGTCAGGAAACCGACCACTCATAAAGGAAAAGTTACAGATATGGCTGAGAACTGGGCTAACATACATAGAACAATACTTCAGTATTCTGCTAGATACCCCGTCATATCCATGAGAGTTCTTGGTCTTTAGTGATTTAATTATTAACTCAATCTCCCTCTTGTCAGTATCATGGAGGAGCATTTCAGGTAACAGTCTCGGAACACTTTTTTCTAAGAGCGCTATATGATTCCCTGTTGGGACTAGGTTTCTATTTAGTTCACCTGCTATATGCGACTTATCAGTAACACGGACATTCCCACTACGCACTGATTCTATATCCTCGACCTATCTCTGCAGACCAGCAACTTCCTTTACAACTGACCATATGGTTTTAATTTTATCCTGAGACATAGCTATTCTATCTGCATACCACATACTTTTTGCCTTCCTAATAACATTTTTAAGCACCTTACAATACTGTTTGTAATGGGCTGCTGCATATTTTGACTATTTCTAACGTTTTGATATAATTGCCACTTCGTTCTACAAGACATTCTTACCCCTCTAGTCAGCCACCCAGGCTGCCTGTTTGTGCTAGTACTCTGTTTTAAACGTTCTAACGGAAAGCAACTTTGAAAGAGCATGAGAAAAGTCTTGAGAAAAGCATTATATTTATCGTCTACTCTATCAGCGCTATAAACATCTTGCCACTCTTGTTCCTTGATAAGGTTTACAAAGGTCTCTACAGCAACTGGATCAGCTTTCCTGAACAGAAAAATGTAGCAGTGAATGTAATAGAACACGCGACGTCTTATCAACAGTGCGCAACGCTTACCGTTACGCTACTAGCTGTGACAATCGTTTGGGAATTGAGAATTCTGTTATCCAGTCAAGAGTGTACCAAGAATAACACATTTCGCGAACCACGCAGTGGCTGACGGTCTTCACTTAACGACCGAGAGAGCGGCATTAGCGTGGAGTTGTCAATTCTAACAGACAAGCAAAACTGCATGAAATCACTGCAGGAATCAGTGTGGCCTGTGACGAACGAATGCCTAATGACAGTGCGGTGAACTCTGGCGCCAGTGGGCTATGGCAGCATGCGACCGACACAAGTGTCTTTGATAACAGCACGACATCTTCTGCAGGGGCTCTCCTTGGCCTGCTCAGACGAGTCCCGATTTCAGTTGGTAAGAGCTGATGGTAGGGTTCGATTGTGGCGGAGACCCCACGAAGCCACGGACTCAGGTTATCAACAATGCACTGTGCAAGCTGGTGGTGGCTCTATAATGGTGTGGGCTGTGGTTATATGGAATGGACTTGGTCCTCTGGTCCAACAGAACCGATCATTGACAAAATGGTTATCTCAGGCTACTTGGAAACCACTTGCAGCCATGCATGTCACTGCATCATGTCACCGAGCCAGAACAGTTCCTGATTAATTTGAAGATAATTCTGGACGTTTCGAGCAGGTGATTTGGGCACCCAGATCGCTTGACATGAGTCGCATCACACATTTATGGGACATAACCGAGAGGCCAGTTCGTGCACTATATATTGCGTCTGCATCATTTTCGCAATTTATTTAATCGTATGGCTAGGGCCCCCCGTCGGACAGACCGTTCACCGGGTGCCGGTGTTTCAATGTGACGCCACTTCGGCGACCAGCAGTCGATGAGGATGATAGGATGATGATGAGAACAGCACAATACCCAGTCCCTGGGCGGAGATAATTCCCCGACCCAGCCGGGAATCGAACCCGGGCCCAGAGGATTGACACACCGTCACGCTGACCATCCAGCTACCGGGGGCGGACATTTTCGCAAGTACAGGCAGCAATAGAGGCGATATGGTTCAATATTTCTGCAGGGGACTTACAACGACTTGTCGAGTCCGGGCAAAATGAGGTCCGAGCGATATTAGGAGGTATGCCATGACTTTAGTTGTCGACGTGGCTAGTGAAATGTGTGGGACGGCTACTCCTCTGTATCTCCCCCGCCACTCCCTTTCCCGCGCCGTATTCCCTCATGTAGGTTGTAGAACAAGTGGTACGTGACATCCTGGCTGGCGCCATGCAGCCGTGCTCCGCGCCTGCAGACACGGGAGCTCGGCCGCAGCCCGCCATAAGTAACGGCCGCGCCGCTGTTCCCTTTTGTCCGGACACACGAGACCGGCCCGCGCTCGCTTCGTACGTGAGCCGCCTGGCGGTGCGCGGCCGGAGTCGCGAGGTCGTTCCATCGGTCACCGCAGACGTGAGCTCCGGGGGCGATCCCTCACGCGTCTCCAGGAGTTCGCGGCGCGCACTGCTCTGCGTTAGGGGAACGCTCTGTAGTACGAGTCCAAGTCGAAATACAAAACTACTCTACTGATCGCTACAACGGCAACACCACGACGGCAGCAACCCGCAGACGGCAAACTGGACCACATGTGCAAATGATTGGATTTCAGCGTAATCACATTCACTGAGGTGACAGAAGTCTTAGCGTACCTTGTAACGCCGGAAATGCATATCCTCCTATTTCCATCTATTGTACTATAAATTGTTTTCCTTATTTTGTTACCTGAGGATATGACATTTCTGTGTCTTTATATATTGTATTATACACTCCTGGAAATGGAAAAAAGAACACATTGACACCGGTGTGTCAGACCCACCATACTTGCTCCGGACACTGCGAGAGGGCTGTACAAGCAATGATCACACGCACGGCACAGCGGACACACCAGGAACCGCGGTGTTGGCCGTCGAATGGCGCTAGCTGCGCAGCATTTGTGCACCGCCGCCGTCAGTGTCAGCCAGTTTGCCGTGGCATACGGAGCTCCATCGCAGTCTTTAACACTGGTAGCATGCCGCAACAGCGTGGACGTGAACCGTATGTGCAGTTGACGGACTTTGAGCGAGGGCGTATAGTGGGCATGCGGGAGGCCGGGTGGACGTACCGCCGAATTGCTCAACACGTGGGGCGTGAGGTCTCCACAGTACATCGATGTTGTCGCCAGTGGTCGGCGGAAGGTGCACGTGCCCGTCGACCTGGGACCGGACCGCAGCGACGCACGGATGCACGCCAAGACCGTAGGATCCTACGCAGTGCCGTAGGGGACCGCACCGCCACTTCCCAGCAAATTAGGGACACTGTTGCTCCTGGGGTATCGGCGAGGACCATTCGCAACCGTCTCCATGAAGCTGGGCTACGGTCCCGCACACCGTTAGGCCGTCTTCCGCTCACGCCCCAACATCGTGCAGCCCGCCTCCAGTGGTGTCGCGACAGGCGTGAATGGAGGGACGAATGGAGACGTGTCGTCTTCAGCGATGAGAGTCGCTTCTGCCTTGGTGCCAATGATGGTCGTATGCGTGTTTGGCGCCGTGCAGGTGAGCGCCACAATCAGGACTGCATACGACCGAGGCACACAGGGCCAACACCCGGCATCATGGTGTGGGGAGCGATCTCCTACACTGGCCGTACACCACTGGTGATCATCGAGGGGACACTGAATAGTGCACAGTACATCCAAACCGTCATCGAACCCATCGTTCTACCATTCCTAGACCGGCAAGGCAACTTGCTGTTCCAATAGGACAATGCACGTCCGCATGTATCCCGTGCAACCCAACGTGCTCTAGAAGGTGTAAGTCAACTACCCTGGCCAGCAAGATCTCCGGATCTGTCCCTCATTGAGCATGTTTGGGACTGGATGAAGCGTCGTCTCACGCGGTCTGCGCGTCCAGCACGAACGCTGGTCCAACTGAGGCGCCAGGTGGAAATGGCATGGCAAGCCGCTCCACAGGACTACATCCAGCATCTCTACGATCGTCTCCATGGGAGAATAGCAGCCTGCATTGCTGCGAAAGGTGGATATACACTGTACTAGTGCCGACATTGTGCATGCTCTGTTGCCTGTGTCTATGTGCCTGTGGTTCTGTCAGTGTGATCATGTGATGTATCTGACCCCAGGAATGTGTCAATAAAGTTTCCCCTTCCTGGGACAATGAATTCACGGTGTTCTTATTTCAATTTCCAGTAGTGTACGTATGTATTTATGCATTTATGTCGATCTGTAATTGGTTTGTTTTGTAAATATTATTTGTATTTGTACGCTGGGTCTGGCCCAGGGAAAACTATGCTATCGAACGATTACATCGATAGGTCGTGTGGAGAACCAAAGTGTTTAGGATCTTCGGTACTTTTAACTCTGCCTCGTGGAGCGCGGGCAGAGTCTGGCTGCAGTAGGGCGGTGGAGCAGGTGTGTTGTGTCACACTCCCGCGAGTTGCCGCGCTTTCGGGGTTTGGCAGCATGTAATTGCGCTCGACTTGCTATGATAGTTTCTGACACGGTGTCGCGGACGGGAAGCATTAGCTGCCGCACATCAAGAGCCCGTTTCGCCTGGTGACCGTGTCGAGAAGAAGGCGCGCCAACATCCAGCTTCTGCAACAGCGACGGCCGACAATGAGTGATTGACGCCATCTCCTCGATCGACGACTTCAAACCTCCAATCAACCAACAAGGAAGACTGAAAGCACGTTAAGTTTTAGAACTGTATGGCAGACCTCAGCTTTTCAAACTGTTCCATTTGCATCACTAAAATACAGCAACTTAGCATGAACCTTTGCTGCTCATTGTCCTAATTGCATTACCAAGCAGGGTTCCTTCCTTTTCCGAAATGAACCCGAGTGCCGTTGAAATTCAAACGCCAGCATTAAAGTAATATCATTCGATTTCACTGCTTTAATTTTAAAGTTCAGTTAAACTATTCATAGCTGGCTACAATATTTAGATTATGCAAGCACAAATTAAGAGTGCGAATTTTGTTACCATATTTTAGCTTACCTGTGACTGCAGCTCAGCTTGGTACGTACTAAATTTTACTATTGTTAATTGCTCACAATCATTTAATTGAAGTTCGAAGTTAAACCTCTTATTTCTAAATTGCGTAGATTCAAGTAGCTTTTGAAATGATTGTTGAGGTAGCCCAAGACTAACCTTATTTTACTGAATTTCGTAGTGCTTCAGAAACAAAGTTCACTATTAATTTCAGTCACTAAATTAACTTTCAAATTTCCGGTTTTTTTCATTCTTTTGCTAAATAAAATCAGAGTGTAGCGAAATTTATTACCTCTGACAAACATTCAGTTGTCACACAGCACGTGTCAACCTTCAGTTGCCACGCTTTTAGTGCTAAATATGTGTGCATTAATCTTTCATTTTCAGTTATTATCGTAGTTGTCCATGGGACTGGCGACCGTAATTTTCCACAAATCTAAACTATCTACTTAACGCCAATTAATTGTTAACGTAACGACCGCACATTTACTTTATTTATTAACTTTACCCCTTTTCAAAATTAATTTCCACCAATTTCATTTACATTTTTCCTTGCATTTAGATGTAACCCTCTCCTCCCTCTTTACCGACAGATTAACTTCGGTGACTATTGCTTCTCCCAAATTTCCATTAAGTGCACGTGGTTTAATTTTTCACTGTCATTAAGGTCGATAAGTGAGGGGGAGTTTACAACCTCCTAATAGTGTATCGGGCGTCCTTTTGTCCAGCGTATGCCAAGCAACTCGACGCGTCATGGACTCAACAGGTCGCTGGAAGTCCCCTGCAGAAATATTGAGCCATGCTGTCTCTACAGCCGTCCATAATTGCGAGAGTGTTGCCTGTGCAGTATTTCGTGCACGAACAAGCCTCTCGATTATGTCCCATAAATGTTCGATGGGAGTCATATCGGCGATCTGGTTGGTCAATTCATTCGTTGGAATTCTCCAGAAGGTTCTTCAAAACAATCGCGGACAACTGTGTCCCGGTGACATCGTGCATTGTCATCCGTAAAAATTCCATCCATGAATGGCTGCAAATGGTCTCCAAGTAGTTAAACACACCCATATCCATATGCTACGAAGATTTTCCCAACGGAAAGTTCTCAGTTCACTTCCTGCTTCAAATTCGCATAAAATTCCACATTTTCGATGATACCCTGCATCGTCGTCGTCAGGGACTAAAACCGACTGTAGCGAGCTGGCAAGGTTCTCTCTTTTGCACCGATTACGACGTAATCCAGTCAATTGAAAGTCTTCCTGTGAGCATAAAAGAGAACCTTGGCAGTTCACAACAGTCAGTTTTAGTTTCTGACGACCATGGTGGAGGGTATCATCGAAATATTGGAATTTTATACGAATTTGAAGCGACAGATGAACCGAAAACTTTTATGCATAACCGTTTCACTCAATGATCGATTCAGTTGGATCAAAGTACCCAACCCATTCTACGTCAACGCAGTCCACGCCATTATGGAACCACCAAATACAGAAGAACGCAAAATCCCCAAGACTGTAAGTTTCACGGAAGCTCGAAATTTAGTGCGGACGTCAATGCGAGATGCTTTTAATAGTTTCCACAATGAAACATTATCTCAAATTATGTAGAAAACCCAAAGAGATTCTGGTAGTATGTAAAATACACCAGTGGCAAAAAACATTCTATACCGTCACTGCGCGATAGCGATGGGAATGTTACCGATGATGGTGCCACTAAAGCGGAGTTACTAAATACAGTTTTCTGTAATTAATTCACGAAAGAATACGAAGTAAATATTCCAGAATTCAAAAACAGAACAGCTGTTAGCATGAGTCACATACTCGTAAAAGTAGACATCTTAGGTGTTACGAAGCAACTCAAATCACTTAAGAAAGGCAAGTCTTCCGATCCAGATGGTATACCAATCAGGTTCCTTTCAGAGTATGCAGACACAATAGCGCCTTTCTTAGCGATCATATACAACCGCTCACTTGACGAAAGGTCTGTTCCTAAAGACTGGAAAGTAGCACAGGTCACACCAATATTCAAGAATGGAAACAGGAGTAGCCCACTGAATTACAAACCCAAATCACTGACCTCAATTTGTAGTAGGATTTTGGAGCATATACTGGACTCGAACATTATGAATCACCTTGAAGAAAATGATTTATTGATACATAGCCAACACGGATTCAGAAAATATCGTTCTTGTGCAACACAGCTAGCTCTTTATTCCCATGAAGTAATGAGCGTTGTCGACAAGGGATCTCAGATAGATTCCATATTCCTAGATTTCCAGAAAGCTTTTGATATCGTTCCTCACAAGCTACTATTAATCAAATTGCGTGCATATGGAGTAAGAGGGCGGAGGAGCGGATAGAGGTTCAGGGCACTCTCTTGTCCTAGGGGTGGGAAATTGCCCCTAAAGGCGGAAGAATCAGCAATGATCAACGACATGAGGATGCAGAAAGCAATGGAAACCACTGCATTAAAGACACGTAACGTGTATCCACAGGACATGTGGCCTGTAATTGAAGAAGTGTCATGATCTCTCCATTGGCAAAATACTCCGGAATAGTCCCCCATTCGGATCTCCGGGAGGGGACTGCCAAGGGGGAGGTTACCATGAAAAAAAGATTGAATAATCTACGAAAGGATAACGTTCTACGAGTCGGGGCATGGAATGTCAGAAGCTTAAACGTGGTGGGGAAACTAGAAAATCTGAAAAGGGGAATGCAAAGGCTCAATCTAGATATAGTAGGGGTCAGTGAAGTGTAGTGGAAGGAAGACAAGGATTTCTGGTCAGATGAGTATCGGGTAATATCAACAGCAGCAGAAAATGGTATAACAGGTGTAGGATTCGTTATGAATAGGAAGGTAGGGCAGAGGGTGTGTTACTGTGAACAGTTCAGTGACCGGGTTGTTCTAATCGGAATCGACAGCAGACCAACATCGACAACGATAGTTCAGGTATACATGCCGACGTCGCAAGCTGAAGATGAACAGATAGAGAAAGTGTATGAGGATATTGAAAGGGTAATGCAGTATGTAAAGGGGGACGAAAATCTAATAGTCATGGGCAACTGGAATGCAGTTGTAGGGGAAGGAGTAGAAGAAAAGGTTACAGGAGAATATGGGCTTGGGACAAGGAATGAAAGAGGAGAAAGACTAATTGAGTTCTGTAACAAGTTTCAGCTAATAATAGCGAATACCCTGTTCAAGAATCACAAGAGGAGGAGGTATACTTGGAAAAGGCCTGGAGATACGGGTAGATTTCAATTAGATTACATCATGGTCAGACAGAGATTCCGAAATCAGATACTCGATTGTAAGGCGTGCCCAGGAGCAGATATAGACTCAGATCGCAATATAGTTGTGATGAAGAGTGGGCTGAAGTTCAAGACATTAGCCAGGAAGAATCAATACGCAGAGAAGTGGGATACGGAAGTACTAAGGAATGACGAGATACGTTTGAAGTTCTCTAACGCTATAGATACAGCAATAAGGAATAGCGCAGTAGACAGTACAGTTGAAGGGGAATGGACATCTCTAAAAAGGGCCATCACAGAAGTTGGGAACGAAAACATAGGTACAAAGAAGGTAGCTGCGAAGAAACCATGGGTAACAGAAGAAATACTTCAGTTGATTGATGAAAGGAGGAAGTAAAAACATATTCCGGGAAAATCAGGAATTCAGAAACACAAGTCGCTGAGGAATGAAATAAATAGGAAGTGCAGGGAAACTAAGACGAAATGGCTGCAGGAAAAATGTGAAGGCATCGAAAAAGATATGATTGTCGGAAGGACAGACTCAGCATACAGGTAAGTCAAAACAACCTTTGGTGACATTAAAAGCAACGGTGGTAACATTAAGAGTGCAACGGGAATTCCACTGTTAAATGCAGAGGAGAGAGCAAATAGGTGGAAAAAATACATTGAAAGCCTCTATGAGGGTGAAGATTTGTCTGATGTGATAGAAGAAGTAACAGGAGTCGATTTAGAAGAGATAGGGGATTCAGTATTAGAATCGGAATTTAAAAGAGCTTTGGAGGACTTACGGTCAAATAAGGCAGAAGGGATAGATAACATTCCATCATAATTTCTAAAATCATTGGGGGAAGTGGCAACAAAACGACTATTCACGTTGGTGTGTAGAATATATGAGTCTGGCGACATACCATTTGACTTTCGGAAAAGCATCATCCACACAATTCCGAAGAAGGCAAGAGCTGACAAGTGCGAGAATTATCGCACAATCAGCTTAACAGCTCATGCATCGAAGCTGCTTACAAGAATAATATACAGAAGAATGGAAAAGAAATTGAGAAGGTGCTAGGTGAATATCAGTTTGGCTTTAGGAAAAGTAAATGGGCGAGAGAGGTAATTCTGACGTTACGGCTAATAATGGAAGCAAGGCTAAAAAAAATCAAGACACTTTCATATGATTTGTCGACCTGAAAAAAGCGTTCGACAATATAAAATGGTGCAAGCTGTTCGAGATTCTGAAAAAAGTAGGGGTAAGCTATAGGGAGAGACGGGTCATATACAATATGTACAACAACCAAGAGGGAATAATAAGAGTGGACGATCAAGAACGAAGTGCTCGTATTAAGAAGGGTGTAAGACAAGGCTGTAGCCTTTCGCCCCTACTCTTCAATCTGTACATCGAGGAAGCAATGATGGAAATAAAAGAAAGGTTCAGGAGTGGAATTAAAATACAAGGTGAAAGGATATAAATGATACGATTCGCTGATGACATTGCTATCCTGAGCGAAAGTGAAGAAGAATTAAATGATCTGCTGAACGGAATGAACAGTCTAATGAGTACACAGTATGGTTTGAGAGTAAATCGGAGAAGGACGAAGGTAATGAGAAGTAGTAGAAATGAGTACAGCGAGAAACTTAACACCAGGATTGATGGTCACGAAGTCAATGAAGTTAAGGAATTCTGCTACCTAGGCAGTAAAATAACCAATGCCGGACGGAGCAAGGAGGACATCAAAAGCAGACTCGCTATGGCAAAGAAGGCATTTCTGGCCAAGAGAAGTCTACTAATATCAAATACCGGCCTTAATTTGAGGAAGAAATTTCTGAGGATGTACGTCTGGAGTACAGCATTGTACGGTAGTGAAACATGGAATGTGGGAAAACCGAAACAGAAGAGAATCGAAGTATTTGAGATGTGGTGCTATAGACGAATGTTGAAAATTAGGTGGACTGATAAGGTAAGGAATGAGGAGGTTCTACGCAGAATCGGAGAGGGAAGGAATATGTGGAAAACACTGATAAGGAGAAGGGACAGGATGATAGGACATCTGCTAAGACATGAGGGAATGACTTCCATGGTACTAGAGGGAGCTGTAGAGGGCAAAAACTGTAGAGGAAGACAGAGATTGGAATACGTCAAGCAAATAATTGAGGACGTAGGTTGCAAGTGCTACTCTGAGATGAAGAGGTTAGCACAGGAAAGGAATTCGTGGCGGGCCGCATCAAACCAGTGAGCAGACTGATGAAAAAAAAAAAAAAAAAAAAAAAAAAAAAGTAGTATTGTCTCACTTGTGTGACTGGATTCGTGATTTCCTCTCAGAGAGGTCACAGTTCGTAGTGATAGACGGTAAATCATCGAGTAGAACAGAAGTGATATCTGGCGTTCCCAATGTAGTGTCATAGGCCCTCTGCTTTTCCTGATTTACATAAATGATCTAGGTAATAATCTGAGCAGCCCCCGTAGATTTTTTGCAGATGACGCTGTTATTTACTGTCTAGTAAAATCATCAGACGATTAATTCCAATTACAAAATGACCTAGAGAGAATTTTTGTGTCGTGCGAAAAGTGGCAATTGGCACTAAACAAAGAAAAGTGCGAGGTCATCCACATGGGTACTATAAGAAATCCGATACATTTTGGGTATACGATAAATCGCACAAATCTAAGGGCTGTCAATTCGACTAAATACCTAGGAATTACAATTACGAGCAACCTAAATTGGAAAGACCACATAGATAATATTGTGGGGAAGGCGAAACGAAGAGTGCGCTTTGTTGGCATAGCACTCAGAAGATGCGAGAAGCCCACTAAAGAAATAGCCTACATTACACTTGTCCGTCCTCTGCTAGAATATTGCTGCGCGGTGTGGGATCCTTATCAGGTAGGATTGACGGAGGACATCGAAAAAGTGCAAAGAAGGGCAGCTCGTTTCGTGTTATCGCGCAATGGGGGTGAGAGTGTCACTGATATGATACGCGAGTTGGGGTGGCAATCACTGAAACAATGGCGGTTTTCTTTGCGGCGAGATCTATTTACGAAATTTCAATCACCAACTTTTTGTTCCGGATGCGAAAATATTTTGTTGGCACCCACCTACGAAGGGAGAAATGATCATTATAATGAAATATGGGAAATGAGAGCTCGAACGGAAAGTTTTAGGTGTTTCTCTTTCCCACGCGCCATTAGAGAGTGGAATGGCAGAGAAGTAGTATGAAAATGGTTCGATGAACCCTCTGTCAGACACTTAAGCGTGAATTGCAGAGTAACCATGTAGATGTAGATGAAACTTGCACAGTACCTTCTTGACAAACTGGCTCCATGGCTCCGCAGGGTCTGCGCCACACTCGAACCCTACCGTCAACTCTTACCAATTGAAATCGCGACTCAGCAGGCCACCGTTTTCCAGCCGCGTAGGGTCAAACCAGTATGGTCAGGAGACCAGGAGAGCCGCTGCAGCCGATTTGCTGTTAGCTAAGGCATTCATGTCGGTCGTCTGCTGCCATTTCCCACTACTGTCAAATTTTGCCGTACTGTCCTAACGGATACGTTCGCCGTACGTCCTACATTGATTTCTGCGCTTATTGCATGCCGTATGGCTTGTCTGTTATCACTGACAACTCTACGCAAACGTCGCTGCCCTCAGTCGTTGAAGGCCGTCGGCCGCTGCGTTGTCGGTGGTGAGAGGTTACCATTGAAATTTGGCGTTCTCGCCACACTCTTGACACTGTGGGTCTCGGAATATTGAAATCGTAGAACCACTCTGTCACATCGGCCGGCTGTAAACTGAGGCATATATCTTATATATATACAGTAGCAATTTCAATGTTTTATCACTTATAGTTCTTTTGAAAAGTGAACCTATTCAAAGGGTAAAACAGCATTGGCAGAATAGAGATAAAAATTGCCTTCCGTCTCCTCTTAATAGATTTTGCTGTGGGCACTTGGTCCAGAGAGCCGGCATTTGAAGCTGTCTGCCGAACAGTTCTACTGCCGCCAGCATACGTTGCGCGTAAGGACCACGAAGATAAGATACGAGAAATTAGGGCTCATACGTACCCATACACACAGTCGTTTTTCCCTCGCTCTGTTTGCGAGTGGAACAGGAAAGGAAATGACAAGTAGTGGTACAAGATGCCCTCCGCCACGCACCATATGGAGTCTTGCGGTGCATCTTTGTGTATGTAGACATAGATGTAGTGATCCATGTACCTGTATAACTAACATTATGTTTAACATACGTGTATTCACTAGAGTGTTTCAAACTTTCCTTTCATTCTATTGCTTGCATCTGTTCTTGAGGTTTTCATCTGGCATTGACCCCTCATCCTGAGCGTGAGATGCCAGTTAAAATACGGTACACCCAGTAAGTAAGCAATTCAGATCGCATTAGCACAAGCAATGAAACAAGTACGTGTTCTTGGTTCTCGAAATGCGTCGTTCGACTTATGACACGTCACTAATATGCACGTTGCACCCAAAGTTTAATATTCCGCTAGTTCCTGCGTTCTCAAGGATGTGGAGAGCTATTTATCATGCGCGTCGATTAAAGTGAACGCATGGTTCACACAAGAAGAGCTGGGAGCGGTTTTTACGCGTGGGTTTCTATTCGTTCTCCCGGAAGCGCTCCGCATACGCCCAGCGAGAGAACGCGAGCTTCTTCCTGGACGGCCGACCGGTCTGGCCGACGGCGAGTTTTTGACGAGGACGCGGGGATGGGCGTGGGAAGGCGGCAACCAGGTCGCGCCGTCTGCGGGTCGCGGGATCGCACCCCGGGCGAGTGCGCGCTCTGGCGGCTCGCACGTGTGGGAACATGACCCGGCGGCGGCGAAGTCGGTGGCAGCCGGCCGCCACGTCGCGAAGCTGCCAGCGGCGTTAACGGAAGCACGCGATACGCGGGCAGCCGTGTAGGGCCGGGTGTCGGGGTGTCTCGCGTGCGAGCGCCAGGTTCCTGCCAGCTGTAGCAGATGCGCTTCGTGTAAACACCGGCGTCTCCCTTCGAGTGTGAATAACCGCGAGATAATGCCCGTAACAAAGAGGGAGAACCTGATACAGTACTGGCCATTAATATTGCTGAACCAAGAAGGAATACACATGATAAATGCAGTAAGTGAAGCAGACAAAAAGGAATACAAACATCTCAAAAATGAGATCGACAGGAAGTGCAAAATGGCTAACCAGGGATGGCTACGGTACACATGTAAGGATGTAGAGGCTTGTCTCACTAGGGGTAAGATAGATACTGCCTACAGGAAAATTAAAGAGACCTTTGGAGAAAAGAGAACCACATGCATGCATATCAAGAGCTCAGATGGAAACCCAGGTCTAAGCGAAGAAGGGAAAGCAGAAAGGTGGAAGGGGTATATAGAGGGTCTATACAGGGGCGATGCTCTTGAGGACAATATTATGAAGTTGAAGAGGAGGTAGATGAAGATGAAATGGGAGATATGATAATGCGTGAAGAGTTTGACAGAGCACTGAAACACCTAAGTCGAAACAAGGCCCCGGGAGTAGACAACATTCCATTAGACCTTCTGACAGCCTTGGGAGAGCCGGTCCTGACAAAACTCTACCATCTGGTGAGCAAGATGTATAAGACAGGCGAAATACCCTCAGACTTCAAGAAGAAAATAATAATTCCAATCCCGAAGAAAGCAGGTGTTGACAGATGTGAAAATTACCCAACTATCAGATTAATAAGTCACAGCTGCAATATACTAACGCGAATTCTCTACAGACAAGTAGAAACACTGGTAGAAGCCGACCTCGGGGAAGATCAGTTTGGATTCCGTAGAAATGTTGGAACACGTGAGGCAATACTGA
The DNA here is from genome assembly GCF_023864345.2 of Schistocerca serialis cubense. Lineage (NCBI taxonomy): Eukaryota > Metazoa > Arthropoda > Insecta > Orthoptera > Acrididae > Schistocerca > Schistocerca serialis. Next base: position 727,477,169 of record NC_064643.1, on the reverse strand, counting down.
CCCTACGACTTATTTTAGAAGCTACACTCCTGGAAATTGAAAAAAGAACACATTGACACCGGTGTGTCAGACCCACCATACTTGCTCCGGACACTGCGAGAGGGCTGTACAAGCAATGATCACACGCACGGCACAGCGGACACACCAGGAACCGCGGTGTTGGCCGTCGAATGGCGCTAGCTGCGCAGCATTTGTGCACCGCCGCCGTCAGTGTCAGCCAGTTTGCCGTGACATACGGAGCTCCATCGCAGTCTTTAACACTGGTAGCATGCCGCGACAGCGTGGACGTGAACCGTATGTGCAGTTGACGGACTTTGAGCGAGAGAGTATAGTGGGCATGCGGGAGGCCGGGTGGACGTACCGCCGAATTGCTCAACACGTGGGGCGTGAGGTCTCCACAGTACATCGATGTTGTCGCCAGTGGTCGGCGGAAGGTGCACGTGCCCGTCGACCTGGGACCGGACCGCAGCGACGCACGGATGCACGCCAAGACCGTAGGATCCTACGCAGTGCCGTAGGGGACCGCACCGCCACTTCCCAGCAAATTAGGGACACTGTTGCTCCTGGGGTATCGGCGAGGACCATTCGCAACCGTCTCCATGAAGCTGGGCTACGGTCCCGCACACCGTTAGGCCGTCTTCCGCTCACGCCCCAACATCGTGCAGCCCGCCTCCAGTGGTGTCGCGATAGGCGTGAATGGAGGGACGAATGGAGACGTGTCGTCTTCAGCGATGAGAGTCGCTTCTGCCTTGGTGCCAATGATGGTCGTGTGCGAGTTTGGCGCCGTGCAGGTGAGCGCCACAATCAGGACTGCATACGACCGAGGCACACAGGGCCAACAGCCGGCATCATGGTGTGGGGAGCGATCTCCTACACTGGCCGTACACCACTGGTGATCGTCGAGGAGACACTGAATAGTGCACGGTACATCCAAACCGTCATCGAACCCATCGTTCTACCATTCCTAGACCGGCAAGGGAACTTGCTGTTCCAACAGGACAATGCACGTCCGCATGTATCCCGTGCCACCCAACGTGCTCTAGAAGGTGTAAGTCAACTACCCTGGCCAGCAAGATCTCCGGATCTGTCCCCCATTGAGCATGTTTGGGACTGGATGAAGCGTCGTCTCACGCGGTTTGCACGTCCAGCACGAACGCTGGTCCAACTGAGGCGCCAGGTGGAAATGGCATGGCAAGCCGTTCCACAGGACTACATCCAGCATCTCTACGATCGTCTCCATGGGAGAATAGCAGCCTGCATTGCTGCGAAAGGTGGATATACACTGTATTAGTGCCGACATTGTGCATGCTCTGTTGCCTGTGTCTATGTGCCTGTGGTTCTGTCAGTGTGATCATGTGATGTATCTGACCACAGGAATGTGTCAATAAAGTTTCCCCTTCCTGGGACAATGAATTCACGGTGTTCTTATTTCAATTTCCAGCAGTGTAGATTAAGAAAAGGCAAACCTACGTTTCTAGCTTTTGTAGACTTAGAGAAAGTTGACTGGAATACTCTCGTTCAAATTCTGAAGGTGGCAGGGGTAAAACACAAGGAGCGAAAGGCTATTTACAATTTGTACAGAAACCAGATGGCAGTTATAAGAGTCGAGGGGCATGAAAGGGAAGCAGTGGTTGGGAAAGGAGTGAGACAGGGTTGTAGCCTCTCCTCGATGTTATTCAATCTGTATATTGAGCAAGCAGTAAAGGAAACAAAAGAAAAATTCGGACTAGGTATTAAAATTCATGGAGAAGAAGTAAAAACTTTGAGGTTTGCCGATGACATTGTAATTCTGTCAGAGACAGCAAAGGACTTGGAAGAGCAGTTGAATGGAATGGACAGTGTCTTGAAAGGAGGATACAAGATGAACATCAACAAAAGCAAAACGAGGATAATGGAATGTAGTCAAATTAAATCGGGTGATGCTGAGGGCATTAGATTAGGAAATGAGACACTTAAAGTAGTAAAGGAGTTTTGCTATTTAGGGAGGAAAATAACTGATGATGGCCGAAGTAGAGAGGATATAAAACGTAGACTGCCAATGGCAAGGAAATCGTTTCTGAAAAAGAGAAATTTGTTAACATCGAGTATAGATTTAAGTGTCAGGAAGTCGTTTCTGAAAGTATTTGTATGGAGTGCAGCCATGTATGGAAGTGAAACATGGACGATGACTAGTTTAGACAAGAAGAGAATAGAAGCTTTCGAAATGTGGTGCTACAGATGAATGCTGAAGATAAGGTGGGTAGATCACGTAACTAATGAGGAGGTATTGAATGGAAGTGGAGAGAAGAGAAATTTGTGGCACAACGTGACTAGAAGACGGGATCGGTTGGTAGGACATGTTTTGAGGCATCATGGAATCACAAATTTAGAATTGGAGGGCAGCGTGGAGGGTAAAAATCGTAGAGGGAGACCAAGAGATGAATACACTAAGCAGATTCAGAAGGATGTAGGTTGCAGTAAGTACTGGGAGGTGAAGAAGCTTGCACAGGATAGAGTAGCATGGAGAGCTGCATCAAACCAGTCTCAGGACTGAAGACCACAACAACAACAACGAGTATCGGGTAATATCAACAGCAGCAGAAAATGGTATAACAGGTGTAGGATTCGTTATGAATAGGAAGGTAGGGCAGAGGGTGTGTAACGTGAACAGTTCAGTGACCGGTTTGTTCTAATCAGAATCGACAGCAGACCAACACCGACAACGATAGTTCAGGTATACATGCCGACGTCGCAAGCTGAAGATGAACAGATAGAGAAAGTGTATGAGGATATTGAAAGGGTAATGCAGTATGTAAAGGGGGACGAAAATCTAATAGTCATGGGCGACTGGAATGCAGTTGTAGGGGAAGGAGTAGAAGAAAAGGTTACAGGAGAATATGGGCTTGGGACAAGGAATGAAAGAGGGGAAAGACTAATTGAGTTCTGTAACAAGTTTCAGCTAATAATAGCGAATATCCTGTTCAAGAATCATAACAGGAGGAGGTATACTTGGAAAAGGCCGGGAGATACGGGAAGATTTCGATTAGATTACATCATGGTCAGACAGAGATTCCGAAATCAGATACTGGACTGCAAGGCGTACCGAGGAGCAGATGTAGACTCAGATCACAATATAGTTGTGATGAAGAGTAGGCTGAAGTTCAAGACATTAGCCAGGACTTAACTTCTGAGGTCATCAGTGCCCTAGAACTTAGAACTACTTAAACCTAACTAATCTAAGGACATCACACACATCCATGCCCGAGGCAGGATTCGAATCTGCGACCGTAGCGGTCGCGCAGTTCCAGACTGTAGCGCCTAGAACCGCTCGGCCACTCCGGACGGCGTGTACAGGTACAGCTGCCCATGCAGCTTCATCACGATACCACAGCTGATCAAGAGTAGTGACTGGCGTATTGTGACGAGTTAGTTGCTCTGCCACCATTGACCAGACGTTTTCAATTGGTGAGAGATCTGGAGAATGTGCTGGCCGGAGCAGCAGTCGAACAATTTCTGTATCCAGAAAGGCCCGTACAGGACCTGCAACATGCGATCGTGCATTATCCTGCTGAAATGTAGGGTTTCTCAGGGATCGAATGAAGGGTAGAGCAAGAGGTGACCGAGACGTGTAACCAATGCGACCCCGTACCATCACACCGGGTGATACGCCAGTACGGCGATGACGAACACACGTTTCCAATGTGCGTTCACCGTCATGTCGCGAAACACGGTTGAGACCATCATGATGCTGTAAATAGAACCTGGATTCATCGGAAAAAGTGACGTTTTGCCATTCGTGCAACCGGGTTCGTCGTTGAGTACACCATCGCAGGCGCTCCTGTCTGTGATGCTGCGTCAAGGGTAACCGCAGCCATGGTCTCCGAGCTGATAGTCCATGCTGCGGGGCAAACGTCGTCGAACTGTTCGTGCAGATGGTTATTGTCTTGCAAACGTCCCCATCTGTTGACTCGGGGATCGAGGCGTGACTGCATGATCCATTACAGCCATGCGGATAAGATGCCTGTCATCTCGACTGCTAGAGATGCGAGACCGTTGGGATCCATCACGGCGTTCTATATTACCCTCCTGGACCCACCGATTCCATATTCCGCTAACAGTCATTGGATCTCGACCAACGCGAGCAGCAATGTCGCGATACGGTAAACCGCAATCGCGGCAGGATACAATCCGACCTTTATCAAAGTCGGAAATGTGATGGTACGCGTTTCTCCTACTTACACGAGGCGTGCCGCCCGAGTGGCCGAGCGGTTCTAGGCGCTACAGTCTGGAACTGCGCGACCGCTACGGTCGCAGGTTCGAATCCTGCCTCGGGCATGGATGTGTGTGATGTCCTTAGGTTAGTTAGGTTTAAGTAGTTCTAAGTTCTAGAGGACTGATGCCCTCAGCAGTTAAGTGCCATAGTGCTCAGAGCCATTTGAAGACGAGGCATCACAACAACATTTCACCAGGCAACGCCGGTCGACTGTTGTTTGTGTGTGGGAAATCGGTTGAAAACTTTCCTCATGTGAGCACGTTGCAGGTGTCACCACCGGCGCCAACCTTGTGTGAATGCTGTGAAAAGCTCATCATTTGCATATCACAGCATCTTCTTCCTGTCGGTTAAATTTCGCGTCTGCAGCACGTCATCTTCGTGGTGTAGCAATTTTAATGGCCAGTAGTGTATTTTCCGATTACAAGATTAGTGCTGCAGCATATCATATAATTTAAATAGGCTGCCAGGCAATAGAATTCTGTGTGAAAGTTTTGGGTCCGCCTCGTAGATTTTTCGCGACAACGTCTAGATAAAACAGCAACAAGTACAGGCTGTATAAAAAAATCATCCAATTTAAAAAGAAGTGATTGCTATTATGTTATTTGAAAGTATGTGCGTGAACAACGTACTGTTGGAAAGAGCAAACTCTTCAGTTTTACACGGTTTCCGCTACATAGCAGCAATATGCACCCACTTCAGTTCTAGTAAAACGGGTGTCGGGGCAACATAATGCTTTTTGTGTTCTACGTTTAGCGCAGTGCTGGCTGGTAACAACTGTTCAGCGTGACTTTCGTAGTAGGTTTGGTGTGGGCCCTTCTACAGCACAGAGCATTAGACGATGGCATGAACAATTCCGAGAAACAGGCCGTTTGTGTGAAGGCAAATCGCCGGGCCGTCCCCGAGTGTCTGACTCAGACGTCGAACGCATCCACCACAGTTTCACAAGGGGTTCGAAGAAATCCGTTCGCCGTGCAGCTCGACATGTCTACGATGTCCGTCTGGCGCGTGATGCGTCGACGTTTACACATGAAACCAAACAAAATTCAACTTGTTGTAGCTAGGATTCACAGTCATAAAATATTTTTTGAAGGACATCATCTTTACGCCAGCGACTATTATAAGTTTTTATTACACTATTGCAATTTCGGCCTTATTATCCTCGTAGCTATTAACGAGTCAAATTTAACGCTCTACTGCCATACAAGAAAGTTCAACCGACGAGCAAATACACATTTTGACGTCAGAAAATAAACGAGGAAGAACATGCTCAAATATCAGTGTAACTTTGTACATGGACAGTCTTGTCGGCAGGTATGTAACGAATTAGAGTTACAATTCTGTGTGACAGGAGAAACTGCCACCAGACTGTATTCGTATCTAGCACTGTTGCCAGGCCTAGCAGGGTATGTGAGGGGCATGAACAGCGTCACACATTGAGTCATCACTGTGAAGGACATGGAGATGCCGCGTACCCGTGTCTGGCTGTTTTATTATCACCTGGAAGAGTCTGAACGAAGCCTCATTGTGGGTATCCATTTGGCCGGCTGGTCGAATTGTGTAACATCCAGATTTGGGTTTCATGGGAACTTGAGGGCACGCATACTCGTCGACAATTTCCGGTCGACCACATCTGACCACTACAAGAGAGGATCGCCACCTTGTGCTCCAAGTTCGTCGTAACCGTGTCACGTCTGCGCCTGGGATAGGAGAACAAGTAATGGACGCTCTGCCACATTCTGTGCCACCCGCACCATTGATCGGAGACTTGCAGGAGCAGGAAATACCGTCCCACTGGTGTTGGCACTGCAACACAAACGACTGCGTTTGGAGTGGTGTCGTGTCCATGAAGTACGGACTGCTGCTGTATTGTGTTACATGGTATTCAGCAGTGAATCTCAGTTCTGGTCTACACCAGATGACCATCATCGGCGAGCACGGTGGCAAGCGGGAGAGACGTCTCATTCTTGCAGTGTTTTGGAGAGAGAAGGCGGTGTTCTGGCGTCATGGTGGGAAGCCATTGGCTGTAACACCAAGGCACTGCTGCCAGTGATTGAGGGATCTCTGACGGCACAACGATACGTCACGGACATCCAGCGTGCTAGTCTCTTACCTCTCGTGCGACAGTGACTTGGTGCCAGTTTTCAACAAGACAATGCTCGTCCCCACATTGCACGCGTCTACACGAACTGTCTGCGTGGTGCTGAGATACTCCTGTAACCAGCGAGGTCCCCAGCTCTGATCTCAGCAGAACGTGGGAGCAGCTCTGACGTCAAAGCCCTCTCAGGGCCAGTATACAGGATATCAAAGACCATTTACATGTTTGCTTCAGGAGACGGTACAACGGCTTTATTACTTTATGACGACCTGCCCAACAGAACCGTTGCTGCATCCAGACCAGAGGCGTTGCAACGTCATACTGCGAAGTGGGCTCAAGGTGACAATTTCTTTGTTAATTTACCTCTGTTATGTTATCATTGCGATAACGTCACATACCCCTTTCTGGGTGCATCATGTTCTTTTGCTAGGCGGTGCATTAAGGGATAATACTACGAACATTTGCGAAATAATATGAGTACAGCTATCAGGAAATCTGTCAGTTGCCTAAGCGCGATTTAAAAAAATAGGACGATGTTTTCATCCGAAATATTATTATGATGTAGTTTATCGCGGCACAAATCCAAATGTCTCGAACTACTCATGAATTCTTGACTGACACCGTTTAGTCAAGTCAGTCTTTCTTACATTCAGGCTGGATGTGATCGAAAAGGAGGCGTGATTTCCACACTTTCCGTTTTCTTCATCAGTTTCTTATTGACTGGTGCCTTCAAAATATCTCCTCATATATAACATACCTATTATCATTCCAAAACTGGAAGAATATGCAGTACGTCCAGTATATTTCTGATACCTATACGTGGCACTAAGCCTTTCTCTAATTGGACCATATGACTCTGGAACAAACCGGCGGAGGCTCCCTATCAGAGACGCATTCGAGGCGAGATTAAAGCTGTATTTGTTATCATCTGCGTAGTTTCTTCCTCGGCATATCCCAGCTGTCTTACTTCTGCCCTACAGCGAATCAGTATTCGCCCCATTTATCTATGCCTCCCTTGGCACTATCTATTTCCATTGTCACTTTCTTTTCATGTAATTGCTTAAAGTCTCCCCATTATTTGTCGCTCTTCTCTTGATCAGTCAACTTCTTCTGCACTTCTTATTCCTGTTGCCACTCATTCCTGTTACATGAACTTAGAAGTAAAAATCGTATCCAGTGTCAATAATATTGGCGTCAGGGCAGTAGCTACGGTGGAAGCTTCAACCAACAGTAAATAGGTGATGTGCATTCGACCAGTCAGCTGTGAGTAATTAGTGTGAAGTAGTGGACGCCCGACTGTTCAAATGGCTCTGAGCACTATGGGACTCAACAGCTATGGTCATCAGTCCCCTAGAACTTAGAACTACCTAAACCTAACTAACCTAAGGACAGCACACAACACCCAGCCATCACGACGCAGAGAAAATCCCTGACCCCGCCGGGAATCGAACCCGGGAGCCCGACTGTAATGTGTCAACAATGTAATGTCACACATCGCAACAGAGCATCAGTCTAAATCAAGTGCTGAAGACATTATCCAGTCGTTTTGAAGAAAAGTATAAGCAAAGTAAAGTTTGCTCCCCCCCCCCTCCCCCCACCATGAGAAAAACAAAAACGCCTGGACACCTGCTAGAATCTCACTGAAATGCAAAATGGGGACAGTTCTTCTACTGAAAAAATCATCACGGGTCACGAAACTTGATCTTATCAATACGAACATACCTCAAAACGACGAAATGAAGAATTTTAAATGAAGGATCAACAATTTAACGACATAACCGACATTCTGGTCAATGTGACATTTCAAACAATGGAATTTATGACAGTTTCATTTAGGAGTATGAACGTTCTACGCATTGCACTCAAATGGGGAAACACTATGTAGAATACCTAAAACATTAACACAAGAATCTTAACGTTTCTCTATTTTTTTATTAATTCAGACTTTTTTTTTTTTTTTTTTTTTTTTTTTTTTTTTTTTACCAACAGGTTGAATAGAATCACTTATGGAAAGGCGACCGAGAAACAGATTTCTTGGAATGATACCGGAAAAGAGTCTCTGTAAAGAAATCGCATACAAGATGGCAACGCAATCAATTTTAGAATTTTGCACCTATGTCTGGAATCGTTTTGAAGTAAGCATGACAGTAGATGTCGAAATAACACGGTCTTCTAGGATCGTAAGACGTCAGCATATCTCACGTGGAAGTATTAAAGAACTTCTCGGGGATTCTAAATTGGAATCTCTAGATGAAAGGCGGCATTGTTTTCCTGAAACCCTGTTGGATACATTACCAGAACTGGTATACTTCGAGTCATACCGTGTAACCATTACGCTACTACCATCGTATATCCAGCGTAGGAATAATCAGAGTAAGAGAAGAGAGATTTTGCTACGTACAGAGGCAACCAGTCAGCTATTTTCCCCGCGATAAATACCCGAACGTTGTTGTGGTCTTCAGTCCATAGACTGGTTTGATGCAGCTGTCCATGCTACTCCATGCTGCGCAAGCTTCTTCATCTCCCAGTACCTACTGCAACCTACATCCTTCTGAATCTGCTTGTGTATTCATCTCTTAGCCTCCCTCTACGATTTTTCCCCTCCACGTTGCCCTCCAATACTAAATTGGTGATCCCTTGATGCCTCAGGACATGTCCTACCAACCGATCCCTTCTTCTAGTCAAGTTGTGCCACAAATTTCGCTTCTCCCCAATTCTATTCAATACCTTCTCAAGTTATTTTGCTCCCCAAATAGCAAAACTCATTTTCTACCTTAAGCGTCTCATTCCCTAATCTAATTCCTTCAGCATCACCCGATTTAATTCGACTACATTCTATTATCCTTGTTTTGCTTTAGTTGATTCTCATCTTATACCCTCCATTCGAGACACTGTCCATTCCGTTCAACTGCTTTTCCAAGTCCTTTGCTGTCTTTGTCAGAATTACAGTGTCATCGGCGAACCTCAAAGTTTTTATTTCTTCTCCACGGATTATAATTCCTACTCCGAACTTTTCTTTTGTTTCCTTTACTGCTTGCTCAATATACAGATTGAATAACATCGGGGAGAGGCTACAACCCTGTCTCACTCCCTTCCCAACCACTGCTTTCCTTTCATGTCCCTCGACTCTTATAACAGCCATCTGGTTTCTATACAAATTGTAAATAGCGTTTCGCTCCCTGTATTTTACCCCTCCCACCTTCAACATTTGTAAGAGAGTCTTCAGGTCAACATTGTCAAAAGCTTTTCTAAGTCTACAAATGCTAGAAGCGTAGGTCTGCCTTTCCTTAATCTATTTCCTAAGATAAGTCGTAGGGTCGGTATTGCCTCACGTGTTCCAACATTTGTACGGAATCCAAACTGATCTTCCCCGAGGTCTGCTTCTACCAGTTTTTCCATTCGTCTGTAAAGAATTCGCATTAGTATTTATGCAGCTGTGACTTATTAAACTGATAGTTCGGTAATTTTCACATCTGTCAACACCTGCTTTCTTTGGGATTGGAATTGTTGTATTCTTCTTGAAGTCTGAGGGTATTTCGCCTGTCTCATACATCTTGCTCACGAGATGGTAGAGTTTTGTCAGGACTGGCTCTCCCAAGGCTGTCAGTAGTTCTAATGGAATGTTGTCTACTCCCGGGGCCTTGTTCCGACTTAGGTCTTTCAGTGCTGTGTCAAACCCCTCACGCAGTAACATATCTCCCATTTCATCTTCATCTACATCCTCTTCCATTTCGAAAATACTGTCCTCAAGTACATCGCCCTTGTATAGACCCTTCCACATTTCTGCTTTCCTTTCTTTGCTTAGAACTGTGTTTCCAGCTGAGCTCTTGATATTCATGCAAGTGGTTCTCTTTTCTCCAAAAGTCTCTTTAATTTTCCTGTAGGCAGTATCTATCTTACCCCTAGTGAGATAATCCTCTACATCCTTACATTTGCACTACCTGTCGATCTCATTTTTGAGACGTTTGTATTACTTTTTGACTGCTTCATTTACTGCATTTTTATATTTTCTCTTTCAATCAATTAAATTCAATATTTCTTCTGTTACCCAAGGATGTCTACTAGCCCTCGTCTTTTTACCTACTTGATCCTCTGCTGCCTTCACTACTTCATCCATCAAAGCTACCCATTTTTCTTCTATTGTATTTCTTTCCCCCATTGCTGTCAATTGTTCCCTTATGCTCTCCCTGAAACTCTCTGCAATATTTGGTTCTGTCAGTTTATCCAGGTCTCTCCTTAAATTCCCACCTTTTTGCAGTTTCTTTAGTTTTAATCTACAGTTCATAACCAATAGATTGTGGTCAGAGTCCACATCTGCCCCTGGAAATGTCTTACAATTTAAAACCTGGTTCCTAAATCTCTGTCTTACCATTATATGATCTATCTGAGAGCTTCTAGTATCTCCACCTTTCTTCTATGTATACAACCTTCTTTCATGATTCTTGAACCAAGTATTAGCTAGGATTAAGCTATGCTCTGTCCAAAATTCTACCAGGTGGCTTCCTCTATCATTTTTACCCCCAATCCATATTCACCTACTACGTTTCCGTCTCTCCCTTTTCCTACTACCGAATTCCAGTTACCCACGACTATTAAATTTTCGTCTCCCTCCACTATCTGAATAATTTCTTTTATTTCATCATACATTTCTTCAATTTCTTCGTCACCTGCAGAGCTAGTTGGCATATAAACTTGTACTACTGTAGTAGGCGTGGTCTTCGTATCTATCTTGGCCACAATAATGCGTTCACTATGCTGTTTGTAGTAGCTTACCCGCACTCCTATTTTTTTATTCATTATGAAACCTACTCCTGCATTACCCCTATTTGACTATGTATTTATAACCCTGTATTCGCCTGACCAGAAGTCTTGTTCCTCCCGCCACCGAACTTCACTAATTCCCACTATATCTAACTTTAACCTATCCATTTCCCTTTTTAAATTTTCTAACCCACCTGCCCGATTAAGGGACCTGACATTCCACGCTCCGATCCGTAGAACGCCAGTTTTCTTTCTCTGATAACGACGTCCTCTTGAGTAGTCGCCGCCCGGAGATCCGAATGGGGGACTATTTTACCTCCGGAATATTTTACCCAAGAGGACGCCATCATCATTAACCATACAGTAGAGCTGCATGTCCTCGGGAAAAATTACGGCTGTAGTTTGCCCTTGCTTTCAGCCGTTCGCAGTACCAGCACAGCAAGGCCGTTTTGGTTATTGTTACAAGGCCAGATCAGTCAATCATCCAGACTGTTGCCCTTGCAACTACTGAAAAGGCTGCTGCCCCTCTTCAGGAACCACATGTTTGTCTGGCCTCTCAACAGATACCCCTCCGTTGTGGTTGCACCTACGGTAAGGCCATCTGTATCGCTGAGGCACGCAAGCCTCCCCACCAGCGGCAAGTTCCATGGTTGATGGGTAGGGGGGGGGGGGAGGGGGGGTGAGAGATAGTGCCAGAAATTTAGATTTCTAGGTATACTTTTGACACTAAGGTTTGTGAAATATTGAATTAGCTACGATTTCCGAAATGGTCTATCCCATGCTTCTAGCTCCAACTACCATTCCGCTTTCAAAGTCTATGAATTGCCGTCGTGCGGCCATAATCACCTTGGAAACCTTTCCTCATGTATCATGTGAGTACAAATGACAGCTCCGCCAATGCACTGCCCTTTTGTTCCGTGTGTACTGCAATACTACCGTCATCTGTAGAAGTGCTTGCCGCTATCCTATGACGTTTGTCACGGCATTGTAAGTCCGCGTTGTAACAATATAGTAGCCGACTGATTTTCGAGATGTTTTATTTCGCTCGTCGTTTGCGGACTTACCACACGCGGCTAACCTCGCCATACTATGAGAGTACAATAAAAAGGTACAGTGGCTTGTTCATGGCAGGACAGACCTCATGTAATCGCTTGATGTCAGGACAAGTAGGTCTCGAAGTGTAGTCGGATATCTGATTCACTGCATATTCCTGAAATATTCCTCCAATAGCTTGAAGTCGCGTCCTGTCAACATCCAAAATCAGAGAGCACTAAGCACTCCGTCTTCAGGCCACGAGTGGCCTACCGGTATCCTCCGACCGCCGTGTCATCCTCAGAGGGGGGGGGGGGATGCTGATAGGAGGTGCGTGGGATCAGCACACCGCTCTCCCGGTCGTTATGATGGTATTCTTGACCGAAGCCGCTACTATTCGGTCGAGTAGCTCCTCAATTGGCATCACGAGGCTGAGTGCACCCCGAAAAATGGCAACAGCGCGTAGCGGCCTGGACGGTCACCCTCTAAACATTCTGCGTGGTGTCTGTTTGTTCTATATCGTCGTGTCTCCCTACGACTTTCGCGCAACGACGCTCTGAGCGTGTTTTTTAGGCAATTGACTAGTTTGAACCTGGGACCTGTTGCTGGTAAGGAGACGCCAGACCACACATGACATGTAGAATGCAGAAGAGTTCAGTGAGACTAGCGATGATATAACCAAATACTTAATGATTTCAGCGTCAGCCCCACTGCAGTCCCTGTAAAAGAATCTTAATACTAACTAAATTTAGTGGAAGGGGTTCAAGGTTTTCCTATTTTTAGTTAGCTGGTAAAATAACGTCGAAAAAGCAGTTAAGTTTACCATTGGAAATTTTATTCTACTTACAAAACATTGTTTATAAATTGCACTATTGATAAAAGGAAATGTTTTAATACAGGATGGTAAAAACCAACTGAGTTCAACAAAAATGTGAACAAATATTCCCTGAATGGGTTTCCAAGTTCTACAATGGATCGAAGGATGACCTATGCCATATCACATCTATAATCTAGGTTTTAATTAAGTTTCACAAAAGAGGAAACTATCAAAATGGTCTACAGTGATCCTCAATTATCTTTAATTACTTATCTAACTTGTCATAAATTATAGTTGCTGATGTGGCTTCGCAATAACTATATAACAGAAAAATCATCGCGTTTCGGATTTTTACTTCAAGTGGCAAATGTGAACACCATGAGCTTTAATTGACGATCGACACTAGTATTGCGCAAATGGGGATGTGGCAGATGAGACTTCTGCAGTTCTGAGTGAAGCTTTATGCGCTGTTATACGGCATCGCGTGCGTTCATTACCTTGTCGGTGTTCGCCAGGGGGCGGCGGGCAGCACAGCTCCGCTCACCTCGCCGTCTCGGAAGTAACACTCTTCTAACTTCTCCTTACTACAATTTACCGAAGTTGGTTTAAAAAAAACTATCTGGCTGTGTTTTCATCTGACCAATCAGGGTCTCAATGTTAACCTTAAGATCCGCCTACAAAAATTCTGTCTATCCAATAACAAACGTTATACTTTTCGTGGTGGGGCAATGTTTTTAAAGTTTGCAACATAACAGAGACGAGAAAAACTCTCACGCTAAAACTTGCAGCTGGTGTGGTCCTTTTAGCGTTATCGTAAGATCTATACTGTTCTTCTAGAGGGCTCTATCTTTTAACATTGGCTGGGGGGTGGTCCTAACGTAACAGAGACGCGAAAAAGTCTCACGCTGAAACTTGGGGTGGTGTAGCCCTTTTTGTGTTATCGTAAGATCTATACTGTTTTTCTGGAGGGCTCTAGCTTTTAACATTGGCTGGGGGGTGGTCTTGACGTAACAGAGACGCGAAGAAGTCTCACGCTAAAACTTGCGGGTGGTGTGGTCCTAGCGGATAGCTGGCAACGTGGGTGTCCGTCCGTCCCTTATCGTAGGGCCTTCCAGCTTAACACGGTTCTGCTCTCGGCTTCTGTTCTCGTTTCTCCCCTAGGAACTGCGTCTGTCCCACGGTGGAAAGCTATGACATGCATTTAGGCATTCTTGTGTTAGTCTGTGGTATTCCATTTGCTCACTCGTTACTCGTATTACTTTGGTTAATTTAATGTCAGGATTTATTCGGAGCTATGTGACATGCTACTGGATTTGCTTATCATGTCAGGGTTTTCATGGAAGGTGTTGGATTTCCCTGACACCTTACAACCCATCCAACTGCCGGCCACGCCCGACAGCGCTTAACTTCGGTGATCTCACGGGAAACGGTGTATCCACTGCGGCAAGGCCGTTGCCCCGAAAACATAGAAACGATAAAGAGTTCATTTTATGTCTATGCTACAGGTCACAGGATAAGGAATGTTAAGGATGTCTGGTGATACCGGAAAGAAAACTTAGATTTTCCTGCAAATCCTCTCAGGTGCGGGTAGCGTGCACCGTCGCTGCAACTAAGCGCTGTCTGTTTTCATCGGTGCCCACAAAACGCAAACGCCTCCGGAAACAGCTCTACTGTGTTAGGCAGCGAACTATGCGGACTCGCCTGGCAACGGCTCACGGTCATTTCCTCCGCAAGTGGCGAACATTAGCGGTCGCAACGCCGTTGTGCAGGTGTCATACATTCCACCTAGTTGCCATTCCCGTTTCATTTGTTTCGCGTCGTAAGTGCAAACCGCAGGTGCGCCCGACGTCGTAAGCTTAAAGCTGCAGTCGCCTCTGCTTAGATACACCTGACTGCCCCCTGAGCAGTTCACACCCTTGCGTACATGCACGCAAGCATATACACAAACATACACTTACGCTAGGCCGTAATGGATTTCAACGCTATTTTATCCAGTCTCGTTAGAGAACACCGCAGCTGTTTCCGTAAATTAATACTGCATTTCCCACGGCATAATTTCAACGTTCCTTTTCATCTTTCAGATGTCTTAGGCATCGTTGTGCCATAAATACAAGGATACTGACCTCTTCATTTTGACTCTCTTCACGCATAATCCAGTGGGATTTCTCAGACCCTAAGGAGTTTGGCCGAACGTATCGCTTAATGCACTGGACGAAGGCTATCTTGCCACCATCAGATATCTGCCACACTTCAAGCACACGCGTTGGTTATTCAGAGTGAAATGAGCATGAACCCCATACAGTATCTGATCAAAAGTATCGGAACAGACCTATGTAATGCGGAGTTGAGAACTAGATGTCACGGGAGATGGATCTACCAGTATAAAAGGGACGCGGGGAGTGTTGTCAGCAGAGAAGCAGTAAGAGCACAATGCGTCGGCCAGCAGAGGTCAGTAACTTTGAATTGGGACTGGTCGTTGGGTGTCACCTGAGTAACAAATTCATCAGGGACATTTCAACCGTTGTAAATCTGCCCATGTCTACTGTTGGTGATGTGATTATGGAAAAGCGAAGAAACAACCATGTTGTTGTTGTTGTGGTCTTCAGTCCTAAGACTGGTGTGATGCAGCTCTCCATGCTACTCTATCCAGTGCAAGCTTCTTCATCTCCCAGTACCTACTGCAACCTACATCCCTCTGAATCTGCTTAGTGTATTCATCTCTTGGTCTCCCTCTACGATTTTTACCCTCCACGCTGCCCTCCAATACTAAATTGGTGATCGCTTGATGCCTCAGAACATGTCCTACCAACCGATCCCTTCTTCTCGTCAAGTTGTGCCACAAATTTCTCTTCTCTCCAGTTCTATTCAATACCTCGAAACACAGCCGCACCAAGATCTGGGAGACCTCATATACTGAAGGACGGAGGCCGTCGAGTATTGCGGAAGGTGGTTGTGAAACAAGCGTGAAATCAGTGGGAGTTTCAAAGTGCTACCTTCAGAGGAAAGGGGAGAAAATTCCGATTGAAAATAGGGGGAGAGGAAGTAGAGCAAGTGAATAACTTCAATTACTTGGGATGTGTAATAATGAATGATATATATTGCTCCCCCCCCCCCCCCCCCTCCTGAACCATGGGCCTTGCCGTTGGTAGGGAGGCTTGCGTGCCTCAGCGATACAGATAGCAGTACCGTAGGTGCAACCACAACGGAGGGGTATCTGTTGAGAGGCCAGACAAGCGTATGGTTCCTCAAGAGGGGCAGCAGCCTTTTCAGTAGTTGCAGGGGCAACAGTCTGGATGATTGACTGATCTGGCCTTGTAACACTAACCAAAAAGGCCTTGCTGTGCTGCTACAGCGAACGGTTGAAAGCAAGGGGAAACTACAGCCATAATTCTTCCCGAGGGCATTCAGCTCTACTGTATGGTTAATGATGATGGCGTCCTCTTGGGTAAAATATTCCGGAGGTAAAATAGTCCCCCATTCGGATCTCCGGGCGGGGACTACTCAAGAGGACGTCGTTATCAGGAGAAAGAAAACTGGCGTTCTACGGATCGGAGCGTGGAATGTCAGATCCCTTAATCGGGCAGGTGGGTTAGAAAATTTAAAAAGGGAAATGGATAGGTTAAAGTTAGATATAGTGGGAATTAGTGAAGTTCGGTGGCGGGAGGAACAAGACTTCTGGTCAGGCGAATACAGGGTTATAAATACATAGTCAAATAGGGGTAATGCAGGAGTAGGTTTCATAATGAATAAAAAAATAGGAGTGCGGGTAAGCTACTACAAACAGCATAGTGAACGCATTATTGTGGCCAAGATAGACACGAAGCCCACGCCTACTACAGTAGTACAAGTTTATATGCCAACTAGCTCTGCAGATGACGAAGAAATTGAAGAAATGTATGATGAAATAATGGAAATTATTCAGATAGTGGAGGGAGACGAAAATTTAATAGTCATGGGTGACTGGAATTCGGTAGTAGGAAAAGGGAGAGAAGGAAACGTAGTAGGTGAATATGGATTGAGGGTAATAAATGAAAGAGGAAACCGCCTGGTAGAATTTTGCACGGAGCACAACTTAATCATAGCTAACACTTGGTTCAAGAATCATAAAAGAAGGTTGTATACATGGAAGAAACCGGGAGATACTGACAGGTTTCAGATAGATTATATAATGGTAAGACAGAGATTTAGGAACCAGGTTTTAAATTGTAAGACATTTCCAGGGGCAGATGTGGACTCTGACCACAATCTATTGGTTATGAACTGTAGATTAAAACTAAAGAAACTGCAAAAAGGTGGGAATTTAAGGAGATGGGAACTGGATATACTGAAACAACCAGAGGTTACACAGAGTTTCAGGGAGATCATAAGGGAACAATTGACAGCAATGGGGGAAAGAAATACAGTAGAAGGATGGGTAGCTTTGAGGGATGAAGTAGTGAAGGCAGCAGAGGATCAAGTAGGTAAAAAGACAAAGGTTAGTAGAAATCCTTGGGTAACAGAAGAAATAGTGAATTTAATTGACGAAAGGAGAAATATAAAAATGCAGTAAATGAAGCAGGCAAAAAGGAATACAAACGTCTCAAAAATGAGATCGACAGGAAATGCAAAATGGCTAAGCAGGGATGGTTAGAGGACATATGTAAGGATGTAGAGGCTTATCTCACTAGGGGTAAGCTAGATACGCCTACAGGAAAATTAAAGAGACCTTTGGAGAAAAGAGAACCACTTGTACGAATATCAAGTGTTTCGATGGAAACCCAGTTCTAAGCAAAGAATGGAAAGCAGAAAAGTGGAAGGAGTATGTAGAGGGTCTATACAAGGGCGATGTATTTGAGGACAATATTATGGAAATGGAAGAGGATGTAGATGAAGATGAAATGGGAGATATGATACTGCGTGAAGAGTTTGACAGAGCACTGAAAGACCTGAGGCGAAACAAGGCCCCGGGAGTAGATAACATTCCACTAGGACTACTGACAGCCTTGGGAGAGCCAGTCCTGACAAAACTCTACCATCTGGTGAGCAAGATGTATGAGACAGGCGAAATACCTTCAGACTTCAAGAAGAATATAATAATTCCACTCCCAAAGAAAGCAGGTGTTGACAGATGTGAAAATTACCGAACTCTCAGTTTAATAAGTCACGGCTGCAGAATACTAACGCGAAATCTTTACAGACGGATGGAAACACTAGTAGAAGCCGACCTCGGGGAAGATCAGTTCGGATTCCGTAGAAATATTGGAACACGTGAGGTCATACTGACCCTACGACTTATCTTAAGGAAAGGCAAACCTACGTTTCTAGCATTTGTAGACTTAGAGAAAGCTTTTTACAATGTTGACTGGAATACTCTCTTTCGGATTCTGAAGGTGGCAGGGGTAAAATACATGGAACGAAAGACTATTTACAATTTGTACAGAAACCAAATGGCAGTTATAAGAGTTGAGGAGCATGAAAGGGAAGCAGTGGTTGGGAAGGGAGTGAGACAGGGTTGTAGCCTCTACCTGATGTTGTTCAATCTGTATATGGAGCAAGCAGTGAAGGAAACAAAAGAAAAATTCGGAGTAGGTATTAAAATCTTTGGAGAAGAAATTAAAACTTTGAGGTTCGCTGATGACATTGTAATTCTGTCAGAGACAGCAAAGGCCTTGGAAAAGGAGTTGAACGGAATGGATAGCGTCTTGAAAGGGGGATATAAGATGAACATCAACAAAAGCAAAACGAGGATAATGGCATGTAGCCGTATTAAGTCGGGAGATGCTGAGGGTATTAGATTAGGAAATGAGACACTTAAAGTAGTAAAGGAGTTTTGCTATTTGGGGAGCAAAATAACTGATGATGGTCGAAGTAGAGAGGATGTAAAATGTAGACTGGTAATGGCAAGGAAAGCGTTTCTGAAGAATAGAAATTTGTTAACATCGAGTATTGATTTAAGTGTCAGGAAATCATTTCTGAAAGTATTTGTATGGAGTGTAGCCATGTATGGAAGTGAAACATGGACGATAATAGTTTGGAGAAGAAGAGAATAGAAGCTTTCGAAATGTGGTGCTACAGAAGAATGCTGAAGATTAGATGGGTAGATCACATAACTAATGAGGAGGTATTGAATAGGATTAGGGAGAAGAGAAGTTTGTGGCACAACTTGACTAGAAGAAGGGGTCGATTGGTAGGACATGTTCTGAGGCATCAAGGGATCACCAATTTAGAATTGGAGGGCAGCGTGGAGGGTAAAAACCGTAGAGGGAGACCAAGAGAGGAATACACCAAGCAAATTCAGAAGGATGTAGGTTGCAGTAGGTACTGGGAGATGAAGAAGCCTGCACAGGATAGAGTAGCATGGAGAACTGCATCAAACCAGTCTCAGGACTGAAGACGATAACAACAACAAGATGTATTGCTCAACAGAAATTCGAAAAAGAATTGCAATGGCAAAATAAGTATTCAAGAGGAAAATGAAATTATTTTGTGGACCAATAAACAAAGATCTGAGGAAAAGACTTGGCAAATGTTGCATCTGGAGCGTTGCATTATATGGTGCGGAGACCTGGACATTGAGGAAGGCAAATGAAAGTAGATTGGAGGGACTAGAGGTGTGGATATGGAGAAGAATGGAAAAAGTGAAATTGGAAGACCGAGTAAGGAATGAAGATTTATTGAGAAGAGTCGGAGAAGAAAGAAATATGCTGAAAGTCATCAGAAAGAGAAAGCGGAACTCGATTGGACATTGTTTGAGGAGGGACTGTTTATTGAAGAAGGAATGGTGGAGGGAAGAAGGGGAAGAGGAAAAAGAAGATATCAAGTGCTGGACAATATCAAAGGAGACAAATATTCAGAAATGAGACGACTGGCTATGGACAGACGAAAGTGGAAAAGGCTTAACCCATGACAAGGTAGAATGCCGTAAGGTAGAATACCATACTACTACTACCACCACTGCTGCAGCCCAGGTTGTACATTGACTGCACGTAGGCAGTCACAATGTTCGAATAGCTCCTTATGAGCCACACATTTCTTTAGTCAATGCTGAGCGATGCTCGAGTTGTTGTAAAGAGAGACGCCACTGAACAGTGGAGTGACCTGGAGCACTGAATCATGCTGTACCCTGTGGCAACTGATGGATGGACTTCCGTAAGACGAATCTCTGGAAAACCTTACCCGCCACGCGGAAGTATAGTGCCAGCAGTTAGGTAGGTCTTCACTCGTCATCGGGGCTCATTTAGAAGCGGACTCATCACTGAAGACTATTCTACCCCAGTAAGCGGGATTCCAGACAGAAGTCGTGTCTGGAGACGCCCCCGACACCAGTGGAATGCCATCCTGTCACCCGCCATACAACAACGAGGAGTGATGGTCTCAGGGGCCATTTCCTTTCGTAGCAGGACCCCTCTGGTTGTCATCTGCGGCACCTCACATCTCAGCAGTTCGTCGACGATACTCTACGCTCCGATTCTTTCCCCCCTTCATGATAAGCCATTCCGGGCTTACATTTCAGCAAGTACATACCTACCCTCACACGGCGACCGTCTCAACTACGTGTCTTCGTGCTTGCCAAACCCTATCTTGGCCAGCAAGGTCGCCGGATCTCTCCCCATTTGAGATCGTTTGGAGCATTGTGGGCAGTGCCCTCCAACCAGCTTGGTATTTTGACGATCTAAGGCACCAATTGGTCAGAATTAGGCATGTTATCCCTCAGGAGGACGTCCAACAACTCTTGTCAATCAATACCAAGCCGAATAACTGTTTGCATAATGCCAGAGGAGGACCAGCGCGTTATTGACTTGCTCAATTTGTGATGTTCTTTCGCTTGAATGAATCATACAATTTTTCGAAATTATAATCATTTATTTATCCGACACGAACATCACATCCACCGATTTCCTTTCCATTCGGATAATTCCTTCATCGTGCTCCCTTTTCTTGTCTTAGAGCGTGTCTGTTACATTATTACTTTATTAAATCTACATCTACATCTAAATTTATACTCCACAAGCTACCCAACGGTGTGTGGCGGAGGGCACTTTACGTGCCACTGCCATTACCTCCCTTTCCTGTTCCAGTCGCGTATGGTTCGCGGGAAGAACGACTGCCGGAAAGCCTCCGCACGCGCTCGAATCTCTCTAATTTTACATTCGTGATCTCCTCGGGAGGTATAAGTAGGGGGAGGCAATGTATTCGATACCTCATTCAGAAACGCACCCTCTCGAAACCTGGACAGCAAGCTACACCGCGATGCAGAGCGCCTCTCTTGCAGAGTCTGCCACTTGACTTTGCTAAACATCTCCGTAACGCTATCACGCTTACCAAATAACCCTGTGACGAAACGCGCCGCTCTTCTTTGGATCTTCTCTATCTCCTTTGTCAACCCGACCTGGTATAGATCCCACACTGATGAGCAATACTCAAGTATAGGTCGAACGAGTGTTTTGTAAGCCACCTCCTTTGTTGATTGACTACATTTTCTAAGGACTCTCCCAATGAATCTCAACCTGGCACCCGCCTTACCAACAGTTAATTTTATATGATCATTCCACTTCAGATCGTTCCGTACGCATACTCCCAGGTATTTTACAGTAATCAGTAATCAGTAAGCGAAATCAAATTGAAATCAAATTAATTAGAAGTCTTATCATAAAGCAGTTAAAAGTTAAATGCGAACTTTTGAAACAGAAGCTACTCGAAAATTACTCAGATTTCCATTTTCAAGTCTGGTGAAATTGTTAAGTCATGAAAGAAACTTGGTTTGCCAACAAATATCACATGTTCCATGGCAAGAAACCTTCTTCAGTATCAAGATACAAGATGGCGGACGACCCATAAGCCGGCCATGGTGACCGAGCGGTTCTAGGCGCTTCAGGTTCCTATCCTGCCTCGGGCATGGTTGTGTGTGATGTCTTTAGGTTAGTTAGGTTTAAATAGTTCTAAGTTCTAGGGGACTGATGACCTCAGATGTTAAGTCCCATTGTGCTCAGAGCCATTCGAACCATTTGAACGACCCATAAAGTATGGCTTATTCGTCCACACTTATAGATTTCAAGAAAAATGATCCAGTTTTACTTGCCGTAAAATCTGTAGCTGAACAGTCAACAATATCCTCCAAATCGCTTGTAAGTAGGCTGTTTAGGTTTTTATGTTGGTAACGCCACGTAGCGCTGTGTATGAAAATCACTGACTGTGCTGTGTGCAGTCTGTGGCTGGTTGGCATTGTTGGAATATTCGCTATTGTAGTGTTGGGCAGTAGGATGTGAACAGCGCGTAGCGTTGTGCAGTTGGAGGTGAGCCGCCAGCGGTGGCGGTTGTGGGGAGAGAGATGGCAGAGTTTTGAGAGGTTACTATAAGCGGACGATCTGTACGTGTGTCCGCCAGAAGAAGGAAATTTGTAAAGATAGTTGTCATGAATTGGTAGATATATATATGATGACTTTTGAACATTATCAAAGTAAACACATTGTTTGTTCTCTATCAAAATCTTTCATTTGCTAATTATGCCTATCAGTAGTTAGTGCCTCCAGTAGCTAGAATTTTTTATTTAGTTGGCAGTATTGGCGCTCGCTGTATTGCAGTAGTTCGAATAACGAAGATTTTTGTGAGGTGAGTGATTCATGAAAGGTATAGGTTATTGGTAGTCAGGGTCATTCTTTTGTATGGATTACTGAAAGTCAGATCGGGTTGCGCTAAAAATATTGTGTCAGTTTATTGATGGTCAGAGTAAGTAAGAGAAAACTGTTTGAGTACGTTGAGTTTTGCTCAGCTGTTTGAAAATCATATAAGGTAGAAGTTTACCAGCACAGTCATTTTTAATTTTTTTTAAGGGGACGTTTCCCGCTTTAATATATTACACAGTAGTTAAACATGTGGAACACAGAATATTTACAGATGGTGGACAAAACACAATTTCATGTCTCACAATAGCAAAAACTGAAGAAAAAGGGGGAAATCGCTGATGGTGGTCTATAGTGTGCATTCTTTCATGTGATTCTAAAATCGTTCACTAGACTGAAACACCGAGCAGGAAACATCATCTGTTGCTCGGGACACTATCCTGTGTCGTCGTAAATTCGTCGAAGGCGGCCATAAGAAGTTAATATTTTTCTGTCTACAGCATCGAGAATATTTACATCTTCTCTTATCATTTTAATGGACGTCTGGAGCTCGGAACTGTATAATAGTGACACGTGGGACACTGAAGGTCAGGAGAAGGAGAAACTGGCAGGACTTGAAATGTGGCGATATCGAAGAATATTGTAATCTAAGAGGACAGAAAATGTACAAGATGAAGAATTACTACCAAGAACAGGTGAGGATAGAGGTCTGTGGAAGACTACAAGAACGTATAGGTTAGTCAGACATTTTCTGCACTGTAAGAGGTACTTTACCAATTATTCGTGAGTCATTGACATACGAGTTGTAGAGAAAGTCACTTCTAATTCTGTATTATTAATTTGGTCCTGAAATTGAAGAAACACGTGTAGCTGAGAAGGTGTACTGGGAGAGATGAAAACTGAGATTTGCATTACACGCATTGTACTCGTGTCATACATTTCCTCGAGTCTACAGCAGCCTCTTTACTGAACTCGGTGGCAGAGTCTATAACTCCCCAACGACCTGAGAAGCAACGCGCAGAAAGTTCGCGAATTAAGACCGCACGTCGTGCATATTAACGAGGCAGGGGAGCTGCTCAGTGGGTTGAAAGTTGCCCCAAGAGCCGGACACAGATTATGATGGCATTCTAGTAATGGGGGACGCACACGCTTGGTTCGGGCGTAAACAGAAGACGCAACCATCGTAATCTCGGATGGTGATGGCTGTTTGTTTTTCTAAAATTTCCTAAGCGAGTTCCCCGACCGAATCCATCCGGTATGACCTCACAGCTAACGGTAAGTGGGAGGGAGTGTGAAGGAAAAAAAAAAAAAACAAGATATGTGCGACTAGGACTCGCGCAGCGAGGGTTCCGTACAGATTTAATACGTGTATGCATAGTTCAACTATCCCTGGAATCGAAAATTCAAGAGATTTTTTCCTGTTATCGATATTGGTACTGGCAAAGTATCAAAATATGTGACATAAATGGCTGTATCTTTTGATTGCATTGATGTAGAAGATTAAATTTTGTACACTGCATTGGGACTTGATACATCAACCCGTTCCCGAGAAAGGGGTCTTAACAGAAGGATACACAGTCAGATAACAAATTATGTATCTAATTTTTTTCGTGAGATACAACTGCAAGTTAACAATACTCAGATTTTGTTTGTACTTATACTGTGGAACCCACTTCTTGCAAAATTTCATGATTCTAAATGAACGGGAAGTGCCCTATAGATTTTGATGAGTGACTCCGCGAGTATCAAAATTCGTGATATAAATGACCATATATTTTGATTTTATTGACTTAAACGCTTACATTTATTATACCGCCAAGGAACTCTAGGCCATAATATGTGACATAACTTTCACCTTCGTACGACAACTCGTTCCTAAGAAAAAGAGACGGACGGACATACAAACAGACGGGCGGATAACGAAAGACCAAAATATTTTTTCGTCTGATGTAATAACAAATTAACGACTTACCGATTTTTTCCTTTGATTGCACTGCGAAACCTTATTTCTTGTCAAATTTCACGATTCTAGGACACCGGGAAGTACCCTATAGGTGTTGATGAGTGAGTTTTCGTTTGTCAAAATATGTGCGAGCAATGGCTGTAGTAGCTTTTGCTTGCACTGACTTACAAGCTTCAATTTTTTTACATCTCCAAGGGACCATAGATCTTAGTACGTGACATGAATTTCAACTTTGTATGTTTACCTGTTCATGAGAAAAATGGTGTTAACAGTCGGGCAGACAGACAGACAGGTTCAGTTTTTACCGATTGAGTTGCGGAACACTAAAGAGAGAGAATATTAGGATTTAACGTCCAGTCGACGAGAGGTCATTAGAGACGGAGCACAAGCCTGGACTAGAAATGTATGGAGAATGAAATCGGCTGTGTCCTTAAATGAAAATCCTCAGAAGAAAGGCGACTTAGTTCTATAGAACTTGTTTTCAAACAATATAGTGCGTGTATTATCCAGCCTCCATCGGATATCTTGCGTAGGGGTCATGAGAATAAGACAAGAGAGATCATACGTACAGAGGCATATAGATAGTCATTTTTTCCCTCGGTCTGAATGCTAACGAAACGGGACAGAAGAGTTGATAATATTGGTAAGACGTACCATCGCCATCAACGATTTAGGGAAACAATATAAACGAAAAATCTTGCTGTTTGTCTCATCAAGAACTTACTGAAAAAACAAGAGCATGGTATGAAGCTCTAAACCAGAGACTCAGATAGTTCTGCGACGACCTTGGACGTGAATTTATTGATGTCAGGGATCGGCTGAAAAACTATTGTAGCGGTCCCTTAACAAGGCAGCAGTGCTCTAGACAAAACGAGTAGCTACACCGGTACGAGAGTATGTGTGGCGTACACGTGGACTACTCTCGGTTAGAGGAACTCCTCTCTCGCTACAGTGATGAAATGCCTGCTGAAATCGAAGTCGGGCCAGCCACGTTAATCTCAGAGACGACAATTTTCGGTATTGGACATCGGAAGAAGAAAATGTTCATGTATTATTAATAAACTGCAGGAGCATCTATGGTAAGAGTCCAGAATTTTTCTCGCTTCTGAAAGATAAAAATGACAACATACTATCAGGAACAGAAAATTCTTTTGAAACTGGAAATGAACATCAGCGGAGCATGTAACGCCGGAAATGCATATCCTTCTATTTCCATCTATTGTACTATAGATTTTTCCTTATTTTGTCACCTGAAGATATGACATTTCTGTCTCTTTATATATTGTAATTGTTTTACTGTTTGTATATATATATATATTTATGCATTTATGTTGGTTTGTTTTGTGAATATTATTTGTATTTATACGCTGGGTCTGGCCTAGGGAAAACTATACTATCGAACGAATACATCGATAGGTCGTGTGGAGAACCAAAGTGTTTAGGATCTTTGGTAGTGTTAACTTTGTCGCGTGGAGCGCGGGCAGAGGGAGAGTCTGGCTGGAGTAGTGCAGTGGAGCAGGTGTGTTGTGTGACGCTCCCGCGAGTTGCCGGGCTTTCGGGGTTGGGCAGCATGTAATTGCGCTCGACTTACGATGATAGTTTCTGACATGGTGTCGCGGACGGGAAGCATTAGCTGGCGCACATCAAGAGCCCGTTTTGCCTGGTGACCGTGTCGAGAAGAAGGCGCGCCATCATCCAGCTTCTGCAACAGCGACGGCCGACAATGAGTGACTGTCGCCACCTCCTCGATCGACGGCTTCAAACCTTCAATCAACCAACAAGGAAGACTGGAAGCACGTAAAGTTTTAGAACTGTATGGCAGACCTCAGATTTTCAAACTGTTCCATTTTCATAACTAAATTACAGCAACGTAGCATGAACCTTTGTTGCTCATTGTCCCAATTGCATTACCAAGCAGGATCCCTTCCTTTTCCGGAATGAACCCGAGTGTCGTTGAAATTCAAACGCCAGCATCATTCGATTTCACTGCTTTAATTTCAAAGTTCAGTTAAGGTATTCATAGCTGGCTACAATATTTAGATTACACAAGCACAAATTAAGAGTGCGAGTTTTGTTACCGTATTTTAGCTTACCTGTGACTGCAGCTGAGCTTGGTACGTACTAAATTTTACTATTGTTAATTGTTCAGAATCATTTAATTCAAGTTCAAAGTTAAATCTCTTATTTCTAAATTGTGTAGATTCAAGTAGCTTTTGAAATGATTGTTGAGGTAGTCCAAGACTAACCTTATTTTACTGAATTTCGATGTGCTTCAGAAAGAAAGCTCACTATTAACTTTAGTCACTAAATTAACTTTCGATTTTCCGGTTTTATTAATTCTTTTGCTAAATTAAGTCAGAGTGTAGCGAAATTTATTACTTCTGACAAACTTTCAGTTTTCACACTACACGTGTCAACCTTCAGTTGCCACGCTTTTAGTGCTAATTATATGTGTAATAACCTTTCTTTTTTTCAGTTACTATAGTAATTGTCCTTAGGACTGGCGACCGTAATTTCCCCCAAATCTCAAATATCTAATTACCGCTAGTTAATTGTTAACGTAACGGCCGCACATTTACTTTCTTTATTAACTTTACCTCTTTTCAAAATTAATTTCCACCAGTTTCATTTGCATTTTTCCTTTCATTTAGATGTAACCCTTTCCTCCCTCTTTACCAACAAATTGACTTCGGTGACGATTGCTTTTACCAAATTTCCATTAGGTACACGCGGTTTAATTTTTCACTGTCATTAAAGTCGATAAGTGAGGGGGAGGTTACAAGCACTAAATATGGATTGGAACATACACTGAAGCGCCAAATAAACTGGTATAGGCAGGTACTACTCAAATACAAAGATACGTGAACAGGCAGAGTACTGTGCTTCAATAGGAAAGGCCTATATAAGACGACAAGTGTCTGGCACATCTGTTAGATCGGTTACTGCCGCTGCAATGGCAGGTTATCAAGATTTAAGTGAGGCTGAACGTCGTATTATAGTCGGCGCACGAGCGATGGGATACAGCATCTCCGAGGTAGCGATGAAGTGGGGATTAGCCCGTAAGACCATTTCACGAGTGTACTGTGAATATTAGGAATAGGGTAAAACATCAAATCTCCGACACAGCTGCGGCCGGAAAAAGGTCCTGCAAGAACGGGACCAACGACGATTGTAGAGAATCGTTTGATGTGACAGAAGTGCAACTCTTCCGGAAATTGCTCCATATTTCAATGCCGGGTAGCTAACAAGTGTCAACACGCGAACCATTCAACGAAACATCATCGATGTGGGCTTTCGGAGCGGAAGGCCCACTCTTTTTACCTTTAATGACTGCACGACACACAGCTTGGGCCTCTCCTGGGCCCGTCAACACCGACATTGCGTTGTCGATGACTGGAAACATGTTGCCTGGTCGGACGAGTCTCGTTTCAAATTGTGTCGAGTGCGTGGACGTGTACGGGTATGAAGAGACAACCACATGAACCCCTTTACCCTGCATGTCAGCAGGGGACTGTTCAAGCTGGTGAAGGCTCTGTAATGGCGTGGGCGTGTGCTGTTAGAGTGATATGGGACCCCTGATACGTCTAGATACGGCTCTGACAGGTGACACGAACATAAGCATTCTGCCTGATCATCTGCAGTGCATGTGTATTCCGACGGACCTCACAATTCCAGCAGGACAATGCGACGCCCAACATGTCCAGAATTGCTACAGAGTGGCTCCAGGAACACTCTTTTGAGTTTAAACAGTTCCGCTTGTAACACTTCTGTCTGTTACTACTGTACCATAACCTTAAAGCTGGAAACAGGTTTTGAAATAAAACTATTTTGTTATAGCAATTATGGTATAAAGCAACAGAGCAGTGTTACCCTCTGAGAGGAATTTTGTTATGCTGACCGTGATGTACCTAACGGAGGTGGCTTATCGGAAGTGAAAGTCATAATTACGTAAATAATTAAACAGTGACAAACAAAATATTGCCTATCTGCACTGTTTAACGGATAACGAAAACGGTCGCCAGCCTACCTAGGCAAGAGAATGATTAACATTCTCGTTCAAGAAAATAGTTATTAGTAACTTTAATTGATAAACACAACCTATATTTGGCCACACGCGAGTGCAATGAACTCTGACACACTCATATGTTTACGGTAAGATTGAAACTAACAGATGGAGCAGCACAAACTATTTGAAAAATTATAACAGGTACAGAAAAACACTATCACTTTCAGGGCTTACACAAACTGAGTGGTCTTTATAACACTACCATTAACATTCCCTCTAGGATCATAAATTGGACATAGGTTTAGGTTAAGTCTCTCTCAGTTAAATACTTTACTATTTAAAATGAGAGTTAGTTGAAATTCACTGACAGGTTACTTATCACTGTTTTTCTAATAAATAGATTATGATTTTCACAAATAAAGATCTTTCCGTTATTTGTTATCTCGCATTAGCACACTAGACAAATTGTGGATTCTGTTATACTGTTAATATGCACTTATAATACACAAGAGAGACAAGCACTTAGTAATCATGAACATATAATTTCCTACTATGCAGTTTTCCACTTTTACTACCGTGAGACATAAAATTAACATTTATGTAAGATACTGACCCACTTTCTGCGATTAACAACAGGCAGTAATGTGATCATTTACTAAGCAAAACTCTATAGGTCTCAGTCTTGAGAAATTTTAATTTGAAGTTGGCAACAACACATTAATAAGCAGTTTTACTAGGAAAATTATTTCAGCAAGCATCATTAACTTTAACTCACTCTCTTGCCACATTAACTTTAACTTTCTCTTTACTATGTTCAAAGGGGGCATTAATTAGAAAACTGGGTTTTAATGTACTTTCAGTAAGGGCACTCGGTAATCACTTTAGTTCAAACGGAGAGGACCCTGAGAGGTGTTATGATGAGGAGAAAAGTCAAGGTAGGTACATAAATTCAGATATAAATTACCTCATATTTCAGCACATTAGCACATCCATTAAGCTGATCCTTCACTGTACATCATTATAGTATTACGTTGAAATGATTGCGCTATGTGGTGGCAACTGCATGTTGGTAGGTGGAATTGCAGGTAGAATTGCTGGACTCGGTCATTTCTTGGTGGCGATGATAGATACAAATTCCAGAACAGTTCCAGCTATTTATCCATCCATCCGAGGCATTGGAAAGTAGCAGAAAAGCCTCTCTCGGAACCAGCACTATATGCATACTTTACATGGCAGTGCACGGTTTGGTAGCTCGTCCCCGACTCGTAGCTCGTCCCCGACTGACTATCAGTTCCACCTTTTCCACCTGGACCAACCACAATTTGCGCGCGCTACAGTTCCGTTCCCGAGGGGAACCACTACACCTTTTACATACAAACTAACTAAGAACCCTAAGTGAGGATCAGCAGTTTACACAACAGTAAACAATCATTTTAAACAAAACAGAACACTTGCACATATAGACATTTCTACAAAAAATTATTCACACAAAATTACAATTATATACAGTAAGTTTTGTTCCCTCCAAATGGGACAAAGCATTTAAACGACTGATACACTAAATTGCATAGAACCAAACCATGACATCAAAGTTTGTGCAAAGAAAGAAATATACAGTTTCATGTTATCGATTCAATCACACACATTTACGGAAGCTCAGCGATGTAACATTAAATGAAACAAAAGCGAAATAAATCAGTACAACATTACAGCTATGGTGTTACACGCTGTCCACCATACTCTCCAGACATGAACATTATTGAGCATATCTGGGATGCCTTGCAACGTGCTGTTCAGAAGACATCTCCACCACTCGTACTCTTACGGATTTATGGACAGCCCTGCAGGATTCATGTTGTCAGTTTCCTTCAGTTCAGACATTAGTCGAGTCCATGCCACGTCGTGTTGCGGCACTTCTGCGTGCTTGCGGGGGCCCTACACGATATTCGGCAGGTGTACCAGTTTCAAAATGGTTCAGACGGCTCTAAGCATTATGGGACTTAACATCTGAGGTCATCAGTCCCCCAGGCGTAGAACTACTTAAACCTAACCAACCTAAGGACATCACACACTTCCATGCCCGAGGCAGGATTCGAACCTGCGACCGTAGTAGCAGCGCTGTTCCGCACTGAAGCCCCTAGAACCGCTCGGCCACAACGGCTGGCTGTACCAGTTTCTTCGGCTCTTCAGTGTGTATCGCATGGTTATCCTGCGGTTGCTGCGTATTTGCTGCGTGAGGTAATCAATCATTTTTTCTTGAAACTCTTCTATTGGTCCATGTTTCCATAAAAAAACAACAACACAGGATGATAGGTCCGCTTTAATGTAAAACACTTTTGTTTTCATTTAATTTATTTTCATTTCGAAACTAGTTTCAGCGACAATGTCGCCACCATCGGTAGGTTTCTTTTCTTTACTGTAAAACAGGCAAAATTAGCTTCGTTATAAACATTGTTATATGTGTACTGTTTGCTTCCGGCTATTGTGTTCTGAGAATAGGTAGGTTCATAGTACTTTATTTACTTTAGAGTTAAAAGCAATTGCAAGCCGACCAATCAACGTGAGTACATGACAAATTGCGTAACAACTTAGTGCATACCAAAACTATATCCACAACACTACCTCAGTGCCGAAGAGTATAATGGTGACGTATGTAAGTTCAGTTTTTCATATTTATTAATATCAGCCACTAATACAATTGCAAATGACATGCTGTGTGGAGAAGAAACAGCAACAAAAACACAAAAAATAATCCCGAAGTAACGGCATCAAACGCAAAAATCATGCCGTGAAACTATTCACTGAACAGAATATTTGGAACAAAATAGTACAGGTGTAATAAAGTTTTTATAATGTTTATAACGGTGCTATTTTTGCACATGTTATGATGGCGATACCATCGCTTAAAATAAAGAAAATAACATAAATAAAAAAAATAATGTTTTGCGTTAAGGCTGACCCATAATCCCAAAATGTTGTCGGGTAAGGTTATTGCAGATTCCGAATGCGAAGTAGTCTGGGTAAGGGAAGCACCTAAGGGGTGCCAAACATGGTAGTCGGATGCTCATATAGAGCACCTGCATCGTGAGCTGTAATGGCAGATTGCTTCAGAGACAACTTTGAGAATATCACGAGTACATTTTCTGGCCATGGTATTACATTAAAAGGAGACTTCAACGCTGTGATCTTTAGAATGGGAAGGTAACACAATTAAAACTGGTTTCTGAGAATTTATATGACATTATTCCGAATGTATTGTCCGCAAATTACGTCGAGCAGGTAGGGCAATGTCTTAGATCACTTATTAACCAACAGGTCGGAATTTTTCGAATCAGCGAAAATCGAGGAGGGAATTAGTGATTGTATCGCTATAATAGCATAAAGTACGGGTATTACAAGGAATGTTACATACGACAGAAAAATATTTTTGGTTAGGAGGAGTGACTGGAGGCAAATTTCGAAATATCTATGTAGTCAACATTAAATTTTCAGCTCTGCGGACTAAGATGTGGCTCACAAATGGGTAGAACTCAAAAGCATTGTACAGGGTGCGGCACGTCGTACGCAACAATAATGTTCCAGGCCGCGCGTCAGTAATAATGGGAAACGAGAAACGTTCGGGTAACGAATATGGTATTATCACATACTCACACGAACCCAGCTTCACACAATGAGGCCTTTATCTCATCTGGTTTCACCAAGTTTCACTGGCTGCGACTACACGACAGGAAAGTTCCGCGAAGTATCGGTACATGAGAGGAAACGGTTAGTTCGTGCACGGCTATTTGGAATTTGTTTCAGGAGAAATTTCCAGGACGTTCTGTGCCAACAAAAAGCACCATAAAGGAATTTACTGAAAAATGACGGTGTACAGGATCAGTTCAAAATGCTTCCAGGAACAGACCCACTACCTGTCTGCACACCTGATTTTAAGAGGCAGTTGCAGGAGATAACGAAAAGAAGGATATTGAGTCAACAGGTTCATGCGAGTGTGAGAGGTTGCAGACTAGTTTCAAGGGGACTAAAGTTAAAACCGTAGCGGGTAAGTGTTGTGTAAGACATGAAGGAACCTGACCTGCAAAAGATAGTGCATTTCTGTTCATAGCTGTTGAGAAATGTTGCCAGTAGTGTCTTGGACCCACCAAGGCTCATGACGAGTGACGAGTCGTGATCCCACCTGTCTGGGTACATAAATTCCCTAAACAACCCGTACTGGTAGACAGAAAATCCACACGCGATCCTCCAGGTACCCTCGCATGACGATAAGATTGGTGTTTGGTGTTCCATTTCCGCCACACGCGTTATGCGGCCCATATTCTTTCAGACGACAGTGAACAATGACATGCATTTGGGAATCCTGGAGGAGTTTTATTCAAACTTGAGAGAAGAAGAGTCTCAGTTACGTTACTTTCAGCAGGACGGTGCGACATGCAACACATCAGCTGCAACATTGTCCTGTGTGCATGAGATGTTTACACCAGCGGAGAAAAAAATTGGAAATTTGTGGTAAGGACTATGGGCCCAAACTGCTGAGGTCATCGGTTCCTAGGCTTACGCACTACTTAATCTAACTTTAACTAACTTACGCTAAGGACAACACACACCCATGCCCGAAGGAGGACTCGAACCTTCGACGGGGGGAGCCGCGCGAACCGTGACAAGACGCCACAGACCGCACGGCTACCCCGCGCGACTCAGAGAGGACAATCAGTAATGGTTTGTGGCCTCCTCGGTCACCAGACTTGTCCACTTTTGACTTTTACTTGTGGGTTCTGTTAAAGAGCAGAGTATATGACACAAATGCACACACAATTGAAGAACTCAAGACCAGGATGCACGATGTCAGCAATTGTATCACAACTGAAGAGGGTATATATGAACCTCCTCAAGCGTGCTCACATGTCTGCTGAAATGGATGGAGTACATTTTCACTACCTACTGTGAAAGCGAATAATCATATTCAATACATTTCATTTCATTTTATGTTCACCTGTTGACTTTACGATCCGGTTTTACGTGCCACACAACCCCTTAGACAACTATATCTCTAGCATTGGCATGAAGAATGAAAAAGACCCACCACGGCTCAAGAGCCGTGTTAGAAAAATGCTGCGTGTGCGAAGAGAGCTACATCTGCATTGGGCGAAGTCAAAGCCTGGTAGACTGACAGAAACTGAATGAAGCCAACGTGAGCGTGAGGAGAGCTATGAAAGATATGAAAGAAGCATTCAGTGAATTTGTAGATAACAGTTTGTGAGACGATATCATCAAAAATTTGTGTCAAACGATCTGACTAAGAATCCTAAGAAGTTTTGGTGTTGTGTGAAGTCAGTAAGCGGATCGAAATCATCTGTTGAATCGCTCAGTGACCATGCTGGCACCGAAGCAGAAATTGACAGACAGGAGCCAAAAACACTGTATTCGGTCTTACGAAATTGTTTCACACTGGAAGACCGTAATGTGATTTCTCCTTTTAATCGTCACGCGAATGCGGAAATGGTAGAATAACCGATTGCGAAATGGAAAATCTAGTGAAACTGTTCGACAGTGGAAAGACAGGTGGACCAGATGACATACCTGTGAGATTATACGTAGATTATGCGACAGAACTTGTTCACCTTCCAGCAGCATCTTCGTATGTCACCAAGGAATTAGTGGTCAGAGATGGTAATGTTTGACTGAAACCGGTTACCAAAATGAATGATTTTGTTACACTCTAACGCCGGAAATGCGTGTCCTATTTCCATCTATTGCACTGCAATTTTTTTCCCTTATTTTGATACCTGAAGATATAACATTTCTGTGTCTTTGTATATTGTAATTGTTTTACTATTTGTATATATTTATGCATTTATGTTGGTTTGTTTTGTGAATATTATTTGTACTTATACGCTGGGTCTGGCCTAGGGAAAACTATGCTATCGAACGAATAAATCGATAGGTCGTGTGGAGAACCAAAGTGTTTAGGATCTTTGGTAGTGTTAACTCTGTCGCGTGGAGCGCGGGCAGAGGGAGAGTCTGGCGGGGGTGGTGCAGTGGAGCAGGTGTGTTGTGTGACGCTTCCGCGAGTTGCCGCGCTTTCGGGGTTGGGCAGCATGTAATTGCGCTCGACTTGCTATGATAGTTTCTGACACGGTGTCGCGGACGGGAAGCATTAGCTGGCGCACATCAAGAGCCCGTTTCGCCTGGTGACCGTGTCGAGAACAAGGTGCGCCAACATTCAGCTTCTGCAACAGCGACGGCCGACAATGAGTGACTGTCGCCACCTCCTCGATCGACGGCTTCAAACCTTCAATCAACCAACAAGGAAGACTGGAAGCACGTAAAGTTTTAGAACTGTATGGCAGACCTCAGCTTTTCAAACTGTTCAAATCACAATATTACAGCAACGTAACATGAACCTTTGTTGCTCATTGTCCCAATTGCATTACCAAGCAGGGGCCCTTCCTTTTCCGGAATGAACCCGAGTGTCGTTGAAATTCAAACGCCAGCATCATTCGATTTCACTGCTTTAATTTCAAAGTTCAGTTAAGGTATTCATAGCTGGCTACAATATTTAGATTACACAAGTACAAATTAAGAGTGCGAATTTTGTTACCGTATTTTGAAATGATTGTTGAGGTAGTCCAAGACTAACCGTATTTTACTGAATTTCGATGTGCTTCAGAAAGAAAGCTCACTATTAACTTCAGTCACTAAATTAACTTTCGATTTTCCGGTTTTATTAATTCTTTTGCTAAATTAAGTCAGAGTGTAGCGAAATTTATTACCTCCGACAAACTTTCAGTTTTCACACTACACGTGTCATCCTTCAGTTGCCACGCTTTTAGTGCTAATTATATGTACAATAACCTTTCTTTTTCAGTTACTATAGTAATTGTCCTTAGGACTGGCGACCGTAATTTCTCCCAAATCTCAAATATCTAATTACCACTAGTTAATTGTTAACGTAACGGCCGCACATTTACTTTCTTTATTAACTTTACCCCTTTTCAAAGTTAATTTCCACCAGTTTCATTAGCATTTTTCCTTTCATTCAGATGTAACCCTTTCCTCCCTCTTTACCGACATTGACGATTGCTTTTCCCAAATTTCCATTAGGTACACGAGGTTTAATTTTTCACTGTCATTAAGGTCGATAAGTGAGGGGGAGGTTACAACACTACTTAAGAAGATCGTTGTCGTTCCAACACGACTTATGAAATTATTTGCAGGATGTGGAATTTTTTTGTTTGGAAGGGAGGGGGTGGAGGAGTGGTATGGGAGGGAGGCCGTATAACTGTCCGCGATCCGTTCAAACGCGACTGAGTCCCTTAAGAAAGCGGTCGCAATGTTCCGAGTTCACTCAAGTGCGCTCACGTCTGGTTCACGGAGTACGTGTTTTATTTCGAAGACTAAAGACGGCTACGTGACGGGACTGGAACAGGCTGGAAATGCGGGAGCTATGAATATTCAAGGGGCAGCAGGCGCTGGCGAATCTAGGAGAGACACGCAAGCACTAATGGGAACTCGCCGTACGGTTCCCATCTCTGTGGCTACAGGGGGCGCCGCTGTAGATTACACGTCCAACTTCGTTTCTTTTTTCTATTTCCCCTAATTGCCCAGTATGTAGTCAATGACATTCTACTTCACTCTATGTATATATATATAACGAAATTAAATTCCTCCGCCACGTTTTTCTGTTTGTATGTGAAGGCTACTCTCCGGAACTACTGTAGGAATTTTGATAGGGTTTTCGCTAATAGATGTCGCTAGTATGGTTAAAAACTGCATTATTATTCACATGTTTACAGTGAATTTTCTATATATCACCCTCATCGTTCTTAATTGCTCATTCTCACTGCAAATAGCACTAACATATAAATTTTCTTATTTTTTTCTCTAGCTGTAGTTTACTGAAGAAGTCCATAACTGAAAATCGCTTCGTACTGGTAGCAAGTTTGGCAGGATTCGTCATTGGAGATGGTTACTTCATAGAAAATAATAAAAAAAGATTAGTGTTTAGCGTCCCGTCGATAACGTGGTCATTAGAGAGGGATCACAATCTCGGATTGGGCGTGGATGGGGAAGGAAATCCGCAGTGCCCTTTCAAAGGAACCATCCCGACATTTGCCTGGAGCTATTTAGGGAAAAAATGGAAATTTGTGCTAAGGTCTTATTGGACCAAGCTGCTGAGCTCATCGGTCCCTAGGCTGACACACTACTTAAACTAACTTACGCTAAGGACAACACACACACCCACGCCCGAGGGAGGACTCGAACCTCCGACGGGGAGAGCCGCGCGAACCGTGACAAGGCGCCCAAGACCGCGCGGTTACCCCGCGCGGCGCTATTTAGGGAAACCACGGAAAGTATAAATCAGGGTGGTTGGACGCGGATATAAATCGACTTACCTCAAAATTGATGTTAAATTTTCGTTGTTGTTTTTCCAGTAAGGTATAACTGTATAAAACCTGTAGTTGAATATTTGTTTTAGTGTAAATGATAAAAGATTTTTAACCCAAATGACACACAGCAGGACATGGTTTTACGATTTGAGATGTTAAGAAAAGTGTCGAATAATAGGGGCCATACAACAAAATATAGTCCTCTCTGTCTCTCTCTCTCTCTCTCTCTCTCTCTCTCTCTCTCCCCGTTTTTTTTCAAGGTTTTTGGGTCCCCAAACAAATTAACTTTATGTATTGAAAAAAAGATTATAAAAAACAATTGGTTAAGAAACCTTTCAATCTGTGGTCGACTGAACCTAATGCATTGCATTAGACTTGTGGACTGAGTTTTTCTATAAGACAGCTCTGTGTACTTCTTTATAAACTTTTGATAGAAATCTTTACCTGCCAGTTTCTTTTCTCTATTACATATATTAGGCAGTTTTAAATTTTTTGCCAATCTGTAAGCCGACTTAGCTAGCTGCATTAACTTGGAATGTAAATCTTTCACTTGTGCTACATTCCTTTGCAATGTTCTTCAAATGTTCGTTGTAAAAGACCAATCTGAGGCAACATAGCTGTGTGCTG
Organism: Schistocerca serialis cubense; assembly: GCF_023864345.2. Taxonomy (NCBI): domain Eukaryota; kingdom Metazoa; phylum Arthropoda; class Insecta; order Orthoptera; family Acrididae; genus Schistocerca; species Schistocerca serialis. The sequence continues at coordinate 727,439,630 of NC_064643.1, read as the reverse complement.
GTTCCCTACAATGATTTTAATCTTCTTTGTGCTGTAGTTCTAGGCACTTTAAAGCGGTCGGCAACAGCCCTTTGAGTCATTAAGCCTTAAAAAAATAAGTTTGCGTCACTGCAGTCTCGGACCACTCCCGTCGAGTGCATCACAAGTTCCCACCTAAGCGCCATATGAGGGTGCGTCCAGGATTCTCGTGTCTTGGTGGTCCAGGTGTTACGGTGTCGGGAGGCTTAATGCTGCATGGGAGTACTGACCTCCAAATCTTTGAACACGGTAAACCAAGTGCAAGGGTGTTCCACTTCCTGTGGCTAAGTTCTTTGACCATAACCTACATGTTTCTGTGTGAGCAACATTTTTACACCCGCTACGTCTAAGTTCTTTGACCATAGCCCACATGTTTGTATGTAAACACAGTGTATTTCACGAGTGCACATCGTAATAGTGAAATATACAGCTAAACTTCATAAAACTGAAATATGGACGTGGAAATGATAATAAGTGTGCAACTAAGTGGAAAAACTGTCACCACAGTGTAACTATAATAATGATGCTTTATCTTTATGTAAGTACAGATACATTTTCGACAAATGCTGCCTTGCCACTTACAGTTGTCCCACTTGTATCTGTTTAGTCACCAGCAAATAACTTTTTTTGTATTTATACAGTGATCTCCAGCTATATAAACATGTACATGAATGTATAAACACCTGAGGATGAGCGCAAACCGGTCGTGTGACAAATAAATAACCTTTTATTGTGACTAGTAGCGGAAATTTTTCCAGACTCTATAAAAAATTACTATAAAAAATTGCGACAGTCAGCTGTACCATGAGACTGTACGGTGACTCTGCTGTCGTCTTCAGAAGAGTAACCAACGTTGAACGATAGCGAGGAAATGTAGAATGGCCTGGGTAAAATTTGCAGTTGCTATAATGAATGGCATTTCTCTTTAAATATGTACAAACGAAAGATAATGCCTATAAAAAAGGGAAGATCTCGATAGTAGCAGATTACAAGAGTGGAGTTGAACATCTTGAAGACGTCGCTTCGTGCTAGTATTTTGGGGTAACATTAAGAAGCGATATGAAATGGGGCGATCACGAGGAACTGCTGTTAGGGAAGGAGGATGGAAGACTTATGTTTGTTCGAAAGGTTCTCGAGACAGTATAGAAAACGTCAATGCGACCAGTTCTATAGCACTGCTCCAATGTTTGTAGCCACTATGAAGTAGCCGTGACTGATAACATCCAATGAATCTAGAGATCGCCGCTGGGATCGTAACTTGACAGTGTAACAGAAATTCTCGACGAACTTAAACGGAAATGTTTGCAAAAAAGGCGATGGAATTATGCACAGCCGAAAGCCTATCAATCACCCAGGAGAGCGATCAGAAAGTCGAAGTAGTTCTCGTGAGATCCCGTAGGGTAAATTTAAAGCAAGGAGGAAGATCAGAGTTTAACGTTCCATCGACGACGAGGTCATTAGAGACGGAGCACAAGATAGGAATAGTGATGGATGGGGAAGGAAATCGGCATGCCCTTTCAAAGAAACCATCGATGCATTTATCTGGAGCGATTTAAGGAAATCGCGGAAAAGCTGGGTCTGAATGGCCAGACGGGGATTTGAACCGTCGTCCTCCAGAATGCGAGTCCAGTGTCCAAGCCATTGGGATAATTTGAGGCAATTTTTAATCTAAGAAGATTTTGCAACATTGCTACCACCACAGCGTGTATCGCGCAGTTATAGTGAGAATAAAGTAATACATGTTACGGCATACAGAGGCGTACAGACAATCATTTTTCCCTCGCACAATACGCGAATGCAGAGAGAGAGAGAGAGAGAGAGAGAGAGAGAGAGAGAGAGAGAGAGAGACTAAGAAAATATGGATATACTTTAAGTTCTACAGTGCTACTTTTTTAACTAAAGTCTACCTGTGTGCTCTTGTGCATTTGCCCCCACAATTTGTGTGTATTAAGCAGCCATTTCAAGATGTGTTATTCTGTCAAGGAATAGCTGCCGCACGAGTACAAACAGGACAGCAACTATGGAGCTATCAAGTAAAAACCTGTAGCACTTAGAAAATTAACTACACAAAGATAAAATAAATCACTGGCAGGTATATTTTAAGGTGTAGGTGGATCTACAAATCATGCATTAGTTTCGTGTGGGTTATAAGCCAGAAACAGAAAGAGCGAAAGACTCAGAATGAGAAATTGCTTAATTAAAGCTGGACCGGAATCCAGAACCGGCTATTCTGGGAGTAACGGATGCAGGCTGAGTCATGACGTTCTGGGATGTGTTCGATACCTCAGCATCGTCACCGGACAACGACACATGTCGTTTGCTGTTGTAAATTTTTCTATGACTGGCCTGTTTTCGTCATAAACACTTAACACAATTGAAAAGACGTAACTAACCCGAAATCGATCGAGTGAATAAGACTATAACTTAATTTATAGCAGATTTCGCTACAGGCAATGACAATTGAAACACTCTGTCAAATTGTCGTCGTTGTTGTTGTCAGCAGTCTAAAGACTGGTTTTTTGTGTCTCTCTACACTAATCAGTTCTTTGCAACTAAATCGGAGAATGAACGATGTTTTGCAAGCCTCTTTAGTTCAGTCGTATAATAGATATACCTTGCGAAAAGTGGAGTAGAAGACATTTTTATAACTTGTTCACATGGTGGGAAGTATTGGAAAACCAAGCCTTGCCTACAAAATCTACGATGGATAAACTTCCTTAGCAGTTTTTTTCAAAAAATATCTTATTTGTAATTTTGATATTAGCATTTAGGCATCTATTTTCTTTTCTCTACAAACTTGGTTACCACAACTTTTTTCTGCACCCAATACCAAGGGCGCTACATTAGTAAAAAAAATAACGATTTTTCAAAGTTTGTGCAAAATGACGAAATACCTAGTTTTGGAGCACTTTTATTTCAGTTCCTGTTTACAGTCGAAATGTATTGTATACTATGTTGTTGTTGTTGTGGCCCTTAGCAAGAAGAGCGGTTTGATGCAGCTCTCCATGCTACTCTATCCCGTGCGAGGCACCTCTTCTTCGAATAACTACTGCAGCTTACATCCTTCTGAACCTGTTTGCTGTATTCATTTCTTGGTCTCCCTCTACGCTTTTTATCCCCCACACTTTCCTTCACTACAAAGTGGAATAATGAACTGTTCTGCAATTGTTAATATTTTTTCACGTGTAATGCCTGGTTTCTTGAACGTGCAAAGTGCTGACTTTAGGTATTCTTGTTTCTAAATAACGTTTCAAAACTTCATTTTTTTTACCGAAAAATTTGAATGTTGTATCATATACACTAACGGCGTGAGTGAACAGAATATATTCGCTGTCAAACTTGTGGGATGCAATGAAAATCCACTTGTCCTCTGTACTTCCTCTTTCTGACTTAAAATGAATACATAAAATTGTTTCCGATGCCGCGATCTAAACCAGTCGTGAACACAAGGAGATCATCATCTTTTCCCACTTTGACCATGCTTCTAAAATCGTCGGTTGTTGAAATGGCAGATGTTACAATTATAAGGTCAGAATGTTCTTGCACTGGGTCAACTTCAATGCTACACTCTCGAAATTCCTTTTTAAGAAGTGTGATCAAGCGATCCCTGTTACTAGTTACTGAGTGCAATATCAGCGCTGCTATATGTGGTGGCCATGCCGCAAAGTGTGATGTTTAATTCCAATGGATAACATGACATATGATGTATTTCTACTATATAAACAGAAATAGAAGTGATGAAAATTTACGGATTTTGCTATTTCTTAAGAAAGTTTGTAAAATCTTTATTTTTTGACGAGATACAGCACACTTCTACATCTACATCTACATCCATACTCCGCAAGCCACCTGACGGTGTGTGGCGGAGGGTACCTTGAGTACCTCTATCGGTTCTCCCTTCTATTCCAGTCTCGTATTGTTCGTGGAAAGAAGGATTGTCGGTATGCCTCTGTGTGGGCTCTAATCTCTCTGATTTTATCCTCACGGTCTCCCCGCGAGACATACGTAGGAGGGAGCAATATACTGCTTGACTCTACGGTGAAGGTATGTTCTCGAGACTTTAACAAAAGCCCGTACCGAGCTACTGAGCGTCTCTCCTGCAGAGTCTTCCACTGGAGTTTATCTATCATCTCCGTAACGCTTTCGCGTTTACTGAATAAACCCTGTAACGAAGCGCGCTGCTCTCCGTTGGATCTTCTCTATGTCTTCCATCAACCCTATCTGGTACGGATCCCACACTGCTGAGCAGTATTCAAGCAGTGGGCGAACAAGCGTACTGTAACCTACTTCCTTTGTTTTCGGATTGCATTTCCTTAGGATTCTTCCAATGAATCTCAGTCTGGCATCTGCTTTACCGACGATCAACATTATATGATCATTCCATTTTAAATCACTCCTAATGCGTACTCCCAGATAATTTATGGTATTAACTGCTTCCAGTTGCTGACATGCTATTTTGTAGCTAAATGATAAAGAATCTATCTTTCCGTGTATTCGCAGCACACTTGGTATCGGGTACAGAAAAAACTTAGAGTGATCATATTTGTAGAGAATTTTGTGCTCTTTTCAAACAGGGTTCTAGATACCAAAGCGTTAGGAACACAAGAAACTGACATTTTTGGAAAATTTCAAAATTTTCAAAGTTTTTTTAAATACAGACAGTTTAGGCAACATAAATTTTGCTGGGAAAATTTGGTTTTCGAACCTTTCCAACCATATGAGCAAGTTAACAAAAAATCTTCTAACCCACCTTGTACGACTTTTCTCCCTACAATTTGACTGCGTTACTTCATCTTTATTTAACTGTTGTACAATACATTCATTTGAACCTGCTTATTGCATTCAAGTTTTGGTCTCTATTATTTTTACCTCACACACTTCCCTCTATTGTCAAATCAACTATTCCTTGGCGCACCAGTATGTGCCCTGTCAACTTACCACTTGTTTTGGTCAAGTTGGACCGCAAAGTTATTTTCTTCACAAATCCATTCAATGGCTGCTCATTGGTTTCACTGCCTACCAGTCTGATCTCTCGCGTTATTCTGTAGTATCAAATTTCAAAAGCTATTATTCTCTTGTTGGCTATATATTTTTAATGTCTTGATTTCACGTACATATAAGGCTAAACTCCGAACACGTACTGTGAGAAACAAGATCCTAACACTTAAATTTATATTAAATGTTAACTTATTGCTCGTTTTCAGACGGCTTTTCTTGTCGTTGTCTATGTACGTTTTATGTCCTCTTTATTTCTACCGTCGTCAGCTATTTTGCAGCCAGAATAGCACTTCCAGCCTTTGATTTCCCAATCTGATACTCGCATCATCACCGATTTAATTTAGCTACGCCCTTACACTTGCACTACATTTCTTATATAAATTATTTTCAAAATGCTTACCATTCCGTTCAACGGATCCTCTTCATCGCTTGGCGTCACTGACGGAATTCCTTCGGCTTCAGTAAACTACAATTTTTTTGTTTCATTTCCTTGAATTTAACTTCATTTTACAAATTTCTCCTTGCTTTATTTATTTAGTGTACAGGTTGAACAATGTCGGCGATAGGGTACAACCTTGTCTCATTCCCTTCTCAACCCTGTCATGTCCTTTGACTCTTCTAACTTCAGTTGTGTTTCTGATCGAGCTATAAATGACTATTCGTTCCCATTATACACTACTGGCCATTAAAATTGCTACACCAAGAAGAAATGCAGATGATAAACGGATATTCATTGGACAAATATATTATACTAGAAATGACATGTGATTACATTTTCACGCAATTTGGGTGCATAGGTCCTGAGAAATCAGTATCCAGAACAACCACCTCTGGCCGTAATAACGGCCTTGATACGCCTGGGCATTGAGTCAAACAGAGCTTGGATGGCGTGTACAAGTACAGCTGCCCATGCAGCTTCAACACGAAACCACAGTTCATCAAGGGTAGTGACTGGCGTATTGTGACGAGCCAGTTGCTCGGCCACCATTGACCAGACATTTTCAATTGGTGAGAGATCTGGAGAATTTGCTGGCCAGGGCAGCAGTCGAACATTTTCTGTATCCAGAAGGGCCCTTAAGGACCTGCAAGATGCGGTCGTGCATTATCCTGCTGAAATGTAGGGTTTCGCAGGGATCGAATGAGGGGCAGGTCGTAACACATCTGAAATGTAACGTCCACTATTCAGTGTGCCGTCAATGCGAACAAGAGGTGACCGAGACATGTAACCAATGGTACCCCATACCACCACGCCGGGTAATACGCCAGTATGGCGATGACGAATACACGCTTCCAATCTGCCTTGATCGCAATGTCGCCAACCACGGATGCGACCATCTCGATGCTGTAAACAGAACCTGGATTCATGCGAAAAAATGATGTCTTGCCATTCGTGCACCGAGGTTCGTCGTTGAGCATACCATCGCAGGCGCTCCTGTACGTGATGAAGCGTCAAGGGTAACCGCAGCCATGGTCTCCGAGCTGATAGTCCATGCTGCTGCAAACGTCGTCGAACTGTTCGTGCAGATGGCTGTTGTCTTGCAAACGTCCCCATCTGTTGAGTCATGGATCGAGACGAGGCTGCACGATCTCTTACAACCATGCGGATAAGGTGCCTGTAAAAAAAAAGGGTTCAAATGGTTCTGAGCACTATGGGACTCAACTGCTGAGGTCATTAGTCCCCTAGAACTTAGAACTAGTTAAACCTAACTAACCTAAGGACATCACAAACATCCATGCCCGAGGCAGGATTCGAACCTGCGGCCGTAGCGGTCTTGCGGTTCCAGACTGCAGCGCCTTTAACCGCACGGCCACTTCGGCCGGCAGATGCCTGCCATCTCGACTGCTAGTGATACGAGGCCTTTGGGATCCAGCACAGCGTTCCGTATTACCCTCCTGAACCCACCGATTCCATATTCTGATAACAGTCATTGGATCTCGACCAATGCGGGCAGCAATGTCCCGATACGATAAACCGGAATCGCGATAGGCTCCAATCCGACCTTTATCAAAGTCGGAAACGTGATGGTACGCATTGCTCCTCCATACATGAGGCATCACAACAACGTTTCACCAGGCAACGCCGGTCAACTGCTGTTTGTGTATGAGAAATCGGTTGGAAGCTTTCCTCATGTCAGCACGTTGTAGGTGTCGCCACCGGCGCCAACCTTGTGTGGATGCTCTGATAAGCTACTCATTTGCATATCACAGCATCTTCTTGCTGTCGGTTAAATTTCGCGTCTGTAGCACGTCATCTTCGTGGTGTAGCACTTTTAACGGCCAGTAGTCTATTATCTCTCTAATACGTGACCTAGTGGTAAGAACGCCAGTAAGACTCTGTACGAGAGTCAGTGACCGCCGGAGAACAGCAACCTGAGACGGAGCGTGCCTCGGCCTCGGCGGCACGTCCAGCGAGATAAGCTGCCGAGGGGCCACGCGTGGCAGGGTGCACGCGCGCTGTGGGTAAGGCGGTCGTACACACGGGAGAGCAGCCACCCGCACTTGTTATGTGACCCGCCGAACGTGCACAAAAGGGAGCGGCCGTCGCGCGGGCAGGTGTGGCCGCCTACCGTGTGTAGACGCCCGGCGTCGCCGCCGGCTGCGCCTACGACGCCACTGTGCGGCCAGCAGCTGGAGGCTGCGCTGCAACAAAAAAACTGGTCGGACCGCTACCGACGCAGGCGCAGCTTCCGGTCACAATTCCAGTTACAGCTACCGCTCTCCAGGCGTCGTTGCGCTCTGCAATGACACCTGTTCCTCTCAGCGCAGGTTTCACTGCCTCCGCGAGTTGTTGAAGGTTAACATTGCACACCAGAATACCTGCCACTTGTGGGCAGCTCTTAGCCGAGAGAGAATGCCTAGTTGATGGACGAAGTCTTCAACAGGGCTCTTGCTTCACTACGGTTCATATAATAAACGTGCAGCTATGTGAAATCACACCATCGGCTCAGCTCGGATTCTCTGTTACCGCTGTTATTTTTGTTTCTCTCACGCGTGGCATGTCAGATGAATGCTGTGCTGTTTCCTATCGACTTTTAGGCATTTATTTTATTTTATTTTGGTATGATGGTTGGATGCCCTAGTTCTTGTCATCGCGGGTGATGAGTTTTGTAGATCCCGAAGATTTTTTAAAATTTTTATTTACAACCAACAATAGTGTGGATCCCTGTTCGTTCTGTAAGCTTATGAGATGTGAAAGGCAGCAGATGGCGGGGCCATGGACAACAAAAAAATGGCTCTGAGCACTATGGGACTTAACTTCTAAGGTCATCAGTCCCCTAGAACTTAGAACTACTTAAACCTAACTAACCTAAGGATTCGTACCTGCGAACGTAGCAGCAGCGCGGTTCGGGAGTGAAGTGCCTAGAACAGCTCCGTCACAGCGGCCGGCAAGTGACTCTGGGCAGTGGTTTTTCCAGTTAAAGTGATGATCTACCTCTACTCTCAAAACTTAACATTTCCCTCTTCTTATATTTCACTGTCCGACAGAGTTATTTTTTGTAGTTTGTGGAGTTCTGTGAGCAGTACTTAACTGTATGTACTGAGTCATGTCAAAATGTAATGACGTTCCATTTGCCTCACACCATCTATTTATGTGCTCTGATACTTCGTTGACTGGGTGTTGAGCAAGAAGATTTGCGATTCCCGCACTTGTATCATTTGCAGAAACTACCGAATTTGCATATTCTGACAAAACACAAATTGAAGATGATTTTCGCATATCAGAACAGAAGACAAAAAATTCAACCTTGTGGTATTCCACGACTTAGTGCCTATTGTTCTGCGACTGCCATGGAACTGATATACTCTACTTTGTGTCATGCAGATAAGATAAAAACAATGAAGCCGTTGCTTCTACTATTCCACATTTTAACTCTTGAATATGATGCATTAAAGTACGTTCTGTCATCCGCCCCTCCTTCTAGTTAGTGTATTAGACATGTTTCTTTCCTTGCCGATTCCACGGAGAACCCTTCGTTTCCTGTCTTACCAATCTATTTAATTTTCTGTTTCTTTCTATAACATCACATCTCAAACGCATCGATAAGTTTCACCTGAGATTTTAACAAGGTTCAAATGGTTCAAATGGCTCTGAGGACTATGGTACTTAACTTCTGAGGTCATCAGTCACCTAGAACTTAGAACTAATTAAACCTAACTAACCTAAGGACATCACACACATCCATGCCCGAGGCAGGATTCGAACCTGCGACCGTAGCAGTCGCGCGGTTCCAGACTGTAGCGCCTAGAACCGCTCGGCCACTCCGGCCGGCTTTTAACAAGGCATAAATCTTCTTCCTTTAGGTCTGCCGGCCATATAGCCATCTCTCGGTGTTTTACGAATTAATTTTTGAAGTCATATTACGACGACAGCGATCGTGTTCAGCAGTGAAACAAAACGATCAGTCAAGATCGGAACAAATATTCGTTCATTAACTGTGGTAACCGGTTTCAGTCAAACGTGCTCATTCAAACCAGCGACTCTGAAACTAACAAAACGGGTCAAATATTAAACAGCTAAACGGGTCAAGTATTATGCAGCTTTTCACCTTACGAACTGACACTCAGGCAACATACTTACAAAAAGTTAATGTATGCCGGTGGTGAGGAGTGGAGCTGGTACCGAAGCTGTTATACGCTCCATAAGTACCAGTCGACAATTGCTGATTTACATGCAGATGCTAATTATAAGGGAGAACTCTGCCCATCCTTCTACACGTAATGAAAGAATAAAAATTCCGCATAACCTTTCAAAAGGTCTATTCCTAGATGCTCTAGAAGAAATAGAAATTTATAGCCATTATAAAAGTTGCACTAAAGACCTATTGAACGAACAAATTGATTTTGGAGTATAACTTTTTATTTATTTATTCGATGATTTGTTATTGCGTGTAGTTACTGCTCTTCTATTTCAATATTTTTTATTTTTATTCCCACTGTTGCAAATCTATGGAATGCAAAACTTAATCAACATAGATTTAGATAAATTCTTGTGTGCGTATTACAGCGTATTTTTACAGTGAGATGCTTTTTATTATTACTTTTTACAAATATATGCTGGAGAATGAATCATTATTAAATACATTACCGATTATGGGACAATCTTTTTACTGTCCTTAAGTATATGGAGACAGGTCTTCAACGGAATATTCGGCTATATTTGTCAATCTCTCTTTGTTGCGTTTCGATAATTGATACCCATCTTTCCGTTGGTGTCTTCTTCTTTTACTTAATATAATCGTCAGGTGTGTACGAAAAGTATAAAAATGACATCTTCCACAATAAAGAGGAAAATGCTAACTTTCTGTGGACACAATGAAAGAATGAAATCAGAAAGAAGTACAAAGAAGATATTGACTTACCACAAGAACAGAAGACAGTGGGTCATGATGGGAGAAATTCTCGTGATGTACGGAAAGTGTAAAGTAAAGCAGGATGAGCAATAGTGAGTCGAAAAAATATGGAATATTGGCGAAAGAGGAAGAAAGTTAACAAGTTGAGGCAGTTGTCAATCGTAGGCAATGGGTGGTTGAAACGTTCAAAAAAATAATAAATTGAAACTTCCTGGCAGATTAAAACTGTGTGCCCGACCGAGACTCGAACTCGGGACCTTTGCCCTTCGCGGGCAAGTGCTCTACCATCTGAGCTACCGAAGCACGACTCACGCCCGGTACTCACAGCTTTACTTCTGCCAGTATCTCGTCTCCTACCTTCCAAATGTAGGAGACGAGAAGGTAGGAGACGAGATACTAGCTCAGATGGTAGAGCAGTTGCCCGCGAAAGGCAAAGGTCCCGAGTTCGAGTCTCGGTCGGGCACACAGTTTTAATCTGCCAGGAAGTTTCATATCAGCGCACACTCCGCTGCAGAGTGAAAATCTCATTCTGAAATAATAAATTGTTTGCCGAAATGTGTCGCCAGTTTTCTTCTCGTGAGCAAAGCTCTAGCGACTGAGAGAATAGCTTCCTAAACTCGAAGCCGTAGTTAAACAATAGCAGGAATGGCCTAATTTCAAGAGATGGTTGCTTCCTTACTTTAAAAACATCATTATGAATACAGAAAATGTGTCTGAAAGACTATACTCCTTACTTTCGGAACTAGTGCGATGAAAAGCACATGTTCAGCCGACGAAAATTGTTGTTTACAGCGAACTAGTCGATTGGAAAGAATCGTAACTTGTCTCGACAGCAAATAGTTTATTTTTTGCAGCAGTGCTTTTGATGGTATAGTGACGTTCCTCTAATACACTGTGTGACAAGCAAAGTAACGTACATCAAGCGAGGTGGCGCAGTGGTTAGAAACTGGACTCGCATTCGGGAGGTGATGGTTCAAACCCGCGTCCGCCCACCCTGATTTAAGTTTTCCGTGATTCCTCTAATTCACGTCAGGCAAATACCGCGATGGCTCCTTTACAAGAGCTCGGCCTACATCCTTCCCCATCCGTCCCTAATCCGACGGGACCCATGAACGCGCTGTTAGGTCCCTTCCCCTAAATCAACCAACCAACCAAAGTGAGCTACCCAGAAGATATGGTCGAATCTCGACGTAACTTCGCACATGTACATAGTACTGGCGAGTGACAATCTCCGTGACAGAACTATCACCAGATTGCAGCAGTGTTGCTTGTGTTTAGTGTTGTTGCTAGGTTGGTTCAAAAATGGCTCTAAGCACTATGGGACTTAACTGCTAAGGTCATCAGTCCCCTAGAACTTAGAACTACTTAAACCTAACTATCCTAAGGACATCACACACATCCATGCCCGAGGCAGGATTCGAACCTGCGACCGTAGCGGTCGCGCGGTTCCAGACTGTAGCGCCTAGAACCGCTCGGCCACCCCGGCCGGCTGTTACTAGGTCTGGTGTTGTATATAAAGGGTGTTAACAATGTCTGTGAAGGACACGGAGAGCCGTGCAGGGTAGCCGCGCGGTCTAGGGGGTCTTGTCACGGTTCGCGAGGTTCCTCCCATCAGAGGTTCAAGTGGTCCCTCGGGCATGGGTGTGTGTGTTGTCCTTAGCGTAAGTTAGGTTGAGTAGTGCGTAAGCTTAGGGACCGATGACCTCAGCAGTTTGGTCGCATAAGATCTTACCGTAAATTTCCAAAGGACACGGAGGTCCACGTGTGACACACCGTTATCAGCAACTGACAGAGTTTGGATGTAGTCTTACTGAGACCTAATTTAGGCGGCTGGTCGAATCGTGCAATATTTGGGTTTACAGGGCATTGGGATGTGACAGGGCCCGATATTAGACTGTATGGGAACGAGAGGGCAGGCCTTCCTATCATCAAGTTTCCGGCCAACCGCGTCTGAGCATCACGAGGGAGGATTGTCGCATTGTACATCAAGTGCATCGTTGTTGTTGTTGTGGTCTTCAGTCCCGAGACTCGTTTGATGCAGCTCTCCATGCTATTCTATCCTGTGCAAGCTTCATCATCTCCCAGTACTTACTGCAACCTACATCCTTCTGAATCTGCTTAGTGTATTCATCTCTTGGTCTCCCTCTACGATTTTAACCCTCCACGCTGCCCTCCATTGCTAAATTTGTGATCCCATGATGCCTCAGAACACGTCCTACCAACCGGTCCCTTCTTCTTGTCAAGTACATCGTACCCTCTTCAAAACTGCGCCTGTCATCCGACAACAAGTAATGGACTCCCTGCAATACAATGTGGCATCCTGCGTCACTGGTTGGAGACCAGCAGCAGCTTGACTGGCACGTACCGTCCCAAATGTAGGTTGTAGTTAACACCACAACACAAGCGACTGCTTCTGGAGTGGAGCCGAGACTGGGTAGTGTGGACTGCTGATGATTGGCGTCCCACTGTGTACGTCGATGAATCGCGGTCCTGCACAACACCGAATGACCATCGTCGGCGGGTATGGCGACAACGGGGGAGAGCTCCCGTTCTTCCAATGTTTGGTTGGAGAGTCACAGCGGTGCTCCTCCTGGCACCACGGTGTAGAGAGCCGTCGGGTATGACTCCAGATCACAACGCTGGAAGTAACTGAGGGACATCACGGACATCTTGCGTCCTCATCTGTTATCTCTCATGCGACAGCATCGTGGGGCCATTTTTCATGAGGACAAAACTCGTTCACACATGGCACGTTCATCTATGCACTGCCTTCGAGATGTTGCTATACGCTACGGTCGCAGGTTCGAATCCTGCCTCGGGCATGGATGTGTGTGATGTCCTTAGGTTCGTTAGGTTTAAGTAGTTCTAAGTTCTAGGGGACTGATGACCTTAGAAGTTAAGTCCCATAGTGCTCAGAGCCATTTGAACCATTTGTTGCTATAGTCCATGGGCAGCAAGATCCCAAAATATGCCCTCTATAGAACTTATGCGGGACCAGCAGGGTCGTCAACTCTGTTTCAATACCAATACCTAGCATATCAAAGAGTGACAAGAACCAGAGACAATAGTCGTGGGCTAGCTTACCTCAGGGGAAGATACAATGTGTTTATGACACTTCACAACCGTATCATTGCATGCATCCAAACCAGAGAGGATGCAACGTCACACGGATAAATTGAAACATCTTTTCAAAAAAAAAAAAATGTGGTTAAATCTTCTGTAATATTGTAGAGTCCACTTGCAGCTGCTAACCCTCATTTATTGCGAGATCAAGGTTCCCGGTTTTCGCGATAATGAATAGCGTCTTCAGGTTAATCTACAACAGCACATATACGAATTGGAGGGCATTAAGTGCAAAAACCACTAATAATGCCTACTATGAAGGAGACTGAAAAGAACTCATTTATCTGGGTTATATTAAGTCATTAAACGAATGCGATCTCCTAACGCTCTATAAGGCACATATCCTGGCAACGTCAAATGCAATTGATGTTGAAATAACCATCAAGAATCTTAGGTACTCTCGGACTTGAAAAATAGGTCGGATAAGCGGAATAATACGAAACTGTGGTATCAGAAACCCATATGAAATGAAATGATCATACGGCATTGGTGGCAGGGAGACCCCATGCGTGGTGTTCGGCCCCCGGAATTGCAAGTCCTTTTTAGCTGACGCCACTTCGGCGGCTTGCGAGTCAATGATGATGAAATTATGATGAGACACTCAACACCCAGTCATCTCGAGGCAGAGAAAATCCCTGACCCCGCCGGGAATCGAACCCGGGACCCCGTGCGCGGGAAGCGAGAACGCTATCTCAAGACCACGAGCTGCGGACAGAATCCCGTAGATATAGTACGGTAGCCACTTACCCGCGTTGAAATGCTGATGGTACTTACACAAACAGTTGTCTCGGCTGCGAAGAGTGTAAGTAGGCTGTTTAGGTTTTTATGTTGGTAACGCCACGTAGCGCTCTGTATGAAAATCACTGACTGTGCTGTGTGCAGCCTGTGGCTGGTTGGACTCATTGTTGGAATATTCGCTAGTGGTTGGGCAATTGGATGTGAACAGCGCGTAGCTTTGGACTATTGGAGGTGAGCCGCCAGCAGTGGCGGATGTGGGGAGAGAGATGCCAGAGTTTTGAGAGGTTACTATAAGCGGACGACCTGGACGTGTGTCCGCCAGAAAAAGAAAATTTGTAAATATGGATGTCATGAATTGATAAATATATGATGACTTTTGTCAGTTATTAAGGTAAATACATTGTTTGTTCTCTATCAAAATCTTTCATTTGCTAACTACGCCTATCACTAGTTAGTGCATTCAGTAGTTAGAATCTTTTATTTAGCTGGCAGTATTGGCGCTCGCTGAATTGCAGTAGTTCGAGTAACGAAGATTTTTGTGAGGTAAGTGATTCATGAAAGGTATAGGTTATTGTTAGTCAGGGCCATTGTTTTGTGGGGATTATTGAAAGTCAGATTGCGTTGCACTAAAAATATTGTGTGTCAGTTTAGTGATGATCAGAATAATTAAAGAGAGAAATGTCTGAGTGCGTTCAGTTTTGCTCAGCTGTTCGAAAATCAAATAACGTAAGAGGTTTTCCAGCACAGTAATTATAATTTTCCAAAGGGGTCGTTTCAAGAGGAAATAGTGTAAGACCGAAGTACCTTATTTTTGGGAGGTTGGGAGGCGTTTTACAAATGAAAATGACAACTGAAGAAAAATTATACAATAACAACAGGTGTCGCTTATCGCTGGTAACTTTACTGACACTTTTAACACAGTGGAAAATTTCTGGAAATTGTGCTTAGTATTTCAGCTGTTGTACAAATCTCACTAATTTCAACTTATAACTCATTGAAATATGAGTTATTGAAATTGGCTTTCAGTGTCGAGAACAACCAGTTTAAACTAGATTAATGCTTATGTTTGCAAGGTAAATTAAGAAAATAACTAAAATTGAAACAAGGGAATCACGCCTTACAAATGTACGGGAGAAGTAAACCAAAGAAAACAAAAAGTCAAAATGTAGTGAATATGAGATACTGTAATTGTTATTGTGAAGGGGTTAATCATGAAGTAGAGCATAAGCAGTGGAAATTCGAGAGAGTGGCTCTGTGTCTCAGATCCAGCTGACTGTTTAGGGTCTGGTTTGGGTGTAGCCTTAGGAAGTGCGTGCTATGGATTTCTTCGAGAATATTGAGAGTACTGCCCTTACATAAGATGTTTAAGCTGGTTACCGGATCCGTAATTGTATGTACGGTATACGCAAATTGTTGGAAGTTGCGGATCTTGAGCCAGTCACGTTCATATGTTGTTTGAAATGGATACGGAAACTTCGGCTCGTTTGTCCAATATAACATTGTGAACAATCATTGTAGTAAATGCAATATATACCTGTAGGATGAAATTTGTTATACTTTATTCGTTCATTGTGGTGAAGCTAAAAGCCAGTGGTTTTTGGAATAAAAACTTATACTGAGAAGGTTTTTAACATGGCTGTTGGTAGATATTATCCTCAGAAAGAAGATTGGTTCAAAAATGGTTCAAATGGCTCTGAGCACTATGGGACTCAACTGCTGAGGTCATTAGTCCCCTAGAACTTAGAACTAGTTAAACCTAACTAACCTAAGGACATCACAAACATCCATGCCCGAGGCAGGATTCGAACCTGCGACCGTAGCGGTCTTGCGGTTCCAGACTGCAGCGCCTTTAACCGCACGGCCACTTCGGCCGGCTAAGAAGATTGGCAAGAAGGGTACTACACTTGTTTCTTTCATCAGCGTCCTAGAAGAATCGGAGAAAAAAAGTCTTCTCAATTCCATTTTTAGGTCCAGTGTCATACCAGATTCAAAGGTTGCTTCGTATTAAATACAAATGTAATATTGCCTTTTCTACAAATAACAACTTGAGAAAAAATGTCATCCATAATTTAAAGTCAACTACTAGCCCTCCGCAGAATTCTGGTGTCTACAAGATTTCATGAGACACTTGCGGTGTCTATTATATTGTTCAAAAAGGACGTGCCTTTTCAGTTCGCTGTAAAGAACATTTTCTGAGGAAAAACGGTTCGTGTGCCCCTAATTCTTCTTTTGCTGATCACCTGTTAATCACAGGGCACTCTGCTAAAGGGGTTGAGAAGTTGGAAATTTCGCATATTGAAAAAAAAAAGGGCGTAAACTTGATATTTTGGACGAGCTCGAAATTTTCAAGCATATACTTTAGAATGACGACTTTATCTCGACGAGCAGGTGCAGTTGCGCGGAAGAAATTATTTCAATGGTATAAAGCCGCTGCTTGAAGAGATCTAACACTTTGATGTACCAACTACTACTTGCAGATTCACAGATACCTTTTCTTTCTACTTTTTAAGGCTCATATACTGTACGTAAATTAAAAAAAAAAAACTTTTTTGGTTTTTATAACGTACCTATTTAGCAAACAGTAATGTCTTACAATGGATTATTTCGTATATGCATTTATTCTGGAATTTTTGTACTACAGCCAGTCATTCATTAGTTGTATTTTATATCATGCACTATCCCGCTATTGTAATTACTTCATGTACACCGTTCAGGTGTTTGTTTATTTCCCTCTCTGCAGTTACGAGAGATGCTTACAAAATAGCTTGTTTTGCCAATTAGCCACTAGATGGCGGTATTGTCTTGAAGTTGCCTTGGCGCACAATTCACACGATGTTTCAGTTTTGTGTTGACTGTAGCAGAGGATACATGGCAACCCCTAGTGGCTCGCCCCTCTGTTGCATTTTATTTTAGTTTCTGACTACCTGACGCTGTCAGGTATGACCGCGGCTTTCGTATTTATTGGTATGTTATGGTGTAACATTTAGTTTTAATTTTGTCCGAAGAAGGCGTACCTTGTGACACCGAAACCTAGGTTACAAATTAATTGTGTTCGCGACTGAGGACTGCGTTTTTCAAAATTTTGTATTGTAGTAAGAAGTATGCTCAAACTGCGAAGTTCGTCGAAATTTAGCTCGATTTTGTGATCACTGAAAAAAACGATCACATATCCTCTGAACCCGCCAAGTTCCATTTCGTATCTTCCTCCTATTCTGGGTTCTTTACCTTTTTGCAAGGAATTGTAGTTAGGAGCGGTGAAAAAGGCGAGGCAGGAAATATTTGGGTTCCATACTTATGGTACAAGAATATAATAATTCCAATCCCAAAGAAAGCAGGTGTTGATAGATGTGAAAATTACCGAACTATCAGTTTAATAAGTCATAGCTGCAAAATACTAACGCGAATTCTTTACAGACGAATGGAAAAACTAGTAGAAGCCGACCTCGGGGGAGATCAGTTTGGATTCCGTAGAAATATTGGAACACGTGAGGCAATACTGACCCTACGACTTATCTTAGAAGCTACATTAAGGAAAGGCAAACCTACGTTTCTAGCATTTGTAGACTTAGATAAAGCTTTTGACAATGTTGACTGGAATACTCTCTTTCAAATTCTGAAGGTGGCAGGGGTAAAATACAGGGAGCGAAAGGCTATTTACAACTTGTACAGAAACCAGATGGCAGTTATAAGAGTCGAAGGAAACGAAAGGGAAGCAGTGGTTGGGAAGGGAGTGAGACAGGGTTGTAGTCTCTCCCCGATGTTATTCAATCTGTATATTGAGCAAGCAGTAAAGGAAACAAAAGAAAAATTCGGAGTAGGTATTAAAATCCATGGAGAAGAAATAAAACCTTTGAGGTTCACTGATGACATTGTAATTTTGTCAGAGACAGCAAAGGACTTGGAAGAGCAGTTGAACGGAATGGACAGTGTCATGAAAGGAGGGTATAAGATGAACATCAACAAAAGAAAATCGATGATAATGGAATGTAGTCGAATTAAGTCGGGTGATGATGAGGGAATTAGATTAGGAAATGAGACACTTAAAGTAGTAAAGGAGTTTTGCTATTTGGGGAGCAAAATAACTCATGATGGTCGAAGCAGAGAGGATATAAAATGTATACTGGCAATGGCAAGGAAAGCGTTTCTGAAGAAGAGAAATTTGTTAACGTCGAGTATAGATTTAAGTGTCAGGAAGTCGTTTCTGAAAGTATTTGTATGGAGTGTAGCCATGTATGGAAGTGAAACATGGATGATAACTAGTTTGGACAAGAAGAGAATAGAAGCTTTCGAAATGTGGTGCTACAGGAGAGTGCTGAAGATTAGATGGATAGATCATATAACTAATGAGAAGGTATTGAATAGAAATGGGGAGACGAGAAACTTGTGGCACAACTTGACTAGAAGAAGGGATCGGTTGGTAGGATATGCTCTGAGGCATCAAGGGATACAAATTTAGTATTGGAGGGCAGCGTGGAGGGTAAATCGTAGAGGGAGACCAAGAGATGAATACACTAAGCAGATTCAGAAGGTTGTAGGTTGCAGTAAGTACTGGGAGATGAAGAAGCTTGCACAGGATAGAGTAGCATAGAGAGCTGCATCAAACCAGTCTCTGGACTGAAGACCACAACAACAACAACTTATGGTACAAGGTCTGGCTGGCCAGCTGTTCCCACTCTCCCGTTCTGTGAGGCCACCTGGTTGAGGAACGCGAGCGGCGGCCGCCGCAGTGACACAGATTTTTGTTCTTTTCCCGTGTCCTCGCAGCGCCCTTCAAAGAACACAATGTGTGCGACTCGTGGGACTTTCATTTGCGGTGGCTGTGGCGTAGGCCGGTCTTCCAGGGACGGTACGCAGTAGACACGCAGTGTAGTGAGGTGTACATCTCCCGGTCGCAAGAGCAACGTGGTGGGAAGCGATTCCACCTGTGCTGGCGAGGCCCGCACGGTGTGTGATTCTGGTCCGCATCTGTCACGGCGTCTTCTGCAGTAACCGCGACTGACTGTCACTCGAACCGTCTTCCCACAGACGTTAATGCCGGGTTCTCGAGGAAAAGACGCGTCTTGTGGTCGAGGTGGCGTTTAGCGACAACCGCAAATCATGTGCGGCTGTGGAAAAAGAAAATCGAGAAACCGCCGCGCGGGACGGAGCGGAAAAAGCTCGCCCGGGGTCGTCACGCGAGCGAGCGCGGCGTGATCCGGCGTAATGGCGGTCCGTCTGTTTGTCACATTGTGCGCCCGGATGTCCTTCAGCTGCAGCGCCCGAATCGACGAAAAGCGGACGGACACACTTCTCCGCAGACGTCGCTAACGACGTCCCGGAACGGCAGGTGCGATTGAAAGCAGCGCCGTCGCAGAAGCTGAAGAAGACGTCGGGCTAGCGGCAACGGGAAGAAAAAGTCTCCACAAAGAGTACAAAAGTTGTGGAAACTCTACGTCGGCCTTGTAGCCACAAGCAAATAGCCTTGGGAAATGTAGGAAATTACAAAAACCTGATGTCGAGTTACGTACATTACAACACGGATGTCAGGGACATTCCAATGAAATTACCTAGCACGAATATATCGTCCGTAAGGAACGGCATTATGAAGTCTGCAACTGTTGATAAATACAAATGAAGCAGTTCTGCGTTAGTCACTTGTTTATTTTGCCACTACACGTTTCAATTGTTCACATCATCATCTTCGTGTGGAAAACTGTTTATTTACACAACTGGTTCAAATGGCTCTGAGCACTATGGGACTTAACGTCTGCGGTCATCAGTACCCTAGTGCCCACGCTACCTCTCCTCCAACATTGAGTATGAACTCTTTTGTTTGCTAACGGAACGTGCTCTACTCACTTAAATAGCATTTACACGAGACACAACGCAACGCATGCACGCACGTCCTACATTTATTTTACGTAAGCATTCCAGGTAGGGCGGCAGTGAAGCAATGTTTCAAGGCACACAACAGCAGGGACGACGTCATGGTAAATTAGCCCTTTCACCACATAAACTCACTGTTTTCAGGTTATCACTTACTGTATTCACAGGCGACAATAAAATTTGATCCAGCCCTAAATGGACCTTCAAGCAACAATCTCACACTTAAAGACTGTGTAACACCAAGTTTGCAGTTCATATCCAAGTTCCACATTCACTTGTGTTACTTTAGAGTAATTCCCACCCCCCACCCCCTTTTACACCATCCCTCTTTCCCTTTCGTTGCACTTAGTATAAGCTTTCCCATCTCCTATTTCTATTCTAAAGACAGATGGCGTATTAGTGGGTCACATTCAGTGTCTGAGTATGTATTACAAAGCATAAATCGAATTCATAATTTTGAATAAGCAAACGGGTATAGTTTTGAATGGAGAGGAGGGCTCCATATCGAGTTAGTCTCTGAAGATTCTCTGCTGCAGGTCCAAGTATTCTAGCGATTCTCGTCCTGTGCTGAGTATCGAAGTCTAAGAAAAAAAACGGGTTCTACTAATGACACTACAACTATAGCGTCTATTTTGTCTGCTAATTATTATCCCATGGACGCTCAACACAAAAACAGCTGAATAATAAAATGGTTCAAATGGCTCTGAGCACTATGGAACTTAACTGCTGAGGTCATCAGTCCCCTAGAACTTAGAACTACTTAAACCTAACTAACCTAAGGACATGACACACATCCATGCCTGAGGCAGGATTGGAACCTGCGACCGTAGCGGTGGCGCGATTCCAAACTGTAGCGCCTAGAACCGCTCGGCCACTCCGGCCAGCTACATAACTGGTGTTGGTGAGGAGTTGAACGTATTACTATGTTTACGACGTTTCTCATCGAACCATATACGTTATCTCGCATTTCTAGCTGCTTCTCTCACACAAATAATGATAAAAATTCAGAAATTCAGGGTCGCCACCAGCCCAAGCCCTTCCACTAAGAAAAACGGAGCTGGAAAATTATTACTTTAATTACTAATTTAATTATAAGTACGCAAATTTCTTTAAGCAGCCAGATAAATAGCACTCCATGTCGTGCATGAAGCAACTTGATTAATTCAGGATTGGAAATCGTAGTAAGGGGGTAAGATCGACACCAAAGAATTTATCTTTCACGTAGATTATTTATTGTAACTAAATATTTGGTTGCACATCCTAACTACACATAGCTGGTGCCTGACTCGAAATATTTAAGTAAGAATTACGTGAGAATGTAACAGAGCACAATTTAAGTACAGCAAGAAGAAACACAGAAGACGGGGGTGGGAGACCATTATACTACCATCTACTTTGCATTAATACGATAAAAATATCTCAGTGAGATTTGCATTACGATTCTACGCATGCACTATTCTGGACAAAGGTTTAACCGATACACAAGGCTGTACGATAATTATTTAACATACTAACTGCATCTGCTGCTTGCAAACGGCCGAACTAGAGCACGTGGTGCATTCTGACTCAAACTGTTGTGCTGCTTTGTAGAAAGCGAACGAAAGAACAGATATTCTTGCAGAAATTGTAGCTCATTTAAACAAGCAAACTGTTAAAATAAAGCCTATTGCGGTGCCGTGGTAGACCAGAAGGGTCATTGATTACCAAACACGTGGCACAAAATCGACACACAAAGACAAAAGCAATTTCCACAAAATATGAGATTAAAAATCATTAAAAAAATAACTCGCTTCACACGCTTCAGTTAAGCTGAAGTTCTTAAGTATTTCACCAGTTAATCATAACGAAGTCCTAACTCAACCTGATTCCTATGACCTGAAACCCCCCTTAAGAGCTACGATCCGTACTCACCAAGCGATCACCGAAGAGTGCCGCTTAGTCTTTAGATTGGTTGGTTGGTTTTTGGGGGAGGAGACCAGACAGCGAGGTCATCGGTCTCATCGGATTAGGGGCGGATGGGGAAGGAAGTCGGCCGTGCCCTTTGAAAGGAACCATCCCGGCATTTGCCTGGAGCGATTTAGGGAAATCACGGAAAACCTAAATCAGGATGGCCGGACGCGGGATTGAACCGTCGTCCTCCCGAATGCGAGTCCAGTGTGCTAACCACTGCGCCACCTCGCTCGGTTCCTCTTTACAGATTACCTAGCTCCCCGTGCAGCGGAAGCTACCAGAGGGGTAGCCCTCCGTCACCAACCTCACACTCAAAAACAGCCTTCGACACAGCCCTCGACTAAGATGGGTAAACCTCTCTGTTCAGGTATTGGAAACCTAAGCTGGTCATCCTGTGCGCTCCTTCGAACGAGGAGCAACATCGTCTGCTCCCAGCAGACGATGACCAATTCAGCGATTCCCACAAAACAAAACCGAAACCCCACATTAAAATAACATACAATAATCAATAGGCCTTATTTCAGTGCTCCGTCTTTCTGGAGGAGTTCAAGAATTGAGCTAAAATCAGGTAGTAAAGTGAATAAGTTGTACCGAATTCGACAAGAGTCTTATGAAACGACTTCGCAGAGACGTTTCAGAGTACAGATATCTTTTCGCGGTAGCAGAACGTGGGCGGCAGAGGTTATGTTGTACACTGGAGAGGACACACATGAGGCTGCAGTATGCGGACTTTTTACGACTCCACCGTACTTCAAAAGACGCAACACAAAGTACACTGCCCTTTGTCCGTGCTCTTCACCAACACCAGCTATGTAAATAAAGAATTCTTCACCTGAAGATGATGGTGTGAACTATCTAAAAGTGTAGTGGCAAAATAAATCTGAAAACAAACTGTCAAAGTTTTCCTTTGACAACTCCTATTCGGTACAACATTTTCTATTACTGTAATGTCTAAAAGGCGGCGGGTAGGAATTACTAACTTACATCTCTATATCCTTTTTCTTTTCTTTTCTCTTTTCTTTTCATTTTTTCTTTTAAAAAAAAAGCCTTAGAAATGTTCAACATGTAACCAATCCACAAATTAATTTGCGATGTGAATGTAAAACGACTTGTTCCACATCATCACGATTAATCATGCAAAATTATCCGTGGAACACGAAACTAACAGACTATGATAAAGTAACAATATAAGAAAATCAAGACAACTTCAGCTACATTGGGTAAACCAAATACGTACGTAATACAATCTGAAAAATGTCATGAAATATAACGAAGTTAAGGACTTTCAAATTTTGTATACCAATCAAGGCGTAGCGGTAATACACTAGACCTGTAATTGGGAGTGCTGTGGTTCAAATCCTCCTACAGCCATCCAGATTTAGCACATTTTCAGGAGTTTCTGCCCCACAACTCTTATATGTCTGAAAAATATCATATTATCGCGTTAAGCTGCTAGTAAAATACTTTATTTACACTACCAGTCGTCTGATCATCATCAGGTTCATAAGTATTCATAGTATTGTGTTATGAGAAATGTAAAATCGTTATCGTCATGTGATTAAAGCATGAATAATATATCGTTATATATTGATAACGTAATTTATATTACGATATGATTGTGTTAGCTGAAATATAAAATCGTTATCGTCAGGTGATTAAACCGTGAATAATATATCGTTATACAGGGTGTTACAAAAAGATACGGCCAAACTTTCAGGAAATAATCCTCACACACAAAGAAAGAAAATATGTTATGTGGACATGTGTCCGGAAACGCTTACTTTCCATGTTAGAGCTCATTTTATTACTTCTCTTCAAATCACATTAATCATGGAATGGAAACACACAGCAACAGAACGTACCAGCGTGACTTCAAACACTTTGTTACAGGAAATGTTCAAAATGTCCTCCGTTAGCGAGGATACATGCATCCACCCTCCGTCGCATGGAATCCCTGATGCGCTGATGCAGCCCTGGAGAATGGCGTATTGTATCACAGCCGTCAACAATACGAGTACGAAGAGTCTCTACATTTGGTACCGACGTTGCGTAGACAAGAGCTTTCAAATGCCCCCATAAATGAAAATCAAGACGGTTGAGGTCAGGAGAGCGTGGAGGCCATGGAAATGGTCCGCCTCTACCAATCCATCGGTCACCGAATCTGTTGTTGAGAAGCGTACGAACACTTCGACTGAAATGTGCAGGAGCTCCATCGTGCATGAACCACATGTTGTGTCGTACTTGTAAAGGCACATGTTCTAGCAGCACAGGTAGAGTATCCAGTATGAAATCATGATAACGTGCTCCATTGAGCGTAGGTGGACGAAAGTAAAATGAGCTCTAACATGGAAATTAAGCGTTTCCGGACACACATTCACATAACATCTTTTCTTTATTTGTGTGTGAGGAATGTTTCCTGAAAGTTTGGCCGTATCTTTTTGTAACACCCTGTATATTGATGACGTAATTTATATTACGATAGCCGGCCGCGGTGGTCTAGCGGTTCTGGCGCTGCAGTCCGGAACTGCGGGACTGCTACGGTCGCAGGTTCGAATCCTGCCTCGGGCATGGGTGTGTGTGATGTCCTTAGGTTAGTTAGGTTTAAGTAGTTCTAAGTTCTAGGGGACTTATGACCTAAGATGTTGAGTCCCATAGTGCTCAGAGCCATTTTTTTATATTACGATATGATAACAGTGTACTATTCGTGATTTTATCACGTGCCGATAACAATTTTATGTTCAAATGTGTGTGAATTCCTAAAGGACCAATCTGCTGGTGTCATCGGTCCCTAGACTTACACACTACTTAAACTCCGGCGGGAGGAGCCGTGCAGTTCGTGACATAGCGCCTCAAACCGCGCGGCTACTCAGCCTGGCCAACGATTTTCTATTTCATCTAACATGACGCTGTGAATACGTTTATGGATCTGATGATAGTAGACGACTGAAACTGGTGGTATTTTACCAGCAGCGCAAAGGGGTTATTTGCATTTTTCTAATTTTTCAAAACCAGTTTTAAGTTTTTTGTGATACCGCTAAATCACTTAAGACCCATCCCGAGAAGGATCGTTTGAAAGAAATCCGAGGCTGCGCTGCATCGCTACCGATTTTGTCACTGAAGGAACGTTAAACCGTATTTCCTTCCTGCCTTTCAAGTCAAATATCCAGTATGGTCACAGACAGTAATAAATAACGTAGTAATCTAACTGTAACACCGAAAATACAGACAAAATGCTATCTGCACCATCCAGAATTTTTCACCGTCTGATATCTATTGTAACTTGTACTGTGCTGCTAATTCTGAATATGTAAGCTTTATTACAGAAACTATATTTAATATGTAATGGATACAATAGTGTATTTATTTGTGAATGTATATAAACGATGTGTAATTATAATGTAAATATTGTAAATTGCTGGGTAATATCCAACGGAACTTTATTTAAATTAATCGATAGCAACGACGAAATGGCAGTATCTGTATCATTGTTGATCTTTGCTTGTGGAGAGTCTCTGTGGCGTTGAGAGCAGAGAGGAAGCAGAGCAGTAATTAAAAGTAAATTTCTTGCCTTTTTCCAAATTTTGCATTACGTTACGCTGAGGTTACTGAAAGTCATTTCTTTTACGTAACAAAGTTTCAGTTACAGTCAGCATTTATTTAACCAGCAACTTCATTTAACTTTACTTAAAACATTTTGTATTTCAGATTAGGTAACTGCAAACTCAGTGCTTCCTGATTCATTTATTTTCTCGCGAACTATTGCATTTTGGAAAAGGGTGACAACCTTCTGTTACCTCGCCAGAGTTTATTTGCTGAATTTCTGCTGTCATTGCCTTTCTTAGGATTATGGATATTCATTTCCCTAGTGGACTGGCGAACGTTTAATTGTCCATTTTTTGCCAATTAGTATTTTTTGTATCAGATATTACGTGGTATCCTTTTCCCCCCTGTATGATTCGTGAGAGATTGCACTAAATTCCACCCATTTCAAAAATATTCTCAGTATTTAGATTACGTTTAAAAATTACGTTTAAAATAGATTCTTCCTTCAGAAGAATCTGTTGCACACTTTCCTCATACTAGACGGTATTATTTTCCTTCCGTAACGATAACCTTACTCATTGTAAAATTTCGTAAGGCATACGCGATCACGGCCATTTACACCGCAATACAAGAAGCCGATTATGAAGGGGATGGTTATGTAACGATTGTCAATTTTAAATACAGTGTTATTCATAAATACCTTTGTGGTTTCAGAAGATGAGAGCGCAAAATCTACATCATATACAGAAAAGAGTCGCAAATCAGCGGATGATTTGCATACATGTTGTGACACACCCTCCCTTACTGTGACTACACAACTGCGTGTATTACAAATACAACCTTCAAGAGATTCTCTATCCACTGATATGTGTCATTTTTATGTATGTCTTGTAGTTTTGGTGCAGTCTTCTTCTGAAGCCCAGTAAGTATATACGGATAAGCCTGTTCCTGGGCTGTGGGAGAGGCCGTGATTATGACAATCATGCAGATTAAAACCTGTACAGATTTGATGCCTAATGCGAAACATTATACACTTAAAGAAAAAACCAGAAAGACAAAAAAATGAATTTTTTGGATATATTGTGGATCTCACACTGTTGTACAGAAGCGAGAATTGGCTAACTAACAACAGAGGTAACAGCAAAATATGAGATGAAATCATTGGGGAGAGTGAGGGGCTTGACAAGAAGGAATCTCATTATAAATGAAAACGTCAGTAATGAGGTGAACTTACAGGCTAATATGAGGACAATTTACAGTTTAATATCGTATATCTTCTCACCACCGAAAATGTAGCTAAATGGTTCAAATGTCTCTGAGCACTATGGGACTCAACTGCTGTGGTCATTAGTCCCCCAGAACTTAGAACTACTTAAACCTAACTAACCTAAGGACATCACACACATCCATGCCCGAGGCAGGATTGGAACCTGCGACCGTAACACTCGCACGGTTCCGGACTGCGCGCCTAGAACCGCGAGGCTACAGCGGCCGGCGAAAATGTAGTTGTACGAAGATGTTGCGCCCTCGACTGGTGCACAGAGAGGGTAAGAATGAGAGACAACCCGGATACAAGATTTGAGGTGAACATGACAAGCACGTCACATTGCATAAATATTTAGCGACAGTATGAAGAAGCTACAGTGATGAGCCAAAAAATTATGACCACCTGCTTAATGGCGTGGAACGAAATACATCACTGATTCTGTTTGTCAGGGATCCGACAGTTTGTTGGTAGGTTTCTGGAGCATTAAATGTCTACGCTCAGGTCATGTAATTCGCGTAAATAACAGTCCGCTAATTTGCATACGCTGTGATGCCGCCCGATTGCGACCCAGATGGATTCGATATGCTTTATCTCAGGCGAATTTGGTCGCAGAGACATCAACGTGAGTTCACTATACTGTTCCTCAAACCGCTGTAGAACGGTTCTTGCTCCGAGACACGGACAATTATACTGCTGAAAGATGACAACGTCAACGAGAAAGACATAAAGCATGAAGCGTTGCCGGCCGGTGTGGCCGAGCAGTTCTAGATGCTTCAGTCTGGAACCGTGCTGCTGCTACGGTCGCAGGTTCGAATCCTGCCTCGGGCATGGATGTGTGTGATGTCCTTAGGTTAGTTAGGTTTAAGCAGTTCTAGGTTCTAGGGGACTGATGACCTCAGAAGTTAAGTCCCATAGTGCTCAGAGCCATTTGAACCATGAAGGGTTGCAAGTGGTTCGCAGATGTCAGCATGTCTTCGATTACTACCACAGGTTCCATGCAAGCGCAGGACATGTCTCCCATAGAGTACTGCTTCCACCAGCCTGG
Source organism: Schistocerca serialis cubense (assembly GCF_023864345.2). NCBI lineage: Eukaryota > Metazoa > Arthropoda > Insecta > Orthoptera > Acrididae > Schistocerca > Schistocerca serialis. Next base: position 727,411,732 of record NC_064643.1, on the reverse strand, counting down.
GTCCTAGAGCGCGATCCTCCAGCGCCTAGCGGCAGCCAGGTGAAGCTCGTTCAAGATCAACCGCCTTGCGTAGCTAATACGTGTAACTAAAGACAGCCATCACTGTTCCGAGCCGCCATTCACCTCGATGACGACGTTTGTGGAGACGACCATCGACCTAGTGTAGTAAAAAAATGTGATCCACCCGAAAAGCCGACATATTTCCATCGATCGACGGTCGAATCCCGATGGTCCAGTGCCCACTGCAATCCTTACTGACGAAGTCGTTGGGTTAACGCATGAACAGGTAGGAGCGATTCAGCAAAGTGCTATGAACGGTGTACTCCGAAACATTTGTGAGTGCACCAGCATTATGCTCTTTCGGCGGAAATGCCACAGATCATCATCTATCTTGTTTTACAGAGCAGCCAAGTCTCTGAATCCCGTGTTCTATGAAGAGTGGTGGACGCCCAGTAGTAGTTTCACTGTCCTTCTACCTGTCTCCGTAGATGATCACGACAGTAGCACGTGAACATTCGAATAGGTTCGTCGTTTTCGAGATATTCGTTGCCAGGCTCTGTGTAATAACAAGTCACTTACCTCATTGGATTACCCGATTTGCAGCGCATATGTTCGCTAGGGCGATCCCCCGTCCGTGTCTACTCTGCTTACATACTTTTGTTACCACGTCACATGCTCACAACCCAGGCGGCATCCAACGTCGCGGTGGGGAAATGGTGACAATATTTTCGCTTATCAGTGTATGTGATATGGCAGGAAGATGTGATGTCTATAATAAGAAAGGCGAATGGAAAAAATTAGACTCGTTGGAAGGGTTCTGGGTGCGTGCAATGCATGTGTGAAGAAAATCGCTCACAAGATGCCCAGTGCGACCATTTCTAGATAATGTTCGGGTTTTTGTAATCCTTATCCAATAGGCAAGATCTCTTTATAGCACATACAAAAGTGTAACAACAGGGGGCCGGTATCCAAGGAAGCTGAGTGATAGTTTTGTAGCCACCGCCGGCCGCGGTGGTCTCGTGGTTCTAGGCGCGCAGTCCGGAACCGCGGGACTGCTACGGTCGCAGGTTCGAATCCTGCCTCGGGCATGGATGTGTGTGATGTCCTTAGGTTAGTTAGGTTTAAGTAGTTCTAAGTTCTAGGGGACTGATGGCCACAGAAGTTAAGTCCCATGGTGTTCAGAGCCATTTGAACCATTTTGTAGCCACCATCGTATATCGCGGCTAGGTGTCATGGGAATAAAAGAAGAGTGTTTAGGGTTCTTTTACAAATGGAACTACTGCATTTCTTGCTGCTAATATCGTGGTTCTAATAAGGAAGAATATATTCTGCTTGTGCATGATGGCATTTCTTGAGACAGAACAACTTCTGTAAGGGAATCAACATTATTACCACAGTCACTGATCGTGTAAAACCAAGGCTGCTCTTTTAGTTTGTAAGACCCAGAAAGACAGTAGACGTCGCCCTATCCACCTTCACCATTTCCAAAGACTCTCTGTTGCTACAGTCTATGTGCTAGATCATAAAAATAAGGATTACATCAGTTTTATTTGTAGCGACTCATCAAGGTCACTGTTGCACCCAACTGTTTTACTTGGAACTGCTGAATAAAATAAGGAGGTCAGACTGGAGCCGGCAAAATGCTTACATCAAGAGTGACCTGCTGATCCAGCAAGTACTGTCTCCATGGCGTCTGGGTGATAATTGCATGTCCTGGTCCAGAGAGAGCAGAGCAGCTGAATGGCCCTTGGTTCGAACTGTGGCCCACAAGGGTAGGAGAATGGCAGCGACTGGGAGAAGGCCAATTGATGGATCACTGGTTGGGGGGAGGGGCACTAAATCAGCAACCTCTGGCTTAGCATAGACGTAAGCCTGCGAATAGTGGAGGTTCAGTCTGATGGTGGCAGCCTCTTGAATCCTGTTGATTGGAGACTGGTGTGAACCTCCTTTCGAAGCTGGTGACTGAGAGAAAGCATACATCCATCTGGAAATTATACGGGCATGAGTCGTTCCTGTTTTGTGAAGGCATCGAATGCTGACACAGCGAAAGACAGAACCGCCGTGGTCGCAATATGATCAAGCCGTGGCTCTGTTGTGACTTATGTTATGGGAATCAATGCTGCCTTCACAAAACAGAGATGAGTCAAGCCCATACAAATACTACTCGTTTTTAGACAGACGTATGCAGCCTGCCAACCACCAGCTTTGATGGGATGTCTACTCTGGCCTTCGAGTCGACGTAAGTCAAGAGGCTGCCACCACCAGCCTCAGCCTCCACTAGCTGGAGGCCTAACATCTACACGAAGTCTGATGTTGCTGATTTAGTGCCCTACCTGCAGTCGCGCCTGTCTCCTACTCGCTGCCAGTGTCCTACCCTGGTGGGCTATGGTTCAGATCCTCGGTCATACAGCTGCTCAGTTGCCTTCGTCCACGCATACAAACTCTGTTGCTGTCCATCTCCACTTGCATGGGCAGGCACTGTTGCTGAGACCCGTCTACTCGACACTGGTTTCAAAGCGTGATTCTGCACACTTCGGGACATCCTGCTCCGAGCGGCATAGCTATGTCTAATCTGCGCAGACGTCGACACAGATCCCGACAAGCGCCTTGTGTCACCACCCTTGGCATGTCGCTGGCGTCATCGTTTCACCGGCCGAACTGCCAGTGACAACAGGCCGTTTGCTGACCTCACCACCTGTTTTCTTGGTGATACGTCGGACAAGAACCAGACATACGTCTACCACCCCACTGCAGCTCCACCCAGGGTGGTGAGCACCTCCACATAAAGAATGAAATTTCCACTCTTCAGCGGAGTGCGCGTATGATACGCAGATTAAATCTGTTTGCCGGAGCAATGGTTCGAGTCTCAGCTGCAGAGTAAAAATTTCATCTGGAAACATCTCCCAGGATGTGACTAAGCCATGTCTCCACAGTATCCTTCCTTCCAGGAGTGGTAGTCTTGCAATTTTCACAGGAGTGCATCTGTGAAGTTTGGAAGACAGGAGACCAGATGTTGCTTGAATTAAAGCTGTGAGGAAGGGTCGTAAGTCATACTTGGGGACCTCAGTTGGTACAGCCCTTGCCCGCGAAATGCAAGTCTCGGTCCGGCACACAGATTTTATGTGCCAGGAATTTTCACCTCTACATCAAATTCTAACAAGACACTTTTAACAGCACTGTAAATTTCTAAATTATTGACGTTTGTTCTGATCATTTTTATTACTATCACTTTGCTTATTATTATTATTATTATTATTATTATTAATTATCTTCTAAAATACGATATTTTTTGTAGCAGTTAGAAATGAACGTCAAAGCTTTAATCTGTGTGAGATACGTGTATAAAATTTCGTGATAGTGGTATGGTCCAAAAGAACACGTCACATGTGGCTCTCTGACAGAACAGTGAGGTAAGAATTATTGAGTGTGGCAGTTGTTTAGTTGTCGTTACAGTAGCTGTATTTGATAGATACCGTGAATGGGGGCTTTGGAATTTGAAAATAAGTGAAAGACCTACATTTTATTTAAGATAATTTCACTGAAATGACTAAATATTATAAAATATTATTACACCACTATGCTAATGTTAAGTATAAAAAAACTAAAATATTAATTTTAAGGATTTCTGTGCAGATATTCTTCAGTGGACTAGAAGGAGTTGTCACAACATAAATTTTTTAATTCAGTTCTTAATTCCGACACATTACCTACAACAGATTTAATATACACTGGCAAGTTGAATACATATGAATCGGTGTATGTGGTTGGGTAGAACTAACGCCAGATATGAGATGCTTCAGTATCCAGAAAATTCCGGGCCTCTTGATAGAAAAATAATCCACAACTCATTAAGGAATGTAATTATGCGGAATAAACTAATGTCTTCATTTTTGTTTCAGAAAACATGTATACTGGAAAGCTAGTTGAAATAAAGCGCTTCACTAAATGTATGTTGTGCTCTACCTGTAGTTAACAAAATATTAACACTTGCTACTGCTTACATTTCATTATTTGAGTAGGTTATTTTTGTAGATTGTGGAGTTCTTCGAACAATACTGAAATGTGTGTACCGAATCTTGTCAAAATATAAAGATAATTAATTTGTATTAAACAATCTGTTGATGTTTTCAAATACTTCGTCAGCTCCTTTCTAGTAAGACGACTGGTCCTACTATTTATTCGTACACATTTTTCACGTGCAAAAAAAGAAAAATTTTCAGGTTTTGTCACTGCAAGTGGAAGATCATTTATGTACGTCAGAAACGAGAGAGAACCCAAAACAGTAACATGGGGTACATCACGTATGATTCAAATTCTGAGTGATTCACTCTTCTTTCAGTTCCATAGTTACGATATAATACATGCACCTGATGTGTCCATTGTTCAATAATAACTTAACTCTCTCATGAGGGTTCCATGGTTCACACAGTCGAAGGCTATGGCCAAGCGATAAAATATTCCCAATGGTAATAATGAATGTACTACATCGTTTGCCAATGGAAATGAAGGCTGGTCGATTGACCGTCCTTTTTTTTTTATCCAAACTAAGTGTGCTTGAAAACACGACAATAATGAGATGAGACAGTAATTCCATACTCGCGCTTTATCTCCACTTTTGTGAAGTACATCCATCTCAATCTCTTTTATTGTTGTTGTAAGTGTGCCGCGTAATTTTCCCTGACAGCACGTTTCTTGACGACCTTACCGGGGAAAGTCAGTAGCGGCGGACGGGAATTTGTGAAACAGGGATGAATTACTGCGGTGAGGATAGGTTTCGCGTGCCGCCAAGTCCCTTGGAAAGCGGCGGCGGTTTGTTTACGTCAGCGACTGTTAATTTACGTCGCTGTAGTTGGCTTTCGTGATGCGACTACTTCTTGGACCCCGCGGCGCGCCGTACAGTCTTTTCATAATTCTACTCTGGCAGGTTCCTTGTTTCAGAGCGTGCGGAAGTGGGGGAACAAACGGATACGAGGGCACGTAAGTGCACGTAACACGATACTTCTGCAACGCTTATTCAGCTGCGAATAAGGCCTCACGCGTACATACGCAAGATTACAATTAGCATTGCCGTCACAGACCGTGTCGACTTCTTGTTTTACTGCCGTTTAGCAGCAAGTCCAGCATTGTAAGGAGGACCCTTCCTAGTAACAGCTAACAAAATGTAGGTTATGATAATGACTCATTTCAAATAAATTAGTCTCTTTCTTTGTCATGACGGCTCCAGATAGTCTCGTGAATAATGGAAAAAAAGTATGGAGTTCTGCAAGTTGATGTCAGCTGAAGACCTTGAAAGATGATGATGTAGTCTGGTAAGACAAAAGACTGATAAAGGTACTCCACACGAGATAAAATGTGGTAGTGAGGACTGACAATCACAAAACAAGTGAGACAGGTATTGGAAGAAGTGTCAGACAATGGTATTTGATTGTCACCAACGCTTGACAATATTAATGCTTGGAAACTAGCAGATAAATCAAAAGTAAGAGATGTAGCTGTAGGAGCAGAAAAGGTGAAGACTATGAAGTACGTAGATAAACAATCAGTATTGCCAGAATCAGAAGAAGAACTACAATTTCTGTTGGAGAGGGCCGTAAAATGGTAAACGAATATGGAATGAGGATTAGTGTAGGAAAGACCAAAGTGACGAGAATGAGAAGGCATAAAGGTTCCGTCAAAATATCATTGGAAGGGAAGACATTGGAATAAATGAAGTCTTTTAGGTACATACCACTCCGTCTTAAGGCCAGAAGTGGCCCTTCGGGACCATCCGACCGCCGTGTCATCCTCAGCTGAGGATGCGGATAACAGGGGCATGTGGTCAGCACACCGCTCTGCTGGTCGTTATGATGGTTTCCTTTTTAGTTGGATAGGGTGTTTGGTAAAGTAAAATTGAAGTTGTGGGGACGAAATAAAAAGGAAAAAAATCCATTTGTAACAAAGTTTTCGAAAAAATGGCTCTCAGCACTATGGGACTTAACATCTGTGGTCATCTGTCCCCTAGAACTTAGAACTACTTAAACCTAACTAACCTAGGGACATCACACACATCCATGCCCGAGGCAGGATTCGAACCTGCGACCGTAGCAGTCGTGCGGTTCCGGACTGAGCGCCTGAACCGCTAGACCACCGCGGCCGGCGTTTTCGAATAGGTGAAAGGTTTCTTGACAGCAAAATGTATTTCGAAACAACTAAGAGAATAATATTCTTAGTCATTTAGCTGTAGTAGAGTGCTGTATGGCACTCAATCATGAGCAGTCGAAATGAAAGACGAATGAAACATCGGTGAACTTTTCTCTAATTCCACAACACACCATTTTATCTAACGGTTTAATCACACAGTTATTATTGTTATTTCCTTCACTTTCTCAGACGTTAGGTCCGGAAGGAAATAACAATAATAACTGTGTGATTAAACCGTTAGATAAAATGGTGTTATTATTATTATTATTATTATTATTATTATTGTCAAATTAAGGAACAAGTATGCTCCCCTCAATTTGTCAATCCTACAAGTGCATCACACACAAGAGAAAACTGCATTTTCTCTCAATGATACCTACCTAAATCCAGACTGAGAGTCACACAACATATTGTTTGTATATCATCATAGCGGAAATTCAGGACAGCATTTATAAGTACAAACAATTGAGATGGCGTTCTTTTGTTAGAAAGTAAGGAAGAATCAGAGGAAGTGTTAAATGGGGGAAGAAGACAACAATTTCCGCAAAGAATTAGGCTCTGAGCACTACGGGACTTAACATCTGTGGTCATCAGTCCCCTAGAACTTAGAACAACTTAAACCTAAATAACCTAAGGACATCACACACATCCATGCCCGAGGCAGGATTCGAACCTAAGACCGTAGCAGTCGCGCGGTTCCGGACTGTGCGCCTAGAACCGCAAGACCACCGCGGCCGGCTAAAGAATCAGGATGAAGGTGGATAAGAACAAGAGATAGTACAGTAATGGGTGTTAGAACGGGCTGATCACTTCCGGGGAAAGTACACAGAAGAAATAAAAGTTTACCTATTCCAGCGAACTAGATAACACGCGATAGTGAAAGCAAAGCAGACACAGGGACGGACTCCCCAGGACGAAGAAAATGTTCAACGTCAGAAAGGTGCTGGTTGTAAACAATGACCACTGGATATTTAAGTAGAGATGTTGTTCACAATATAAGGGTAACGATCCAATTGGCGCGAGGAGAGAGATAAAAATTATTGAGAGGCAAGAAAGAAGGGTGCGACTTTAAATTATTAAAATTAGGGTATCTGCATTAGCGCTATTTCGTTAGACTCTAGTGTTCATTACTTCATCATCATCGTCGTCTTCAGCATCATTGCCGGCCGGAGTGGCCGTGCGGGTCTAGGAGCTACAGTCTGGAGCCGAGCGGCCACTACGGTCGCAGGTTCGAATCCTGCCTCGGGCATGGATGTGTGTGATGTCCTTAGGTTAGTTAGGTTTAATTAGCTCTGAGTTCTAGGCGACTGATGACCTCAGAAGTTAAGTCGCATAGTGCTCACAGCCATTTTTTTTTCAGCATCATTGTCATAACCACCTCTATCTTTATCATTGTTGCCGTTGTCACCAACGTCAACCGTCTGAAATACGCTGGGAGATAAAGGACTCCTCAGTCGTCATTGTCGCCTTTTTCCTTGTATTTTGGAAATGCTGCAACTAGTCCAAATCTAGATCTGCGCGAACAAACGACGGATTTTGCGACTAATTGCTGTGCTTTTCTTAATACTGAAATGTCTATTATGATTAGAACAATCTTAAGAATAACGATACTATTTAAACCGCCCGGATAGCCGCGAGCATTAGGACGGTGCTTCCGGGATTCGGGGAGAAACACCGGTCCCAGACCAAATCCGCCTGGTGTAACGAGGAGAGCCGATGTATTGGCAAGCGTGCATGTAGTCTCTGTCTGTTTCCCACATCCCAAGAGGTGAATACCAAACTGGTATCTACATACCGCCTCGGTCACACGATTCGAAAACATAAAAAAACATTCTCACAGTCTGACATAAGATAGCATTGAAAGCACACAACTGAAGAACAGAAATTCGGTCCCATGGGGCGAGAGAGGGGAAGGGGTGGGTGCAGGGGTGGCGACAGGAAGAGCATCCGGCTACCCTGTACCATTAACATTACCAAATCCAATAGTTAACATGTTGACTCAGTGAAGATACGGGATAAAGGACGGGGAACAGAAAGAATACCATTCGCCACAACTTCCAGGTGTCAAAGTAGAATTTTTACTATCGCAGTAATGAATTAAAAAACTAGGACACAATGAATTTGGAACATGACTTAAAATGTGGATGGGCAGGCATAGAACCGATAATCGAAGGTGAGGGTATCATCTGGAGTGCCCCAGGGAAGTGTGGTAGGTCCGCTGTTGTTTTCTATCTACATAAATGATCTTTTGGATAGGGTGCATAGCAATGTGCGGCTGTTTGCTGATGCTGCTGTGGTGTACGGGTAGGTGTCGTCGTTGAGTGACTGTAGGAGGATACAAGATGACTTGGACAGGATTTGTGATTGGTGTAAAGAATGGCAGCTAACTCTAAATATAGTTAAATGTAAATTAATGCAGATGAATAGGAAAAAGAATCCTGTTATGTTTGAATTCTCCATTAGTAGTGTAGCAGGTTCGAATCCTGCCTCGGGCATGGATGCGTGTGATGTCCTTAGGTTAGTTAGGTTTAAGTAGTTCTACGTTCTAGGGGACTGATGACCTCAGAAGTTAAGTCCCATAGTGCTCAGAGCCATTTGAACATTTTTGAGTAGTGTAGCGCTTGACACAGTCATGTCGATTAAATATTTGGGCGTAACATTGCAGAGCGATATGAAGTGGGACAAGCATGTAAAGGCAGTTGTGAGGAAGGCGGATAGTCGTCTTCGGTTCATTGGTAGAATTTTGGGAAGATGTGCTTCATCTGTAAAGGAGACCGCTTATAAAACACTAATACGACCTATTCTTGAGTACTGCTCGAGCGTTTGGGATCCCTATCAGGTCGGATTGAGGGAGGACATAGAAGCAATTCAGAGGCGGGCTGCTAGATTTGTTACTGGAAGGTTTGATCATCACGCGAGTGTTACGGAAATGCTTCAGGAACTCGGGTGGGAGTCTCTGGAAGAAAGGAGGCGTTCTTTTCGTGAATCGCTACTGAGGAAATTTAGAGAACCAGCATTTGAGGCTGACTGCAGCACAATTTTACTGCCGCCAACTTACATTTCGCGGAAAGACCACAAATATAAGATAACAGAGATTAGGGCTCGTACAGAGGCATATAGGCAGTCATTTTTCCCTCGTTCTATTTGGGAGCGTAACAGGGAGAGAAGATGCTAGTTGTGGTACGAGGTACCCTCCGCCACGCACCGAATGGTAGATTGCGGAGTATGTATGTAGATATAGATATAAATGAAAAGGGTATTTAGAAACATGGGGCTTCACCAGTCTCAATGACTCATTATTCCTTGGCACTTAAAAAAGAAATACACAAAACACAAGAGTTTTATTTCTTTGGACGTGAGCTGAAAATTGTTTATCTTTACCAATTTTAAAATTAGAAGCGTAGAGCTCTGTGGCGGTGTTGGCTGCTGTCTGATCTCGGGGGAGGGAATCGTGTTAGAAAGATCGAGAATCAGTAGAGAAAGGCCGGCCGGAGTGGCCGCGCGGTTCTAGGCGCTGCAGTCTGGAACCGAGCGACCGCTACGGTCGCAGGTTCGAATCCTGCCTCGGGCGTGGATGTGTGTGATGTCCTTAGGTTAGTTAGGTTTAATTAGTTCTAAGTTCTAGGCGACTGATGACCTCAGAAGTTCAGTCGCATAGTGCTCAGAGCCAATCAGTAGAGAAAGGGAAGACTAAAGAAAAGGGAAAACGTAGAGTAATGCTCCTCCTTGCAGAAATAGCAAATTCACGAGCAGCGGGAGGACACACTGCTGTACAATTCATTATTCTGAAGACAAAAATTACCGCAGAATGTGTTCGTACGCAACCAGAATGCAGCGACTGGTTCATAAGCGGAGACATGTCGCTAAGGTGAAATCCTTAGATCGAATGTTATTACATATTTGTGAAGTATTGTACCGAAGCTTTGTTGCACGAGGAAAGCAAAATGGCCGTTTGTAACTTCAAGCTTCACTCTGGATGCATTTCACAGTTCAGTGTTGGCGGTGCAGATGAAAAAGCATCGAGAAGTCACTCCCGCTCCCCCCCCACGCCTCCTCCCCCCCCTCTCTCACTCTTTCTATCTATCTCTCTTCTGTTCTCCTGGCTGCTCATCCCTCCTATCCCCTCTCCTTACTTCAGCCTCCCTCCACTTCTTTCTCACTCGCAGGTTTAGTACGAACTAAATTGAATTTTTTACGACGGAATAAATTATATTTCCTCTGCAGGTTCGTTTTAAGCTTTATTGGACAACAAGAGTGTGAAGGGCCTGCCCTGAAGCCAGTGGGACCATGGCGTCTTCCGTGCTGCATGAAATATTAGTCCTTTAACCAAATTAAACAGAAATTAATTTCCTCTTTAGGGAGGTTTGCATTACAGTAACAAATTGGAAGCCTCCAGCTGGGACAGCCTGGCTAATTCCGTCGTGTTCCCCACAATGAAGGTCGGGTTCGGTCTGGCTGAAGTTACCTTTAAGGCGTAGTGGCAGTCACACAGTATTTATTCATGATGTCATAGAAATTTCGCCCTGGAGAACAAGAGAAATTTCTATAAAACTTTATATGTCTGTAATATACAATGTTTTTTATTTTTTTTTTTTTTTACAGCGGGTCATCAAAGTCCAACTTTATCAGTGTCGATGTTTGTACGAATCTCTATATGTTCGAAGATTCCCTATCGAAGTGTAGCGAATAAAGATGATGGAGAAGAAAATGTGTCTGTCTCCATTATGTTTTAATTGCACAGTTTCGCATATATATGGCGAAATACAAATGGCTCTGAGCACTATAGGACTTAACTTCTGAGGTCATCAGTTGCCTAGAACTTAGAACCACTTAAACCTAAGTAACCTAAGGACATCACACACATCCATGCCCGAGGAAGGATTCGAACCTGCGACCGTAGCGGTCGCGTGGTTCCAGACTTTAGCGCCTAGAACCGCTCGGCCACTCTGGCCGGCTTGGTGAAATACAGCTGACCTATTGACGAGCTATGTGTACGAAATGAAGCGGCAATTATGCGGCATATACGTTTATATACGGTATATGGCGTTTGCCTGCTTCTAGTTGTATAGACGAGGACAAGGAGATTAAATTGTTAGAAAATTGTTACACTTGTAGGAAGTGTGGCAGGTGATCCTCAATTAGAAAGAATTTTATGTAATGCGCTTGGAGAGATGAAAATGTTCGATATCGTTTATTGCACAGTCGGAGATCACTTACTGGAATGAGCCAGGCCTGCTGAGTGTCTATAGGCATTTGATGGATGTGACGTAACTGCGTTAATCGTGCTGTGTAGGCGGCAGACGCCATCTGAGGAGTTACAGGGACAATCCTAAGATAATTAATTTATTTATGAAGGAGGTGACTTACAAAGCCACTATAGGCATATTCTCGAGCAGAGGGGAGCGTCGTAAGTTGGAATACCTCTCAGACTTTCACCTCTGCCCAGCTCTGTAACAGAAGTTTAATTTATTTTCTTATTCCATTTTTAAGTGAGTGCATTTTCTCTTTGCGGGCCATACAATTTTCCGTGAATTACAAAACTTACTCAGTTAAAATAATATTTTTTAAATGTGAAAAAAAAAATGTTCCAAGGTACAACACGGTCACATACCTAGGAACAAATATTTCATTAAATTTTAAAAAATGTTGCGGTCAAGAAACTTTTGTCAGTACTGTATTTAATAGTCCATCTGTTACTCTATTATCCTACCACATACCAATAATCAGTAAGTGAAAACAAATGAAGTAGAAGTAACACGAAAAAATATTAGACCTCCAGTTTATGAAACTAACCGCTTAATCGCTTTATATTTATTCTCCTCTCCCTCATTTTCTAATAAGGTAGAACTGTTGCCATAGGCGTAGTTAGGGGACAATGCCTGAAGTGATGCAGCTATTTTTGTTTTTAGGGTCAAAAGGGCGGTGGCAAATAAAACCCTTTTTTTGGAGGTTTCTTTATAATTAGGAAAGGAGAATGTACACGATGCTCGTTCCGAAAGTAGTTCTTCCTACTTTGTTGTGGTGACTTTGGATGTCCGCGCCAGATGTCGTCGGTGTACCGCTAATCCTCTTTCGTTTGCAGGTGTTTCCGTTGTTCTGCGATAACTGGCGCCACCAGACGAGTGTTCCAAAATGTAGTCTGATAGCACACGCATATACAACAGCGATGTATGAACGAATTCCTCACTGCTGAAGAAAACGCGCCGATTGAAATCCATCGATGCTTGCTAAAGGTGTATGGAAGCGATACAATTGACGTGAGCGAAGGGTACGGCTTTTTCAGGATGGTGAAGAGGATGTGCATAAGAAGCAATGGCCCGGTCGACCCTGCACAGCTGACACACCTCGCAATGCGTCTTGATCAACTCATCCGAGCTGATCGGCCAACAACGACGAGAGAATTGTATGCAAAGCTGAATGTCAGATGTAATGCCTTGGAAACAATGTTGGAACATCTTGGTTTTCGCAAAGGGTGGGTCCCTCGGATGCTTACAAAAGAACAAAAAACTCATCGAATGGAAATTTGTCGGGACCTATTGGACCAATACGAAGCTGAGAATAACAATTTTCTGAATAGCATCATCACCGGAGATGAGACTTGGTGTCGCCACTACGAGCCGGAATCCAAAAGACAGTGCGTGGACTGGCGTCATGCGAATTCTCCGTCAAAGAAGAAATTCAAGACACAGCCATCTACAGGCAAAGTGATGTGCCCAGTCTTCAGGGATAGCCGGGGTGTGATTATTTGGATGTTCTGGAGCGTGGAGAAACTGTCAGTTCAACACGCTACAAGACGAAAGTGACTAACATAAAAGCCCTAATTTCCAGGGTAAGGCCAGAGAAGAAGACCAGGTTTCACATGCAGCATGAGAACGCCAGGCCTCACACCAGTTCTGCGACCACGCAACTTATTGCAAAATTCGGCTAGATTGTCTTACCACATCCACCGTACAGTCCCAATTTAACACCTTTCAGACTGTCATCTCGTTGGGCCTTTGAAAGATGGACAAAGTGGCGAACATTTTCAAGACTCGATTGCTGTTGTCAAAGCTTTAAGAAAGTGGTTAGCCTGAGCTGTCCCGATTTTTACAAGCGCGGCATGCAGGCTCTGGTTCATCGTTGGCTAAAGTGCATAACGAACGGTGGTGCCTAGTGGAGAAATGAAAGTCTGTGGCTGAAATATTGCTCTCTTTAGCGGTACTGTTGTGATTTAAGTATCTCCTGTGCCTTCTAGGAATAAAAATAATAACCCTTACTTTCGTATATATATATATATATAAGAAAACAACACATTGCATGTTGTACCACCATTCAGCGAGACGTTCAGAGGTGGTGGTCCAGATATCTGTACACACCAGTAAATCTAATACCCAGTAGCGCGTCCTCTTGCATTGATGCATGCCTGTATATTCGTCGTGGCATAGTATCTTCAAGTTCATCACGGAACTTTTGTTGGTCCAGATTGGCCCCCTCCTCAACGGCGATTTACCGTAGTTCCCTCAGAATGGTTGGTGGGTCACGTCGTTCGTAATCAGCCTTTTTCAATCTATTCCAGGCATGTTAGATAGGGTTCATAGTCTGGAAAACACGCTGACCACTCTTGTCGAGCGATGTCGTAATCCTGAAGGAAGTCACTCACAAGATGTGCACGATGGGGGCGCCAATTGTCGTCCTTGAAGACAAATGCCTCGCCAACCAATATGCTGCCGATATGGTTGTACTATCGATCGGAGGATGGCATTCTCGTATCGTACAGCCGTTACTGCGCCTTCCATGACCACCAGATGCGTACATCGGCTCCACAAAATGCCATACCAAAACATCAGGGAATCTTCCCCTTGCTGCGCTATCTGGACAGTGTGTCTAAGGCGTTCAGCCTGACCGGGTTCCCTCCAAACACGTCTCCTGCGATTGTCTGGTCGACGGCATATGCGACAGTCTTCGGTGAAGAGAACGTGATGCCAACCCTGAGCGATCCATTTGGCATGTTGTTGGGCCCAACTGTACCGCCCTGAATGGTTTGCGGATGCAAAGATGGACCTCGCCATGGACGTTGGGAGTGCAGTTGCATATCATGCAGCCTATTGCGCACAGTTTGAGTCGTAACACGACGTCCTGTGGCCGCACGAAAAGCATTATCCAACATGGTGGCGTTGCTGTAAGGGTTCCCCCGAGCCATAATCCGTAGGTAGCAGTCATCCACTGCAGTAGCAGTCCCTGGGCGGCCTGAGCGAGGCATGTCATCTACAGTTCCTGACACTCTGTATCTCCTCCATGTCCGAAAAACATTGCTTTGGTTCACTTCGAGACGCCTGGACACTTCCCTTGTTGAGAGCCCTTCCTGGCACAAAGTCACAATGCGGACGCGATCCAACCGCGGTACTGACCGTCTAGGCATGATTGAACTACAGACAATACGAGTCGTGTACCTCCTTCCAGGTGGAATGACTGGAACTTATCGGCTGTCGGACCTCCTCCGTCTAATAGGCGCTGCACATGCATGGTTGTTTACATCTTTTGGCGGGTTTAGTGACATCTCTGAAGAGCCAAAGGGACTGTGTCTGAGATACAACATCTACAGTCAACGTCTATCTTCAAGAATTCTGGGAGCTGGAGTGATGCAAAACATTTTCGCTTTCCTGATTATAAAGGAACCTACAAAAAGGGGCTTACCTGTAACCGTCCATTGACCCTAAAAGCAAAAACATCTGCACCACTTAAGGTATTAGCCCCTCACTACGTCCCTCTAAACAGTTCTGCTTAAACTTTGAAATGAGGGAGCGAGTAACAGACGTATCTAAGACAGAAAAAAGCTTTTTTTTCCTTGCATCTGCAGAGTGAAAAGCATGAAAGTCCCAAATCTGTGGAGAAATCCATGCACATCTTCTCGAAATCAACTTGGGTGACTTGAGAGTCGATGATAATGACGATGATGACAACCCAACACCCAGTCGCTGAACCGAGAAAATCTGCGACCCGGCCGGGTATCAATACCGAGCAGTCAGAGGCGCTGACCACTTAGCTAGGAGGGCGGACTGCATGCCGAATATAGCCCGATATAGAAGCTACTGAAAACTAACAGAAATTTCCAATTTTTTTCAAGAATGGTAAAACTGTGAAGATGTTTAAGAAACTCAGCTGTTTTGTAAATATGACATGTTCCATGGCAAAGGTCCTTCTTTCGGTTCAAGGTAGAAGATGGTGCACAACGGCGGAGTGTGGCTTAGCTGTGCACATGTTATTCTACTTGTAGTAAAAACATATAGCATTTTACTCACCATAAAATTCTGCAAGTGAAGAAATAATAGTATCTTCCAAATATATTTAATATATTCTACAGCACTTAAATGGGTAAAACTAAAACTACACTCCTGGAAATTGAAATAAGAACACCGTGAATTCATTGTCCCAGGAAGGGGAAACTTTATTGACACATTCCTGGGGACAGATACATCACATGATCACACTGACAGAACCACAGGCACATAGACACAGGCAACAGAGCATGCACAATGTCGGCACTAGTACAGTGTATATCCACCTTTCGCAGCAATGCAGGCTGCTATTCTCCCATGGAGACGATCGTAGAGATGCTGGATGTAGTCCTGTGGAACGGCTTGCCATGCCATTTCCACCTGGCGCCTCAGTTGGACCAGCGTTCGTGCTGGACGTGCAGACCGCGTGAGACGACGCTTCATCCAGTCCCAAACATGCTCAATGGGGGACAGATCCGGAGATCTTGCTGGCCAGGGTAGTTGACTTACACCTTCTAGAGCACGTTGGGTGGCACGGGATACATGCGGACGTGCATTGTCCTGTTGGAACAGCAAGTTCCCTTGCCGGTCTAGGAATGGTAGAACGATGGGTTCGATGACGGTTTGGATGTACCGTGCACTATTCAGTGTCCCCTCGACGATCACCAGTGGTGTACGGCC
Source organism: Schistocerca serialis cubense (assembly GCF_023864345.2). NCBI lineage: Eukaryota > Metazoa > Arthropoda > Insecta > Orthoptera > Acrididae > Schistocerca > Schistocerca serialis. Next base: position 727,395,617 of record NC_064643.1, on the reverse strand, counting down.
AGTGTAGGAGATCGCTCCCCACACCATGATGCCGGGTGTTGGCCCTGTGTGCCTCGGTCGTATGCAGTCCTGATTGTGGCGCTCACCTGCACGGCGCCAAACACGCATACGACCATCATTGGCACCAAGGCAGAAGCGACTCTCATCGCTGAAGACGACACGTCTCCATTCGTCCCTCCATTCACGCCTGTCGCGACACCACTGGAGGCGGGCTGCACGATGTTGGGGCGTGAGCGGAAGACGGCCTAACGGTGTGCGGGACCGTAGCCCAGCTTCATGGAGACGGTTGCGAATGGTCCTCGCCGATACCCCAGGAGCAACAGTGTCCCTAATTTGCTGGGAAGTGGCGGTGCGGTCCCCTACGGCACTGCGTAGGATCCTACGGTCTTGGCGTGCATCCGTGCGTCGCTGCGGTCCGGTCCCAGGTCGACGGGCACGTGCACCTTCCGCCGACCACTGGCGACAACATCAAATGTACTGTGGAGACCTCACGCCCCACGTGTTGAGCAATTCGGCGGTACGTCCACCCGGCCTCCCGCATGCCCACTATACGCCCTCGCTCAAAGTCCGTCAACTGCACATACGGTTCACGTCCACGCTGTCGCGGCGTGCTACCAGTGTTAAAGACTGCGATGGAGCTCCGTATGCCACGGCAAACTGGCTGACACTGACGGCGGCGGTGCACAAATGCTGCGCAGCTAGCGTCATTCGACGGCCAACACCGCGGTTCCTGGTGTGTTCGCTGTGCCGTGCGTGTGATCATTGCTTGTACAGCCCTCTCGCAGTGTCCGGAGCAAGTATGGTGGGTCTGACACACCGGTGTCAATGTGTTCTTTTTTCCATTTCCAGGAGTGTATTTACAAATGCAGCATAAAACACAACCTCGTGTCTCACAATAACGAAAACAATAGAAAATGCTGGGGATCATACAATGTAAGCTTCCACGGCCGGTATTGTCTTCACTTAAAACTTCCGGGCTGATAGGCCGCTGTCGAAGTATAAAACTCTCTCCTGACGTTTCGTCTCCGACTGCGGGAGACATCCTCGGAGGTACAGCGGCGATCTGTCGGAGACTTCGACAGCGGCCTATCAGCCCGGAAGTTTTAACTGAAGAAAATGCTGGGTATTTCTTATGGTGATCTCATTTAATTACGTTAAATTTATCTTGAGTATTTAAAAGCTTAAACCGGCGTAGTGTGAAAGGCATCAACATCTTTCCATTGCGAATGACGGCACGCTGTGCGCTCCTGTTTTGTTCTCGTAGCAAGTTAGCGTAGTCTTTCAGGTGGCGTTACACCGGCCGGCTCGCGCAATACCGTTGGTTTGTCTCGCGAAACTCAAAACTCTTTGTCCTGCGACAGATAATCAGAGGCCACGCCGCTAAAATTCGTGTTGAGACAATGAGATTTGAAGACGGAGCCACTCTGGGGCCATCTCTTGTGTGGTGCTCTCTCTCTCTCTCTCTCTCTCTATCCCTCTCTCTCTCTCAATTAAAGATACGTACTGTAGTATTTTTTGCTCATATGATATTCAGAGATTTTTGCTGATTATTGAGTAGTATGTGAAACCCGTGGGATTACTTTTCATGTTCAGTTTTTGTGAGCGTTAGAGTCTCTTTCCAGCATAATTTGACATCCAAGTTTTCATTACATTAAATGTTTCCTGTGTTGTCATCGTAAGACAACACTCGTGAGCCGGGCGTCAAAAGTCCACGAGAAATAACATCAGCATCTGCGGAGTTCGAGGGGTGGCGCTAGCGTGGTAATATACGCAACTCAGGTACCGCTCATCCCCTCTGTGGGTACATGATACCATCGCCTTCTCTGGCGTTGGCATAAAGGACACTCGCAACAGCACTCGGGGGGAGGGGGGGGGGGGAGAGGGGGAAGGGAAGGGGGCGTTCAGCTCATCAGCTCAGATCATGTCCTCAGTTCGACAGCTCACCTCGACAGCTGGTGCCGACGTCATAATTAGTTAGGTGAGCGAGAACCAGCGCAGCTAGAAAGATAGTTTGTTGTTGAGCTGAAAAAAGACTTTTCAGAGTTTGGAAATGCTTGTTATATTCCACATACCTGCTTCTCAAAAGATAAGTAAATGTGTTTAATTATTGAATTATGGCACTGTCTACTGATAGTCTATAGTACGGCCAGGTACCCTGGTTTGTCTCCTATGGCGGCCACCCGAGATATAACGCAGCATCCAAATGCTTGCGACAGAACAGCGTTTCCTTATACCACCTGGCCCCTTTTTCCTGTTTCGCGACACTAGGAAATGCGCTCCCTTTGCTTCGGTGTCAATCATCCTGCTAACTTTAGTGGCATTTACAGCTATCAAGTAAGTCTGCTGACGCACTTCGGAGTAACGCCATCGCCAGAGCAGTCACTGAAAAATAATTTTCGTCGTTCTTTGTTATGCACTGAAAGTTCTTATTCTGCATGCTCAATTTCACAGTATATAGCTGGCATATACATCGTCTAACATGAGTTTTGTCTACAAGGTGAAACAGCCAACCATTCATGCAACAGCATTACTTTTCAAAATCTGTCAATATGCTTATTTGAGAAATTGCCCTCACGAAAGTACTACCATTGTTACAATTTACGAGTCAGTACCACCTCTGTTGGAATTTACTGGTCAGATTGTGTTCTCAGCGAACCTTGCCTTAATTTGGTAAAAATCAAGGTAAAGCTAGCTTCAGAATCTTCATTGAACATTTAGTAGCATCTTGCAAGAAGATGGTAGTCTTTCAAGTGTTACTGCGCTGATCCAGAGGAAGCAAAGATTAAGGGGAGTTGTTCGCGCAGCTCGATGTCGGTGGAAGACCAGCATCAGAAGCGGCCAGTTAAGCGAGTATTCGACGGTACGTACGAGCTGTCGTCGCCGGACCGGTCGCGGAATCGGAGAAGTCTTTTGCTCGAACAGAGCAGCGCTTTTAGGCGAGAGAAACGGAAGCCATATACGGCGAGTGTCGCAGGGAAACTGAACCGTTCTCCGCGGCGACAGCGTGTTGGCCAACCCGGCTGCAAGGCTGCAGCTCGCGGCCCCGTATAATGGCCAGCCGGCGGCTTGCACAATGTCTGCACAGCCGGCCGCCAGCGGCGTGGCTCACCGCTGTTGTACACACCCAGTCCAGCATCAAGCCTTTGGTGAAGTCAGGTCGTACAGACATGACCACCGCGAAAATTCCCACACGGAGTACGTAGAAATATGCGTCCCTGGCTTGAGATGCAACTGAACGAATTGAAAACAAAGAGGTCGCCAGGTCTGGATGGAATCGCAGTTCGCTTTTACAGACAGTACTCTCCGGCATGTGCGCCTTACTCACCTTGCACTTAGCGCGAATGTCTCGCCCAGCGTATTGCGCCAGATACGGGAAAAATAGCAAAATAGCGCAGGTAAGAAGGATAAATTACAGCCCAATATCTTCAACGTCCGTTTGCTACAGGATTGTTGAGCATATTCTAATTTCAGATATTCAGATGAAGCGTATATTCTTAGCGTTTTTCCATAATTTTAGTAACCACTTTAGTCATCAATAAATATTCTCCTTCATTATTTACAAAACTCCGCCAACTGTGGGGTAACTTCTCGTCTCCGCGACTGTATAAATCAAGTGGTTTTGCGTGTTCGGAGCGAATTTCCGTGTGGAAAGGAAGTTCCTTGAAGGCTCTACATCTACATCTACATTTATACTCCGCAAGCCACCCAACGGTGTGTGGCGGACGGCACATTACGTGCCACTGTCATTACCTCCCTTTCCTGTTCCAGTCGCGTATGGTTCGCGGGAAGAACGACTGCCGGAAAGCCTCCGTGCGCGCTCGAATCTCTCTAATTTTACATTCGTGATCTCCTCGGGAGGTATAAGTAGGGGGAAGCAATATATTCGATACTTCATCCAGAAACGCACCCTCTCGAAACCTGGCGAGCAAGCTACACCGCGATGCAGAGCGCCTCTCTTGCAGAGTCTGCCACTTGAGTTTGCAAATCCTCTCCGTAACGCTATCACGCTTACCAAATAATCCTGTGACGAAACGCGTGCGCTCTTCTTTGGATCTTCTCTATCTCCTCTGTCAACCCGACCTGGTACGGATCCCACACTGAAGAGCAATACTCAAGTATAGGTCGAACGAGTGTTTTGTAAGCAACCTCCTTTGTTGATGGACTACATTTTCTAAGGACTCTCCCAATGAATCTCAATCTGGCACCCGCCTTACCAACAATTAATTTTATGTGATCATTCCACTTCAAATCGTACCGCACGCATACTCCCAGATATTTTACAGAAGTAACTGCTACTACGTGTTTGTTCCGCTATCGTATAATCATACAATAAAGGATCTTTCTTTCTATGTATTCGCAATACATTACATTTGTCTATGTTAAGGGTCAGTTGCCACTCCCTGCATCAAGTGCCTATCCGCTGCAGATCTTCCTGCATTTCGCTACAATTTTCTAATGCTGCAACTTCTCTGTTTACTACAGCACCATCCGCGAAAGATGCATGGAACTTCCGACACTATCTACTAGGTCATTTATATATATATTGTGAAAAGTAATGGTCCCATAACACTCCCCTGTGGCACGCCAGAGGTTACTTTAACGTCTGTAGACGTCTCTCCATTGATAACAACATGCTGTGTTCTGTTTGCTAAAAACTCTTCAATCCAGCCACACAGCTGGTCTGATATTCCGTAGGCTCTTACTTTGTTTAACAGGCGACAGTGCGGAACTGTATCGAACGCCTTCCGGAAGTCAAGGAAAATGGCATATACCTGGGAGCCTGTATCTAATATTTTCTGGGTCTCATGAACAAATAAAGCGAGTTGGGTCTCACACGATCGCTGTTTCCGGAATCCATGTTGATTCCTACAGAGTAGATTCTGGGTTTCCGGAAATGACATGATACGCAAGCAAAAAACGTGTTCTAAAATTCTGCAACTGCTCGATGTCAGAAATATAAGCCTATAATTTTGCGCATCTGCTCGACGACCGTTCTTGAAAATGGAAGTACCTGTGCTCTTTTCCAATTATTTGGAACCTCCCGTTCCTCTAGAGACTTGCGATACACGGCTGTTAGAAGGGGGGCAAGTTCTTTCGCGTACTCTGTGTAGAATCGAAATGGTATCCCGTCAGGTCCAGTGGACTTTCCTCTGTTGAGTGATTCCAGTTGCTTTTCTATTCCTTGGACACTTATTTCGATGTCAGCCATTTTTTAGTTCATGCGAGGATTAAGAGAAGGAACTGTAGTGCGGTCTTCCTCTGTGAAACAACTTTGGAAAAAGTTGTTTAGTATTTCAGCTTTACGCGTGTCATCCTCCGTTTCAATGCCAGTATCATCCCAGAGTGTCTGGGTACTCTGTTTCGATCCACTTACTGATTTAACGTAAGACCAGAAGTTCCTAGGATTTTCTGTCAAGTCGGTACACAGAATTTTACTTCGATAGAGTGCGGAAAACGTGAAAAACTGAGGACTAGATCAGGTGCAGAACGACGTCCCAACCCAACCCGTGTAGGGCGTTTTTTGTCGATCTAGCAGATTAGGAGCTGGCTTTATCGCGGAGTAGCATCACTTTACGCAGTAGTGCTGGTCGATGTCCTGGGACTCCGTCTGCAAACCGCCTCAGTTGTTGACAATAATCGTCGGCTGTGATGGTTACACCTCGGGCAAGCAATTCGCAGTACACCACACCCTAGCTGTTCCACCAGATGCATAGCGTTATCTTTTGTGTATGCGTGCCGGTCTTTGTACGGGGATCTGCTGCTTTGTTTGGACTCTACCATTCCTTTCTCTTCCTTGTGTTAACATAAATGCACCATTCCTCGTCACCGGTAACGGCGCAGGATAGCAGTGGTCGGTGTCGTTCACGAGCCGACTGTTGACGAGCAAGTAGAGATGCACAAATGGCCACCCGCAGATTTTTGTGATTTTGGCTTAGACACCCGATTTTTGAACCTTCCCCATTGCATGCAAATGTCTCACAATGATGGAATAATTACGGTTCATCAATTTGCCCCATCTCGAGTAGGCAGACTTGGATGATTGTGGATTATTGCGTTTAAACAATCTTCATCAAACCCTGAAGATCTTTCTGAACGCGGATACTCATCAATATCAAATCTACCCTTGTTTAAATTAGAAAACCATTTTCTTGTCCTGCTCTGTTCAATAGCCTCATCCCCATGCGCTGGGCAAATGTTTGTGGCTGCCTCCGCTGCTGTTTCACCACTATCGAACTCAGCCAGAAGAATATGACGGAGTTGTTCCGATTTCTACACTTGGCCCTCCATTTGCTATCGTCCACAGCTCCACTCACTGTCTCCAAATGACAAAATGACAATATGTTAACTCATATAGCAATAGTGAGCTTCAAACAAAAAATGGCAATCGATAAATAAACCCACAGCGACCAGAATAACATGTTGCAAAACAATAACTGTAAGAACTTACGCACCAGCCTAGGGTGTCCCAGCTATCTTGTCCACCCAAAATATCTCTGGAACAACAACAGCTATTGGAAAACGACTTTCACCGGTATCAGTGCAGGGCTGGGGCCCATGAATGTACATGTTTGGAAACATTCTAAAACGAAAGCATATGTGTTTTTTAACACAAACTTATGTTTTTTTAAATGCACCTCCTATATTTTTTCTTCAGCAATCCATAGCATGACAAAGCACATACACAATGGCATTGATTGCATCGCAGTATTCCCATTACATCCCGAGATATTAAGACGCGAAGTTGACGCTTGGAACACCCGACATGCGCTGCTTGCGCACGTCCTGAGGCTCAGGAGTGAACCCCATGCTGCCCGTAATCGCGATGTGATTGACATGTGTAATCACACCTCCATACTTATCAACAGGGACACTTACTTGTCAATCACATCGCGATTACGGGCAGCATGGGGTTCACGCCTGAGCCTCAGGACGTGCGCTAGCAGCGCATGTCGGGTGTTTCAAGCGTCAACTTCGCGTCTCAGTATCTCCGGATGTATTGGGAATATTGCGCCATTGTGTATGTGCTTTGTCAAGCTATGGATTGCTGAAGAAAAAATATAGGAGGTCCACTTAAAAAAACATAAGTTTGTGTTAAAAAAACACATATGCTTTCGTTTTAGAATGTTTCCAAATATGTACATTCATGGCCCCAGCCCTACATTGATACTGGTGAAAGTCGTTTTCCAATATCTGTTATTGTTCCAGAGATATTTTGGGTGGACAAGATAGCTGGGACACCCCGTATATTAAATTTACTTGAGACAGGAAAGATTCTGTCCACAAATCAGCACGGATTTAAAAAGCGCCGCTCGTGCGAAACTCAGCTTGCCCATTTCTGGCGCCATATCCTGCGAACAATGGATGAAGGGCAACAGTTGGATTCCGTACTCCAAAATTTCAGGAGACCGTTTGACATAGCAACCCACTGAAAACTGTTAACGAAGGACCAAGCATACGGAATATGTTCGCAGGTAAGTGAGTGCTTTGATGACAAGTACTTTGTCCTGGACGGCAAGTGTTCATCAGAGAGAAAGGTACCGTCGCGAGTGCACCAGGGAAGTGTGACAGGACCGTTCCAGTTCTCTGCATACATACATGGTCTGATGGGTAGCGAGAGCAGCAATCTGCAGCTGTTTGCTGTTGAAGCTACGTTGTATGGGAAGTTGTTGAGTGATGTACGAGGATACAAAATGACTCAGACAGAGTTTCTATTGGGTGTGATGAATGGCAGTTCCTCTAAAAATAAGAAAGTGTAAGTTAATGCAGGTGAGTTCGAAAAATGGTCCTCTAATTTTTGAAGACAGTGTCCGAGTGACGTGCAGCACGACCCACGTGTCCCGCGATCGGTCCGCTATTGTGGCCGCCCTCGGCCACTGCCTGTATTGAGCCCTCACCCGTGGTCGAGTGGGAGGTCGTTCTAAGGTGTGGTCAGCAGCGAAAGAAGGCTTTCTGAGGGGCCGATCGGAAGGCCTCACCGGTTGATCTGACGGTTTCGCGCGCTATCTGTGGCTGATGAAGTCCCTGAGCCAGCTGATCTCAGAAATGCTTTTGTAATTCCCACAAGTAAACTCTGTCTCGAAATCTCGGAGAAAACGCAGTCAATACCATCACTGTGCGATAACAGTGTTGATGTTACTGGTGAAAGTGCCAATAAAGCAGCCGGCCGCTGTGGCCGAGCGGTTCTAGGCCCTTCAGCCCGGAACCGCGCTGCTGCTGCGGTCGCAGGTGCGAATCCTGCCTCGGGCATGGATATGTGTGACGTCCTTAGGTTAGTTAGGTTTAAGTAGTTCTTAATCTAGGGGAATGACGACCTCAGATGTTGAGTCCCATAGTGCTTAGAGCCATTTGACCCAAGCCAATAAAGCAGAATTATTAAATACGGTTTTACGAAATTCCTTCGCAAAAGAAGACGAAGTAAATAGTCCAGAATTCGAATCAAGAACAATTGTCAACATAACTTAGAAGTAGAGATGCACGGTGGAGCGAAGTAGCTCAAATTACTTAATAAAGTCTTCTGGTATACCGTTTTCTGTCAGTGTATGATGATACAATAGCTACATACTTAGCAGTTATAGAAAACCACTCGCTCCTAGAAAGATACGTACCCAAATACGAGAAACTTGCACAAGTCACACCAATACCCAAGAAAGGAATGGAAGTAATCCGTTGAATTACGGACCCATACCACTAACATCAATTTATATGTAAATTGAAGGCGATCAGTACCGTCAAATCAGTGCTGTCAACTGCAGCGGGACTTTACGCGGAATCAGCGGCGACGAGTGAAAATGTGTACCGGACCGGGATTCGAAGCCGGGATCTGCTTACTTGGCAAGGACATTAACCACTGCGCCATCCGGACACAACGTTATCGCAATCGCGCGGACTATTTCGACACGCTTCGGCGCCGATCCACAGTCCCAGCGGACGCCACATATCCGCAGTCCCTGTCCATTCACTCACTGTTCGCTACTCTGAGATTCCCACCTGAGGCCGGACGTAAATGTGCATCCGCACTGAACAAGGTGGATCCATTGCCCATCTGTTGTTGTTGTTGTCTTCAGTCCAGAGACTGCTTTGATGTAGCTCTCCATGCTACTCTATCCTGTGCAAGGTTCTTCATCTCCCAGTACCTACTGCAACCTACATCCTTCTGAATCTGCTTAATGTATTCATCTCTTGGTCTCCCTCTACGATTTTTACCCTCCACGCTGCCCTCCAATGCTAAATTTGTGATCCCTTGATGCCTCAGAACATGTCCTACCAACCGGTCCCTTCTTCTTGTCAAGTTGTGCCACAAACTCCTCTTCTCCCCAATTCTATTCAATACCTCCTCATTAGTTACGTGATCTATCCATCTAATCTTCAGCATTCTTCTGTAGCACCACATTTCGAAACCTTCTATTCTCTTCTTGTCCAAACTATTTATTGTCCACATTTCACTTCCATACATGGCCACAATCCATACAAATACTTCCAGAAAAGACTTCCTGACACTTAAATCTATACTCGATGTTAACAAATTTCTCTTCTACAGAAACGCTTTCCTTGCCATTCCCAGTCTACATTTTATATCCTTTCTACTTCGACCATCATCACTTATTTTGCTTCCCAAATAGCAAAAGTCATTTACTACTTTAAGCGTCTCATTTCCTAATCTAATTCACGCAGCATCACCCGACTTAATTCGACTACATTCATTCCATTATTATCGTTTTGCTTTTGTTGATGTTCATCTTATATCCTCCTTTCGAGACACTGTCCATTCCGTTCAGCTGCTCTTCCAGGTCCTTTGCTGTCTCTCACAGTCCGAATTTTTCTTTTGTTTCCTTTACTGCCTGCTCAATATACAGATTGAATAACATCGGGGACAGGCTACAACCCTGTCTCACTCCCTTCCCAACCACTGCTTCTCTTTCATGTCCCTCGACTCCTATAACCCCCATCTGGTTTCTGTACAATTTGTAAATAGCCTTTCGCTCCCTGTATTTTACCCCTGCCACCTTCAGAATTTGAATGAGAGTATTCCAGTCAACATTGTCAAAAGCTTTCTCTAAGTCTACAAATGCTAGAAACGTAGGTTTGCCTTTTCTTAATCTATTTTCTAAGATAAGTCGTAGGGTCAGTATTGCCTCACATGTTTTAACATTTCTACGGAATCCAAACTGATGTCCGAATGCGCATAGGTGGTGAGCCGTGCCGAGATAGTCCACGCAGTTGCGATAACACTGCTCCCCGGATGACGCAGCGGTTAACGCACCTGCCTTGTAAGCAGGACATCTCGCGTTCGAATCCCGGTCCGGTACACATTTTCACTCGTCGCCGCTGATTCCGCGTAAAGTCCCGCTACAGCTGACAGCGGTGATCCCCTTCAGTTTACATATAATGTTTCACAGATGCCAATTCTGCGTGGTGTGTGTTCTTCGGGACATGTCCGAAAGGACAGAAACCACGCATTCATATAACGTCAATTTGCAGCACGATTTTCGAAATGTACTGTGCTCCAACCTTATGGACCACTTCGAAGAAAACGATTTATTGACAATAGCCAACACGGATTGAGAAAATATCGTTCTTGTGAATCACAACTAGCTCTTCCTTCTCAAGAAGTAACGAGTGCTGTCGTCAGGGCACATCGAATTGATTCCATACTTTTAGATTTCCATAAGCCTTTTGGCACAATTCTTCACAAGCGACTTCTTCTTAAACTGTATGCCTATGGGGTATCGTGTCAGCTGCCAGACTGGATATCTTGTCAGATAGGTCACAATTTGTAAAAATTGAAACTTCTCCTTTCAATGTAAAGAATGACTGTGCTGGAAAAACTCTTACGATATTTGATTTTCAAACAGCTGAGCAAAACTGAACGTACTCAGACAGTTCTCTGTTTCCTTATTCTGATCAACACTAAACTGACACACAATATTTTAGCGCAACGCAATCTGACTTTCAATAATCCCTACAAAAGAAAGGTGGTGACTAGCAATAACTCATTCCTTTTATGAATCACTTACCTCACAAAAATCTTCGTGACTCGAACTACTGCAATACAGCGAGCGCCAATACTGCCAGCTAAATAGAAGTTTCTAACCACTGAAGGCACTAGCTACTGGCAGGCATAGTTAGCAAACGAAAGATTTTGATAGAGAACAAACAATGTATTTACGTTAATAGCGTTCAAAAGTCATTATATATATATATATATATATATATATATATATATATATATATATATATATATATATACTTTCAAAATCATTTGAGATAAAAACTGGGGTTAGACAAGGTGATGGATTATCACCTCTGTTATTTAACTTAGTTCTGGATAGAGTCATGGCAGAATGGGAAAAAGAACTCAAAAAAGAAAAGTACTGGAAACCAATATCACTGGGAACCAAAAAAGATGACCTACAAATCCCCTACTTAGCCTACGCAGACGATCTTGCAATAATGGCAGATTCTAGTGAAATGGCAGTCAAACAGATAGAAACCTTAAAAGAGTGTGCAGGAAAAGTTGGCCTACAAATATCTTTTGAGAAAACGGTGTTTACAACAACAAATCTAGAAATTTCTAAGTTACAAACCAAATATGGAGAAATTAAGAGGGTACCATACTTTAAATATTTAGGAGAGATAATTTCTGAAAAATATTCACAACAAGAAAGAATATTAAAAGCTCGTAGGGGTCTAGGGCTGGTCCAAAACATTTACAATAAAAAATGTCTATCTATAAATACAAAAATTAAACATTATAAGTCGGTAATTAAACCAATAATGCTATATGCCAGCGAAACCTTGACACTTAAAAGGAAAACAGATATGGAAAACCTGAAGAAAGAGGAAAGGAAAATCATTAGGAAAATTCTGGGACCAAGATGGACCAAAGAGGGGTATAGATTACAGAAAAATTCTAAAATTGAAGAATATTCTAACATAGAGATAGACATGAGGAAGAGGCGTCTAAAATTCTATGGCCACATAATGAGACTTCCCAATCACAGACTTACAAAAAAAATAGTAAGATACATAGCATCCCTTGTTAATGGAGGAGAATGGATCAAAAATGTAAAGAAAGATCTGGAATTAGCCAACATTACTACTGAAGACATGAACAAAAGAAACAGTTTCAAACTTAAAGTTGACAAATGGGAGGTCAAACCAGAGACAAAAGCGCCGAGAACTGGAACAAAATGGAGCGAAGAAAGAAAAGCTGAATTCTCGCAAAGAATGAAGACCTGGTGGGCAAACAAGAAGAATAAGAAGCCCCAGAAGTGAACCATCTTTACTTAGCGTCTTCCATGTTGGGAGCTTTACGACTAATAATATATATATATATATATATATATATATATATATATATATATATAAACAGTCTACTTACAAAACTGACGGATAGTCATCGAGCAAAACAGAGATAATATCTGGCGTTCCCCAAAGAAGTGTTATGGGTTCCCTTTGTTGTTCCTGATCTACATAACCGATTTAGAAGACAATCTGAGCAGTGTTTACAGATTATGTTGTCATTTACCATCATGTAAAGTCATCAGATGAAACAAGAACAATTACAAAATGATTTAGACAATATATGTGTGTGGTCCAAAAAGTGACAGTTGACTCTAAATCGCTGAAAGTGTGAAGTCATCCATATACGCACCAAAAAGATTTCGTTAAATTTCAGTTCCACGATAAATCGCACAAACTTAAAGGCTACAAACTCAATTAAATAGTTACGGATTACAATTACAAATAACTTAAACTGGAATCATCACATAGATAACGTTGTGGGAAAAGCACGCCAAAGACTGCGATTTACTGCCAGAGCGCTTAGAAAATGTAACAGGTCTATTAACGGAAATGCCGCGTGGCTAGGGTCTCCCGTCGGGTAGACCGGTCGCCGGGTGCAAGTTTTTCGAGTTGACGCCACTTCGAGAACTTGCGTGCCGATGGGGATGAAATGATGATGATAACGACAACACAACACCAAGTCCCTGAGTGGAGAAAATCTCCGACCCATCCGGGAATCGAACCCGGGCCGTTAGGTATGACATTCCGCCGCACTGACCACTTTTTTCTTTTTTTTTAATCTCATTTTGTTCGTTTTCGTTCGTTGCATCTCCTCGGGGCGGACATCATAATACACCCGTTTAAGTTCGTCGTTGATCCATTAACTCAGTTTTTTTTTTTTTTTTTTTTATTAGAGGGCAGCTAACCCTCTGACCGAATACGCTGAGCTACCCTGCCGGCGTCCACTCAGCTACCAGGGGCGGACACAGGTCTACTAAAGAGACTGCTTTCACTACTGTTGACCCCTCTCTTCTGGAGTATTGCTGTGCGTTGTGGCATCCGCGTCAGACAGGATTGATGGAGGACAACGAAAAAGTTCAAAGAATAGCAGCTCGTTTTTCACTATCGCGAAATAAGGGAGAGAGATCCCCGGCTATGATACATGAATTAGGGTGGCAGTCATTAGAACTCAGGCGTTTCTCGGTGCGGCAGTATCTTCTCGTGAAATTTCAGTCACCAAATTTATCCTTCGACGAAGAAAATATTCTACTGGTGCCCAACTACACAGGGAGAAATGATAATCATAATAAAATAAAAGAAATCAGAGGTCGCACGGAAAGATTTAAGTTCGTTTCACCCCAGAATGTCACAGTAAGAAGGTAGCTTAAAGGTGGTTTGATAAACCCTGTGCCAGACACTTGGTTGTAAACTGCAGAGTAATCGTGTGGATGTAGATTTAGTGGTGTGTTGCTTGACTCAGTCATGTCTATTAAATATCCACCCCGAAACATTCAGAAGCGACATGACATGGAACGAACAAGCATGGTCAGTAGCAGAGAAGGCCTATAGCCGAGTTCGGTTTGTTGGAAGGACTTAAGGAAAGTGTAGCTCATCTATAAAGGAGGCCGCTTATCGAATACTAGTTGCGCCCATTCTTGAATATTGTTCTAGCTTTTCGGATCCCCACCAGGTCGGATTAAAGGAAGAGTTCGAAGGAATTCAGAGGTGCACTCCTAGACTTGTTACGCATGATTTCGATCAAAACGCGACTGTCACGGAAAGGCTGCTTAAAATCAAATGGGAATTCCCGGAGGGATTAAGACGCTCTTTCCGCGAAATACGATGGAGAAAATTTAGACAATCGGCGTATACAGTGGGTTGTAGAACGATTTTGCCGCTGCAGTGCCGCACTGTATTTTGCGTAAGGATCACGAAAACACTACTAGTCAATTGTGACGAGAAAACTCGAGAGAAATGAGAGCTCATACGGAATAGCGGTACAAGGTACTTTCCACCACCACCTGGTGGCTTATGGAGTATGTGAATAGACGCAGATATAGAGTATCATTACATGGCTGCGGTCGCTAGGCGAATGGAAACAAACTACAAACGTAATGTTTGTATTAAAAGTGAAACTCCTCCAGCTGTACTTAAGATTTTATATTTATTTTGCTACTAGTTTCGACGTTGCGTCAACGCCATCTTCAGGCCTGTACACTTTGATGAAATCAATTGTGTTTGACTCAGTACTAGAAGTCCGCTGTGAGACCAACACGTGCTCCACATGGATGGCGGGCAGTAACTAATTAAATCCATGTGGAGCACGTGTTGGTCTCACAGCGGACTTCTAGTACTGAGTCACACACAATTGATTTCATCAAAGTGTACAGGCCTGAAGATGGCGTTGACGCATCGTCGAAACTAGTAGCAAAATAAATATAAAATCTTAAGTACAGCTGGAGGAGTTCACTTTTAATAAAAGTTATACCAGCGGAGTCCCACATTCATCCAATTTAAATATGGATGTACGAAGACAAACGTAATGGGTTGATTAAAAATAGTTTACCTGCAACATGAACAGCAACATTCGTCAAGGATTTGTTTAGTCGGTGTGAGGGTGTCCTCGAAATGTTCAACAAACTGCAGTGGACGACGTTACGAGGGAGGCAGTTGTCACTGCGGAAAGCTATACTTATGAAATCCTGAGAGTCCAGAAATATATTAGAGTGTGTACGTGTAGCACAATGAAAACGAGGCTAAAGTCAGATTCCGTCTCGCACAGAGGGACGTAGTCAACGTTTCTCCCCACGTACCAGCCGCGAATAGTGTAGGAAAAGGGGCAGGGCTGGCGCTACACTGCCTACCTTCCGCTATGTACCACCATGTGCGGAGTACAGGTTGTATTCGCACTATAGCTGCTGAAGCTAGGTTAGCCGGCCGGGGTGGCCGAGCGGTTCTAGGCGCTACAGTCTGGAACCGCGCGACCGCTACGGTCGCAGGTTCGAATCCTGCCTGCCTCGGGCATGGATGTGTGTGCTGTCCTTAGGTTAGTTAGGTTTAAGTAGTTCTAAGTCTAGGGGACTGATGACCTCAGATGTTAAGTCCCATAGTGCTCAGAGCCATTTTTAAAACTTTCTCATATTCAGCTATCAATATAAAATGCGCTGTAGGAGCACTGTTTCTTCTTATACGTCTTTAGGCTCAGATATTTCATAAACTTTTTTTCGGCATCTGACATGGTATCATATCGTGCACTATCTTTGATTGAAGTTTCGCGGCGCCTTTCGCGTGCGTCATCTCCAGAGAAGTTCGGTCACGCGCTTCCTAACTATTGGAAATGATGGGGCAGACTCTTAAAAATCCTACGCTACCTTTGGATGAATGTCTGTTAACGAAGAACTGTCCAAGAATATTAATTTCATGACGAAATGGAATTCAATTTTATCCATTCAGGGAAAAACTCGCTCGCACCCCCCTCCCCCCGCCCCCCCCCCCCTCCCCCACACACACAAATTAACAAATCTTTTCGCAGATCAGGCTCGAATTCGTCTTATTTTATTTTTGTAGAATACCTCCATACGTTACAGAAACAAAATTTCAGTTGTGTAAATTGAAGGTGGAGGGGTGGAGGGGGGGGGGGGGGGGGAGAAAGAGTAGGAAAGGGTAGGAACTAATGGTATCAGCTGCATCGGGATTTTACGAAATCAACGGCGACGAGTGGAAATGTGTGTGGGACAGGGACTCGAAAACGAGATCTCTTGCTTAGTCTACTAGGCAGCGCCACCAGGACACAGTGTGTATTCCAAATGCGCGGATTCTGTTGGCACGCTCTCCAGCTGGCTAACACTCATATCTAGCGCCACCTAGCCACAAGTAGCGTCCATGTCCTCCATGTTCACTAATTTTTAGATTCCGTTAGAAATCGAAAGTAAATGTGCATCGCCACTGAAGATTGTGGATTCATTGCCCATCTAGACGAATCAGTTATTCATGGCCGAAAGAATCAACTAGAAATTTTACAAGTGGAACATTAGGCCTGTTTTACAACTGGCTGAATATGTAACATATTTTCCCATAATTCCTCGTCACTGTAAAATTTCGGCCATAAAACTGTTTTTAGAACATCATGACTTGGATCAGTAAATTCCATTACAATGAATCATCATGAAGAAAGCTCTAAAACCTACTCAAGAAAACTTCAAAATATTATGAAGGGTCATGACCATTGTCCACAAATCAAATCGCAACACAAATACACACGGAGCCGCGCGGGATTAGCCGAGCGGTCTAGGGCGCTGCACTCGTGGACTGTGCGGCTGGTCCCGGCGGAGGTTCGAGTCCTCCCTCGGGCATGGCTGTGTGTGTTTGTCCTTAGGTTAATTTAGGTTAAGTAGTGTGTAAGCTTAGGGACTGATGACCATAGCAGTTAAGTCCCATATGATTTCACACACATTTGAACTTTTTTTTTATACACACGGAATCAGAGGCGGGTTCAAATGGTTCAAATGGCTCTCAGTACTATAGGACTTAACTTCTTTGGTCATCACTCACCTAGAACTTAGAACTACTTAAACCTAAGTAACCTAAGGACATCACACACATCCATGCCCGAGGCAGGATTCGAACCTGCGACCGTAGCGGTCGCGCGGTTCCAGACTGTAGCGCCTAGAACCGTTCGGCCACAGCGGCCGGCAAAGAGAGGCGGGTACTCAAAACAAAACAATAATAGGCGCCACTGGAATGTGTGATGTTGGCGTGTAAAGGATGTCCTGGTGGTAATGTGATGCGGGCAAACAGCGAGTATGAAATTGCGCCCCAACCTAACGAAGACAACTGCGTTAGTTATCGAATAATCGTGGAAAGAAAATGGCAACATCATTTCTAATGCATGCAAGGAAACTTCGAAATTATCAGTTACTCTGAAAAATCCTGAAAGAATGCACGAGTAAGGAACTACACTACAATTTACACATCGTATTTAAGCTGTCAGAGCAGTTATAAATGTCTTGATTCTCTCTCTCTCTCTCTCTTACTGTTTCTCACTCTTACTCTCAGCTGGTATTACGTAATTCTATGTGGTAAGTTGTTTTGGGAGGTCATTATTTAATAATAGTTTCTGCAGAGTAATAAAAAAGCCATGAGCTGTGAGAGAACCAGGAACCAAGGGGGAAAAACGAGTAGTGAAGATCAAGTTAGAAGTACTATGATAGCAGGGAAGAAGTCTTCTTCATTTTCGTTCAGTCTTTATACTGAATGTGCAATGAAGGAAATAAATGTAGATTCAGAAGTTAGATTAAAATTAAGAACGAAGTGATAGAAGTGAAGCAAGTCTGCTTCTTTAAAAGCAAAAAGACGCATGATGAACGAAGCACGGAGGGCGTAAGTAACAGACTAGCACATGCAAAGAACGAATTTCTCGCCAAAATAAATCTTCTATATCAAAGACAGGCCTTAATTTATGAAATAAATGTCTGAGAAAGTGCTTCTGGAGTACACCATTGCATGGCAGTGAATCGTGGATGGTTGTAAAAAATAAAATGAGGAAAATCAATGCGTTTGATGTGTAGTTTTACAGAGAGATGCAGAAAATGAAGTGAACTGGTTAGAAATGAGTAAGGTTCTTCGTAGAGTCGGCTAGGAAAGGAAAACAGCCATAAGTCCATTAGGACGAGAAAAAGCATGAAACGGTCTTTAGAGATCACGGAGGGCAAAATGTGTAGGGGAAGACAGAGATCTGAGTATGTATAGAAAGTAGTTGAGAACGTTGAGGTGTTCAAGAAATTACACTAAATTGAATACCCACAGTTCTCTATACACAGTTTGAAAAAACAAACAGTCTTATGA
The DNA here is from genome assembly GCF_023864345.2 of Schistocerca serialis cubense. Classification (NCBI taxonomy): domain Eukaryota; kingdom Metazoa; phylum Arthropoda; class Insecta; order Orthoptera; family Acrididae; genus Schistocerca; species Schistocerca serialis. The sequence goes on along the minus strand of NC_064643.1, from coordinate 727,377,488 downwards.
AATAGTCTCCACTTTATTTTAGTGGTCAAAGCGATTAACCAGGTGGCCATATATAGGGTGACAATTGTCGAATTACATGAAATAAAATCGTTACAACTTCTGAATGGTTTGCTTTAGGACGTTCAAACTGCAAGGTCGGCCACGGGGCATGGTGGGAATTAATAGGCGCATGCATGGTTTGGTTTAGCGGCGAAGTCCACTTTCATTTGGATGAGTTCGTCAATAAGCAAATCTGGCGCTTCTGGGAGACTGAGAACCCGCATTTCGCGATCGAGAAGTCTCTTCACCCTCTAGAGGTGGTTATGTTGTGCGCGGTGTCCAGTCACGGAATAATGGGAGCGATATTCCTTGATGCTACAATGACTATCGAAAGGTACGCGAAGGTTTTGTAAGATGATATCATCCCTATTACCCAAAGTTACCACGATTTCCCATCGAAGCAGGAGAGGGTTTGATGCCCCGGAGGAGCACTTCAATTGGGGACCGCATTCTGGCTCTGCGGTACCCAGAGGTCACTGGCATGGGCCTCGATTGGCCGCCATATTATCCAGACCTAAGCACATGCGACTCCTTTTTGTGGGGCTATATTAAAGTCAAGGTGTACAGCAATAACCCCAAAACCATTGATAAGCTGTAAACAGTCATTCAACAGGTCATCGACACTTCAGAGGGTCATGCAGAATGTCACTGTTCGACTGCGCCACATCATTACCAAGGATGGCAGGCATATCGAACACCTCATAACCTAAATCCGAATGTCGATAGTGATGTTTACAAGTTGAATAATGTGTGTGTGCGCCGTAGTTTGTGTTGTGGACTGGCAAGACAGCCAATCCACTACGACGGGAAGCCGAAAGGCACGCGTTTAAGCTCACGCAGGCTGGCGTGAGGTCTGGAACATTACAAGGTCTTGAAACTAGCAAAAAAGGTACATAGCTTCTGGAATACTTAACTTTAATCCATAATTGGTGAACATCGCTCTTGACGGTACATGTTTTACAATTTCAATATTAACTGGTAATGGCGCCTTGCTAGGTCGTAGCAAATGACGTAGCTGAAGGCTATGCTAACTATCGTCTCGGCAAATGAGAGCGTATTTTGTCAGTGAACCATCGCTAGCAAAGTCGGCTGTACAACTGGGGCGAGTGCTAGGAAGTCTCTCTAGACCTGCCGTGTGGCGGCGCTCTGTCTGCAATCACTGATAGTGGCGACACGCGGGTCCGACGTATACTACCGGACCGCGGCCGATTTAAAGGCTACCACCGAGCAAGTGTGGTGTCTGGCGGTGACACCACAGTTTGTTACTAATTTATGCCTATATAAAGGCAAATAAATAGTGATTTTGAGACGTAATTTCATTTAGTCTGCTAATTTGTCATTGGGGAATGAACTAAAGTCAAATGAGGTTTACCTTAAAATTCTTTTAGCGCAAACGGTGTTCCGTCACACTTATGTGACGCATAGTGAGCAACTCCTGATTGCCAGCTATGAGTCAGTCGCAGAGCAACAGCCATCGACTCCAGAAACACCACAGGCGAGGATCGTAAGTGTAAGCCGTGTGTCAACAGACTCGCCAGCTTCGTGGTTTCGCCTGTAAACGGCCGTACAAACACGATAAGCGGACAGCGGGGAATGTCTACAGCTCTCTGGCGGACACGCCTCTGGCGACAGAGATATTAGGTGAACCAGCCGCAAAGTGTTTGTTGTCTCTGATGACGTGCACTTGCTTCACACACTTTAAAATTTATCTTCGAATGTGGGTTTGTATCAAGAGGTCGACGCCCTCGACATAATTTCGACGCCCGCATCTCGTGGTCGTGCGGTAGCGTTCTCGCTTCCCACGCCCGGGTTCCCGGGTTCGATTCCCGGCGGGGTCAGGGATTTTCTCTGCCTCGTGATGGCTGGGTGTTGTGTGCTATCCTTAGGTTAGTTAGGTTTAAGTAGTTCTAAGTTCTAGGGGACTGATGACCATAGATGTTAAGTCCCATAATGCTCAGAGCCATTTGAACCATAATTTCGACGAACTGCGGTTGTTTGGGTGTTTCGTTCGATGAACTTGTAGATTCTGGCCTCAGCAAGAAAAGTGGAGTTTGTCATGAAGATGAAAACTACTAATACGGAAATATGAATTACTTCTGCGAGAAAAGTGCAATTTGGGAGAGACGGCATGCGCGTCTGTTACAAAAATATTATTACTGGTAAATGTTCTCCTTTCGTTTACTGAAATCAACAGTGTCGTGGGCTTTGTGATCGTCTCCTTAATGATCAACCTATGAGGTTCACAACAATTTCAACACCAATATATCGCCTTAATTTTGCGAAACTACCATTTGAACATGTTCTGATACTATGCGCAGCCATACATGTCACGTAAGCGCTATACTCTACCGCTATGTGCTGCTGTTTGACTAAGACGCTAGCGTCGAAACTCACCAGCAGCATACGAATTTGACTGAATAAAACTAGCAGCTGGATATTGACTTTTAACGCATTTATCGAGGATACCGACTCACCACATACGAACATCTTTCTTTTTCTTTAGCGTTTGTTCAAAATGTTCAAATGTGTGTGAATCCCTAAGGGACCAAACTGCTGAGGTCATCGGTCCCTAAACTTACACACTACTTAAACTAACTTATGCTAAGAACAGCACACACTCCCATGACCGATGGAGGACTCCAACCTCCGGTAGGAGGGACCGCGCAATCCGTGATATGGCGCATCAAACCGCACTGTCACTCCGCGCGGCATTTAGCGTTTGTCTGGCCTGCGGTAAGATGAGATAACGATGATAATCTCACTTTGACCATTTGACATCTTCTTCACTTTGTTTTCGTTGTGAACACCATGTGTTAATTTCTGTGTCTTCTCATTTGTTTGTATTTTTTGCCTTTCATCGATCTTCTTTGCACCCGTTTTCCTATACCTGTTCTCCAACCGCATCTACCTTGGACTCTTTCTATTTCATTCTGAAAGAAATTATTTCTGGTACTGCTTCATTTTTATCTTCCGTAGTGCTAAACGTTTTTTAACTTCTCAGATGCGGATTCTCATTTATTATTATTATTATTATTCACGTTTGGGCCCTACTGGACCACGCGAAGTGCAATCACGGGGCATTCAGTTATTTTCTTTTAGACTTTCTCTCTGCCCAAATTGTTTTCATTCTCTCGGAATGAGCTCTTTTCCTTTCATCAGACCATGTGGTTCCAGTTTTCTTTGGTTTTTCAGCTTGACCAACTACCCAGTCATGAATTTTTTGCCTAAATAATTTTCTGTCTTGAATTTCATCTTGTTTTATATCTGCCTCTTTCATGTCCTCTTTTATAGCAGCAATCCATTTTATTGTCTCAAATTTAGCTTTACTTCGATTTTCGTAGAATTCCACTACTTGTTTAGTTAGTCTGGTAGCATCCATTCTTTTAATATAGGAACTGTTTTGTTAGCCTATCATCATTTGTATGTGTCAATGTCCAAACAACATCAGTCTACTTTTCCTTATTGTTTGTCATTTTCTTTACATATTGGTACACTGCATCATTAGTTTTCAATTTCCAGACTTGCGTAGTTCTTTTTGCATGTTAAACTACCCTCATAACTCTCCTCGGTAATGCTTGTAGTTTACGTGTTTATTTTTCACTGCTAGACATTTGTTTGCATAACAGAGGTATAACGGTTTCAGGACAGCGTTGTAATGCGTTTCTTTTACTCGATATATACCTTTTACAGTAAATACTCTTACTTACTCCATATATTCCCATTTTGTTCACCGTTTCAGCCATGAAAAATGCTTCTAGATCTGTATTACGGTTGTCTGTTCCAGGGAACTGACACGTATTTCTGCGTCTGCTAGATTATCTCGTAGTGCAGAAAAATCATCAGCAGAACACGTTCCAGCATCTTTCCGTTATAATCAGTGGGTACTCTTTAAACAGTTTAGTAAAATATTAACATGTTTCAAGTAATAATTATTCTAACGAAATAGGGTCTATAAATAAGTTTTGCCTCTTTTTAGCGTTACCGTGATTTCTTTATACAGTACATGTTTGGGTTATATGGGACCGTCTGTACATTACTGTATATTGGAAACTTGTCATCTGCAATTAAATGATGGTACTGTGAGTTTGGTTGGTGAATTAACAGATCACTTTATCTTCAAACGTAATTTTGCTATGTATGGTGACTGTATCAGTAAGAGCTTCGGAGATTAGATTTGACAGTTCAGATTTAAGACCAAAATCTCAGATTACTTTGTGTAATCCACCATGATATTCATTCAAACATCTGACAAGCATTTTTCATTTCTTTACAGCAAACGTAAAAATAAAAAGTATTTCATAGGCAATTTGTAGGAGTGATTGCTAACCTCTTTTTGGTCATATTTTTTGTGCAATTTCTGTATTAGGGGAATTTTCCATTGTCGTGCAACAATTTCTGTTTTCCATAAATCATCAACAACTACTTGTGAATATTCAGATTTTCGCCTCTTACGGAATCATTCCTATTGGCTTTGTTATTTATCAGAGTTATTATTATTTTTCCGATTTCTTCAGTAGTTGGTGATTTAATTTCTGATTTCACATATGAACTGAAATTTCTAGTTTACTTTTCTCTTTGCTCTGTGATGAGAGTCGCTTTCTGTCGCCACAGTCGTCAGTTACTCTAGAGGAGGTAAGACGTATGCGCCAACTGCCTGCGAATCATGTGAACCTTATTTTGTGACTCTCCGTGTTTTAACTGTTAGCATGTAGTGTTGCAGAGACGGAGACTGTGAACTATCCTGGAAATTCCTTAGACGTGAATGAAAAAACGCACAAAAATTAACCTCACATGTACCTGTGTACCAAACTGAGAGCAGCGGTCGTTTAGCTACAGCGCGGATCCGATTTGGCCTTGGCTCACCACGCTGTCCTGGAAGCCAGCGCCTTGTGCTCAGCACTATACTAGCAGGTATGCGGTATCGCGTAAAAATCCAGCCAAATCGCTCAGACAAACCAACAAATACCAGCCAAGTCCATAAATAAGTGCCTCCACCACCTGGCTCATAAACGGCGACGAACTAGAGAAAAAGACAAAATGACAAAATCTCTCCACTGGAATCAATGTTTGAAGTTTTTGTGTTGTCTAAATCTTCTGATAATAACTGGAATGAACGTAACACGTAGTGTTTAACAGAGCAAGCTCGTAAAATGTAAAAGTGATTTTAGAAATACCCCAAGGCAGTGTTAAGAAGTCGTTACTATACCCGTAAACGATTCGGGCAACAAAGGTGAAACTCTGTGAGATTGTTCTCGAACGATGCTGTGTCTTATAGGAAGTTGCAACGACTGGAAATAATAGCGAGACACAGGAATAGCTGCAGTGCGTCGACGGTCGATTCTGGGAGCCTGAACGTAAATAAGTGTAATATATCGTTTATAAATTGGCGGAAATACCGATCACTATTTGATTCCTGTGATTTATGGTTAATAATGTAAACAGTAAGAAGCGTAAAATATTCGGGACTAAACACTTGTTGCGTTGAAAAGTGGGACGACCACGTAAAAGTGACTGTAGGAAAAGTAGATGTCGGTCTCAGATTCATTGAAAGAATCACCAGGAAACATGGGTCAGTCACAACAGATGTGACTTTAGAAACAAAGTATTTAGCAGTTCTCGAATATTACTCGTCGGTGTGGGACCCTTACCATGTAGGGTTCACAGAAGACTGGCTCTGAGCACTATGGAACATAACTTCTGAGGTCATCAGTCCCATAGAACTTAGAACTACTTAAACCTAACTAACCTAAGGACAGCACACAACACCCAGTCATCACGAGGCAGAGAAAATCCCTGACCCCGCCGGGAAACGAACCCGGGAACCCGGGCGTGGGAAGCGAGAACGCTACCGCACGACCACGAGCTGCGGACGGTTGACAGAAGACACAGAGGATATACAACAAAGAGCGCCCATTGCAAGCTTCGTTTACTAAGCGATAGAGTGTTAGGAAAATTATCATGGATTCCAGTGCACTCGAGCAAGATCAGTTTGGATTCCGTAGAAATGTTGGAACACGTGAGGCAATAATGACTCTACGACTTATCTTAGAAGAAAGATTAAGGAAAGGCAAACCTACGTTTCTAGCATTTGTAGACTTAGAGAAAGCTTTTGACAATGTTGACTGGAATACTCTCATTCAAATTCTGAAGGTGGCAGGGGTAAAATACAGGGAGCGAAAGTCTATTTACAATTTGTACAGAAACCAGATGGCAGTTGTAAGAGTCGAAGGGCATGAAAGGGAAGCAGTGGTTGGGAAGGGAGTGAGACAGGGTTGTAGCCTCTCCCCGATGTTATTCAATCTGTATATTGAGCAAGCAGCAAAGGAAACAAAAGAAAAATTCACAGTACGTATTAAAATCCATGGAGAAGAAATAAAAACTTTGAGGTTCGCCGATGACATTGTAATTTTGTCAGAGAAAGCGAAGGACCTGAAAGAGCAATTGAACGGCAGGTACAGTGCCTTGAAAGGAGGCCATAAGGTGAACATCAACAAAAGCAAAACGAGGATAATGGAATGTAGTCTAATTCAATCAGGTGATGCTGCGGGAATTAGATTAGGAAATGAGACACTTAAAGTAGTAAAGGACTTTTGTTATTTTGGGGGCAAAATAACTGATGATGGTCGAAGTAGAGAGGATGTAAATGTAGACTGGCAATGGCAAAGAAAGCGTTGCTGAAGAAGAGAAATTTGTTAACATCGAGTATAGATTTAAGTGTCAGGAAGTCATTTCTGAAAGTTTTTGTATGGAGCGTAGCCATGTATGGAGGTGAAACATGGACGATAGATAGTTTGGACTAGAAGAGAATAGAAGCTTTTGAAATGTGGTGCTAGAGAATGCTGAAGATTAGATGGGTAGATCACATAACTAATGAGGAGGTATTGAATAGAATTGGGGAGAAGAGGAGTTTGTGGCACAACTTAACTACAAGAAGGGATCGGTTGGTAGGACATGTTCTGAGGCATCAAGGGATCACCAATTTAGTATTGGAGGGCAGCGTGGAGGGTAAAAATCGTAGAGGGAGACCAAGAGATGAATACACTAAACAGATTCAGAAGGATGTAGGTTGCATTTGGTACTGGGAGATGAAGAAGCTTGCACAGGATGAAGAAGCTTGCACAACTTGACAAGAAGAAGAGACCGATTGGTAGGACATGTTCTGAGGCATCATGGGATTACCAATTTAGTGCTGGAGGGCAACGTGGAGGGTAAAAATCGTAGAGGGAGACCAAGAGATGAATACACTAAGCAGATTCAGAAGGATGTAAGTTGCAGTAAGTATTGGGAGATGAAGAAGATTACACAAGATAGAGAAGCATGGAGAGCTGCATCAAATCAGTCTCTGGACTGAAGACCACCACCACCACCACCACCACAACAACAACATCAACAACAACAACAACAACAACAACGTTACGAGAAAGCGGGGATGTGCGTAGCAGGTATGACTACCGTCCGGGTGCGGATGCCTTTATATCTCCACACTCAACAGCACAAATAGCTCTGACAACGGAAAAGCTACGCATAGCACTGTTATACGGGGAATTGTGCACATAGTGTAATGTTACCCATTTTACAGGATTTGACAGCGATGTATGACTAATCGATATGGAAATCAGACTGTTAGTTCCTTTTCCTAAGAGTTTTCTAGCTGTTACACAGAAACTCAGTAAAAAATAGAGTTAGACGGACTCTAGGACCTTTCCGTACCAAGTTCACTTAAGTGGTTTGTCTAATGGATTTACGGTCGCCAGCCTATCTAGGCAAAGAAATGGTTAAGTTTTTTAAAACATAATAAGTAAATTTGGCCTACTTTCCTGCTGTTCCTTAATATAACTTCACAAATAAATGTAACTTAGGGGACATGGTTGTGAGAAAGACACGGGAATCTTTTATTTACTACACCACATACATATCTATACACTCTTGATCTAGAAAGGCCATAAATTTTTTATCGGTACAATGGGCTACAAAAATTTTTTTCCGGGGGACCTCTATGTTTGCATTTTGTATAACCATCAGGTTAAAAATTAAATATTCTAATAACATAATACACACATTTAAATCTATTAAGACACTTTGATTATATCTTTCTCCTACAAATGATTTGTTAAAAGCCATATGTAGGGAGGGTGTGGTCACTCTGCATTGTCATTCAGTATTTATATGCAACCCTACTTCAGTGTTACTGAGCCGCATAAGTATTTTTCTTTTCATAACCCTTTGTAATTTACTGAATTTCTCTTATAACTGAAAAAATTTTGTCTGTACTTTACTCAAAACTTATTTACTCACTTTCACTTTACTTATTGCCACAAAGAGAGTAAGAATATTAAAATAGCCGGATGTTCGCGTCGTTCTCGCACGATATTTCAACAGCGTGCCTCGCTGTCTTCTTCAGGTGCTACCTGAGACTGGTCCTTGGCTCGATCGAGTCCAGTATTTATGCCTGGGAGGAGCTGGGCGTTCCCTAATCGGTCCGCGCCGGGTCGAGTGTTCCATCTGTGGTCCGCGCCCGCCAGACTCAGCTTCAATGGACCCCTCCAGTCGCAGATGTTCCGACTGCCGTCGGCGCCCGTTCTGGCCGTCCTCAACGGATGTGGTTATCATCTGAGGTGTGTCAGACCTGGTCTGAGATGTTGGGTACTCTATTTCCTGACTGTTACTATGATTTCCACTTCTGTTTCGTGCTGGGCGCTCTCTAATCGGTCCACGCCGCGTCGTGTGTTCCGTCTGAGGTCCGCGCCCGTCAGATGCGGCTACATTGTCCCTCTCTGGTCGCTGGTGTTCCCTCCGCCGTCCGCGCCCGGCCTGGCTGTCCTCTGAAGTCGAGTTCATGATCTGCGGTGTGTCAGATCTGGTCTCCAATGTCAGACACCTTGTCTCACGGCTGTTCTCTCGGTCTCCACTTCTATTTCTTGTAGAATCCCGGAGTGTCCTGCGCTGAGTTTTCACAAGCTCAAGTGCTGGATTCCAGGCAGTGCTGATTTGGTATCCCGAGTCACGGTTGATTAGATTGTCTGTGACCTTAATCTCAATGGCTTCTTTAATGACACTGTCCCAAAATCTTGAGGTCTGTGTCACAATCTTGGTGTCATTGTAATCCATTGAATGACCAAGTTCCAGACAATGCTCTGCTATGGCTGATTTAGTTGCCTGCCTGAGTCTGGTATGTCTCTGGTGTTCTTTACACCTGATGTTCACAGTTCTGGTGGTCTGGCCAATGTATGACATTCCACACTGGCATGGTATGTTGTAAATACCTGGCTTGCGTAGCCCCAGGTCATCTTTTACATTCCCCAGCATAGCCCCAATTTTGGTGGGTGGGCAAAATATGCTCTTGATGTCATATTTCTGGAGAATCCTGCTGATCTTGGCAGATATAGGTCCGGCATATGGCAGGTATGCCATCTTCTTTGCCTCTTCTGGTTCTTCTTCTTGATCCTTTGGCCAGTTAGCAGGTTCAAGTGCCTTCTGGATATCTCTAGAGGAGTACCCATTCCTGCTGAACACTGATTGTAAGTGTTCTATTTCTGTGGACAGACTATCAGTATCTGACAGAGTTTGTGCTCTGTGGACCAGTGTTTTGAGCACTCCATTCTTCTGTGCTGGATGGTGGCAACTGCTGGCTTGTAGGTATAAGTCAGTGTGCGTAGGTTTGCGGTACACACTGTGTCCAAATGTGCCATCTGCCTTTCTCTTCACCAGAACATCCAAGAAAGGAAGTAGTCCATCCTTCTCCATTTCCATTGTGAACTGAATGTTTGGATGGCAAGAGTTCAGATGTAGCAGGAACTCATCTAACTTCTCTCTACCATGGGGCCAGATGACAAAGGTATCATCCACATACCGAAAAAAGCACTTGGGTTGATATGTGGCTGAAGAGAGTGCCTCCTCTTCAAACCTTTCCATAAATAGGTTGGCCACCACTGGTGATAGAGGGCTGCCCATAGCCACCCCTTCTGTTTGTTCGTAAAATTGACCCCCATATAGGAAGTACGTCGAGGTGAGTACATGCCTGAATAGATCAAGGAGAGCCCCATCGAACTTCTCTCCAATAAGCTCAAGTGACTCCTTCAGTGGTACCCGTGTGAAGAGAGACACCACATCGAAACTAACCATGATGTCTGTGTCTGTGATGTGTTGCTGGCCCAGTCGTTGCAGGAAATCCTCTGAGTTCCGGATGTGATGTGCACATTTACCCACATGTGGTGTCAACATCGTCTTCAGGTATTTCGCAGTAGGGTAAGTTGCTGCGCCAATATTGCTGACAATAGGTCTCAGTGGAACCCCATCCTTATGAACCTTGGGGAGTCCATAAAGTCTAGGTGGTGCTGGCGCTTTGGGACGCAGCTTCTTGATGACTTGTTCAGGCAGGCCCATCTCCTTCAACAGAGCCCTGGTCTTTTTGTCCACTTTCTCTGCAGGGTCGCTTGCTATTGACATGTATGCAGGATCCTCCAGAAGTTGTTGCACCTTTCTGTCATATTCTGTTTTCTTTAGGATGACTGTGGAGTTCCCCTTGTCTGTGGGCAACACCACAATGCTGTCATCCTCCCGGAGACGCCTCAGGGCCACCCTTTCATCACCTGAAATGTTGGATTTGGGTGGCTTGGTCTTGGTGAGCGCCCTGCAGGTCTCTCTTCGGATCTCTTCGGCCACACTAGAAGGTAGCGTGTTGGCCACTTGCTCAACTGCACTGATGAAAGCTGTGACAGGCACATTTCTAGGGGTCACTGCGAAATTGAGGCCCTTGCTAAGTACTTTTAAGGTGGTCTCATCGAGCTGCTTGTCACTTAGGTTGACCACTGTGCGTGTGTCCCCAGTCTGTTGCGCCTTGTTGTTGAGGCGCTCAAACTTGGCTAGTTGGCGTGCCATTGACTTCTTGCTGGTGCATTCTGCTAGAGACCAGGAGGCACCGTCAACCTGGTCCCAGTCTTGAGTGGTCAAGGAAGCTGCTATAGTTAGGTGGAGATACAGCAACTCCCTAGACAAAACATCCAGCCGGTGGCGCAGGTCGCGCACTCTCTCTCTAACCAGAGCGAGACTAGCTCGGTGTTTTATCCTGTTTGCCGCTCTCGAGTTAACATGATGCTTGATCCTGGCGAAAACTGGAACTACCTCCCCCTCTCGGCATCTCAGCAGGAAACTGAGAGAACACAACATCCTCCCTTTCCTTTGTCGAAGCTTGTCCAGCTTCTTGATGTTACGGTACATCTCCTCCCCGTAGAGTCTTCTGATGTAATTCTTCATGCTTTCCCGGCGATCTGTTGTCATCTTGGATATTCGGGAATCCAGCCGGATGTTCGCGTCGTTCTCGCACGATATTTCAACAGCGTGCCTCGCTGTCTTCTTCAGGTGCTACCTGAGACTGGTCCTTGGCTCGATCGAGTCCAGTATTTATGCCTGGGAGGAGCTGGGCGTTCCCTAATCGGTCCGCGCCGGGTCGAGTGGTGAAGAGAAAGGCAGATGGCACATTTGGACACAGTGTGTACCGCAAACCTACGCACACTGACTTATACCTACAAGCCAGCAGTTGCCACCATCCAGCACAGAAGAATGGAGTGCTCAAAACACTGGTCCACAGAGCACAAACTCTGTCAGATACTGATAGTCTGGCCACAGAAATAGAACACTTACAATCAGTGTTCAGCAGGAATGGGTACTCCTCTAGAGATATCCAGAAGGCACTTGAACCTGCTAACTGGCCAAAGGATCAAGAAGAAGAACCAGAAGAGGCAAAGAAGATGGCATACCTGCCATATGCCGGACCTATATCTGCCAAGATCAGCAGGATTCTCCAGAAATATGACATCAAGAGCATATTTTGCCCACCCACCAAAATTGGGGCTATGCTGGGGAATGTAAAAGATGACCTGGGGCTACGCAAGCCAGGTATTTACAACATACCATGCCAGTGTGGAATGTCATACATTGGCCAGACCACCAGAACTGTGAACATCAGGTGTAAAGAACACCAGAGACATACCAGACTCAGGCAGGCAACTAAATCAGCCATAGCAGAGCATTGTCTGGAACTTGGTCATTCAATGGATTACAATGACACCAAGATTGTGACACAGACCTCAAGATTTTGGGACAGTGTCATTAAAGAAGCCATTGAGATTAAGGTCACAGACAATCTAATCAACCGTGACTCGGGATACCAAATCAGCACTGCCTGGAATCCAGCACTTGAGCTTGTGAAAACTCAGCGCAGGACACTCCGGGATTCTACAAGAAATAGAAGTGGAGACCGAGAGAACAGCCGTGAGACAAGGTGTCTGACATTGGAGACCAGATCTGACACACCGCAGATCATGAACTCGACTTCAGAGGACAGCCAGGCCGGGCGCGGACGGCGGAGGGAACACCAGCGACCAGAGAGGGACAATGTAGCCGCATCTGACGGGCGCGGACCTCAGACGGAACACACGACGCGGCGTGGACCGATTAGGGAGCGCCCAGCACGAAACAGAAGTGGAAATCATAGTAACAGTCAGGAAATAGAGTACCCAACATCTCAGACCAGGTCTGACACACCTCAGATGATAACCACATCCGTTGAGGACGGCCAGAACGGGCGCCGACGGCAGTCGGAACATCTGCGACTGGAGGGGTCCATTGAAGCTGAGTCTGGCGGGCGCGGACCACAGATGGAACACTCGACCCGGCGCGGACCGATTAGGGAACGCCCAGCTCCTCCCAGGCATAAATACTGGACTCGATCGAGCCAAGGACCAGTCTCAGGTAGCACCTGAAGAAGACAGCGAGGCACGCTGTTGAAATATCGTGCGAGAACGACGCGAACATCCGGCTGGATTCCCGAATATCCAAGATGACAACAGATCGCCGGGAAAGCATGAAGAATTAATATTAAAATAGTTAAATTTGTTTTAAAACGTCTACTTCAGCGCATCTATTACGTAAATTGTAGAGTACTTTTAGCTTCAATTTAAAAGTTAGTTCACAACAATTATTTTCAGACATTTATTCAGAGATGAAAATTAGTGTAGATACTGAATAAAGCACTTCAAATGTTTTTATAACAGGTTTACTCGGATTAATCAATCACCAGGAAAGGACGCTATATAGGTGTATGATTGGGAATAAAATAACAGGGTAAACCAAATTTTATATTTAGAACAATAATTATTCAAAGAAAGTTAATTTTGAACTAACGGTTCACGCTCCTATAATTCTAATTATACAGTTCATAACCTGTTGGCTGCAGGCGTTGAGTGTGGCTCATAATAATTGCGGCTACATTACCCCTGGTACGGTGAACAAGTTTCTTGACGTATGAACTAATTAATTCTTCTTGTAGTCATTTTAACGTCCATAGCATAGACCATAAACTTGTATAAAAGCCGTAATAATTCAGCAGTCGTCATTCGAGGATACAGTGCAACAATTTGCAGGCAAGGCATCGCCTTCTCCATGCGAATGTCGCCTCTTTCACCGCTGCCTATAGACTGTGTTCTCTCGTTCCCGCTCGCTGTAAAGGTAGCGCGCCAAAAACCCAAGCCATTTTTACGATTTCCACAGTAACTTTCGTACAGTAGAAATGCACTCCATCTTTTACAGAACACCTATCCTACACATGGTCCCTAAGCGTGTACCATTTTATACGAATGAGAATTTGCAGAAATATGTAAGATAACATATACGAACGTTTTCTTTTCATTAGCCCATGACAAAGTATTATTTCGTAAATTATGCATCTCACACATTTCTTTACATAATTTACAAATGTACAATAGCAAAGTACTCTAACAACACATATATCACACTTTACAAATTATCTTTTCATATCACAGTTACGTTGAGACAAAGTTTAAATGGAAAAAAATATATAAATTAGACGACAGGTTGAATAATGGTGTTATACCCAGCCCTATCGGAACAAAAGTATGCGGACGCCTATTAGTGGACATTAATACGGTGTGCGTCCACCATTTAATTTGATGACGGCTTGAACTCTACTGGAAACATTTTCAATGAGGTTTCTGAATGTCTATGGACGAATGGTAGACCATTCGTCCTGAAGAGCCAAAACAAAGAAAGATAGCTATGTTGTACTCTTAGGTCTAATTTTGTTCAGTTCCGGACTATGAGCAGGTCAATCCATTTCGGGAATGTCATCATCCACAAACCAATCCCTCACAGAAGCTGCTTTATGACGGGGAAGTGCGCTGTCGTGTTGATACAAACAATCATCGCCTCCGATCTTTCCTTCTACTGTAAGCAGTACACCATGCTGTAAAAACTGTTCATTTCTTTCTGCATTTAACGCTTCTTAAGTGCAATATGAGGACCACATACTGACATCATCTCCTCCCTACTTCGCTGTTGATACTACACGTGATAGGCATTCGCCAAACCCAAATGTTTCCGCCGGATTGTAACAGGGCATTACGTGATTCATCACTCCAAATCACTCGTTTCTAGTCATCCACTTTCCAGTGGCGTAGTTCTTTACACCTTTTGGAGTGTAATTTAGCACTTTGTACACAAATGTGTGGCTTATGAGAAGCTGCCCGACCATTGTAGTCCAAAGCTCGTGCTCTCACAGTCGCGTTCTCGCCTCCCGAGCACGGGGTCAGGAATTTCCATCTGCCTCGAGATGACTGGATGTTTGTGTTGTCCTCATCATCATTCATGAAAGTGGCGAGACTGGACTGAGCAAAGGTTAGGAATTTCTACGGGCGCTGATAACCGTGAAATTGAGCGCCCCAAAAACCAGACATCATCATCTTCATCGACCATTGTACCCCATTTTTTTCAACTCCTCACCCACAACCATTCTGGTAATTGAACTGCTGGAAGTACTTTGATTCCAAGTGATATTTTGCAACCACCCTCGCCATGTTCGACGGTCCCTGTCCGTTAGTACACGAGAACTGCCTGGTTTTGTTTTAGTTGTGGTTGTTTCTTCTCGTTTCCGCTTCTCAGTCACCTCACCAACGGTGTACATGAGCAGCTTTAGAAGGGTTCATACGCGGCGTGTTTTTTACGTTAGTACCGTTTTGCCACACTGCGGCCGCAGCGCTGCGGTCGGCGCTCTGCGCATGCGCACTGGGTACCTACATCTGTTGTCTACGCACTGACGCCATTACAGTCTGATTCTTCCTTGTTTACGTTGTGTACTGAGTGTTTACGATGCCTCAGATAATCGTGAGTCCCGCCGACTGTGAAGTACGGGCTGTTATAAGATTTCTTAGTGCTAAAGGCCCAAAAGCGATCGATATTCATCGTGAGATCTGTGCAGTATGATTGAATGGTAAAAAAAGAGGTAGAGCATTTAAAGATGGCCGCACAAATGTGCATGATGAACAAAGGAGTGGGCGTCCTTCAGTCGTTAATGAAAGTTTGGTGCAGGAGGTGGCCAATAAGGTGAGAGAAAACAGACGCTTTACGATTTCCTCCTTGTGGGATGACTTTCCTAATGTTTCTCATAGTGTTGTTTATGGCATTGTGGCCCAGCACTTGAATTACCGAAAACTGTGCGCACGTTGTGCACCGAAAATGTTGACGGTTGTGCACAAAACCAAACATTTAGACACTGCATTGACTTTCCTTGAGTGGTACCACAACGACGGTGATGATTTCTGAAGCCAAATTGTTACGGGCGATGAAACATGGGTGGCCTACGTCACACCAGAATCAAAGCAACAGTCCATGGAATGGCGGCATTCAGAATGACCCAGAAAAGTGAAGTTTAAGCAAACAGTTTCCGCCCAGAAAATCATGTGCACAGTTTTTGGCACAGAAAAGGAGTATTGGTTCAAATGGCTCTGAGCACTATGGGACTTAACATCTATGGTCATCAGTCCCCTAGAACTTAGAACTACTTAAACCTAACTAACCTAAGGACATCACACAACACCCAGTCATCACGAGGCAGAGAAAAAAAAGGAGTATTGCTTGTGGAATTTCTGCCTCGTAATGAGACAATAAATGCAGTAGCTTACTGTAAGACATCGCACAATCTGCGCCGTTCAATTCAGAACAAAAGACGTGGCAAGTTGAGCAAGGGCATCGCTTTGCTGCAAGACATTGCCCATCCGCATGTGGCGAATCAGACCAAAGATCTCATCACATCTTTTCGATGTGAAACTCAAGATCATCCTCCACACAGCCCCGATCTTGCGCCCAGAGGCTACCATCTGTTCCTGCACTTGAAGAAACATCTGGGAGGTCAGCGTCTTCAAGACGGTGATGAAGTCAAAACAGTGGTGATGCAGTGGTTAACAAGACAGGCGGCAGACTTCAATGGGAAGGGTATTCAAAAACTGCTAGGCCTACAACGCTATGACAAGTGCCTCAATATTGACGGAAATTATGTAGAAAAGTACATTAAGGTACAGGATTTCATGTAAAAATAAAATTACTGCGATATCTTACCACATCTTTTTTTAATTTCAAATCGGTACTTACTTAAAAAACACGCTTCGTATCTTGATATGGGTTCGTTACTCAGGTGACTAGACCACGTTTGAAGTCACTGACCTCTCTTGATTGACCTATGCTGCTGTTACCGCTCCTCTACTGACAACGCAGTACTCCTCCCGTCTCCTTCCATACCGGCGCGTCCCCTTCTCATGACATCAAGTGCACAATTTTGTATAACATAGAGTGACACGATACTTTTACTGAGACACTGTATGGTACTAATTTCTCGGACATATTGCTCGAGAAAACGACTGTGAGGGGCAGTTAGTGAAAATAGAGTTGTGAGAAAGGCTTAACGACATCGGTTCTTCTCGCTCACCATTCGCCAATGGAACAGGACAAGGCGGAAGAGAGTAATACCAAACTACTCTCCGCCACACACCGGAAGTTGCCTTGCGAAACTTACATGCATTCAGAATGATCATGGCAACGAACATGTGTACGAATGTACACTACTGGCCGTTAAAATTGCTACACCAAGAAGAAATGCAGATGATAAACGGGTATCCATTGGACAAATATATTATACTAAAACTGACATGTGATTACATTTTCACGCAATATGGGTGCATAGATCCTGAGAAATCAGTACCCAGAACAACCACCTCTGGCCGTAATAACGGCCTTGATACGCCTGGGCATTGAGGCAAACAGAGCTTGGAAGGCGTGTACAGGTACAGCTGCCCATGCAGCTTCAACACGATACCACAGTTCATCAAGAGTAGTGACTGGCGTATTGTGACGAGCCAGTTGCTCGTCCACCATTGACCAGACGTTTTCAGTTCGTGAGAGATCTGGGGAATGTGCTTGCCAGGGCAGCAGTCGAACATTTTCTATATCCAGAAAAGCCCGTACAGAACCTGCAACATGCGGTCGTGCATTATCCTACTGAAATGTAGGGTTTCGCAGGGATCGAATGAAGGGTAGAGCCACGGGTCGTAACACATCTGAAATGTAACGTCCACTGTTCAAAGTGCCGTCAATGCGAACAAGAGGTGACCGAGACGTGTAACCAATGGCACCCCATAGCACCACGCCGGGTGATACGCCACTATGGCGATGACGAATACACGCTTCCAATGTGCGTTCACCGCGATGTCGCCAAACACGGAAGCGACCACCATGATGCTGTAAACAGAACCTGGATTCATCCTAAAAAATGACGTTTTCCCATTCGTGCAAACAGGTTCGTCGTTGAGTACACCATCGCAGGCGCTCCTGTCTGTGATGCAGCGTCAAGGGTAACCGCAGCCATGGTGTCCGAGCTGATAGTCCATGCTGCTGCAAACGTCGTCGAACAGTTCGTGCAGATGCTTGTTGTCTTGCAAACGTCCCCATCTGTTGACTCGGGGATCGAGACGTGGCTGCACGATCCGTTGCAGCCATGCGGATAAGATGCCTGTCATCTCGACTGCTAGTGATACGAGGCTGTTGGGATCCAGCACGGCGTTCCTTATTACTCTCATGAACCCACCGATTCCATATTCTGCTAATAGTCATTGGATCTCGACGAACGCGAGCAGCAATGTCGCGATACGATAAACCGCAATCGCGATGGGCTACAATCCGATCTTTGTCAAAGTCGGAAACGTGATGGTACGCATTTCTCCTCGTTACACGAGGCATCACAACAACATTTCACCAGGCAACGCCAGTCAACTGCTGTTTGTGTATGAGAACTCGGTTGGAAACTTTCCTCATGTCAGCACGTTGTGGGTGTCGCCACCGGCGCCAACCTTGTGTGCATGCTCTGAAAAGCTAATCATTTGCATATCACAGCATCTTCTTCCTGTCGGTTAAATTTCGCGTCTGTAACACGTCATCTTCGTGGTGTAGCCATTTTAAAGGCCAGTAGTGTAGAAAGGCAAGAACGCACATGTTTTTTTCTGAAAATGACTCAAAATGTGGAGCCCATTCCCTCGATACTGGGGGGACTTTGGTTGATCCACAGCGTCGGTGGAGATTATGCAAACTAATTGATTACACCAGAACGATAGTAGCAAAAGCTTCATTCAGCATTCATTTTAGCAAGCTCCTTAGTATGTGGTAAGACAGCATCTGGGTCTACGCCTAGGTGCTGGCGATGCCGCACTATCCGGGTGGACCACACTGGCTGCAGGTGGCAGCGATGAAAGACCCTGAGTCTCGTCAAGGAATCCCTCCTAAATCTGCCGCTCTCCTTTTTTCCGTACAGAAAATGCGTTTCTCCCTTGTATGGCAGAAGAGGAGTGATTTGCTCGCGGCGGACGGTCGCTCCGGCTCAGCGAGCGGGCCCCGACACCCGTCACGTAACTCATGAATATAAAACAGAGGGCAGGCTGGCTGCCTGATCAAAGACGGCTGTCCCTACCTGTCTAGCAGCGATGCTCGTTACCTGGGCGATGGCTCCGGCAGCACACCTGTGTCGGACACGCCTCGCGTTATAAGCTACCAGCAACAACACCGTTGATTTGACTTCAGGGTGGCGGAATGCACAGTGTTCCTGATGAAGCAGCTGTTGTTGTTGCGACTCCCAATTTCGTGCCTTACCAGCATGAGTTCTATTACTTTTCGCTGCTAGAAATACCACCGCCGTACACGAAAATAGTGTGCATTATATACAACCTCGATATGTTAGCAAAAATACTTGTTCAAAACCGGTGGTAGGCAGAAAACATCTTCCGAGATTGTCCTAAATGCTTTCTCCGAAAATTATTTCGAGCAATTAGTCCACGAACCCACGCGAATTGTAAATGGTTGCGAAAACACACTTGACCTCTTAGCCACAAACAATTCAGAGCTGATAGAGAGCATCATGACTGATACAGGGATTAGTGATCACAAGGTCGTTGTAGCTAGGCTCAATACCGTTTCTTCCAAATCCACCAGAAACAAACGCAAAATAATTTTATTTAAAAAAGCGGATAAAGTGTCACTAGAAGCCTTCCTAAGAGACAATCTCCATTCCTTCCGAACTGACTATGCAAATGTAGACGAGATGTGGCTCAAATTCAAAGATATAGTAGCAACAGCAATTGAGAGATTCATACCTCGTAAACTGGTAAGAGATGGAACTGATCCCCCATGGTACACAAAACAGGTCCGAACGCTGTTGCAGAGGCAACGGAAAATGCATGCGAAGTTCAGAAGAACGCGAAATCCCGAAGATTGGCTAAAATTTACAGACGCGAGAAATTTGGCACCGACTTCAATGCGAGATGCCTTTAATAGGTTCCACAACGAAACACTGTCTCGAAATTTGGTAGAAAATCCGAAGAAATTCTGGTCGTATGTAAAGTACACAAGCGGCAAGACGCAGTCAATACCTTCGCTGCGCAGTGCCGATGGTACTGTTACCGAAGACTGTGCCGCTAAAGCGGAGTTATTGAACGCAGTTTTCCGAAATTCCTTCACCAGGGAAGACGAATGGAATATTCCAGAATTTGAAACACGAACAGCTGCTAGCATGAGTTTCTTAGAAGTAGATACCTTAGGGGTTGCGAAGCAACTCAAATCGCTTGATACGGGCAAGTCTTCAGGTCCAGATTGTATCCGATTAGGTTCCTTTCAGATTACGCTGATACAATAGCTCCCTAATTAGCAATCATATACAACCGCTCGCTCACCGATAGATTGGAAAATTGCGCAGGTCGCACCAGTGTTTAAGAAGGATAGTAGGAGTAATCCATCGAACTACAGACCTATATCATTGACGTCGGTTTGCAGTAGGGTTTTGGAGCATATACTGTATTCAAACATTATGAATCACCTCGAAGGGAATGATCTATTGATACGTAATCAGCATGGTTTCAGAAAACATCTTTCTTGTGCAACGCAGCTAGCTCTTTATTGGCACGAAGTAATGGCCGCTGTCGACAGAGGATCTCAAGTTGATTCCGTGTTTCTGGATTTCCGGAAAGCTTTTGACACCGTTCCTCACAAGCGACTTCTAATCAAGCTGCGGGCCTATGGGGTATCGTCTCAGTTGTGCGACTGGATTCGTGATTTCCTGTCAGGAAGGTCGCATTTCGTAGTAATAGACGGAAAATCATCGATTAAAACTGAAGTGATATCGGGTGTTCCCCAGGGAAGCGTCCTGGGACGTCTGCTGTTCCTGATCTATATAAATGACCTGGGTGACAATCTGAGCAGTTCTCTTAGGTTGTTCGCAGATGATGCTGTAATTTACCGTCTAGTAAGGTCATCCGAAGACCAGTATCAGTTCCAAAGCAATTCAGAAAAGATTGCTGTATGGTGTGGCAGTTGACGCTAAATAACGAAAAGTGTGAGGTGATCTACATGAGTTCCAAAAGAAATCCGCTGGAATTCGATTACGCAAGGCTGTCAAGGCTGAAGAAGAAATTGATGAAATGTATGACGAGATAAAAGAAATTATTCAGGTAGTAAAGGGAGACGAAAATACAATAGTCATGGGTGACTGGAATTCGTCAGTAGGAAAAGGGAGAGATGGAAACATAGTAGGTGAATATGGATTGGGGGGAAGAAATGAAAGAGGAAGCCGCCTTGTAGAAATTTGCACAGAGCATAACTTAATCATAGCTAACACTTGGTTCAAGAATCATGAAAGAAGGTTGTATACCTGGAAGAATCCTGGAGATACTAAAAGGTATCAGATAGCTTACATAATGGTAAGACAGAGATTTAGGAACCAGGTTTTAAATTGTAAGACATTTCCAGGGGCAGATGTGGATTCTGACCACAATCTATTGGTTATGAACTGCAGATTGAAACTGAAGAAAATGCAAAAAAGCGGGAATTTAAGGAGATGGGACCTGGATAAACTGACTAAACCAGAGGTTGTACAGAGTTTCAGGGAGAGCATAAGGGAACAATTGACAGGAATGGGGGAAAGAAATACAGTAGAAGAAGAATGGGTAGCTCTGACGGATGAAGTAGTGAAGGGAGCAGAGGATCAAGTAGGTAAAAAGACGAGGGCTAATAGAAATCCTTGGTTAACAGAAGAAATATTGAATTTAATTGATGAAAGGAGAAAATATAAAAATGCAGTAAATGAAGCAGGCAAAAAGGAATACAAACGTCTCAAAAATGAGATCGACAGGAACTGCAAAATGGCTAAGCAGGGATGGCTAGAGGACAAATGTAAGGATGTTGAGGCTTATCTCACTAGGGGTAAGATAGATACTGCCTACAGGAAAATTAAAGAGACCTTTGGAGAGAAGAGAACCACTTGTATGAATATCAAGAGCTCAGATGGCAACCCAGTTCTAAGCAAAGAAGGGAAGGCAGAAAGGTGGAAGGAGTATATAGAGGGTTTATACAAGGGTGATGTACTTGAGGACAATATTATGGAAATGGAAGAGGATGTAGATGAAGATGAAATGGGAGATATGATACTGCGTGAAGAGTTTGACAGAGCACTGAAAGACCTGAGTCGAAACAAGGCCCCGGGAGTAGACAACATTCCATTAGAACTACTGATGGCCTTGGGAGCGCCAGTCATGACAAAACTCTACCATCTGGTGAGCAAGATGTGTGAGACAGGCGAAATACCCACAGACTTCAAGAAGAATATAATAATTCCAATCCCAAAGGAAGCAGGTGTAGACAGATGTGAAAATTACCGAACTATCAGTTTAATAAGTCACAGCTGCAAAATACTAACGCGAATTCTTTACAGACGAATGGAAAAACTGGTAGAAGCGGACCTCGGGGAAGATCAGTTTGGATTCTGTAGAAATGTTGGAACACGTGAGGCAATAGTAACCTTACGACTTATCTTAGAAGAAGGGAGCGAAAGGCTATTTACAATTTGTACAGAAACCAGATGGCAGTTATAAGAGTCGAGGGGCATGAAAGGGAAGCAGTGGTTGGGAAAGGAGTGAGACAGGGTTGCAGCCTCTCCCCGATGTTATTTAATCTGTATATTGAGCAAGCAGTAAAGGAAACAAAAGAAAAATTCGGAGTAGGTATTAAAATCCATGGAGAAGAAATAAAAACTTTGAGGTTCGCCGATGACATTGTAATTCTGTCAGAGACAGCAAAGGACTTGGAAGAGCAGTTGAACGGAATGGACAGTGTCTTGAAAGGAGGATATAAGATGAACATCAACAAAAGCAAAACGAGGATAATGGAATGTAGTCAAATTAAATCGGGTGATGCTGGGGGAATTAGATTAGGAAATGAGACACTTAAAGTAGTAAAGGAGTTTTGCTATTTAGGGAGTAAAATAACTGATGATGGTCGAAGTAGAGAGGATATAAAATGTAGACTGTCAATGGCGAGGAAATCGTTTCTAAAGAAGAGAAATTTGTTAACATCGAGTATAGATTTAAGTGTCAGGAAGTCGTTTCTGAAAGTATTTGTATGCAGTGTAGCCATGTATGGAAGTGAAACATGGACGATAACCAGTTTGGACAAGAAGAGAATAGAAGCTTTCGAAATGTGGTGCTACAGAAGAACGCTGAAGATAAGGTGGGTAGATCACGTAACTAATGAGGAGGTATTGAATAGGATTGAGGAGAAGAGAAGTTTGTGGCACAACTTGACTAGAAGAAGGGATCGGTTGGTAGGACATGTTCTGAGGCATCAAGGGATCACCAATTTAGTATTGGAGGGCAGCGTGGAGGGTAAAAATCGTAGAGGGAGACCAAGAGATGAATACACTAAACAGATTCAGAAGGATGTAGGTTGCATTTGGTACTGGGAGATGAAGAAGCTTGCACAGGATAGAGTAGCATGGAGAGCTGCATCAAACGAGTCTCAGGACTGAAGACCACAACAACAACAACAAGGCTGTCAATTCAACTAAGTACCTGGGTGTTAAAATTACGAACAACTTCAGTTGGAAAGACCACATAGATAATATTGTGGGGAAGGCGAGCCATAGGTTCCGTTTCATTGGCAGGACACTTAGAAGATGCAACAAGTCCACTAAAGAGAAGGCTTACACTACACTCGTTCGTCCTCTGTGAGAATATTGCTGCGCGGTGTGGGATCCGTACCAGGTGGGATTGACGGAGGACATCGAAAGGGTGCAAATAAGGGCAGCTGGTTTTGTATTATCACGTAATAGGGGGGAGAGTGTGGCAGATATGATACGTGAGTTGGGATGGAAGTCATTAAAGGAAAGACGTTTTTCGTCGCGGCGAGAGCTATTTACGAAATTTCGGTCACCAACTTTCTCTTCCGGATGCAAAAATATTTTGTTGAACCCAACCTACATAGGTAGGAATTAGCATCAAAATAAAATAAGAGAAATCAGAGCTCGAACAGAAAGGTTTAGGTGTTCGTTTTTCCCGCGCGCTGCTCGGGAGTGGAATGGTAGGGAGATAGTTTGATTGTGGTTCGATGAACCCTCTTCCAAGCACTTAAATGTGAATTGCAGAGTAATCATGTAGATGTAGATGTACTATTCCCCACCCCCTTTCTCCTGTTTAGTGTTTTTACCAAGCCTGGTGAGGTTCCGGGTGATCAAAAAGTCAGTATAAATTTGAAAATTGAATAAATCACGGAATAATGTAGATAGAGAGGTGCAAATTGACACACGTGCTTGGAATGACATGGGGTTTTATTATAACCAAAGAACTACAAAAGTTCAAAAACTGTCCGACAGATGGCGCTTCATCTGATCAGAATAGGAGTAATTAGCATAGCAAAATAAGACAAAACAAAGATGATGTTCTTTACAGGAAATGCTCAATATGTCCACCATCATTCCTCAACAATAGCTGTAGTCGAGGAATAATGTTCTGAACAGCACTGTAAAGCATGTCCGGAGTTGTTAGGCATTGGCGTCGGGTGTTGTCTTTCAGCATTCTAAGACATGTCGGTCGATCACGATACACCTGCGACTTCAGGTAACCCCAAAGCCAATAATCGCACGGACTGAGGTCTGGGGACCTGGGTGGCCAAGCATGACGAAAGTGGCGGCTGAGCACACGATCATCACCAAACGACGCGCGCAAGAGATCTTTCACACGTCGAGCAATATGGGGTGGAGCGCCATCCTGCATAAAACATCGTACGTTCCAGCAGGTGTTTATCAGCCAGGCTGGAGATGATGCGATTCTGTAACATATCGGCGTACCTCTCACCCGTCACGGTAGCAGTTACAAAACCAGAATCACGCATTTCCTGGAAGAAAAAAGTCCCAATAACGGTAGATGTGGCAAATCCAACCCATACCGTGACTTTCTCGTCGTCCAATGGAGTTTCCACGACAGTTCTAGGATTTTTGGTAGCCCAAATTCTGCAAATGTGTGCGTTGACAGACACTCGGAGCGTGAAATGAGCTTCTTCAGTCCACAACACATTACTCAACCAATCTTCATCTTCCGCCATCTTTTGAGACGCCTACACCGCAAACGCCCTCCGCTTCACTAAATCGCCAGGTAACAGTTCATGATGCCGATAGATTTTGTGCAGATAGTGCCAACCAAACAGTAGTGTATGGAATGCCAGTGCGACATGCGACTGCACGAGCGCTGATTTCCCCGTGCATAGACGAACCCGCTACAGTCTCCATTTCTTCCTGAACTGTCTCAGCAGCGTTACGCCTTGTGCTCGGTCGGCCACTACGGGGTCTATAGTCTAAACAACCCGCGGCTTCGAACTTCTAAATGATTCTCGTCACTGCTGCATTTGTCAACGGACCTTTACCTGTTTGAATCCCCTTCCTATGGCGATAGGATCGAAACGCCGAATTAGCACATTCCCCATCCTGATAATACAGCTTCACTAAAAGCGCCTTTTCAGGTAATGTCAACATGTTGTGACTGCTGGCGCATCTGATTCTCTCTCTTTTTTTTCTTTTTTTCTTTATTGTGATTTCATTCCCCTGCTCCATATGGGCAGGGGAGGGCTGTCAGTGGCACAATTCGCCGCTCTTCAGCCGAGTGACACGACAACTAAAACAAAAATAAAATGATACATACATAAGGAGATAAGAAAGGGGAGTATAAAACAGAGTAAGGGCAGAAAATGGAGGTAAAAATACACTGACATGGAGACGTTCTTGGGGACAGTTAAAAAAGTCACCAGAAAGTAAAAAAAAAACACAGTTGGCGAATCTTAAAACACAGGAAAGACACTGAATGCGCATGCACAGGTTAAAAGTCGGCCACAGTATTAAAAACACTCCAGAACAACACACTTAAAACCCACTTGGAGCACACACGACGAAGAATAAAATTGCCAGGTGGGACCTGGCGAGGGAAAGGTAAGAGAGGATGGAAAAGGAGGGGAGAGCATGGGGCAGCTGGGGAAGCGGCGGGATGAAGAGAGGATGGGCATCAGTGGGTTCATGAAGAAGCAGGAGACATGTGGGGCGAGAGAGAAAGAGGGAAGACAGGGCAGGAGGGAGCGCAGAGACACTGAAAGGAGGCACAAGAGATGGAGGGGGGGTAGGAGGGGGAAGCCGCTCAGGAGGAGGGAGGGGTAGGAGAGGGAGCCCTGAGGAGGAGGCAGGAAGATGGGGTTAGAGTTGGTAGGAAGGCTAGATGTCAGGGCAAAGTTCATCATCTGGGTGGGGTAGACGGGGGAAGTTCTGTTGGTAAGGGAGATGGAGGGTGTGGAGATGGAGAGAGGGTGGGACACAACGGTAAAGGTGCGGCAACTGGTTGGGGGTGGAGAGGATGGGAGACACCAGGGGGTGAGGGGGATCAAGGCGGCGGACAATATATAGTGTGCGGATGTGTTCAAGGAAAAGGAGAAGGTTGGAGAAGGGGACGAGCTCGTAGAGGATGCGCGTGGGGGATGGAAGGCAGATGCGGAAGGTGAGGCGGAGCGCACGGCGTTCGAGGATTTGGAGGGGTTTATAGAACCAGGGAGGGGCGGCATAAGAGAGGATGGGGCGGATCAAGGATTTGTAGGTGTGAAGGATGGTGGAAGGATGCAGACCCCACGTCCGGCTGGACAGGAGTTTCAGGAGGTGGGGTCTGTTGTGAGCTTTGTTTTGGATGGTAGGGAGATGGGGAGTTCAGGTGAGGTGGCGGTCGAGTGGGAGGCCAAGGTATTTGAGGGTAGGAGTGAGGTGGATAGGATGGCCATAAATGGTGAGGTAGAAATCATGGAGGTGGAAGGAGCGGGTGGTGCGGCCTATGATGATCGCCTTGGTCTTGGTGATTCTCTCTCTCATTACAGCTCCTTTTATACACGATTGTCATGCGCAGTCACTGACGTTTTGCTTTCCAGCGGCATCTGTCGGACATTTTGTGAACTTTTTTTTTGTTCTAATAAAACCCCATGTCATTCCAAGCATGTGTGTCAATTTTTACCTCTCTATCTACATTATTCTGTGGTTTACTAAGTTTTCAAATTTATACTGACTTTTTGATCACCCGGTATATAAAGGCGTGAACAGCGTCAGACCTTGAATGGTCACTAAGAAGAACTTGTACAAGGGCTTTTTTTTTTTTTTTTTTCAAGATGTGATCGGGTCGCAAAATAGAAACCACAGTGAAAATAAAAAGTGTTTTATTTCCAACATTTAGCTGCACCTTCCAGCTGCTTCTCCGTCTTAGACATCTTTCGTAATGTGTTATTAAACTCCCGACACCCTCGCCATAGAAGACAGGTACCTGTGCTTCCCACCAATCCTCTAAGCTTGTCTACTCTAAACCTAGCTTTCAAAAACTCGTGTACAGTAGAAGTCTGCAGCACCATTCCCCCTTTCAATTATCGAACAAACTCAAGGATGGCTGACATAGTATTTAGTGTATCTGGGATTGTAAAACAGTTAAGATCCTTAGACGACAGGAAGGCATCTGGCCCAGACGGTATCCCCGTAAGATTATATGTTCACCATGCTACAAATATAGCACCATTCTTATCCCTCATCTGCCAGAGATCATTGGGACAGCGGAAAGCTCCACGGGACTGGAAGAAGCCACAGGTCATAGCAATCTATAAAAAGGGTAGAAAACAGGATGCACATAATTACCGGCCAATTTCACTGACATCGATCTGTTGTACAATCATCGAACATATTTTGTGTTCAGACATGACTCTGAGAAGCTAATCTGCAGAAACCAGCACGGTTTTAGGAAACAGCGGTCATGCGAGACACAGCTGGCCCTCTTTGTGCATGATATACAACAGGCTCTAGATACCGGCTCCCAGGTTGATGCCATATTTCTCAAGTTTCGAAAGGCGTTCGACTCAGTTCCGCACTGCCGCTTGCTCCAAAAAGTGCGCGCTTACGGTCTATCCGATGACATATGCGGTTGGATAGAAAGTTTTCTAACAAACAGAGACTAGTATGTCGTTCTGAATGGGGTGAATTCAACAGAAACAAGCGTAACTTCAGGTGTGCCCCAGGGCAGCGTAATAGGTCCACTGCTTTCTACGATTTACATAAACGATCTGGTTGATGGTATTGACAGCGGCATTACACTGTTTGCCGATGATGCTGTAGTCTACAGGAAAGTAGTATCACATGAAAGTTGTGAACGAATCAATGAGGATTTGCAGAAAATAAATGCGTGGTGTAATGACTGGCAGTTATGTCTGAATATTAGTAAGTGTAATCTACTGTGTATAACAAGACGAAAATCCCCATTAATGAACGAGTACAAAACAAATGCCCAGTCTTTGGAAGCGGTAACATCCGTCAAGTATCTGGGTGTGACTATTCGAAATGATCTCAAATTGAACGATCAAATGATTCAAAGTCCCCTAGAACGTAGAACTACGTAAACCTAACTAACCTAAGGACATCACACACATCCATACCCGAGGCAGGACTCGAACCTGCGACCGTAGCAGTCGCGCGGTTCCGGACTGAAGCGCCTAGAACCGATCGGCCACCGCGGCCAGCTTGAACGATCAGATTACACAAGTAAGGAGTAAGGTGAACTCTAGACTGCAGTTTATTGGTAGAACCCTGAAGCGACGCAGCCCTTCAACAAAGGAAACTGCTTACAATTAACTTCGTCCATTCTTAGAGTATTGTTTGGCTGTGTGAGACCCTTACCGATTGTGTCTGGTTCAAGAGATTGAAAAATTCCAAAGAAGAGCGGCAAGATTAGTGACTGGTACATTTAGCCATCGCGAGAGCGTTACTAATCTCATACAAAGATTGAAGTGGGACCCACTTGCGGATAGACGACGCCCTAAACGGAAGGGGCTGCTCACTAAATTCCGAAATCCGATCTTCGTCGAGGATGTAGAGCATCGCGCAATGATCACCATTCAAAGATAATGGAGATTACAGCTCGTACTGAGGCGTTTAGACAATCGTTTTTCCTCGCGCGATGCGCGATCCTGAGTGGAACAGTGGCGGGAGGGGGGGGGGGGGGGGTAGGGGGTGGGCGGTGGTGGGGTGGGCGGGGGGGGGGAATATGACTGTGGCGCAAATAGTGCCCTCTTGTCGAGTGTAGTTCTAGAAAGATCGTCTAATGATATTTTCATGGATATTAATAAAAGGTTTAAAGCCTACTCACTGACATTAAACTTCGAAAAGACTCATTATATGCAATTCAGAACCTGTAAGAGGTTTCCACCCAGCATATGCATAAAGTATGAAGAAGAGCAGATAAAAGAGGTTGACGGTCTTAAATTCCTGGGATTACAGCCTGATAATAAATTCAGTTGGGAGGAGCACACCACAGAACTGCAGAAACACCTTAACGAATCTGTATTTGCAGTTCGAGTGTTAGCAGACATAGGCGACATAAAATTGAAAAAGCTTGCATACTTTGCCTACTTTCATTCCATAATGTCATATGGTATAATATTTTGGGGTAACTCTTCAAGTCAAACAAAAGTTTTCAGAGTCCAAAAGCGTGTAATACGTATTATTTGTGGACTAAATTCACGGATGTTCTGTAGAAACCTCTTCAAAGAACTGGGTATACTAACTACTGCCTCTCAGTATAATTACTCCATAATGAAATTTGTCCTAAATAATATATCTCTTTTTCCAACAAACAGCTTAGTTCATACATACAATACCAGGAACAAAAATGATCTGCACAAGGACTTAAAAGCACTTACTTTAGTTCAAAAAGGGGCCCACTACTCAGGAACACTCATCTTCAATAATTTTCCAGCAAACATAAAAAATTTAGTTACAAATAAAGGTCAGTTTAAAAGGAGCCTGAAAGACTTACTAGTAGCCAACTCCTTCTACTCCATTGACGAATTTTTTAATAGAAACAAATGGTGTATTGTATATATTCGTACTATTAGCATTGTTATTTCAGCTCAAAAAAATAAAAAAAAATTGACGTGTACCTCATCCACGAGGATCTCCTCAGCACGGATCTATGGAACGAAAAACTAATCTAATCCGTCACACACCGCTTGGTGGCTAGCGGAGTATATATGTAGATGTAGCCCAGGGTGTTACAAAAAGGTACGGCCAAACTTTCAGGAAACATTCCTCACACACAAAGAAAGAAAATATGTTATGTGGACATGTGTCCGGAAACGCTTACTTTCCATGTTAGAGCTCATTTTATTACTTCTCTTCAAATCACATTAATCATGGAATGGAAACACACAGCAACAGAACGTACCAGCATGACTTCAAACACTTTGTTACAGGAAATGTTCAAAATGTCCTCCGTTAGCGAGGGTACATGCATCCACCCTCCGTCGCATGGAATCCCTGATGCGCTGATGCAGCCCTGGAGAATGGCGCATTGTATCACAGCCGTCCACATTACGAGCACGAAGAGTCTCTACATTTGGTACCGGGGTTGCGTAGACAAGAGCTTTCAAATGCCCCCATAAATGAGAAAGAGGGTTGAGGTCAGGAGAGCGTGGAGGCCATGGAATTGGTCCGCCTCTACCAATCCATCGGTCACCGAATCTGTTGTTGAGAAGCGTACGAAAACTTCGACTGAAATGTGCGGGAGCTCCATCGTGCATGAACCACATGTTGTGTCGTACTTGTAAAGGCACATGTTCTAGCAGCACAGGTAGAGTATCTCGTATGAAATCATGATAACGTGCTCCATTGAGCGTAGGTGGAAGAACATGGGGCCCAATCAAGACATCACCAACAATGCCTGCCCAAACGTTCACACAAAATCTGTGTTGATGAAGTGATTGCACAATTGCGTGCGGATTCTCGTCAGCCCACACATGTTGATTGTGAAAATTTGCAATTTGATCACGTTGGAATGAAGCCTCATCCGTAAAGAGAACATTTGCACTGAAATGAGGATTGACACATTGTTGGATGAACCATTCGCAGAAGTGTGCCCATGGAGGCCAATCAGCTGCTGATAGTGCCTGCACACGCTGTACACGGTACGGAAACCACTGGGTCTCCCGTAGCACTCTCCATACAGTGACGTGGTCAACGTTACCTTGTACAGCAGCAACTTCTCTGACGCTGACATTAGGGTTATCGTCAACTGCACGAAGAATTGCCTCGTCCATTGCAGGTGTCCTCGTCGTTCTAGGTCTTCCCCCGTCGCGAGTCATAGGCTGGAATGTTCCGTGCTCCCTAAGACGCCGATCAATTACTTCGAACATCTTCCTGTCGGGATACCTTCGTTCTGGAAATCTGTCTCGATACAAACGTACCGCGCCACGGCTATTGCCCCGTGCTAATCCATACATCAAATGGGCATCTGCCAACTCCGCATTTGTAAACATTGCACTGACTTCAAAACCACGTTCGTGATGAACACTAACCTGTTGATGCTAGGTACTGATGTGCTTGATGCTAGTACTGTAGAGCAATGAGTCGCATGTCAACACAAGCACCGAAGTCAACATTAGCTTCCTTCAATTGGGCCAACTGGCAGTGAATCGAGGAAGTACAGTACATACTGACGAAACTAAAATGAGCTCTAACATGGAAATTAAGCGTTTCCGGACACATGTCCACATAACATCTTTCTTTATTTGTGTGTGAGGAATGTTTCCTGAAAGTTTGGCCGTACCTTTTTGTAACACCCTGTAGATGTACTCCTCGTTTTCTGTGCCAAAATGCTGTCCTGATAGACAGCGCTTCATGTGAGCAAAGAGATGAAAACCAAAGGGAGGCAAGGCGGGGCTGTATGGTGGGTGATTACTTCCCATCGAAAGCGCTGAAATCAATATATCACGTATTAATAACATCCCACAGGCATCAAAGTTGGCCACAAAATTCCAAGTTTCTGTCAGACACTGGTAGCGTTCGTACGGGATTCCACCAGCTCACTACCACGAGCGCCCTCCACCATCGCGATACAAGACGCCCCGCGGAAGCGACACAGCCCACTCGCTCTTGGAGTCACATTGTAATGTGACGCCGCACAGACGCCTCGGAGAGTGGAACACTGGAGAAGTATCTTAAAGGTGGTGTGAAGAACCCTCTGCCAGGCATGTAATTGTCAATTGTAGAGTAATCATGTAGATGTAGTGTGTAATAACTGACAGAACTGTTTTAGGCCGTCTGCTGCTTCTAATCTACATGAACAATCTAGCAGACAATCTGAGCAGCCCTCTTAGATTGATTGCAGATGATTTACCGTCTTATAAAGGCATCAGATGATCAAAACAAAATTGGGAAACGATTTATACAAGATATCTGCATGGCGTGAAAAGAGGCAATTGACCCTAAATAATGGAAAGTGTGAATTCATCCACACGAGTACTAAAAATAAATCCGATAGAGTTCGGTTACAAGATGAAACACACAGATCTAAAGGCTTAAAATTCAACTAAATACTTAGGGACTGCAATTACGAATAACTTAGTGGAACTACCACATTGATAATGATGTGGGTAAAGCAAACCAGAGACTGTGATTTGTTGGCAAAAGACTTAGACAATACAACAGATCTACTAAAGAGACTACGTGCAACACGCTTCTCGGTCCTCTTCTAGAGTATTGCTGTGTGGTGTGGGATCGGCGTTACATAGGATTGCCGGACGACGTCGAAAATGTTCAAAGAAGTGCAGGTCGTTTTGTGTTATCGCGAAATAGGGGAAGATTGCCACGGATATGATAACTGGGTTGGTAATCGTTAAATCAAAGGCGTTTTTAGTTGCGGCACTATTTTTCATGTAATTTCAATCTTCAATTTTGATCTCAGAGTGCGAAAATATTTTATTGGCGCCGACCTACATACAGAGGAACGTTTAAAATAGTAAAAGAAGAGAAATCCCAGCTCGTGCATAAAGATTTAAGTGTTCGTTTTTCCCCACGCGCTGTTCGAGAGTGAAATGGTAGAGAACTAGCTTGAAGGTGATTCGATGACCCTGCTGACAGGCAATTAATAACGAATTGCAGAGAAATCACGCAGAAGTAGATGGGAAAACAGCGGGCATCCTCAGAGAGCATGTTCTGGCGTGCCTTCTTCACTACAGGCACTTTCGGAGGTTTGTCTTCGCCTAGGTCGAGCCAGTAGGTGTAGCGTAATGCCCACGACCCATCAAGAAGCATTTCAAGCCTCTTGAGAGAATAAGGTGCTTCATCTCCAGTCTCTGTTTTACGTTTCGGAGAAAACCGTAGGACCGCCTCAGTGTTTGAGAACCATCCCATCGTTTCTACCACAGGATTGTGGATTAGCTGCTTGCTTGTGGCCCGTATTCATTTTGCGCTTCGTGACGTTCTTACTGAACCGTGAGGTAGGCAGTATTGATTCCTTTCTTTACGTTGTCGTGGTCTTTGACCGGCTGTCTGCGGTTTGGCGAGCCGGCGCCTCTCCAGGGGGCAGCAACGTGCAGTTTGGTTGTATAAAGGAGGGGGCATCAGCTCCGTAGAGGAGGAGGTTTGCTTTTTGTCGTTGGCGGAAGTGGCTTGTGGTGCAATGAGGCAGTGCGGCTTTTGATGGTCAGTCGTGAGCTCTGCGGTTCTGCGTTACGGCCGAAAGGTTGGTTCACCGAGAGAGCCTGCTTGTTGGTGTGTAGCGGACGTGTTTGCGTCCGGGTTGGTTGCAGTGTAAATCTATTTGTGCTGCCAGAAGGACATTTATTTAGACAGGCATTTAACGGTCTTAAGTCGTTGAGGTGTTACATAATTATCATGGTACGATTCTGTTGGCCGCTTCAAGTATTTGTCGAATTGATTTCAGGTTTCAAAGCTTTTCAGTGGTAAAAATTAATCTCGTAGTGATGTTAAAATTGGTCCTATTTCATATAGCTGTTGACTATTGCTCTGCTCTATAAAGGTTTTGATGTGTTGCAGGCAAGTTTACTGTGTTGTACATACGAGCAGTTGAACTTGAAAGTGGTTACGCGGAGGCCGTTGCTTTTCAAAGCAGTTTGTTGTTGCCGCATTCAAACCTGGCCTTCATGTTTTGAAACCTGATTTTCCTAAGAGATTGGAGCTTTAATACGTGTCACTTCTAACTGCTGTAATTTATTTTGCCGTTTGAAGACGATTATTTTATCATATGTTCGGCTGATTCATCAACGTTGATTTCCTGTGTTTTATAATTTTGGTATCCTTGAACTCAAATTTCAGGAAAAGTTTAATAGCTTCTTAATTTGTAATTTAACATTCAAATTTCTTTCTCCTCTAACTAAAATCTGAAGTGTTCTTTAATGATCTTTGTGGGTGTTCTGTTAAAAGGTACTAAAAGGACTTCCATGTTATTGTTTATTTATTACAAGTAAATTGACATTGAAAGCATATTTATATTTAAACAGTGTCCATCAACTTACCACTCCACCAACTAGCTCCCTACCGTAAGTGATATTTATTTCTTCAGCCAATACCTCGCCGCTTTTTCCGTGTTTTTAGACCGAGTGAACATACCGTATTTTGCGGACTATAAGACGCTTCGGACTATAAGACGCACATTAATTTTTAAGCAATTTTCCCAAAGATAATTGTTTTACCATTTTTATTATTAGATTGCAAAACCAGACTAAAAAAAGATTCTTAGTTTATAAAATCGAACTGACCTTTAAAAGCTGCAAATAGTCGTGTGAACTTCCTCCGTCTTCTTCCTCTTCTTCCTCTTCGTAGCCTTCGTTGCCCTCTTCACTTGTAAGTTGGTCTTCACTGCCACCGAGAGCGTTACTTATGCCGCACTTCTTGAAGATTGAACAATAATGTCTTCTCTCACTCTAGACCACGAGTGTTTTATCCACTGACACACTTGTTTGATTGCAGGTTGTTTTAAAGCTCCCTTCAGCGTGAATTTATGTTGGGTTCCATCAATCACCCATTTGTTCCGTTCCTCTCTCACATACACTTTATATGGTTTATTTTTAACGAGTTATCAAGCGGTTGCAATTGTGAAGTAAGTCCTGCTGGAATAACAGCAAGCTTCCTCGTTACTTCTCGTACTTCCCTTAACAAGGGTCACGACCTCACTGGCATACGACACTACTTCTACGACTGCTCCGCTGTCTTCCAGGTTTCCTAATACCAGAACGCGTACTACGTTCTGGCACGGTGTGAATATTAAGTGTCGAGACACTGAAAACTTACAGCTCCCAACGTTTCCCTTCTGTGCTTGTAGGGAAACATTCCGAAATTATAATAAACGACCTTGATGAATCTTCGCGGGTATGTAGAAGAGCAAAATGGTCCACTACGTTTTTTTCCGCCCAAGTTCACATTTAAGGGGTAAAAACCCCCGAAAGGTAATTTGTAAGTTTAAATTTAGGGGGAATATCTTTGAAACGATGATATAGGCCTACAAAAGTGTTTTTCAATAAAAGTTCATATGTAATTAATGTTCTTGAAAATGTATAATCAAATTATGTAATAATTTGAAATTTTGCAGGATACCTCACCAGCATTAATTAATTTTGAAAATATAAACTTTGTTACAAAATAAATTAAAGAAGCTTTCTAGTCACGAATACCCCTGTCTAATAAAGCTGGTTTCTAAAATACTATTTTTGGAAAATAAGCTATGTACAGTGCGCTATCGGAGTATTTTCGACATACCTAATTAAAATATCTAAAAGTTCGTTATTATTCTAATTATTTATATTACTTATATTTGTTTTACGTTTTGAATTGTTAATGTACCTTTTTGCATTCATGGAGATTCTGTTTTTCGGTTTACTATTCCACGTGAGTGTATTTTGTTAATTGAAAACGGCAAGTAATCCACTTTTAATGATAGAAAAAAATTACAATAATTATAAACATGCGAGGAAATGCTTCAAAATAACATTTTTTCACACGCTGCACATAAAATGATTGAAATTTCTTCAAGTAAATATACGACCGAGAAGCCAATATGAAAGAAAATTCAACAGGATTTTAAATTGTCACGGGTGATCCTCTAAATACCCTCATTTGTATCAGGCATATTTCAGTACGTTGGTAACAGTTGGAAAAGAGAATTGACTATGCAGTAGTGACTGCAGCTTTATTGGATTGTTTCTCAAGCGGAAATCGACATCATCATTCAACAGAACTAGATCTGAAAATCTTCTTACAAAGTTCTTCCAACAGTGAAAGCTGTACCTGTGTCGTCGATCCCTTTGGGATCACCAGATGAACAAATTCCTTGTTCTCAGGTACGATGCTCTAAACAGTTTTTCACTCTGACCATTGCAAGAATCTAACGGTAATAAAGATGTTTCTCCCTCACTGCGAAATAAAACATCTTTCGAATATGTTTTGACTTGGTAAGAAATTTGTTTACCAAGTTTCTTTGGTGTCACAAGGACATTTGAGGTTCACAAAGAGGGTCTCGAATTGTCGGTCCATGCTCAACGTTCGTTTCTTTAAAACTATGAGAAGATAGGTGACCAGTGTGAGAAAAAAATAGCTTGAGCGTTTTACCGAGGTCAAGAGACATCTGGTCATCCCGAAGGGCTTGATGGCACAGGTACAGCCGTTGAACATATGCAGCTTTCGATGTCGGAAGAACTTTGTGAGAAGATTTTCAGATCTCGTTCTGTTGAATGATTATGACGTCAGTCT
This sequence comes from Schistocerca serialis cubense, assembly GCF_023864345.2. NCBI lineage: Eukaryota > Metazoa > Arthropoda > Insecta > Orthoptera > Acrididae > Schistocerca > Schistocerca serialis. The sequence goes on along the minus strand of NC_064643.1, from coordinate 727,341,196 downwards.
CCACTTGGGAAACAATAGAGTCAAGCTGCTGTCACTACTATATAATCAATCCTCTTCGCCAAGGCCTGCCACTGTAGTGAAATATGCCTGACAAAAATGATATTTAGAGGATCACCCTTGACAAAATAACCCATGAAATTCTGCAGAATTTTGTTTTGTACTGGCTTCTCCGTCGTGTATGTCACGTGAAAAAAATTTCATTTATTTTATGTACATGAAGTAAAAAAAGTTATGTGATAAGCCTTGCCTTATAGATTACTATTACTGTGATTATTTTCCGTCATAATAATGAGTAACTCATTATTATCAATTAACAAAATACACGTATGTGAAACGGTAAACTAAAGAACAAAAAACCATGAATGTAAAAACCAACTTTATTACACAGAGATGTATGTGATTTGAAAGGTTCGTTAATTTATGTTCTAATAAAAATTTTCATTTTTAAAAATTAATTAATTAATGGTGTTAGGGCATTTTGATAAATTTCAAATTTTTACAAAAGTTGAAAATAAAGCTTCGAAGCATTTTAATTACATTTCAATTTTTATATGAAAAACGTTTCCATATGTCATCGTTTCGAAGATATTCCTTCAAAACCTAAATTGCCAAATTACCTTTTATAGGTGTTTTACCCCTTAAAAGTAAAACAAAAAAATACGTATTGTACTATTTTGCCCCCTCTACACCAGCCAAGTTTCATCGAGATAGTTTATTAACACTTGGGAATGATCCCTAGTAAGTATAATTATAGCGTACTAGGAAGCATGAGTAACAGAAGAAATACTTCAATTAATCGGTAAAAGAAGGAAGTACAAAAATTTTTAGGGAAATTCAGAAATACAGAAGTAAAAATATCTGAGGAATGAAATAAGTAGGAAATACAGGGAAGATAAGACGAAATGGTTTCATGAAAAATGTGAAGAAATTGAAAAAGAAATGGTTGTCGGAAGAACTGACTCAGCATACAGGAATATCAATACTACCTTCAGTGACATTAAAAGCAAGGATGGTAACATTAAGAGTGCAACGGGAATTCCTCTGTGAAATGTAAAGAAGAGAGCGGATAGGTGGGAAGAGTAAACTGAATGCTTCTATGAGCGGAAGTCTTGTCTGATGTGATAGAAGAAGAAACAGGAGGCGATTTAGAAGATATTGGGGGTCCAGTATTAGAATTTAAAAGAAGTTTGGAGGATTTAAGATCAAATGAGCCAGAAATGATAGATGGCATTCCACTATAATTTCTAAAATCATTGGGGGAAGTGGTAACAAAACGACTACTCACGCTTGTGTGTAGAATGTTTGAGTCTGGTGGCATACCATTTGACTTTCGGAAAAATACCATCCAAACAATTACGAAGACTGCAAGAGCTGACAGGTGCGAGAATTACGGCGCAATCAGCTTAGCAGCTCATGCATACAAGTTTCTGACTAGAATAATCAATAGAAGAATGGAAAAGAAAACTGAGATGTGTTAGATGACGATCAGTATGGCTTTAAGAAAGGTAAAGGCACGAGAGAGGCATTTCTGACGTTGCGGTTGATAACGGAAGCAATAGTAAAGAATTTCATGACACAGTCTTAGGAATTGTCGACCTGACAAAAGCGTTAGACAATGTAAAATGGTGCAAGATGTTCGAAATTCTGAGAAAAATAGGGGTAAGTTATAGCGAGAGACTGGTAATATACAATATGCACAAGAGCCAAGAGGGAATAATAGAAGTGGACGACCAAGAACGCTCGTATTAAAAATGGTGTAAGACAGGGACGTAGTCTTTCGCCCCTATTGTTCAATCTGTACACCGAAGAAACAATGATGAAAGCAAAAGAAAGGTTCAGGAGTGGAATTAAAATTCAAGATGAAAGTACAACAATGATACGATTCGCTGATGACATTGCTATCCTGAGTGAAAGTGAAGAAGAATTACATAATCTGCTGAATGGAACATACAGTCTAATGAGTACAGAATGATGAGTGCGAGAAAATCGGAGAAAGACGAAGGTAATGAGAAGTAGCAGAAATGAGAACAGCGAGAAACGTATCACCAGGATTCATGGTCACAAAGTAGAAGAAGTTCAGGAATTCTGCTACCTAGGCAGCAAAATAACCGATGACGGACAGAGCAAGAGGACATCAAAAGCAGACTAGCACTGGCAAAAAGGGCATTCCTGGTCAAGAGAAGTCTATTAATATCAAACATAAGACTTAAGACGAGGAAGAAACTTCTGAGAATGTACGTCTCGAGTACAGCAGTGTATGGTAGTGAAACACGGACTGTGGAAAAACGGGAACAGAAGAGAATCGAAGCATTTGATATGTGGTGTTACAGAAGAATTTTGAAAATTGTGCTTATACGGATATGGTGTTTGTTCTTTCGGACATGTCCGAATGAACAGGCACCATTGATGACCTGCAGCCACCTAGAGCGAAATTAGAATTACACATTAATACCTTCATCTGCTGACGGGCGTTGGTGTATATCAACGGGGACAGGTGAAAATGCGTGACCTGACCGGGACTCGAACCCGGGATCTCCCGCTTACATGGCAGACCCTCTGCCCATCAGCCACCGAGGGCACAAAGGATAATGCGATTGCAGGGACTATCTTGCGCGTGCCTCCCGCGAGACCCACATTCTCACCTTATATGTCCACACACTACATTCGTAGCGTCCCTATCAAAAACACTCATTACTCTTGAAGACATTCTTACCAAGTCCCATAAGAGTTCGGACAATATGTGTGCATTCGCACAGAAGAGGAAGGTCATGGCTAGTATTACCAGAACTACATATTTTATGCTGAAGCAGCTCAAGGTATTAATATACAATTCTCATTTTGTTGAAAACTAGGTGGAGTGGTAAAGTAAAGAATGAGGAGGTTCTGCGCACAATCGTAGAGGAAAGGAAATTGTGGAAAACAGTGACCAGGAGAAGGGACAGGATGATATGACATCTGTTACGAAGTCGGGGAATTACTTCCATGGCACTAGAGGGAGCTGTAGAGGGCAAAAAACTGTGGAGTAAGACAGAGATTGGAATTCATCCGGGAAATAATTAAGGACACAGGTTGCAAGTGTTACTCTGAGTTGAAGAGGTTGGCACAGGAGAGGAATTCGTGGCGGGCCGCATCAAACCAATCAGAAGACTGATGAAGCCCCTTCCCCCCCCCCTCCCCCCCCCCCCCCCCTCACACACACACACACGGACACGCACAAAAAAGAAGCATTTAGGCAGTGATGCTTGCCGTGCTCCGTACAACGGAAGTTACCCTCTGCTATGCACTTCACATCGGTTTGCAGACTACAGATGTGAATGTAGATAAATAGAGGCAGGCTACGAATATGGTCATAAAGCTGTTTCTGTAAAAAGCATATGGCTCAACAGCACACTTGGTTGTTCATGTCGATGTCTGTGCTGACGATAGAATAACGTCACTGAAAGGTGTAGTGGTACAGAGAGAACAACAAGAAATCGTGTTTTGCTCAAATGGAAACTCTCAAAGTATGGCTATAGTCTCAAATAGTTTGCTGGATATTAAGGAATGTCATAAGGAATCTTACCTGAAGCCTGTGCTGCCTCGTGTCGCTGGACACTACCTGAAAGTGTTCAGACAGCCACCATCGTGCGGTTCTCCTACCTGTAAAGAAAAATGGCATCGAATGAAGCTCGCCCTCTAAAGTAACGCATCAGAAAGCGCGAGATTGTATTAAGGTAAGAGAACGACATGAGGCTGTAACGCCGGAAATGCATATCCTCTTATTTCTATCTATTGTACTATAAATTTTTTCCTTATTTTGTTACCTGAAGATATGACATTTCTGTGTCTTTATATATTGTACTGTTTTACTATTTGTGTATATATATATATATATATATATATATATGTGTGTGTGTGTGTGTGTGTGTGTGTGTCGATGTATAATTGGTTTGTTTTGTAAATATTATTTGTATTTTTACGCTGGGTCTGGCCTAGAGAAAACTATGCTATCGAACGATTACATCGATAGGTCGTGTGGAGAACCAAAGTGTTTAGGATCTTTGGTAGTGTTAACTCTGCCGCATGGAGCGCGGGCAGAGCAGAGTCTGGCAGGAGTAGGGTGGTGGAGCAGGTGTGTTGTGTGACGCTCCCGCGAGTTGCCGCGCTTTCGGGGTTGGGCAGCATGTAATTGCGCTCGACTTGCTATGATAGTTTCTGACACGGTGTCGCGGACGGGAAGCATTAGCTGGCGCACATCAAGAGCCCGTTTCGCCTGGTGACCGTGTCGAGAAGAAGGCGCGCCAACATCCAGCTTCTGCAACAGCGACGGCTGCAAACCTTCAATCAACCAACAAGGAAGAGTAAAAGCACGTAAAGTTTTAGAACTGTATGGCAGACCTCAGCTTTTCAAAATGTTGCATCACAAAAATAAAGCAACTTAGCATGAACCTTTGTTGCTCATTGTCCCAATTGCATTACCAAGCAGGGTCCCTTCCTTTTCTGGAATGAACCCGAGTGCCCGAGTGTCGTTGAAATTCATACGCCAGCATTAAAGTAATATCATTCCATTTCACTGCTTTAATTTCAAAGTTCAGTTAATGTATTCATACCTGGCTACAATGTTTAGATTACACAAGTTTTGTTACCATATTTTAGCTTACCTGTGACTGCAGCTCAGCTTGGTACTTACTAAATTTTACTATTGTTAATTGTTCAGAATCATTTAATTCAAGTTCAGAGTTAAATCTCGTATTACTAAATTGCGTAGATTCAAGTAGCTTTTGAAATGATTGTTGAGGTAGCCCAAGACTAACCTTATTTTACTGAATTTCGTAATGCTTCAGAAGCAAAGCTCACTATTAATTTCAGTCACTAAATTAACTTTCAATTTTCCGGTTTTATTGATTCTTTTGCTAAATTAAGTCAGAGTGTAGTGAAATTTATTACTTCTGACAAACATTCAGTTTTCACACAGCACGTGTCAACCTTCAGTTGTCACGCTTTTAGTGCTAGATGTATGTGCATTAATCTTTCATTTTCAGTTATTATAGTAGTTGTCCATAGGACTGGCGACCGTAATTTTCCCCAAATCTCAACTATCTAATTACCGCCAATTAATTGTTAACGTAACGATCGCACATTTAGTTTCTTTATTAATTTTACCCTTTTCTCAAAATTAATTTTCACCAATTTCATTTGCATTTTTCCTTTCATTTAGATGTAACCCTTTCCTCACTCTTTACCGACAAATTAACTTCGGTGACGATTGCTTTCCCCAAATTTCCATTAGGTGCACGCGATTTAATTTTTGACCGTCATTAAGGTCGATAAGTGAGGGAGAGGTTACAAGGCACACAGAAACATTAATACGTGTTCCCGGAGGACGTACAGTATCTGTTGAGTACCTGCCTCTGAGAATGAAGGACCAGACGCAGATCCTCGCCCTGCCTCGTGATGCCTGAATATTTATGAGCGCAGCTATAATTTATTTCGTCGCCGCAGGAGCGATTAACAAATCTACTGGTCGAGTCGATCGTTCTCCGAACACACGCATAGAGCGGAGGCTGCAACTGAAATCGAATATCGCCGAGACCGGCCCAGCGCTCGGCTGATCCTCCCAGAAGGTTAGTGCGAGAGCGCACGCACACATACGTACACACAGAGGTGTTAAGCGCCGGCGACACGCCATCCACCTTCTGAGGACAGCCGCCAGCCGCCAGCCGCCATGGCGATATCCAATTACTCGCTACAGCACGCCACACCACCCGATACCCACACGTCGATTTACTCCAGCGATAAACAGCGCACCCTCGGCCTCGACTGACCGTTCCGCCTACGTAAGTGCCTTTTTTTTTGAAATTTCACCTCGTCGCACAGCTGTGGCACTCTGCACGTACACCCTGGTGTATGGTTACGCTTTGAAGTTCGCGATGTCCGCAGATGCCGCAAAATGGTGTCAGTTGTCCGTGGACGCCGGAGCGTCGTCTTGTTGTCTGGATGCTTCTGGTTGACGAAGGTCAACCCTGAGAAACGGATCGAGCTAAAATGAGAAAACTGAAAGCTTTGGAACATGGTGTAATAGACGAGTGGGACATCTGTTACTGGATCCAAGTGCGAGGGGCGTACCGTAAGCAATGCAACACAATTTTAATCTGAAAGCAGGTTGATTTTATTCATGATTGCAGTAATTATACCATATTGCTTTAACTAATTTTAGATGTGAGTTAAGGAACAGAATTTTTAAAAATGTCAAAGAACTTATAAGGTAACATCGGTTATTTTGAAGGTAGTTGTTGTTGTTTTTGTTGTTGTTGTTATCATATGCCCTTTTTTTCAAAACCAATTTCAAGCATGTTCCCATGATATGATCTGAGTACTTGATAATTTTGTGTAATTTGCACTTCGTATACGTGTGGAATTCAGTTATATTAAGCCAGCACTTCATCATGTGAAATTTGTCGCATATCTTGGTTATCTTAATTTCTCTTTAAGGCTTCTGTGCTTGATGCATTATTAACTGACATTTAATTATAATAGAGATGGGTTTGAGATAAATTTTCAACGTACTCTTATCTTGAAACGGCAAACTGTAGGCTATTATACGAACGTGTTCCATGTTTAATTTTAAACTATACTGACGATACCAACTCAATCCTCGGAGAACTTTCTTATATAATGCCATACCGACGTTTACTTATAGCAATAATTATAATAAATCATTCCAAGAACGACTTGTTTTCATTAATACCCGATATGTGTGCATGAAATCTTGTGAGTAGCGCATATTGAACACTAACAGAAGTCGATTAGCAGTTCCTGCTGTCGTCGATATTGCGCGCAACGTCAAAATTACGTCATGTATGCGGGAAATGTTGTGAAATGAGTGTTACCCGCCTAAACTCATGAATGATCCGTTACTCATTGGTTACCAGAGGTTGTAGTAGAGGAGAAGATGACAGAGTTAAGAGTCAGTTGCAAAGAGAGTGTATTATTTGTCGGTGACTGAGCACCTTTAATGGCGGACGTTTTGAATAGACAATGAATTTTATTTGATATACTCCCTAGTAGGAGTAGGAATATAGGATGATTTATGAGATGGTTTCATAGACAGACTGCACATTTAGAAAAAGGTAGCAAGAGAGGACTTCTTACTTGCTGCAAGCGCTACCCGAGTATATATATAAAAATTCCACTTTCGTTCGCCCATGGTGAATTATCGGTCAGGAGTTCAGAGCCTTAATTACTGCATTTTGTCGAGAAATGACGTTTTGAGGCCGTGGCTGTGTGCAGAAAGTGGGCTAACGCTTTCAAAGAAAACCGCAGCAAGCAGCCACTACGAATAACGCTATTTACTTTTACAAATAGCGCCGTAACCAGTTTCGAGCAGAAAGGTTCATCTTCAGGCGGCTGTTCTCAAGATTCACCTATAATGGAGTTTACAAAATCTTTTTATTCTTTGTTCCCATTGCTGGTGAAAGACTCCTGGCATGGTCGTGCCGTCAAAAATCCCACATACTTTTGTTGGAATGTTGTTGGCTTCTAAGGAAGAAATACTGTAGAGCATAAGCAGTACATACACAGATTGTCCGGAAATGCCTGGTTTCCACGTTAGAGGCTGTGGTGTCACCGCCAGACACCACACTTGCTAGGTGGTAGCCTTTAAATCAGCCGCGGTCCGTTAGTATACGTCGGACCCGCGTGTCGCCACTGTAAGTGATAGCAGACCGAGCGCCACCACACGGCAGGCCTAGAGAGACGTACTAGCACTCGTCCCAGTTGTACAGCCGACTTTGCTAGCGATGCTACACTGACAAATACGCTCTCATTTGCCGAGACGATAGTTGGCATAGCCTTCAGCTACGTCATTTGCTAAGACCTAGCAAGGCGCCATAGCAGTTGATAATTAATATTATGAAGCATGTACCGTAACGAGAGATGTTCTACAATTGTGGATTAAAGTTAAGTATTACATCATCTACGTACTTTATTTGCAGTTTTCAAGATATTGTCCTGTTCCAGACCTCACGCCAGACAGCGTGTAATTAAACGCGTGCATTTCGGCCTCCTCTAGAAAAACAGTGTTGGCTCTTCTGCCAACACTACAGAGGCCATTTACTTAATCATACATTCCTACAGAGACTGCGGTGTAATACGTGCTGTAACATGCACCCACAGTTACAGTATGCATGGTTTCCTCCTAGAGTGTGGTACTTTTCCTCATATGTCATTCCCTAGCACCCTCTCCTGCCAGTTATAGGTAATGTTGTGTCCGATTCACTTCTTTTGCTGACTCACTTTGTGGTGGATGTGATACAGCGTTGTACACAATGGTTCCGTATTCGAATCGAGAGCTTGCTGAAGTGGTGTTTACATACTATAACCTCCCCGTGAAGTTTTACAAGTCAATATTAGTGAAATTGTAACCTCCCAGCAAGAATATAAAGTCAATGTTAGGTGAAATGTTGTCTTCCCACAAAACTGAATAATAATAAATGAGCTAAGTGTAACTTCCCCGCAAGAATTTTTTAAAATGACAATAATTGAATAGAAATGCAAATAGTGCCATAAATGTTAGCTTCCCACAGTAATAAAATTCAATGATAATAAAATGAGCAAAAATCTTAAGTTCCGACAAAATTAACGTTAAGATGAACCTGATAAATTTTATAAGGCCAGCTCCGCTGACCTGCGGCCCTGTGCAATAATTAAACCTGAACACAAAAACCAAAATTCTTACCTCAGTACAACTGCATCTATATCTGCTCTTATTTTTCGGCACAGCTCCGTGCAATGGTGGCCCGTATTTAATTTTGATTCTTGGAGGGAATGCATAGGAAATATTATTTAACTTGAAATGAATCTTTTTCTTTAAAAAGGTTACTTTGTAAAAAAATTATTATTGGGGCAATTCCTGAACAAATTAATTACAATTAACATAAGTCATTAGCTGAGCGCAATGCTGCTTCATTACCTTCGATAACAATATAGCTCGTCCAGAACCGTGACCAGAGACCCATGTCGACGCCCGCTCAGTACAACCGTCCACTCGCTACTGCTACTGCCGACTTCTCCTACACACGCTACCGACTGAGTCCAACTCACAACTGAACTCGCGACTCCCTACACGCAACTGAACACTCGCGCGGTCAAGCGCAGACTAGCAACGATAAATAACTCTCTGGTCAGAGATTCTGTCATGCCTCGCCATCGCTGGTACATATGAGACGTACGCGTTTCAATACGAAAAGGCAAATGGCACCGGGCAGTGGACAGCAAGTTTGTATCAAGAGACCTATCCCCGCCGACAACAACCACAGTATTCAGCCCACTCTTTTGGCCGCAAAACCCTGTTTTTCAATATTATCTTCATTCAGTGCGACGGCTTTACGCCATCTTACCAGAAGGCCTACATAGGTGCATGGTACCACTCTTTTGGTCGACGTCGGAGCCAAAGTCTTGCAACATCAACCTCCCCAGCATCCACGCACTGCTTCCCGTGGAGTGAGTCCTTCATTGGGCTAAACAGATGGAATTCAGAAGATGTGAGATTCCGACTATAGGATGGATAAGGAATAATTTCCCAATGTTTTGTGAGTTCCTCTCTGGTGAGCCAGCTCTATCAACAGAGACTCCCAGTTGCGCAGCGAGATGTTTGACTTGACTGTGATCCGTCGATCACCTCGAATATGAGTGTCCGCACGTCCCGACATAGCAGGACTCACAGCTCTGTGCGACTGGCCGGCACGCGGGAAGTCGGACAGCTCTGTGCGACCTAGTTGCGATTATGATAGACTCCTCGTCCAACGACTCACCTTGCTTTTGTTCACTGCCATGTCTCCGTAAAAATTCTGTGAGTGCCTATAACATCTGCGATTGTTTGGTTTTCCGCCAAAAGAACGTCAGCGACAGCTCTCTGCTGGGAACACACCTCCATTACTGACGCTATTTTGAAGGCTACGTACAGATCCGCCACCTGTCGGAACTTAATGGAACTGTAGGGGGTGAAGCGGAAATATTCGACAATGTCTCATAACCTATTCCACATCTTTCATCGAAATTAGCCGAGAGAAAGAATGTTTTGCATTACACATTGAGGGCTCCTCGTATAATTAACTCGTCAATTGGAGGACAAGCAGAGGGAGAATTACTAAGGCAGGCAAAGAATAGAAAATATAATTATTGCAGAGAAGATATAGGTTCGAGATTACGAAAGACAGTTTACGGTATCGAACTGGACGAAAAAAGAAATCTAATGTCTGTAGGGATGGCGACTAAACCATCGTTAACGTAACGTAGCAACATTTCAACACTACTGCTTGCGAAGAAGTACTGACAAGCTGGTCAGGTTGCTGGTTGGTGATTATCACGGTGTCTTGACTGGTACTTGACTTGTGAGTTCGATTATTGGCAACCTCCAGAAGATGGAGTGAGTTCAAATGGTTCAAATGGCTCTGAGCATGGGACTCAACATCTGAGGTAATCATATAACTCTCCTGTCTGCTACTGCCATACCATAACCTTATGGTTGAAGGCAGGTAGTGAAACAAAACGATCTTGTTAAAGCAATTATGGTATAAAGCAACAGAGCAGTGTTACTCTCTGAGAGGAATTTTGTTATGTTGACCGTGTTGTGCCTAACGGAGGTGGCTTATCGGAAGTGAAAGTCAGAATTACGTAAATAATTGAACAGTAACAAACAAAATTTTTGCCTATCTGCACTGTTTAACGGATAAAGAAAACGGTCGCCAGCCTAATTAGGCAAGAGAATGATTAACATTCTCGTTTAAGAAAGTAGGTATGCGTAACTTCAACGGACAAACACAACCTAGACTTGACCACACGCGAGTGCAATGAACTCTGACACCTGCATATGTTCACGTTAAGGTTGGGACGAACAGCTAGAGCAGCACAAACTATTTGCATAAATATAACATATAACGAAACACACTATTACTTTCAGTGCTTATTCATACTGAATGGTCTTTATAACGTTATTATTACTATTCACTGGAGAATCATTAATTGCACATAGGTTAGGTCTCTCTCAGTTAAATACTTTACTATTTAAAAATGAAAGTTAATTGGAATCCACTAACAGGTTGCTTCTCACTATCATTTGAATAAAGAAATTATGGTTTTCATAATTAGTGGTCTTTCCGTTACTTGTTACCGAGCATTAACACAATAGCCAAGCTGTGGATCCTGTTATACTATTAATATGCACTTCTAATACACAAGAGAGACAAACACTTAGCAAACATGAGTATATAACGTTTCACAACTGCAGTTTTCCACTTTTACTGCAGTGAGTACAAAATTAACATACATGTAAGATACTGACTCACCTTCTGCGATTTACGACAGGCAGTAATGTGATCATTTACTAAGCAAAACTTTATAAGCCTCACTCTTAAGAACTTTTAACTCTGAAGTTGGCAACATATTAATAAGCAATTTTAACAGGAAAATTATTTTCAGCAAGCATCATTTACTTTAACTCACTCTCTTGCCACATTAACTTTAACTTTCTTTTTACTATGTTCAAGAGGCATCAATTAGCAAAACACTGGGCTTTAATGTTCTTTCAGTAAGGACACTCGGTAATCACTTTAGTTCAAACGGAGAGGAACCTGAGAGGTGTTATGATAAGGAAAAAATCAAGGTAGGTACATAAATTCAGTTATAAGCTATCTTATATTTGCGCACACTAAAGCATCAAATGAGCTGATCCTTCACTGTACATTATTATAGCATTCCGATACAGTAATTGCGCAATGTGTTGGCAACTGCATGTTGGTAGGTGGATTTGCAGGTAGAATTGCTGGACTCTGTCATTTCTTGGTGGCGGTGATACATACAAATTCCAGAATAGTTCCAGCAATTTATCCATCCATCCGAGGCATTGGAAAGTAGCAGAAAAAGCCTCTCTCGGAACCAGCACAATATGCATCTTTTACATGGCAGTGCACAGTTTGGTAGCTCATCCCCGACTCGTAGCTCGTCCCCGACTGACTCTTGTTTTCACCTTTTCTACCTAGGCCAACCACATTTTGCGCGCGCTACACAGTTCCGTTCCAGAGGGGAACCACTACACCTCTTATACACAAAATACTAAGAACCCTAAGTGAGGATCAGCAGTTTACATAACAGCAACCAAACATTTTACATAAAACAGAACATTCGCACATATTGACATTTCTACAAAAATTATTCACACAGAAATTAGAATTATATACAGTAAGTTTTGTTCCCTCCAAATGGGACAAAGAATTTAAATGACAGATACACTACACTGCATACAATCAAATCATGACATCAAAGTTTTTACAAAGAAAGGAGTATACAATTTTGTGTTATCGATCCAATCACACACATTTACAGAAGCTCAACGATGTAACATTAAACCAAAGCAAAAGGCAAAATAAATCAGTAGAGGATTAGAGATATGGTGTTACAATCAGTCCCCTAGAACTTAGAACTACTTAAACCTAACTAACCTAAGGACATCACACATATCCATGTCCGAGACAGGATTCGAACCTCTGACCACAGCGGGCGCGCGGTTCCAGACTGAAGCGCCTAGAACCGCTCGGCCACAACAGCCCGCTGGAGTGAGTTAACAAGTATTCAAAGCACTTAGATGTTCGTGCAAGAGAGCTAAATGAAGAGAACTGAACTGTTTCGTTTTCATCTTGTTACGGAATCTGTAACACAGTATTTTAACAAATTAATTCCTGTGTCGAACTTACGACGTACGTCATTTTTTACCAAGAGTTGGCACCAAAGATGCGAACTAACACTCCACTCTCTCGCGAGAGACATTCAAATGAACAAGCGGAAAATATCTCTTCAGCTAATACCAATAGGGTTACAAAGTAATTAAAGTTATATTATTAACTATGTACAACAACAGAAGAAATTCATAAAAAAGTGCAAAGAGATACTGAAATATGTATTAAATTAGTCATCGACAACGGACATTATCTGAATTTGGAAAGGTCTAGTGAAGTAAATGACTATTGGGTTCGAAGAGGAGGTACCGGCGTCATTTTATAGTGATCAGTGGTCCGAGCTTCAACCTTAGGAAATTGTCTCTTTAGTGATATGAGCTGCCTAGCATCCAATTTAAAGAATAGAAACATGGAAAAAGACTTCTGAAACTTTTTAATTCTGCATTACTGTAGCGAATCTAAAAAATCAGAAGTGAGTGTACAAGCAACAAAAGAAAGTGAAACGAAGGTGTACAGAAGGCAAAAAATCAGAAATAAGTGTCTAACCATCGAGGGAAATTAAACGAAATGAAGATTCAAATGGCTCTGAGCACTATGGGACTTAACTTCTGAGGTCACCAGTCCCCTAACTAACCTAAGGACATCACACACATCCATGCCCGAGGCAGGATTCGAACCTGCGACCGTAGCGGTCGCGCGGTTCCAGACTGTAGCGCCAAGAACCGCACGGCCACTCCAGCCGGCAAACGAAATGAAGGAAATATGTTATACAGAATATAGGAAATGCACACTGGTAAAAGTGAGAAGAGCATATCTGGGAAATAAGCAATAGTTTGACATCCAATATCAGTTTAAGTGTCATGAAGTCCTTTCTGAAGGTATTTGTCTGGAGAGAAACATTGTACGGAAGTGAAACTAGGACGAAGAGTAGTTCGAACAAGAAGAAAATAGAAGCTTTTTAAATGCTGTGCATTAGAAAAGGATTTCCAAAATTCTGTTCCACGGGAAGTGAGTATGTGCTGCGAGAAAAACTGTTAATAACGAAGGGTTCTTCCCGACATTTTGACGATACTAAGTACTTTTTAAAAAATTTTACTACGATTTCCGTGTTATTAGCTATGATTTAAAATTGAAATATTCACCAAATAAAACCAGTTTTCTTCTTATTTAAAATTTTATTAACCTTCAAAATAAACAAAATGGTCCATCAAAGTATCAGGATTCCCATGATATTCCGTCAGAGGAAAAGTTTGGGAATCCCTACCACAGACGAATGCAGAAGATTAGATGGATAGATCGAATAATAAACGAGCAGATACTAACTCGATTTGATAAAAAAGTAATTTAAAACACAAAACTACTAAAAAATGATCGGCTGATAGGACACATCCTGAGAAATCAAGAAACTGTGAATTTTGTAATGGAAGGAAATTTGAGGAGGTAAAAATCGTAGAGGGAGACCGAGGCATGAATACAGCAAGCAGATTCAAATGGTCCAAATGGCTCTGAGCACTATGGGACTTAACTTCTGAGGTCATCAGTCCCCTAGAACTTAGAACTACTTAAACCTAACTAACGTAAGGACAGCACACACATCCATGCCCGAGGCAGGATTCGAACCTGCGACCGTAGCGGTCGCGCGGTTCCAGACTGTAGCGCCTTGAACCGCTCGGCCACTCCGGCCGGCAGCTAGTAGATTCAATTGGTTGTAGGGCGCGGCAGATATGCAGAGACGAAGAGGATTGCACTTGATCTTAGGACTGAATACCGCAATAACAACATACTGATGCAGCAAAAAATTTGCAATAGGTGAGTATTATTGGTTGAATCTTCCGAAAAACGATTTACCTAGAGTTGTCCCTTAAACGCTCCATGCAGTAAGCAAACAGCATACGTATACCTGTGTACGTCAGTACCAGAATTCTCAGAGACTCAGAGATTACCGAGATAGCAAGACTTCGAAATTCTGAAGGCAAAACTTGTTTCCCAGTTCAGTTTGGTCATTGACAAGGTGATCTGCTGCTATATTTGGGTTGATAAAAATTTTAATGTCTTCAGGAATGTCAAGTTTTTTGCCTTTGTTGCTAAGAAGAAATACCCCAAAGTTCCGTTCTATGCTGTCTGCAGAATGACTGTGTTGGGCAAGATGGCCGGCCGGTGTGGCCGTGCGGTTAAGGGCGCTTCAGTCTGGAACCGCGTGACCGCTACGGTCGCAGGTTCGAATCCTGCCTCGGGCATGGATGTGTGTGATGTCCTTAGGTTACTTAGGTTTAATTAGTTCTAAGTTCTAGGCGACTGATGACCTCAGAAGTTAAGTCGCATAGTGCTCAGAGCCATTTGAACCATTTTTGGGCAAGGTGCGGCAAATTTGAGTCTACCAGTCTGTGCAATATAGAAGCCTGTACATGAGTTGCAAATGAGTTTGTACACATATGACTTTTCATATTGTTGCATTGCAATTTTGTTACTGCAGGTGATTTTATATGTCGCAAGCCAGTGCCCAGCACGACTCTATAGAAATACACAGGTAACTTCCAAATGCACCATCTGTAGATAAGCCTTAAAAGGCTGGAAATCTAAATGGAATAACCGAATATTTCAAAAAAGTCACTGTCTGCAACTTTCTGTGTTTATATATTACTAGCTGACAATCTCGGCATTTACGATTACAAACGGGAACAAGAACCGAATTGTGTTTGTAGTCTAACATCGAAAAAATTTCATTTCCTTATTTTCTCGAAAACACCTTTGAAATTTCGGCACAGCCGTGCAAAGAAACACGCATAATGTACAAATGTCGAAGAACAGTTGATTCGCGTTTCTACAAGGCGATTCTCTAAATGTACGTATGACAACGCCTCTTCATAGCTCTATGAGACGGCTATTGTTTTCGCCTACAGCCGTTTACGTCTCGCATTTGAAAGCTGTTAAATGCGCTGCCAGGTATCAGGGATTTCTTTAAGTTGACTCGACTGTAAGAGTGTCTTAATAGTAAAGAACAAACTATGTAAACGTCATCCACGCATCTCCGTGGTTACGACGCCATATCTCCTGATCCGTCACACACTGATACAGTTAGGTAGGTACATTCGGCAGCATATGTGGATTGTTGTTGTGGTCTTCAGTCCTGAGACTGGTTTGATGCAGCTCTCCATGCTACTCTATCCTGCGCAAACTTCATCATCTCCCAGTACCTACTGCAGCCTACATCCTTCTGAATCTGCTTAGTGTGTTCATCTCTTGGTCTCCCTCTACGGCCCGCAGCTCGTGGTCGTGCGGTAGCGTTCTCGCTTCCCACGCCCGGGTTCCCGGGTTCGATTCCCGGCGGGGGTGAGGGATTTTCTCTGCCTCGTGATGGCTGGGTGTTGTGTGATGTCCTTAGGTTAGTTTGGTTTAAGTAGTTCTAAGTTCTAGGGGACTGATGACCATAGATGTTAAGTCCCATAGTGTTCAGAGCCATTTGAACCCTCTACGATTTTTACCCTCCACGCTGCCCTCCAATACTAAATTGGTGATCCTTCGATGCAAAATGCGTTGTGAATAGTGTTAGCGACAAATAAGTAACAAAGTTAAGCGTCATGCACAATGCCGCATTTTTCGTCGCATCTAATTGTTTATGACGTCATTTCTCCTGAACTATGAACACACACACACACATCCATTTTCATAATATGTATGGATATATCGAAAAGATATAGTGCCGTTATAGAGAAGTGTTTAGGGCAGTATTCTGAAGATAACCATGTATCGTGTGACGGACAATTAATGACATGTGTTGTGAACAGTGACAGGTGACTCTGAGACTGAAACCTTGATACAAAGACAGTAATTCTATAATGTAAACGCACCTGTTTGCAACCTGTGGCATATCAGCTTATTTAAAGGAGGTGCACGCGATCTTCAGTTAGTACGTTGTAACAATAATTCTCTAGACTATAAAATTCTGGTTATGCTAGAATTATCAGAACGTATAATTTCGCAGCAAAATAAAGGATGTTTCAGACTGTTCAAATTTATTTGTATGGCATCAGGATGTAGACAGTATTCCGAGATAGCTACAGAAAGGTGACAGAGGCACCTGATATTCTTTCATCACGACTCACATGTAGTGGTGTGTGCAGACCCATGAAGCGATTAGACAGTATTTTTCTCATGTGACGTCATCTGCCACGCATTATCCCGCAGGCCGCTTACAGCCTTTTCGAACCCCTATAATGTACTAAAAGTGTACATAGGTTTTCTGTCTTTCCCCAGAATCGTGTTAAGCCTCATACCGGCATGGTTCTGGCCGGTTTCCGTATCCATCTTGTGCTCTAGCGCTAATGGCCTCGTCGTTGACACCTCCCATTCTTCTTTCTTCCTTTTTTCTTTCCTTCTGCAGAGACTGTCAGCAGCCACGAAGGCGGCAAGCTGAGTGCGGCCGAGATCAGCTATCTGCGCGCCTGCAGTACATGTCACAAAGGGCGAGCACAAAGGCGCAGATGGAGCGTGACTCCGGCAGGAATTCTGGCCCTTCTCAAAGCCTAATTCCGAGACTAAACGAAAATAGCCCCGAGGACGTGCTGTGCAGTCGAGATCCGCGCTGCCGGCGCCCAAACGGCGGAACCTTATCGAGAAATACCCCCGAGGGGACGGGGCAACCCCTCTCAGATCAAAGGAGCTGTTTGTCGTCGTCTGCAGTGTCCGCGGACGTTCCGACCGGCGAATGGGGTGGTGCGTGGTGGGCGAGGGAGTGACGGCGATGCATTCAGTGCGATAGCATCGAATCTCCGCTTTCTCTCTTCAGCGTTCCACGTCGTATGCAAGGGACAGATATGAGAGGGACATCATCATAAAGTGTGGTCACGTTGATAGGATTCATATGTCCGTTTGCAGTTTTTAGCTCCTTTTAACCTGGAACTTACCTAGAACGCAGAACACGCTGCTTAGAAAATACGGCCCGTTTCAACACCATTCTGGTCTACAGTTTCAATTAACCATCATGGTGCACGGTCTTTGGCAAAGTTGAATTCTGGTGGTCACGTTTGCAGCGAGGGGGATTAAAAGTCGCGTTGCTTTGCGTAATTGTTCGACCACTGTCTTTCGTCGTACTGTGCACTACAAAAAGTTCCACCTGCCTCAGTGCGGCGTCTGGTCACCAGCTCGATTCTCTGCATACTTACAATCTCACCAAAAAAGGTATTGGCACAGTTACATTTTAGTGGTTGTAGGTGAAACGAAACATATATTTCAGAAGATAACCCAGACACTTGCCACCTTATATTACATAGGTTACAAATATGTCCAAATCACCTGTCAGTAAAGCAACATACAGTGTTATGAAAATAAACATCGCTCTTGTGCATCCAAAAAAGTATTGGCACACGCGTATGAATCGGACAGTGTGTTCGTTTTCTTCATTGGTGTTCACCTTCTAATAGCTAGTGTGCATCCCTTTAGCATCTATAACAGCACGTAAATGCCTAGGAATGCTTTGTATTAAATTCCGGGTGGTATCAGGTGTAATTTTCAACCATTCCTCCAGGAGCACTTTCTCCAAGTCGTTTTTACCGGACGGACGCCTTTTTCTGACGTGTGTCAAGATGAGCCCACAGGTTCTTAATGGGGTTCAAATCACGGCTCTGAGGTGGTGTTAGAACCCTTCTGGGGGGGGGGGGGGCGGTATTCTACGGTAACCACTCCTGGGGTTTCATGGCGGTATGTTTTGGGTCGTTGTCTTGCCGGAAATGAAACACCCCAGTAAGACCCAATGTCTGTGCACTAGCGAGTAAATTACCTCGCAACACGTCGATGTATCTCATATGACCCATTGTACAGTGGATTTCAGCTAGATTTCCAACACCAGACGCCGCCATACAGCCCCAGACCATGATATCGCCCCCACTGTTCTTGACTGTGGGATGCATGTGTTTGATATCGAGGTGCGTATTCGGCTTGCGCCAAACTTTCTTGCTTGCATCAAATCCGAACACATTGAACTTCGATTCGTCGCTAAATATCACAGTGTTCCAAAACTCCATCGGCTTGCTGATGTAGTCCTTGGCAAACTGCAGGCGTTTCTGCCAGTTAATTTCCGATATGTATGGCTTTTTCGTGGGAGAACTTCCATGCATGTCAGCCTCATTCAACACATTTCGTATATTATTTTAAACATAGCTGCGTAACAGCAACGGTTCCACATAATTAGATTTAAAACAGCCGACCCGTTGCAAAGGATAAAGTAATCTTTACCTAGGTTTCGATAAGTTTAAACCTATCTTCTTCAGAAGTCGGCACTATTATATTAACATGGAGTAATACGTCATTCCCATTTTTACAAACGTCTCCGTGGCTCCATTAGTCAAAATCAAATATAGCCCTACTCTTAGGGCTATATTTGATTTTGACTAATGGAGCCACGGAGACGTTCGTAAAAATGGGAATGACGTATTACTCCATGTTAATATAATAGTGCCGATTTCTGAAGAAGATAGGTTTAAACTTATCGAAACCTAGGTAAAGATTACTTTATCCTTTGCAACGGGTCGGCTGTTTTCAATCTAATTACATTTCGTATAGTTTGAACACTAACCGTCTTGTCGGACGTTGTCTGAACAACTTCAACAATAATCAAAATATCCACGGGTATGCTGCCGGTCTATAGTGTCCAACGGGCACAATATTTCGGCGATCATACATGTCGCCATCATCAGGTGAACTGACGGACTGAGCTCCTGTGAACGTGCCGCCACGGAGATCCGTACGCTATGGATGCTCAGAGGGAACTGGTTTCGGTCGCGGCGGCGGCCGATTTAAATACCCTCCGCCCGCGGCGCGCTCCCTCCGCCGTCCGCGCCCAGCGCCACGGTCGTGCGGTGGAACAGATTGCGACGGCGTCTGAGATGACGTCGGTGTGATGACTCTGTCCGCCGTGGTCGTCACAACTATACGTTTGCTCGATTTACTCTTGATTAACCCGATCGCTGGTTCCCAAGCCTTGGTAAGATTATAGCCACAGTCACGATTTATGAGGTCGTCATTGGTGCGAATTTCGATGGCCTCTCTAACAACGCTGTCCCAGTATCTCGACGTCTGTACCAGAATCCTCGTGCGGTCATACTCCATGGCGTGATTTTCCGACAAACAATGTTCAGCGACCGCCGACTTGCTCGGATACATCAGTCGAGTGTGCCTCTGGTGTTCACGGTATCGATCCTCGACGGTTCGCATCGTCTGACCAATATACGACTTGCCACATTGACACGGAATCTGGTACACGCCAGCCTTCCTTAAACCGAGGCCATCTTTGGCGCTCCCCACCAGTACACGAGTTTTATTTGGAGGACAAAACACAGTTCCGCCCCAGTGTTTCTTCAGAATGCGGGCGATTTTCCGCGAGAGTGCGCCTGTGTATGGAATAAATGCAGTGCCTACCTCCTCCCTCGTGACTTCATCCATCTCAACAGGTTGTGCTGCAGTGGTTGAGCGGAGAGCACATTGAATCTGCCACTCTGAGTACCCATTTTTTCGAAATACAGTTCTCAGATGGTCCAATTCTGGGGTAGACTCTCTGCGTCAGAGATAGTGCGCGCCCTATGTACTAGAGTTTTAAGTACCCCATTCCTCTGTGAAGGGTGGTGGCAGCTGTCTGCGTGCAAATACAGATCAGTGTGCGTAGTCTTCCGATACACCCCATGACCTAGGGTGCCGTCAGCCCTTCTCTTGACGAAGACGTCAAGGAAAGGTAATTTACCCTCCGTTTCAGTCTCCATAGTGAATTTGATGTTGGGGTGTATGGAGTTTAGATGTGTAACGAAGTCAAGGAGTTTATCCATACCATGTGGCCAGATGACGAACGTGTCGTCCACGTAACGGAAAACTGAGAACTGTTTTTCGAAAAAAAAAGAAAAAAAATGGGTACTCAGAGTGGCAGATTCAACGTGCTCTCCGCCCAACCACTGCAGCACAACCTGTTTTTTTTTTTTCTTTTCTTTGTATGGGACTCAACATCTTAGGTCATAAGTCCCCTAGAACTGAGAACTACTTAAACCTAACTAACCTAAGGACACCACACACACCCATGCCCGAGGCAGGATTCGAACCTGCGACCGCAGCAGTCCCGCGGTTCCGGACTGCAGCGCCAGAACCGCTAGACCACCGCGGCCGGCACACCCTGTTGAGATGGATGAAGTCACGAGGGAGGAGGTAGGCACTGCATTTATTCCATACACAGGCGTACTCTCGGGGAAAATCGCCCGCATTCTGAAGAAACACCGGGGCGGAACTGTGTTTTGTCCTCCAAATAAAACTCGTGCACTGGTGGGGAGCGCCAAAGATGACCTCGGTTTGAGGAAGGCCGGCGTGTACCAGATTCCGTCTCAATCTGGCAAGTCGTATATTGGTCAGACGATGCGTACCGTCGAGGATCGATGCCGTGAACACCAGAGGCACACTCGACTGATGTAACCGAGCAAGTCGGCGGTCGCTGAACATTGCTTGTCGGAAAATCACGCCATGGAGTATGACCGCACGAGGATTCTGGTACAGACGTCGAGATACTGGGACAGCGTTGTTAGAGAGGCCATCGAAATTCGCACCAATGACGACCTCATAAACCGTGACTGTGGCTATAATCTTAGCAAGGATTGGGAACCAGCGATCGGGTTAATCAAGAGTAAATCGAGCAAACGTATAGTTGTGACGACCACGGCGGACACAGCCATCACACCGACGTCATCTCAGACGCCGTCGCAATCTGTTCCACCGCGCGACCGTGGCGCGGGGCGCGGACGGCGGAGGGAGCGCGCCGCGGGCGGAGGGTATTTAAATCGGCCGCCGCCGCGACCGAACCGAGTTCCCTCTGAGCAGCCATAGCGTACGGATCTCCGTGCCGGCACGTTCACAGGAGCTCAGTCCGTCAGTTCACCTGATGATGGCGACATGTATGATCGCCGAAATATTGTGCCCGTTGGACACTATAGACCGGCAGCATACCCGTGGATATTTTGATTATCAAATACGCCGGGAGAAACTCAACAATCACAACTTCAACAATAGTTGCTGCACTTGTAGCAGGCTCCTTTCGAGCAAGTGCGATGATACGGCAACGCTCTCGGGTTGTGAGCACTTTTGGACGTCCAGGACGACACTTATTCACTGTTGTTCCAGTCTCTTTATATTTATGATGGCTCGTACCGTGGAGTAGCTAACAGACACCTCTGCTCCGATTTGTCGATAGTTTTTCCCTTGTGAATGGAGCAATACCACTCTCTCACGCAACGCCACTGAATGTTCCTTCTTCTTCGGCCCCATGCTGACCACTATCGCCCAATACAGCAACATAGTAGCGACTGGGCCGTCAACAACACGCAGTGTCTATTGCGTCAGCAGATGGCGTTCTGGTACCTGAAAACCCAGCAGTATACCGGGAAGCCACGCCCTGTACCAATACTTTTTGTGTGCAGAGGAGATACATGTTTGCCCTTAACACTGCATTTCTTTGTTAACGGTAGACACTGTGGGCAGAATTGTAATGTATGGTATGTGAGGTCGCGCGTACATGAGCTGTGTACCGGAAGGTGCGGCGTTTGTAACCAGCAACGACAAATACGCACGTGTGCCAATACTTTTTGGTGCGACTGTAGATACTGTTCAGACGATGTTAAAAGCAGCTTTGAAGAAAAACATCGTCAATACTTAGGTTTGCAAAGTCCGCCTAAACTCTGGTGGCAAGCTATCCTGAAATATCTTATAACGATTTTCGGGTGGAGGGCGATTGCTTCATTCTTTTAGAAAAAATGTCAAAATTCCGCAACAAGTTTTTTATTTCTTTAGGTTCAAAATTAAAGAATTATCCATCAGCCCATATTTATTTAAACGACTAATATCAATGTCCTCAGCTCACAGTTCATACAAACCAGTGTGCACGCAAGACAGCTAGAAATGTACTTAAGTCCGACCCGAATAATTACGTGGCCTACAGTCGATGCTCTGCTACAATACTTATATGAGTTTCACATTCGGTCTTTTTTTTCAGTGAATTTCTAATAAAGGAACTGCTCGACAACTATTCCCTAGATGAATATGAAACATGCCACGCGGAATTCTACAAAGGCCGAAATTTCACAAAGCTCAAATTTCCACAATCTGTCCGTAAATGTCACTGCTTTCACGGCAATACCATCCGGATGCGAAATACCAGTAACTTCTTCATTTTACTCACAATGGAGACGGACACGTCCAACATGACCTGCACGTCGGATAGCTAGCCAACGACCGACCCACTGCCGTTCCTTCAAGGGCCTATAACTACTTGACAGAGCGCGGAAAATGCTTAGCTCTGATTGGTTGTTCAAAATGAGCAGCCAATCAAAACAATCCTTCAAGTTCTATCTCGCGCCAAAACTGTCCTACGCCAATCAATATTCACAGATGCATTTACGTCACTTCATCCTGCAAAGCTTAATAAAATGTTTAACAAAACCAAACGAAAAGAAAACTAATCTTGAAATGACTTTAGAAAAGCATTACTATTCTGACTGCCTTCTTACAAAAGCAAGTACCTTGGACATACGTCATCAGAACTGCTTGGTTGGTTCAAATGGCTCTGGGCACTATGGGACTCAACTGCTGTGGTCATAAGTCCCCTAGAACTTAGAACTACTTAAACCTAACTAACCTAAGGACATCACTCACATCCATGCCCGAGTCAGGATTCGAACCTGCGACCGTAGCGGTTGTGCTGTTCCAGACTGTAGCGCCTTTAACCGCTCGGCCACTCCGGCCGGCAGAACTGCTTGCTTCACACTTTCCCATGACATAGTTACGTAGTGTTTAGCATCAGATAATATTGAATCTTTATGTATGTCCCACATATACACAACAAATAGTTATTAATTAATATTAATCCTTTCTGAATTCTATGTTGCGAAAATGAAAAATAGTGAACGTTTTTAATTATAAAAAATCTAAATAAATTGTTGTGCCATTTAGTGAACTTCAGTAATAATTCAAAATGATACTAAAAGACAAACTGCTATGAATCCTAACTGTCTTTAATCTTACAAGTGTCGGTTTTTGGTGTTTTAGGTAATTGTCTCTAAATCTGAAAGTAACTCAGCTAGATAGCTGAGATTTTAACACAACCTTCCTTTTAATAACAAAGGACTGTATATTGACTTTTAACAAAATTGAATAATATTTAATACTGTTTACTTACATTCTTAGGGGCTTGAATATTCTGTCGATCGAACTAACACAGGTTGCGCTTCCCGCGGCTTGGCTAGCAACAGATGCGAGTGAGTCACGCTAAAGATACCAGCAGCTGTATATTGCCACCGCCAACAGCTCCATAAATGCTATTGCGTATTGAGTCGCGACGTTACACGTTGTCCTGATCCATTTGAATGTTAACAACTTTTAAATGCAGTTTCTTTTTCCTGAGATTACTCGTAAATTTTGTGTACGTGCGAGGGCTATTCGGGAAATAATGTCCTGTCGGGTGGGAAATGGAAATGACAGCAATAATGCAATGAAGCTTTGCACAGATATGTTGTGCAGAGTCTCTAATATGCCCGTGGACCGTTTCACGTCTCTCTCTTCAGTTCTGAGCGCACAGTGAGCACGCAAAAATGCCTGGAGAATAGTGTCTCCTACCAAATTTGAAGGCCTGGCGAGACATCTAGCCTGATGTCACGCAGCACACGTAACTTAATTGCCATACGTTTCCTTGTCCGTAACAATTCTAGGCCGCAGTGTGCATGGGAAACAATGATGCTCCTGCAGCTTTTTCCGTGGGAAGTGTTTGATCACCCACAACACAACCCGTAATTAACTCCCCCCGAGTTTCATCTCTGCTGCCATGAACGTTGGCTGTGAACACAATATTTGGCAAAGACAACAAACTGTAGGCCAGCGCAGAGAACTGGCGAGGCGGCTGCCTTCTATGACGAGGGTATTGCGAAGTTGGTACAACGCTACGGTAGGTGTCTATGTCGGAATGGCGATTATGTAGCTAGCTATTGCAAATAAAACATTTTTTTATTTTCACAGTGGTTCCATTTCGCGGTGGATCGGACAGTACTTCTCGAATAACCTGTTATAAATTTTAGTCTCTTATACTTCTACTGAGCATTTTAAACTGTTATCAGCGGCCAACCCTGTTTCTTTTTCTGTGTCATTTTCTTCATTTCAAAGTAGCACTGAACACTAAACGAACTAAATTATTTCCTGTGTACATTCCAGTGTTTGTCTTCCCCTACAGATTTTACCCACCGTGGCTGCCTCTAGTACTACGGAAGCTAGTCCCCGATGTCTTAGAACGTGTCCTATCATTCTATTTCTGCTTCTACTTAGTATTTTACATATATGCCTTCTTCCTCATTTCTGATCTTATCAGACCACTTAATTTTCACCAAACTCCTGTAAAACTACAACTCAAACGCTTCAGTTCTCTTCTTTATGGGTTCCCACACAGTCATGTTCCATTTGCACATACTCAGAAATTTCTTTCTAAAGTTAAGGCCTTATTTTGACCCCATAAAGACTATTTTGGCGAGCAATTCCTTCTTTGTTTGTGCTTGTCTGCTTCTTATGCTCTCCTTGCTTCATCGTTTCTGCATCAATTTGTTTCCAAGGTAGCTGAAGTCCTTCACTTCGCCACCTATTACGTACAGCACAGGAGGGTAACCTCTGCCACCCAACTTAATAATAATGTCGTGTGACGAGGGCCTCCCGTCGGGTAGACCGTTCGCCTGGTGCAAGTCTTTCGATTTGACGCCACTTCGGCGACTTGCGCGTCGATGGGGATGAAATGAAGATGATTAGGACAACACAACATCCAGTCCCTGAGCGGAGAATATCTCCGACCCAGCCGGGAATCGAACCCGGGCCCTTAGGACTGACAGTCTGTCGCGTTGACCACTCACCTACGGGGGCGGACGTTTGGTTGTTTATAGAAGCGTATGGAACAAAAATAAATTATTTTATTTAAAACTGACATAGTGAGACCGGGGCTGTGTACAATTAATGTAGGTTGATTTTTACAAAGAAGAATCTTGCAAATCATGTGAACTGCCGTCTGATGATGAACTTGCCAGTTCGATACCGGTTACGGCGCTATTTACTTAAGGGGCTCCGGAAAGGCTCAAAATCATGAAAAGTTCAATTTTTACTTTTTTGCGTTTTCTGAATCTGCAGACTATTACCTTTTAATAGATATATAATTTATTCACTTCCGAAGACTACAACTATTTTTAATTTTTTTTTGAAATGTGTTCTACATGGGCGTGACCCACAGTGGCGCTGTTAAACTGCTGTCAAATGGTGTTATTATTAATGTTCGTGTTCATCAGGTACATTTTAGTGATGTGAGATAAAGTATGTGTTGTGGCTAACCTGTGATGGTTCAATATATATCGCTGGTGTGATTGTCGATTGTTTCGTGTTTATTTACTTTGTCGTTATCTCGAAAATATTCGTAATTAATTCTGTTTCTTGAGTTATGTTTTGTTGAAGTATAATAATGAGTAAAAGTAAAGTTATTAGAAATCCTCTGAAGGCTTTTAAGAAAAGGAGAAATGTTGGAAAGCCAAAGGTATGTGTTATTACTGTAAACAATAAAGACGATAACCAAGTGAGTGAACCTAACCTCTCAAGTACACCTGCCCATAGCAGTAAAAGTGGGAAAGAAAATACTTCACAGAAGAAGCTTGGTTCAATGAGTGAAAACTATGAATGTTTTATGGGCGAATCGGATGTGAATGAAATATTTGATATGTCGGTTCTCAATGGAATTTTTTCAAACTGTGTAAGATGTATTCCTTGTAGTGAAGTTGGTCTGGAACTCTCCATAATAAAGCACGTAGGACTTGCTAGTGAAATACAACTGAAATGTGATAAGTGTTCATACATGACCACCTTTTGGAACAGTGTTGCAGTAACTGCAACTGAAGAAAATTGTAGCAAAATCTACGAACACAACAACGAGCGATGCTTGCTTTAGACAAGGAACGCCTTCGGGCTGCAGACAGGGCTGTAAAGAGTCTAGAAATACAAGCAAGAGTAAACAGGAGGAGGAACAAGAGGAAGCTGGAGGAGGAGTTTGCAGAGGATGAAGATAATCTATCCTATGGACCTGGAATGCACTAAAAAGTTAAGCCAATCTTTGTCGCTCGATTCCCAAAACTTTTATTTTCTCATACTAATTACATGTTTTCTAAGGATCTTCCAAACATATTTGTTTCAAACTTTCAGTAAATGTTACACAGTACCTTCTGCATAATTTAACACAGCCTTTTTCCAAAAAACTGTATATTTTTGAATATATAAATAAAAAATTGCAAAAAAATGTTGTGAATTTTCATTACAATTGAAAAAAAATCATCTTTAATAACTGAACTAAAATTTTGTAAAATCCCTGTGTTAAGTTGTAGCCCATATTCCAATAAATAATCTGTAAAAAGTTCAACTTCCTACCCCAAATACTTTGTGAGGAAAGATGTAATTTATAAGCGTTATTTTAACATTGCAAGTATAGGGCGTTCCGGAGCCCCTTAAATAAATAGCAGTATTAATAGTGGCTGGTTGCTGTCTTCTTGTTTGTAAGAATCAACTTACATCAAAATAAATTAATTTTTGACAACGTTCTTGTGTATGAATGAGAATCTGTAAGTAGCACTGTTAACAAAGTTCTTCTCCAGGAAACAGGCATATTATGTAGCTATTTTTTGGAAGACGTAGCGTATAAGGCTAATTAACGATATGCGTCTCTTGCATACGCTAGGGTGACAAGTCGTGGTATACCTGCCAAAATAGCGTCGGGCCTACTTTTCGCCGGCATAGTGCAGCATCTCGATGTGAGATGGAATCAACAAGTCGTTGGAAGTCTCCTGCATAAAAACTGAACCATGCAGTCTCTATAACCGTCCGTAATTGCGAAAGTGTTTCAGGTGCAAGATTTTCTGCACTAAGTGATCTCTCGATTATGTCCCATAAATATTCGACAGTATTCGTGTTGGGTGATGTGGGTGGCCAAATCATTCGCTCGAATTGCCCAGAATGTTCTTCAAACCAACCACGAACAATTTTGGCTTGGTGACATCACGTCGTTGTTTGAAAACAAGTACATGATGGACAGTGGTCTCCTGGTGGCCGAATATAACCATTTCCAGTTGATTATCGGTTCAGTTGGGCCAGAGGACCCAGATCATTCCATGTAAACACAGCCCACACTATTACGGCTCCACCACCAGCTTGCACAGTGCCTTGGCTTCGTGGGGTCTGAGCCACACTCGAACCCTATCACCAGTTCTTACCATCTGTAACCGAGACTCATCTGACAAGGCTACAGTCATCTAGGATCCAATCGATACGGTCAGGAGCCCAGGAGAGGTGCTACAGGCGACATCGTGCTGTCAGCAAAGACACTCGCATCGGCCGTCTGGTACCATAGCCCATTAAGCCCGGATTTCGCTGCAATGTCCTAACGGATGCGTTCGTCGTACGTCCCACATCGATTTTTGCGCTTATTTCACCAGTGTTGCCTGGCTGTTAGCATTGACAACTCTACGCTGAAACTTCTTTGTTAAAATATTTTACTTAAACTGCTGAGTGAAATTGAATGCAAGTGAACCTACTTTCTCTTTACTTTTTCTTATCGTGTCAACACCGACCCACAATATTCTAGCGAACTTGAATTCAAATAATTAATACAAAAGAATGGCCCTGAATAATAAGCAATCCTGACAATAACTTGTACATTTCATTACGCACTTACCTCACAAAAATCTTCATTACGCGAACTACTGCAATACAGCGAGCGTTGACATTGCCAGCTAAATAAAAGATTCTAACCACTAAAGCCACTAACTACTAATAGGCATGTGTTTAGCAAAGGAAAGATTTTGTTTCAAACCAAATAATGTATTTTTTTTACCTCAGTAATTTGAGATCCAGTACAAAGATATATAATCACGAATAATTTTCAATGTCCAAGTCGAACATGTACAGATCCTTAGTCTGCGCTAACACTTCAGACCTCTACCCTCCATCAAGGCTACCTTCTCACATCTAACATCCACCACTGCTTGCTGTTCACCTCCAACTGCCCAACACTGCTGGCGACTAACTTCCAACTGCCCAACAGTACTCGCGGTTAACTTCCAACAACGAGTCGAACCAGCCACAGAGTCGCTCACAAAGAAAGTGCAGTCAGACAACCAATGCAAAGCGCTACACAGCGCTGCCAACACAGAAGCAGCCCACTTACACTGACAACTCTATGCAAACACCCCTGCTCTCGGTCGTTAAGTGAAGACCGTCGGCCACTCGATTGTCCGTACTGAGAGGTAATGTCCTTGAAATTTCATATTCTCTGCACACTCTTAACACTGTGGATCTCATAATACTGAATTCTCTAACAATTTCCGAAATCGAATGTCTCATGCGTCTAGCTCCAATTACGACTCCGCATTCAAAGTCTGTTAACTCCCGTCTTGCGCGGCCGACTTTTTCATATTAATCACCTGAGTACGAAAGACAGTTCCGCCAATTCACTTCCCATTAATGCCGCGTGTACGCGACACAACAGCCACCTGTATATGTGCTCCGCAGCTCGTGGTCTCACGGTCGCGTTCTCGCTTCCCGAGCACGGGATCCTAGGTTCGATTCCCGGCGAGGTCAGAGATATTCACCTACCTCGAGATGACTGGGTGTTTGTGTTGTCCTCATCATTTCATCATCATTCACGAGAGTGGCGAGATTGGACTGAGCAAAGGTTGGGACTTTGTACGGGCGCTGATAACCCCGCGCAGTTGAGCGCCTCACAAACCAAACATCATCATCATCATCATCATCTGTATATATGCATATCGATATCTTATGACTTTTGTCACCTCAGTGTATACCATCCACAACCTCGTTCAGCGGCAAATAAAGTTTGCGATTCGAGAAGCAGTTATTTCGGTTTTTTGTCTATCTGCAGAAGCGGTATTGTCACGCAGATAATGGGCAGTATAGGGCGAGAGAGGTGTCTCACGCACATGTACTTACTAGAGATGTGGGAAGCAGTATAACATCAGAATATAGGAGGAACGCGCCGGAGTTTGTGAAAGTGTCTCAAATATCATGAAGGATGTTGTGAACTGCTTATTATTTTGTGAAACCCTAGCAATGTACGATGATGATTTTAAGTGGTGATTATTATTATTATCGCGTGAAGGAGCCCATCACGTTTTCCTAATGGTTTTGAGCATTTTGTCAATGTATGCTTTAAAAAAGGCAATTATTCTGTCGCGTAACTAACTCCGAAATAACAGGAACTCTGATAAGAACCCAGTGGTAATGTAACCTCCCCACCGCAATTTTTATATAAGAAAATATATAGCAATACTTAATAGAAATGTGGAGCCAAGTGTAACCTCCCTACAAAAATTTTAAAAGAAAAGGCGATACTAATTAGAAATGCTGATGGACCTTACTCTATGCGTAACCTGCCCACAATGAAATGTACTGACAATGGCAACAAAAATGTGAAATACGCAATCTGACTCAAATATAAATCCTTCAAAAAATTTTAAAGTCCATTCAGTGATAAGAAAATTCAATTAAACCGAAATATCGGTCTTTGGCCCTGTGAAAAACAATCAGAATTAAAGTCTTACCTCAGAATAAATGGATGTCACATATCTGCTCTTGTTGTTGCGCACCGCTTGGAGGAACTGCATTGCAAATAATAATATTCTCTTTTTTTGTGATTTTAGTGGAATTTTTCTTCAAAAGAAGTGGAATGAAATGGGAAGTGCAACGAAATCTTGAGTTCAATAAAAAAATTAATTTTTTGAGAAAATACTTTTGAAATAAAAAATTATTATTGGGAGACTTGTTGGAGAATAATTACAATAAATAAAATTTTTCATTATCTAATGATTATATTAATTAACAGTATACCTTATTCCTCATCTTGACCATTGTTGCCGACCGCCTACATCACACAACCGCACTGGGCTGCTACTACTGACCGACCGCTCTGCATGACGACTACAGACTGAGTACTGCTCTCAACTAGACAGAGCTACAGACTCGCAACGACTGACTGACTGCTACTCTGCATAGCGACAACTAACTCGCAAAGACTACTACTGACTGAGAACCGCTCGCAACACTCGCGCGGTCAAGCGCATACTCTCTGGTCACAGATGCTACAATGCCTCGCCATCGCTGCTGCGTTACATACGTGTTTCATAACCCTCCACTCGGGGGGCAAAAATTTGGCAGCGATGGTGAGTCATTTGGACTTGCCAAGCGCGGCAAAATTTTTCTTTAATTAACAAAATCCTACAACTT
Organism: Schistocerca serialis cubense; assembly: GCF_023864345.2. Classification (NCBI taxonomy): domain Eukaryota; kingdom Metazoa; phylum Arthropoda; class Insecta; order Orthoptera; family Acrididae; genus Schistocerca; species Schistocerca serialis. The sequence goes on along the minus strand of NC_064643.1, from coordinate 727,310,165 downwards.
ACAAAATATTTAAATGTTGTGCACACGCACTAAGTACAAAATATATCAGACAAGGACAAAATGTGAATACTAAACATAGTAGCAAATCAGAAAAAAGTATATACAAACTTTTTGACAGATAAAGTGCACAGGCACTGAAAAAATTCTTTAGCATATGCAGAACAAATAAACAGACTGGCAAGAATAATTAGATGTAGTACATAAAGTAAATGTTGTGCACACGCACTAAGTACAAAAATATATCAGACAAAGACAAAATGTGAGTACAAAACATAGTAGCAAATCAGAAAAGTATATACAAACTTTTTGACAGATAAAGCGCACAGGCACTGAAAAAATTCTTTAGCATATGCAGAACAAATAAACAGACTGGCAAGAATAATTAGATGTAGTACATAAAGTAAATGTTGTGCACACGCACTAAGTACAAAATATATCAGACAAAGACAAAATGTGAGTACAAAACATAGTAGCAAATCAGAAAAGTATATACAAATTATTTGACAGATAACAAAGTGCACAGGCACTGAAAAAATTCTTTAGCATATTCAGAACAAATAAACAGACTGGCAAAAAATATTATGTTGACAAGTGTACATGCACTGAAAAATGTCTTTAGCATTTTCACAACAAATAAACATAATGGCAAAAAAAAAAATTCATGTCCAAAGTGCACATGCACTGAAAAATGTCTTTAGTATTTTCACAACAAATAAACATAATGGCAAACATCATGTCGACCAGTGACATAAGTGTACTCACACTGGAGTTTAGCGAATCGAAAAATGTATAACCTATGAACATAAATGATGTTACCAAAAAAAAATTTTTTCTTTATGTGACAAGAATCAGGATAGGAAAGGGAAGGATTGCATCATGGTTGTAGCACTTTAGATTGCACACAGCTGCTCTGAAAGTCCATATCTTTCCACAGTAGTACAACACCAAGTGACACAACTTGAAGTTCTTTTCCCATCAGAATTTATCAGTGTAGCCAAGACACTGAACTGTCGTAGTAATGTTCCATGTTTTCATTTTGGCAGTACATTAGGTACACCAAACAGTGGGACCATAATAATGTCTTCATCGCTCATGGTGGTGGACAGCATGTCGTGTCAACACCACACTCTTACAAGGCACACCAACGTAGAATTAGTGCAAAAACAAATATGGTGCTCCATGATCACTGGGATAAACAGGACAAATGGACATTGCAGTAATTCAGGGTAGTCAGCTTATGAGGTGAAGGACATCAAGTCACATAATATTGACAATTACAGTCTTCATTGATAGTTCGTGGCATTCATAGCCCAGTTATTGAACATTTCTGTACCAAGTATGTAGTATTACAGAAAAATGTTCATTAATTGTTTTACATAGAATCAGTAATCTTCTTTTCCTAGTTACAAAGCATTATTAAATAATCGCATTCTTTTCCAGTTACAGTGTATAATTAAGAATCATTAGCCTTTTCCTAATTACAGTTAATTAATCATTTGTCATTAATTAATCATTTGTCTAATTACAGTTAATTAATCATTTGTATAATTACAGTTAATTAATCATTTGTCGTTAATTAATCATTTGTCTAATTACAGTCAATTAATCATTTGTCGTTAATTAATCATTTGTCTAATTACAGTTAATTAATCATTTGTATAATTACAGTTAATTAATTGATCATTTGTCATTTCAATATATTAAGAATTATTAGCCTTAATTAATTACAAAGCATTGTTAAACCGTCACATTCATTTCAAATTACAAAGTATCAACATTGGAAACAAGAGCTAATCAATGGCATAATTAATAACAATTTCGTTGATTGACATTAATTATTGGCACTCAGTGGCCATCAAGTATTGAATAGAATAAGACATAGTTCATCATTCAGTATTATTCAGATCATTACAAAGTCATTATTAAAAATCAGTTAATTACAGTCAAATCATTAGTAATCACAGGCATTACAATAAACAGTGGCAGTTATTAGCTAGTGACAAAGCATTATTTTGAATATAGTCTCATTAAGAGGTCATTACTCGAGTGACATGCTATTCAGAGTTGATCAGTATTATTCAGAATTATCATAAACTAGTGACATTATGTGGGACTGGTAATACATTTTTTTTGGTAGCAATGCATTGCGTTGGGATCGATAATTAATTGCTGAGGCATAATACTTTTTGCTTTTGACCTATTGCTGCAAATGAGGATAGGTAACGTCATTCGTCATGAGTCAGCTGTAGCAAGATTATGTAACAAGGCAGTACATGTGATCACATTTATAAATGATAAACACAAATGGGTAAAAAATATAAAAATGCAAGTACTAGAACAGGTATAATAAGTAACAGGTTTAGTAAGTGTCATGAAAAACTTCTCCTGGAAAAAAATACAAAAACGGATTATTGACCTGAAAGAAGAAACGCACACTATGCTGAAAAGTAGTGAACTTCGAATTAACAAGTAGTGAAATGTGTATAAAATGTGTTCCATAGCTGTCCTTTCCAAAACTTTCCGTCATCCTACTATGCAATGTAACACCTGCTGTCAAAGCAAACCGCAACAAATACTTAAATAACTACGTGGCATAAAGAAAAAAACTTCATTATCCATATCATCATAACTTCACCATTATCATCACCTGTAAAGAAAAACTTCATTATTCATAATACCATTTCCTTCATCATTATTCATCAGTATTCACTATCATCTGCAAAAAATCACTTCATTACTCATTACCTAACTATTCCTTATCTCTAGCATATTTCATCACTAAAAATAAGATGTGTAGTTCTCTCTGACAGCCTGCATCAATCACCTTGTATTCTGAAAGAAAAAATTAGTTAAGACTGCTATTCTGTGATGAGTATAGTATAGTCTTGTTAATGCTTGTTAATCCTGATCCCTTTACTCTTCCTCATAAAGTTATTGCATCTCCTTTCGTTTATTCCGTAGGTGAAATTCCCATTTATGTTAAATTTATTTCTTAGAATCATCATTCCTTTCTGAAATTGATGAACAAAGATTAATGTCTTGCATTTAAATCCTATACCCACTAAATAATGACTGGTTTATGGTGACACAATTAACCATACAGCATAACATGACAGAAAACGTAATATGTCCAAGACATTGACAGTGTTCGGATGCGAAAAAATGTACACAGAATAATACAATGCAGTAGCAAAAAAAATGTGAAACAGTCACGATGTTGAGATGTCATAAGGCAAAAAAAAAAATGTCAAAGTCGACTGGTGTGTGTTATATCTTAACTATTTCATAGTGCATACAAACAAAACTGGAGTACAGTCATATACACAAAAAAAATGGAAAATGTGCACGGTCTGATGTGTAACGACAAGAAAAGCGACCTGCTAACCTTACCTTGCCGGGCACTTGCCAAGAAAAAAAATACGATAATCATCAATAAGTAGTCACATAAATATAATTGCAGAAATAGTCGTAAATGTGTAAATTCATCTGGAAAAATATGCACGGTCTGATGTGTAACGACAAGAAAAGCGACCTGCTAACCTTACCTTGCCGGGCACTTGCCAAGAAAAAAAATACGATAATCATCAATAAGTAGTCACATAAATATAATTGCAGAAATAGTCGTAAATGTGTAAATTCATCTGGAAACATATGCATGGTCTGATGTGTGACGACAAGAAAAGCGACCTGCTAACCTTACCTTGCCGGGCACTTGCCAAGAAAAAAAAATACGATAATCATCAATAATTAGTCAGGTGAATTAATTGCATTAGTAAATGGCATCATAGTGTGTTGAATCATACAGTGGTTTCACTCAATAAACGGTTTAATGTTTGAGATATGGTGATTGCCTTTCGATTTTCTGGTTCTCAAAGTTTCGACGTGTACAACATTGGGGTGAGGGATGCTGCGAATCCGATACGGACCTGCGTATAGAAGTTCAAATTTACTGCACTTACCTTTTAATTTGCTGGATAAATAGTGTGTACGTACTAATATCTTCTGTCCAACGTGAAAGTCGCGGCGTGTACAAACCTGTTTTTGCTGTCTTCTCCGGCGCTCTGCGGCACGTTTGATGTTGTTCAGCGCAATGTCAATTATTTCGTGGTGTCGTAGGCGACGATTTTTGGGGAATTCTATTAATTCTTTAATTTTGTTCGGTGGTTCAACGTTTTTCAGTATAACAGTCGGAGATAGCATAGTGGATTCATTTGGAATGGAATTAATTACATCTTGGAATGAGAGTATGTGTGTATCCCAATCAATATGTCTTTTGTGGCAGTATATTCTGCACAGCTTACCAATTTCCTTCATTAATCTTTCACAAGGGTTCGAAGAAGCGTGGTACTTGGATATATAGATCGGAGAAATGTTTCTAGCTCGTAACATGCGTGTCCATACACTACTACGAAATTGAGATCCATTATCAGAAATTACTTTCATTACATGCCCTACATGAAATAGAAAATGTTTTACAAATGCTTTCGAAACAGTTTTAGCAGTAGCTTTGCGTAACGGAGTGAAAGTAACAAATTTTGAAGTGAGCTCAACAGCGACAAAGATGTAGCAAAAACCTCTGTTAGTTCTCGGAATCGGACCAAAAATATCTACTGCGGCCATGTGTCTTAATTTCACAGGTATAATGGGATATAAAGGAGGAATATGTGAAGTGGTGTCTGATTTAGCTTTCTGGCAAATTTTACAAGACGCTAAAACTCGTCGTATACGTTTTTCCATGTTGGTAAAATAACAGTTCTGTCTCAGTATAAGAAAACATTTTCGTGCTCCGTAATGTGCGTAACTTAAATGAGTGTACCAAATTAGTTTGTTAACCAGTTCGTCAGGAATGCATAATAACCAAATGTTGCTGTCAGGATGAGAGCGGCGAAACAGAATGTCATTGCGTACAGTGTAGTGGTTCCTAATCGTAACATTTTTCCTATCTTGCCAAAGGTGTTTAATTTCTTTCCACACATTGTCCTTATTTTGTTCTTGTGCTATGTCCTGTAATGACGATGAAATAAAATTTTCAAATGCAACCTGCTGAATGTACATGACACTGAAATTTGCTTTGCAGAAGTTGGTTGCTACGTCTTGCTGATTGTTACTGAGAGAACGCGATAGTGCGTCTGCTATAACATTTTGCGTACCGGGAATGTGAACTATTGTAAAATTAAATTCCTGTAAATATAGTTTCCATCTGCTTAACCTGTCGTGAGTGAATTTAGCTGAAAGTAAAAATTGTATCGCTCTATGGTCTGTGTAGACGGTGGTATGTCTGCCGTAAAGAAAGTGCCTAAATCTCGTGAAAGCCCATACAACACATAATGTTTCAAGTTCTGTGACGGAATAATTTCGTTCAGCAGGTGACAAAATGCGACTTGCAAATGCGATGTTTTTAATTACTATAGAGCCATCTTCTTCTATTTCCTGGAAGATGTGTACGCCTAAAGCGGTGTTGGAACTGTCAGTGGCAATGGAAAAATTTCTGGTGAGATCTGGGTGCGATAATAGTGGTGCATTCAACAGAGCATGTTTCAAATAACATTCTCGTGAGCAAAATTCTGCGTGTCAAAAGTAATGTTTGCGTTACTGTATTATGCAATCTGTGCTGTATCTGGTTAAAATCTATCGTACGTGTTATTATTTACGGGAGAATGTTGTGGCATATCCACTGTATGAACTGTTCTGTTATTTCATACTGACGTGTTACGCTATGGATGACACCTATTGTCTGGATCATTCATGATAATGTGTTGTTGCTAATGTTCTTGCTGCTGAAAAGATCGACTGTTATTAAATGTACGCTGAAAATTGTGCTCATCATTCTTTTTACGTCTGTCCTAATAATCATTCCTATACGGTGTATTGCGATAGGAATTGAAATAGAGTGTTGTCTGTACGTAGTTATTTCTTTGCTGCCATGCGTTACTATTTGTTGGAGCTGAGACTATACATGCACGCGGCGAAACATTAAAGCCTGGTTGACCTTGTAGACTTCATTGTTGGTTAGGTATGCTAAGCGGTTGGCTTTCATGCTGTTGTGGTGGAAAACGTCTATTGTTACCCAAAAAAATGCATTTGCTGTTAATTTTACACATACTGATGATTACGATTTTATCTGTTATTAAAAATTACGGCGGTAATTGTCATTACGGGAGTGCCTACTGAAAATTGTCACATTCGGTAAAATATTTCTCATATCCGGTTTTCGTTACTTGTTTCTTAATGCTAGGTAGAGCAATAGTTAAAGAGCAGTTTGGATAGATATAAAGGATAGTAGAAGAGAAGGCAGCAGTGCAGAAAACTAAAGATGAAATAGCACTACTACAGCTCGGGGCCCTATGCTCGCTACGGCACATATTCATTAAAGCGTAATGAATCCCCTGAGGTCCATTACGCACTGCAAATAAATTTTGGCTTTTGCGTTACAGGCAATGGCGGTAAAATTCCAAAGGCAAATTGTTGTATCCGTGCTAATTCCAGCTTCTGCATTATAGGCAATGCTGTTGTAAATACAAAAATAAATTGTCGCATCTGGTTCAAAGCTAGCTTCTGCGTTACAGGCAATAGCGGTGAAAGCATAAAAACAAATTGTCGTATACAGCTCAAAGCGTGTACCTGTGTTCTGTCATTATTAAATTCTTTACTTTTTCTGGCGGATAAAATTTGCTCGTAATCTACATTCTCGTCATTGAATTTGAAAACACGTTCGGGTTTGTGTGTGAATCTGTTTGTCTGTGTCGTTTCGGATTTCAAGTTGCGTAGCTTTTCAGATTTTAATTCGCGTAGTCTCTGTAAATTGCTCACATTATACACGCTGCGTGACTCTGATAAATGCTCGCAACGTGGCGGATTCTGTGACGTATTGGTGACTGAAATAATTGTTAATTCTGTTACTTTACTACTTTCGTCAATTTGGTTGTTCTGACGTTCAAATTTCTCGTCAGCTTCCGTATTTGGAGTGTGTGAAACTTCTACTGACTCTAAATTAGTTTCGTCGCGAATCTGTACTTCGTTTTTAGGGCATTCTTCAGTGACTGCATTAATTTCGTGTTTATGTGATTCTGTTGTGCCTACACGTGTGCTACTTAATTCTTGTGCAACAGTGCCAACTTTTTCATTACTGTTATTAGCACAAGTCATAGTATTCACACGTAATTGTACATTAGTGTCCTGACATTGTATGGTAACAGCTGTAATCTGTTCGCTAGCTTGTTTGTTCTGTTCATTAAGGTTATCGTGTTTTTCCCTCGGCTGTTTAATACATTCAGAAAATTGTTTGTTCCGTTCTCTAAATTGTTTATTCTCTTTTTCCAGTCGTTTGTTCTGCTTATCAAGTTTTTCATTAATTTTATTAAGTTTTTCGTCCCGTTCACTAAGTTGTTTGCTCATTTGTCGCAACAAAGCCATAATTGGATTCGACTCAAGGTCAGCATTTCTATTCTCTGTGCTGTTCAATAGTGGATCTGGAATTGTTTCACTTTCTGTGACCATTTGGTCATTTTGAAATTTACAAAAAGGTTTGTCAGTCAAATGTATACTATCAGTCATTGTTTCGGAATTAAATAAATCTGTCCTACTTTGTGTGATCTGTTCATTTTCATTAGACAGATTTGACTGTACATTACTTGAATTTTCCAAATCGGGTGTGTTAAGCTCTACAGCGCTCATTACCATAGAGCATTCTGCGTCATCAATTGTCGTCAAGTTAACAGACGAGACAATTGAGTTCGTTTGTTCATCATTAAGGTGAAAGTCATCATTAGTGGTTGGAATGCACTGATTGTTAGTGAACGCAGGATTGTCATCATTACGTTGCGTATCACAATTACTATCGGTCACGTTGTTTAAGTCGGTAATTTCATTCACAATACTTCGCGATACACTATTCACAGTCTTTCGCGGCATTTTTACAATAGTCAAAATTTTTCACAAAGCAAATAAGCACAATGCAAAAGCAACACACAAATACAACAAAGCAGCAAATTGCCGTTGACCTGTAGAAAGAAAGTCACAATATTATTAAAAGCGTTGCGCCAAATCCTAATTATCTAAGCAAATAAGAGCAGATATCTGACTGTCGCTCAAAAGACTCTCAACGAAATACGATCCTGGACTGGGTGTCGCCAAGTGTAACCTCCCCACCGCAATTTTTATATAAGAAAATATATAGCAATACTTAATAGAAATGTGGAGCCAAGTGTAACCTCCCTACAAAAATTTTAAAAGAAAAGGCGATACTAATTAGAAATGCTGATGGACCTTACTCTATGCGTAACCTGCCCACAATGAAATGTACTGACAATGGCAACAAAAATGTGAAATACGCAATCTGACTCAAATATAAATCCTTCAAAAAATTTTAAAGTCCATTCAGTGATAAGAAAATTCAATTAAACCGAAATATCGGTCTTTGGCCCTGTGAAAAACAATCAGAATTAAAGTCTTACCTCAGAATAAATGGATGTCACATATCTGCTCTTGTTGTTGCGCACCGCTTGGAGGAACTGCATTGCAAATAATAATATTCTCTTTTTTTGTGATTTTAGTGGAATTTTTCTTCAAAAGAAGTGGAATGAAATGGGAAGTGCAACGAAATCTTGAGTTCAATAAAAAAATTAATTTTTTGAGAAAATACTTTTGAAATAAAAAATTATTATTGGGAGACTTGTTGGAGAATAATTACAATAAATAAAATTTTTCATTATCTAATGATTATATTAATTAACAGTATACCTTATTCCTCATCTTGACCATTGTTGCCGACCGCCTACATCACACAACCGCACTGGGCTGCTACTACTGACCGACCGCTCTGCATGACGACTACAGACTGAGTACTGCTCTCAACTAGACAGAGCTACAGACTCGCAACGACTGACTGACTGCTACTCTGCATAGCGACAACTAACTCGCAAAGACTACTACTGACTGAGAACCGCTCGCAACACTCGCGCGGTCAAGCGCATACTCTCTGGTCACAGATGCTACAATGCCTCGCCATCGCTGCTGCGTTACATACGTGTTTCAGTAATTTTGATACTTTTTGCTAACAAATTCAGTCTAGATCGCAATTTTTGTACGTGAGGAGATACACTGGATCAGATTTTGGCGTACGGGATGATCTTATGATGTCAAATACCGCATATAATAATGTGTGAAGTATAAAAATATTAAAAATGTGCATCGAAACTTGTCCGAATTCATTGCAAAATGCCAGTAAACGAGTCATTGCAATATTTTCGCAGCAGCCCCAATTGCATCGAAGGTGAGCCATAAATCAGGCTGTGACGGCGTGATACCTCACTCAGTGAAGGACGGCTTTAGTAAGGGAGGTACTAGTATTTTTGAATCTTTGCAACATGTATTTGCGTTTTACTGATTTTACGTCAGAGGGGAGAGAGTTCTGCAGCATGCGGCGTTCAGATGAAGGTTTGGTGCTTGCGACAGACCTACTGTAGCTGCTTAGTATCGTAGACTACTCTGCACAAGCCAGGAGCGTCAGTGTGACATCGCCCAGCTGCCAAATAGACAGCCGGACTCGCAGAATAGACATCTCACTACCCGTTAAAAACAAAGCCGTTTTACTCTCTACGTCTCTCTTTGGCACACAAGAACTATGCAGAGATTTCTTTCCACTTACATACTCACAAACTGAATCTCAACAAGTATAGCAAATTACTAAACAAGAAAACAGAACATTGTTCATAAGTCATGTACGTGGCAGGACGTATCGTCTGTGCTTGGATAATGGCATTGCTAAGATGATGATGATGTTTGGTTTGTGAGGGGCTCAACTGCGCGGTTGTCAGCACCCGTACAATGTCCCAACCTTTGCTCAGTCCAATCTCGCCACTCTCGTGAATGATGATGAAATGATGAGGACAACACAAACACCCAGTCATCTCGAGACAGGTGAAAATCCCGGACCCCGCCGGGAATCGAACCCGGAACCCCGTGCTCGGGAGCAGTGCTAAGATGATCATGGGTGTGCAAGAACGAATCGGCGATACTGTTCCCATTTAACACAGTTCCAAAGCTATGGTACACGGAGATGCGACACTCTGCAGCTGCCAAGTATAAGACGTCAAAAACAATTTCTCAAGGCCAAGAAATAGAAAATATGATCGGTATTTGCTCTCAAGTATTAAATGTAAGATGCATCAAGTGGTTTGTAATGTTGTTATCTAGTTGCTTAATTCAAAGTAATTTCATTACCAGTTTCCTATGTGAAAACAGTAAGACGTAGTGAGATACCTGGTTTGACAAACAACACACTTCTGATAAACTATTTTCATAGATTCGTTCCTGGTGTCTCTATATCCAAATGCAGTTACTCGTCAGGAAATCTCAAAAATTAGGCAGTGTAGGAAAATACGCGCAGTATAAATACAACTTTCCTTAAGTGAGTTATTTTAAAAGTTTTGTGGTAGGCTGTCCTTGCATGGTGTTGTTTGAAGTCGGTATATACTTTACTTTGCGGTGTTCTATCGATTCTTAATCAGAAATACCGCCAGGGAAAAACTAGATTCAGATATATGAGAACGAAGAACGACATTACTTATGTATAGATTTATTTGACTTCTTTTATTTTAACCGGGTACAGCAGGAATAAGATTTAGCTGCGATCTTTACACTCTTTGGATTTTAGGAGTTGCTTACACTGATAACCTGTAGAAACAAAATTAGTAGTTTACTACAGTAAGGCACAATCTGTCACTTTTTACAATGCTCCTATATATTTACGCCCGTCGGTAAAGACGTTAAGAACAATTTCTACACACCGCTTTTCACTTCTCTTACAAAGATCTTCCTTTCGCTCTTTTCTTCTCTTATTTGGATCCATCCCATACACAGGTTTAGTTAGTTTACTTAAATACTGTGGTAGACTGAAAACATTTCTTGAACCCGTACCTTGCAAATCTTTGAAAACATCAATTGTTATTATGTCGTCTGTTTCCAAAATGCTTCTCGTAAATATGGATCTTTGGAAATTATCAACCTTTCTTCGGAATTCTTTTGCTTGAGGGCCGTATTTGATGAGAATTGTTGTGTAGCTCTTAATGCCACTGTAATGGTAACTGCTTGCACATTCTGGGACACAGTATTTGCTTTCTATCTGAGGAATGTTTATTTAAGTAATAACAATACACATTTATTATAAATACGAGGGCGTGCCGAGGAGTGATGCCACAGAGTATTTCATGTGAAAACACTTAAAGCTTTTGAAACAAAACAAACGTTTTTAACATTTTATATCTTTATTCTTCATATCTAAACATTTGTTTCTCAACATAGCCGCCCTGGCGATCAACACATTTTTTCCAAAGAGAGATCGATTGGCTGATACCGTCACTACAGTACAATCTTTTTTGATGTAGCCGCACCCTCACCTCTGCTTGCACCGCCTCATCACTATCAAAGTGAAGTCCTCGAAGGTTTTTTTTTTAATTTTGGAAACAGATGAAAATCGGATGGGGTCTAGTCGGGACTATTTGCACGATGATCGATGACAGTGAACCCAAGGCGTCGTATTATTGCCGATGTAAAAGCGCCCTTGTGTGGTGTGGCATTGTCATAGTGAAGGAGAGGGTGGTCCACGTGTGGGCGAACTCTTCGAATTCGAAACTCGATTACAGCACTCTGTTTCTCACGCACTGACATAGCTACATTACAGGCCGTCATGTTCACGTTACAATTCGGAGAGCGCTAGCGCCAGAGGGCTGCAAATACACACATCAATAAAGTTTTGCATCACCTCTGTTCCGACAACTCCGAAACCTGTACACAAAATTGGAATAGAAATCAACATAAACATCATTTCCGACCTTTTTTATTGCTCATGAAAACCACACATTGCATGTTGTACCACTATACAACGAAACCTTCTGAGTTGGTGATCCAGATTGCTGTACATACCGGTACCTCTAATCTCAAGCAGCATGCCTGTATTCGTTGTGGCGTACTATCCACAAGTTCATCAAGGCACTGTTGGTCCAGATTGTCCCACTCCTCAATGGCGATTCGGCGTAGATCCCTCAGAGTGGTTGGTGGGTCACGTCGTCCATTAACAGCCCTTTTCAATCCATCCTAGGCATGTTCGGTAGGGTCCATGTCCGGAGAACATGCTAGACACCCTAGTCGAGCGATGTCTTTATCCTGAAGGAAGTCATTCACAAGATGTGCCCGAGGGGGGCACAAATTGTCGTCCATGAAGACGAATGCCTCGCCAATATGCTGCCCATATGGTTGTACTATCGGTCGGATGATGGCATTCACGTATCGTACAGCTGATACGGCGCCTTCCATGACCAGAAAGAGCGTACATCGGCCCCACATAACGTCACCCCAAAACAGCAGGGAACCTCCACCTTGCTGCACTCACTGGACAGTGTGTCTAAGGCGTTGAGCCTGATCGGGTTGCCTCCAAACACGTCGGAGTGAAGTTGTGTGGTTGAAGGCATATGCGGCACTCGTCAGTGAAGAGAACGTGATGCCAATCCTGAGAGGTCCATTCGGCATATGTTTGGGCCCATCTGTACCGTGCTTCATGGGTCGTGGTTGCAAATATGGACCTCGCCATGGACGCCAGTAGTGAAGTTGCGCATCTTGCAGTCTACTGCGCACAGTTTGAGTCGTGACACGGCGTCCTGTGGCTGCACGAAAAGTATTATTCAACATGGTGGCGTTGCTGTCAGGGTCCCTCCAACCCCTAATCCGTAGGCAGCGGTTATCCACTGCAGTAGTAGCCCTTGGGTGGCCTGAGCGAGGCATGTCATCGTCATTTTTGGAGGACATCACCTTTACGCCAGTGACTGCTATAGGTTTTTTATTGCACTATTGCAATTTCGGCCCTAGGCCATTATCAAGCACTGATATTATGGCTTAAAGCCATGTCAACGTAATGTAAGTTGACACATTTGTATGTCGTTGTCAATTCTGTTAAATACATTGTGTCGTTGTTACATAGTGCGAGCACACATATTCAGACATCGTAAAATAACATAATCTGCAAACGCGCATGTTCGTTAACACATCACTAGTCACACGTGAATTGGACCACGACTGTGTCTGTGATACAATATCCACAATCAACGTCTATCTTCCGGAGTTCTGGGAACCAGAGTGATGCAAAAATTTGTTTTATGTGTGTATGCAGACATGAAGAATAAAGATGTAGAATATTTTAAAGCCTTTACGAGTTTACACATTAAAAATTGGAAGCATCACTTTTCAGAACGCCCTCGAAACACAACTTTTCACTAATACAGTGTGTTGCGTTTGTGGAGTTCAGTACACTATAACACAAAAAACAGCGTTTATTCGGCTTGACATTGATTGATAAAATTGTTGGATGTCTTCCTGAGCAGTACAAAGGAATTATTCGAATATGAGGAAATCGGTAGATGCGACGTATGAGGTCTTTTCGTTTACTGAGGACCGATGTGTCGCGAAATAGAAAACACAGTGAAAATCCAATGAAGATTTACACAGATGTGTCGGGCAGATTCTCTAGGATGCACGCTGATCGCGTCTCGTCGTACTTTTCAGTTCTGACGGCACAGTGTGCACTTAAAGATACGTAGAAAATAGTTTCTACTCCAAAGCGTGGGTGTCTGCTGAGAGATTTCGCCTGATTTCTGGCAGCGCAGGTAACGCCACTGTCATGCATTTCCTTCTTCACGACAACTCGCGGCCGCACGCTGCAGGTGCAATGAAGGCGCTCATGCAGCGCTTCCGACGGAAGTGTTGCACCACTCACCGTACAGTTCGGACATGGCTTCCTCTGAGTTTCATATCTGCTCGTATGAACCGCTGGCTGCGAGGACAACATTTTGACACAGGAAACGAGCTGTAGATCAGAGTAGAGAACTGGTGGAAAGCACAGGCAGCTGCCTTCTATGACGAGGGTACTTGGAAGCTGGTTAAACGCTACGAGAAATGTCTAAGTTGGAGAGGCTGCTACGCAGAGAAGTAGCTGGAATGTGTAGCTAACTGTTGCGAAGAAAACACCTTGATTTGCACTGTAGTTTTCATTCCGCGACCCTCGGACTTAATAAACGATTAGCCTTCGTATATTTACAACAAAAAAAAAAAAGAAAAAAAATGATTATAACAGCTGCGAAATAGCCGCGAATATGAACAGCGATGTAATACTGTCAAATGTTTTTTTTTATTCCATTCTTTGATCACAATATAAATTCCTTTGACGATGACCGCTTTCAGTCAGTAATGACCATCTTCAGATCTGTTCTACATTAGGACATGGTGTAGAACAGATCTGAAGATGGTCATTAGTGATTGAAACCGGTCATCGTCAAAGGAATTTATATTGTGATCAAAGAATGGAATAAAAAAGAATTTAAAAAATGATTCCAATTTCAAAAAAATTGTATGATTTATTCAAGAAAAACAGCTTCTCAAACTGGGCAAGTCAATAACGCGTCGGTCCACTTCTCATCCTTGTGCAGGCAGTTATTTGGTTCGCCACTGATTGACAGGATTGATGGACGTTCTCCTGAGGGATGCCGAACCAAACTATATCCAACTGGTGTGTTAGATGACTCCAAATAATAAGGCTCCCAAAGATCTCAGTTGGAGAGCGACCAGGTGATCTTGTTAAGGCAGGGTTTGGCAAGCACAAAGCAGTAGAAATTCTCGTCGTGTTCGGGCAGGCATTGTCTTGCTGAAATGTGAGCCCCGGATGGCTTGCCACGAAGGGCAACAAAACGGAGCGCAGAATGTCGACGACGTAGCGCTGTGCAGCAATGGTGCCGTGGATGACAGCCAAAGGGTGCTACAATGAAAAGAAACGGCATCCCAGAACATCACTCCTAGTGATGGGCGACAGTCAGGTTGGTGTCCTACTGCTGTCCGTAGCGTCTCTAGACACGTCTTCGGCCTGGAATGTCATTGGCAGGGGTAGAATTGTCTCCAGTGATGAGTCCCGCTTCGAAATGAGTCCCGATCACCAACGAAGACGCGTCTGACAACGCGCCAAGCAGCTGTGAGATACCAACCAGATTATCGCCCACCATACGGCCCGATAACAGTGAGTGATGGTCTGAGGTGCCGTTTGTTTTCATAGCAGGACCCCTTCGATTGTCATATGCGGCACCCTCACAGCACAGCATCATGTCGACGATACTCTGAACACCCTATAGTTGCCCTTCATGGCAAAATACTTCTGAGCTTATACAGTATTTCAGCAAGATAATACCCGCCGGCACACTGCGAAAGTTTCTACTGCTTGTCTTCGGGCTTGCCAAACCGTACCTTGACCAGTATGATCGCCGGATCACTCACTATTGGAGAACATTTGAAGGACTATGGAAATGGCCATCCAATCACCATCGTATTTTGTTGATCTGACGATATTCCTCAGGAGAATATCCACAATATTTATCAGTCAGTGCCAAGCCGAATAACTGCTTGCATGAGGCTCAGACGTGGACCAACATGTTATTGACTTGCTCCATTTGTGAAACTCTTTCTCTTGAATAAATCAATCAATTGTTCTGAAATTGTAATCACTTGTTTGTCTGTATATGTACATCGCATATATCTGTCTCGCGCTGCCTTTACATTTCGTTTCAATAATACCAATCAGAAGGAAATCTCAGCTTTACCGACATATTTACACGTCAAGATCCGTAGGACCAAATTGAGGAGCACATCTCCAAGGTCATGGAAAGCGTCAGTACATGAAATTACAACATAAAAGTAATAACAGATTAAAAAAAAGTTCATGAAACTGAAAAAAGTCAGTCCATAAGTTTAAGTAAACGCTATCAGCAATACAATAAGAATCAGCTTAATTTTTCAAGAAACTTCTCGCCAGAATAGAAGGAGTGACCGATGACGAAACTCTTGAGTTTCGATTTGAAAGCGCTTGGATTACTGCTAAGATTTTTGAATTCTAGTGACAGCTTATTGAAAATGGATGCCGCAGTATACTGCACACCTTTTTGCACAAGAGTTAAGGAAGTCCGATCCAAATGCAGGTTTGATTTCTGCCGAGTATTAACAGAGTGAAAGCTGCTTACTCTTGGGAATAAACTAATAATGGTAACAAGTTACGACAATAAGGAGTATACATATTGAGATGCCAATGTCAAAATACCCAGATTCGTGAAAAGAGGTCGACAAGAGATTCGTGTACTCACACCACTTATTGTCCGTTTCTGAGCCAAAAATATCCTTGTAGATGGGAAGACTTACCCCAAAATATAATACCATACGACATAAGTGAATGAAAATAAGCAAAGTAGACTAATTTTCGTGTCGAAGTATCACTTCTGATACCGTTAGAATAGTAAAAATGGCAGTATTAAGTCTTTGAACCTAGAAATTTGAACTGTTCAGTTTCATTAATCATATGCCCGTTCTGTGAAATTAAAACGTCAGGTTTTGTTGAATTGTGTGATAGAAATTGTAAACGATGGGTCTTACTGTGATTTAACGTTATTTCATTTTCTACACTACTGGCCATTAAAATTGCTACACCAAGAAGAAATGCAGATGATAAACGGGTATTCATTGAACAAATGTATTATACTAGACCTGACATGTGATTACATTTTCACGCAGTTTGGATGCATAGATCCTGAGAAATCAGTACCCAGAAAACCACCTCTGGTCGAAATAACGGCCTTGATATGCCTGGGCATTGATTCAAACAGAGCTTAGATGGCGTGTAGAGGTACAGTTGCCCATGCAGCTTCAACACGATACCACAGTTCATCAAGAGTAGTGACTGGCGTATTGTGACGAGCCAGTTGCTCGGCCACCATTGACCAGACGTTTTCAATTGGTGAGAGATCTGGAGAATGTGTTGGCCAGGGCAGCAGTCGAACATTTTCTGTATCCAGAAAGGCCCGTAGAGGACACGCAACATGCAGTCGTGCATTATCCTGCTGAAATGTAGGGTTTCGCAGCGATCGAATGAAAGGTAGAGCCACGGGTCGTAACACATCTACTGTTCAGAGTGCCGTCAATACGAACAAGAGGTGACCGAGACGTGTAACCAATGGCACCCCACACCATCACGGCGGGTGACACGCCAGTATGGCGATGACGAATACACGCTTCCAATGTGCGTTCACCGCGATGTCGCCAAACACGGATGTGACCATCATGATGCTGTAAACAGAACCTGGATTCATCCGAAAAAATGACGTTTTGCCATTCGTGCACCCAGGTTCGTCGTCGAGTACACCATCGCAGGCGCTCCTGTCTGTGATGCAGCGTCAAGGGTAACCGCAGCCATGGTCTCCGACCTGATAGTCCATACTGCTGCAAACGTCGTCGAACTGTTCGTGCAGATGGTTGTTGTCTTGCAAACGTCCCCATCTGTTGACTCAGGGATCGAGACGTGGCTGCACGATCCGTTACAGCCATGCGGATAAGATGCCTGTCATCTGTACTGCTTGTGATACGAGGCCGTCGGGATCCAGCACGGCGTTCCGTATTAGCCTCCGGAACCCACCGATTCCATATTCTGCTAACAGTCATCGGATCTCGACCAACACGAGCAGGAATGTCGCGATACGATGAACCGCAATCGCGATAGGCTACAATCCGAGCTTTATCAAAGTCGGAAACTTGATGGTACGCATTTCTCCGCCTTATACGAGGCATCACAACAACGTTTGACCAGGCAACGCCGGTCAACTGCTGTTTGTGTATGAGAAATCGGTTGAAAACTTTCCTTATGTCAGCACGTTGTAGGTGTCGCCACCGGCGTCAACCTTGTGTGAATGCTCTGAAAAGCTAATCATTTGCATATCACAGCATCTTGTTCCTGTTGGTTCAATTTCGCGTCTGTAGCACGTCATCTTCGTGGTGTAGCAATTTTAATGGCGAGTAGTGTACAAGCCATAAACTGAGTTCATGTACTGCACTATTTGAATCCGAGCTAATGTTGCACACAACATCCTTTACTACCAAGCTAGTGCCATCAGCAAACAGAAATATTTTAGAGTTACCTGTAATTTACATAAATAAGGAACAGGAGTGGCTCCAACACTGATCCCTGGGGAACCCCTCACTTGAAAGTACCATTCTCAGATCCCACGTTACAGCCATCCTCAACATTGAGAATAATGACCTTTTGCTGCTTGTTGCTAAAGTAAGAGGTGAACCAATTGTGAGCTACTCCCGGTATTCCGTAATGGTCTGGGGGATTAGACGCTGCACACCTCCGAAGAATCAGAATCAAATTACTCGCAACTCGTATTTCCTTGAACACTGTACTGCGTCGGCAGCAGACCGCCTCCACAGCGTTATCGCTTCCCATGACTCGGCTGCGCGTGGGCACGTGCTGAGCTGCAGGGAGCTTCGCCGTGACTTGCAGCCGCTGACCGCTCGGCTGCCACTCACGGGGCCATTAAGCGGCGGGGGCGTCAGCGTGATCGCGAACGCGCTCGCGAGAGCTCTGTGTGGGCCGCGCCGCCTTCCAAGGCGATTCGCTCACTGTCGCTGCCAGCAGAGGCACTGCTGCGTCTTCTTTTCTTCTCTGTCGATAGCAAAAGCTACCACGACGTCTCTGGGTTCAAACACGCGTAACCAGAAATTAGGATAATGAATCTGCTTCTAAAGGCGATAACATGTCACTGTATCCACTCTGCTTCTATATCTCCATCCTCTTCATTTCTTACAAGGGGAGGCCGCCAATTGTGAAATTCAGATTCGATTCATACTGCGCATAATAAAAGCACATGGCCAGAGGTGTAACGTGGCAAACCACCAAGATGCACTTCTCAACCGTTGTCGAGAAAATCGACAGTTAAAAGAAACCGTTGCGGTGAAATACTCTCTACGATTAATAATTTTCTACAGCGTCGTGGCGCAGCGGTAAGCACTCGGGTTTGTAATCCGAAGGTCGCTGGGTCGGATCTCGCGCCATGCAACCTTTTTTTTTTTTTAGTATTTGTTTTTTGTAATTCATATATATATATATATATATATATATATATATATATATATATATATATATATATATATATATATATATATATATAAAATTCCCGGCAATCAGTTGCAACAATTATGCATATAATAAGTTGTTGAAAGTCGTTTGTCGTGGAAAAACTGGCGACTTCGAACATCATTACGTTTTCCGCAAACAAAGTTGTATTTCACAAATGTTATTAATTGTCTTCATAATGTTAACCACGTATAGTTAACGGAAGACGTAGAGACGATATTCCGAAACGAATACGTATAGCGTAAGTCAAACGTTGGAATTAGAATAGAGACCCCACGAACACAAATTTGCTGTGGCGGGTATGAAATATAAACTCCGTTACTCGCTCGTTACCCTTGAAGGACAGTTGAATGGGCCGAAAGGAGCCGCTGCATAACAGCGTAGTTGCCTGCTAACTTCGAAAAAAGGTAGATGCGGTCCCTAGCGCAACTTATGCCATTGTCGAAAATCAGTGTGGACGGGAGAGCTTTGGTACACCCTGTTAAAAAAACGGGAAAATGGAGGCGGTACAATCGGAGAGCGATCCGCCTTCACCAACATGCATAAGCAATTCATTAATAGTATATATATATATATATATATATATATATATATATATGAATTACAAAAAACTAATAATAAAAAAACCTGCATGGCGCGAGGCTCAATCCGGCGACCTTCGGATTACGAACCCGACTGCTTACCGCTGCGCCACGACGCTGTAGAAAATTATTAATCGTAGAGAGTATTTCACCGCAACGGTTTCTTTTAACTGTCGATTTTCTCGAGAACGGCTGAGAAGTGCATCTTGGTGCTTTGCCACATTACACCTCTGGCCATGAGTTTTTATTATGCGCAGTATGAATCGAATCTGAATTTCACAATAGGCGGCCTCCCCTTGTTAGTATATTTGACACTTTGTTACCTCCAATGCATCTATTTGTTTTTCAAGCCTTCCCCATGGTTCTTTCAGCCAAATCCTTTCCTTCAAAAGCTTCCGTTACAAACCTGTTGTGACTAAAGAAATGCAGAAATATTTTCGTTTTCCTTTTTTGATTAGTTGCTATGAGGTTTCTTTGCTCACTTATTTATCCTTCATTTGCAGCTCCCATCTACATCCCGTCTCCGTAAGACATCTTATGGTGTGCGACAAAGTGTACTTTGTGCACCACTGTTATTCCCCCCCCCCACCTCTCCACCTCCAGTACTCCAGTGCTCATGAAGAACGATTGTTGGTAAGACATGGTGTGAGTTTTAATCTGTCTTGCCTTCATTCTGCAATCTATTCGCTGGAGGAAGCGATATATAAATGGTTCAAATGGCTCTGAGCACTGCGGGACTTTACATCTGAGAGCATCAGTCCCCTAGACTTAGAACTACTTAAACCTAAACAACCTAAGGACATCACACACATCCACGTCCGAGGCAGGATTCGAACCTGCGACCGTAGCAGCAGCGCGGTTGCGGACTGAAGCGCCTAGAACTGCTCCGCCACAGCGGCTGGCTAAAGCGATATACAAGTTGACTCTTTTCGGAAAGTACATGCATGGAATTTTAAGAGAAAACTTATAGTGATGCACAATCCCTGTCTTTTGACATCTGCCACTAGAGTTGCCTGGGCATCGTAGGACACTTTCTCGCTTACTAAGTGAATCTCTGACAAACCGCACTCCTTCGCTTTGGATCTTCTCTACTTCTTCTATCAGTCCTATCTGGTATCGATCCCACACTTTCTTCTACTGTCACATTATACCACCAACAGTATACAAGGGCAGCAGTCCGAATGACGAATAGAATTAAGCACCTTACGTGAGGCGACACAAAATAGGTGCACTACAGAATTACGCCGTAAGCCGTATACTATCTAGCGATTTAGCAAACATGGTGCAGAAAACATTGCGCCTGTCAACATGAAGATATTTTGCAGAAACTGCGTAGTAGCGCAACTGGAGTTCCGAAATCATTGCCAGGCAAACAAAACTCAGCAGTAATCTGAATTACCAAAATTTACAAACCTGCAAATAACTTGTCCGGGCATCTGAAACAGACACACAAGTCAAAGAAACGCAGTGCCAGAGATATTTTCTCCTTTCTTCATTCGTACTGAATAACTTGAATAGGGAGAATAATCTTAAGGAAATATAGTTTGGTTTTCGAAGGAGTGAAACAACAGAATTACCCATCGAAGAGTTTAGAGAAAAGGTCTTATAGAGAAGGTATTATACGCCCGACATAGTGCTGACTGTTTCCCAGGCGAATAGTATTTTTACATCTGTCTATGTAAATTTTACAATAAAGGAGAAAAATTTTTCTTGGTAAGAGCAGCATACTTCTGATGGAGCATAGTTGAAAGCTCATACTCTGGTATGCTCCAAATTATGTGGCGAGTAGTTTTTCGCATAAAGTGCAGACAGTTTGTAACACTGAAAATGCAGATAAAATACCTTCTGCACCATCCAAAACTGTCGCGGTTTAATATCGGTTGATAACTTGCCCTGTACTTTTGGTTCTGAAGCGGTAAGCTGTATTACAGAAACTATATTTATTACGTGATCGATTTACTAGTGTATTTATCTTTGACTGTATATAATTGATTATAATTAAAATGAAAATATTGTAAATTGCGGGGTAAAAATGTAAATGTGTGACGAGGGCCTCCCGTGGGGTAGACCGTTCGCTGGGGGCAAGTCCTTCAATTTGACGCCACTTCGGCGACTTGCGCGTCGATGGGGATGAAATGATGATGATGATGATGACAACACAACACCCAGTCCCTGAGCGGAGAAAATCTCCAGCCAGGAATCGAATCCGGGCCCTCGGGATTGACACACTGTCGCGCTGTCCACACAGCTACGGGGAGCGGACAATTGTGAGGTAATAGCCAAGGGAACTTTATTGAAAAGTTTCGATGGCAACGGCAAATTGGTAGTAGCTGTGTCGTTGTTTATCTTTGCGTATGCAGAGTCTCTGTCGCGTTGCGAGCAGAGAGCAGGCAGTGTTGCCAATGTAGCGACTTTGTCGCTAGAAATGGCGACTTTTGCCTTCGTCTTAGCGACAAAAAAAAAAATAAAAACTTTTTAGCGACAAAAATTATTTAGCGACTTATCTGGCGACTTTTGGAGTACTGACGACTTTTGAAGTACAAATCAAAACTATTTTGGGCCAGTATTTTCATTAACAAAACTAAGATTTTAACTATAGGATGGGTACTACACTGACTTTGTTTTAGATTTACTAAGTCAAATTAAGTTTTTAGCAGTTCATGTAGCATTGTTCAGCATTTAGTAAACCTGAATGTGGGAATTGCCTACAGAGTAAGAAAACCTTCACTATATAATAATTCATTATTCATTAGTGACTAGCCTGTTATCGTCGATAGCGTATCGATCTACAATTCTTCAACTTTTGAATTCCTTTTATTTTTCGAATTGACACAAAACATACGTAAAAGTATAATAAAATACATTTCTCTCCAGCAACCTCTAATTTTTCGAAATGTTAACTCGCAGTCAAATTATTAACACATGACAGTGGTAACGCAAGAACAATTCGGTGGGGGTATCTCAGACATTATTACGTTTTAAACAGTGAACAATAGGACTGATATCGTGTTACCGAGTTAGTAGATTGTTTCATGACCTCTAGCTCGCCTGAGTTTTAATGTATTTTCAGTGATTATAAATTGGTGAAACCTATGTTGTGGTGGCTTACATAATGGATTTAACGCAGAAGAAGAAGCAGTACGCTAAAAAATATCAGGATGCGTGGGAAGCAGAACCTGAATTCAATGGATGGCTGAAACCAGTCGTTGGAGACTTATCCAAGGCAAGATGTCAAGTATGTGCAACAGAGTTTTATGCTAAATTGTGTGATATTAGAAAGCATTCGAAAACTATTAAGCATAAACAAGAAATTGATTAAAAAAACACAAACCACCTTACTTGTGAAAATTGTTCCGAAAACTACAGTTAGAATAGCAAGCAGAGAGGAAGGCGCCCTTTCTTTATTTTCCAATGATGAGGGCGCTAAAACCATACAATTACATCGTACAAAGTGCACTAACGTTATAACTGAAGTTTTGGCTCAATATTTTACACAATAATTGGTTGAAGATATAGGTAACCAAAAATACAGTGTACTAATAGATGAATCCACAGATGTATCAATATCTAAGATGCTAGGTATCGACATACGGTACTATGGTGTAAACAACCAAACCATTAGATCAGTATTTCTCAAACTCGCTGTAGTAGAAACTGCAGATGCAAGAAATCTGACTGCTGTTCTTGTGAATTCTTTGAAAGATCTCAAACTTCCAATCGCTAATATGGTAGGAATTGGCACAGATAATGCTTCTGCAATAGTTGGAATAAACAATGGGCTATTCGAACAACTCAAGAGAGAATATGGTTTGAAGCATTTGGTAGCAATCCGTTGCATTTGTCACTCTCTTCAGCTTGCAGTTTCGCACGCCTCAGTGAATACCAACTACAGTTCTGTCAAAGCATGAAACAGAAGAGTTATTCGATCTTCTGAGTGACTACGATGAATAGCTCACATTCCGGTATGTATATATTTTATAACCTAATTTGAGTTCTTGCTTTCTTTTGTTACAAATATAGTTGTATATTTTTGGTATATTTGACTACTGTGATTGAAACAACAATCTATGTGTTGCGTCAATTATGATAACATGTTTAATTATACGTTAGCGTATTTTATGTGTATGTTGTTGCAAGCGATGCGTCATTTAATTACGACAATATAGCAATTAGGTATGAGACAATTTTTATTAATATTTTATTACCCCCCCCCCCCCCCCCCCCCACTGGCTTATTGCACCATTCACAGCACGAAATTTTCAGTACACCCATAGAAAATCAGTTTTAGCGACTTTCTAGCGACTTGGGTGTTTTAGAGTTGGCAACACAGAGCAGGCAGAGCAGCTTGTGTTATGAAAGAGTGCGTAAGTGTTCGTTGGGCGCTCCCGCCGCCGCGGTGTGCAGCTATGCTCGCGCCAATGTTGACGCGACTGACTTGTTAAACCGCGAGTACGAAGGGCGCTTTAGGAGTGGACAGGCGGAGGAAGCTGCAATTCCGACTGTTGCCTGTCCCATAATTATCCGTGGCTCGGGAGACAACTCGGGGTTCTTCTGATCGAACAGCACCTGCAGCAACAACTGCAGCTCAGCATTGTTGTGGGCTACATTCTTCGTCGTCCGCACAGCTACAACATCGTAAGGCTGTTAAGTGAAAAATTATAAACTTACATTGGCATTGCTCAGCGACATTTCTTTCACAAAGTATGAATAACTTGAATAATAACTTGCAACAGTTAAAAGTTGTAGGGCACCTGCGTTGTCATTGTCCTCAGACATTATTACCAAACAGGATCCCTCTCCTTTACATGCAATCACCGAGTGTCGTAAGAATATGAAAATTGATTAGATATTTACTGCCAGTTTTGTTTGTTTGCTAATGACCAGTTTCAGTCTAAATTTTCTGTCTCATAACTGTTCATTCTTGTATCGCATGACAGTGGCTGCTCAAAGTAAAGTAAAATTTCACTGGCAACACTAATAACTAAAGATACAGCACAAATTAAGAGTGCGCTATTTAATTTATTCTGTATTTAGCGTAGAGAGCGACTTCCGCTGGCTTGGTATGTATTTTATTGTTGTTATTTTAAAAGTAAAATCAGTTGCTCACTTGCTTAAAGTAAATTAACTTCAGCCTTTCAATAATTAAGAGGAAATTGCTTGCCTTTTTCTAAATTTTGCATTACGCTACAGTGAGGATACTGAAAGTAATTTTTTTTACATAACAGAGTTTAAGTTAAGCCAGTCATTCATTTAACCAGTAACTCCATTTAATTTTACTTTCAAAATTTAATATTTCAGAATAAGTAACGGCAAACTCAGTGCTTTCTGATTCATTTACTTTCTCGTGAACTGTTTTGCTGTGGAAAAGCGTGACAACCTTCTGTTGCAAAGCCAATGATTATTTGCCGTTACCTTTCTAAATATGCTGGAGATTGATTGCCCTAGCGGTTGGCGACCGTTTAATTATCCCCTTTTTAGCTAATCAGTGTTTTCTTTGTGTTATCAGTGATTTTTATAGTAAATATTACGTGGTACCCTTATTCCCTCCTGTGCGTTTCGTGAGCGACTGCACTACAGTCCACCCACTTCAAAATTATCATCAGTATTTAGCTTAAGTTTAGAATGGATTCTCCCTTTAGAAGAGTCAGTTGTACACTTTCCTCCAACTAACCGGCGTTATTTTCCTTCAGTAACGATAGCCTTATTCACTGGAAAATTTCATTAGGCAAATGCAATCGCGATCTCAATCCAGTAGGCCAGTTAGGAAGTGGGAGGTTATAAGTTGTCGAAAGTTATTTTCTAATTGATGTATGTGCCCTTCACCATGTTGATAGCTACTCCTCTGGCGTAGTTCTAGACAAAGGTCGACTAAATCGTCCGTTGAAACAGAGCTGACTTTACCGATTTATCCGATATTAAATAAATTACTACCTAAGGCTTCTGCTTTTTCAGCTTTGCCCCCAACAGAGGTATCTCTGCAAATGTTTACACTGAGTGTGGAAAAGATTTATGATGGCGGTTTACAAGTAGCACACTTTTCCTAAATGTCATTGCTATCGTTACGTAAAGGTGTTCAGAAACACTGAATTTCGTATTGATAAATTAAAAAGAATGGCGCACGCTTTGCGTAATACTCCCCAACTTAATATGTTACGAGTGGTGCTTACTTATCAGCTCTCTCGAAGAACCCTGCGGTGCTACATCAATGTGCCAGCGTGTAGCCAGTTTCTGCTTCCCAGGGAAAATTATATAAGACGACACAGACCACGAAATACTTCGTGACCGACTGGCATACTAACCAGTGGTAGCTCACGTAATACTGCAGACATCACATTACGTAAATGACAGAGTGCTTCTTCTATATTAAACTGTTCGCAGCGACCAGCTTCTCAGTTAAGAAATCCTCAAACGACTGAACTTCACAGCAGTTAATTTATAATTCTTCATCGTAACTAATGACATTATGGTTTGATAACTCCGGTTCAATAGGTCCTGTAAGACTCATTGCACTCAGACTGCCAAAAAACGTTTCGTCGATGTCCCACAACTATTCGAAGAAGATTCCGTCCATAGCCGATGTTGTAGACTGGTTGGACTCGACCTGGAGATGGTCAGTTCGAACCCTAGTGGTGAAACAAGTTTTAATCCGCAGTATTCGACCATTAACAGGGGCAGAGGATGTATTGTACAGTTACTGAACAGCAGACTAAGAGCCAGAGTCATGGGTTAAATTCTAAGACTCCCCTGTCTTTTGGAGTTAATTCTAAAACTCCCCTCAGTGTCTCTTGGAGCGAGGGCCGGTGACACTGTTGCCGAAGGCCGGTTCGTATGATGCGCCCCAGATACAGCCCTTCACTTCTATCCTTCAATGTCAACAGCCACATAAATGCGACACTTCGCTCCATATGCATTTATCACCGTTGTTGTTCTTGTTGTGGTCTTCAGTCCTGAGACTGGTTTGATGCAGATCTCCATGCTACTCTATCCTGTGCAAGCTTCTTCATCTCCCACTACTTACTGCAACCTACATCCTTCTGAATCTGCTTAGTGTATTCATCTCTTGGTCTCCCTCTACCATTTTTACCCTCGACGCTGCCCTCCAATGGTAAATTTGTGATCCCTTGATGCCTCAAAACATGTCCTACCAACCGGTCCCTTCTTTTTGTCAAGTTGTGCCACAAACTCCTCTTCTCCCCAATTCTATTCAATACCTCCTCATTAGTTATGTGATCTACCCATTTAATCTTCAGCATTCTTCTGTAGCACTACATTTCGAAAGCTTCTATTCTCTTCTTGTCCAAACTATTTATCATCCACGTTTCACTTCCATACATGGCTACACTCCATACAAATACTTTCAGAAACGACTTCCTGACACCTAAATCTATACTCGATGTTAACAAATTTCTCTTCTTCAGAAACGCTTTCCTTGCCATTGCCAGTCTACATTTTATATCCTCTCTACTTCGACCATCATCAGTTATTTTACTCCCTAAATAGCAAAACTCCTTTACTACTTTAAGTGTCTCATTTCCTAATCTAATTCCCTCAGCATCACCCGATTTATCACCGTTGCCTACGCTAAATAATTGCACTTACGACTCAGCATTCTTATTTCGGAAGGGAAGCACAAAACTGTACGGTATTACGACACAAAAAGAAAATATTGCGCTTATGTGGCTGGATATGGCCATGGGGGTCTCACGATTTTACTTTACTGTTGTAATTAATTTGTAAATGTTACATTAAAAAGGATCCAATCTCTTGGATGTTCTCCCTGGTTGTAAGGAAAATGCCGGAACTGCTGAGCCTCTACCAAATATTCTCAACTGGAGATCTATTTCTGGCACTCCCACTGCAATTTTTGTGAGATGGGGCACGTTTTGCATTTCTCAGCCCTACCAACATGCGGAATGAAATACGGAAAATACACTCTAAAAAATAAATAAAATAAAATAAAGAATACGACGCACCAAGAAGGAATTATCTGAATCGAACGGAAATCAGTAGAAGCGGTATACAAGTACAAACAAATGATTACAATATCAGAAAAATTGGATAATCTATTCATTACAAAGAACTTCACAAACTGGAGAAGTGAGTGACGCGTTGGTCCACATCAGGCCCTTATGCAAGCAGTTATTTGGCTTGACATTCACGGACACAGTAGTTGGATGTCTTCCTGGGGGTACATCGTTCCAAATGTCCAATTGGCGCATTAGAATTCGAGCTTTGGCCTGGAATCTCATTGAATGAAATGGAATTATCTTCAGTGATGAGTCTCGCTTCTAGCCAAGCCAAGATGACAAGCGAAGACGTGTCTGGGGACGGTCCGGATAATAGTGCGTTCAGCCACCCTGAGAATTTCAGAGAGGTTACAGTTATTCAGAAACTTTGTAGTTGTTCTTAAAATCAACACGTCGTTTTCATGATGGGCGATTGACATATTGAAGGGTAATGGTTGGTAATATCTAATTAAGTTGTACAGCATAGGGGCACAGACGTAGAGAAACACAGTAACCAGCATGTAATTTTTTTAATTATATAATAGGTTAGCGCCCACTCCCTAGCTCACGTAGACTGTATGGCCCGCTGAGATTTTTTTGTTTTTATGTAATCGAATTTTATGTTGTACACAAATTGCAACACCTAATCCTTTCACCCTAATTAAGGCCATATAAACAAGGCCTCCGAATGTACTTCTGACAACAGTGGAATACCGACGTGAATGTCGCCTTAAAGTCCGACAACCAGGAGTCACGGTCTGGTCGGGCACCTTTGGTTGTCATTCGCGGCATCCTTTCATCACAGCGGTACGTCGATGGTATTCTACGTCCCGTTTTGTTGCCTCTCATTGGCAAGCCACCCTGGGCTTACATTTCGGCAAGGTAGTGCCCGCCCAAACGCGGCAAGGGTTTCTACTCCCTGTCTTCGTGCTTGCCAAACCCCACCTGAGTCATCAAGATAACCGGATCTCTCCCTCCAACTAGCTCGGTTATTTGTTTACCTAATGCGCCAATTGGACTGAATTTGGCACATCCAACAACTCTGTCAGTCAATAACAAGCCGAATATCTGCCGACATTAGGGCGAGAGGTGGGCCAACGCATTATGGACGTGTTCAACTTATGAGGCTCTCTTTTGAATAAATCATCCAATTTTCTGAAATTGTAATCATTTGTTTGTCTGTACATGTTTTGTGTTAGAGCGTAATTGAATAAAACGTGAATTGTTTTGCGAAGTGCCAACATTTTTTGAAGAGAACTGTTTACGACAGGGGAATATACGAGCTCCTAAGCACAAGACGTGACAACGAATGCAGGAGAAATTATTTCCCACAGCTTTTTTGGGAACGGCAGTCGTGAGCGGTATAAACTTACATACGCAGCTCTCAAGGAATTAGGAGAGTCCATATTGTCAGCCGCGTCTGAATCCAGGTCTTGCGAGTGCCACAGGGAGGCGGGGGAGACAGGCAACACGACAACGTGCACGAGAGCGGCCCCTCCGAGGGGGCAGAGCACAAACAAAGAGTTGCATTGCCTGGAGGACGGAGCCCCGTTACCCAATTAGAAGCGTTACAAAAGATTGGAAAAGGGCACAGGTCATCCCCGTTTTCAAGAAGGGACGTCGAACAGATGTGCAGAACTATAGACCTATATCTCTAACGTCGATCAGTTGTAGAATTTCGGAACACGTACTATGTTCGAGTATAATGACTTTTCTGGAGACTAGAAATCTACTGTGTAGGAATCAGCATAGGTTTCGAAAAAGACGCTCGTGTGAAACGCAGCTCGCGCTATTCGTCCACAAGACTCAGAGGGCCATAGACACGGGTTCCCAGGTAGATGCCGTGTTTCTTGACTTCTGCAAGGCGTTCGATACAGTTCCCCACAGTCGTTTGATGAACAAAGTAAGAGCATATGGACTATCAGACCAATTGTATGATTGGATTGAAGAGTTCCTAGATAACAGAACGCAGCATGTCATTCTCAGTGGAGAGAAGTCTTCCGAAGTAAGAGTGATTTCAGGTGTGCCGCAGGGGAGTATCGTAGGACCGTTGCTATTCACAATATACATAAATGACCTTGTGGATAACATCGGAAGTTCACTGAGGCTTTTTGCGAATGATGCTGTGGTATATCGAGAGGTTGTAACAATGGAAAATTGTACTGAAATGCAGGAGGATCTGCAGCGAATTGACGCATGGTGCAGGGAATGGCAATTGAATCTCAATGTAGACAAGTGTAATATGCCGCGGATACATAGAAAGATAGATCCCTTATCATTTAGCTACAAAATAGCAGGTCAGCAACTGGAAGCAGTTAATTCCATAAATTATCTGGGAGTAGGCATTAGGAGTGATTTAAAATGGGATGATCATATAAAGTTGATCGTTGGTAAAGCAGATGCCAGACTGAGATTCACTGGAAGAATCCTAAGGAAATGCAATCCGAAAACAAAGGAAGTAGGTTACAGTACGCTTGTTCGGCCACTGCTTGAATACTGCTCAGCAGTGTGGGATCCGTACCAGATAGGGTTGATAGAAGAGATAGAGAAGATCCAACGGAGAGCAGCACGCTTCGTTACAGGATCATTTAGTAATCGCGAAAGCGTTACGGAGATGATAGATAAACTCCAGTGGAAGACTCTGCAGGAGAGACGCTCAGTAGCTCGGTACGGGCCTTTGTCGAAGTTTCGAGAACGTACATGCACCGAGGAGTCAAGCAGTATATTGCTCCCTCCTACGTATATCTCGCGAAGAGACCATGAGGATAAAATCAGAGAGATTAGAGCCCACACAGAGGCATATCGACTATCCTTCTTTCCACGAACAATACGAGACTGGAATAGAAGGGAGAACCGATAGAGGTACTCAAGGTACCCCCCGCCACACACCGTCAGGTGGCTTGCGGAGTATGGATGTAGATGTCGATGTAGAAATCGGATACATGAACTGAATCGTCTTTGTATACGTTTAATTGAGCCCGCCGGGTTACCCGTGCGGTCTAACGCACGGCTTTCCGGTCTGGGAAGGAGCGCCTGGTCCCCTGCACGAATCCGCCCGGCGGATTTGTGTCGAGGTCCGGTGAGCCGGTCAGTCTGTGGATGGTTTTTAGGCGGTTTTCCATCTGCCTCGGCGAATGCGGGCTGGTTCCCCTTATTCCGCCTCAGCTACGCTATGTCGGCGATTGCTGCGCAAACAAGTCTTCCACGTACGCGTACACCACCATTACTCTACTCTACCACGCAAACATAGGTGTTACACTCGTCTGGTGTGTGACGTTCCCTGGGGGGGGGGGGGGGGTTGTCCACCGCACAATAATGCTGAAAGAGTGGTTCGGTGTGGATCGGCGGAGGGGTGAAGTGGACTGCGGTAGTAGTGGTGGGGTTGTGGACCACTGTTGTTAGTGAGTTTCATTTAAAATTTATACACAAATAGGCGTAATGCATACAAAACAGCCTTAAAAATATGCTGCTTTTGCTATAAATGGACTTAAATTTGTGCATAGATAATCTGACAGTTCTAACTGATATGCAGTTGTATCGTCATGAGACTAAAGAGCAATAACTAAATAAAGTATATACGGCCGACGATTTGTCTCGCGTAGACGCAACAAATTACGTAAACAACTCTTCCTCGTGAACCAATCTGTCTGTTAGTGAAAACTTTATCAGAATCCCTACAGTAGTACTTGAGATTACCCTTCATCTGCACAAAGAAAAACGCAGCGGTGGACGTTCTTAATTTTGACACCATCGCCCCTTTCAGCTTGATGATCTGAGTAACCCCGGAACACCATTCGTTGATGTTGTAACTCTTCGTCGAGCCTCTCTTCTCTGTCGCCGAGCACTGCCTCGAATATAATCATGAAATGAAAGACGATGAGAGCAGTGTGTTAGGGAAGTTTATGGGTCACCTTAATTAAGGAGTCTATCGAATTTAAGATTTTAGAAAACCTAATAAACTGGGCTGAAGTTTTGAAGTTAAATAACGCTTGGGGACCTGCACTCAGTTTATTAAAACCTCTCCGGCCATCACATCCACCAAAGTTTATCTGTACATGTACGTTACATCTACCGATTTCCGCCCCCTTCGGATAATTCCCTTGTGGTGCGTCTTTCTATTTTTATTTATTTTTGTTGTACAGTACATTCGCACACTTGTAGTTCGCCCGGCTGCTCAGTGATATTGAACGGTAAAACCTCTTATCTTTTGATCTACTCGAGATTAAAATTACGTACTGAAGGTCGTCATAGGAAAACCGTCACAAACGAAAGCTGTACAGAAGAAATAAGGAAGGGGATATCTATGGGAAAGAGAGCATTTGAAAAGATGAAGCTTTTACTAACAGATAGAAGAATTCCAGTGGGGCCGTGGGAAAGATTTTATAAATGTTTTGTTTTGAGAGTCCCGTTATACATCAATGAATCATGGACAGTTAAAACGAAAGAAAAACGATATTTAGAAATTTTTGTGATGTTGCTATGGACAGGAATGCTTCAGGTGAGGTGGACTAGCAGACTTAAGAATGAAAAAATAGTGACGAAAACAGGGGAATGAAAAAAATTGTAGGTAGTCATCATAGAGAGAAAAAAAAATCTTTGATTGGACGTACAGTGTGTAGAAACTGTTTGCTGCAAAGAATTATACAGCGAAATGTGTAAGGAGTGAGAGGAAGATCCATGAAGAGAACTGGAATGATCGAACACATTAGAAACAAATGAATATAAAAACAGATGAAGGAAGATGCTAAGAACAAGACATGAAGGAGAGTTGCCAGGTGAAACGTATCGTAAGACAGAAACACTGAGGAAGAGGAATACATACCTGCCTAGATTAGCCATTCATTCGACCATTGTGTCGCGGTTCGTCGTCATCTGTGGCTGCGGAAGCTTCGGTCTTGTTTCCTCATTGCACTGTTTAGTGGAGTTCCTTGTGATCAGTGCCTGCGCAATGTAGGAGTGTGTGAGTGACGAAGTGGGTGACTGTGGCAATGAATGGAAGAGAGAGGGTTCAACCAGCTCTTCAAAATATAGGACATTTTGTGTTGTTAATGATGAACCAGCACGCCTCTGTTTCTGGGTAGACCGCTCGCCTGGTGTTAAGTCTTTCGATTTGACGCCACTTCGGCGACTTGCGTGTCGATGGGGTTGAAATGATGATGATTAGGCCAACACAACACCCAGTCCCTGAGCGGAGAAAATCTCTGATCCAGCCGGGAATCGAACCCGGGCCGGTAGGTATGACATTCCGTATCGCTGACCACTCAGCTATGAGGGAATTAAAATCTCTTATAAGGGGAAGAGGGAAATTTATGTAAAGACCAGAGTGAGTCACGAACACTTTCATACTACAAAAATGCTGTAGTATTTTAACGAAAGTCATTAAAATGTCCCGAAGTATGCATAGCATGAAATAAATAAATAATGCAGATAACAAGATGAAAACTACATGAGACATTGAGAAAGGGGACGCAAGACAGCCAGTCACTGTACAACGTTCCATAACAATTAAACAAATTGATTATATTGTGACTGATAATTCACAAGTTGCAAGTGTTTTCCAATCTCTTTCTAAACGTAGCATCAAATATAGGATTAAATGGTTCAGTTGAAGAAGCAAGAGAATACGTCAAATATGTCATTCCACAAAATTTTAAGCAACTAGTAGTAGTATCAATATCCTTCACTGAAATCAATACAGTAATAAAAATTCGGAGAAACAAAAACTCATTTGGGGTTGTTGGAATTTCAAATCTCAAAAGTTGTTCCAACTTTATAAGTAATGTTCTCAGCGATATATGCGGTGCATCAGTGACATAGGGAATTTCTCCAGACACGTTAAAGTAAGCAATTTTCAAACCACTTCATAAGAAAGGAGACAAGACACAAGAAAGACCTAAACAATTATCGTCCAAAATTCTTACTAACATCTTTTTTTCCAACATATTCGAAAATGTATTATATTGAAGAGTAGTTGTAGGTTTAATTGGCAACAATTTACTTAGCATTTCACAGTATGGATCCAGAAGGATTGCTCGACTAAGAATGCAATTTGTACAGTCACTCACCAAATAGTAGAACCTTAGTAATATATCGCCAGTTGGTATTTTCCGTGATCTTTCCAAGGCGTTTGATCTGTAGATAATGTTCCTGTCTTGCAAAACCTTAATTCTTATGGGTCTGATGACTTCATGCACAGCTTGCCTGAATCATTCTTAACAAACGGAATGCAAAAGGTTGTACTGAATAATTCAGACAGTGTCGGAGAGGTAGCAAATTTTAGTGATAGGGAAAAATCACATAGGGGGTCCCCCCATGGTTCGATTTTGGGTCCACTCCTATTCCTTACACGCGTGAATGGCCTTCCACTTAACATTCAACAAGCAGACGATACTAGTGTTATAATAAATTCCATTAGAGAGTTAGTAAATGATAATTTCCAAAAAATTATCAAGTAGCTCTCTGAAAATGAACTTTCCCTAAATTTTGAAAAAAAAAGCACTACGTTCAGTTCCGTACAACATACGGGATCATACCAACAACTGATGTAGCACATGAGCAGGAGTCGTAAATGGGGTATAATGCTCCAAACTTTCTGATGTACATCTTGAGGAAAACTTGAACTGAAAAGGCCGGCCGAAGTGGCCGTGCGGTTCTGGGCGCTACAGTCTGGAGCCGGGCGACCGCTACGGTCGCAGGTTCGAATCCTGCCTCGGGCATGGATGTGTGTGATGTCCTTAGGTTAGTTAGGTTTAATTAGTTCTAAGTTCTAGGCGACTGATGACCTCGGAAGTTAAGTCGCATTGTGCTCAGAGCCATTTATTTTTTTGAACTGAAAAAAGTATATTACTGAGTTTCCAAAACACTGAAGTTCAGCTACTTTTGCTCTTCCTATAATTGCTGATCTCCAGCAGCTATTTTCTGTTCTTCAGACAAACTGTATTAAGAACAGACATGCAGTTAAAACGATTATTAGTAGGATTCCCTTATGATCAAAAACCTATGAAAATACAGCTGACGCTGCTGTGTTTAATGCACTGATGTACAAGGTACTCAGAAACAATTTGTAATTTGTAAAGCTTCTAAGTGTGTTGCAGGGTAGGTTGTGTTATGAAATAATTGTTAAAAGTATTAGATACGTTGGCCCGTTTACAGTATTGCCGAACTTTTTTTTTCCCCTCAAACCGAACGAACGTAGCTTTTGCTCACCGAGGTTAAATTTTCCACTTCCGAAAAAGATACATTTTAACTGGTAATGAGCAATTCAACAAGAAGTAACTCAAAGTACAGGCGGATATCTGTGTATTACCGCATTCCTAAGCGTGCGAGCGCTTGAATTTGCGGGCGCAAGGACCTGACCGACTAACATCAATGCTAATTATATCGGAAACGGCGCAACGTATCGAATTTTTTTCTTAACAATTATTTCTCTGAGCAACCTGCCCTGCAACTACAAGCTTTTCAGGCTCTTGCTGACCACCCATATATGACGATGAAAGGTCCAAGATCAATTTTCTTAACAATTATTTCTCTCAGCAACCTGCCCTGCAACACCCTTACAAGCTTTTCAGGCTCTTGCCGACCACCCATATATGACGATGGAAGGTCCAAGATCAATTTTCTTAACAATTATTTCTCTGAGCAACCTGCCCTGCAACACCCTTACAAGCTTTTCAGGCTCTTGCTGACCACCCATATATGACGATGGAAGGTCCAAGATCAGTTCCCAGAAGGTGCTGTAAGGTTAAGAAAGGGGGATGGAGTGATGAGGGGAAATACAGTACAAGTAGAGTGAGCAATATGTCTGGGAGCAGGAGAGGGGAAGGAAGAGAGGGGGTCCACTAGCTATTGTACTTATGACATATCTGAGGCGGATACTGAAGCCCAACCGAGACTTTATCAATACTGGTGGCGCAGTTGCGGTAGCGTATTTTCTTGAATATTGCAGTGTGTTACGTACCTCCCCATCAGCTCATCCTATTTTCGTGTTCCTTCCCTTTCTATGGCTCAATAAAAGCGAATACTGGGACCAGTCCATTCTACGTCCGAGCTACAGCAACGCCTTGCACAACACCTAAAAAAATGTTTGGGACTTCTTGGAAGAGCGCGTGAAACGTAGCAATCAGCATGCTCGCACTTTCGGTCTAATCATCAATGAGTGGCTTCAGGCGGATGTGGCGTAGTTAAAGGAACTTGCGACGTCTCTCCCTCGCCGAAGGTAGTTCGTGGTATTGGCGTGATGTCTGCTGCGAGAAATAAATCTTTTGACTGTTGTGCTTATGTTAACTACACGCTATCATTAGGTAACAAATGACTAGCGGCCACAAGAGAAGCTGCTGTGAAATACTCTCTACGTAATGGTGTCATTTTAAAAAAATTATTGGTTCTAATAACTGAGTACTAAAGGTAGCCGTTTTTATACAATATAGCTTAAAAATAATTACATGAAAAAACCTGGAAAGATTAGGGAGAAATTTCAACGATAATGATTTACAGGACAAAAATAAAAATGAGGTCGTAAGTTGCTTTCAAAGTTTTCATGACTGTGGAACTCTGTCAATGTTGCTAGGGCCCTCAGCGTAGCTGAACCCGCAGAAGGAAGACAACCAAGCGTAAACCTAGGCCGCGGTGCCGGAATGCCGGAGTCGTGTTTCACAAGGGCTCCGCATGCTGATAACGCACGTCTGCCGGCGTGAGTTTGTTGCCCGCGATCCGACGGTTGACACAGCACTGCCGTCTCGATATTAAAACTTTCCTTTTGTTTCTGTCCTTGCAGCTTGAAGCGCAATAGTGAATTGTGGCAGGAGGTAAGTTGCTACTCTCTGTGTAGCGGACATCAACCACTAAAATAAACTGTAAACGGTCGTAAGACACGGAAATGGGCTGTCACCGTTACTTTTAACTGCATCATTGTGAAAGTGACATTAGAATGGTGCAAACAGAAATCGATCCCCAAAATCGAACAACTAATCACTCTAGGCAGAGAGACGTTACCTTCAGATTGGCTAGCATTTCTAGATGATTCAGTAACCTTAACTCTGGACATATCATTGGCCCAAAATGAGAGTGAACTCTTAAAACAAACCGGAAAAAGTCAACCGCTAGATAACTTTTGGAAAGCAGACTACACGTCTTTCAACACACAGGTGCCAAATACACGGAGACGAAATATGAAAAATGTTAAATGAGTGTCATACTTTAAATACCTCGCAGGAAAATAGAACCGAAACAGAAACAAGCGAAATTAGAAGTCAGAAGATGGAAAGTGAAGACCGATTTACACAAAACATCTACAACAAAACATTATCTCCAGGCACAGAAAAGTAGGACATTACTCTACAGTACTTAAACCAGAGGACCTCTATGGATCAGAAATACTAATTTTGAACATGCAGCAGACACTGAAAACAGTTAGAAAATGGAACGTAAAATCGTAAGAAAAATCGTAGATCCAAAACTTGTAGATGCACAATATCAATTCAGAGACAAACAGCAAAGCAAACAGTACACGAATATCTATAGTGACATTAGAAAACGGAGGTTAATATTCCACGGATACATTAAAAGAATGAACCCAGACAGACTTACAAAACAAATACTCGAATTCCAGAATGAGATTTTCACTCTGAAGCGGAGTGTGCGCTGATGTGAAACTTTCCTGGCAGATTAAAACTGTGCCGGACCGACACTCGAACTCGGGACCTTTGCCTTTCGCAGGTAAGTGCTCTACCACTTGCCCGCGAAAGGCAAAGATCCCGAGTTCGAGTCTCGGTGCAGCACACAGTTTTAATCTACCAGGAAAGTTTCAAATAGTCGAATTCTTTGTCAACAGCAATAAATCCAAAACGGACACGATGAAGTGGATTAGTGAGATCGAAGCTGATCTGAAAATGGCAGCAATTACACCAGAAGATGTCCAACACTGCGAACCTTACAGTTCCAAAATTCTCGAATGGAAAGTTGACCGAGCGGCAAAACAGAAGAAGTCTGAAGAGACAAAGGAAATCTACAGGAAGAGAATGAAACAAATGTGGGTACAGAAGAAGGCAAATACACAGCTCTAAGTCTTTTGCGTAGTACTAAAGGGCTTATTTGCAAAGAATAATAAATTCACGATAGCATTTGATAAACTTGTTTCCGTTGGCTATATTTTTAAACCAAACAACTATCAGCTCTTGACAGTTACAAACATCAGATCTGTCCACAGACGTGATCCCAAGCCGAATTTCGAGCTCCAACTCAGATAAAGTACAATGCAGCCTTACACGGTTGCCATCAGTTTGAAAATCAGCCAAAGACTAACTTTCTAGCCTCAGAGGATATCTGCAGCATTAGCAGATATATAGACTACTGGCCATTAAAATTGCTACACCAAGAAGAAATGCAGATGATAAAACGGATATTCATTGGACAAATATCTTATACTAGAACTGACATGCGATTACATTTTCACGCAATTTGGGTGCATAGATCCTGAGAAATCAGTACCCAGAACAACCACCTTTGGCCGTAACAACGGCCTTGATACTACTGGGCATTGAGTCAAACAGAGCTTGGATGGCGTGTACAGGTACAGCTGCCCATGCAGCTTCAACACGATACCACAGTTCATCAAGAGTAGTGACTGGCGTATTGTGACGAGCCAGTTGCTCGGTCGCCATCGACCAGACGTTTTCAATTGGTGAGAAATCTGGAGAATGTGCTGGCCAGGGCAGCAATCGAACATTTTCTGTATCCAGAAAGGCCCGTACAGGACCTGCAACATGCGGTCGTGCATTATTGTGTTGAAATGTAGGGTTTCGTAGGGATCGAATGAAGCGTAGAACCACGGGTCGTAACACATCCGAAATGTAACGTCCACTGTTCAAAGTGCCGTCAATGCGAACAAGAGATGACCGAGACATGTAACCAACGGCACCCCATACCATCACGCCAGGTGATACGTCAGTATGGCGATGACGAATACACGCTTCCAATGTGCGTTCACCGCGATGTCGTCAAACACGGATGCGACCACTATGATGCTGTAAACAGAACCTGGATTCAACCGGAAAAAAATGACGTTTTGCCATTCGTGCACCCAGGTTCGTCATTGAGTACACCATCGCAGGCGCTCCTGTCTGTGATGCAGCGTCAAGAGTAACCGCAGCCACGGTCTCCGAGCTGATAGTCCATGCTGCTGCAAACGTCGTCGAACTGTTCGTGCAGATGTTTGTTGTCTTCCAAACTTTCCCATCTGTTGACTCAGGGATCGAGACGTGGCTGCACGGTCCGTTACAGCCATGCGGATAAGATGCCTGTCATCTCGACTGCTAGTGATACGAGGCCGTTGGGATCCAGCACGGCGTTCCGTATTACGCTCCTGAATCCAACGATTCCATATTCTGCTAACAGTCATTGGATCTCGACCAACGCGAGCAGCAATGTCGCGATACGATAAACCGCAATCGCGATAGGCTACAATCCGACGTTTATCAAAGTCAGAAACGTGATGGTACACATTTTTCCTCCTTACGCGAGGCATCACAACAACGTTTCACCAGGCAACGCCGGTCAACTGCTGTTTGTGTATGAGAAATCGGTTGGAAACTTTCATCATGTCAGCACGTTGTAGGTGTCGCTACCGGCGCCAACCTTGTGTGAATGATCTGCAAAGCTAATCATTTGCATATCACAGCAACTTCTTCGTACCGGTTAAATTTCGCCTCTGTAGCACGTCATCTTCGTGGCGTAGCAATTGTAATGGCCAGAAGTGTAGAAACATGTGTCAGACGATGGCCTAAAGCACGTAAAGCATCTCCAAAGATCAGACGGGCCTGCTCCTAAACCACTCCACTCGCAGCGCCGGCTCGACTTGGAATCGAAACCGGTGTCTGCAGCGAAGCCAACGTCTGCTCGTAAAACTTCGGAGTTCCTTGACTGCCTCCGAATAAGAATCCGAGCATCAGTTAGAGGTTTACGTAGCGTCCCTCTTGACATACTATCACCGTTTGATATCACCATAAATACTTGATTTTTCCTAACTGGGCTAAGGGATTTCTGCCGTGTATGTTTTTGTCTCCGCAGTTATAAAGCTGCCCCTAAGGTTGCCTGCTGGATTCTGCCGAGAGCTGTATGGCTCCCCATGGAATTCCTGGACCGGCCACTTATGCAGAGGTAGAGGTTGGGTGGCGCTCATAGCACACTCACTGTAAGCGGGCTCACCCGTGTTCCCAGAAGCTGGCCACGCCCACTCCACTGCTGCGTCATCGACTCTTGAGTTCATCAAAGGCGTCGACGCCGCCGTGGCGGTAGACCGCAGCTCCGGTACGGCATGGCGCCCGGTTCCTATTCACTCCGGTCCATCACGATCGATTCTTGTATAGGACCGTGCTCACGGGCTCTTTGCCTTCTCCGTTACGCCAGCTTGAGTGGCCGAGCGGTTCTAGGCGCTTGAGTCTGGAACCGCGCAACCGCTACGGTCGCAGGTTCGAATCCTGCTTCGGGCATGGATGTGTGTGATGTCCTTAGGTTACTTAGGTTTAAGTAGTTCTAAGTTCTAGGGGACTGATGACCTCAGATGTTAAATCCCACAGTACTCAGAGCCATTAGCCTTCTCCGTTACGTGTAACGTAAGAAAGGACGCGTGCAATGTGGACACAAGTAAAGCGAATAAAGATTAAGGAATTGCCTTTCAAATAATGACGTATCGGGCAGTTGTTCAGCGATGGCTACTTAAAAGCGATCGGGAAACTCCAGTGCCTTCAGCTGCACTCAAAAACTAATTTAAAAACTTCACTCTGGGTGCAAGGAATCAGGATTTTGCTTGTTAAGCAAAGCGGTTAGGTTGGTATACTCGCCGGTCAAGGTGCGATACGAGGCCTTAGTGTTCGTCAAACCAGGAACTGTACACACAATGCTCATATGAAAATGCGGAGAAAGGGCAACACATAGTAAAGAAGAATGTTGAAATGAACATACAGGTTCATTCTGATGTTAACCTAAATGAGTGGGCGCAATTCGTGGTTGAAGACCACCCCAAAATATTACGGAACCACCTTCGGTCTAAACTATGAGGGTCGTCCACAAAGTAAAAAAATTGGTTCAAATGGCTCTGAGCACTATGGGACTTAACATTTGAGGTCATCAGTCCCCTAGAACTTAGAACTACTTAAACCCAATGAACCTAAGGACATCACTCACGTCCATGCCCGAGACAGGATTCGAACCTACGACCGTAGCTGTCGCGCGGTTCCAGACTGAAGCGCCTACAACCGCTCGGCCACACCGGCCGGCTTCCACAAAGTATGTTCCGTTTCTATTTCTATCCGCGGCAGCGCTACGATCGCAGTTCCGAGCAAGCACGGCAGTTACTCTGACTCAAGGAGGAGACACGTACGCCATTTTCAGATCGCTGCTGCCGACGTCTGCTTTGTAGTGCTTCTTTATAATGTCAGCCGTAATTGGAAATGCCGCCGCGTGTGAAATCAGATCTGTGATTCGTTTTCTAAATGCAGAGAAAGTTAAACGAAAGGAAATTCATCGGCAAATCTGCGAGGTTTAGGGACAAAATGCTATGAGTGATTCAATCGTTAGATGGACCATACTGTTCAATGAAGGACGTGATCAAGTGCACGATGAATAACAAAGTGGACGCCCGTCTGTGGTTACTGATGAACTGGTTCACATAATTGAAGAGAAGATTAGGCACAACCGTAAGTTTCCACTTACTGTCCTTGGTATTGAAGTTCCGCAAATCTCACGATCACTAATTCATGAAGTTGTTTCATAAAAACTGAAAAATCGAAAACTATGCTCACGTAGGGTCCCAAAATTCTTACTGAACAGCGCAAAAAACAACGGATGGGCAGTGCACTTCAGTTTTTGACACGCTACAATGAAGAAGGCGATGGTTTCCTTTCTCAGATAGTCACGGGGGATGAAACTTGGGTATCGTACAACACCCCTGAAACAAAACGGCAATCTAAGGAATGGAGGCACACTTCATCCCCAACGAAGGTTAAGCCTAAGCAAATCTTGACACCTCGAAAAGTCATGTGCACCTTTCTTTGAGACAGAAAAGGCATTTTGCTGATTGATTTCTTACCACGAGACCAAACAATCAATGCACATGGTTACTGCGAGACCATTAAGAAATTGCGCCGCGCATTACACAACAAGCGCCGAGGATTCCTTTCAAGAGGTGTTGTTTTTTTCCACGGTAATGCCCGACCCCTCGCGGGGAATGTGACCAAACAACTCTTACTGGAATTTCACTGCGACGCGTTTGATCATTCTCCGTACGGCCTGGACCTCGCTCCTAGCGACTTTCATCTCTTCTGACACCTAAAATCTGTCCTTGGTGGTCAACACTTCAATGATAATGACGAGCTGAAAGAACATGTTACCACATGGTTGAGTACACAGCCGGCAACCTTCTATGAAGAAGGCATACAAAAACTTGTGTCACGCTATGACAAGTGCCTACAAAATTTCGGAAGCTATGTAGAAAAGTAGTTTAACAGTTGTAGATTTTTGTACAATAAATATTTTTTCTGTCTCTGTACACGTCTGTTTTATATAACCAAACGGAACTTATTTTGTGGACATACCTCGTATACCATGTGCAAGATGCGTGTTAAACAATTCTTTCCATCATTTGCAAATGGGCCAAATCGCATAGTTTCTGTATAGTTCGTCTGGCTGAAGACGTGCGGGAGCATAGTGTCGTGGTAAGCGACAGTCTTCTGCGCAGTAAGTGACTCCAAATGCTCTTTGCATGCAGTTTCCTTAACAATGTTCTCTTGGAAACTGTTTCAGATAGACCATTATTCACTGACATCAGCAATTCCTGTCGGGTTTGAAACCGACTAGCACTGCAAAAGCGTGATTCGTACGTTCCCGCCGGCCGAAGTGGCCGTGCGGTTAAAGGCGCTGCAGCCTGGAACCGCAAGACCGCTACGGTCGCAGGTTCGAATCCTGCCTCGGGCGTGGATGTGTGTGATGTCCTTAGGTTAGTTAGGTTTAACTAGTTCTAAGTTCTAGGGGACTAATGACCTCAGCAGTTGAGTCCCATAGTGCTCAGAGCCATTTGAACCGTACGTTCCCTCAATGTCGCAGTCTTTTAACGGCCATTGTTCTTACGTCGCATTACATGGCTGCGAGAGGTACGCCATTTCTTGTAGACTCATTGTATAGTCCGCTTTGATATACCAACAATGTAGCAGTTTAGTTCAAGTTGTGGTTTATGAGCACGGTAGTGTCTTTCTGCCATTCTGACACGTTTCCCGTCTACCCATCGTTCTGTGTTAATTCCATAAAACCTACCGGAACCCACACACCACACCCATAAATTACGTGTACTCTATTAAGAGGATGACTAATACGTTGTCTGGTGAGTTTCTATTATCGTTTTTCAGCCATAATTATGAATTTCTTCCTCTAGCGAGTGACAGAAGATCTGTTAATATCGTGTTAATATATTGAATGTATCGAACGATCTGCGTTACAGCCACCGGAAGAGACATTTCCCGAAAGCAATAAATAGAGATACACGGCCTTTTAATAACTCGCTAGAAATGGCGGACAAGAGAACGGATGTGGGAGAGGATTTCCGTGAAGCCACTTCGCTTGCGGACTAACCCGTGTGTAGGACATTAACAAGACTTGTTCTGCATCACGGCGTCACTAAGGAAATGTCGGTCACAGGAAAAAAGGGAGAATGTGTCCAAGAGCAACTAACAAGCAACTATTAACCATACATATACTGACAGACGTGTTTACGCACTTTGTTGCTACTTATGACAGACCAACCAAAACTAACTCAATTCTCATAATATCCAGTCACAAAACACACTAGGACAGTTGTATAAGAAACGAAAACGATTACACTCGTAACAAATTTAGAGTATTCCGTTTGATGAGTGAGCAGTTCAATCGGGAGTGGGATTTTTTAGTGCTTTCCATCAGTTACCACGAAAATCCTTGGAACTGATGTTTTCACCATGTTATTCTTAAGAAACGAAACTATACGTAAAATACGAATAACTTCTGTCACACAAATACTACTTCTTTAAATTGAAACTGGAATTAATACTAGATAAGAGGCTTGTGTATTGTTTGAGAATGGTCTGATAGAGAGGGGAGAACATATGACTCAAGTGGTCAACCGAGGTGGACTTCAACAGCGAGCAATAAATTGCGTACTTGAGATACAAACTGTTTATATTCTGCTCTTCCGTATCAAGCAACTGCATTGCACACTGAGATTCTTATCTTGCCTTGCCTTCCTTTTTCAGATACTTTTCACAAGAGAAGATTCCTAGGTGTAAATAAACGATCATGATGAAACTTGGCGGTCTATGCAAAAGCGTCAAATAATGTAATACATAGTTCTTCTTTACGCACAGTTTCACTTTTAAGCGGTAAAAAACACCCCGGAAGGTAATTTAGCATATCAAGTTTAGTAGGAACATCTTCGAAGCCATGATATGTATAACAATGTGTTTCATATAGTCTTTGACATCTAATTAACGTCCTTGAAAACTGTTTGATCAGTTGTTGAAATAATCTGAAATTTTGCAAAATACTCCACCATCATTAATTAATTTCGAAAAAATAAAAACTTGTGTTGCAACACAAATTAAAGGAGCTTTCACGCCACATTCATCCATGTGTAATAAAGCTGGTTTCTGAATTACTGTTTTTTAAAAATAAGCTGTACATAATATGCTGTCGGAATATTTTCAACAAACGTGATTAAAATATCTAAACGTTCATGATTATTTTAATTATTTATTTTACATATTTTTGTTTGGTTTTTAATTGTTATTTTACGTTTAACGTTATTTTTTTCTGTTGTATTTTAGTTTACCATTTCATATACATGTATTTTATTAACTGAAAGTAATAGTAACTCATTATTTTGATACAAAATCATTACAATAATGATAATCCGTAAAGAAATTTTTAAAACATAACGTTATTTTTGCACCATACACGTAAAAACAAAATTTGGTCAC
Source organism: Schistocerca serialis cubense (assembly GCF_023864345.2). Classification (NCBI taxonomy): domain Eukaryota; kingdom Metazoa; phylum Arthropoda; class Insecta; order Orthoptera; family Acrididae; genus Schistocerca; species Schistocerca serialis. The sequence continues at coordinate 727,265,590 of NC_064643.1, read as the reverse complement.
ATAATACACATGACAAACAACACAAACATAAAAGAAAGCCCGCCAGGGTGGCCGAGCGGTTCTGGGCGCTACAGTCTGGAAACGCACGACTGCTATGGTCGCAGGTTCGAATCCTGCCTCGGGCATGGATGTGTTTGATGTCATTAGGTTAGTTTGGTTTAAGTACTTCAAAGTTCTAGGGGACTGATAACAGCAGCAGTTAAGTCCCATAGTGCTCAGAGCCATGAAAGAAAGTTCAGCAGAACTGCGCTGCAAGTTGTAGGTAACAGAATCTCCATTAAGCTTATACATGCTTCACGAAAACTTTTCATCATTCTGAATGTTGTTGTTGTTGTTGTTGTTGTGGTCTTCAGTCCTGAGACTGGTTTGATGCAGCTCTCCATGGTACTCTATCCTGTGCAAGCTTCTTCATCTCCCAGTACCTACTGCAACCTACATCCATCTGTATCTGTTTAGTGTATTCATCTCTTGGTCTCCCTCTACGATTTTTTCCCTCCACGCTGCCCTCCGATACTAAATTGGTGATCCCTTGATGCCTCAGAACATGTCCTACCAACCGATCCCTTCTTCTGGTCAAGTTGTGCCACAAACTTCTCTTCTCCCCAATCCTATTCAATACCTCCTCATTAGTTGTATGATCTACCCATCTAATCTTCAGCATTCTTCTGTAGCACCACATTTCGAAAGCTTCTATTCTCTTCTTGTCCAAACTAGTTATCGTCCATGTTTCACTCCCATACATGGCTACACTCCATACAAATACTTTCAGAAATGACTTCCTGAGACTTAAATCTTTACTCGATGTCAACAAATTTCTCTTCTTCAGAAACGCTTTCCTTGCCATTGCCAATCTACATTTTATATCCTCTCTACTTCGACCACCATCAGTTATTTTGCTCCCCAAATAGCAAAACTCCTTTGCTGCTTTAAGTGTCTCATTTCCTAATCTAATTCCCTCAGCATCACCCGACTTAATTTGACTACATTCCATTATCCTTGTTTTGCTTTTGTTGATGTTCATCTTATATCCTCGTTTCAAGACACTATCCATTCCGTTCAACTGCTCTTCTAAGTCCTTCGCTGTCTCTGACAGAATTACAATGTCATCGGCGAACCTCAAAGTTTTTATTTCTTTTCTTTTTTTTTATTTCTTCTTCTGATTACGTGTGTTAATATTGAAGCCACATTCTAGACGTATTATAGTCACACAATAGATTACTTAGTTTTCGCGAACCTTAACGACCGACCGGTGCTTCGGTATGTGTTCTGGCTTTGTGGAGACGACCATCGATCTAGTATAGCAAAAATTTGATTCACCCGAAGAGCCGACACGTTTCCATTGATCGACGGTCTAATCCCGATCGTCCCGTGCCGACTGCAGTCGCAACTGTCAATGTTGTTGGGTCAACACTTGAACACGAAGGGATGGTCTGCTGCGGAGCTCAATGTTCAAAAAATGTACGATCAACGGTGTGCTCCGAAACACTTGTGCGTGTACCAGCATTGTGCTCTTTTGGCAGAGATGCCACAAATCACCAACTATCCTTCTTAACAGAGCAGACAAGCCTACGAACCCCACGTTCTGTGAAGAGTCGTGAACGTCCAATCATTTAGTGCCTAATGGCAGTTTCACTTTCCTCCTGCCCCTTTCCGTAGATGGTCACGACAGTAGTACGTGAACATTCGACCACCTTCGCCGTTCTCGAGATACTCGTTCACAGCCTCTGCGTAATAATCACCTGCCCTTTGTCAGTCACCTATGTCAATGGAGTTCTCCATATGAAGCCTATATCTTCGCAAGGATGTGTCCCCGTCCGTATCTGGTCCGCTTACATAGTTTTGCTACCGCGTAACGTGGCTGCAGGGCCACCAGGCGGCATCCAACGTTGCGGCTGGCAGTGGTCAGTGTCTTGGCCTGTGTGTGCAGATTAATGTGAAACTATGGTTACAAGTACACTTCATAAGTCCGTAATCTTCGGACAACATTTTCCACAGTGAAGATTTCGCCTTTTTGTAGTAGATTCAGGTACTAGTATACACCATTTCACACACTTGGTTTATAAATGTTCCTTCTTTCAGCGTAAGATATAATTTTGTCGCTGCGTGAGTCTGCGTGATGAGGGATAAGTGCACATTTTTAGGGTGATGAGTTCGGGGCTGTAAGATGAATTATTAACCCAAGTAAGTTACCTCTACTACTGGGTAGTAGAGGTAGTATCAGTTCTCAATAAGCAAGTTTCACTCAGCAAATAAAAGTACGAAAGTTTCCCAGGACACTAAATGAAGGAAAATTAAGAATCTACATCTACATGCCTACTCTGCAATTCACATTTAAGTGCTTGGCAGAGGGTTCGTCGAACCACAATCATACTATCTCTCTACCATTCCACTCCAGAACAGCGCGCGGGTAAAACGAACACCTAAACCTTTCTGTTCGAGCTCTGATTTCTCTTATTTTATTTTGATGATCATTCCTATCTATGTAGGTTGGGCTCAACAAAATATTGTCGCATTCGGAAGAGAAAGTAGGTGACTGAAATTTCGTAAATAGATCTCGCCGCGACGAAAAACGTCTTTGCTGTAATGACTTCCATCCCAATTCGCGTATCATATCTGCCACAATCTCTCCCTACTACGTGATAATACAAAACGAGCTGCCCTTTTTTTTTTTTTTTTTTTTTTGCACCCTTTCGATATCCTCCGTCAATCCCACCTGGTAAGGATCCCACACCGCGCAGCAGTATTCTAACAGAGGACGAACGAGTGTAGTGTAAGCTGTCTCTTTAGTGGACTTGTTGCATCTTCTAAGTGTCCTGCCAATGAAACGCAACCTTTGGCTCGCCTTCCCCCACAATATTATCTATGCGGTCTTTCCAACTGAAGTTGTTCGTAATTTTAACACCCAGGTACTTGTTGAATTGACAGCCTTGAGAATTGTACTATTTATCGAGTAATCGAATTCCAACGGATTTCTTTTGTAACTCATGTGGATCACCTCACACTTTTCGTTATTTAGCGTCAACTGCCACCTGCCACACCATACAGTAATCTTTTCTAAATCGCTTTGCAACTGATACTGGTCTCCGGGTGACCTTACTAGACGGTAAATTACAGCATCATCTGCGAACAACCTAAGAGAACTGCTCAGATTGTCACCCAGGTCATTTATATAGATCTGGAACAGCAGAGGTCCCAGGACGCTTCCCTGGGGAACACCTGATATCACTTCAGTTTTACTCGATGATTTCCCGTCTATTACTACGAACTGCGACCTTCCTGACAGGAAATCACGAATCCAGTCGCACAACTGAGACGATACCCCATAGGCCCGCAGCTTGATTAGAAGTCGCTTGTGAGGAACGGTGTCAAAAGCTTTCCGGAAATCCAGAAACACGGAATCAACTTGAGATGCCCTGTCGACAGCGGCCATTACTTCGTGCGAAAAATGAGCTAGCTGCGTTGCACAAGAACGATGTTTTCTGAAACCATGCTGATTACGTATCAATAGATCGTTTCCTTCGAGGTGATTCATAATATTTGAATACAGTATATGCTCCAAAACCCTACTGCAAACCGGCGTCAATGATATAGGTCTATAGTTAGATGGATTACTCCTACTACCCCTCTTAAACACTGGTGCGACCTGCGCAATTTTCCAATCTATAGGTACAGATCTATCGGTGAGCGAGCGGTTGTATATGATTGCTAAGTAGGGAGCTATTGTATCAGCGTAATCTGAAAGGAACCTAATCGGTATACAATCTGGACCTGAAGACTAACTAGCCCGTATCAAGCGATTTGAGTTGCTTCGCAACCCCTAAGGTATCTACTTCTAAGTAACTCATGCTAGCAGCTGTTCGTGTTTCAAATTCTGGAATATTCCAGTCATCTTCCCTGGTGAAGGAATTTCGGAAAACTGCGTTCAATAACTCCGCTTTAGCGGTACAGTCGTCGGTAACAGTACCATCGGCACTGCGCAGCGAAGGTATTGACTGCGTCTTGCCGCTTGTGTACTTTACATACGACCAGAATTTCTTCGGATTTTCTACCAAATCTCGAGACAATGTTTCGTTTTGGAACCTATTAAAGGCATCTCGCATTGAAGTCCGTGCCAAATTTCGCGCGTCTGTAAATTTTAGCCAATCTTCGGGATAGCAGGAAAAAAATGTGTTTGGGGTATCTAGCAATGACAGCAAACGGAGGACAAGATTCACAGTACATGTATCAAAGCAGTGTGTAATATAGAGAGCAGTAAATAGAAAAGGACTGAAAAGACAAAGTTTGGCGTGTGTACTACAAGTTACTGCAGTCATTCCATGTAGGAGGTAAACAGAAAAATATGTGCGTGGGACAGAGTACAGCGTAGTAGATAGCTCCGTCGCAGCAAGGAGAGAATGGAGTCCACACGCAACCAAAGCTATAAATTAAATCATGGCTTAAGTCGCGGTATTTGTAAGGAGCAGGGTTCAAATTAGTATGCAGCAGCACAACTCACAGACACTGTTTCACAACAGCTCATACACGTCCCTCACATACGCGTACGACAACGAAAGAAGAAAACAAATTTAGAGTTAACATCTTCAACTTTTGTACTCCTGTCTTCCTTAGTTGGGTGTAATATTACGGTATACTGACAATTTTTACTTTTGGACCGGCTGACTACAACTGAATGAAACACAATTTTCGTGCCATAAGCGTTTCGCCTTTATTCTCTGCAAGGCATCTTCAGTGACCTGGAATGTGTACATATTTTTTACTATTTAGTTTACATTTTGGGGCAATGTACCTACACTAGAACAAAACTACTTTCAGTTCGAGAATGAATATTATCTAAAAAAGTGATGGAATGCCCATGGAATCACCAATATCAGGAACATTGGCTAACATATTCATCAGTCATCTAGAAAATCAGATATTTGAAAAGATAACAACTAATGAAAGTTTTAAAATCATCTATTGGTATAGATATGTAGATGACATTATATGTCTGGTAGATGAACCAATTGAAAAAGTAGATAAACTCGACTCAGAAATCAACAAAGCTCATCAGAACACAAAATTCACACTTGAAAATGAAAAAGAAGATAACTAAATTTTCTTGACATAAACAATAAAGAAAGAAAATAGCAAACATACAATTATCTACTTAAAAAAACCAACTGCCACAGACACAATAATACATTTCATTTCTAATAATCCCCACAATCAGAAGCTTGCAGCACTAAGACACATGTTACATAGATTAAACAGGATCCCACTCAACAAGAGAAACTGTGAAAAAGAAATGAGTACAATTATACAAATAGCTAAGAACAATGGGTATGACACATGTGGTACGCAGGCTCAATCCAAAAATAAAAACGCAAATACAAAAATAACACAAAGTTCCAGAATACAAGATAATTCATAAGCTGCAAACTTACAAACACAATCAACAAACATGTGCAATGACACCATCATGTAGAAAAGAACCACATGGTACACTATGACCACATAAATTAACACACAGATTTGCAAACATCCTAAAGAGACACGGCTTCCAAACATCATATAAGACTGGGCAAACCCTACAGTCACACCTAAGCCAACCATCTACCAAGAGGGATAAATTCCAGCGATCAGGAATATATAAACTTTAATGTCGAAGCTGTGATGCAGTATACATAGGCATAACATCCAGGAATTTTAAAACACGGTACAAAGAATATATCAGGTGTTGGAAGTACGAAACAAATCATTCCACATTTGGAGAACATTTAAAACACCATACCCACCATCCTACAAATGTGGAACAAGAAATGAAAATAATGAGAACAACCAACGATGACAGATATCTTACACAAATGCAAGAAAGCCATCGCTGAATACAAACATGAGATAAATGAATAAACGCACGTAAGTACAGTCTCCCTACTGCACTTAATAAAAGAAATGATAAGATAAAAATCGTACCTCTCATACAAGCAGTCATATTACATATATATATATATATATATATATATATATATATATATATATCGCCTTCTGGACAAATAGTATTTCACACAAAAACACACACACACACACACATGCATACACAAACAGATACTTCAAAAATTACACTCCGAAGTTAACAATAACATTCGATCTTTGGCAACAACATCTGACAGTCGGCAACGCAAACCAAAGCATTGCATCAAAACAAGTGTTCAGTTCGTAGTACTGTGAAATGTGGGAAAAACCCAAAGGGACAATTATAAGAAGAGGAACAGCACCAAAAGTGGAACAGAAACGTAATATGTAGAAAATCGTCCACGCAACCTGTAAGTGGAATTTAAAATATTACTGCATCATAGCAAAAACCAACCACCAGAACTGTTTATAACCTATAGGTATATTCCCCAAAATTATAGGTGTATAAATTATATGTATATAAAAATATGTACATATGCCATGCCACTAAAGATGCCTTGCAGAGAATAAAGGCGAAACGCGTATGGCACGAAAATTGTGTTTCATTCAGCTGTAGTCAGTCGGTCCAAAAGTAAAAATTATCAAGATACCGTTAAATTTAGAGCTTTAAGACGTATTAGACAAGAAAAGAATCAGATGTGTACTGCTGTCAAGAAACGCTCATAGTAAACCATCGTCAAACATTTTTTCAGTTTTTATTCTATTTTATTTTTTCGAATAGAAGGATGATAAATGTTACTTTTTTCATCATTTATCCCTTGGTCTGAAGTGTGTTGGGTGGTATATAGCTTCCAAAAAATTTGCGCACAAAATAACACGTCATTTAATGCAGTTTCAGTGATTCGTTTTTGACATCGTTTGCAGTAATGAAATACTCAGTATATCGCCAATGAGCCTTAGGTATGGTTGTCACACAGTGTAAAAACTTGGTAAAGAATAGAACGTTCGCTATAAACTCACATAAATCGTTAGTAGAAAAATCGTGACACACAGACTTTAACAACGAAATCAGAAAGTATTTAAAATGTAGAATCTTTACGGTTTAATATTCCCTTGGTGTTCGAGACGTGTCGTATTTGAATCACAGCTGAGCTATCGGTGATATTCATCGTATCCTTCGTCAGGAGGTAACTGACTGCTGGAGTCAATGTGTGTATCTTACGTACTCGTCGTTAGTGACGTCACATGATGTGGGATTTGCGTGCGCAAATGCGAGACATTGGTACCAAACAAGTGAGTACAACAGCCCCTCCACCCCCCCCCCCCCCGCCCCCACACACACCCTCTGGCCATCCCTTCCCAACGCCCTTTCCTATTCCACACAAGTCAGAATTACGGAGCGCAACCAGAACGGAGACCAGACCAGCACAACAGCTTTCTTTGAAATCACGTTTTTAATTTCAGTAGGATCCATTTGGAGTGCGTGGCTCCAGGTACTAATAAGATTTTAGTCACTATCTCTGTTGAATTGATTGGTGCACATTCGAATTTCTGAGGCTTCCTTCATTACAGAGTCCCAGAAAACAAGTCCTTACACTGTAATGGGTCCGTAGGCCCTTACTGTAAATTAGCACTCGGCACTGGTCGATAGGGCGAACAATCGATTGTGTCGTGTTGCGAGAGCGAGTGTGGAGTTGAGCGAGTGCCATGTTGCGGGTAGAGGTGTGTGGAGGCCAGTTGTTGTAATGCAAGGCTTTAACGACAAAGGGAGTTGCCATCGCCGTGGTTAAACCCCTTTGTACTAGAAATAATACCGGGAAAGTGAAGAAGTATAATTACGGAAGTGGTCAGTGACATTTCTAGTGCCGATATTTTGGTTTCGCGTCTACCGCGCCGGCATCACCTTTGATTGCAGTGTTGGATTACAGTGTTGGATAGCGTGTGACGATAATGGAAAGTGAAGAAGCCTGTGCTGAGATTAACCGTAATTAGATATGTATGACGAAGGCAGTGGCTGTCTCCTCCTTTTTTGTGTTTTTTGAGACGAATGTAGATTCGTAATTAGTGAAACTGTGTTGGTGTTTCTCTTGTTACCAGACATTTCATTATTACAGTATCGAGAAGGACGAACTGGAAAGTAACAACTTCCGTAGCAGTCAATTCCGATTGCCAGCCCCATTAGGTACACGGTCACATTAATAATAATTATTGGGCTGCTATTCGATCAGATCAGGTCGGGATAAATAAACGAAGGTGTTACAACTTTAACATGACCTAGGAAATGTTATCTTGGATGCCGGCCCGAAGAACGTACAGGACAGAATCTTCGTAATGACTCAGTTGTAGTATACTGGTGACAAAAAACCTTTTACTCAGGGAATTCGAAAGGCAACGATCGAAGAGTAGTGTGTACTACCTGAGTATGTCCACTTTTTTGAGCGCCTGCAAGAACTAACGGACACGGTGGGCTCTTGTACCACCAGGTGTAGTCTTTCGGATTACAAGGAGAATGTGGCAAGTGCCGTAAGCCCGATTATCCAGAAAACTCGCTCAGTGGAATAAGCGAACACTTTTCTCAGAATGTCCGGAGATACGTAGATGCGCAAAACTATAGACCTATATCTCTGACGTCGATCTGCTGTAGAATTTTAGAACATGTTTTTTGCTCGAGTATCATGCCGTTTTTGGAAACCCAGAATCTACTATGTAGGAATCAACATGGATTCCGGAAACAGCGATCGTGTGAGACCCAACTCACTTTATTTGTTCATGAGACCCAGAAAATATTAGATACAGGCTCCCAGGTAGATGCTATTTTTCTTGACTTCCGGAAGGCGTTCGATACAGTTCCGCACTGTCGCCTGATAAACAAAGTAAGAGCCTACGGAATATCAGACCAGCTGTGTGGCTGGATTGAAGAGTTTTTAGCAAACAGAACACAGCATGTTGTTATCAATGGAGAGACGTCTACAGACGTTAAAGTAACCTCTGGCGTGCCACAGGGGAGTGTTATGGGACCATTGCTTTTCACAATATATATAAATGACCTAGTAGATAGTGTCGGAAGTTCCATGCGGCTTTTCGCGGATGATGCTGTAGTATACAGAGAAGTTGCAGCATTAGAAAATTGTAGCGAAATGCAGGAAGATCTGCAGCGGATAGGCACTTGGTGCAGGGAGTGGCAACTGACCCTTAACATAGACAAATGTAATGTATTGCGAATACATAGAAAGAAGGATCCTTTATTGTATGATTATATGATAGCGGAACAAACACTGGTAGCAGTTACTTCTGTAAAATATCTGGGAGTATGCGTGCGGAACGATTTGAAGTGGAATGATCATATAAAATTAATTGTTGGTAAGGCGGGTACCAGGTTGAGATTCATTGGGAGAGTGCTTAGAAAATGTAGTCCATCAACAAAGGAGGTGGCTTACAAAACACTCGTTCGACCTATACTTGAGTATTGCACATCAGTGTGGGATCCGTACCAGATCGGTTTGACGGAGGAGATAGAGAAGATCCAAAGAAGAGCGGCGCGTTTCGTCACAGGATTATTTGGTAACCGTGATAGCGTTACGGAGATGCTTAACAAACCCAAATGGCAGATTCTGCAAGAGAGGCGCTCTGCATCGCGGTGTAGCTTGCTCGCCAGGTTTCGAGAGGGTGCGTTTCTGGATCAGGTATCGAATATATTGCTTCCTCCTACTTATACCTCCCGAGGAGATCACGAATGTAAAATTAGAGAGATTAGAGCGCGCACGGAGGCTTTCAGACAGTCGTTCTTCCCGCGAACCATACGCGACTGGAACAGGAAAGGGAGGTAATGACAGTGGCACGTAAAGTGCCCTCCGCCACACACCGTTGGGTGGCTTGCGGAGTATAAATGTAGATGTAGATGTAGATACTCGACGTTTCTGAGAAAACGACGGTCACAGTTTTAGCCATAGCATCGACACCTTTTAGCGCACGTTATTCTCGGCCGAAGTGGTGTCACAGTGATCAGCGTCACGGCTCTCGCTTTTGCTCCCTCTGATCGAAGCCCGGTTATTGTCTTTATTTATTTTATTTCATTTTTTTCTTTTCATTTACGTACCCATGTCCGTAGCGGGGCACTAAACGAATATTTCTTATCAAGGTAGGGGATACAAGAGCGTTGCATTAACTGGAAAATTGCAGCTGGGTTTCGCAAAAAGTGTCATACACTTATTATATATGTGTGTATGTTATTTGGAAGAATTACATTCTTTTTTAATTCGCGTACTCTTATATTTCATTCATAAATCAGTTCTTATAGTTTATTCTTCTTCCTATTGTTTAGGAAGGTTTGATGCAGTCTCTTGGATGATACCGATCGTAGAAACACTCGAAACACAGAAATTCCAAACACCATGAGCATCGCGTGAAGACCGATTTGCCACATTGACCTTTCTTTGTATGACTTTCACAAGGGAAAGAACCGTCGTTAACATTTCAGAACATTTCGCGCATTGGCAGTAAATTAGCAGCAAACCGGATCACGTTACCGAAAACTGGTGTTGCAGCTGATTATAAATCAAGATACATCATAGGAATTTCACCGAAAACAATGTCAAATAATGTTCTTAGTCATTTATTGTTCTTTTTTTAATTCATTCATCAGACATACAGTTAGCAGTCGAATAAGGGCAACATTATTTTGATATAAATTTGAAAACATTCGTGTAGATAAATGAAAAATATAATAATATTCGAGCTTCGAACACGGGGTGCCAAACTGTGAAACCACGACGTTAGAAATTGTGCCACCGCTTCGGGTGAACTGCTTACTCGATACAGGGAACATAATGTACCTCGAAAACTTTGACAGTCATTTTCTTAGAAACGTTCGAAGTACCTATGATTAACCAGAGATACGTGTTCGCTTATTTTGACTGCTTTTCCACTGTGTGAAGTTCCTTGGAAATCGGGTTATGACACTTGTCGTGTTCTCCTCGTTAGCGAGTCCTGGAAACGCTAATACTGTGGCAGGTAGGCAGCAGAAGGTATTTTCCCACACGGTGAATATCCCAAGGTCGGTAGAACCTAATCAAGGAATGGTCAGACTGTTGCCCAAGGGCGAGCTCTTCAAAATGTTATAGAAAACATAGAGAACATATGCGCCAGTACCAGAAGGTCAGTGCTGTTACGAAGAGCAACCAGTCCTGTCGTTTCGTGGTAATGAGTGGCAACCAAATCATTTCTCAGTGAGAGGGTAAAATTATGGACAGAGGAGAAAGTTACTTGGAGAGAGGAAAAGTGTTGCTAGTAGTTGTCGAGTTTGGGAGAGGGTGACTAGAGATGGAAGGCGCTGGAGTGACGTTGACCGAGAGCAGACTGTGGCAGCGAGCCTTCACCATTTGATCCGTATTACAGTACTGTGGCTGGGTGAAACCTTCTGATCCATTCTACTGTACGGAGGGATGTAGTAATAGGGATTGCTATCTTGTCGAAAGAAGGCATTGTAAGAACTATGGATTTGGTACAATAGCACAATTATGAGGTTTATAATTTAAAACAGCAACCAGCCACAAGTATGGCTTAAAAGTGTTTATTAATAACTCAAGCCATTGCCCGTTTCAGGATTACTGCAAAAGCGTCTTCAGATTTTCTTGCTTCCCGCCTGCGCCCACGTTTTGTACGTTAAAATACACAAAGATTTCTTTCAAAATTCGATAAAATCATGAGAGAGCTATTTTTTCCCTTTCCGTTCTGTCCCTCGCAGAAACATACGTGAAACGATTTTAAAGAGTAGAACATGAAATGTGGCGAAAACCTATGTGGTGTGTATTTCTGTGCGACGAATTCGTCATGTGTTTGGGTTATGTATTTTTACGTTATCAAATTTTTTGTACGTGCACTGTAAAATTTAGCTGGAAACTTTGAATATACATTTTTTGGTTCCCTTAAGTGTTTTAATACATCTTACCGTGGTCGAACTTGTCCATTTGGCAATCTCCTTGCATATCTCTGATTCAAAGAATGAGTCGCAGGTTCTTCAGACTGTAGTAGCTAAAGGAGCTAAGAAAATCTAGCGAGTTGGGAACTCATGTCTCACGAGCTTTTGAAAGTAAAGTAAGGTCGACGGCCCTAATATACAATCTGTTAGGTATCAAGAGAGCAAAGTAGATGCAGGATGGTTTGCTTCTTAGTGAGCCACATGAGTGACGTCTCAAGAGAACGTGGTATTGCTTAGAAAGAACCAGCAAACAAACTTCCCTAGTTCTCTAAAGAATCGAACTCTTCTGTATAAAACATCGTACCACCCGAACAATGTCTTACACTGTGACATAATTTCGCAGGTACTTTGAGTGATATATGTGGATATTGTTTGAAAAATATGTTGCGAATAAAGTTAATGGTAAAGAATTAATACATTTAAAAAAATCATGCCTGATGCGCAGCAGTTTTATTGCACGAACAGTGGAGCTGTAGTAAGCAATATATTTTTCCTATTGTCCTTTTATGGGGTCAGTGAGAAAATTTTTTCGCAAAGTTCAGAAATTATGTGTAAAGTTTGTTGGAAGTCGCTGGGTAGTCTCATTACCAAATACTGAATGAATATACGAGGGCTATTCAGGAAGTGAGGTCCGGTTGGTCGCGAAATGGAAACCACTGTGAAAATCAAAATGTTTTAGTTACAACTGTTAGCAACAACTTCCAGCTACGTCTCTTCATAGTCACTAAGACAGTTGTCGTAGAGTTGCACCAACTTCCCAGTACTTCCGTCACAGAAGACAGCCACCTGTGCTTTCAGCCAATTCTCTACGCATGTCTACAGCTCGTTGTCTGTGCTAAAATGCTACCTTCATAGTCAGCGGTTCACGTGAGCAGAATTGAAACTCAAGGGGAGCCAACTACAGGCTGTGTGGTGGGTGATCAGTCACTTGCTATTGAAAACGCTGCACCAGCATCTTCATTGCTCCTACAGAGTGCAGCTGAGAATTGTCATGAAGAAAGAAACGCATGACACTTATGTTATATGGGCTGCATAGCTTCAGGCGAAATCTCTTACCAGGCCCTCCTACCTGGCGGGTGGCACTATTTTCTAGGAACGTTCACTCGCTCACTGCGAGGTCAGAAACTGAAACGAGAGGTGTGACATAATCAACAGGTATACTAGAGACTCTGCCACACATCTGTGCAAAGCTTCATCGGATTTTCGCTGTGGTTTCCGTTTCGAGCCCGATCAGACCTTACTTTCCGAATAGCTCTCGTAGTCGGGTAATTTGCGAGCCAAGAATTATACAGACATATATATATGAAATGCTGAAATTCAAATTTTTATTGCCCTTGCAAGTTGTTAGACAGACAACCTGCAATTTAGACCATGCCCTGGGTTAGCAGTATAGTATTTTGGGTATGTGACGAAAAAAAAAAAAACACATTCCATCTGTACTGTTGCGAAACACGCTTCTGAATAAATAAAATGGCTACTCGTGGTAATGGTAGCCACCTTTTTCTTCCGCCAGAGGTAATGGCTAGAAATTCCGCGGGTCCCTCTGAACGAGCCATTGTGTTCTCAGACGGAAGGCCACGGCAGTCAGAATTTGTGACGCGGCAAACGCTTTATAATGCGGCGATGAGGAATCGTGACACGGCGTCCGCTCCGGGAGCGACAATCTGGAGCCGGGGGTCGACGGCCTAATTGAGCGCCTTTCACAGAACTGGCGCCCTCGTTACGTCCGGAACAATGGCGCGAGCACCTAGCAGCTCACACCGATGTCTCGCTTCGCCGCATTCTTGCGGGCTGTCGTTAGGGGGACGGCCGGAGCTCGCTCGGGACAGAAATGTTGGTGGGAGGTGCTGTTCCGCTCCAGGCAAATACTGAGTGCTGCAGAGCGAGGCCGAAGGACGGGAGCCGCGGGCAAAAACTCGCGCCGCCGCTGCTGCCGCTCCTGCTGGTGACGATCCGCGTCTGTTTTTCACCTGTCTGGAAACACTCACCGACCGCAGATGGGTGCGATGCGCAACATCCATTCAGCGACGGAGTCGTTGGACCATTTCAGAAAAAAAGAACCCACTTCCACTTCTGCCGTTCTTACCATCATTCTTTGCTGTTCCTTCTTCTATACCGACCTCAGCACCCCTGCAACTACGCGCGACGTGGTGCACTGGTCAAACCTTGTCATGGTCCTCCCAGACTATGCTCATGCAATAGCTGCATATTTAGCAGTCTTACACAATCGATGGCTCGGTGAAAGACCGTACCTAAACACTGGAAACTTGGACAAGTCACTCCAATAGCCAAAAAAGGAAATAGGAACAATTCGCTGAATTAAAGATCCATACGCTAATGTCGATTTGCAGTAGGATTTTGGAACATACACTATGTTCCAACATCATGAGGTATCTCGGAGAAAGCCCGCATCTCGTGGTCGTGCGGTAGCGTTCTCGCTTCCCACGCCCGGGTTCCCGGGTTCGATTCCCGGCGGGGTCAGGGATTTTCTCTGCCTCGTGATGGCTGGGTGTTGTGTGCTGTCCTTAGGTTAGTTAGGTTTAAGTAGTTCTAAGTTCCAGGGGACTTATGACCACAGCAGTTGAGTCCCATAGTGCTCAGAGCCATTTTGAGCCATCTCGGAGAAAACGATTTATCGACAAACAGCCAACGCCAATTCAGAAAATGTTCTTGTGAAATACAACTCGCTCTTTATTCAGCATCTACATCTACATATAGAGGGTGTTACAAAAAGGTACGGCCAAACTTTCAGGAAACATTCCTCACACACAAATAAAGAAAAGATGTTATGTGGACATGTGTCCGGAAACGCTTAATTTCCATGTTAGAGCTCATTTTAGTTTCGTCAGTATGTACTGTACTTCCTCGATTCACCGCCAGTTGGCTCAATTGAAGGAAGGTAATGTTGACTTCGGTGCTTGTGTTGACATGCGACTCATTGCTCTACAGTACTAGCATCAAGCACATCAGTACGTAACACCAACAGGTTAGTGTTCATCACGAACGTGGTTTTGCAGTCAGTGCAATGTTTACAAATGGGGAGTTGACAGATGCCCATTTGATGTATGGATTAGCACGGGGCAATAGCCGTGGCGCGGTACGTTTGTATCGAGACAGATTTCCAGAACGAAGGTGTCCCGACAGGAAGACGTTCGATGCAATTGATCGGCGTCTTAGGGAGCACGGAACATTCCAGCCTATGACTCGCGACTGGGGAAGACCTAGAACGACGAGGACACCTGCAATGAACTAGGCAATTCTTCGTGCAGTTGACGATAACCCTAATGTCAGCGTCAGAGAATTTGCAGCTGTACAAGGTAACGCTGACCACGTCACTGTATGGAGAGTGCTACGGGAGAACCAGTTGTTTCCGTACCATGTACAGCGTGTGCAGGCACTATCAACAGCTGATTGGCCTCCACGGGTACACTTCTGCGAATGGTTCATCCAACAATGTGTCAATCCTCATTTCAGTGCAAATGTTCTCTTTACGGATGAGACTTCATTCCAACGTGATCAAATTGTAAATTTTCACAATCAACATGTGTGGGCTGACGAGAATCCGCACGCAATTGTGCAATCACGTCATCAACACAGATTTTCTGTGAACGTTTGGGCAGCCATTGTTGATGTCTCGATTGGGCCCCATGTTCTTCCACCTACGCTCAATGGAGCACGTTATCACGATTTCATACGGGATACTCTACCTGTGCTGCTAAAACATGTGCCTTTTCAAGTACGACACAACATGTGGTTCATGACCACACACGATGGAGCTCCTGCACATTTCAGTCGAAGTGTTCGTACGCTTCTCAACAACAGATTCGGTGACATTTGAAAGCTCTTGTCTACGCAACTTCGGTACCAAATGTAGAGACTCTTCGTGCACGTATTGTGGACGGCTGTGATACAATACGCCATTCTCCAGGGCTGCATCAGCGCATCAGGGATTCCATGCGACGGAGGGTGGTTGCACGTATCCTCGCTAACGGAGGACATTTTGAACATTTCCTGTAACAAAGTGTTTGAAGTCACGCTGGTACGTTCTGTTGCTGTGTGTTTCCATTCCATGATTAATGTGATTTGAAGAGAAGTAACAAAATGAGCTCCAACATGGGAAGCAAGCGTTTCCGGACACATGTCCACATAACATATTTTCTTTCTTTGTGTATGAGGAATGTTTCCCGAAAGTTTGGCCGTACCTTTTTGTAACGCCCTGTATACTCCGATAGCCACCAAGCGGTGTGTGGCGGAGGGCACAATTCCCTCCGAAGTCATATCCCCCGCCCCCCCACCCACACCCCCCTCTGTTCCACTCCCGGATCGCGCGAGGGAAAAGCGACTGTCTGAACGCCTCAGTAGGAGCTCTAATTTCCCTTATCTTTGAATGGTCATCATTGCGCGATATGAAAGTTAATGGTAATAATATATGCTCTACATCCTCGGCGAAGATTGGATTTTGGATTTAGTGAGCAGCCCCTTCCGTTTAACGCATCGTCTATCTGTAAGTGTGTGTCACTTCAAACTTTCTATGAGATTTGTAACGCTCTCGCGATGACTAAATGTACCAGTCAAGAGTCTTGTCCCTCTTCTTTGGACCTTCTCAACTCCTGAATCAGACCCAACTGGTAAGGGTCCCATACAAGCGAACAATACTCTAATACTGGACGAACCAAAGTATTGTAAGCAATTTCCTTTGTTGAAGGACTGCATCGCTTCAGGATTTTACCAATAAACCGCAATCTAGAGTTCGCCTTACTCGTTACTTGTGTAATCTGATCGTTCCATTTGAGATGATTTCGAATTGTCGCACCCAGATACTTGACTGATGTCACCGCTTCCAAAGCCTGGGCATTTATTTTGTACTCGTACATTAACGGGGATTTTCGCTTTGTTATATACAGTAAGTTACACTTACTAATATTGAGAGATAACTGCCAGTCATTACACCACGCATTTATTTTCTGCAAATCCTCGTTGATTTGTTCACAACTTACGTGTGATACTACTTCCCTGTAGACTACAGCACCATCGGAAAAAAGTCTAACGCCGCTGTCAATACCATCAAGCAGATCGTTTACGTAAATCGCAAAAAGCAGCGGACCTATTACGCTGCCCTCGGGCACACCTGATGTTACGCTTGTTTCTGTTGAAGTCTCCCCATTCAGGACGACATACTGCTCTCTGCCTGTTAGAAAACTTTCTATCCAAACGCATATGTCATCAGATAGACCGTAAGCGCGCACTTTTTGGAGCAAGCGACAGTTTGGAACTGAGTCGAACTCCTTTCGAAAGTAGAAGAATATGGCATCATCCTGGTAACCGGTATCTAGAGTCTGGTGATATTGATAGGGGATGTCAAATTGAGTCCATATTTTTAGATTTTCAGAAGGCTTTTGACACCGTACCTCACAAGCAACTTCTAATCGAGTTGCGTGCCTATGAATTACCGTCTCTGTTGTGCGACTGGATTCCTGGCTACATTTCGTAGTAACTGACAGAAAGTCATCGAGTAAAACAGAAGTAAGATCTAGCGCTTCCCAAGGAAGTGTTATAGGTCCTTTGCTGTTCCTCATCTACATAAACGACTTAGGAGACAGTCTGAGTAGCACTCTTAGATTCTTAGCAGATTATGCTGTTATTTATCGTCTTATAAAGTCATCGGATGATCAAAACAAATAGAAAAAACGATTTAGATATAATATCTGTATGGTGCGGAACGTGGAAATTGACTCTAAATTTTGAAAAGTGTGAAGTCATCCACATGAGTACTAAAAGGAATGCACCAAATGTCGGTTTTACGATAAACAACACAAATTTAAAGACCGTAAATTCAACCAAACAGTTAGGGATTATATTTACAAATGACTTAAGTTGTAACGATCACATGGGTGATGCTCTCGGCGAAGTGAACCAAAGACTATGATTTGTTGGCAGAACACTGAGAAAATGCAAGCGGTATACTAAAAGATACTGCTTACACTAATCTTGTCCGCCCTCTTCTGGAGCATTGCTGTGCCCTGTGTGATCCGCATCAGATACAGTCAATGGAGGACACCGAAAAAGTTGAAAGAGGAGAGAGAGCGAAATAGGGGAGAGAGTGCCACCCCAACTCACGTATCATATCCGTGGCGATCACTAAAACAAAGGCGTTTTTTGTTGCGGAAGGATATTCTCATGAAGCTTGAATCACCAACTTCTTTTTCACAGAGTGTGAAAATTTTTTTTTTGGTTCCCACTAACATAGGCACTAATGATCACCATAATAAAATAAGGAGAATCGAGCTCGCACAGAAAGATTCGAATGTTCGATTTTCCCGCGCGATGTTCGCGAGTGGAACGGTAGAGAAATAACCTGAAGGTGGTTCGATGAACCCCCTGCCAGATACTTAATTCTGAACTGCATAGTAATCATGTAGATGTAGATGTGGAGGTGTTTAAGTGACGCCGTAGCAGGTGGCGTGTTGGCTCAAAGTACAGTGGCACCAAGAGTTGCCGTTCCGACACGTCACAGCCTAATTTCTTGTTACACTGTTTCCAATACTGCTTCAACTGAAAAAATATGTTAAAATTTAAAATTTATTTTCACATAAATGTTTAATGCCTAGCTCGCATGTACATAAGAGAATTAAAATATGATGACTAGATAGATTCGGTTGTAAGTAACAACCATCACCAGATCACGCGCATATTAAATGCGGGATGAACACAAACTGGATGTACCAGTAACAGTCGTCATGCAAAGACACACATTTGTTTGGGAAGCATTAAATTTGGTGATAACAGCAAGAGCAAAACTGAGCCAGACTTACACCATATCCGTACGAGACGCAGGTTGAACAAAATGATTGTATCAGTAAAATCACGTCAATCATTAACCCGCAATTTTAGGTAAGGCGTAGTTAATCATAAAATATAAAAGGACCATCTTTACATCACGCAAATCGTCGACAACGAAATAAAATTCTTATATGTCCAGCTGGTTAAGTTTTGGCATTCATGATGATGATGATGATGATGATGATGATGATGTTTGGTTTGTGGGGCGCTCAACTGCGCGGTTATCAGCGCCCGTACAAAGTCCCAACCTTTGCCCTGCCCAGTCTCGCCACTTTTATGAATGATGATGAAATGATGAGGACAACACAAACACCCAGTCATCTCGAGGCAGCTGAAAATCCCTTACCCCGCCGGGAATCGAATCCGGGACCCCGTGCTCGGGAAGCGATAACGCGGCTGCGAGACCACGAGCTGCGGACTTTTGACATTGAGGCAGGATACTTAAGTCGGTCAGACAGACAGACAAGCATTTTATTTCATTTTCTATGAGTTACATAATGTAACAATGGCCATTTTATATTTTATGGTTCACTACGATTTTATCAACCAGGGTGTAGATCCTTTCTCAGTTTTTTGTGCCGCTGCAGAAAAGATTTTTTTCGTTGAACTTGCCTTTCATACATCTGCAAGTTGATGATTCATATGATTTTACTGCCACAACCATTTTGTTCAACCTGAGTCTCGTACGATTATAGTGTAGAGCCCGGCACAGTTTTGTTGTTGCTGTTAGTACCAAGTACCAAATTTGTTACCGAAGTTCCTTTCTACACAGATGCAGGTCTCTGCATGATGATCGTTACAGATACACCCACTCTGTGTTCAACCCACAATTAAGATGTGTATGATCTTACACCGGAAGATAGCTAGTCATTTTTAATTGTCTTATGTAAATGCGATCAAGGCATTAAATGACTTATGTAAAAATTACTTTAAAATTTTAAAAAAATTGCATAAAGATATCTTTCTCCGTTTCTGATAATGCCTGACATTACTGAAATCATATGAGTGGGCGTGACTGGCATCATGCAGGTTATGGCAGCAATGCTGCACCAAGAACTGAACACACAGTACGTCCAGTTCCATTAGGATTGTGACTATGGAAAATAAAAGTCATGGATTATGTTCACAAAATGACTGTATTTATTAAAAATTAGTCTTCCTCTAATAAAACACAGCTGAAATCGTTTTAAAAGTGTTTTTAAACAGTTAATGTAGTCCCTTCTTGGAGTTGCATTTAGTAATGGTGTACCATTCTCTTGGATGTCCTAACTGTGTCATAACGGTGTCCTTTCACTGCTATCTTCAATTTGGGGGGCAACAAGAAGTCGTCTGGACCCAAATGCGGAGAATACAGTGGGTGATCCAGGACTGTGATCCATTTGCTGGCCAAAATATCGAGCACAATCCTCGCTTAGTGAGCTGGAGTGTCATCGTGGAGCAGCAACCAGGAACTTGCCTCTCGGTGTTCGTGTCGAATTCGATAAATTCGACGAATTCTCGTCTGGTGGACTCAAAAACCTTGAAGTTATCTCACTGCTCCACTGCCATATTCCGGCGAGTGTCAGACAAATACGAGTACGTTACATTTGCGCCAAGGATGCTTGCTGAACTCTCCTTCCTCCTTAACAGGCCATGAAGGCCCGACGGCACTGACCGGCCGCCGTGTCATCCTCAGCTCATAGGCGTCACTGGATGCGGATATGGAAGTACATGTGGTCAACACACCGCTCTCACGGCCGTATTGTCAGTTTCCGAGACCGGAGCCGCTACTTCTCAATCAAGTAGCTCCTCAGTTTTGCCTCACAAGGGCTGAGTGCGCCCCGCTTACCAACAGTGCTCGGCAGACCGGATGGTCACCCATCCAAGTGTTAGCCCAGTCCGACAGCGCTTAACTTCGGTAATTTGACGGGAACCGGCGTTACCACTGCGGCAAGGCCGTTGGCATTCTTGCTGCAGCAAGCGCTTTGACTTTCTATACAGCCGTTTTTGAAACTTCAAGGCTCGTAAAGCCACAATTCGCCATGAGATAACATAACTATTTGGAATTTCACAGTAGCAGTCTTAACGGAACTGGGACACTGTGTGACAGGAAGAGAGAGAGAAAAAAATGACAAATGTGTCCAAGGCTGGATGACGTGTAAAAATTACACGTGCGTATCATATACACTGATGGACATAAATGATCATTTCACCAGATTATGAGGTATCATGGTTTATGCAAGTTAATAGAAATAAACATTTCTCATTCAATCATTAATTAAAAGCACTCCGTCTTCAGGCCACGCGTGGCCTACCGGGAACATTCGACCGCCGTGCCATCCTCAGTGGAGGATGCGGATAGGAGGGGCGTGGGGTCAGCACACCGCTCTCCCGGTCCTCATGATGGTATTCTTGACCGAAGCCGCTACTACTCGGTCGAGTAGCTCCTCAATTGGTATCACGAGGCTGAGTGCACCCCGAATCATTAAGTAAAAGGTAAAGGTAAAGTCTGTGAGCAGACTGTTGGCATGGCTGTCGGTAACCTTTCTTCGGTGCAGCATTGGAGGAGTCGGGACGATCCCCTCGGCCACCTTTTACCTCCATGAAAGATCCCCGGTACTCATTCGATAGCAGGCCGAGGGGACCTGGGGCCGTCTTGGAGGGATTAGAATGAGGAAACCTCCCCGCTCCTATCTGGTGTTGAACCCAGGACCTCGAGGGGCCGAGTCTGGTGCTCTACCCGCTAAACCACCGCACGCCCTTATCATTAAGTACGCACTGATAAATAAATTTTACTCTGAGATTTTCGTGTCCCACTAACAGCAACTTAAAGTGAATTTATTCAATCTGTAGTCTACAGTTGGGTAATATCAACAGCAGCAGAAAATGGTATAACAGGTGTAGGATTCGTTACGAATAGGAAGGTAGGGCAGAGGGTATGTTACTGTGAACAGTTCAGTGACCGGGTTGTTCTAATCAGAATCGACAGCAGACCAACACCGACAACGATAGTCCAGGTATACATGCCGACGTCGCAAGCTGAAGATGAACAGATAGAGAAAGTGTATGAGGATATTGAAAGGGTAATGCAGTATGTAAAGGGGGACGAAAATCTAATAGTCATGGGCGACTGGAATGCAGTTGTAGGGGAAGGAGTAGAAGAAAAGGTTACAGGAGAATATGGGCTTGGGACAAGGAATGAAAGAGGAGAAAGACTAATTGAGTTCTGTAACAAGTTTCAGCCAGTAATAGCGAATACCCTGTTCAAGAATCACAAGAGGAGGAGGTATACTTGGAAAAGGCCGGGAGATACGGGAAGATTTCAATTAGATTACATCATGGTCAGACAGAGATTCCGAAATCAGATACTGGACTGTAAGGCGTACCCAGGAGCAGATATAGACGCAGATCACAATATAGTAGTGATGAAGAGTAGGCTGAAGTTCAAGACATTAGTCAGGAAGAATGAATACGCAAAGAAATGGGATACGGAAGTACTAAGGAATGACGAGATACGTTTGAAGTTCTCTAACGCTATAGATACAGCAATAAGGAATAGCACAGTAAGCAGTACAGTTGAAGAGGAATGGACATCTCCAAAAAGGGCCATCACAGAAGTTGGGAAGGAAAACATAGGTACAAAAAAGGTAGCTGCGAAGAAAACATGGGTAACAGAAGAAATACTTCAGTTGATTGATGAAAGGAGGAAGTACAAACATGTTCCGGGAAAATCAGGAATACAGAAATACAAGTCGCTGAGGAATGAAACAAATAGGAAGTGCAGGGAAGCTAAGACGAAATGGCTACAGGAAAAATGTGAAGACATCGAAAAAGATATGATTGTCGAAGGACAGACTCAGCATACAGGAAAGTCAAAACAACGTTTGGTGACATTAAAAGCAACGGTGGTAACATTAAGAGTGCAACGGGAATTCCACTGTTAAATGCAGAGGAGTGAGAGCAGATAGGTGGAAAGAATACATTGAAAGCCTCTATGAGGGTGAAGATTTGTCTGATGTGATAGAAGAAGAAACAGGAGTCGATTTAGAAGAGATAGGGGATCCAGTATTAGAATCGGAATTTAAAAGAGCTTTGGAGGACTTACGGTCAAATAAGGCAGAAGGGATAGATAACATTCCATCAGAATTTCTAAAATCATTGGGGGAAGTGGCAACAAAACGACTATTCACGTTGGTGTGTAGAATATATAAGAGTCTGGCGACATACCATCTGACTTTCGGAAAAGCATCATCCATACAATTCCGAAGACGGCAAGAGCTGACAAGTGCGAGAATTATCGCACAATCAGCTTAACAGCTCATGCATCGAAGCTGCTTACAAGAATAATATACAGAAGAATGGAAAAGAAAATTGAGAATGCGCTAGGTGACGATCAGTTTGGCTTTAGGAAAAGTAAAGGGACGAGAGAGGCAATTCTGACGTTACGGCTAATAATTGAAGCAAGGCTAAAGAAAAATCAAGACACTTTCATAGGATTTGTCGACCTGGAAAAAGCGTTCGACAATATAAAATGGTGCAAGCTGTTGAGAGTTCTGAAAAAAGTAGGGGTAAGCTATAGGGAGAGATGGGTCATATACAATATGTACAACAACCAAGAGGGAATAATAAGACTGGACGATCAAGAACGAAGTGCTCGTATTAAGAAGGGTGCAAGACAAGGCTGTAGCCTTTAGCCCCTACTCTTCAATCTGTACATCGAGGAAGCAATGATGGAAATAAAAGAAAGGCTCAGGAGTGGAATTAAAATACAAGGTGAAAGGATATCAATGATACGATTCGCTGATGACATTGCTATCCTGAGTGAAAGTGAAGAAGAATTAAATGATCTGCTGAACGGAATGAACAGTCTAATGAGTACACAGTATGGTTTGAGAGTAAATCGGAGAAAGACGAATGTAATGAGAAGTAGTAGAAATGAGAACAGCGAGAAACTTAACATCAGGATTGATGGTCACGAAGTCAATGAAGTTAAGGAATTCTGCTACCTAGGCAGTAAAATAATCAATGACGGACGGAGCAAGGAGGACATCAAAAGCAGACTCGCTATGGCAAAAAAGGCCAAGAATACTAATATCAAATACCGGCCTTACTTTGAGGAAGAAATTTCTGAGGATGTACGTCTGGAGTACAGCATTGTATGGTAGTGAAACATGGACTGTGGGAAAACCGGAACAGAAGAAAAAAATGGCTCTGAGCACTATGGAACTTAACTAGTGAGGCAGGATTCGAACCTGCGACCGTAGTAGCCACGTGGTTCCGGACTGAAGCGCCTAGAACCGCTCGGCCACCGCGTCCGGCGTAAACGGATAGCGACATGCATTTATGCACATCGCAGCATCTTACGTACACACGGTAGAAAAGAGGCTGTGTATTGGCGGAGCTGTCGTTTGTAGTCACGTGACTGATGTGAAAAAGTTTCCGACGTAGTTATGGCAGCATTTCAGAAATTAACAGACTTTGAACGCGGAATGGTAGTTGAAGCTAGTTACGTGGGGCATTCCATTTCGAAAATCGTTAGCGAATCCAATATTCCAAGATCCACAGTATCAAGGGTCGCCGAGAATACAAAATTTCAGGTACTACTCTCACCACGGCCAATGCAGTTGCCGACGGCCTTCACTTAATGACCGAAAGTAGTAGAAAAGTTGACAGTCCTAACAGGTATGCAACACCGCGTCAAATAACAGCGAAATCTATGTGGAACATATGACGAACGTATCTGTTAGCAAAGTGCGGCGAAATTTGGCGGTAATAGGCTATGGCAGCAGACGACCGACGCGAGTGCCTTTGCCAACAGCACATCTGCTGCACCTCTCCACGGCTCGTGACCAAATCGGATGGACCCTAGACGACTGGAAAACTGGGGTCTGGTCACACGAGTCTCGGTTGCAGTTTTTAAGAGTTGATGGTAGGGTTCCAGTGTGGCGCAGCCTTCATGAAGCCGTGGACCCAATTTGTCAACAAGGCACTGTGCAAGCTGGTGGCGGCTTCCTAATGGTGTGAGCTACGTCTGCATGGAATGGACTGGATCCTCTGGCCAAAATGAACCGTTCATTGACTGGAAATTGTCATGTTCGGCTACCTCGAAGCCATTTGCAACCATTCATGGACTTCATGTCCCCAAGCAACGATGATATTTTTGTGGATAACAATGCGCCATCTCATCGGGTCACAATAGTTTGGGATTGGTTTGAAGAACATTCTGGACAATTCAAGCGAATGATCTGCACACCCACATCACCAGACAAAAATCCCATTGGATATTTATGGAACATAATCGAGAGTTCAGTTCGTGAACGAAATCCTGCACCGGCAATACTTTCGCGGTTATGGACCCCTACAGGAGCAGATTGTGTCAGTATTTCTGCAGGGGACTTCCAACGACTTGCTGAGTCTATGTCACGTCGAGTTGCTGTACTACACTGGGAAAAAGGTTCTCCAACACCATATTATGAGGTATGCCGTGACTTTTGTTACCTCAGAGTATTTCAAGTGTTGGTTGTCGCACCAGGGAAAAACACGAGCAGATTGAGGGTCTTCCGAGAAGCTGCCGCCCGCCGGTAGTTGCCGGCCGCTGTAACCGAGCGGTTCTAGGCGCTTTAGTCTGGAACAACGCGACCGCTACCGTCGCAGGTTCGAATCCTGCCTCGGGTATGGATGTATGTGATGTCGTTAGGTTAGTTAGGCTTAAGTAGTTCTAAGTTCTGGAGGACTGATGACCTCAGATGTTAAGTCCCACAGTGCTCAGAGCCATTTGAACTATTTGAACCAGCCAGAAGTCGAACGGTGCTATACGGTGGAGCGGAAGTCTAGTGGCGCAACGAAGTTAAAACAACTTTATAGCTACGAGGCAGAAAGTGGCGTTATTCGAGTAAAACGACTAGAGCTTTGATGTTTCCTTAAGCAACTTCGGTGACACCACTCAAGTGGCTCCATACCTTACAGCCCGTCTAATTTCAAAGCCGTTAATTTATTGGCCTCCCAGTTTCGGCGATTTATTACGTCTTCTTCCGGCCCCCTGACTGACGTGCAGGAAGATTCCAACCTCGGTTCCGGTCAAAACAGGGGCCAGCATTCAAAGACTGGTATCTGTAGATTTCTGCTTGATACAGCGATCAACGTCGGCAGATGATGCTTGAAGTGATAACTGCATCAAGTAGAAATCTACAAATGGTCCAAATGGCTCTGAGCACTATGGGACTTAACATCTGAGGTCATCAGTCGCCTAGAACTACTTAAACCTAACTAACCTAAGGACATCACACACATCCATGCCCGAGGCAGGATTCGAACCTGTGACCCTAGCGGTTGCGTGATTCCAGACTGAAGCGCCTAGAACCGCTCGGTCAGCGCGGCCGGCAGTAATCTACAGATACCAGTCTTTGAATGCTGACCCCTATTCTGATCGGAACCGAGACTGGAATCTTCCCTCACGTCGGTCAGGGGTCCTGAAGGTGGCGTAATTAATCGCCGAAACTGGGAGCCCAAATTAGACGACTGAAAGGTGTTTGATTTGACATTCTGTAAAATAGTTCAGCTGAAAGGATTTCAGGATGGTGGTATACAGGGCAGGAAGGCAGTGCCGTCGGCGTGCTGGAAGAGGTGGACAGGAGGAAGGGACTCAGGGACAATCACCAGTTTGCTCTCCCATTCACGCGGAAGTTATCGCTGCACCGTCTGGGTTCTTAACACGTATAAAAAACGCTGCCCCCCTACACCAGATCTTCCAGCATCTGATAAGCTCCTTTGAACAGCAACGCTGAATGCGAGATGGCCATCTCGGCTGACCTCGCTAATTATTGCGGCGCGTGCCTGGGAAGCCGGAGTCACACGCGCGCCGCATTTACACACAGGCCGCGGCGGCTCCACTGTGTGTAGGACTGCCCGCCCATTGTATGAAAGCATCTCGCCCGTTGTCGGCCGCAGTCGTATCTCGCGTCGGCGCGCAAAATATATCGCCGCCTCCTTTAGCCCTTTTTCTCGTTCTTCCTCTCGTCTCTTCACTCTCCCTTTTTTTTTTTTTTTTTTTTTTTCCTCCGCAGTTCGTCGCCATTCCGGGAGCGAGAAGATGGCGCCAGTTCTGTCGCTCAGAACAAGATTCAGGAATGCCGAAACAAGCTTCGCCCCTGTCGAACGGCCCGACCTCGGCGGATATCGAAATTAGGCGGCCGCAGCTTCCGAGCCGTCCTCGCGAGCGGCCGCCATTGTCCGCGCGGGGCAGTAAATCGTCGGCGGGGTGACGGCGTAGCGGCGTCTAACAACCTTCTGGAATTCTCGTCGGCGGCGCGCTGCTCCTTTTGCCTCGTTTGCTGGCGCGGCGCTGAATTTTCATGCGGAATTTGTAACTCCGCCTTTGCGGCGGAGGTGTCTTCCGAAATGTGCTGTTCTGTCTGTTTCCCACCAGACACATCGATTTTGGTGTTTTTCCTCAAATGGCTCCCTATTTATGCTTGTCGCTGCGTTGCGCACAAAGGACGTAAAATATCGAATGCTGAGGTGGGTTTCCCTCGCGCTGCATTTGCTTTACATTAAAGTAAAGCAGACCATTATTTTAGCCGCGTTTTCACTGAACTGGTTTCTTGATCGATAACATCTTTGAACCTGCTAACAACTTCTGCCGACCGTTAGAATCCTTATTACTCCATCACCTTCTTCTAAATTTCTCGGTCATGGGGAAAATGAAATATTACGCGTGCTAGAGAAGCTAAGAACGCCACTTGGCACCTACTAGTTCCTTCTCGCGTTATGGCTTCCCATAGCAAATGCTATTCGACCACTCTGGGGAAATGTAAGCAGATATAACTGTAATGTAATTATCAAGGCGTCTTTATTCCTTTCTTAAGGAACAGTTCCACTTGACTTTGCTAATACCTTACATTTTCATCCCATTTCACATCTCTCCATAGTATTATCTTTAAAATATTTAAGTGATCTGACAGACTTAGTTTATTTACCAATAACTGTCGTACCGAAAACTGCGCCTTCTTTTTCTTTATTACAGACAGTATTTTTTTTTTTTTTTTGGAATCTTATGGGACTTAGCTGTTAAGGTCATCAGTCCCTAAGCTTACACACGTACTTAACCTAACTTATCCGAAGGACAAACACACACACCCATGCCCGAGGGAGGACTCGAACCTCCGCCAGGACCAAGCGCACAGTGGCAGTATTTTTACCCGTATTGAAAGACAGCTACCATTGGTTAAGCCATTCTTGCTGCATTCCTTTTCGATTCTCCAACGATGCAGTCCTATAATGCTGAACCACCCTATTTGATGTATCGTTTACGTATACTGAAAACATTAGAACTGATATTACATCTTCGTGGCGCACACCCTGACTTACTTTTGTTTCTCTCGAACATCCTATGCTCAAGTTAGATGGGTTTGTTGATTCACGTTATAGGAAGTACCGTAAATTAATTATATATGGTTACTTCAATATTAATTTTGTATATGATTGTGCAAAAAAAGGGATATTGGTACGAGGGTCACTCCAAAAGAAATGCACACTATTTTTTTAAAATCCATCTTTTATTCTACGTGTTTGAAAGTTTTACAGTGTGTAGTTACATCCTTTAGGAACAATATTTTCATTTTTCCACATAATTTACATTCCTCTCAACTACCTTACGCCATCTTGGATCCAGCGCCTGTAAACCCGCACGGTAAAATCCTGCACCAACGTGTTGGAGCCACCGTTTGGCAGCGTGCACAAGGGAGTCATCATCTTCAAACCTCGTTCCACGAAGATAGTCTTTCAGTTTCCCAAAGAGATGATAGTCACATGGAGCCAGGTCAGGACTGTAAGGTGGGTGTTTCAGTGTTGTACATCCGAGTTTTATGATCGCTTCCACGGTTTTTTGACGGACATGTGGCCGTGCATTGTCGCGCAACTGCAAAACATCCTGCTTTTGCCGATGTGGTCGAACACGACTCATTCGAGCTTGAAGTTTCTTCAGTGTCGTCACATATGCATCAGTATTTATGGTGGTTCCACTTGGCACGATGTCCACAGTCAGGAGACTTTCGGAATCGAAAAACACTGTAGCCATAGCTTTTCCATCAGAAGGTGTGGTTTTGAATTTTTTTTTCTTGGGTAAATTTGCATGATGCCACTCCATTGATTGCCTCTTCGTCTCTGGTGAAAAATGATGGAACCATGTTTCATCACCTGTCACAATTTTTTCAAGAAATTCATCTCCACCATTCTCGTACTGTTCCAAATGTTCGCTGCATACCGTTTTTCTTTGTGAACCACTGTCAACATTCTGGGAACGCACCTGGCACAAACCTTTTTTAACGCCAACACTTTCAGTATGCTGCAAAGACTTTCTTCCCCTATCCCAACGCAGCGTGACAATTCGTTCACTGTGATGCATCCGTCAGCAATCACCAATTCGTTAACTCTCTGCACATTGTCTTAGGACAATCCTCAATATTGCCGTGCCCGCTTTCATCACATAACCTGCTTGCCCACCGACTAACCTCTTGTGGATGTTTCCGACTGTCTCGTTTTGACAGCACAGGAATTCTATGACAGCACGCTGCTTCTGGCGAACGTCAAGTGTAGCAGCCATCTTGAAGACATGCTGTGACAGCGCCACTCACGGGAACAGGTTGAACTAAGTTTGAAAACAAGGGGGAAGAAAGTATCTACACACTGTAAAACTTTCACACATGCAGAATGAAAACTGTATTTTTACAAAAATAGTGTGTATTTCTTTTGGAGTGACCCTCGTAGATCTCCTAAATTCATATGACCTGATGCAGACTGTATTTTCTCCAACTAGGGTGCAGGGGAACAGTAGCACAGCCACAGACAATATTTTTATTCATTCTTCATTACTAGCTGGGCATTCTGTTAGTAAAAGTGTGAATGGCCTTTCAGACCATGATGCACAAATTTTAGCACTAAAAGGCTTTTGTACTCAAACAAATGTCACATATAATACAAACTATGTAGGAAAGTTAATGCAATGGCAACAGAGAGTTTTTTAAAACTCGTCACGGAACAAGAGTGGCAGGATGTTCATAGATGAGAAATATAATGCTCTACTCAATACATTTCTCACGCTGTTTGAGAGTTGCTTACCATTAGAACGTTTTAAACAGGGTACTAGCAGTAAAAGGCAGCCTGGGTGGCTGACTAGTGGGATAAGGGTATTATGTAGAACAAAGCACGAATTATATCAAAATGTTAAAAGCAGTCACAATCGAGCTACAGTAGCCCATTACAAGAAGCTTAAAAGTGTTATTAGGAAGGCAAAGAGTATGTGGTATGCAAATAGAATAGCTAAGTCACAAGATACAGTTAAAACCATATGGTCAGTTGTGAAGGAAGTGTCTGGTCAGCAGCACAAGAACGACGATATAAAGTCAGTTCGTAGTAAAAATATTTCTCTTACTGATAAATCAGATATATGCACGATATTTAAAAATAATTTTTCTGGGCATTTCTGATGAATTAAAAAAAATTAGTTTCTACAGGGAATCATACAACTCTCTTGGCGAATGCCTTTCCGATATTGATGTCTGAAATACTCCTCTGTGACCCAGACAAGGGGGAGATTGAGACAATAATTAAATCACTGAAGACTAAGGACTTTCATGGATCTGATGGAGTGCCTAGAAGAATATTAAAGTACTGTGCTGCACATGTTAGCCCTGTATTTAGATATATTTGTAATTTTTCCTTTAGAAATGGACTGTTTCCTGGACGATTAAAGTACTCAGTAGTAAAGCCGCTTTATAAAAAGGAAGAAAGGAATAATGTACACAATTTTAGATCTATTTATATGCCATTAGTGTTTGCTAAATTTATTGAAAAGGCTGTGTATGTGGAGATAATTGATCATTTTATATCAGATAATTTTCTGTGAAATGTACAGTTCGGCTTTAGAAGTCGTTTAACAACTGAAAATGCTATATTCTCTTTTCTCTGGGAGGTACTGGACGGGTTAAACAAAAGATTTCGAACGCTAGGCGTAGTTTTTGATTTAACTAAGGCGTTTGATTGTGTTGATCACAAAATATTGCTCCAGAAGTTGGACCATTACGGAAAACGGGGAGTAGCTCACAACTGGTTCGCCTCTTACTTTAACAACAGACAGCAAAAGATCACTATTCACAGTGTTGAGAATGACTGTGATGTATGGTCTAAGTGGGGTACGGTTAAATGGGGGATGCCCCAGGGATCAGTGTTGTGGGCACTCCTGTTCCTTATTTATATAAATGATATGCCCTCTAGTACTACACGTAATTCTAAAATATTTCTGTTTGCTGATGACGCTATCTTGGTAGTAAAGGATGTTGTGTGCAACATTGACTCGGTTTCAACTAGTGCACGTCATGGCAAGTTCATGGTTTACAGAAAATAAACTAACGCTAAATCACAGTAAGACTCACGGTTTACAGTTTCTAACACACAATTCAACAAAACCCGACGTTTTAATTTCACAGAACGGGCATATGATTAGCGAAACTGAACAGTTCAAATTTCTAGGTGTTCAGATAGATAGTAAACTGTTGTGGAAAGACCACGTTCGGGATCTTTTTCAAAGACTTAATGCTGCCATTTTTACTATTGGAACTGTATCTGAAGTAAGTGATTGTTCGACACGAAAATTGGTCTGCTTTGTTTATTTTCATTCGCTTATGTCGTATGGTATTATATTTTGGGGTAACTCTTCCCATTCTAAAACATATTTTTGGTTCAGAAACGGGCGGTTCGGGCAATAAGTGGTGTGAGTTCGCGAACCTCTTGTCGACCCTTGTTCACTAGTCTCAATATACATATATTCTTTACTGTCGTTTCTTGTTAACAAAATCAGCTTATTCCCAAGAATAAGCAGCTTTCATTCAGTCAATACTCGGCAGAAATCCAACCTCTATTTGGATCGCACTTCCTTAACTCTTGTGTAGAAAGGTGTGCAGTATACTGCTGCATCCATTTTCAACAAGCTACCACAAGAAGTCAAAACTCTTAGCAGTTATCCACGCGCTTTCAAATCGAAACTGAAGAATCTCCTCATGGATCAATCCTTCTATTTTGTTAAGGAGTTCCTTGAAATATTAAGCTGTTTCTTATGTTATATTGTTGATTGCGTGTACTCAAACTTATGGGCTGACTTTTTTGGGTTCATAAACATTTTATTTTTATCTGTTATTACTTTTATGTAGTAATTTCATGTACTGACACATTCCATGGCTTGAGAGATTTACTCCTCAAATTGGTCATACGGAACTTGACGTGTAAGTAAAAACACAACGTATTGACTTCTGTTCTTCAAAGATACTCCACAGATTGTACGAGGAGAGTTTATTTTACTCCAGAAAAAAGAGTTTAGAATCTATTCTAAGATCCTGCGATGTTGGTCGGTAACTCTGCCCTATTACATCCCTAAACCACTCTCCGCACCTCCCACCAATGGTTCTATGGGCGAGCTGATTGTCCTTGAATTATTTTTCCAAATCGTAAGTCGCAACTATTTGTACCAAGTTTGCTTGAAACTGCTCCAGGCGTCTCATTGCTATGATGGAAGGAAACTGCCAAGCTCCCCCCCCCCCCCACCCCACCCCACCCCTCCACACACACATACATACATACGGAGTACCCATGTTTATCCATTTCATTGCTAAATACTTCGTCTACACGATTCACGCAAAGTAATGGATCATGCACAAGAGTCACTCCTGTGTCCCAGGAGGGCCTCAAACGCCTACTTCGTTACGAGATTCGGTAGACTGAGCAGCTAAAGCACTATCCGGGCGGTCGGTTGGCGCCCAAATTATATTCCCTGTCTTATGAGCGACGCAGCGCTTGTTCAGAAAGAGTAGAAATAACCATTTCATCCATTTTGCTGTATCTTGTTCACAAGGCCAATTTAATGACGACCTTTAAGGGGGGGATGCAAGTAAAATTCTTCAAAAATGTTGAAATTTCTTTTTTGTCGCCAGATAGTCTTGTAGCACGTTAGAAAGACTGTCTGCAGTTTAATTCGTTCTGCAAAAGCCATCTTGTTTCAACCAACGCGCAATGCCACGCCCCCTTTTCTTGACGACTCGTTCCTTTTTTTTATGTTGTATTGTTTCCTGCCATCAGAGAAGACACCTGTACAGTATTGAAGGTGGTGAGCCCAATTACAATGTGGTTAATTACGATTCATTGAAGAAATGTACACATGGTTGAACACGAAACCCGAAGAAAGCTTTAATAACCTCATTTAGAAGAGACGCCAAAAGACAACATTTTGCTCATCTACTATTGTTAAAACTTTCTCATATAATGCTTGTCTGGTGTTCACTGACCCTAACACAGGTGGAATCAGGACCCTTAAGAGACAAAGATTTGATGCAGGTTGCTTCGCGGAGAACCTACTGCAGAACATTGATGACGCGCACACCATCAATTCTGAAATGTCAGTGAAGGATATTGCCAAAAGGCACGCCAGAAAGATGAGAGTAGAAGAAGAGAGCTACATAGAGGCCAGGAAGACCAAATGTATGGTTATGGCAAACATTAACGTATGTACTTGATTTTGGCCTAAATGCTAATAAAATCTTTTATCTACATTTCAGTGTAGAAGGTACATTTTTTGTTGAACCATTACAGATAAAAAGATGAAATTTGTTACAGGCTTCGCACATACAATTACGCAGCGTTCTAAAAGAAATCCAGATTTTAGCCAATAACATAATGGCAACATGTGCAAAATTTAATTCAGTTTTGTCTCAAGGAGAAAAGATACATTAACTTAGCGGGTTATTTTCTCATGCAGCCTTCCCTCCCTCCTCCTAAACGCCTTCCATTTGGCTGCTGTAACATCTAAAGGAAATTACATTCACAATGAATACATGGGACAAAATTAGCGAAAAATAAAAACTGATTTTCGGAATTTGATTTTGCTGTCTTGTTTACAATTTAGATCCAAGACTAGATATTTCTTTTCCCAAACCACGAACGTCACTCAGTACCTCGTCTGGGAGGCGTCGCGCGTTTTTTGAACACTTCCTATCATATTCTACACCTACATCTACATTTATACACCGCAAGCCACCCAACGGTGTGTGGCGGAGGGCACTTTACGTGCCACTGTCATTACCTCCCTTTCCTGTTCCAGTCGCGTATGGTTCGCGGGAAGAACGACTGTGCGAAGGCCTGCGTGCGCGCTCGAATCTCTCTAATTTTACATTCGTGATCTCCTCGGGAGGTATAAGTAAGGGGAAGCAATATATTCGATACCTCATCCAGAAACGCACCCTCCCGAAACCTGGCGAGCAAGCTACACCGCGATGCAGAGCGCCTCTCTTGCAGAGTCTGCCACTTGAGTTTGCTAAACATCTCCGTAACGCTATCACGCTTACCAAATAACCCTGTGACGAAACGCGCCGCTCCTCTTTGGATCTTCTCTATCTCCTCCGTCAACCCGATCTGGTGCGGATCTCACACTGATGAGCAATACTCAAGTATAGGTCGAACGAGTGTTTTGTAAGCCACCTCCTTTGTTGATGGACTACATTTTCTAAGCACTCTCCCAATGAATCTCAACCTGGTACCCACCTTACCAACAATTAATTTTATATGATCATTCCACTTCAAATCGTTCCGCACGCATACTCCCAGATATTTTACAGAAGTAACTGCTACCAGTGTTTGTTCCGCTATCATATAATCATATAATAAAGGATCCTTCTTTCTATGTATTCGCAATACATTACATTTGTCTATGTTAAGGGTCAGTTGCCACTCCCTGCACCACGTGCCTATCCGCTGCAGATCTTCCTGCATTTCGCGACAATTTTCTAATGCTGCAACTTCTCTGTATATTACAGCATCATCCGCGAAAAGCCGCATGGAACTTCCGGCACTATCTACTAGGTCATTTATATATATTGTGAAAAGCAATGGTCCCATAACACTCCCCTGTGGCACGCCAGAGGATACTTTAACGTCTGTAGACGTCTCTCCATTGATAACAACATGCTGTGTTCTGTTTGCTAAAAACTCTTCAATCCAGCCACACAGCTGGTCTGATATTCCGTAGGCTCTTACTTTATCAGGCGACAGTGCGGAACTGTACCGAACGCCTTCCGGAAGTCAAGAAAAATAGCATCTACCTGGGAGCCTGTATCTAATATTTTCTGGGTCTCATGAACAAATAAAGCGAGTTGGGTCTCACACGATCGCTGTTTCCGGAATCCATGTTGATTCCTACATAGTAGATTCTGGGTTTCCAAAAACGACATGATACTCGAGCAAAAAACATGTTCTAAAATTCTACAACAGATCGACGTCAGAGATATAGGTCTATAGTTTTGCGCATCTGCTCGACGACCCTTCTTGAAGACTGGGACTACCTGTGCTCTTTTCCAATCATTTGGAACCCTCCGTTCCTCTACAGACTTGCGGTAAACGGCTGTTAGAAGGGGGGCAAGTTCTTTCGCGTACTCTGTGTAGAATCGAATTGGTATCCCGGCAGGTCCAGTGGACTTTCCTCTGTTGAGTGATTCCAGTTGCTTTTCTATTCCTTTTGTTTTGGCCGTTCTATAAATTTGTTTCTCACGTAAATATCGATATGCAAGGCTCACACAGAGAAAAATCATGTAGCTGAATAATCTTTGATTATTGCTGCAATATCTTTGTATTGCTACACCGCCTCTGCCTGAGAGCTCTAATGAAGTTACACGTATTTTAAGTTGAGCAGTGTTGAGTTGCAGACGTGTTTTGAAGAATAATCAGGAAATTTTGTTTATAAGAATGATTCGAGATAGATGGAACTGGAGTATGAATATTTTTGATGCTATTGTGGAGAAAGAAGCTAAGAAGATTATTTGTGAGTTTTGCGCGGTAAGCACTCAATCACGTAGCGTCGTTTATCGTTACTGAGGTTGTAGTAACGAAGCTCAGATAGTAGGGTTGCTATATGGATTGCTCTGATAGGAAGATGAGCTTCCTCTTCTTTGAAGTTATTTCTTAAAATTATGTTACGTAAATGCTATTGCGAACATTCAGTTCGTTTTTAAAGTATTACTTTTGAATATAGAGTCTCATTTGAATTTGACAGATGTAGTTTCTTACCAGTTAAAATTCCCACTTTCATTCAGTTTATTACGTACGTAAGCACACTGCACTTTGTACAACGGAATTTTCAGTCGCAGTTTTTAATGTTGCTTTGCTGAAGTGTGCTGTACGGAGTCTGCAAATGTTTTTCAAGACACGAGGTGAGTTAAAATACAATTTAGGGCCAGGAATTTCTTTATAAGTTCAGTTGCTCATTTATTTCAAAAGTCAAGTTACATTCAGGGTAGCACTGCATTGTTAGAAAAACAGTTAGCTTCAAATTGTAGGATCTGAGGTCTGCCAGTTATGCAAAACACCGTTTTTTTTCAGTACCCAAACATGTTTCAGCCCCACTGTGATATCATCAGTGGGTTTCCGTTTTATTTATTCTGTATTGTGAACATTTTTATTAAATAATTACAAAATTATGTGGATAGTTAGTTCAAACAGTAGTACGTTTGTTTTTGTTAATACCTTTACACTTGGTGTGCATGATTTTTCCGCATCACATGTTTATTATTTTTAAAAAAATGGTTCAAATGGCTCTGAGCACTATGGGACTCAACTGCTGAGGTCATTAGTCCCCTAGAACTTAGAACTAGTTAAACCTAACTAACCTAAGGACGTCACAAACATCCATGCCCGAGGCAGGATTCGAACCTGCGACCGTAGCGGTCTTGCGGTTCCAGACTGCAGCGCCTTTAACCGCACGGCCACTTCGGCCGGCTGTTTATTATTTAATACAGGTAGCTTGTCATCTGCAGCCAAACGATGTTGATGAGAAATTTTGCTGGGAGTTAACCTATCACCTAGAATGTAATTTAGTTTGTCGTGATATTTCGCGCCTGTATTCATTTTTACTTACGTTTTCGTGTGGCAAGCCCTTTTACCCTCCTCATCATGGTGAGATGTCGTGATGCACACGTAAGTATAACAGGTATTTTCCACAAATAAGGTTGTAAAAACACTTTTCGCTTCACCAAAACACAGTGTGATTGTGGTTTGTTGTGTGTCCCGGCCTAGTCAGTGTTCTTTTGTTCACCAGAGAGTTCGGCGCCAAATTTTAGTTTTTTTTACGTTTAATCTTTGTGTGTGTGTTTTCTGTACGCTTCTTATCTGTTTGTGTTGTCTTTTACATGGTGTTTTTTTGTGTTTAAATGACGAGTCTTTTCATATTGCAGTGTACCCATTTTCCGCGCGCGTTTGTGTATGTGCATGTGTGTGTGTGTGTGTGTGTGTGTGTGTGTGTGTAGACTTTATCTGTTTGCAGAGTGTAGTGTATTCATTTAAGACCTGTTTTCCTTCTGCTAGTGCGTTCTGTGTGTGGAAGTTTTCCTCAAAAGTCAGTTTGCTGTATAGCTTCAGCTTGTCGACAGAGCTGAGCAAATCATGTTAAGTCCTTGTATAATTCAGTATACTCAGAGTTTCACGCAGTATAAGAGTTTAAATTAGGAATTAGTTTGTTTGGTAATCATTTTTGAGACGTTTTGCTAGACAGTTTTAGGAATATTCACTCATACAGAAGGAAGCATGACAAGGGGTTATGATGTTACACTGTCTGTCAGGTGTGGTGATTTCGGCTATCTTTGGGGACAACGGGTCAGATAACTGCGTCATGACGTAAATCAGTACTTTTGAATGACTCACTTATAAACACCATGTTTTCACGTGACACAGATCTAAAGACTATGTTTTGAAAGCGCCAGTTTTGGACGCAGCGGAATCACGTACCGACCATAAACCCGAGGCCTACATCGTCGACGGAAGAGGAGGGCTCAGCGTGTTTACATGCGATACAGCTTCTCGGAGGCGGAAACGGAATTTCAGCAACAGATTTTCGGTGTCGTGTTTGCATGTTACGCCTGAACCTATTTTGCTAGTCCGATAAATATCGGGTTTTCGAGCGTCAGTTGTTTACAGCAAATGACGCCTACAAATCATTTGTTTCGATTTCGTCAGGGCAATGACGTGAGGTTATCAGTGCTTTTGTAACATCTTTAATAAGGAAAGACAACAATTTCCTTACGGATGTCAATCAACTTGTAAGGAGGACTAGGGGGAGGAGATTGTCCACGAAGCGATGTTGAAAAGTCACCTACACCATTTTATCATACCAATTTGGACCACAATGTGAAGCGATCAGTAGTGTAACAGCATTGTATTCCAAAATTCTGGAGATCGGGAATCACTAAGAATCTCTGAATGAGCAAAGGCACCTTCATTTGTGCACAGAATTATTGAATGTTTTGTCAAGTCATTGATTGCGAGAGCTTTTGCACTGAATCAGCGACTGGGTAAAGCAGTTTAGAATTTAGCTAGCTGTGCAGGAGGCAAGGTTCAAGAAGTTCGATTTTGCTAATTCAACAGATGTTTGAGCATTTGTGTAACCTCTTTACGTCGAAGGATAAAGGTGTCATCAAGGTTGGTTTGAACACCAGGGTGTTTTACTAGGCGTGGTTTCATCGAATGCCGTATACCGACGCCTTCCTTCGCCCCTCTACCTGACTTGTTGGCGGGAGGGGGTGGGGCGCTACACTTGTAACTCGAACAGTCGAAAGAAGTGACAATTGGGCGCTAAAAACCTTAGCACTGACTGGGAATCGAACTTGATGTCTCCGAATTTATAGTCTGGCACTTTAGCACTGAGTCACCGAGGCACATTAATTACATCTCATAAAGATAAAATTAGTTTCCACACAATTTAATACAGAAATTCTATAATTTCTGGTCAATGCAATACCGTATTTGTTTGTCGGTTGAATGTTCGAGCAGAAAAAAAGCTTCCTCGAAATTACACACTGTTTTTTTTTGCGCATTTTCATAGAGAAACGAAGAGTGGAAATGGACAAACAGGGTATCAAATTGACCAGCATGAAGTCTGGTTTTGCAAAATAGAGATAAATTCCTTGAAAGTAACCACAGTAATCATGAAAAACTAATTAACGATGTAAGCGAAAAGTTTTGTCCAAATTTTTCAAATTTTCGTAGCGTAGAGTGAGAAAGTGAAAAATAGGGGTACCAAATTGCTCAGCGTAAAGTTTAGTTTTGTGAAAAAAATTTTATTGAATAAGTGATCCTGATAAGTAAGAAAAAATTTAATTAATGATTTGAGGGAAAGTTGCAGAATGGATTTGTGTCCGAATTTTCATAGCCAAGAGTGGTAAATGGCCGAACTGGGAATAAACTGACCAGCGTGAGGTCCAGTTTCACAAAAAAAGATTTGTTTGCTTCAATGTAGTGAGAGTATTTAAGAAAATCTTAATCATTGATCTGAAGGAAATTGAAATATTTCATGAAAAGTTGTTGCCAGCCATGTAAATGAAGTGCCAAAAGGTATCAAATCACAGCATAAATTGAAGCTTCTCTGCTTTCTCTTGATCTCTATACTCCATATAATAATGGAATACCGAATGATATTTAAATACGCTGTTTGATGCTTTCTGAACAAAACTGTAAATAAAAAAAAGACAATCAAATATTTTGTGAAATGATTTGCCTAAAAGTGAGAAATGAAACAGATTTGAAAAACATTTGACGGGTCTTTGAATGACGCCCAAAATTATGTGCAGCACCTGAGAAGCCCAAACGTTAGTGCCGAAGGAAATTTCTTAGCGAAGTTCCCCCAGAAAGGTATTCTCTAGTTCTCTTTGAAATTTTAAGATTCTAAGTAAAATATTGAGCACCTCATTTGCTGTACAAGATTTCAAGCATCATTCAAAGGCGCGTCAAACGTCTTTCTAATCTATTTTATTTCTTCCTTTCAGATAAGTAATTTTACAAAACATCTGACCGTTCTGTTTTTCATTTTCTACACTTTGCTATATGACTGCTGGTTGGCTGTATGCTGGTTCTTTATATATTTTTAATTTATATTGAACCTGTGTGACCATCTCCTCGCGTTACCTTAGAGAATTATACTCGACTTTGCGTCCTGGCTGCTAATATACCAGGCCCATAAGAAATGGTATCTATATTTTGACCCTTATTTGATTAACTTGGTAAACAAATTAATTATTTTAGAAATGTGCGCAACGGAAACTGGTGCGAGTTTCTCTAAGATAACACGTTCTGGGGTGGTTGAATTCAAAGCCGTCACTAGAGCAGCTGGTAGCCTATCTAAATTCAAATTGCAGATTATTTGTACCTTTTATTAAATTTAGAATATCGAACTGAAAAGGCTTGCCAGGTTTAATTGAACTGAATGAGATACATCTTATCCATTTCATGTATCAGGTGACTGGGGGAATATTTCTTAATTGAAATGCTGACTCTCATTTAATACATTTATTTTTTACTCTGATGCAAATATTTTAGAAGACGACACGTTAGAATTTTTCTTCAGTTACAAAACGTATGTCTGAATGATCGTTAAACCTCTCATGGGTAGAACAATGACAAAACGAAAACATTACACGAATAATTTCATTATGGTCTCATAACACAAAAAAAATTCATAAGTGGACCACATCGTCTTTAGCGGGTTAATCGTCATTCATTTCTTAAGACTCACGTATCATCATGCATGAATTACACCACAAGAAATTTAAGGTATGCCACTGCTGAAGGTAGAAAACCTCTATCAAAGAAAAGATTCTGGGCAAAAATGATGTACTATTGGCGCCAAAATGAAGTGCGAACTGAACTCACAAAGAAAGTACCAAAAATAATTAAATTTCGCGACAGAAATTTCTCGATCTACCATCCGATACGCAATCTGCACTCATTGAGCTAAAAGTGAAGCTTATAACTCGGGAAATAGCTACATGAACTGATGGTTCCTGTTGCATGCTCACTACCACAAAGCAAAATTTCATAAACAAATTTCAGAGGAAACTATTGCAAATATATTTAAAACCGTAACCTGTACCGATGAAGGTATGTTGAATGCGTGCTATGAGCATACCCCGTCGTGGATTTTTAACCATATTACCTCATTTCTATCTCACCAAATCTGCGATCTGCTGTGCTCCCGCGTCAGGTCCGTCTCATGACTGGCCCCACAGTGCTCTTCAGCCGCCAAAATCCGACCAACGTTCCTATTCAAACGCCGTGGTGGGGAGACTCACATCACCTCCGCACCAACTTTGTAACCTACCCTCGTGCCTGTTTTTATCTTTGCTTGCTGCTCTGGCCTACCTGCCGTTATTCTTGTAATGTTGGCAATGACTGCTATTCCCTTAAACTGTTCCCTTTGGTCCATTCTCCCGCTACATTTGACTTCCATTCATACCCATGCACACTCATACAGGATGGAAGAAGGAGCTACATATAAACGGCGTGTGGCCTCTTTGTGAAACGATGAAAAATAAACAAATGCGTCAAATATTCCTTTCACCCAGCGAAGTATTGAAGTTGCTAGCAGTCAAAGAAAAACTTATACCTCGATATAGAAAACATAATTACTTCGTATTGTAACCTGAGGCAAAACGAAAGTAACGCCTCAAGTTGTACTTTCAGTTGCTACATTAACCGATATTTAAAAAATCTAGTAGCATCCTGACAAACCAGCCACGACTGAAATGCGGTGAGCGTTTGCATGAGAGCGAATATCGATTGTGGGAGCTGAAATAAGGCGGGCAAACCCTCGTTTCCAGAATTGATATTGGAGCGTTCAGCTGGTCGACCAGAAGAGGTACTGGGTAATCGGCTTACAGATACGGGGACCCCTTTTAAAGGTAGTCACTTAGGGAGCTGGGCCACCTCGTGCCTCCGTGGCGGAAGGAAGACGGATTGCTACGAGCGGTTCCCGCACACGCCAGACGCGGCTACCAGGCAGCGCTCAGGGTCGGCTCCCGGATGCAGGGTTGACCCCCGTGGACCCCGAACACGGCCGCGTCGGCAAATAACGAACGATTAGCTCCAGGCACCAGAATATAGTCTAGTCAACTGGAACAGGTTTGCCGCTGCACCTGCTCCGGCTAGGAATGTAGCTGAATAAATTACGCGCACTGTTTTTGTCCATCTAAATCTCTCCACATTATCTGAGCTGCGGACAGTGCGAAAAAGCCAGATGCTTTGGAAATCTGATCGAGGTCAAACACTGCGATGCAAGATTCTTGTGATGCAAGAGCCACCGGAAAAACCCGCAGCTTTCAGGCGGTGCCATTAATTTCATTTTTGTGCTTATCAGACCATCCCTCCAGTATGTGATTGCCCTCCAGTATATTTTCTTTTTTTCTGCCGTTTATAGCTGCTCCTCCACTCCACCTTTCTCGTCCGTACCTCTACCGAGCTCTTACTCCGAGAGCAAAATACTCACCGTTTAGTGGCCATTATAAATCTTAGTTACACTAGTGGTTTCAAGAATCTACAGCAAAACCATAACCACAGTATTCTAAAGAATGTAACATCCAAAATACTGGTCCCTCGTTTTCCCTCTGTTGTTGTTGTTGTTGTTTTCTGTCCAAAGACTGGTTTGATGCACCTCTCCATGCTACTCTACCCTGTGCAAGCTTCTTCATCTCCACCGAGCGAGGTGGCGCAGTGGTTAGCACACTGGACTCGCATTCGGCAGGACGACGATTGAATCCCGCGCCCTGCGTGATATCCCTAAATCGCTTCAGGCAATTCCGGGATGGTTCCTTTGACAGGGCACGGCCGACTTTTTCTCCATCCTGCCCTAATCCGAGGAGACCGATGACCTCACTGTTTGGTCTCTTCCCCCAAATCAACCAATCAATCTTCGTCTCCGAACAACTTCTGAATCCCATATCTTTCTGAATCTAATTACTGCATTAGTTTCTTGGTCTTACCCCCACCCCCTCCCCGCACTTCCCTAAGATACTAAATTGGTCATCCCCTGATGTCTCAGAATGTGTCCTATCAACCGATTCCTTCTTTTAGTTAAATTGCGCCACAAATTTCTTTTATCCCCAATTCTGTTCAGTTCTTCTTCATTACTTACGTGATCTATCCAACTAATCTTCAGCATTCTTCTGTAACACCATATTCCAAAATCTTGTATTCTCCACTTGTCTAACATATTTATTGTCCATGGTCACTTCCATACATGGCTACACTCCAAATACCTTCAGAAAGACCTCCAGGCACTTACGTCTATATTCGATGTTAACAAATTTCTATTCTTCACAAACGCTTTTCTTACCATTGTCAGACTACATTTTATATCCTCTCTGCTTCAACCATCATGAATAATTCACTGCACAAATAGCAGAAGTCCTCTACTACTTCTAATGTCTCGTTTCCTAATGTAATTCCCTCAGAATCTCCTAATTTAATTCGACTACGTTCCAATATCCTTGCCTTGTTTTTGTTGATGTTCATCTTATATCCTGCTTTCAAGACACTGTCCATTCCGTTCAACTGCCCCTTCAAGTCCTTTGCTGTCTTTGACAGAATTACAGTGTCACTGGCAAACCTCAATGTTTTTATTTCTTCTCCCTGAACTTTAATTCCTACTCCAAACTTTTCTTTGGTTTCCTTTACTGTTTGTTCATTGTATAGACTGATAACATTGGGGATAGGC
This sequence comes from Schistocerca serialis cubense, assembly GCF_023864345.2. Lineage (NCBI taxonomy): Eukaryota > Metazoa > Arthropoda > Insecta > Orthoptera > Acrididae > Schistocerca > Schistocerca serialis. The sequence continues at coordinate 727,222,334 of NC_064643.1, read as the reverse complement.
TACAAGCCTGTCTCACTCCCTTCTCAACCACTGCTTCCTTTTCATAGCCCCCGAAAGGCTAGTTACAAGTTGTATAGAAACCAGATGCTAACATCTACATTTACGTCTACGTGGCTACTCTGGAAATCACGCTAAAGTGCCTGACGTGTAATATATTAAAATAAATAATTTATGTTGAATAAGCCCTAAAAGCAAAATATTTTATGAAAATTAAATGAAATTAATGAAAACCAAAGAAAACAGATAGTTACTCGAACCACCTTCACAATGACACTTTATTATTCCACTCTCGAAAAACCCGGGTGGAAAAAACGCACACCTGTATCTTCCCGGGTGAGCTCTAGTTTCCTTTATTTTATTATGACGATAGTTTCTCGTGTCAATAAAATATTTTCGCATTCAGAGGAGAAAGTCGGTGATTGAAATCTCGTGAGAAGATACCGCCGCTACGAGAAACGTCTTTGTTTTAATTATGTCTATCCCAAATCCTGTATCATGACCGAGACACTCTCTCCCCTTTTGAGAAATAGGGGAGAGAGTGTCTCAATATACTCCGTTATTCCTATCTGGTAAGGACCCCACGCTGCGCAACAGTACTTAAAAAAAAGGACGGGCAAGCGTAGTGCAGGCAGTCTCTTTAGTAGATCTGTTGCATCTTCGAAGTTTTCTGCCACAAACTCGCAGTCTTTGTTTTGCCTTCCCCCAAAACATTTTCAATGTGTTCTTTCCAATTTAAGTTGCTCGTAATTGCAGTTCCTAGGTATTTAGTTGAATTTACGGCCTTTAGTTTTGACTGATTTATCGTGTAACCCGAAGTTTAATGGATTGCTTTTAGCACTCATGTGGGTGACGCCACTCTTTTCATTATTTAAGGTCAGCTGCAAGTTTTTCACACCATACCGATATCTTTTCTTAATCGTTTTGCAGTTTGCTTTGACCTTCTGATGAATTTACTAGGCGCTAAACGGCAGCATCATCTGCAAACAACCTAAGATGGCTGCTGAGATTGTCTCTTAAATCGTGTATGTAGATAAGGAACGGCAGAGGCAGCCTATAATACTACTTTATAAACAAATAATGCCAGTGTAAATGAGTCCGGCAGTTCGCAAAATTATGCGTAGGAAACATTTTTCTACCTTCTGTTTCTCAAAGAAGTTAGTGCTTCAGGGCCACTGATTTGTCGATCCCTTCAGAAGTCGTTGCCTCTCATACGGAGCCAGTGATTCTCATCAGTTTGTTAAAGCAGTGAATCTTACAGCGATCTGTGTATTAGACAGGTTGTACAGACGTTCTGCATTTTACGCATCATATACAACTGAGTGTGACTGTTTCAGTTAATGTTTACTAACCAACTAGCTTGAGTTCCGACATCACGTTACCACCCGCATGTATTGTGGCATTGCCTTTTATTATTGCTGGATACCTGCATAGAATTATGGAACTTCCCCTACCAGGTTGAGGATATTCAATGACGTGCATGGAGGTCCAAAGTGTTGGACACGTTCAATCCAAGAAAAATCAAACAAGAGATGGTGTCTACTGCTAAGCAGATTTGAAGCATTTACGTAAGACAGTATAGGCCTGTGAGGAAGAGAACCTGCTGACGAAACGCATCGTGACCGTAACCGCCTCTGTTGCTGAATGCTAAGTGCGGCTGACTGCCATGCTGAGGAGCCGGGTTCGATTCCCGGAACTACTTCGTGGGAGGAATGGAACGAGGTACATTCAACCTCGTGATGGAAATTGAGGAGCTACTTGACCGCGTAGTGGCGGGTCCAGATCATGTAAACCGTAAGTGACCGAAAGGGCGGTGTGTTGACGGCACGCCTCTCCTTACTGCAGCCAATGAAGGATGACAAGGCGGTCGGTCGATCCGATAAGCCTGCCAGGGCCTGTGGACGGAATTTAGGTTTACATAGTGGCTGAAGAAACATCTGTGTTTGGTATATCCCAAGTTATCTGTTGTGGTAATGGTGTTGTGATGTGTACGTGATCTCTTGCAGTGTAATGTATGAAAAACCGTACGTCTTTCCGTTAGTGTTTAGTTATCTGAAAAAAAAAACAGTTGCAGTATATCGTTGACATACCTGTCAGAGGCTACAATTTGGTGCAAAGAGATTTGTACAATAATTCATGTCAATATGCATATATTGCACTCCTGTATTCACTTCCATCAGAGGGTCTTGACGTAATTGATCAGTATTTTCAGAACACTGACGTAGATTGTTCAGTGGCTTCACGTAACCTGCTGAGCGTGGTCATATTTCATTAGAAGAAAAAAAAAAACTTTTCAGGATGATCATATGCAGACCACAATAGCAAGTTGCAGGTAATGGCGTAGAGCAGCAGTGCCTCAATTGGTCAGTCGGTACTTTAGCGCTCCTTTTTAAGTTTTCGGTTTGATGATGTACACAGATTTGTGACCAGATGCTTTTCACACAGAAGTCGGAAGAGTTAAATATCGCTACAGATATATGCTTCTAACTCTTACACTTTGCCCTAAGTTGTAAAGGATACGCTACTTGGCAGGCAGTCCGAAACCATGAGGAAGCATCAGGCTGGCTGTGGGGCTGTTCGTTGTCGTCCTCGCGTCGTAACGTGTACCTCCTTGCATATTAACACAATGATGTGTAAAAGTTAAGGACGAAAGTAACTTTAGCATGATGAGTTGCTGCCAGGTAACATAGTTCGATGAAACTTGGAACAGATATAGGAAGAACTGCTACGTATAGTACAGAAGCTGTCTGAAAGAAATAGACAATGGGACGAACAGGAATGGCACATTTATTCGAAAAAATAATCACACCGAAGTCACCGCGATTTGTGATAATCCACAGGACATTACAATAGGCAGGACACGTTTCTTAATAGAGTCTGTGATCACCACAGTCGGCAGTGCATGTTCTACAACGTACTCCCATGCTGGCCCCAAAGTTAGTAAGGAGTTCTTGTGGTTGGGCGTTCCTGCCCTTCATCAGCGCGTTTGACAGCTGCTAGATGATCGTTGTTGCATGTGGACATGCTGAAGTACGTGTTACACCGCACCCCACACGTGCTCGATGGGATTTAAGTCGGAGGAACGTGCAGGCCAGCACATTGCCGAACGTTCTCTCGTTCCAAGAGCTCGTCCACCAGCGCTTTTCGATACGGTCGCGCATGTTGCCCACAAAAATTAAGTCAGGGCCGAATGCACTGCTGAAAAGACGCACCGTGCAAGAGGCAGAATGTCACAGTAAGGTAAGTATGTAGTGTTCAAAAATTTGGAGATCAGTACGGATACGCAACATTGTGCCTGCCCACACTGTAGCACTTGGCACATAAAAACGATCATCTTCTACAATGTTCCTGGGTGCATTACTTGTTCCCACTTCTCGCAATATGAGCATAGTCGAACATGGTCGATTTTGTGGTCCATGTGTGTGTAACACCGAAAATTCAGGATGCGCGGCACCTGCTACCGATATGCAACTTTTTTTGATTGTATGTAAATATTTGTAATACACATGGCTCTGAGCACTATGGGACTTAACTGCTACGGTCATCAGTCCCCTAGAACTTAGAACTACTTAAACCTAACTAACCTAAGGACAGCACACAACACCCAGCCATCACGAGGCAGGGAAAATCCCTGACCCCGCCGGGAATCGAACCCGGGAACCCGGGCGTGGGAAGCGAGAACGCTACCACACGACCACGAGATGCGGGCTGTAATACACATGCTTTCTTTTAATAAGTAAGGGCATCGCTTCACTGTATGTGTACATTTAAGTAGAAGTCTGTTGATGTTTCATTGTATTTATCTGTGTTTTACTGTGAAACTTATAAGCTGTGGGAAAAAGCCAAAGGAATTGTTATTTGCATCGACTAGCAACGATAATAGCAGCGCTTGTGCGTTGTAAAATCTTTGGGTAGGGGGTTGTTGCGCACAGAGCGCGGAGAGAGCGGGAGACTGATTCCAGCGCTTGTAGTGTGTGGAAGTGTGGTGTTAACGCTCTCGCAGTAGAGAGTACCATTTTCGGCGGCATCATGTACCTGCGCCGGCCAGGTGTCTGGAGCAGGAGTAGGGACAGTGGACGGGCGGAAGAGGCTGTATTAATTACGACTGCCCGTTCCTATAATTAGCCGTGGCCCCACAATATGCTACCGTCTTCAACAACAGCAGCAGTTCCAGCAACACAGTTTCGTCGTCGGCTCCGAGTTTCGTTGTATGCACAGCACTGAAGTAAGACTGTTCATTGGTTGAAAGTATTAACGGATAACCCAGCAGCACAACTGAATATGATTTAATTGATAAGATTTATTTAAATAATAATCAGTTAAACTCAGGGCGATTGTGTCCTCATTGCCCCCAGACGTTTTTACCAAGCACATTCCTTGTTCCTTTTTTTTCCCTAATATGCTAAGTGAGTGTCATAAGAAACAAATTGAATAGTTACAGCCAGTTTATTAACGAATAATTTCTCTTTTAAGAATTTTAGCCTCAGTCTACTTTCAATTAACAGAGGCTTGTACAACAGAGGCTTCAGTATATGACTAAGGTAAAGCAATTTCATTTTTCAAGTTTGAGAATCAATCACTGTAAAAAATCCAAATCTAAAGAAATACACAAATTAAGAGTGCGGAAGTTTTATTTATTTTACATACAGCTTAGAGGACATGGTTGTTTGGTTTGGTACGTATTCTAGTATTTAATTCTGTTCAAGTCAGTAAAACAAGGCTCAGTTGTTCAGACAATACAATTTGCAAAATAAGTAATGGAAAAGTAAAAAATGCTTGCTTTTTTTCTTAATTTCTTTGATGACGTTATGCTGAGGTAGCTGAAAGTCATTGTTCAGGAAACGAAGTTCAGTACTAACATACAGTTTAATTGCATATTATCAAATCACTACTCGATTGCCTTTTTCAAAATTTAATGCCAAACATAACGTAAGACTGACTTCTCAATTTTCTTTACCGTCACATACTCACTTAAAATTAGCGTAAAAAATAAAATAAAAAGTGGCAACCTTTAGTTGCCACGTCAGTGTTTAATAATACATGATTTTCTTTCCCATTATCTTGTACAGGATTTTGGATGTAAATTGCCCTAGTGGGCTGGCGACCGTTTATTACTTCCTTTTCGTTCATTAGTGTAACTTTTGATTCATGATCAGTGGTACTCCTTTCTGTCCAGTGTTGTTCGTGAGTGAATGCACAAAATAACTTTCATTTTCCAAATTATAGCCCTGTTCGGTTTAATTGCTTTCATTTTTAGTAGACTTTCCATCAGAAGAGTCAGTTGAACACTCTCCTTCTACTTATCGATATCACTTCTTCGGGAAAGATAGCCTTTGCAATTAGAAAAAATCCCTTAGGTATACACGCGATCCACGGCCATATTTTTTATCGCAAGCAGGATAGGCCGATTACTAAGAGGGAGGTTACATGTGGTAGTGTGGGGAGGCGTGTTGTAGCGTGGGCATACTGACGTCCTAGTTTTTGAACGTGTTACACTCTCTGCTGAACTTTATTGTGACAGTCTACTCCTTCTCCAGTGCGTCTCTTCAAGTACGAATTCGGGGTCCTGACTTCATTTTTCTGGATGACAGTGCGCGACCGCATCAGAAGGGGCAGGTGGAGGTTCTCCTGGAACGAAACGTCATTCGACGGATGGACTGTGACCTGCTCGTTGCCCCGACGTAAGTCCCATCCAGAATATGTGGCATGCGTTTGGAGATGTATTGGAACACGCCCGCGTGCGCCAACGACCATCCATCGGTTGTTAACCGCACTGGTGAAGGAATGGGACACCTATCACAAGAATTGCTTACCAACCTTCCGGCCAGCATGGGATCACGTTGTACAGCATGTATTGCCATCCGTGATGATCAAACGTCTCACTAAGACCCACCCCCCACCCTTTGTAATATTCAGGGGATCATCATAAGTCGCTGTGACTCAGTGCATTTATTGTCTTTGAATATGTCATTTCGTTTGGTCTCATAGCGTGTTTCTTTCATTTACCTTCTGTACTACACTTTTCTTTCTATGTCTGGTCCAAGTTCCACCGAGCTTTGTTACGTGGTAGTAAAAAATGATGGGAAGGTTACTTTCGTCCTTAAGTTTTTCTCACTAGTGTAAGAACAGATGTCAGCACGCTAACGTAATGTTGCTGAAAGTACTGGGAAATAAAATCACTTCTGGAGTCAAAGGAATGTGCAATATTATCCTCTGACAGATTTCTTAATGGTGATATACACTGGAAAAGTGGTCGGATACTAGAATTACGCTGATGAAAATAAGTGTTACACCACGAACACCCTGACCGAACGCCACCAAACTGATACTCCAGTCTTTCCAAGTCTGTGGGATACGTTGATTTAAATTTGGGACAGAAAAAAGCCATTGTCACTGATCAATGATTTGAGTACTTGATTACTTTTGGGTATGTCTAGCATTGCCGGAAAGTTTCGGGTGGAGATTGGACCACAACACGCCCGGAAGACATGCACGTCTAGCTTATCACTATATTTCAGACTTTTATAAAGGTTGAATCCTGTACATGAAGGATACAGGAACATGCATATTGACAAGCTGCTCCGTGAGTGCTGGACGAGTGGTGACGAGATGACACATGGCAAGAGGAGTAGGCGCAGGACTTTGCACAAGGACTATGCTGCAAGAAAGATCTTAAGATTGTTCGACTCTCACCGACGAATAGACGGGTGGCAGTATCTGAAATCCTGAAAGAGGTTACAGGCAGAGAGTCAACACGAACTATCGCGAACAGGTTACTGGAAGCTACGAGGGCAGTTCAATAAGTAATGCAACACATTTTTTTTCTCGGCCAATTTTGGTTGAAAAAACCGGAAATTTCTTGTGGAATATTTTCAAACATTCCCGCTTCGTCTCGTATAGTTTCATTGACTTCCGACAGGTGGCAGCGCTGTACGGAGCTGTTAAAATGGCGTCTGTAACGGATGTGCGTTGCAAACAACGGGCAGTGATCGAGTTTCTTTTGGCGGAAAACCAGGGCATCTCGGATATTCATAGGCGCTTGCAGAATGTCTACGGTGATCTGGCAGTGGACAAAAGCACGGTGAGTCGTTGGGCAAAGCGTGTGTCATCATCGCCGCAAGGTCAAGCAAGACTGTCTGATCTCCCGCGTGCCGGACGGCCGTGCACAGCTGTGACTCCTGCAATGGCGGAGCGTGCGAACACACTCGTTCGAGATGATCGACGGATCACCATCAAACAACTCAGTGCTCAACTTGACATCTCTGTTGGTAGTGCTGTCACAATTGTTCACCAGTTGGGATATTCAAAGGTTTGTTCCCGCTGGGTCCCTCGTTGTCTAACCGAACACCATAAAGAGCAAAGGAGAACCATCTGTGCGGAATTGCTTGCTCGTCATGTGGCTGAGGGTGACAATTTCTTGTCAAAGATTGTTACAGGCGATGAAACATGGGTTCATCACTTCGAACCTGAAACAAAACGGCAATCAATGGAGTGGCGCCAAACCCACTCCCCTACCAAGAAAAAGTTTAAAGCCATACCCTCAGCCGCTAAAGTCATGGTTACAGTCTTCTGGGACGCTGAAGGGGTTATTCTGTTCGATGTCCTTCCCCATGGTCAAACGATCAACTCTGAAGTGTATTGTGCTACTCTTCAGAAATTGAAGAAACGACTTCAGCGTGTTCGTAGGCACAAAAATCTGAACGAACTTCTTCTTCTTCATGACAACGCAAGACCTCACACAAGTCTTCGCACCCGAGAGGAGCTCACAAAACTTCAGTGGACTGTTCTTCCTCATGCACCCTACAGCCCCGATCTCGCACCGTCGGATTTCCATATGTTTGGCCCAATGAAGGACGCAATCCGTGGGAGGCATTACGCGGATAATGAAGAAGTTATTGATGCAGTACGACGTTGGCTCCGACATCGACCAGTGGAATGGTACCGTGCAGGCATAAAGGCCCTCATTTCAAGGTGGCGTAAGGCCGTAGCATTGAATGGAGATTACGTTGAAAAATAGTGTTGTGTAGCTAAAAGATTGGGGAATAACCTGGTGTATTTCAATGCTGAATAAAACAACCCCTGCTTCAGAAAAAAAATGTGTTGCATTACTTATTGAACTGCCCTCGTAGTTTGAGACCTCGAGTTGCCATGCCTCGTTTTCCGCAGGCAGCAGAGAATTGCAAGATGCGGACCTTGAGCAGCTGGGACACTGAGTGGTGTTCCGTGGTGTTCGGTGGTGGGTCTCACTTCTGTTTGGATTGGTCAGATCGACGCCAACGTATCCGTAGACGAGTCGGTAGAAGGTCGCGGGAAGCAGCGGATCTCACGCCAACGCTTCAGATTATATCGGGAAGTGCCGGGAACTGGAACAGGAATGATCTCGGAATTTTTGACAAGAATGGTAATACTTCTTATCTTAACCTTGATGTCCAAGTTATATAGTGGCATATTCCAACAGGATAATGCAAGATCCGACATTGCAGTCCACACCGCAAACGCGTTAAGGAATGCGCGGCTCATTGACTGGCCTTCCGAGATCTCTGATTGGGCAACCGCACAGTACGTCCGGCATACAGAATAAAGAGTTTACCTTCATGCTAGTAACTAGCTGAGCGTAGACGACGGCTCCGTCAATCCGCTGCCCTTTTACACCTTGTGTTCACGGTACACCACCATCTGTACATCTGCATATCGCTGTCCCATGACTTTTGTCATCTTAGTGCGTATCTACAAAGTTTGATAATTATCAGACTAGTGCTTCACTCTGCATCATTTTCAGTTTCCACAAGTGCATTTAAACTCACTTGAGAGGTATTCCTTCAGAAAGAAAATGTTTTACATGTTTGTCATTTGTGATTCGAAACAAGTACGTTTAAAATAGCAGATAAAAAGCAGATAAATAAAAAAATCTACTTAAGGAAGATATCACATAATTGCTCGGCCACTGAACACACACACACACACACACACACACACACACACACACACACACACACACACACACACACGCTCACGCACACGAGCGCACACACACACACACACACACACACACGCACACGCACTTGCAGAACAGGATCACACTCGATAACAGCTGTTCCTATCTACTCGATCACCTTCCGTGTCCCGACCAGGTGTGGGGCCGGCCGCTGGCAACAGTCGCTCCCCGTGAGCCCAGTTCGCTCTCTGCGCCACGCGGAATCAGCCGTCGACAGGAGGCTCGCTGACCCCGGTGTGACCCCAGCAGCTCAGAGCCCGCCTCGCAGCCGTCTGATCTCGTGACTGGACAGGACAGGAAACCTCTGCCAGCGCTGGCCTAAGCTCTCTCCACCCTACCTGCTCCACGCATCAGTTCAGAAAAAGAAAAAAATAAATTCTCAGCTCCATCTGACAGCTGAGCTAGAGTCACACTGTTTTTTCTTGTTATTATTTTGTGCATGATGCACGAGAAGTTCCCTGGCTGTTTCTGCAGTGGAGCTGCAAGAAAAAGAACTACAAGTCGATACATTTCCTCTGATTTAGTAGTGAATCTCCTGATAAAAGGCTTCGTCCCTTTGCTCCGTTATTCGGAGCTCCCGTGGTGTCGCGGCGGCAGCTTGAATCCACGTGCACCTGGCTATGTTCAGCGTGCGAGACAACTTCTGCGACGTAATGCTCCGCCGATTTACTCGGAGACGTTTATTGGTGGTCCCGGATTAACTGTCCGCATAACTAATCTATAAAAAGCACTCCGTCGTCACGCCACGAGTGGCCTACCGGGACCATCCGACCGCCGTGTCATCCTCATGGGGGACACGGATAGGACGGGTGTGGGGTCAGCACACCGCTCTCCCAGTGGTATTCTTGACCGAAGCCGCTACTATTCGGTCGAGTAGCTCCTCAATTGGCATCACGAGGCTGAGTGCACCCCGAAAAATGTCAACAGCGCATAGCGGCCTGGACGGTCACCCATCCAAGTGCCGACCACGCCCGACATCGCTTAATTTCGGTGGTTTCGCGGGAACCGGTGTAGCCACTGCGGCAAGGCCGTTGCTGAATTACTGCTTTAGCAAATCAAAATAGAAAAAAGTAAAAAAAAACAATACACGACGAAGGACTTACTCGAAGGCGATGCAAATGGGTAAATGCGATGTGCATGTACAGACAAACAGTTTCAGAAAAAGCGCTTCACAAATTGAGCAAGTCAGTAAGGCGTTGTTTCTACTGTGGACCTTATGCAAGCAATTATTCTGCTTGGAATTCATTGATAGAGTTGTTGGATGTTCTCCTGAGGGACATTTTGCGAAATACTGTCCAGCTGGCTAGTTGGACCGTCGTAATTCCGAGGTGGCTGGAAGAACGTGCCCATAATCTTCCATTCGTTCTCAGGTCAGGAGAGATCAGTGTCCCTTGTTGGCCAAGGAAGGGTTTGCAAGCACGAAGGCAAGCAGTAGGAAGTCTCGCCGTGTGCGGGCGGCCGTTATCTTGCTGAAATGCAAGCCCAGGATGGCTTGCTATGAAGAGCAACATAACGAGGCGTAGCATATCGTCGACGTACCGCGGTGTCGTAAGGGTGCCGCAGAAGATAGCTCAGAATATCACCCCTGACTGTCGGACCCTAAGGCTGGCGACAGTTAGGCTGATATCCCTCCGTTGACCTATGCGTCTCCAGACAAGCCTAAGGCTGTAATCTCACTGACTGAAGTGGAATTGTCTTCAGTGATGAGTTTCGCTTCGGACTAAGTCCCGGTATGCAGCGAAGACATGTCTGGGGACGCTCCGGACAGCTTTGGGATACCGACCTGACAGCGAGGAATCATGGTCTGAACTGCCATTTGTTTTCATAACAGGATCCCTTTGCTTGTCATCTGAGGAATCCTTACAGCACAGCGGTTCGTTGACGATATTCTACGCCATTTACGGCGAGTCATCTTGGGCTTACGTTTGAGTAAGATAATGCCCGCCCACACGGGCCAGAGTTTCCATTCATTGCCAGCAAGGTTGCCGGATTTCTCCCCATCTGAGAACGTTTGGAGCATTACGGGGCTACCGCCAGGACCCTCCAACTATCTGGGGCTTTTAATGATCTAAGCGGCCAATTGGACAGAATGTGGCACGATATCCCTCAAGAGGAAATCCAACAACTCTGCCAATAAATGACAAGCCGAATAATTGCTTGCATAAGGGGTAGAGGAAGCCGCCTGGTAGAATTTTGCACACAGCATAACTTAATAATAGCTAACACTTGGTTCAAGAATCATAAAAGAAAATTGTATACGTGGAAGAAGCCTGGAGATGCTGACAGGTTTCAGATAGATTATATAATGGTAAGACAGAGATTTAGGAACCAGGTTTTAAATTGTAAGACATTTCCAGGGGCAGATGTGGACTCTGACCACAATCTATTGTATTCGTTATGAAATGTAGATTAAAACTGAAGAAACTGCAAAAAGGTGGGAATTTAAGGAGATGGGACTTGGATAAACTGACTAAACCAGAGATTGTACAGAGTTTCAGGGGGAGCATAAGGGAACAATTGACAAGACTGGGGGAAAGAAATACAATAGAAGAAGAATGGGTAGCTTTGAGGGATGAAGTAGTGAAGGCAGCAGAGGATGAAGCAGGTAAAAAGACGAGGACTAGTAGAAATACTTGTGTGACAGTAGAAATAAAGAATTTAATTGATGAAATAAGAAAATATGAAAATCCAGTAAATAAAGGAGGCAAAAAGGAATACAAACGTCACAAAAATGAGATCGACAGGAAGTGCAAAATGGCTAAGCAGGGATGGCTAGAGGACGAATGTAAGGATGTAGATGGTTATCTCACTAGGAGTAAGATAGATACAGCTTAAAGAGACCTTTGGAGAAAAGAGAACCACTTGCATGAATATCAAGAGCTCAGATGGGAACCCAGTTCTAAGCAATGAAGGGAAAGCAGGAAGGTGGAAGGAGTACATAGAGTGTCTATACAAGGGCGATGCACTTGAGAACAATATTATGGAAATGGAAGAGGATGTAGATGAAGATGAAATGGGAGATACGATACTGCGTGAAGAGTTTGACAGAGCACTGAAAGACCTAAGTCGAAACAAGGCTCCGGGTGTAGACAACATTCCATTAGAACTACTGACGGCCTTGGGAGAGCCAGCCCTGAGAAAACTCTACCATCTGGTGAGCAAGATGTATGAGACAGGCGAAATACCCTCAGACTTCAAGAAGAATATAATAATTCCAATCCCAAAGAAAGCAGGTGTTGACAGATGTGAAAATTACCGAACTATCAGTTTAATAAGTCACGGCTGCAAAATACTAACGCGAATTCTTTACGGACGAATGGAAAAACTGGTAGTAGCCGACCTCGGGGATGATCAGTTTGGATTCCGTAGAAATGTTGGAACACGTGAGGCAATACTGACCTTAAGACTTAGTTTAGAGAAAGCTTTTGACAATGTTGACTGGAATACTCTCTTTCAAATTCTGAAGGTGGCAGGGGTCAAATACAGGGAGCGAAAGGCTATTTACAATTTGTACAGAAACCAGATGGCAGTTGTATGAGTCGAGGGACACGAAAGGGAAGCACTGGTTGGGAAGGGAGTGAGATAGGGTTGTAGCCTATCCCCAATGTTATTCAATCTGTATATTGAGCAAGCAGTACAGGAAACAAAAGAAAAATTCGGAGTAGGTATTAAAATCCATGGAGAAGAAATAAAAACTTTGAGGTTCGCCGATGACATTGTAATTCTATCAGAGACAGCAAAGGACCTGGAAGAGCAGCTGAACGGAATGGACAGTGTCTTGAAAAGAGGATATAAGATGAACATCAACAAAAGCAAAACGAGGATATTGGAATGTAGTCGATTTAAATCGGCTGATGCTGCGGGAATTAGATTAGGAAATGAGACGCTTACAGTAGTAAAGGAGTTTTGCTATTTGGGGAGCAAAATAACTGATGATGGTCGAAGCAGAGAGGATATAAAATGTAGACTGGCAATGGCAAGGAAAGCGTTTCTGAAGAAGAGAAATTTGTTAACATCAGGTATAGATTTAAGTGTAAGGAAGTCGTTTCTGAAAGTATTTGTATGGAGTGTAGCCATGTATGGAAGTGAAACGAGGACGATAAATAGTTTAGACAAGAAGAGAATAGAAGCTTTCGAAATGTGGTGCTACAGAAGAATGCTGAAGATTAGATGGGTAGATCACATAAGTAATGAGGAGGTATTAAACAGAATTGGAGAGAAGAGGAGTTTGTGAGACTACTTGACTAGAAGAAGGGATCGGTTGGTAGGGCATATTCTGAGGCATCAAGGGATCACCAATTTAGTATTGGAGGGCAGCGTGGAGGGTAAAAATCGTAGAGGGAGACCAAGAGATGAATACACTAAACAGATTCAGAGGGTTGTAGGTTGCAGTAGGTACTGGGAGATGAAGCTTGCACAGGATAGAGTAGCATGGAGAGCTGCAACAAACCAGTCTCTGCACTGAAGACCACAACAACAGGATCCCTTTGGTTGTCATGTGCGGAATCCTTACAGCACAGCGGTTCGTTGGCGATATTCTACGCCTTTTACGGCGAGTCATCCTGGGATTACGTTTGACTAAGATAATGCACTCCCACATGGGCCATAGTTTCAACTGCTTGCCAAACCTTACCTTGGCCAGCAAGGTTGCCGGATTGCTCCCCAGCTGTGAACGTTTGGAGCATTATGGGCCTACCAGCAGGACCCTCCAACTATGTTTTGATGATCTAAGGGGCCAATTGGACTGAATCTGGCACGATATCCCTGAGGAGGTCATCCAACAACGCTGTCAATAAATGCCAATCCGAATAATTGCTTGCATAAGGGGTAGAGATGCAGCAATGCGTTATTGAGTTGCTCAAATTGTGAAGCTCTTTCTCTGAATAAACGACCCATAACTCAAAAGTCAATAACTAAAATTCCCTTACCTTCTAATAACTTTCAGGAATGATTCCGAGGTCTAATCACTGGATTGGAGTATGTTCACCGCCAACAGTTCAACAGGATATTAGCAATTTTCGTTGATAATGACCATAGTAACAAAACTGGGACACAGTTTAGCGTCAAAAGGGAAACGGTTGTTCAAAACGCTACCGTCATATTTTCCTGGAAACAAATGAAATTTGTCGATGTCAGTTAACTCTAGCCAAGTCCACACTTTTATCCAACTACACATCCAATCTCGCAGTCTCGGTGTGTCCGCACTTCGTGCTCTGTGGTCTTTTTTCTCCAAACAAATTGACGCTCCCTAATCCGCAATACTCGTCGTGAAACGACGATTGCTGTCACTCCTCCGTACTGCACTCAATAACTGGTTGGTCACGAAGGCTCAGCTGTGCCATGTCTACGGCAGATGCGTCGCCTGCAATTTTTTTTTTTTTTTTTTTTTTTTGGCGCGCGGCGTGGGTGGGTGGGGGAGAGGGGGGGGGGAGTTACCGGAGGATGCTGAATTCCTTGACCTCACTTCCTGCGATTAGTCTTTTTAAGCAGCAGCAGCAGCCTGTGTTTCGTCTGCAAACTTACCCGTGAATATTTCCAGGTTTAAATAAATGCTATTGATGAAAGCTGCCGTGTATGTAGAGTGGTCAAAATAATGCAATACGTATTTTTTCGTTTCTGGCTTTTAAGGGGTAAAACGCACTCCGAAAGGCAATTTAGTTTTAGAGGGTATATCTTCAAAACCACGACATAAAAAAATGTGTTCTATACAAAAGTCGAAATCTAATATTAACTTTCTTGAAAAGCGTATGATCAACTTCTTCAGTGATCTGAAAGCTTGCGAAATACCACGCCGCCATCAATTAATTTTGAAAACTTTTGCTGCAACATAAATTAAATAAGCTTTCACGCTATATCCACCCAAGTCAATAAAGCAATTAAAATATCTGGCAGATTAAAGCTGTGAGGACGGGTCGTGAGTCGTGCTTGGGTAGCTCTTTTGGTAGAGCACTTGCCCGCGAAAGGCAAAGGTCCCGAGTTCGAGTCTTGGTCCGGCACAGTTTTAATCCTCCAGAAAGTTTCATATCAGCGCACACTCCGCTGTAGAGTGGAAATTTCATTCTAAAATATCTATACATTCATTCTATTTGTTTGTTTCACTTATTTCTGTTTTATGTATACATTATTATTTTGCTTTCCGATTTAATGTTTTTTTTGTGTTTAAAAAATGGTTCAAATGGCTCTGAGCACTATGGGACTTAACTACTGTGGTCATCAGTCCCCTAGAACTTAGAACTACTTACACCTAACTAACCTAGGGACATCACGCACATCCATGTCCGAGGCAGGATTCGAACCTGCGACGTAGCAGTCGCGCGGTTCCGGACTGCGTGCGTAGAACCGCTAGACCACAGCGGCCGGCTTTTGTGTTTTAGTTTACCGTTTCACAAGCATGTCTTTTGTCAGCTGAAAATAATAGGTAACTCATTATCACTATACAAAAGTTATAATAATTATAATCCGGAAATAAATGCTCAAAACGTAACGTTTTTACACGATGCACGTAAAATCAACGAAATTCTTCATATAGTACACACAACGAACAACGCAATGTAAAACAGAGTTCAGCAGGGTTTCAAAATGTGGCAGGCGATCCACTAAATATCATGATTTGTACCAGCGCCTTCTCTTACTTTTGCTGACGTCCATCTTATAATCTCTTTTCAAGTTTTTTTCCATTCAACTGATAGCCCAAGTCGGTTGGCGTCTCTGACAATTACAGTATCATTGCAAAACATAAAAGGCTTTTGTATCTTTTCCGTGTGCGCGGGCGTGTGTGTCTGTGTTTGTGTGTGTACACATTCCAGCATAACTATAAAACAAGTGGCATGATTTCAGTCAAACTTCTTTCACACGTGGCTACCATCTAGAAAAAAAAAATTCTGTCGGAATAACAATATGCTTGACAATTTGATTGAAGCGGGAATAAAAAGAGGATGTAAGAGGAAGCAGGGAGCGTGTAACTTATATACGTATATCACAGGCACCACTCATTCCGACAGAGCTCCCTTTTAACATTAAGAGATTGCAATGTAAGACTGGGATAAGTAAATAACCAGTTAACGGCCATAATCAGCAAGTATATTATTAATAAAAACTGTCTGAAGAAGTTATACCCAAATATCTTCATTTCTCATTTCACTGAATGTATCTGTTGATCCTGCGAAACTGCTGCAGGAACCAGTTTTCCCAAATGACCTCTGGCTGTCGGGCCCACCCATCATCTCGCACTTGCTGGGGCTCCTCCTCTGTAACGTTTCGGTGTCTTGTCGGCAGAGTTTTTACTAGCAGAAACAGATCGAAGTTACGTGCAACGAGTTCAGAACTGTGCAAACGGCGAGTAAGAAATTTACTATGACTTCTCTTCAACTGAAAAGGTTTGAAATTTAGAGCCGATGGCTACAGCTTTATCCTCGTGGAGGTTCTACTGCATATGGTGGACGGCATATTGCAACATATAATGAAATCATTAAATCATTGTTAGTCTTCCAAGAAACGGTTTTTGAGATGCGAGTACCAGATATGCAAAACTCCTTTTCTTCTCGCCATTCTTTTTCCCACCACTGTGGGATTATCTGAACTTACTCTTTTTGTCAATATACTTCCAGCATTCCGTCTTGAGAAAAAAAAACAATTTCTTGTTTTTCTCTATTCAATCACAAATACTATTACGATGTTACATCATCATCAGTGGGTTTAACATTATTCTATTTAACAGCACATTTTGTGGCTCACGCTGTGTCTGACTTGGACACTGTACCTGGTGTTTTTTAAAAAAATATCATCCTCAATTTTGTTAATAGCAGTGATGGATTTTAATTTATCACAACTTGATAAGCTGTATTCCCAATACGCACTGTCTCAATGTTTACGATACATTCTTCTGTAACAAGAACTAAATATTCATCTGCAACTGATATGGCACATTGTAGTGGATGAGGGAAGTGGTAAGGTACTGGCTCACAAATAGTAACAACATAGTATAAACAATCTTTATTAAACAATAATATAATTATCTTTATCAAAACATTAATCACACTAGCCCGTGAAACAGTAATAAATTACAATAGGTCGAGACTCTTGACCTCCAGATCCATCAAAAACTAGCATACGTGTATATTCCAAAGTTCAGGCGTGACGTGTGTCACCGTAAATAAAACGAGCATTTACTCCAACAGTAATAAAAGGTACAGTTTAGCAAAACGGGACATATGTCAACTTGGAAAGAGACACGATTTTACTTTCACTGAATCACAGCTATAATATACGAGTAGCAAAACTTGACGATTGCGGACTTTATGAAAACAAGAATTTACTTAAACAGAAAACAAAGATATGCGCTAATATAGCTTAGACGACACGGCTATCACTTGTAAGGTGTCAGGCAAATCCAACACCTTCCATGAAAACCCTGACATGATAAGCAAATCCAGTAGTATGTCACATAGCTCCGAATAAATCGTGACATTAAATTAACCAAAGTAATACGAGTAACGAGTGAGCAAATGGAATACCGCAAACTAACACAAGAATGCCTAAGTGCATGTCATACCTTCCCACCGTGAGACAGACGCAGTTCCGAGGGGGAAACGAGAACAGAAGCCGAGAGCAGAACCGTGTTAAGCTAGAAGGCCCTGCGATAAGGGACGGACACCCACGTTCCAGCTAACCACCAGGACCACCCCCCCAGCCCATGTTAAAAGCTAGAGCCCTCCAGAAGAACAGTATAGATCTTACGATAACACTAGAAGGGCCACACCAGCTGCAAGTTTTAGCGTGAGACTTTTTCGAGTGTCTGTTACGTTGCAAACTTTGAAAACATTGCCCCACCACGAAAAGTATAACGTTTCTCATTGGATAGCCAGAATTTTTGTAGGCGGAGCTTAAGGTTAACATTGAGACCCTGATTGGTCAGATGAAAACACAGCCAGATAGTTTCTTTTAAACCAACTTCGGTAAATTGTAGTAAGGAGAAGTTAGGAGAGAGTTGCTCCCGAGACGGCGAGATGCGTGGAGCTGTGTCGACCGCCGCTCCCTGACGCTGACTAACCACCGACAAGGTAATGAACGCACGCGATGCCGCATAAGAGCGCATAAGGCTTCACTCAGAACTGCAGTAGTCTCATCTGTTACATCCCCTTTTTACGTAATACTAGTGTCGATCGTCAATTGAAGCTTATGGTATTCACATTTGTTACGTAAGTTAAAATCAGAAACGCGATGATTTTTCTGTTATATAATTATTGAGAAGCCACATTAGCCACTGTAATTTACGACAAGTTAGATAAGTAATTAAAGATAATTGAGGGTCACTGTAGACCATTTTGATAGTTTTCTCTTTTGTGAAACTTAATTTAAACCTAGATTATAGATGTGATATGGCACAGGTCATCCTTCGATCCATTATAGAACTTGGAAACCCATTCAGGGAATATTCGTTCACATTTTATTTGAACGCAGTTGGTTTTTATCATCCTGTATTAAAACATTTCCTTTTATCAATAGTGCAATTTATAAACAATGTTTTGTGAGTAGAATAAAATTTCCAATGGTAAACTTAACTGCTTTTTCGACGTTATTTTACCAGCTAACTAAAAATAGGAAAGCCTTGAACCCCTTCCACTAAATTTAGTTAGTATTAAGATTCTTTTACAGGGAGTGCAGTGGAGCTTACACTGAACTCTTCTGAACTCTACATGTAATGTGTGGTCTGGCGTCTCCTTACCAGCAACAGGTCCCAGGTTCAAACTGGTCAATTCCCTAAAAAACACGCTCAGAGCGTCGTTGCGCGAAAGTGATAGGGAGACACGACTTAGAACAATCAGACACCACGCAGAATGTTAGACACTTCTAAGAAAACAAAAGTTAACTTAAAAGAATCCAAAGATGGAATACAGTTTAGACGTGACGTATGTCAGCTCATTATTTAGAAACATCTTTATTTGAAACAACCCCAATTTATATACGAGTTGGATGCGTGATGCGGCACCCTCAAAGGGAGCAAGTATTCTTTCGGTTTAAACAACGTACACGCGAGTAAGTGTGGAAAATCATGCAACTCCGACTGTGCCTCAATGATGAATTTTTGACAGCCAAGGCTAATTGTGAAACAAGAGATTCCAAATCGCGCCAAGAATAACCGTGCAATGCAAGACAAGCAAGCATAAAAGCAAGCTAACAAAATTTTATGATAACCACGGCTCCACGCTGGAGGCTTAGTAATACAGGCTTAAAATCAATTACTTCAATGGTGTAATCAAATACCAGGTAAACTGTGATGGTAACAACGGCTACTGCAGAGATATTACTTACTCTTAAAACAAGATATTAAAACACATGATAACACTACTCTAAGGAACTAAATTACTCAGCGGGTGAACTAGACCCGACCCTCAACAAGACGATACACAAGCGCTTCATTACAGTTATCAATAACAGTGACGAGACAACACGCCACTATACAAGGCGCACTGGCACGAGCGGTACACAAATTTAAACTGAGCCAACGACCGCCGTCGCCTGGCCTCAACTGACTCCTGTTGACTTACAAGTGTGCTTCCACACTTAAACCAGAGTTCACAGCAAATTACGGTAATAAAGAGAAATTAAAGGAACATAATGCAGTCTTGTTAGCAACGAAGTGCTGACATCGGTAACACAGTTCTGCGCCAATTTACAGTTACTTCAGTTGCATCTGAACGTTAACAGACGTTTTTCAAACGAGCAGGTACATACATCTTGTATACATCCAGTGATTCGTCTTCTTTCAGACAAAATTAAGTGAACGCCACTTGAACACCTGAAACTTTTAACGACAGCTGACAGAGTCGCAAGATATTTTAACACTAAAACATTGATAAACAAGAAATGCTGCCGATGCCAAAATTAAATTCAAACTTATTTACAGACTAGAAATAACTGGTGCAACACACAAACCACAACAGGAACGAGGTTTGACTCATCTAGGTTAATGAGCATTACTTGCACAAAAATCGTTTGTCTGTCGAGTAATATTGTTCTATATACACATATATTTTCTTTTAATTTCATGAAATATAAAATATCTCGTAATTGTGTCTTCTTTTTACATCTGGAGTATTTTTTTTAAATTTTACCCGCCAGGGTAGCCGAGAGCGCTAATGTGCTGCTTCCTGGCCTTGGGTAGGCGCGCCGGACCCGGATCGAATACGCCCTGCGTATTACCGGCGAGGGCTGGTGTGATGGCCAGCCTGGATGTGGTTTTTAGGCTGTTTTCCACATCCCACTAGGTGAATACCGGGCTGGTCCACACGTTCCGCCTCAGCTACACGACTCGCAGGCATTTGAAAACGTTCGCACTATTCCATGGCTTACACTAGACACAGACAGCTGGGGTACACTAATTCCGTCCCAGAGGGTTCGGGGTGGTGGCAGAAAGGGCATCCGGCCATCCTTTGCAACTAACACTGCCTAATCAATAGTAACGTTGCCAACTCCACATGAAGTGGGACCAAGGCCCCAATAAAGAAAGAAAGTGTTTTTTTAATTTTCAAGTTGGGACTTTTTCAGATTTAATTATATTTGAAATTGTTTGCACCTTATTGTTGTAACATTATCGTAAATCTGTACAAAAATGAGAAACCTGCTGAATTGTTTGAGCAAAAAAATTCTGAATGCACTTTTATACAGATAATTTCTAGCTTATTTCTGAAAAATTCGCCTGTGGGATACCGCTTTACCATATATGATTAAATATGCTATGCGGTTTGCTGTTAGTCAAATCCCGAAAAGAGCAACAAAATAATGGAGGAGAGGGGATTTATAAAAAAAAATGATTTTTTCGACAAACCTGGATACACCTCAGTAGCGTACATTAAAAACCATAAAACCTTCATTTGAATTTTTTACATGTGTTGCTGTTTCAACGGTATTCACAGAGCAATATTAAACTCAGTTTTTCTTCAAAGACGTGTTTCACCCCCGTAACTGCCATACGGACACGTACAAGAACATTTGTGTCTTTTATTTTGCTCTACATTAAAATATAGTCATAACAGATCAAAATCGAAGGATATTCCGTGGGTAAGAATATCTGAGAACAAAATACACACACACACACACACACACACACACACACACACACACACACACACGAGCTGCTACACGGGCAAACGCGCTTACACTAGGCAATCCTCACTACCGTGATATTGTTGATTGAACAGGAAGGCGACCAAACCCTTTGGGCTTGAATTCCGAAACAGAGCTTCTCGTAAGACTTTCAGTTCCACAGGTGCAGTAGCAAGTAGCTAGGCATGCCACACGTTGCGTGAATACTAGCAGAACTGCACGTGTCTCAACTCCGTGCTGTACAAACATCGGCTGCCTACGCCAGCACTCGTCAGCCAAGTTCACTACAACAGTCCAGCAGAACCACTCGGCACACATCCAGGTCAGTCTCCAACCCGCCAACACTGTCCCTCCACGGTGCTCGCTCAAGCCCTTCTTTCTCTTCGCGATCTCTGGAGGTGTCAACGTGCCGCTGAGAGGCTTGCTGTAGCGGATGTATCGAAACAGGCGAATAAATAATCTATACACCCGCTGCACGGCACAGTAACATTGTCGAAATATGTTTGAGTAACCAGTGAAAATCAGTAAGCTGTGTTTTCGCGTAAGTGTACTTATCGTTCAAGAAAATGCAGACTCAAGCCCCTTTTATACCATCGACTTTCTTCTCTCAGTTGACTACTCGAGACAAGAGCGTCTACTGCACCGCCCAGGCGTTTTATCCCCGTACTAAGTCTCCTCTGTTTTGAGTGGTCATTTTCGTTTACACGTCAGCGCCAAAATTGGCATCTGAATGGTGAAAGTGAGGTTATGAGGGACTCTCATCTTTACGGAAAAATCGAAATATAGTAACAAAACGTAGGAACAAGCAATGACTATATAGAGTTTAATAATGATCGAGGTAGAATTCATGGCGGAAGTTCTTGTCAAATATCGTGTGATAAATTATTACATTCTAGATGACTTAAAAAATAGGAAGTGTAAGGTGGCTATAATTTTGCACCTTACAAGCACTCATCTACATACTTTGCCGTGATTTACAACGGGAGTTAGGTATCATTTTTTTGGTCTAAGGCACGGCTATCCGGGCGGGAAGGAGCGCCTGGTCCCCGGCACGAATCCGCCCGGCGGATTTGTCTCGAGGTCCGGTGAACCGGCCAGTCTGTGGATGGTTTTTAGACGGTTTTGCATCTGCCTCGGCGAATGCGGGCTGGTTCCCCTTATTCCGCCTCAGTTACACTGTGTCGGCAATTGCTGCGCAAACAAGTTCTCTACGTACGCGTACACCACCATTACTCTACTAAGCAAACATAGGGGGTTACACTCGTCTGGTGAGAGACGTTCCCTGGGGGGTCCACCGGGGGCCGAACCGCACAATAACCCTGGGCTCGGTGTGGAGCGGCGGAAGGGTGAAGTGGACTGCGGTACTCATCGTGGGGTTGTGGACCATTGCGGCTGCGGCGGGGACGGAGCCTCTCCGTCGTTTCTAGGTCACCGGTTAACATACAATACAATACATAGGTATCATTTGATAGGTTGTTCATCGTATATATGAATATTTAAAGAAGACTGACATTGCCACATACACCTTGTAAATAGTTGTGAACGCTTATTGCATGAAAGGTGACGGAGTGTCTTTATTATCAAAATGGCGTAATGAATGATTGCCTATACTAGCAGAGGTTGGAACGCCAGTGGAAATGAAGTGGCAGGCGTAACTCAGGCCCTGTTGATTCAGCTAAAAACAGGAAGTAGCCCAAGACGGACAGTCGGGGCACCTGAGCGCTAAAGCACAATACAGTGGTGGCTGGCCGGTATGGAGCTAGGCCTGAAGGATTACCAGAAACTCTGAATATCTTGGACACAGCAGAGAGGAACAGGGAAGTGTTACATCGGAAATCATGCAGGCTGGGTTAATTCTGAGTATTTTTACTCTGAGAAGCGTACCACTGTATGCATTCCTAATTAACGGGGATAGGTATTTCCTCACAAACTTTACGGGCTGGATGACAAAAGACTAAAATATGGTTGGTCGGCGTTCGGAAGAAAATGTAGAGAGGGAGAATATTCCATGGTTTCGAGAATATCATTCGCTTTCTGCAGTTACGAGGGAGGGGAGCCGAGATTTGCTGGCAAGCCAGCGGCAGAGACAATGTGGTTTTCCGTTTTGAGCGCCCGTGTTTGACGATCGCTCAGTATCAGCTTTTGTTGGTATTGACGGACTTGCTGCCTTTGCTCTTAGGAGATTTTATAGTTAGAACGGTTAGACACGGCACTGTTGCGATCTTATACGATTCTGTACTTCACTTCCAGGTACGGAGTCGTCGTTGAGTACGCAGCGTTCAGTGATTTGAGTGCGCTTCTTCTGTCTCTATACTCACGTTGAGACATTATCTGAATTCCGTCCTTGTGGCTGGGAGTACGCGTTTCTTGTCCGTAGAACACAGAGAGGAGAAGACAGTATTAGATTATACCAGTCAGAGGAACGCCTTCTGCCGTCCTAGTGTTTGAATGAGTTTTTTATTTCGTTCCTGGTGTTCTTCCATAGTTGCAGCCGTGTACGAGAACCATCACTCCGACGCACCGGACACAGTACATACGGTGATATCGCTAATTGCTTCGGCTTATTACGGCTATAAAGCTAAACAGCTGTGATCACGTAAGTTCTATTTCCACTGAGGTTGCAGAACACTGCAGAGCATCTTTGAAAGTATTGTCTTCTAGTGTTTGGTACGCAGATGACGTCAGTCATCTCGCGGTATTTATATTAGATAGCGTAGCCATAAAAAGGGGCAGATTTGAGCAGCTGATCAGTAATATTAGTTAGGAAATTCATTTGTATCTTTTTATGTCCATTGGACATTGATATATAAACATTTGTTATATATAAGAAGGGGTTTTAATCTACAGTAAATGTATAAGTAGAAACAACATTTATCATTCAGTAGTTACTAGTTCCCTTAATCATTCATTTATTTGTAAAATATATGTTAAAGAGCAAGAAGGAGGAAATATCACCATTAAGATATGTTCAGATGTGTGTGAAATCTTATGGGACTTACCTGCTAAGGTCATCAGTCCCTAAGCTTACACACTACTTAACCTAAATCATCCTAAGAACAAACACAGACACCCATGCCCGAGGGAGGACTCGAACCTCCGCCGCGACCAGCCGCACAGTCCATGACTGCAGCGCCTCAGACCGCTAGGCTAATGCCGCGCGGCCCAGTAAGATGTCCTAAGATCTGCTTCAGGGGATAGTCAGACAGGGCCAAATCTTCATTTTTGCGATCAGTATTTTCGATTGCGCACATTCATTTTTACCCCCGCCTGGAGTAGCATCTTGGAGAAGTATCATCCAAACATTTGAGACGATTTACATTGATTTGCTAGACAAAATATATACTCGCTAACACATCAGAAAATATGTAGAACAGTGAAAACAGTCTTTTTGCTTTATGCTTTGCATCTTGTTTTCTTGCTAACTGTCAAATTATAACGAAAATTAAGTTTCTCGTTCAATAGTTTTGACTTTTTTACTGTAGAAATAATTTTCATCAACACGTTTATTTATTTACGTTCTTATTTATGTGTAGCGTAGGTTTTTTCTCTATATAATGTTATTACTTTTTGCTTTGACCAGATATTTCGTTCTCTTGCAGACTAGAAGAACCCTAGTAAGAAAACAGTACTAGGACCTTGTCTAACTTTTCAACTGCCACGAAAACAAAGTAAACTAAAGAATAGAGTTTAAGGAGAGAGCACAAGACCTATTTCTGTAATAGGAGAGAGCGCGACCAGAATCAGTTACAGCTTTCGATGTTAGCAGAGGCCGCCATAGGCCCTTGTCTCTGCGGATGCGCAGTGTGCAGCATACTCGGAAATTTGGAACTCCACACACGGTACAATCTATAGATCATTGTCGTCACAGACACATTCGCGACTTGGTTGGTTGCAGATTTACACGCAGGCACCAAAGGCGCACGCACTTCGAGTAGTCGATTTTACCTAGAAAGTCTCTCGTGTTAAACGGGTTTCAAAGCGTGAGCTCTTCCGATGAATACGTACCTCCTCTTCTGCGACTTGCTACGAAAACCTGGTGTGCCGTCCGAACAAGACGCAGCCAGAGCAAAAGCACACAGGCGCAAAGATACCAACTGGTACCAGTGCCAAAGAAACTCGCCACTTGCGCGAGTTCCACCACGCGCGGCACTGCAGATGAAGATATCGACTTCGCCTCGGCCAATTTCCGGCCGAGTACAATCCGCCAATGACCGGACGACATCGGACAGAAGCCTGCTTGGAAGACAGAAGATCAGCTCTTGCCCACTTGGCTATAGACCATCGTCCAGGCCTGACTGAGACAGGGGACGTCGTTTAGTGAACTCTTAGAAGACAACTGACAGTTGTTGTAAATTGAATTTGCTATGTACTGTGAAGTTTATGTACGAGTATTTGCACTTAGCCATTAGGGCCTTTTTGTGTTACATCACAAGCAGTGTTGCAGACTTCATATTTCAACTAGTCACAAAGATAAGTAAACTTTTTTACCTCATTTGTGTGGTTTAGATACTAATTTGTTGGAGTGTTGTAGAACATTCGGTCTCCTGCCATATTACCTAACTCCGGGGAATAGTTGTGTAATAGTGGCAGGGAAAAATTGTCTTAGCGGTGTACTGCACCAGAAGCCGTTTCACGTACTCCCAAACTCCCAAAGCAGTAGCGACGAGGCCTTTACAAAACTGACAAAAGAGTAAAAAAAAAAAAAAAAAATTCGCATTAGTCATCGTTCGCCTCCAGTGATAACACCTTGTATCCAACGAGACGTGCTGTTTTTGAAAGTTTTTGAACATTTCTTTAAGCCTCGAGACACATTGAGCTTCAGTCAAGTTTCGTCTCTTTAATGTGTCGTCCTGCACATGGTATACAGGTGCTGACTGTCTGGCAGAATTTTCTGTCTTGTGAAACATGCACACGTGGGCGAGTGCATGTAAACAGACAAAAACACACACACCTGCACAATCTGAACAGAAACTTCGTGAAAGCTGATATTACATCCCAGAAACTCTTTGAAACTTGAAACTTGGTAGAATGGCATGGACATACTTTTGCTCGCAAACGAGATATTTCATAATAGTTGGTATTCAATGTCCGCCCTCGAGTTGAATTGTTTTACTTAACTGTTCACAATTGTGCCATCTGTTCATGCTACCTGACGGAAAGCTAGCTCAGAATTGTCAGGATGAGCTCGTTCTAATGTGTGCAACAAACTTACAGGAAAGGTAGGAACACTGATAGAAGCCAGATGTGAGGTGTTGATATAAAGCCTCGGACTGTTAAATGTGTTGAGAGCGCCAAGCATCATAGGAAGCTTAAACCAATGGTAAAAAATAAATAAATAGAAATAAAATAAATAAATGAAAAATCCGAAACTTCAATACCACGTCAGCAGAGTCTATGAGAGGGGAAGACATTACCGCCGTCTGGGAACATTAGAGAAGTCAAATTGTGAACGAATGTGGATAAAATGCAGCGTATAGACATAGCAGATAAGCACCTTCGATATCTAAAAGCAATATTGACCGCTAAACTATGAACACAGCGTATATTTTCTCGAAAATTTCCAAAAACATTCTTCTCGATTTTATTCACCATGAACACTGTTTTTTGAAAAACGTGCAAGTGTATCAATTATTTAAATAATAAAAGATTTTTACAGTTACGTTTTTCCATGCAGAATACGACACGCTACAGTAATTTTTTTTCCAGTTTCAAGGGCCGCATGAGTACAGATTAGTACAGCCCGTGATGTCGGCTGCTGTGTTCTTCTGCTTCTCACGCCCTGCAGTAGTCTTTTTATTATGAATAATGAGTGATTGCTGCCGTGTGTGTGAATTTCTGCGCAATTCAGAAACCACAGTACCTTATTGTTATAAAAAGACGACTACAGAGCAGGAGAAAGAGACGGGCACACGATTCGTCGCTAATGTGAACTCACACTGCACTTGAAATGTGGTGGTGGTGGTGTGTTGGGGCTTATGGGCGCTCAACATCGAGGTCATCAGCGCCCTGACACACATTAAAAGGAACGAATGTGGACAGACCTAAGAAAACTAAAGCACACACACAAACAAAGCAGGAAAAGAAGGAAAATGCTACATAAGAAAGTAAAACCTAAGGAAAGGGGAAACATAGCAACAAGAATGTCACAGGAAATTGTTATTGGCTGGCCACTTACATAAACTATGGGCGAGCTTGTCACACAGTGAGCAAATTAAAATCCTCTCCCTAAAATCTTTGTAAAAATATTTGACAGGGCACAGAACTTTAAAACTTTAGCCACATTCGTCCGAGTGTTGCCTAAAAGAGATGGCAGGTCTGCTGGCAAGTCAGCCGCGACCCGCTGGTCAGAAAATAAAACGCAATCCAATAAAAAGTGGCGCACAGTGACCTGGACGCCGCAAGCACCACACATTGGAGGGTCCTCTCGCCGGAGAAGGAAGCCGTGCGTCATAGGGCTGTGGCCTATTCGAAGCCGAGTGAGGAGAACCTCGTCCCGTCGATTGGGCTGAAAGGAAGTACACCACACACGCGTTGTGGGCTTGACTATACGGAGCTTATTGTCAGTCACTTCCAGCCACTCATCCTCCCACCGACGCATGACCCGTGAGCTCACTGCACTTGAAAATGGGAATAAGTTCCTGAAAGTCAAACTGACGGATACCTAAATAAATGACCATGGGTTAGAAAACCAGCTGAAATCGCTAAACAAAGGAAAAGCCACTGGACCTGGTGGAATACCAATACTATTTTACGCAGAATATGCGAAAGAACTTTCCTCTCTTCTAGCAGCGGTATACTGTGAGTTGGTGGAGGAGCGAAGGGATCTTAGTGATTGAAGAAAAGCGCAGGTCATTTCTGCTTTCACGAAGGGTCGTCGAACAAACGTGCAAAAGTATAGACCATATCGTTGCCGTCGGTATGATCTAGAACACTGGGAACATATTTCATGCTTACGTACTATAAAACTTCTGGAGACTGAAAAACTCGTCTGTGGGAATCAACATGGGTTCCGAAAACAACGATCAGTTGGATTCCAACTGGCTCTGTTCGATCACGAGACTCAGAAAGCAGTGCATAACGGCGGCCAGGGTGATGCCGTATTCCTTGACTTCTGGAAGACATACAGAGCATTTCAGACTGCCACGAGAGCTTACAGAATATCAGACCAATTAGGTGATGGGACTGAAGAGTTTCAAGCAACCAGAACACAGCATGTCATTCTTAACGAAGAAAAATCTTCAGACGTAAAGGTAACTTCGGGCGTGCACCAGGGGAGTATTTTTGGGCCATTACTTTTCGCAATACACACTAAGCCAAAAAAAATTAAAATAAAATAAAAAAATAAAAAGAACTTACCACGCAGGAAATACCCGAATGAGACGGAAATCGTTAGATGTGTTCTGCATGTAAGATAAACAAATCATTACAAATTCAGAAAAAAATTAATGATTTATTCAAGAGAAAGAGCTTCTCAGACTGAGAAAGTCAGTAACGCTTGGTGCACCTCTAGCCCTTAGGCAAGCCATTCTATGTGCTCCTGACGGTTATCGTGTGAAATTCTGTCCAATTGGTTGATTAGACCGTCAAAATCCCGAGATGGTTGGATGGCCCTGCCCATAATGCTCCAAAAGTGCTCAACAGGCGAGACTCCAGTGACATCTCTGGGCAAGGAAGGGTTTGGCAAGCAGGAAGCAAGCGGTAGAAACCCTCGCCGTGTGCCGCCTGGCATTATCTTTCTGAAATGTAAGCCGAAGATGGCTCGCCAGTAAAGGCAACAAAACGGGGCGTAGAATGTCGTCGATGTGCCGCTGCGGATGACAACCAAAGAGGGCCTGCTATAAAAAGAAATGGCACTCCAGACCATCACTGCTGGACCTCGAGCCGCATGGCAGGCGACGGTCAGGCTGGTATCTCACCACTGGCGGGGGCGTCTCCAGACATGACCCCACTGGCCACTAGGGCTCAGCTCGAAGTGGGACTCATCACTGAAAACAGTTCTGATTGGATTCCAGGCGTAATGTGCCCGACACCTCAGCAGACAGGCTGGTTGGTGTTGGGAGCTCGATGGCAGTCGGTGCAAGTGGCGCCATGAGCCACCTATTGATGGTCCTAATGCTCACTTAAGCACCAGATCGATGATGCTCTGGTACTGACATGTCCCATGTTTAGTATCCTCTCCAGATGAGGGATGAAACTGCGCTGCAGCGTCACACATTCATCCATCGGCTGCCAAAGTTTACAGTTTATTATTTTCCATCGATACCTGTATGAATATCAGTTTTTTATCAATTGGAATTACTCCTTTGTTGCCCGCATCTCGTGGTCGTGCGGTAGCGTTCTCGCTTCCCACGCCCGGGTTCCCGGGTTCGATTCCCGGCGGGGTCAGGGATTTTCTCTGCCTCGTGATGGCTGGGTGTTGTGTGATGTCCTTAGGTTAGTTAGGTTTAAGTAGTTCTAAGTTCTAGGGGACTGATGACCATAGATGTTAAGTCCCATAGTCGTCAGAGCCATTTGAACCATTTTCAATTACTCCTTTGTTGAGAATCGTTATTCTGTGTTAGAGTGTATACAAGTAACTTGGTGGATAATGAAACTTCCTGGCAGATTAAAACTGTGTGCCGGACCGAGACTCGAACTCGGGACCTTTGCCTTTCGCGGGCAAGTGCTCTACCATCTGAGCTACCTCTTTTTTTTATCTCATTTTGTTCGCTTTTGTTCGTTGAATCTGCTCGGGTCGGACGTCGTAAGACATTCCTTTAAGTTCGTTGTTGATCGATTAACTCAGTTTTTTTGTTACAGAGGGCAGCTAACCCTCTGACCGAACACGCTTCGCATTCGGGAGGACGACGGTTCAATCCCGCGTCCGGCCATCCTGATTTAGGTTTTCCGTGATTTCCCTAAATCACTCCAGGCAAATGCCGGGATGGTTCCTCTGAAAGGGCACGGCCGACTTCCTTCCCCATCCTTCCCTAATCCGATGAGACCGATGACCACGCTGTCTGGTCTCCTTCCCCAAAACAACCAACCAACCAACCAACCGAACACGCTGAGCTACCGTGCCGGCGTTAAGCACGACTCACGCCCGGTCCTCACAGCTTTACTTCTGCCATGGTTATGCATGGTTCGCAGGAGAGCTTCTGTAAAGTTTGGAAGGTAGGAGACGAGATACTGGCAGCAGCAAAGCTGTGAGGACCGGTCGTGAGTCGTGCTTCGGTAGCTCAGATGGTAGAGCACTTGCCCGCGAAAGGCAAAGGTCCTGAGTTCGAGTCTCGGTCGGGCACACAGTTTTAATCTGCCAGGAAGTTTCATATCAGCGCACACTCCGCTGCAGAGTGAAAATCTCATTCTTGGTGGATAATGTTCGAAATTCCAAGAGGCTTTTCGCAGATGATGTGCAGAAAAATCGCAATGCTACAAACGTAGCGATATGCAGAAAGACCTGTGTAGATCGATACCTGGTGCAGGGATTGGCGATTGGCCCTCAACATAAAACAATGTAAAGTACTGTGCGCAGAAGAGAAAGACCACTTATTGCATGGTTACGTCATTGCATAACACTCACTGGAAGCAGTCATATGCATAAAATATCAAGCGATTTAAAATGAAAGGACTTAATAAAACTAATCGTAGCAAAGACAGATGACACACTGGGATTCACTGGAAGAATCTTCAGGAAATGCAGTCCACCCACAAAAGAGGCAACTTACAAATCTCTCTTTCGATCAATACTTGAATATTATTAGTCAGTGTAGAATCCGTACCAGACAGGACTGGTAGAGGAAATAGAGAAAATCCAAAGAAGAGCAGGACGTTTCGTCACAGGTTCATGTAGCATACATGAAAGTATCACGGAGATGATCAGCCAACTGTATTGGCAAACAGTGTAAGAGAGACATTCTATACCACAGTGTGGTCCTGTTAAATTTCGTAGAGCGTATGCTTCTAGAAGAGACAACCAACGTACTGCTTAGTACTACGTATACCTTAACGAAAAGACCATGAAGATAAATTTAGAAACATTCCAGCTCACACGGAGGCTTACCACCAATAGTTCTTCTCGCGGATCAGTCACGGTTGGAATAGGAAAACTGGGAAGTGTCAATGATACGCAAAGTAGCTCCGCCACACACCACAAGGTGACATGGCGAGAATAGATACAGAAGTACAAACGTGCCATGCTCAGCACGAAAAAATGTCACTGGCGCTGCATTTTATTATTTAAATCATTAAAATTCCTATCAACTTTCAAATGAAGTGGAAGGTAAATTATTCTTGTTTCACATTCCTTACGAACAAACATTCTTTTTACGACTAAACAGCTATAGCTATGTCATATATACAAATTTCTGTCTTCCTGCCGTTGCGTATTTCAAATAGCTGTTCAGCTCTCTCTATAAACGTCAGGGTATAGGGAAAATTATGAACTTCCACCCCCTGTGGTCTGGTACCGGAGACAGGCAGAATATATCCTGGAGAGCTCATATTTCCCGGTCGTCTTCCTCGCTGGATGTTGATTAATGAACGGTTCGCATGCCCACGGTATCGACCCTTCGGAATGAGATAGCACGAACATTGGACGGAAAATAACGTAATGTCGGGCTTGACAAACTGTTCCGGCAAATAGACGAAGAAGAACTTGGGAGACACAAATTCGAAGGTACGGTTATTACAAAAATCAATCATTAAGTTCAGGAACTGTGTGAATAACTAGGAAGTACATCTGAGTCAGTTGCCATTGAAGATATACATGTCAACGGTTTTGTATGTGAAAGATTGAGTAATAGAAGAAAGCAGATGGCGCAACCTTTTTTTTTCTGCTTTTAGCTGTCGCAGTGTAAGCGTTGTGGGCTGTAGCTGGAAATGATTTCATAGTAAATGAGCTTATTTTGAATTACTCACGTACTTCTTTCTGATTAATCTGTTTCTTTCTTATTAATTACCAGAGTACATGTTTATATGAATATTTATCCCATCACGTGTTCTATTTTTCAGCATTTCTACCCGGAAAGACGCAACACTTCGATGTGGCACAGGTTCGAAGTCCAGGTCTTCCAATCAGACCACATAGAGCAATTAGCAGGTCGCAATACGTAAAGTACATTCTTTTAAAATTCAGTCGGTCCTCCCAACACCAATCTAGAATTAAAATCTTCATTCTGGTAAATATATTTTGAAATATTTGAGCTGGTGGAGGTGGAAGCCAATGCACAGAACGGATCACGTCGAACACAAAACATTAACAAATGTGTTTAGAATAACAATCCTCGAATGTTTCTGTAATTTCTTCGTACGAACAGCCCTCTGCCTCGGAACTCCAAACGGTACTGACCGACCGCCGTGTCTTCCTCAGCCAAAAAGCGTCAATGGATGGGGATATGGAAGGGATGCGATCAGCACACCGCTCCCTTGGCCGTTGTCAGCTTCCGAGGCTGAAGTCGCTACTTCTGAATGAAATTGCTCCTCAAGTGGGCTCACAGGAGCTGAGTGCACCCTGCTTGCCAATAGCGCTTGGCAGACCTGGACAGGTACCCATCCAAATCTAACCATCCACAACTTCGCTTACCTTCGGTGATCTGGCGGGAACCGGTGTCACATTGTGGAAAGCTTTGTTATTTCGTTAGCTGAAAATTTAGTGTCTTCATAAAACAGACAAAAACAAGCTGAGAGAAATAGGGTGTGAAAAAGTTGTACCCAATTTTAGCAAATTTTGAAAGAAGTGGAGTTACTAATTGGGCAGATACATACTATCGATGGCATAATCAAAGGGGACATAAAATATAGACCGTCAATATCGAAAAAGGCGTTCTGAAAGAAGCAATATTTTAGCATCGATTATAAACATAAACAGTATGTTTGTGGAGACATTTCTGAAATATTTGGCTGGAGTGTTGCGTTGTGTGGAAGCAAACTGGGTGCTGGACAACACAGAGACGAGGAGAATAGCTTCTGAAATGAGGTGGTACAGAAGGACGCTGACGATTACATCGGTTAACAAATAAGTGTACAAAATCGAATCGGAGAGAAAAAGATTTTTAGACACAACTTGACTAACATCAGGGATCGGTTGGAAGGACACGTCCTGTGGCTTGTGGGTATAGTTAGTTTGTTATTGGATTGAAATGTGGGTGGCAATAGTCAGGTAAAGAGGGTGAAGGCTGCAGTAGAAACATACAGACGAAGAGACCAGTATCGGGGTTCACTAGTGTGGAGAGCTGCCTCAAATCCCTCTTCAGATGTAGAGCAGCAACAACAACAAATGAAAAAAACTTGGTTGGCAGAGATCGGTTGCCATTCGCTTGGTGTAAGCTCCTGAAATATTCGTTTCTGATTTGTGATGATATGCTGTAGGCAGGTAGCTGGTTCATAACTGATGCGTTCTCTCCTCCGCGGCGCCCAGCACGTGCACACAGCCATCGATATTTCATCCGCATACGGATGTAAACCAACATGCGTTAACTCTTGTCGGACGTATATCAAGCAGCAACTTTTTTCTTCAAAATATTGCCCGCAGCAGATCTCCTGACCAACAGCCACCTGGCACATAATTAACAATTAGCGAAGGCAGTCGTTAACATTCGAATCTCGTTACGGCTGCCGTCAATCAAATACCGGCCGACAGGGACCAGTTGCTCGGCCGATCATCCCCACCTGCCGCGTGACAGGTGAACAAATTACATGACGAATACAAGAGCAACGGTCCGAAGTGTTCATCACTCCAGTGATAATTTCGTGGCTCGGTGGTCGGGTGGAAGTGTTTCAATTGGACGCAGCTTTGCGTGACCCTGTTCTTCTCCAGTTATTCAAAGGATGAAAGGGGACATAACCACGTGTCGTTCCTGGCAACTCCTTACATCGCTAGGAGGTAAAGGCTAGATTAAATGCAGACGGAAAATTTCCGCGATCCGACCGAGATCGATCTTGAGACCTAACTGTTTGTCGGCACGCGCCTTACCCCCAGACGACCAGGCCCGATGTCAGTCCAGTTCATGAATACTCTGCACAGCTTTCGCCATCTTCCCCGCAAAAACTGCTGCACTGTAGGCGTACAATACGAATGGTTTTTGCTTGCTTTTGCTGAAATATTTTACTTTGCATTACAACAGCCATAATCCATGATTCCTGCGCAGACGAATATCTGAGATGCGTAAATAAGTGAAATATGTGCATTTAATTAGGTGTTACACAATGAAATGACGTATCATTATGAAGTATTATTGAACCACACTGCCGCCCGGGATTAGCCGAGCGGCCTGGGGCACTGCAGTCATAGACTGTGCGGCTGGTGCCGGCGGAGGTTCGAGTCCTCCCTCGGGTATGGGTGTGTGTATTTGTCCTTAGCATAATTTAGGTTAAGTAGTGTGTAAGCTTAGGGACTGATGAAATTAGCAGTTAAGTCCCATAAGGTTTCACACACATTTGAACATTTTTTTTAACCACACTGACCATTGTGACCTTACACCGGGTGGTTATAATTAAACTTTCCCTATTTAACACGTTATAACACGCAAACTAATTACCGGACGAGTACCAGACTTGGTATCATTAATGTCAAGGACACGGGGAAGAGAAATAGTGGAGAATCAATTCAACTACAACAATTTTAATGTGCTGCTATGGTATATCATACCATTACATACCGGTGCCATTACTGCTACAGAAGGCACTCAATATGGCGCCCATCAATGTCCAGAAGAGTCTGAAAGCGCAGGATTGCATTCTGCAGAGCAGAACGAAGCATGTCCGTAGGTATGGCGGCTACCACTCTTGATATGCTGAGCTTCAGACCAGCCCATGTGTGTATGTTCCCCTGGTAAATCCTGTTCTTCAGGTAGGCCCACAACCAGAAATGGCAGGGAGTGTGATCTGGTGATAGTGCCAGCCAAGCATTTGGAAACGATCGGCTGATAATTCGATCCCATCTTGCATGAAAACTGTTGAGTTCAATGCGTCTCCCTCCTGTAGGGCGGGTATGACATGCTGGCGGAGCATATCGCAGTACCCTTTGGCACTCACACTGCACGTCTTTGGTTCTTAAGGGCTAACCTGTTCAAAAAAGAACTGGCCAATGGTGAACGTGACCGTGAAGCCACTCCATACGGTGACACGTTCACCATACGGAGGAACTTCATGCACAGTGACTGGAGGTGAAGATACCCACACTCCGAAATTCTGTATCTTCATCTCACCCGTCATAGAAGAATGAGCTTCGTCTGTCCATAGGATGGCCCAGAACCAGCCCTCGTCAACTTCAAGAAACTATTTTGTAATACGAATAAAAACTTCTCGGTTTGAAAGCCATGTAATTCCGAAAAAAAACACTCGAGCTTTGAATAGGTGTTTAGACAATCGTCATCATGAGTGAAAGCGACGCGGCTTGTAAACCGAAACAAATCTTATTTGGGTATGCGACCGCGAAAGACTCAAAATGGTTCAAATAGCTCTGAGCACTATGGGACTTAACATCTGATGTCATCAGTCCCCTAGAACTTAGAACTACTTAAACCTAACTAACCGAAGGACATCACACACATCCGTGCCCGGAGCGGGATTCGATCCTGCGACCGTAGCAGTCGCGCGGTTCCGGAATGAAGCGCCTAGAACCACTCGGCCACCACGGCCGGCCCGCGAAAGACTCCAAGGGCATGTTTCGTAACTCGTTAGTGAATAGAAATATGTTTAATAAACATGTTTACTCACTTGTAAATCGCCAACAGAAGAAGTCATGAGAACCGGAAACGTAACTGAACGAGGAGCTTAAGTACTTCTAGAGTGTGTTTTCCAGTTAGTGCTGTGATCTACTTGAACCACCAATCGTTACACTGTTTTGCACTTGTTGTAGTTTTGTGTTTAAACAGACTTATAGCCTGTGTATAGCAACGTGAACTACTGAATTACATTATCTCAACGGCATGAGAGTATTCGTCGAGAGAACTCATTTACAAGAAGCGTGCAGAAAGGTGTGTCAGTAGAGCGAGCGTGTCGTAATACAATCAGTGAAGCATCATCCTCCACATTCCGTTAGACACTGTGAAAAACAGCGATATTGGTGTGAGTGTAGCAAGAAATAATTCTACCCCTGGTTCATTGCTTTACTAACGAAATTTCTTGACAGATTAAAATTATGTGCCAGTCTAGGATTCTAACCCTAACTCTTGCGTTGCTTTGCATTTAGTCTGAAGGATGAGGTGTCCAGGTTCGTCTCGCAACCCGGCCTGACAGTTTCAATTCCGCCTGTACAAACAATTTCCAGTTTTTTAAAGAAAGGGACCTTGGCTTTCACATTCACTTAGAATGAAACCACGGAGCAATAACAAAATCAACAGCAACTCGATATCGGCAGCATGTAAGAAATGGAGATTTTTTTCCCTTCGTGTTACAATCTGCGCATACGCTCTCTACATCATACGGGCGTCAGAATTCTACACTCGCACAATCAGTTGATTATTGACGTCATCGATGCACCCGCGACGTGGTTACTCGCCTGAAACAGTTTAAGGGACGGCCAGAACTAGCTGAGCTTTACGAGGTCTATGTTTCCGGAATCCACCGTGATTCCAACGAAGGAGATTCTCCCGAAACGTCGGAATACGTGAGTATGAAACCTGTTCCACAGTAAACTTCTGTACAAAAAAAATCTGAGCGCTCAGAAGAGATAGTCGACATACATGCACACACCACGGGTGGGTATTTAAATGATTACAGTCGCAATTCTCTGTGATAGGTAGAACGGTCATTAGAGAGCTATACTGTTGTTTGTGTTTAGTAATGATTCACGGTCCGGTAGCGTACATAAGGTCCATGAACAGCATCGTATATTGAATGACTACTGTGAAGGATACGGAGACGCCACGCACGCGTACGAAACAAGAGTTACCAACACCTGACAGTGTGTGAAGTGGGGTCTCATTGTAGGCCTCCATTTGTCTGGCTGGTCGAATTGTGCGTTATCGACATTTGTAGGGCATTCGGATGTGACAGGGGTCAATACTGGACTGCTTGAAAACTTGAGCTCGGTCATACTCCTCGGCAAGGTTCCGGTAGAGCACGTCTGACTGTTACAAGGAGGAAGCGAAGTTTATGCACGAATCACGTAAAGCCGTCACAACTGCGACTGCTATCCCACAACAAGCAACGGGCTACCTGCAACACTCTGCGTCATCCTTCAACATTTGCCGGAACCAACAGCAGCCGAAATAGAAAATTACCGTCTCCTCCGTAGGCTGCCGTTAACACCAAAACATAAACGGCTTTGCAGTGGTGCAGTGATCGGGAAGTACGAGAGGCGTTTGAAAAGAGCGTGCAAAACCCGAGAGAGCCTGACCACTCGCATCGAGGTGATGTTTAGTTAGCAGCATCTTTGGAAAGAACGCACACCAAGTTTCAGCCATATTGGTCTATTTCTTTGTGTTTGGCATTCGTGTGAATCAAGGAAGTCGAGTGATTGTCAAAAAATGGACGAAAAAAATTTCGTGTGGTGATTAAACATTACTTTATGAAAGGCAAAACGCCTCAGTAGACTAAAGAGAAGCTTGATAAACATTGACGGTCACTCTGCACCTTCGATTAGAGCCGTTTAGAAGTGGTTTCAAATTTTTTGGTGTGGCGATATAGGCACAAGTGATGGTGAACGTTCTGGACGACCTGTGAAGGTTACGACTCCAGAAATCATTGATAAAATCCATGATATGGTGCGTGAGTTTGCTAGTGCTGTGAGCATGTCGAATGAATTGGTACATAATATTTTGCATAAACATTTGGACATGAGGAAGGTATCCGCAAGATGAGTTCCGCGATTGCTCACGCTTGACCAAAAACGGAATCGTGTGAAGTGTTGAAAGGATGGTTTGCAGCTGTTCAGGAAGAATACGCAGGACTTACAGTGATCTTTTCGTCACTGCAGATGAAACATGGATACTTTACTACTAAGACCGAACAACAATCTAAACAATGGGTTACCAAGGAAGAATCTCCACCAAAAAAGGCGAAGACATTCCCTCGGCTGGAAAGGTTATGGCGACTGTCTTTTGGGATTCGCAAGGGATAATCCTTATCGACTATCTGCCGACTATCTGGAAAAGGGTAAAAGTATTACAGGTGCATATTATTCATCGTTGTTGGACCTTTTGAAAACCGAGCTGCAAGAGAAACGCCGGCGATTGGACAGCATAAAAGTCCTTTTCCATCGCGACAATACACCAGCACACACCTCAGCAGTTGTGATCGCAAAATTAATGGAAATAGGATTCCAACTCGTTTCATATCCCTCGTATTCTCCAGACTTTACTCTCTCGGACTACTTGTTCCCCAATTTGAAGAAATGGCTGGTGGAACAAAGATTTTATTCAAACGAGGTGGTGATTGCAGCAACTAATAGCTACTTTGCAGACTTGGACAATTCCTAGTATTCGGAAGGGATCAGCGAATTAGAACAGCGTTGAACGAAGTGTATAAGGCTAAAAGGAGACTATGCCGAAAAATAAAAAAGGTTTACCTCAAACACGTAAGTAGTTTTTATTTTTGCACGGACTTTCAAACGCCCCTCGTATGAATTGTTGTTGAACGGTGCCGCGTTCCGCTCAGCGATGAATTGCGGTTCTGCACTACTCCGAATGACCACCGTCGGCGAGTACGGCGACGAACTGGGGAGAGCTCCCTTCTTTCAATATTTTGGACTGGCAGGCATTGTAATTCCTGGTGTCATGGTGTCGGGAGCGATCGGATAGGACTTCAGGTCATGGCTGGTGGCGATCGAGGGAACTGTGGCTGCACAGTGGTATTTCAGGGACATCCTGCGACCTCGTGTGTTACCTTTCCTGAGACAGTATTGCGGTGCCGTTTGTCACAGGACAATGCCTGTCCAAGGAGGCCACGTGCCGCTTTGATCTGATTGCGTAATGTTGAGGTACTGTGGACAGCAAGATCCCTACACCTGTCAACGACAGAACACGTCAGACCATCTTGAACGTGAACTTCGTCTCAGTGCCAGTATCCAAGATATCTACGACCAATTGCAATAGTTGAGGGCCAGTTTGCCTCAAGAGAGGGTACGGCGCTTTGTGACAGAGATCGTGCAATGTCGTATTGAGAAAGGAGCTCTTACGGCCAAGTTCTTTGGAAATTTGACTCGATTCTGTAATCACTGAAATGACATCATAGACACTCTCAACTAGTGAAGTTTCGTTTCCTTTACTGCTCCCTCTCTGTGCGCTTCACTTTTTTTTTTAACCTGGCAGTATAATTCTAGAACAGAGTAATCTACATTCGTAGTAAACGTGAGCGATGAACGATATGGATTACGCGGACGTTACTATGTTGGTAGGTTCTTACTGGAGGCCGGGCACGCAGGAGCCATTACTTTCCGTGACTGCGACTGGAGGACTGGACTACCCACTGTCCAGCACGAAACACAAAACGCCGACACGTGTTCCGTCCGCGCTTCTTTTGTTTGCCCGCGCGTTCCGGCCTGAGTTATGCCGGCGGTTTCGCCGGGGCGTAACTCGAGTGTAGCGTGGCTCGGCGCGGCGCGGCGCGGCGCGGGGCAGCGGGTGCTTCTTATCTGCGGCAGCCACCTGAGAAATGCGGGGCTCGCGAGTCGCGATGCCAGATACGGCCAGAGCGGAGAGCCGCGGCCGCCATCTTGATACGTCCGTGAACTACTGCTGCGTCCGCAGTGTGGGAAAACATGCGGCCTCTGGTACCGCGCCCCCTGTCTCGTCTGCAGACCAAACACAAGCATGCTGTTTATGAAGCTACAGACGCTTGCCTGGAACAGTCAGATAGTTTTTCCATACACGACCGAACAAGAACACTCTAAACGCGGTGGTAGGACAATGTATTTGTATTCAGGAGGGCCCGAGTCAATTCCTCGTCCGGCCATTCGCATTTAACTCTCCCGTTATCTCTCTAAGTCGGTTAAGGCGAGTGCAGAGATGGTCCTTTTGAAAGCGCACTTACGAGTTCCTTCCCTATCCTTCCACAATCACAGCTCGGGCTCTGTCTTCTATAACTGTGTTGTCGACGGGACCTCCATACACACGACACTCTGAAAATGCTACAGGCCGATGTGCAGATGAATTCCGTACTGCCAGTTTTGCGATAGGCGTGCTAGACTGTATTACGTCCTTCGCTGATACGATCATACCGACCATCTCCACAGAAAGACTGCATTGGTGAATTTTTGACTAACAGAACTCAGTATTTAATATTTGTAACACAACAGCATCCTTCCGAAAATTTCTTCCATCAGGAAAGACAGTCTTCATGTAAGACAATCAATAAAAAAACTACCAGATCGGATACGTCTAGCATCTTGGCTGTACCTTTACATAACACAAAATCTTTCTCCGTGTCATTCTCCATCTCAGCCATACGACTATGGAACGCGCTCCCCTGTGATCTGCGTCTTATCCAGAACCACTCAACATTCAAGAGGGAACTCAAAACTTACACATTAGGGACGGTATAGCCACCATTGTTGTGCCCCTCTCATCTCTTTCTTTCTCCTCTCCATCATAGCTTCGAATTTTACCATTCTATTTCCCTTCCTCTAACCTATCTACCTCTTCTATATCTCTTTCACCCCATTCTATCGTCTTATGTCTCTGCTTGATGAGAGTAACTCACAAGCTGCAAGACCATAACGAGAAAATTCCCAGCTAGCAATAGGACTGACATTGATAAAAGAAAAATATGTTTACTTTCATATACATAGTCATTACTATTATTATTATTATTATTATTGTTATTGATTGTTATAATTATTTGTTTGATTGTTATAATTATCATTGTACTACTGTTATAATCTCTATTTCTTTTTTCTTTAACATTAATACTGTATAACACGTTATATGTCCGTAATGTTCTGTAGAAACTGTAACTCGTTCAATCTGAGTACGCCTGGTTAGGTGTAAGAGAGGGCCTGAAGGCCCTAATCTTGCCAGGTAAAATAAATGCATAGATAAATAAATAAATAATAAAAAACTAATTGCTCTTCTATATTGTAGCATCATCCGGAAATAAAACGGTTGAAAAGAGAGGAAACCTGAAAACATTACAAATGGAATGAGCCTAATATCCTTTGTACGAAATCTTGGAATAACTAAAACTACAAAATTTTTGCTGTTATTAGGACGGACTGATTATTACAATCAATGGACTGAACAAAGTACTGATACTGAAACTAGTAAGCGAGCTACCACGATGGCCCTGCTTACGTCACAACACTCCTCATACTACAGTGTTCCAAACTTTAGTCAACAAATATCTGAGAGCTTTAAGGATTTCGCGCGATATAACTACGTTAAAGACGAAAATTCACTAACTCTTTCCTTAATGGTCGATGTCAATTGACTTAGTGGCGAATATCATACGGTGAGCATATTTTACTAGCATCTTGGATAAAACAATACATTATTCTATATGAAATTTGGATTCTCAGAGGAGTAATACTAACAACCACAGCAAATACACATTTAATGTATGAAATATGAAGAAAATATAAGACGGAAAATTTCGTTTCACAGCACTACCTTCGAGAATGTGTGACACACGTAAACAGCAAATAAAGCAAAAGAATGTAAGCTATGTCAGTGTTATCACATTGATTTTACATTACAGTAAACAAGTATTTGACGAAAAATTAAATTTCACTTTCATTATTTGTGATTACTAAAAGAATGATTTAAGGGATGTGGGAACAAGGCTACCTGAGAAGGGCAAAAAAGTGAGAAGAATAAAATAAAATAAATCCATTTTTCGAATGGAATTACGGGAGGGGAGCCTCATGCAGTTAGACTGTTCGATGGAAAAACACTTAGCTGTGAGAAACGGGTGTCGTCATTCCACGATGGCGGCCCATAAACCATATTTCAGTAGGATCATAACAAGTTCCCTGTGCTGGCCATTTTCGCAGCAGGTGTATATAAATTACAGCACTTCAAAAGAAAAACGCTTTCTGCATGCTCCATATAAAGTTTTTTTAGCCTATAAATGCAGACGCTTTTCGCCTTAGTTACAAGACATCTTCAGTGGAATCCAGAAATATTACATAATTTTTTCGTTTGCACGTAGTTTGCAAAAATACATTATAGACTTAAAACAGTTCAATGAGGTTGATGTAATAAAATGGAAAACTACTTACAGATCAGCGTCGTCTCAAGTGGCAAACTGGTTAAAAGTTTGTAGTTCAGTCACAGTTTTCAACTTATAGCACTTTAGCTGCGATTTTCTGTGTGTATAGCGACATTCATTTCTGTAAGTGTTACCAACTTTTTCAGGTTTTGCTTTCAACTGTTTTTTTCTGTGACTATATGTATGCTCATGTAAGTTCTGTGTGTGTGTGTGTGTGTGTGTACTTTTTTATTTTTTACACGTAAATTTATATACTTGGAAGAGAAATGGCATTTATGCTCATCTATTGGTATTACTGTACATTATATGATCAATCAGTGTAAATAATTCGTAGTTGGTCATATTCACTTGGTCATTTAGTAGTATCTTTCTTTCAGCCTTTGTTTTGTATCTGTGTTAATTTTCTTGTAAGGATAGGAGATATCTTTCATTACTTATTCTTTCTCAGAAAGAAACTCCAAACTGCAAACTTCGTTATTTCCAAAGCAGTCAAGGAAATACAGCTGTCATTATGGACAAACAACAATACACTGACAAAACACGAGAGTTA
The DNA here is from genome assembly GCF_023864345.2 of Schistocerca serialis cubense. Taxonomy (NCBI): domain Eukaryota; kingdom Metazoa; phylum Arthropoda; class Insecta; order Orthoptera; family Acrididae; genus Schistocerca; species Schistocerca serialis. The sequence goes on along the minus strand of NC_064643.1, from coordinate 727,179,558 downwards.
ATTTCACAAAATAACACCATATATATATATATATATATATATACAGCTAAGATTAAAAATGTTGACAGAGAAAAATGAAAATTAATATAGAGTAATCCCACTGCACCCACCTTCTGATGCCAACAAAAGATCCATAAACAAAATATCCCTTTACATCCACTTACAAACCTGTTGGACAAATCTTGAAGTTACTATCTGAAACCCATGTAATAGGAGAAGAGAGAAATTTAAGAAACACCTCACAGTGAGACATCGCTTAAACGATGTAAAGACCCTGGACACAGCTATCCTTCTCTCTTTTTACAAAGGAAATATGTATTCTAAGCAAAAGCAATGAGCATCATAGAACAAAACCTGAGGGATAACAGCCAACTACGTACTAGATGAACACATCACAGAAATACAAAAATGCTGCAACTGATGACGAAACGGAACTACTTTTACTTTAATAATGTGTACTATTTACAAAAAGATGGGCTACCAATGGGATCCCCAGTGTCATGTGCCCCACCTAACATTTTCATAAACCATGCAGGAAACCTGATTTTTAAGAACATTATCACAAAGAATTACAACATGCGTTACTGGATCAGGTACATGGATGATATCCTTTGTTTTTATTGATGAACGTCCAGCAAAAATTGATCAGTTGCATGTATATATAACCACAACACACAAAAAGATAAGATTCACAATGGAAAAAGAGCATGACAACCAAATTAACTTCAAAGATATAACCATCAAAAAAGAAATGTCAGCATAGTTTTAAAATTTACTGTAAACCTGCAACAATGGACACTATTATACATCAGACTTCAGATCACCCATACTCACAGAAACAATGAGCACGCAGATACATGCTTCATAGACTCAACACAGTATCACTAAGCACAGAAAACTACAAGTAAGAACTAGATATCACTACACAAATACCAACAAACAATTGATACAGCAGTAATCTAATAGCAAAATAAAAAAATTAAACGAAAAATTCAGTCAATAAACATGACAGCATGCAGCCAAGAACAACAGCGCCGCAAAACATCATAAAAGGCACACACAGCATCAAAATGACGGCACAAAGAATAGGTGAAACCAAAAAAGAAGAGTCGAGATGGTACACACTTACCTACAAGCACAAACTCACATATAAAATAACAAATATTTTCGAAAGACAAAGCATAAACATAACATTCAAAACGGATAGTTCAATCCACAATTACATTCTAAATAACGAGAAATACAGAGAGTTACCAGAAAGCAAGCGTATACCAACTTCAATGCAACACATGTGATGGATGACTGTAGGGCAAACCAGCAGACCATTCGAAACCCGGTACAAAGGGCGTGGAAATATGGGACAAGACACTCAACTTTTGCAGAACATTTAAGAGAAAATAATCACAAACCTTCTACAAGAGAGGAAAACATGAAAACAGTGATAATAAATAATGAAAGAGACCTTCTAACATTACAAGAAAATTACCACATACAATAAACGAAGGCTGGAAGGAAGATACTACTAAATGACCGAGGGAATATGATTAACTACTCGCTATTTACACTGATTGATCATATAATAGGCAGTAATCCCAATAGATGATCACAAATTTCATTTTTCTCCCAAGAATATAAATGTACGTAGAAAAAATAAAAAAGTACACATATACACAAACACAAAAAACGCACACACACATACACACACACACACACACACACACACACACACACACACACACACACACACACAAAGAGGAGAGAGAGAGATAGAACCTACATCAGCACACATACAGTCATAGGAAAAAGGCAGTTGAAAGTAAAACATGAGAAAACTGGCAACACTTCCAGAAATGAATGACACTATACAAAAAGAAAATGGCAGTTAAAGTGATATATGTTGAAAAACAGCGATCAAAAGGAAAACTGCAAACTTTCAATCAGTTTTCCACCTAATAGTCGGTGGTGACTTCAATCTACACCCGATATGCTGGAAAAAATATACGTTTAAAGCGGGTGGCAGGCATAAAACATCATCAGAAATTGTACTGTATACTTTCCCAGAAAATTATTTTGAACAACTAGTTCATGAGCCCACTCGAAGCATAAATGGTTACGAAAGCATATTTGACCTCTTAGCAACAAATACGCCTGGTCAAATAAGGTGTATCATGACGAATACAGGGATTAGCGACCACAAGGCAGTTGCTGCTAGGCTGAACACCGTAACACCTACAATCGTCAATAATAAACGCAAAGTACATCTATTTAAAAAATCTGATAAAACACTCTTAAAGCCTTTTTAAGAGACAGTTTCCACTCCTTCCGGTCTGATCACGTAAGCCTAGAAAAGATGTGGAATGATTTCAGAGAGATAGTATCGACGGCAATTGACAGATATATACCACATAAATTAATAAGTGATGGTACTGATCCTCCATGGTACAAAAAACGGGTCAGTCGCTGTTGCAGAAACAACAAAAAAAGCATGCCAAATTTAAAAAAAAAAAATGGCTCTGAGCACTATGGGACTCAACTGCTGAGGTCATTAGTCCCCTAGAACTTAGAACTAGTTAAACCTAACTAACCTAAGGACATCACAAACATCCATGCCCGAGGCAGGATTCGAACCTGCGACCGTAGCGGTCTTGCGGTTCCAGACTGCAGCGCCTTTAACCGCACGGCCACTTCGGCCGGCTCAAATTTAAAAGCAAGCAAAATCCCCAATACTGGCAAAGTTGGAAATATAGCGCGTACTTCAGTGCGAGATGCTTTTAATAACTTCCATAACGAATCTCTGTCCCGGAATATGGCAGAAAACCCAAAGAGATTCTGGTCGTACATAAAGCACACCAGTGGCAAGACCCAATCAATACCTTCACTGCGCGATAACAACGGTGAAGTCACTGATGACTATTAAACACGGTTTTCCGAAACTCCTTCACCAAAGAAGACGACGTAAATATTTCTGAATTCCAATCAAGAACATAGAAGTAGATATCGTCGGTGTAACAAAAGAACTTAAATCACTTAATAAAGGCAGGGTCTCTGGTCCAGATTGTACACCAGCCAGGTTCCTCTGAGTGTGCTGCAACAATAGCTCCATATTTAGCAGTTATATACAACCGCGCGCTCACAGAAAGTTTCGTACCATAAGACTGGAAAATTGCACAAGTCACACCAATACCCTAAAAGGGAAATAGGAGTAATTCGCTGAATTACAGGCCCATATCACTAACATCGATTTGCAGTAGGGTTTTGGAACATATACTGTGTTTGAACGTTATGAATTACCTCGAAGAAAACGATTTATTGACATATGGTCAGCACGGATTCAGAAAACGTCGTTATTGTGGAACACAACATGCTCTTATACTCATGAAGTAATAAGTGCTATCGACAGGAGATGTCAAATTGATTCCACATTTTTAGATTTCCATAAGGCTTCCTCACAAGCGTCTTCTAACCAAACTGTGTGCCTACGGAGTATCGCCTCAGTTGTGCGACTGGATTCGTGATTTCAAAAATGGTTCAAATGGCTCTGAGCACTATGGGACTTAACATCTTAGGTCATCAGTCCCCTAGAACGTAGAACTACTTAAACCTAACTAACCTAAGGACACCACACACATCCATGTCCGAGGCAGGATTCGAACCTGCGACCGTAGCAGTCCCGCGGCCTAGCGCCTAGAACCGCACGGACACCACGGCCGGCTATTCGTGATTTCCTGGCAGAAAGGTCACAGTTCGTAGTAACCGACAGAAAGTCATCGAGTAAAACAGGAGTAATATTCGGCGTTCCCCAAGGAAGTATTATAGGCCCTCTATTGTTCCTGATCTATATTAACGACTTAGGAGACAATCTGAGTAGCGCTTTTAGATTATTTGCAGATGATGCTGTCATTTATCGCATTGTAAAGTCACCAGGTCACCAAAACGAATTGCTAAATGATTTAGATAAGATATCTGTATGGTGCGAAAAGTTGCAACTGACCCTTAATAAGGAAAAGTATGAAGCTATTCACATGATTGCTAAAATAAATCCACTAAATTTCGATTACGTGATAAGTCACACAAATCTTAAGGCTGTAAATTTAACTAAATACTTAGGGATTACAATTACAAATAAGCTAAATTGGAACGATGACACAGATAATGTCGTTGGTAGAGCAAACCAAAGACTGCGATTCATTGGCAGAACACTTAAAAGGTGCAACAGGTCTACTGAAGAGACTGCTTACAATACGCTTGTCCGCCCTATTCTGGAGTACTGCTGTGCGGTGTGGGATCCGCGTCAGGTGGGACTGATGGATGACACCAGAAAAGTTCAAAGAAGGGCGGCTTGTTTTGTATTATCGAGAAATGGTGGAGATAGTGCCACAGACGTCATACGTGAACTGGAGAGGCAATCATTGAAACAAAGGCGTTTTTCGTTGCGACGGGATTTTCTCATGAAATTTCAATTACCAGTTTTTTCCTCCGACTGCGAAAACATTCTGTTGGCACCCACCTATATAGGGAGAAATGATCATCGCTACAAAATGAGAAATCACGGGTCGCATAGAAAAATTTAAGGCTCGTTTTTCTCGCGCGCCGATCGAGAGTAGAACGGTAGAGAGACAGCTTAAAGGTGGTTCATTGAGCTCTCTGCCCAGCACTTAATTGTGAATAGCGGAGTAGTCACGTAGATGTAGGCAGATGTAGGTGTAGAGAGAAAGCTGTTTAGCTTAAAAATAGTGAATTACACCCTGATCTGTAAGTACCTTTCCATTTAATTATTAAAACCTTAATAAACTGTTTTAAATCTGTAACCTATACGTGCAAACGATAACCTGCATGTGCAAACGTAAAAATCGTGTAATATTTCTGGACATCCACTGAAGATGTCTTGTAACTAAGGCGAACCCGTACAGGTGGCCAACATAAATATAAAGCTAATTATGCAACATGTAAAACGTACTTTTCTTTTGAACTACTGTAATTTATCGATAGTATCACCCTTATTAAGAAATGCTGCTGAAATTGTCCTCCTGAAAACCCCACTAGTGTAGTGACACAGTAGAAAATGGGTTATTTGCTGTCTCCTCGCTGGCTGAGGTATCAGTAATTAGTGATGTTGAACAAGCATACCTCACACGAAAAATGTAGCATCACCAGGTGCCTCGCACTTCATAAACAATTCTCTCCACTGTTTTAATGTTTAAATTTTTATATTGTTGTCTTAGATGTTACAAAGAATACTATATTTATAACTCACAACGCGTACTTAGTATTAGAAAAAATCTACTTTGTCGCCCTTTTAGCTTTCAAATAACTCTGTATATTAGTCTTTGATACGAAGCACTTCAGTATATTTATAAGTTAATTGCATAGTCCGCGCTATGCATCGAAAGTAGGCCATTAACAAACCTATCTCTCGACTGTTCTTCGCATCATTAGTTTGTAGCTAGAATCACTTTGATACATACGTATATTAATTTCACAGTCCATGCCACGCAGTTGAAAAGAAGTCAGTAAAGGTACTGGTGGAAACATGCTTACTGCCCGGCAACCAACACTTCAACCACAGTACTCACGACGTCATTCGATTCACGCTGCTACCTGTCAGTACATTACTAAGTTCTGTCTCTCGCAGAATGTTATTACTGTGATCTTCAGTCAGTCCGGAGTCTGATTTGATACAGCTTCCACCTAGTGTATGTTGCGCAAGCCTATTCATCTCTGCAAACTACCGCAAAGTACATCCTTTAGAACTTGCATACTAGAGCTTTGGTCTTCCGTATATTTTTCCCCCTCCTCAGTTCTTGCATTTGTAAAATTGACGACTCTTTCATGCCTCAGGATGTGTTCCATCAACCTGTCCCTTCTTTTAGTTAAGTTGTACAATAAATATCATTTTTCATCAATCTGATTTGTTACCTTCTCATTCGTTAGCCTTCAACATTCGTCTTCAGCAACACATCTCAAAAACTTCTGTTCTGTTCTTGTGTGCCTGTTTATCGTCCACGTTTGATTTCCGTAACAGCCTACGTTCCACAGGAAGACCTTGAAAAAATACTTCCTAAGTTTATATTGGGTGTTAAGAAATTTCTCATTTTCAGAAAAGATTTTCTTGCTGTTGTCAGTCTGTATTTTATATTTTCGTGACTTCGACTGTCATCAGTTATTTTCTGCTTTTAGTGTCTCATTTCTTGGTCTAACTCCTTCAGGATCGCCATGTTTAAACCGATTACATATACTGAAGGAAAAACGCAGAATAATGAGAAAAATTGGCGACCCAAATCTGACAGAAGAGGGATAAGAGGAATAAAGATTACACTCTAGGAAAACCATAGAAAAGTTGTCAAACCTAGCAGCAGATGCCGGAGAAAGATGGTTAAAGTTCTACGGGCACATCAGCACGCTACCACAAACAAGACTCTCCTACAGAATTCTGACATACATACAAGGGATGAAGACGACAGTATGGATCACACAGGACAAACTTGACGTAGAAAAAAGCACAGATCGATGTAATAGAAGTTCAAGACTGAACACATAGAGAGACGAGATATACATGTTAGGTCGGAGAATGAAGTCCCAGAGAAACAAAGGACAAAGTGGACTGAAGATAGAAAGGGACTCCACGGAGAATAAATTTCAGAAAGAATGCTCAAATGAGGAAGAAAGCTTTACGTGATGCTACAGAGTCTCGACGCAAGTAATGAAAAGCTTACGGATCATGTAGATAAAGAAACATAACACATTACCTACTTAGTGGAAATCAATGAAAGTGCGGGAGAATATTGCCGGAGGTCTCCCAGTTGTCCACAGAAAGGTGAACGTCGTGCGGCGTGAGGTGAGCACGACTGTAGCCCCAAATGGCACTGGCCCCGCAACGCGAGGCATTTGAAGGAACGGGAAAAGACAATGCTGGACAATCAGTGAGCTGCTACGGTGTAGTGTAGCGGTATTATTCATTACAGCACGGCCCGGGGACAGCATCGAGATGATTTCTCACGGGGAAGAGTCATCGGTAAACTGGAAAAAAGGATGAGCTGTGACAAGTGTAGCCCAGGAGTTCGTCGTTGCACACAGCAATGTTTGATCTGCACCGGGTGCGTTTAGATCCACAGGCAGTGCTACCCGAAGAGTAGCTATGTGACAAGTGTCAGCTACAGCAGCAGATGCGTTCTGTATTACGCGAAAGGCAAAAACGGACCCACTGCAAGAAACGCATGTAGTTGCAGTTAAATTTAACAGGACCGCAAGACGCCCAATCTTACGCTCTACAGCGCCACGTAAATAACATGGCGGTAGCCTCTTTGCCCGAAAACCGGTACGTTTTGTTCCGCTGACACCTGCACATCGCCGCACCATTCGCGATGGTGCCTAAATTACGAGGTGCATTCGAGTTCTAAGGCCTCCGATTTTCTTTCTCCGGACTGGAAAGAGATAGATACATGCGCATTGTTTTAAAATGAGGCCGCGTTCATTGTCAATACGTCCCAGAGATGGCAGCACCGTACGGCAGATAGAATTTTACCGCCAGCGTCGAGAATGAGATCTGTTTTAAATACTTAAAATGGCGACGTTTTACTTGCTTGAACAGCGTGCAATCATTCGTTTTCTGAATTTGCGTGGTGTGAAACCAATTGAAATTCATCGACAGTTGAAGGAGACATGTGGTGATGGAGTTATGGATGTGTCGGAAGTGCGTTCGTGGGTGCAACAGTTTAATGAAGGCAAAACATCGTGTGACAACAAACCTAAACAACCTCGGGCTCGCACAAGCCGGTCTGACGACATGGTCAAGAAAGTGGAGAGAATTGTTTTGGGGGATCGCCGAATGACTGTTGAACAGATCGCCTCCAGAGTTGTCATTTCTGTGGGTTCTGTGCACACAATCCTGCATGACGACCTGAAAATGCGAAAAGTGTCATCCAGGTGGGTGCCACGAATGCTGACAGACGACCACATGGCTGCCCGTGTGGCATGTTGCCGAGCAATGTTGACGCGCAACGACAGCATGAATGGGACTTTCTTTTCGTCGGTTGTGACAATGGATGAGACGTGGATGCCATTTTTCAATCCAGAAACAAAGCGCCAGTCAGCTCAATGGAAGCATACAGATTCACTGCCACCAAAAAAATTTCGGGTAACCGCCAGTGCTGAAAAAATGATGGTGTCCATGTTCTGGGACAGCGAGGGCGTAATCCTTACCCATTGCGTTCCAAAGGGCACTACGGTAACAGGTGCATCCTACGAAAATGTTTTGAAGAACAAATTCCTTCCTGCACTGCAACAAAAACGTCCGGGAAAGGCTGCGCGTGTGCTATTTCACCAAGACAACGCACCCGCACATCGAACTAACGTTACGCAACAGTTTCTTTGTGATAACAACTTTTAAGTGATTCCTCATGCTCCCTACTCACCTGACCTGGCTCCTAGTGACTTTTGGCTTTTTCAAACAATGAAAGACACTCTCCGTGGCCGCACATTCACCAGCTGTGCTGCTATTGCCTCAGCGATTTTCCAGTGGTCAAAACAGACTCCTAAAGGAGCCTTCGCCGCTGCCTTGGAATCATGGCGTCAGCATTGTGAAAAATGTGTACGTCTGCAGGGCGATCACGTCGAGAAGTAACGCCTGTTTCATCGATTTCGGGTGGGTAGTTAATTTGAAAAAAAATCGGAGGTCTTAGAACTTGAATGCACCTCGTATAGCGACTGAACTAATGACGAGTGGAGTTCCGTACTCTTCTTGGATGAGAGCAGATCCAATATGAGTAGTGATTCTGGATGTACCCTCATGTGGCGAGAGACGGAAACACGTAATGCACACAGGAACACTGTCGAACGTGATCGCTTTGGTGGTCCAGTTTTATGGTGTGGAAAGGCATAATGTGGCATGGGCCTACTGACATCTAGACCACTGAACACGATACACTAACTTAAATCCAATGGAGCACGCTTGGGATTCGTTGGGGAGACGTACTGCGGCACACCCACATGTACCAACGGCCATCCTGCAGTTAAGGAATGGACCGTCCTACCAGAAAAGCTCCTTAGGTAGCTCGTGCGCAGCGTGGAAGCACGTTGCAGAGGATGCATAGCTGTCCACGGTGTTCCCATACCTTATTAAAACCCGAGTCCCGCCTTTCATGATGTCCAGGGGACCATCACTAATGGGGATTGTGGTGTCACCGCCAGACACCACACTTGCTAGGTGGTAGCCTTTAAATCGGCCGCGGTCCGTTAGTATACGTCGGACCAGCGTGTCGCCACTATCAGTGATTGCAGACCGAGCGCCGCCACACGGCAGGTCTAGAGAGTCTTCCTAGCACTCGCCCCAGTTGTACAGCCGACTTTGCTAGCGATGGTTCACTGACAAATTACGCTCTCATTTGCCGAGACGATAGTTAGCATAGCCTTCAGCTACGTCATTTGCTAAGACCTAGCAAGGCGCCATTACCAGTCACTATTGATGCTGCAAAACATGTACTGTCACGAACTATGTTCACCAATTATGGATTAAAGTTAAGTATTCCAGAAGCTACGTACTTTTTTTACTAGACTCAACTCCTTTAACTGTTCCAGACCTCACGCCAGCCTGCGTGAGCTTAAACGCGTGCCTTTCGGCTTCCTCCTAGTGGCTTGGCTGTCTTGCCAAGCCACAACAGGGATGACTTCAGTGTAATGATAGTCTTCGAATGCAAGTGTAATTTCTTTTCGTCTCATTGCGGATTTCTTCCAGTTACCTTCTGTACTGCGCTGTACTGTACCCTACTGTAGCTGTTCCTTCTGTCTTTAGTATGAATTTAATTGTTGCAGTGACAGTCACACAAAAGTTCCTTTCATGCATAAGTTTTGCATGTCATGCACACTGAAGCTCCAAAGAATCTGGTATAACCATGCATATTCAGATACAGAGATAAGTAAACAGGCAGAATACGTCGCTGCTGTCTGCAATACCTATACAAGAGAACAAGTGTCTCGCGCAGTTGTTAGATCGATTACTACTGCTCTAATGCCAGGTTATCAAGATTTAAGTGATTTTCAACGTAGTGTTATAGTTGGCGCACCAGCAATGGGACACAGCATCTCCGAGGTAGCGATGAAGTGGGGATTTTCCCCATCCGAACATTTCACGAGTGTACACTGAATATCAGGAATCCGGTAAAACATCAAATCTCCGATATCGCTGGGGCCGGAAAAAGATCCTGCAAGAACGGGACCAACGACGACTCAAGAGAATCGTTCAAAGTGAAAGAAGTGCAACCCTTCCTCAAACTGCTGCAGATTTCAATGCTGGGCCATCCAGAAGTGTCAGCGTACGAACCATTCAACGAAACGTCGTCGATATGGACTTTCGGAGCGGAAAGCCCACTCGTGTATACCCTTGATGATTGCACGAGACAAGGCTTTACGCCCCGCCTGGGCCCGTCAACACCGAAATTCGACTGTTGATGACTGGAATTATGTTGCCTGGTCAGACGAGTCTCGTTTCAAATTGTATCGAGCAGATGGACGTGTACGAGTATGTACGCTGCATGTTAGCAGGGGACTGTTCAAGGTGAAGGAGTCTCGGTAGCGGTTTGGGGCGTGTGCAGTTGGAGTGATACGGGACCTCTGATACTTCTAGATACGACTCTGACAGGTGACACGTACGTAAGGATCCTGTCTGATCGCCTGCATCCATTCGTGTCGATTGTGCGTTCTAACGGACTTGGGCAATTTCAGCAGCACAATGCGACACCCCACACGTCCGGAATTGTTTGAGAGTGGCTCCAGAAACACTCTTCTGAGTTTAAACACTTCTGCTGGTCACCAAAATCCCCAGACATGGACACTATTGAGCGTATCTGGAATGCCTTGCAATGTGCTGTTCAGAAGAGATCTCCGGCCCCTGAACTCTTACGGATTTATGGACAGCCCTGCAGGATTCACGGTGTCATTTCCCTCAAGCACTACTTCGGACATTAGTCGAGTCCATGCCACGTCGTGTCGCGGCACTTCTGCGTCCCCGCGGAGACCCTGCACGGTGTTAGGCAGGTGTACCTGTCTCTTTGGCTATCACATACAGGGTTATTACAAATGACTGAAGCGATTTCACAGCTCTACAATAACTTTATTATTTGAGATATTTTCACAATGCTTTGCACACACATACAAAAACTCAAAGTTTTTTTAGGCATTCACAAACGTTCGATATGTGCCCCTTTTGTGATTCGGCAGACATCAAGCCGATAATCAAGTTCCTCCCACACTCGGCGCAGCATGTCCCCGTCAATGAGTTCGAAAGCATCGTTGATGCGAGCTCGCAGTTCTGGCACGTTTCTTGGTAGAGGAGGTTTAAACACTGAATCTTTCACATAACCCCACAGAAAGAAATCGCATGAGGTTAAGTCGGGAGAGCGTGGAGGCCATGACATGAATTGCTGATCATGATCTCCACCACGACCGATCCATCGGTTTTCCAATCTCCTGTTTCAGAAATGCCGAACATCATGATGGAAGTGCGGTGGAGCACCATCCTGTTGAAAGATGAAGTCGGCGCTGTCGGTCTCCAGTTGTGGCATGAGCCAATTTTCCAGCATGTCCAGATACACGTGTCCTGTAACGTTTTTTTCGCAGAAGAAAAAGGGGCCGTAAACTTTAAACCGTGAGATTGCACAAACCACGTTAACTTTTGGTGAATTGCGAATTTGCTGCACGAATGCGTGAGGATTCTCTACCGCCCACATTCGCACATTGTGTCTGTTCACTTCACCATTAAGAAAAAATGTGGCTTCATCACTGAAAACAAGTTTCGCTCTGAACGCATCCTCTTCCATGAGCTGTTGCAACCGCGCCGAAAATTCAACGCGTTTGGCTTTGTCATCGGGTGTCAGGTCTTGTAGCAATTGTAAACGGTAAGGCTTCTGCTTTAGCCTTTTCCGTAAGATTTTCCAAACCGTCGGCTGTGGTACGTTTAGCTCCCTGCTTGCTTTATTCGTCGACTTCTGCGGGCTACGCGTGAAACTTGCCCGCACGCGTTCAACCGTTTCTTCGCTCACTGCAGGCCGACCCGTTGATTTCCCCTTACAGAGGCATCCACAAGCTTTAAACTGCGTATACCATCGCCGAATGGAGTTAGCAGTTGGTGGATCTTTGTTGAACTTCGTCCTGAAGTGTCGTTGCACTGTTATGACTGACTGATGTGAGTGCATTTCAAGCACGACATACGCTTTCTCGGCTCCTGTCGCCATTTTGTCTCACTGCGCTCTCGAGCGCTCTGGCGGCAGAAGCCTGAAGTGCGGCTTCAGCCGAACAAAACTTTATGAGTTTTTCTACGTATCTGTAGTGTGTCGTGACCATATGTCAATGAATGGAGCTACAGTGAATTTATGAAATCGCTTCAATCATTTGTAATAGCCCTGTAATGCTTCAAATGGCTCTAAGCAGTGTGGGACTTAACATCTGAGGTCAACAGTCCCCTAGACTTAGAACAACTTAAACCTAACTAACCTAAGGACATTTCACGCATCCATGCAGCAAGGCGGTTCCGGACTGAAGTGCCTACAACCGCTCGGCCACAGCGGCCGGCTTGTCACATAATGGATGTCGAAGGTTCAACAGAAATGAAAGTAACGTCGGGAGTGACTCAGTAAGGTGTAATACGACCTCTGATTTTTGTCTGTGTACATAAACGGTTTACAGAACAAGATCGAACGCATCGTCAGTTTCTTCGCTGACGATCATAAGATCTACATGGAAGTAACACAAATGCACAATTGTCGGGAAACGTAGGAAGAATAAATTTTCAGTTATTAATGAATGGCAGATTTTGAACTGTGATAAAAGTAGTATTCTGGTCATAACAAAGAGAAAGAGCCCGATGTTAGTAGTGTACGTCGTCTAAATATTTAGAGTGATTGGAAGGATTCTGGGAAAGTGCTGCGTCTGCAAACGCAGTCGCATACGGGAGGGTAATACGTGCAGTTCGAGAGCAGTGCCCTGGCGTTTGAAGACATGGCGTTTGAAGACCGCACGCTGGTAGCATCGTAAAAGGTCGGTGTATGCCACACGCAAGTGTTTCATGGACGGTCTGGGAACTCACATAGAAATGTTTGGCAAGAAGACAGCAGAGTTCTCGCGAAACCCTGTTGTGTGAAATTAGGAGGAAGACCGTACAAGTCAGCTGCCAAGCACGTTTATCTCGCGTAGGGATCATGAGAATACGATAAGGGAGAAGAGGACAGGTATATCAGCATATGCTTCCCTCCCACAGTACGACAAGGGAAGAGGGCACGAAACACCGTCTACCACGCACTGTACAGCGGCTTGCAGAGATTATAATTATGCAGAGGCAGTTAAGCGGTTTGGCGCGTCGTTTGGCTGGCGGCGAAGAAACAGAAGAAGGCCGGGAGAGCGGCGCCCCGTGGGTGCGCGACGCTGACAGCGGCGCCGGTGTTTACCTGTTATCAGCGCTGACAGCGCCCGCCGCCTCACACGTGGCTATCTTATCTGCCGGACTCCTCTGCCTCTCACGTCTGCAGCGCTCAGCGTCCCGAGCCGCCCACGGCCGCGCCGTTCTCAGCGAGCACTCGGGGTCATTACACTCACCAGCATGCAGCAGCTCGTAGCGGCCTCCAGCCGCAGTCAGTGCGAAGGCCAATTTAAGACAAAAAAAAAAAGGTTCAAATGCCTCTGACAAGGGAACCTCCCCATCGCAACCCCCTCAGATGTAGTTACAAGTTGGCACAGTGGATAGGCCTTGAAAAACTGAACACAGATCAATCGAGAAAACAGGAAGAAGTTGTGTGGAACTATGATAAAACAAGCAAAATATACAAACTGAGTAGTCCATGTGTAAGATTGCAACATTAAAGATAACGTGACCCCAGGAGCGCAGTGGTCCCGTGGTTAGCGTGAGCAACTGCGGAGCGAGAGGTCCGTGGTTCAAGTCTCCCCTCGAGCGAAATTTTTTCTTTATTTTCGCAAAGTTATGATCTGTTCATTCGTTCATTGACGTCTCTGTTCACTGTAATAAGTTTAGTGTCTGTGTTTTGCGACCGCACCGCAAAACCGTGCGATTAGTAGACGAAAGGACGTGCCTCTCCAATGGGAACCGAAAACATTTGATCGCAAGGTCATAGGTCAACCGATTCCTCCACAGGAAAACACGTCTGATATATTCTATACGACACTGGTGACGGCATTTGAGTCACATGACACGAATATGTTGTCGACCCACCTAACTTGTACACTTGGCGAATGGGTAAAAAGATTCTTCTACCTTGCCCGATTTAGGTTTTCTTGTGGATGTGATAATCACTCCCAAAAAAGTGATGAAAACATAAGAGTTTGTCACATAAACTGAAAATAAAAAATTAAACTTTTCACTCGATGGAAGATTTGAACCTAGGACCTTTCGTTCCGCAGCTGCTCGCGTTACCACGAGACCACGGCGCTCCTGCGTTCATATCGTCCTTAATGATGCCTATCTTCCCTTGAACTACTCAGTTTGTATATTTTGCTTATTTTTTCACAGTTCCACACAACTTCTTCCTGTTTTCTCAATTGATCTGTGTTCAGTTTTTCAAGGCCTATCCACTGTGCCAACTTATAACTAAATCTGAGGGGGGTGCGATGGGGAGGTTCCCTTGTGAGCACTATGGGACGTAACATCTATGGCCATCAGTCCCCTAGAACTTAGAACTACTTAAACCTAACTAACCTAAGGACAGCACACAACACCCAGTCATCACGAGGCAGAGAAAATCCCTGACCCCGCCGGGAATCGAACCCGGGAACCCGGGCGTGGGAAGCGAGAACGCTACCGCACGTCCACGAGCTGCGGACAAATTTAAGACAGCGAAATCGTCAGGTGTATAATCACATCATGGAGGTATTATAAGACTGTTCCTATTTACGATATACGAGGGCTGTTCGATAAGTATTGCACACTTTTTTTTCGGTTCAAAAACTGCGAAATTTGCTGTGGGACATCAGCCCCTTTCGCTTCATGATGTTCCAATAGATGGAGTCGCTGAACGTAGCCTCCAAGAATCCGTCTACAATGTAGGTGCGTTCCAAGCAGAGAGCTGCCACTGAGTTCCTTTTGTCGGAAAAACAGAGCATCGGAGATATTCATAGACACTTGCGATAATACGTCTATGAGACCTGCCTAGTGAACAAAAGCACGGTGAGTCGTTGGGTGAGGCGTCTGTTGTCATCGCAACAAGGTGGCGCAAACCTGTCGGATCTCCCGCGTACCGGTCGGCCGGCCTCACATAACTCTGACTTCTGCAGTGTTGGGACATGCAGACACTTTCACTGAAGGTGAGCGACGAATCAGAATCAAACACCTCGCTGCACAACTGCACGTCTCTGTTGGTAATTCTGACACACTCGTCCACCAGTTGGGGTACCCGGAGGTGTGTGTACGCTGGGTTCCTCGAAACTTATGCAGCTTCCGACTTCCATCTGTTTGGCCCAGTGAAGGATGCAATCCGTGGGATGCAGTACGTGGGTGATGGGCAGGTTACTGGTGCAGCAAGACATTAGGTTCGACTTGGACCAGTAGAGTAGTACCATGCGGGCATATACAGGGTGGTCCATCTGAAGTTTCTGATGAGATTATATACACCGGGTAAAAATAGTGGGTAAGACAAGTTCGTAAGCTCAAAGGGGGCATCAAATGGTACTACGCGTGATCCCCAGCCCCCGCCCCCTTGGGTGGGGCAGGGGGCAACATTTAAATCTTAAATGGAAACCCCAATTTTTTACTGCAGATTCGGATTCTCCATAAAAAAGTAATAAAGTTTTGTCTGAAACATTTTTTTAAACCATTGACAGATGGCGCTGAAATCGAGAAAAATTAAAATTGGGGAAGAACTCCGATTTATTAGGAAAGATCCAAGAAGGAAGCCTCAAATCGATACAAAATGTGCACCAATTCTTTCATTACGCCAAAGTAAGCTATTTTTTTTACAAAATGTATCCTACCTGCCACAGTTTTTGATGGAGGGAGGCGGAGTGGTATTAAAATCTCGTTAGGAAACTCTTCACAATTTCATTACTCACCCGACTGTGGCGCTACCGTGGCCAAACTGCGAAATATGGCTCAGTATACTGTATCGATTTGATGCGTCCTTCTCGGATCATTCTAAATAAATCGGAGTTCTTCCTCAATGTTAATTTTTCTCTATTTCAGCGCCATCTGTCAATGGTTTAAAAAAAATGTTTCACACAAAACCTGACTACTTTTTTTTACGGAGAAACAGAATCTGCAATAAAAAAAATTGGGATTTCTATTTAAGATTTAAAAGTTGACCGCCACCCCACCCAAGGGGCGGGGCCTGGGGGTCACGTGTAGTATCATTTGATGTCGCCCTTTGAGCTTACAAGCTTGTCTTACCAACTATTTTTAGCAGATGTATGGTTTTCGAGATAATCTCATCCGAAACTTAAGATGGACCACCCTGTATAACCCCTCCGTAGGATGAGATGAGACTGTAGCACTGAACGGCGGTTACGTTGAAAAATAGAGTTTTGTAGCTAGAAAAGTCTGGAATAATATGTTGTATTGGAATACCAACATGCTTTCAGAGGAAGAGTGTTGCGTTATTTACTGAACGTCCCACGTATAAGCTCAAACGTCGAAAGATTGGTTACCAAAGGAAACACAGCTTAATACCGTGTAATACCGCCTCTATACTTGATAATACCCTCAATTCGGCAAGGAATGGACTCCAAAAATTTCTTCAGATATGCCGTATCCTGCTGAATTCACTCACTAATGATTAGATTTCGCTGAGCTATCAGATCTAACAAACGTAACAAATAGTCAAAGACGTTTTCTGCTGAATTAAGATCGGGTTATTTAGCTGAAGAGTAGAAATGCTATAGTGCTTGAGTGTTCATCAATCCAGGAACGTATAAAAGTATGGAAACACCACGAACAAAACTCAGTGCCATGTCCAATACGATGTGGTAAACCTCTGGCAAGGAAAACAGCTTCCAGTCACCTTGGAATCGGTAAATACAGGTCCTGTTTAGTTTTCAGTAGGGTCTTGTACCACCGTTCTTTAAAATAGTGGAAACTTCAGATAGTGATCGTGGAGGTCGATACCGATCACGCATCGTTCTCTCCAAAGCAGACCACAGAGGCTCTACAATTTTGATGATACTGAGCCCTGGTGACTGCGGGGGACAGGGGAGTTGCGATAATTGATCCTTGCACTCACAAAACCACACCTTGACGATGCGAGCTATCCTGTCGCCATGGAACATTTCAACATGGTCACATAATCCTTAGCAGTAATGCGATCTCCCAGAGTAAACATGAGGTCCAAGAAATACCATTGTGTCTGCCCAAATCCTCACCGGCCCTATCCATTTTTCACTTTTGGAACGTAGACTCGGCCAGAAATTGGAAACAGTGTGAAACAGACCCATCCGACAAAATGACTTTCTTCCAGTGCTTCATAGTCCAGTCCCGAATTTCCCTGTTTATGCAGCTTCCTTCGTGTTGTTTTTTTGCTGACGGAATTCCCGAGTGCAACACTTACAGGGAACCCCCTGAGGGTGAGGTCACAAAAGGCCAATGATGTTTCCTGCATTCGAAGCCGCACATCTCGTCTGCCATGCAACCACAAAATCGGCTGCTAATGGCAACAGGAGGCACGACTGGAGGTATCCAATGGTGAGCACAGCATCAGGCTACGGAGCGTAGTTGAACGGCTTGTCGACGAGTAACTCACAACAGTGCTACAAGTGCTACTGGTGGTGATAGAAAGCAGAGCAATGGTAACGAGAAAGAAAGCAAACATTGCATTATATCTAAAGCATCAGTTGTTGAAGTTGGCTTTTCGTCATAAAGGAACCCAAGGAATGTTGTAGAGTGAGAAAGAGGTGGCAGATGAAATATTAGTGTTTCTCCAAGATGAGTCTGTGGAATGTGCGGAGTCGTATACGCTCGACTGTGCGGACAGTGTATGTGAGAAGTAAAATGATGACGATGCGAGATTAACAAGTGAAAGTGACATTGAAACAGGTGTCGAGCCGCGTAGTTCATGGT
This sequence comes from Schistocerca serialis cubense, assembly GCF_023864345.2. NCBI lineage: Eukaryota > Metazoa > Arthropoda > Insecta > Orthoptera > Acrididae > Schistocerca > Schistocerca serialis. The sequence goes on along the minus strand of NC_064643.1, from coordinate 727,161,518 downwards.
CTTGGTTGGACAGGGAGGGGAGCCACAAATTTCGTCTCCAGTGAAACGTAGTAAAGGACAATCGTTGTACAAGGAGTGGGTATTACACATGATTACGCACGTGGAAGATGATCCTTAGCATAGTAAAAATAAAAAAAGAAGAAGAAGTTATGCACAGACTTCGAATAAGTCCGCAGCAATAGTGTAGTGCGTAAGAAAAGGGAGGATAAGGGAGGATATGCATATCAAACTGCGCGGGACATAGATTACAGTGACTTCAGTTGAGGCAGTGAATGGCTGCATACCTTCAAACAGAGCTACAGAACTGGAATGAAGTTTCAATCAAAGCGTCAGCTTGACGAAGCACAACAAAGTGAAGAATCAGCCCGAACATTTGTAGGTCATATCGTGCAATAAGGAATTCGTTTTCAGCTCCAACCAATCGGACTTTTAAAAGGAAATGCATACCAAAGAAACCTGGCAATTAGAGGTACCAAGAAATGTGTATCACGATCAGCTAACATCAATGCCTTAAAGCACCCGAATACAATTATGTTGACCGTTAATTCGAATGGTAAATTGGCTACAAAGTTAGTTATTGTGCTGCAAGAAGTTGGAGGTGCTCTTCCCCTACGATTCTCTCTCGTGTAGGTGATGTTGCAAGGGCAGTAGAGAATATTCACGCCACAACGATCAAGAATGGGAAAATGGGTGTAATAGAACCAGAACTACAGTATGAGTACTGTTTTTGGTCAATAGCTGGTCAGAATAGCTTACTTTTGCTTGATTCCTGGTCTGCGTATAAAAATCATACTCCTTTAGATCAAACTATCCCTCTAGAAAAGTGTGTGACATTGCATTTCAAACCGTCTGGAAACACTGGACAAATTCAACCTCTGAACGTTTGTTTTTTCCTTGCCTACAAAACATAATATCGCACTATCTGCAGCTATGCCTTAAAGGATAGCCAGTTTCACGGTAAGCTCCAAGACGGTTTCATGCCATCACATCCCATCAGCTCTCATCGACCGGTTGCACCAATATGATTCTATATGCATCCTTTAAGAGCCGCTATTTAGCTGGACGCCCTACACGGTTTGTAACTTCCAGTGATTCGCCTTCGATCTCGATGGCGCGAGCCTTTGTGATCTCTATGAGGCGCCATTTTTCATTCGGTGTTCACGTAGCAAGTTAATAGTTTGTTATGGTAATTTCTTGTATGTCGACGACGTGCATTTTGTGAAGCGTAAATAGAAGTTTGCTCTCTGCACCCCCCCGAACACTCATTTTTTGTCTCCCTCCTGACGAAAATGGTGATTCATTGTTGTTGTTGTTGTTGTCTTCAGTCCTGAGACTGGTTTGATGCAGCTCACCATGCTACTCTATCCTGTGCAAGCTGCTTCATCTCCCAGTACCTACTGCATCCTACATCCTTACGAATCTGCTTAGTGTATTCATCTCTTGGTCTCCCTCTACGATTTTTACCCTCCACGCTGCCCTCCAATACTAAATTGGTGATCCCTTGATGCCTCAGAACATGTCCTACCAACCGATCCCTTCTTCTAGTCAAGTTGTGCCACAAATTTCTCTTCTCCCCAATTCTGTTCAGTACCTCCACGTTAGTTATGTGGCCTACCCATCTAATCTTCAGCATTCTTACGTAGCACCACATTTCGAAACCTTCTATTGTCTTCTTGTCTAAACTATTTATCGTCCTCGTTTCACTTCCATACATGGCTACACTCCATACAAATACTTTCAGAAACGACTTCATAACACTTAAATCTATACTCGATGTTAACAAATTTCTCTTCTTCAGAAGCACTTTCCTTGCCATTGCCAGTCTACATTTTATATCCTCTCTACTTCGACCGTCATCAGTTACTTTGCTCCCCAAATAGTAAAACTCCTTGACTACTTTAAGTGTCTCATTTCCTAATCTAATTCATTCAGCATCACCCGACTAATTCGACTACATGCTATTATCCTCGTTATGCTTTTGTTGATGTTCATCTTATATCCTCCTTTCAAGGCACTGTCCATTCCGTTCAACTGCTCTTCCAAGTCCTTTGCTATCTCTGACAGAATTACAATGTCATCGGCGAACCTCAAAGTATTTATTTCTTCTCCATGGATTTTAATTCCCACTCCGAATTTTCCTTTTGTTCCCTTTACTGCTTGCTCAATATACAGATTGAATAACATCGGGGATAGGCTACAACCCTGTCTCACTCCCTTCCCAACCACTGCTTCCCTTTCATGCCCCTCAACTCTTATAACTGTCATCTGGTTTATGTACAAATTGTAAATGGCCCTTCGCTCCCTGTATTTTATCCATGTCACCTTCAGAATTTGAAAGAGAGTATTCCAGTGAACATTGTCAAAACCTTACTCTAAGTCTACAAATGCTAGAAACGTAGGTTTGCCTTTCCTTAATCTATCTTCTAAGATAACTCGTAGGGTCAGTATTGCCTGACGTGTACCAACATTTCTACGGAATCCAAACTGATCTTCCCCGAGGTCGGCTTCTACCAGTTTTTCCATTCGTCTGTGCAGAATTCGCGTTAGTATTTTGCAGCCGTGACTTATTAAACTGATAGTTCGGTAATTTTCACATCTGTCAGCACCTGCTTTCTTTGTTATTGGAATTATTACATTCTTCTTGAAGTCTGAGGGTATTTCGCCTGTCTCATACATCTTGCTCACCAGATGGTAGAGTTTTGTCAGGACTGGTTCTCGCAAGGCCGTCAGTAGTTCCAATGGAATGTTGTCTGCTCCCGGGCCCTTGTTTCGACTCAGGTCTTTCAGTGCTCTGTCAAACTCTTCACGCAGTATCATATCTCCCATTCCATCTTCATCTACATCCTCTTCCTTTTCCATAATATTGTTCTCAAGTACATCGCCCTTGTATAGACACTCTATATACTCCTTCCACCTTTCTGCTTTCCCTTCTTTGCTTAGAACTGGGTTTCCATCTGAGCTCTTGATATTCATACAAGTGGTTCTCTTTTCTCCAAAGGTCTCTTTAATTTTCCTGTAGGCAGTATCTATCTTACCCCTAGTGAGATAAGCCTCTACATCCTTACATTTTTCCTCTAGCCATGCCTGCTTAGCCATTTTGCACTTCCTGTCGATCTCATTTTTGAGGTTTGTATTCCTTTTTGCCTGCTTCATTTACTGCATTTTTATATTTTCTCCTTTCATCAATTAAATTCAATATTTCTTCTGTTACCCAAGGATTTCTACTAGCCCTCGTCTTTTTACCTATTTGATCCTCTGCTGCCTTCACTACTTCATCCCTCATAGCTACCCATTCTTCTTCTACTGTATTTCTTTCCCCCAGTCTTGTCAATTGTTCCCTGATGCTCTCCCTGAAACTCTGTACAACCTCTGGTTTAGACAGCTTATCAAGGTCCCATCTCCTTAAATTCCCACCTTTTAGCAGTTTCTTCAGTTTCAATCTACAGTTCATAACCAATAGATTATGGTCAGAGTCCACACCTGCCCCTGGAAATGTCTTACAATTTAAAACCTGGTTCCTAAATGTCTGTCTTACGATTATATAATCTATCTGAAACCTGTCATGCTGCGGTCGCAGGTTCGAATCCTACCTCGGGCATGGATGTGTGTGATGTCCTTAGGTTAGTTAGGTTTAAGTAGCTCTAAGTTCTAGGGCACTGATGACCACAGATGTTAAGTCCCATAGTGCTCAGAGCCATTTGAACCATTTTGAAACCTGTCAGTATCTCCAGGCTTTTTCCATGTATACAACCTTCTTTTATGATTATTGAACCAAGTGTTAGCTATGATTAAGTTATGCTCTGTGCAAAATTCTACCAGGCGGCTTCCTCTTTCATTTCTTAGCCCCAATCCATATTCACCTACTACGTTTCCTTCTCTCCCTTTTCCTACTGACTTATTCCAGTCACCCATGACTATTAAATTTTCGTCTCCCTTCACTATTTGAATAATTTCTTTTATTTCATCATACATTTCTTCAATTTCTTTGTCATCTGCAGAGCTAGTTGGCATATAAACTTGTACTACTGGTCTGGTTAGATACAACAGTGTCACCTGAAGACTTGTCTAGAATCTGCATTTATGTTCAAGCATGCTATTTTCACGTTGTTGTCATATTTTTGCCCAACCCGTGTATGCACTCACCTGTCTGAACACGCTGCCGTCATCTTGGAAGATAGCAATGCCCACAGCGCTCATCATGAATGTGTAAAGAAAGGGTAACACTTGGTCGTCCAGAATACCGAAAAGCAGAAAAACATCGTGGTTGATGTTAGCTGTAGCCGAAATAACTGTACCCATGGCACAATACGAAAAATTCCAGAAAAACGTAGGAGAGCCATCTCCGATCTGAACTACGCGTATACCTTCCACACACAGCGAATTAAACGCTTTGGAGCGCCGGTGTCTTGTATTATTTGAAAAATGACAAAAGCACTACTTGTATCGCAATACACGCCTCGGGTCAGCTATTGTCCACTTTTTGTGTTGTTTGAACCAATGAACCAACGACGCCACTGTGAGCAACGGTCTTTTGTTAGGTAACCGACTCCATACGACCAGTGCATGCAGTTCGCTTCGCTATGTACATTGGGAAACTGGTTGAAATTGACCTGCATTCACTGACAGCAGCGCTTCCTGACGGCTTTGAAACTTATTGTCTTCGACGATACATGACGTTAGGCTCCGGCCCCTATCGGGAAGGGTCTCCTTATGGCCAATCCTGTTACACAGTGAAACATGGTAATGAGCAGTACACCATTCCTTGAAGAAACACCAAACAGCCCGCGTTGATAAACCAACAAATCCGTCAACTGCAATCATGGTTTGGTTGTGGGCGCGAACAAAAGCGACAGCTCCTTTCTCCCATTTCGTCACGTCTCCAAGCCGACCCATCTTTTCATACTAGCGACTGGCACATAAACACCACGTCATTGCCATACCAGACGTCAGCAGTGGAGGGTCACTCGACCATCAGATACCAGCTATACAGCAGCTACCGCAATCCAAAGCTATTTTAACGAGGTAGCAACTATTTTGTTCGATTAACTTACACTTTAAGACAGACAAACGACGCACCATGGAGGTAATATCCAAATGGAACGAAAATCGGTCTAAGTGATGTACATGCACGGGCAAACGAATGATTACAATGTCAGAAAAACTGGATGATTAATTCAAGAGAAAAAGCTTCACAAATTGAGCAAGTCAACAACGCGTTAGTCCACCTCTGGCCCTTATACAAGCAGTTATTCGACTTTGGTTGGGAGAATTGTTGTGTGCCCTCCTTAGATATCGAGCCAAACTATCTCCAACTGACGTGCTAGTGCCTCAAAACCCCTAGCTGACTGTTTAGCCCTGCCCACAATGCTCCAAATGTTCCCAGTTGGAAAGAGATCCGGAAACGTTTCCGGCCAAAGTAGGGTTTGGCAAGGACTGAGAAAAGCGGCAGAAACTCTCTTCATGTGCGGGCAGGCTTCTCTTGTTGAAATGTAAGCCCAGGACAGCTTGCCATGAATAGCAACAAAACGGGGCGTAGAATATCGTCGACGTACAGCTGTACTTTAAGGGTGCCGCGAATGACAAAGAAAGGGGTCCTGCTATGAAAACAAATGGCACCACAGATCACGTGTCCGTGGCATCTCCACATACATCTTCGATGGCCATCGAGGCTCAGTTCGAAGTGGGACTCATAACTGAAGAGTTCTGCTTCAGGCAATGAGACTCCAGGCCGAATACGTGTCTGGAGGCGCCTTGGACAGCGGTGCGACACCAAGGTGACTGTCGCCCACCAGGGTGACTGTCGCCCACCAGGGTGACTGTCCCCGACAACCAGGAGTAACGGTCTGAGATGTCATTTCCGTTCGTAGCCGGACCCCTTTCGTTGTCATCTACGGTACTCTCACAGCACAGCGTTACGTTGACGATATTCTACGCTCCCATTTGTTGCCCTTCATGGCAACTCATCTTGGGCTTACACTTCAGCAAGATAATGCCATCCCGCAAAGGACGAGAGTTTCTACTGCTTATCTTCGTGCTTGCCAAATCCTACTTTGGTGAGCAAATTCGCCGAATCTCTCTCCAATTTAGAACGTTAGGAGTATTAGGGCAAGACCCTCCAACCAGCTCGGGATTTTGACGATCTAACTTACCAGCTGCACAGAACTTGGCAGGATATCCCTCAGGAGGACGTCCAACAATTCTAAAAATCGTTGCCAAGCCAAATGACGGTTTTCATAAGGGCCAGAGATTGACCAACGTCTTGTTGACTTACTCAGTTCGTGAAGCTCTTTCACTTGAACAAATCTCTCAATTTCTCTGAAATATATATATATATATATATATATATATATATATATATATATATATATATATGGAGTCGGTTACCTAACAAAGGACCGTTGCTCACAGTGGCGTCGTTGGTTCATTGGTTCAAACAACACAAAAAGTGGACAATAGCTGACCCGAGGCGTGTATTGCGATACAAGTCGTGCTTTTGTCATTTTTCAAATAATACAAGACACCGGCGCTCCAAAGCGTTTAATTCGCTGTGTGTGGAAGGTATACGCGTAGTTCAGATCGGAGATGGCTCTCCTACGTTTTTCTGGAATTTTTCGTATTGTGCCATGGGTACAGTTATTTCGGCTACAGCTAACATCAACCACGATGTTTTTCTGCTTTTCGGTATTCTGGACGACCAAGTGTTACCCTTTCTTTACACATTCATGATGACTGCTGTGGGCATTGCTATCTTCCAAGATGACGGCAGCGTGTTCAGACAGGTGAGTGCATACACGGGTTGGGCAAAAATATGACAACAACGTGAAAATAGCATGCTTGAACATATATATATATATATATATATATATATATATATATATATATATATATATATATATATGGTGGATAATATCGAACGCTCGGTGACACTGTTCGTGGACGATGCTGTCGTGTAAAGGAAAGATGGAACTGCAGAAAACTGTTGACAAATGGAAGTATAAAATTACAATGAAATGAATACCCCTAGCTGCATACAGGCGTTGATATAAGTCAACAGGGACACTAGAAAATGTGTGCCGCGACCGGGACTGGAACCCAGGATCTCCTGCTTACATGGCAGACGCCCTATCCACCTGAGCCTTCGAGGACACAGAGGATAGCGCGATTGCAGGGACTTACCTCTGGCACGCCTCCCTCCAATGAGACCCACATTCCCAACGTATTGTCCCGCACTATATTCATAGTGCCCCTGCCCATTAAACTGATTACTCGCGGCTTTTTACCGATTCCCGTAAGAGTTCGGGCACTGTTTGTGCATACGCACAGAAGAAGATGGTCAAATGGCGGTGAACCTTAACTATGGGTGCAAATAAATGTAACGCGTTGCGGATAAACATGTGGAGACACCCATACGTGTGGCGATAAATGATTGGTAATAGAAACAACTATAAAATATCCACGAGTATCCATCTGGGGCGCTGTGACTAGGTCGACCACATAAATTTCATGCTAAAGTTCAACGGCAGTATCCTAACGAAAGGGATCACGAAAGAGGTGGCTTCCATACATTCCTCAATACTTGTCGGTCTCTAACGCGTAAGTGATAGAATCAGCAGAAGGGATACTAAAGATCCAAAGAACTGATTCACTTTTCTTGAGGTCTTCGTTTAGTAGCCCGAGAGTGTTACTGAGATACTCGTCAAACAGCAGTGGTAAATAAGATAAGACACATGTTGTGCCTTGCGAGAGGTTTGCTGTTAAAATTCGCAAAACATTCCAAAAAGTTTCAGGTAACATATGTTACTCCCTTCCACATGAGGGTTGTTATCGTCTTCGGTCTGACGACTACTTTGATGCAGCTCTTAACGCAGAACTATCCTGTGCAAGCCCCTTTTCATCTCTGAAAAACTACTGCAACCTACATTCATTTGAACATGCTTACTGTATTCATACCTTAATCTCCGTCTATAGTTTTTACCTCCACACTTCCTTCCATTGCCGAACTGACAGTTCCTTGATGCCTCAGAATTTTTCAATGCATCCGTTCTATTAATTAGCTGTACCATAAATATCGTTTTCTTTCCAATTTGATTCAGTACACCGTCATTAGTTACGCTATCTACCCGCCTAACCTTCAGCATTCTTCTGTAGCACTACATTTCAAATGCTTCTCCTCGTCTGAACTGTTTGACTACCGTACAAGGTTACACTCAAGACGAAACACCTTCAGAAGAGACTTCCTAATGTTAATACATAATTGTTGCAAAAGACCACGGCAGTAAAATGAGAGGAATTAGAGCTTTTACGGAGACTTAGATAGTCATCATCCCTACGCGATTCGTGCATAGAATAGGAATTAATAGTATTATCACAAATACTCTCCATCACATACCTTAAGTAACTAGCAGGTTTTAGATGTAGATGCAGATATAGATTACAGTGGTTTCAATTATTGACTCAAGTAACAGCAATAATAAACAGCTGGATATAAATTTGTAAAGATTCACTGTCTATGAACGCGCCAGTCACGGTAATATGGGCAATGGGCGGGTTGCCTAGGATTTCTCGCACTAGCAGACAGTGTGTGTAGGCACGCCAGAACACAGCTTCCTGCAGAACCTGCCAGTCTTTGATTATAATCCAAATACTTTCCGAGTATCTCATGTTTCCGTAGGACAGGAAAAGAACCGCACAGTGGGAGATCTAGACTGTGTGCATTGAGTTTTCTTTTGTGTAAAATGTCGCATAACCCCTATGGGGACACGATGAGGCGTATAGTTCACAAGTTTCTCACCTGTGTGACTGAGACACGATTATCAACGCGAAAAATGTATCGGCTCCAGTTACCACCTATGGATCCCATCAGTTGTGGAAACATCAGTAGTGGTGCAATGAAGTGAGGTTATGTGTTAACGTGGAAGCCAACTGCCGTTTTGAGCATAGGATACAGATGGATAAAATTAATAGCTTTTCCTTCACCTCCACTTATCAATGTAAAAAATGACGCGATCAATATGAAAGCTACTGTGCTTTATCATCAGGACCTTTTGCTTGATAAATTCGAGGTCCATGCTTATGAAGGTTCAGGTGCACAAGAGCAGGAACTTCAGTCCTATATAAGACGTAAGCTAACGAACTATCGATGCACCGTTACTGACATAGCCTTAAATACAAACAGAAGTACCAGATGATAAAGCGTATACTTTCGGTACCGATCGCATATCGTATTTTTACATAAATAAATACAGATGAAATGAGCAGCAGATTTTCTTCATTCTTCACCAGAATGGAAGAAAGAGAAATAGAATCATAACTGGCCCACATCGGTTAGGCAGCTTTTTCGAGCATTGTCAAGGAATCATTTATCTGACGAACTTCGTGTCTCGGGTAAAAAGATTTTTTATTTCTTCTATCCCTATTTATTTACTTTTTACAGGCCTTCTCAGCGGTTAGATGGAGAAAACTTTTATTTGACTATCCTAAAACTAAAATTGGGGTCATTTTACTTTTTGCAAGGCGTATGGTGTGCTGATTGTGTGTGATATCACAAAAATGTGTACTGAAGTGAAAACTCTTAACTGCCTGAGTAAGTGATATCGCTGACTTACACGGGTTCGATGACACTCGATTCACAGGTAGTCAGTTCGAATCTTATTGAGAGAATAAAAACATTATTGTTTTATTGTTTAGGCAGTGAGAGCAGGACGCGGTAGTGGGGTAAATGGCTTATCGTCAGACTTTGCATCAATGCTCTGCGTTGGGTTGCGAACTTGTCAGCGGTGTCTCATGAAGTGGAGATATGCGTCGCTGTCTCGTCAGTCTTTCGGGATGTTAAGCTTCGGGGCTCCCTTGGTACTACTATTACAGAGGAGAATGTGTACCGCTGACAGTTTCGCCCTCTCCCTTCCCTCGTCGTCATCATCATCATCATTATCACAAACACGACACTACAGTGCGCTCACACGCATTACAGGCATCCACACGAGACTCGTAACATAGAAACCACCCAAGTGCGTCAGCTACGGATTCTAGATTATTTCAATTTGACTGGTACTATTCACTTTAAATTTATATTACGTTCAGTTTAACAGAATAGTTCACACAATTTAAGAGACTTTTATTGCGATGATGATGACAAAATCGTACGAAACGCTTCCGCAATGTGTTGAGTTGAACAGAAAATAAAGTCACTGGTAGTAATGCAACACAAATATGAGTAGTTATTCAATACAGTCAACCTACCCACACTTAACTACAGTAGCTGAAGTTTAATGGAAATAATTGCACAAGCCACACAAATAACACTAGTTCGTATATCCGCCTTTAGTGAGTCACTGATTTATCACTGCTTTAACCTTTAAGAGGCTGAGAGTAGCTACGTTTAGAACAAACTTCCATTCTTACAACGTGTAACGTGCACGACCTATCGAGCACGAGTTAGCAACTTCGAATTACTAGCTGACTGATTTGATAGTTGATTCTTTTTTCACGCAAAGCCTTACTGGGCAAGATAATCAACACACGATTATACGATTAAAATCGACAAGGCAATAAATTAAGAACGCTACGCCTTCGAAAGGCAGAAGTGGTACGAAGAATTGAGGGATAATTAACACACGTTTAGAATGAAATAATTGTAAGCAATAATTCGCTGTTAGCAACTCTGCTTGTGTAATGAGTGGTTGTTTCACGTGCAGTTAATATTTTCTTCAATTCCAGTGAGTGCCACCCATCTCTCTGCCTTCTTTGTGCCACTACCAGCACATTGCATTCCACACAGGTTTAATCATACAGTCCCTAATTAGCCCTTCCCCCTGCTCTGATATCGCCTACTCCGATCTACGAAGTGAGAATACCCTTTGATTTACTGGCCGCGCCAGTGCACGCTTTTGTTGCTCGATGAGCACTTTTTGCCGCTGCTGTAAGGCGTGAAATGCTGCTATAAACATGGAGAGGGACCACCTTTCCCAACTGAGGGAGAAGTATCTGTGATCAGCCAAAGCATCGTATAGGCCTACCAACCACCTCACCGATACGCACTGAGAATATATGGTCGGATGTCAGTGTAACTTCGTACACGTACTCGTACATACTACCGGGGTATACAAGGTGTGACAATAAAGTAATGAGACTGATTTTCTTTGCAAGGTGTGGCAACCCTGCAGGCTTGCGCAGGCACAATATCTTTGACCTTGGTCTATAAGCTGCTTCTAGTCCAAGTGGCACATCGATGCAACAGCTCAGTCGTGAGTTGTACTATAATATGTTAACACGTGTTTGTGAAACGCATAATATTGGGCAACGATATGCCATTTCTTTTTGCGTTAAATTGGGTGAAAACGCGACGACAACTTACGGCAAGTTTCAGAAGGCTTTTGGAGAGGCGGTTACGTCAAGAGCTTAAGTTTTTCGTTGGGATAAAATGTTTAGTGAAGACAGAACGAATGTTGAAGATAAAGACCACAGTGGACGACCATCAACCTCACAGACGGATGTCAACTTGGCCAGGGTGCGTGAACTCGTACGATCTGATCGAAGATTATCTGTGAAAATGATTGCAGAAGAACTGAACATCAATCGAGAAACGGTTCGTCTAATAATAACTGAAGATCTTGGTATGAGAAAGATTTGTGCAAAAATGGTCCCCAAAAATCTCACACCACAACAGCGAGAAAAACGGAAAAATGTGGCAGCCGATCTGTTAGAGCAAACGGAAAACAATCCAGGGCTATATTTTATATGATTAATGTAACTATGCAGATGTTTGCCTAAACGATAAGGACATATCACTTCATGTTGTTATAATACTGTAAGTACCAAGAATCTCACATCTTGTAATACAATATTTTCCTAATATATGTTAAACTTCATTCTTGACTCATGTTTCATACCTTAATATATATTATGATGTTCATTGTCCTCAGGCCGTCTTCTGAAGAAGACAGATTTATATCTATTGAAACCTAGGTAAAGATTACTTTATCCTTTGCAACTGGTCGGCTGCTCTTAGTCTGATTTACGTGGAACCGTTGCTGTAGCGCAGCTATGTTTAAAGTACTGCAATCCAGAATTGTTGAGCCGTGTTATCACTGGCGATGAAAGTTGTTTTTTTCAATACGCTACAGAGACAAAACGCCAAAGTTCGCAATGGTGCTCAAAGGGATCACCCAGACCAAAGAAATCTCGCATGTCAAAGTCAAAAGTGAAATACATGCTTGTGTGCTTCTTTGATTCCAAGGACAAACAGTTAACCAATATTACTAGAAAGAAATTTTAGAAAGACTTCGTAAAAAAGTTCTTCGTGTTCGTGCCAACATTGTTTATAACTGGATTCTGCATCACGATAATGCGCCATCCCATACTGCCCTCTCAGTACAGCAATTTTTAACCTCAAAACAAATTTCAGTACTGCCACAGCCATCTTATTCACCAGATATCGCTCCGTGCGACTTTTTTCTATTTCCAAGAGTCAAAACGGCTGTCAAGGGACGCCATTTTCAAACAACACAAGATGTCCAAAAAGCTGTGACGTGGGTCTTGGAGGGTATTACAGAAGATGAGTTACAGAAATGTTACCATCAATGGCAGAAGCGCTGGAAAAAGTGCGTGCAATCAGAAGGGAACTACTTTGAAGGAGAGAAAACTAAACTTGACTAAAACGGTAAGCAACTTTTTTTCACTTCAGTCTCATTACTTTATTGTCGCACCTCGTATATAACTAACTAGTGATAATTCTCTGTGACAGAATGGTTCAAATGGTTCAAATGGCTCTGAACACTATGGGACTCAACTGCTGAGGTCATTAGTCCCCTAGAACTTAGAACTAGTTAAACCTAACTAACCTAAGGACATCACAAACATCCATGCCCGAGGCAGGATTCGAACCTGCGACCGTAGCGGTCTTGCGGTTCCAGACTGCAGCGCCTTTAACCACACGGCCACTTCGGCCGGCTGTGACAGAATGGCCAACATAGTTGTTCGTGTCCGGTGTCTGGTGTTGTTATCAGGCCTCGTAGAATACAGGGTGTCTCACCTAACTCTGCTGCCTCAAATATCTCTGGAACAACAATAGATATTCAAAAACGGATTTCACCAGCATGAACGTACGGCTGGGACTTAGAAAACCAAATACTATGCGAAATTAAAAACATAAACAAATACTATTTTCAACACAAACTTGTGTATTTTTAAATGGACACCCCCTAGTATTTCGTATGCAATCAATAAAATGAAAAATCACAAAAATAATGGCGTTGGTTGCATCGTAATACGTCAATTACATTCCGAGAAACTGTGAAGCGAAGTTGACGCTTGAAATAAATGAAGTGCAGAGCTAGCGCACGTCCTGACACTCAAACGTACGCCTCACGCTGCCGTAATCGTGATGTGATTGTCGTACTACGTCAGTGGAGTGTTAATGTATGGTGTGGTTTTGTATGAGAACACATCATTGGCCCATATTTCATTTATGGCACTCCTAAAGGGGGATAGTTTAGCCCCTTCTTGAGCTGTACTTTACTTGAACCGTAATATCTGGAATTACTGTCTCATGCGTAGCCTGTCGTTAATACGAGGTGAGTCAAATGAAAACCTTAAATTTGTAATAACAAATCGAAATTTGGCGCCGTTATCCTTTAAGGTGGTAAGCGTGCTACAAACAGCGTGCAGAATGGCCTGTAGGTGACAGCATAGTGCAGATGCACACATACCGTCGCAGTATCAGTCTAAAGATGGCCGCCCCACTTGCGACTTGCACCAGGTAAGAACAGCGCTCTGTTATTCGATTTTTGCGTAGTGAAGGTGTGAAACCTATTGAAATTCATCGACGAATGAAGGTTCAGTACGACGATGCGTGTTTGTCACAGCAGCATGTCTACGAAAGGAGTAGGAAGTTCGCAAATGGTGTGTCTTCAGTGGAAGATGCTCCTCGTCCAAGTCAGGCACAACGAGTTGTGACTCCTCAGAACATTGCGGGAGTTGAAGCCATAGTGAAGGAAAACCGCCGAGTGACACTAAATGACATTGCAGCATGTTTACAGATTAGTCACGGGTCAGCACACCACATTGTGCATGATATGCTCCAGTTTCACAAAGTGTCTGCAATATGGGTCAAGCGGCAGCTGACTCTTGAAATAAGAGAATGACGTGTTGATGCTTGTGAAGAACTTCTTCGGCACTTTGAACTAGAAGGTGATGACTTCCTTGCAAGAATCGTTACTGCAGACGCAACCTGGGTTCACTTCCACCAACCAGAAACGAAGAGAGCGACCAAGGAATAGCGCCATTCCTCATCACAAAAATCAAAGAAGTTTCGAACAGAACCATCAGCAGGTAAGGTTAGCCGGCCGCGGTGGTCTAGCGGTTCTAGGCGCGCAGTCCGGAACCGCGCGACTGCTACGGTCGCAGGTTCGAATCCTGGATGTGTGTGATGTCCTTAGGTTAGTTAGGTTTAAGTAGTTCTAAGTTCTAGGGGACTGATGACCACAGATGTTAAGTCCCATAGTGCTCAGAGCCAGGGAAGGTTATGCTGACTCTCTTTTGAGACGAAAATGCGTCATTTTGGAGCGTTACGTGCCTAGAGGGACCACTGTCACCAGTGCATCATACACAGATCTCCTAAAAAAATCACCTGCGGCCTGCAATCCAATCAAAGCGACGTGGATTACTGTCAGCAGGTGTCCTTTTGCAACATGACAATGCGAGACCCCACACTGCCCGTACAACAGTGGTAACAATTACAGACCTGCATTTTGAGTGTCTTCCTCATCCACCATACTCACCAGACCTTGCCCCAAGTGATTTCCATATGTTTGGACCACTCAAAGACGCAATGGAAGGAAAGAAGTTCCGTTCTGATGAAGAGGTACGCCACGCTGTGCATGAGTGGTTGCGCGGACTACCAAAAGAATTTTTTTTCTAAAGAAATTTATGCATACTGTAAGCGCTGGAGGAATTGCATTGAGCGTGGGGGAGATTATGTTGAAAAGTGAGTGATACAGCTTTGTACCACTTCTGCACAATAAATAATATTTAAAAAGAATTAAGGTTTTCATTTGACTCACCCTTTCCAAATGTGGTGCTACAGAAGAATGCTGAAGATTAGATGGGTAGATCACATAACTGATGAGGAAGTATTGAATAGGATTGGGGAGAAGAGAAGTTTGTGGCACAACTTGACCAGAAGAAGGGATCGGTTGGTAGGACATGTTCTGAGGCATCAAGGGATCCCCAATTTAGTACTGGAGGGCAGCGTGGAGGGTAAAAATTGTAGGGGGAGACCAAGAGATGAGTACACTAAGCAGATTCAGAAGGATGTAGGTTGCAGTAGGTACTGGGAGATGAAGAAGCTTGCACAGGATAGAGTAGCATGGAGAGCTGCATCAAACCAGTCTCAGGACTGAAGACCACAACAACAACAACAGCCTCGTAACACAACACAGATAGCTACGTTTGGAGTGGTGCTGTTTACGGGAAGCACGGACTGCTGAATCGATGTCTTCCACGTCGGACAACCATCTTCAGAGACTATGGCGTCGGCCTGTGAGAGGTCCTATCCTTCCAGCATTTTGGATAGCAGTGTTACTTCTGCTGTGTTGGACACGCCAGGTCCTGAACGGCAGTGATCAAGGGAACTCCAACTGCACAATGGCGTGTCTCAGATATCATACGTCCCCATGTCTGCCTATCACGCAACAGTGTCTTATTGCTGTGTTTAACAGGACAGTGTTCGCCGACACATGGTGCGTTCCTCTACCAGCCGTGTGCGTAATTTTGAGGTACTGCCGTAACCAGCAAAATCCACATATCTGTCGACTATGGAACATGTGTGGAACCATCTCGAACGTGAACTTGTTCACAGCGCCAGTATTCACTGAGGTCACGAAAGTCGTACGATACGTCCTAACATGGCATCGGACCTCCTTTTGCCCGCCCGTAGTGCGGCATCTCGATGTGATACGGGCTTAACAAGTTGTTGAAAGCCCCTGCAGAAATATTGAGCCATGTTGCGTCTATAGCCGTCCGTAATTGCGGAAGTGTTGCCGGTGCAAGAACTGAATTGTTGTTTATGTCCCATAATTGTTCGATAGGATTCATGTCGGGCGATCTGGGCGGCCAAATCATTCGTTCGAGTTGTCCAGAACGTTCTTCAAACCAATCACGAACAGTTGTGGTTTCGTGTTATTTTTTAGGAATATGGAGTCCATGAAAGGCTGAAAACGATGTCCAAGTGCTTTATCTCTTGTGGGATTCATTATAAATTTTGCACCATCTGCAAATACACTACTGGCCATTAAAATTCCTACACCACGAAGATGACGTGCCACAGACGCGAAATTTAACCGACAGGAAGAAGATGCTGTGATATGCAAATGATTAGCTTTTCAGAGCATTCACACAAGGTTGGCGCCGGTGATGACAGCTACAACGTGCTGACATGATGAAAGTTTCCAACCGATTTCTCATACACAAACAGCAGTTGACCGGCGTTACCTGGTGAAACGTTGTTGTGATGCCTCGTGTAAGGAGGAGAAATGCGTACCATCACGTTTCCGACTTTGATAATGGTCGGATTGTAGCCTATCGCGATTGCGGTTTATCATATCGCGACATTGCTGCTCGCGTTGGTCGAGATCCAATGACTGTTAGCAGAATATGGAATCGGCGGGTTCAGGAGGGTAATACGGAACGCCGTGCAGGATCCCAACGGCATCGTATTACTAGCAGTCGAGATGACAGGCATCTTATCCGCATGGCTGCAACGGATCGTGCAGCCACGTCTCGATCCCAGAGTCAAGAGAAGGGGCGTTTGCAAGACAACAACCATCTGCACGAACAGTTCGACGACGTTTGGAGCAGCATGGACTATCAGCTCGGAGACCATGGCTGCGGTTACCCTTGACGCTGCATCACACACAGAAGCGCCTGCGATGGTGTACTCAACGACTGCTGGGTGCACGAATGGCGAAACGTCATTTTTTCGGATGAATTCAGGTTCTGTTTACAGCCTCATGATGGTCGCATCCGTGTTTGGCGACATCGCCGTGAACGCACATTGGAAGCGTGTATTCGTCATCGCCATACTGGCGTATCACCCGGCGTGATGGTATGGGGTGCCACTGGTTACACTTCTCGATCACCTCTTGTTGGCATTGACGGCACTTTGAACAGTGGACGTTACATTTCAGATGTGTTACGACCCGTGGCTCTACCCTTCATTCGATCCCTGTGAAACCCTACGTTTCAGCAGGATAATGCCCGACCGCATGTTGTAGATCCTGTACGGGCCTTTCTGGATACAGAAAATGTTCGACTGCTGCCCTGGCCAGCATATTCTCCAGATCTCTCACCAATTGAAAACGTCTGGTCAATGGTGGCCGAGCAACTTGCTCATCACAATACGCCAGTCACTACTCTTGATGAACTGTGGTATCGTGTTGAAGCTACATGGACAGCTGTACCTGTACACGCCATCCAAGCTCTGTTTGACACTCAATGCCCAGGCGTATCAAGGCCATTATTAAGGCCAGAGTTGGTTGTTCTGGGTACTGATTTCTCAGGATCTATGTACCCAAATTGCGTGAAAATGTAATCACATGTCAGTTCTTGTATAATATATTTGTCCAATGAATACCCGCTTATCATCTGCATTTCTTCTTGGTGTAGCAACTTTAATGGCCAGTAGTGTAGTAATAAAACTTTTTGACGCATGTTACGTGGAAAGGCATTCACAAATACAAAAATATAAGGAACGGGAGTGGACCGAAAATTGAAACTTGTGACTGTCATGTCACCTATCAGAAAAATTTTCTACCCTTCTAACATGATTTGAATAATTCAAGACAACATTTTACATTCTGTTTGCTAAGTTTGATTAAACCAGATGTGTGTAAAGCCATTGGCACGATAAAATTTAGAGTGTAACATGGTCTAGATAATAAAATGGCTTGAACAGTTAACAAAAAATACCAACTGCCGATATTTTTTATTATTAAAGACGTGTAATATTTGATGACTGAGTGTATAAACATCATTCCCAGTCTAGCAATCCTTCTGGAACCGAAACTATGACGTTTTGGGTAAGTTGTTTCTAATAAAATGTGAGATAGTGCTTGCAATAACCACGACTATATTTTACTCAGAATAATTTTCACGACAGAATTGTGTGTGGAATTTGATAGAACATTATCGTGTTATCAATCAAAAGGACTTCATCGACACTAAAAGATAATAATAAATAATTATTATATGTGTAATAATTTAATTTTCGGTGTCAATAATATCTCAGACAATTATCATGGAAAATAGACAATGCAAATCCATCTTTGCTTATCTGTGGTAATTGTAGGTGAAAGACGCTTCTTCTTCGAAACATTGAACTGACTGGATGCAATTGATGTGACATTGAGGTCTGTAAGAAACTGTAATGTGTTGTTAACTGCCGGCCGGGGTGGCCGAGCGGTTCTAGGCGTTACAGTCTGTAACCGCGCGACCGCTACGGTCGCAGGTTCGAATCCTGCCTCGGCCATGGATGTGTGTGATGTCCTCAGGTTGGTTAGGTTTAAGTAGTTCTGCGTTCTAGGGGACTGATGACATCAGAAGTTAAGTCCCATAGTGCTCAGAGCCATGTAAACGATTTTTTTGTTGTTAATTAATAATATTTGCAAAATAGAGTTACACTGGATGTGAAATGATTTTTATTTATTTCAAAGTTTAATCCATTGTAATTCTCATCATATATAAGTGTTAATTTTTCCGCTCAGCTACTAAGGAGCGTTAGTGATTTGCAGCCCAGTTCATTAGTAAATAGTAGAAAAGTAATAAGCAATTTTCATTGAGAATATTTTCAAATGTTAATGCATAATGAGGCTAAAGCAAAATAATATATATTATTTGTTTGTGGTAAAATAGGATCTGAAGCGACAATCGATAAGTGATTGTCTCATATCAATTGCCATCTTAGTAAAATACTGCAGCGGCAGTTATGAATAGAAATTTTATCAGACACAAATGTTGTTGGTTATAAATAATTACTATAATAATTGTGGATTGGTGGCCCAGAAACTACTTTGAAAAGACAAATTCAACTTAGAATGAATCTTTAAATACAGTGCAGATTGCACGTTACGTTATATAAATTCTTATCTGCTGATGTATGAAGCCTGATTATTTCGCACTACTTTCACGAAATACACTCGTGGAAATTGAAATAAGAACACCGTGAATTAATTGTCCCAGGAAGGGGAAACTTTATTCACACATTCCTGGGGTCAGATACATCACATGATCACACTGACAGAACCACAGGCACATAGACACAGGCAACAGAGCATGCACAATGTCGGCACTAGTACAGTGTATATCCACCTTTCGCAGCAATGCAGGCTGCTATTCTCCCATGGAGACGATCGTAGAGATGCTGGATGTAGTCCTGTGGAACGGCTTGCCATGCCATTTCCACCTGGCGCCTCAGTTGGACCAGCGTTCGTGCTGGACGTGCAGACCGCGTGAGACGACGCTTCATCCAGTCCCAAACATGCTCAATGGGGGACAGATCCGGAGATCTTGCTGGCCAGGGTAGTTGACTTACACCTTCTAGAGCACGTTGGGTGGCACGGGATACATGCGGACGTGCATTGTCCTGTTGGAACAGCAAGTTCCCTTGCCGGTCTAGGAATGGTAGAACGATGGGTTCGATGACGGTTTGGATGTACCGTGCACTATTCAGTGTCCCCTCGACGATCACCAGTGGTGTACGGCCAGTGTAGGAGATCGCTCCCCACACCATGATGCCGGGTGTTGGACCTGTGTGCCTCGGTCGTATGCAGTCCTGATTGTGGCGCTCACCTGCACGGCGCCAAACACGCATACGACCATCATTGGCACCAAGGCAGAAGCGACTCTCATCGCTGAAGACGACACGTCTCCATTCGTCCCTCCATTCACGCCTGTCGCGACACCACTGGAGGCGGGCTGCACGATGTTGGGGCGTGAGCGGAAGACGGCCTAACGGTGTGCGGGACCGTAGCCCAGCTTCATGGAGACGGTTGCGAATGGTCCTCGCCGATACCCCAGGAGCAACAGTGTCCCTAATTTGCTGGGAAGTGGCGGTGCGGTCCCCTACGGCACTGCGTAGGATCCTACGATCTTGGCGGTACGTCCACCCGGCCTCCCGCATGCCCACTATACGCCCTCGCTCAAAGTCCGTCAACTGCACATACGGTTCACGTCCACGCTGTCGCGGCATGCTACCATTGTTAAAGACTGCGATGGAGCTCCGTATGCCACGGCAAACTGGCTGACACTGACGGCGGCGGTGTACAAATGCTGCGCAGCTAGCGCCATTCGACGGCCAACACCGCGGTGCCTGGTGTGTCCGCTGTGCCCTGCGTGTGATCATTGCTTGTACAGCCCTCTCGCAGTGTCCGGAGCAAGTATGGTGGGTCTGACACACCGGTGTCAATGTGTTCTTTTTTCCATTTCCAGGAGCGTATTTTAACAGGAAAAATACGTCAGTGTTGTGCGCGTGTAGTATTCTGTGACAAATTGGTCATTTTGATAAAGAGAAGTGCTTCCACCTCATATAACAGTAATATTAAATGTGATAAACGATCTGCAATTTAGTGTCATTTACACTACTCTACAGACAACATTGCTACACAAGTCTCAGGTGGACATTTCTTTAGCAAAGTGACGATTACTAGCCGGGAAAAGCAATGTTGAGATCAAACGACTTGTTACGTTGATAATAGGTAACTGGTTTCACTGGTGATCTTGCTGAAATAGCACAACACATAATCAAGCCACGAATACTGTGCACACCACACGATCGAGTATATTACTTTTTCGAAAATTATTGAAAAAAGAGGCACAAAAGAAATTGGACGAAAATAGAAAGTGCCCTGCGCTGTGTAGTGTACAGTGATTTTCAGAGCATCGGTGGAGATGTAGACGTACATGTGAGATACAAAATCAAACAATTACATCAATGGGAAGACACATCATCGAAACAACTTCTCACGACCGACGATTTTCGAGAGTGCTGAAAGACGGGGGTGGACGCCGTCTCGCCGGGCGGGCCTCACCATAACTCGAGGAGGTGCGGATACATATTTATGAGCCGGAGACGTCCGCCTGCGACTGGCGCCAGGTGCCGCCCCCGCACCCGCCCCCCTGCAATCTGCATACCGCGCGCCGGGGGCGGAGGGCCTCCATTGTGGTCCGACATTCCGCGTGACCGGTCTGCCCGAAGATCCAGCCGACTGTGAACTATAAAATGAGAACGAAAAGGAGCCGGAGGGAACGGAACGGTGCGGCGTGGCGGAATAAAAAAAGAAAAGAACGGGAAAAAGGAGGGAAAAAACCGACGGGTGTAGCCGCCGCGGCGTCTATCACGTTTCCACGCGGTGACGGCGGAGGCGCCGGCGACGGCGGCGGCGCGGTCGAAATTTCTACTCGTGGCACCGGAAAGAAAGAGAAGGGGAGCGTATCGCGTTTCAAGGCTCGCCAGCCACGGCGACTTCCAGCGCAGCCGCTGGAGCGTCGCTAACCGAGAGCCCAGGGCAGAGCTGGAAACGTTTCGGTCGCTGGCCGGCGATTTGGTTTGGTTTGATGGCGGACGGACTCAACTCGTATTGTTCCTGGGACGCGTACTGTGCTCGCCAGAGCGAAACCACGCTGGCTGCGTCTTCGGCAGCTAGCAGTTTCTGACTTTGTTGGACAGCTGCAACACGTAAATACCGGGTGTCCTTCCTAAAGCCGTCGGCACGCGGACCGTGCATCCGAACGTTGAGCGTTGAGTAACACGTTCTGGAGTCTTTCCGAAAGTGCAGAGTAGACATGGCCGCTGTTTCTATGTTTCGATACACTGTATCGATACGTGGAACTGTTTCAGTGTTTCGGAACGCCTGTGGTTCACTGTTTCGAAACAGTGGTGTTTCATTCCGCCCCTGTCTCGGATAACCGGACCAGATTCGATCTCTGGCCAGACACAGGCTGTTTCAGTGCACCTGTGCTTGGAACGGACTAATTGTATCGAAACAGGGATGTTTCATTCCACTCTGTGTCGGACGAGATTCGGGCTCGGCACAGGTACTGAAACACAACATAACACTTCAGGAAACACTTTCAAGAGTGTCGAAATCTTTTTGACAAGAAATAGCATGAAGCTTAAGTTATCCGAAAATAAAGCTGCGTTTCTAGCTGACTGTCCTATTCCGAAATGGCGTAACATCTGCTTTTTAAACACTAACAAAACAATAAAACGACGCATACTATTCACATTCAAAATAATAAATATGTGAAAATCATTTAGTTAAATTACACTTTTTTTATAACATACACTTCTCTATTCATCTGCAATAATCACATTAAGAAACGCAAGTAAGCCTACAACATTTTGAATAAAAGAGGCGTAGTGTGTCAGTTATTAGACATATACATAAATTTGATGTAGGTATAATTGCAAGCAATCTGTTTGACATATCACTGATAGTATAATGGTGAACGGGGAGGGCTGGGAAGCATGGTGAATTTATAGTAACGGTTCGAAACACCTTGAAAGACAAAATTTTTTCTTTATATTTTGTTATTTATTCTAATTATTTGGCGTTATTTCTGCGTCTATAGTCACTGTGCCTACTATCCACAATGATTCCCTTTGTGTGCATAAAAATTAGCAGGATGGGTATATTACACATATTAACGGAATGTGGGAATCCCAGTAGCATATCCGTTGTTTCTGCAGTTTGCTCCCACCTCCAGTTCCGTTCGTGGTGGTTCTTCTATCTTCAGCTACGGCTGTTCTCAGCCAATTGAAAAGTATGAAAGTCACACGACATGAAAGCAGCGCATTTGCTGCAGGAAATACGAAACTGCCAAGACACGGAAGTGATAGTTTCATACTTTCTGCGATATCATTAGCGCTCTCGCACCTCATTTGTGTTTATATGGACATACTTATACAGTAAACATTCAAGATGATAAAATGTGTAGGGATATTAGATTACAAAACACAAACTGTTTCACTATTTCGAAACAGCGTATCGAAACATTACATTGTACTGTTTCATTTGTTTCGAAATAGTTACGTGTTTCAGTTTGCCCATCTCTAGTGCAGAGCAATATCTAGCATGTCAGATATTCTGAGCGTGCGTCTGAGCGTTGACCAATGAGATGGCACAATGCCACCTACGTCACATGCACGCCATCTCCCTTTAGCACAAGTTGTGAGGCGCCATATTGGAATTCATTTCAAGCCTATACGTATATATGCCGTTTCTGAGCAGCAGCAAATTGAGACTCACTGGAAAACCCGTTGTTAACTGTGTGATCCGCTGCAATAAAATAATGAGGAACATCATATTCGTCGCAAAAGAATTATTGTAACTTGCGTATTATGAGAGTATGCTATCTGAAGGCAGCAATACCCTGAGGATCCACCCAAAACGCATTGTTCTTGGTTCAATTTGTTATAGTTAAATTTCAGTTAGTAACATACCTACGATTAGGGTGTCCAGATGCAATTGTTTAAAAAAGAGGACAAACAGCTTCAAAAAGGAGGACAAACAAAGAAAAAAGGACACTTCAAACGGGTCAATTGCAGATGAGGCTACCACCCGTCAGCTTTGGACAAGTCACGTGACTGCCGGGAATTACCGGTAAAACCAGTAGTTAATTGTTACTGATGGTCAGGTGGTGGTTACCTGAGCAATATAAAAAAAATTAAAAACTTTGATTGTGGTGACAGTGTGGCGTCAATTGTTTTGTTATGTCAACAACACGAAATTGTTTACAAAGCGAAAAACATAAGACCATTCACCTCCCTTCATTCGACGCACCGCTACCAACATCTACAATTCAAGCAGCAGCTGACGACGTGTAAACTGCTCTATAACCTTCCAAATAAAAATAAATTGAATGACTATAAAACGATGAAATAAAACCATGGCAGTTAATCTGTCGAGCTACTTCTTACCTTTATTGGCCACTGAGACGTACGTTCCAGCTCAACGTACCTTACATTCCGCTTAAAATTCATTTCTCCCTTTCTTAAAGTTGGATATGTGCAGGAAAGGACATCAGAGGATGTACACTTTCGTTTAGGCACAGCCAAATATTTTACGAAATTCACTCCGTTAAAAATTACTCTCACAAATCACACGTGCACTACAGGAATCCAAGCCAATACAAAGCGAAGATACGAAACGAAAATTTTAAATAATCGATATTTGCATTCGCTTATAGGTAGATCAGCGATTACATCGACGATCCTGGTGCCACCTACTAACACCGCCTTCTTGCGTGTTTATCACGAAGGCTGTGCCAACAGTTAAAGTATTTAAGAAAACAGCAATAGAACGGGACGAATTGTAATTTTAACTATATCACGCTCAACTTTGTGAAAAAACCGGACACTGTAAAAATCCGCCCGGACCCCGGACATAGAGCTAAAAAGGAGGACATGTCCGGATTAATCCGGGCGTCTGGTCACCCTAGCTACGATTATATCACTGAGCAGGTCGTAAAATCTACGAGTAGCTACCAGCTTCCTGGTGTTGGTTTAGTGTGGTGAATAGCGTTATTGCCTACTGAAATTTTTATATTTGGTCGGTGGTTCGCGACTCGGCAGTACATAATTTCTACCGCTATTTTGTCGAAAGTCGACATGTTGAGAAACGTGGCTGTTGTACTAAAGGTTTATAATTTATAAAAAAACAGCTACCAGCCACATGTATGGTTTAAAAATGTTTATTATCTTCAGACAATGACCGGTTTCGGATTTTTCTTTACAAATCCATCTTCAGATGGCAGTTACAAGTATTCTAAATTGGACCTAGTTTTGTTTTTGTTATTCGTTTGCTGCACTGGGAAAGAAAAGAAATATTTTTGTTGCCATATCGGTGATGGTATTTTTACAAAAGATTTATTTCTTTTACAAAATCTAATTGCTCATGAGACAGTTTTTTGTTTTAAACTTAGTAAACGTGCAGGTTAGTGTACTTACGAGCTATGTAGTTCTGCCTGACGAAATATTCGTACGTTTATGTTTTCGAACGCAAGCTAATACACTTTTCAGTATGCACTATGTGAGTGCTATTCCAGTCAGTTGACGTCACTTTCAACCTCATCATCTTAATTACACACGCAGCACACACGAATAACGTTTACAAAACGTGGCCCAGCTTCATATTACAAACGAGAACAATATCTGCAAAGAGCTTACAGTCATAACGATGCATCTGTAAGTTAACATCGTTATGACTGTAAGCTCTTTGCAGATATTGTTCTCGTTTGTAATATGAAGCTGGGCCACGTTTTGTAAACGTTATTCGTGTGTGCTGCGTGTGTAATTAAGATGATGAGGTTGAAAGTGACGTCCATTGACCGGAATAGCACTCACATAGTGCATATTGAAATGTGTGTTAAGCTTGCGTTCGAAAACATAAACGCACGAATATTTCGTCAGGCGGAACTACATAGCTCGTAAGTACACTAACCTGCACGTTTACTAAGTTTAAAACAAAAAACTGTCTCATGAGCAATTAGATTTTGTAAAAGAAATAAATCTTTTGTAAAAATACCATCACCGATATGACAACAAAAATATTTCTTTTCTTTCCCAGTGCAGCAAACGAATAACAAAAACAAAACTAGGTCCAACTTAGAATGCTTGTAACTGCCATCTAAAGATGGATTTGTAAAGAAAAATCCGAAACCGGTCATGGTCTGAAGATAATAAACCTTTTTAAACCATACATGTGGCTGGTAGCTGTTTTTTATAAATTATAAACCTTTAGTACATAATTTTTTTCCTAACATTTGCGTCTTTATTAGGTTCTGATACTTTATTATTAGTTTAATATAAGTATGTACTATAATTTTTGATGTTATGTAAATATAAGATCACCTTTCTTTGGGTGTTCGATTGGCTTGAGCTACAGGACAGCTTGCGCTACTTGTATAAAGCTATTTTGCTCCTTTTACCCTTCGTAATTCACGTGTTGCAAAGATTCTGCTACTGGGTAGGAACAGTGATCAAGTAAGACTGACCTTAGAGTTTTACTAAAATTTGGGAATGATGAAATAATGTTTATCTTATGTGAAGAATTATTGCAAATTCGTATCGCACTGTTTGTAATGGAACTTTTATGTGTCCTTGACCGGACATGGTACTTTCCTTTTCGTAGACAATGGAGGAAATGTGCATTTTAATAGAGCTAACGTGGGGATTTTACGCCAGCCCGCGGAGTAAACAGTGTTATTTACGAACTAGAAACATCCCTCAACTGCCGCCGGAGTGCGTTGCGATCGCGTGTACCACGTTGGGGCCCACGTACCGTATGCACAAGTCGCATCGTCTCTGAGCGTTCAGCAGCACGTTGGATGTGGCACGCTCAACGTTGACGTTCGACAGCACGGTCCGTGTGCCGACGGCTTAAGAATCGCCAGGCGCATTTTCTCTTGCTGTTCGGTGGTGGTGGTGGTGATGGTGGTGGTGGTGTGTGTGTAGAGCCTCCGGTCGCGTAGACAGATCGCCTGGTGCAAGTTTTTTAGCTGATGCCACTTCGGCAACACGAGTGTCGATGAGGATGAAATGAAGGCAGCAATAAAACCCTGACCCTGAGCAAAGAAAAACTTCGACCTGGCCAGGAATCGAACGCAGGCCCCTCGCGTGGCATTCTGCTGCAGGGACCACTCAACTATGGAGGCAGATGATTTTTCTAATAAAGTTTTTTTTTAACGTAGCTGGCATCACCCCAAACAAGTAATGTTCCTCACGTCTCTCATGTGACACCCATTGTTGGCAGAAGGCATTCAGAATGGTTCAAATGGTTCTGAGCACTATGGGACGTAACTTCTTTGGTCATCAGTTCAAATGGTTCAAATGGCTCTGAGCACTATGCGACTTAACTTCTGAGGTCATCAGTCGCCTAGAACTTAGAACTAATTAAACCTAACTAACCTAAGGACATCACACACATCCGTGCCCGAGGCAGGATTCGCACCTGCGACCGTAGTGATCGCGCGGTTCCAGACTGTAGCGCCTAAAACCGCTCGGCCACTCCGGCTGGCTTCAGAAGACGTCTGTTAGTGTCCCGTTATGAACAAAGCAATTTTTAAAGAGGGATTTTGTGTGTCCATTCGCTAGAGCGGTTCCGAATTAGTCTGGCTCGGTATTCGCTTTATCGATATGTATTAGCAGGGACATTAAAACGGAGTGAACAACTAGTTGTCTAGCAGCAACTGTGCAGCACTGCTGCATGGGGGTAGCAATCATTACGGGCCAGGGAGGTGCTCAGTGGCTGGTGGAATACTGGCTATTCATCCTGTTTTAATGTCCCTGCTAATACTGTTACAGCACAGAACAGGAAGTGGTAGAAATCAGGAAAAAAATTATTAAAACTGATTCATATTGCCACAGGAAAATTCAAGTCATACCAGAAGCGGAAGCAGGAATCAAGCCCGTATGTAGCAAGTGGGTCAAGTCGCCGACACATTGCGACACCGTCTGTAAAGTGAGGGTACGCATTCTGCAGAAAGGAGACTGCGGTAGAAAAGAAAAGGAACCAAGACAAGCATACACCTCAGCTCATAAGATACGTTGAAAGAAACTCTCTGTCATTAGAGTACATATCGAGGAACTGACACAGCAGTTAACAGCCCGAAAGGGGATATAACAGAATAAGCACACATGTGCTCATTAAAAACCAAGCGTTGCGCCATAGCTCCCATTAAATACCCTAATTCTGCTCAAATTGATGGCATTCACAGTAACAGCACACAATTCCATAACTGTGATACTTTTGTGAATCTACACTACTGCCCATTAAAATTGCTACACCAAGAAGACATGGAGATATTACACGGGTATTATATTATATTATACTAGAACTGACATGTGATTACATTTTCACGCAATTTTGGTGCATAGATCCTGAGAAATCAGTACCCAGAACAACCACCTCTGGCCGTAATAACGGCGTTGATACGCCTGGGCATTGAGTCAAACTGAACTTGGATGGCGTGTGCAGGTGCAGCTCCTCGTGCAGCTTCAACACGATACCACAGATCATCAAGAGTAGCGACTGGCGTATTGTGACGAGCAAGTTGCTCGGCCACCATTGACCAGACGTTTTCAATTGGTGAGACATCTGGTGAATGTGCTAGCCAGGACAGCAGTCGAACATTTTCTGTATCTAGAAAGACCCGTACAGGACCTGCAACATGCGGTCGGGCATTATCCTGCTGAAATGTAGGGTTTCGCAGGGATCGAATAAAGGGTAGAGCCACGGTCGCAACACATCTGAAATGTAACGCCCACTCTTCAAAATGCCGTCAATGCGAACAAGAGGTGACCGAGACGTGCAACCAATGGCACCCCATCACGCCGGGTGATACGCCAGTATGGCGATGACGAATACGCGCTTCCAATGTTCGTTCACCGCTATGTCGCCAAAGACGGATGCAACCATCATGATGCTGTAAACAGAACCTGGATTCATCCGAAAAAAATGTCGTTTTGCCATTCGTGCACCCAGGTTCGTCGTTGAGTACACCATCGCAGGCGCTCCTGTCTGTGAAGCAGCGTCAAGGGTAACCGCAGCCATGGTCTCCGAGCTGATAGTCCATGCTGCTGCAAACGTCGTCGAACTGTTCGTGCAGATGGTTGTTGTCTTGCAAACGTCCCCATGTGTTGACTCAGGGATCCAGACGTGCCTGCACGATCCGTTACAGCCATGCTGATAAGATGCCTGTCATCTCGATTCTATTCATACGAGGCCTTTGGGATCCAGCACGGCGTTCCGTATTACCCTCCTGAACCCACCGATTCCGTATTCTGCTAACAGTCATTGGATCTCGACCAGCGCGATCAGCAATGTCACGATACGATAAACAGCAATCGCGATAGGCTACAAATCCGACCTTTATCAAAGTCGGAAACGTGATGGTACGCATTTCTCCTCCTTACACGAGGCATCACAACAACGTTTCACCAGGCAACGCCGGTCAACTGCTGTTTGTGTATGAGAAATCGGTTGGAAACTTTCCTCATGTCATCACGTTGTAGGTGTCGCCACCGGCGCCAACCGTGTGTGAATGCTCTGAAAAGCTAATCGTTCGCATATCACAACATCTTCTTCGTGTCGGTTAAATTTCGCGTCTGTAGCACGTCATCTTCGTGGTGTAGCAATTTCAATGGCCAGTAGTGTATGTCCTACATGCGCTAGCACAATGTATGAACCAGCCAGAGATGTACTCGAGACGATGGCTTTGTATCTGATGAACTTCATGCTGCTCGTCGCCCTACTGAAGAGGAACTGACTGTATTCCGGCAACACCACGTCGCAGGGCGCTGCTAGCACTGAACTTCATTGCGGAAGCCAACGACTGGTCCTCGTGAGCTCTACATTCCTGTTCAATACTGAGGCAGCTCTAGGTGCTGAAACCTACCAAGAGTAGGGGTCGCTAAACGTCCCTGGCCGTGCAAGCCCGTAGCTGACTGGCCACGAGTCAGCTGGAATCCAACACCCAGCCAAATGAGTAACAGGCGAGGCTGGTGTGGAAGAACGACGACTTGAAACGTTGAGAATAAATGATTAACTCTAAAGATGCTTTGCAAGTGCAGTGGCGTCTCCGCTCAGCCGTCTCTAATGCATATCGCAGAAGTTATGAATAATCTCTTCGTTTTTTACTATGTTTTATTAAACAAATTATCGTTTTTACTAAAACATTGTTTTTGTTAGACACCTACCATTGGCATTAAAATAAAGTTTGTGAAAATATCCACTTTAGGACAGACAGTTAGGGCGTTAGAAATCGCGTTATCCATTAAAACTGCAAACATTAGAATTGTTAACTTAAGACCTTGACGACATGTCCGGCTTACAGTGAGTTTTCTGTGACCGGATGGGTTCTTGGACGCAGCGCATTTCGCAAAGCTGCAGCTGCTAGCGCATGCGTGATACCGTCACCTTCAGAATCCAACAGTCAGAGATCATTATTGGATGTAGGTTCGGAATTTTACGAAAAAACACTATTTTTTATTATTACCCAAACACATTTCGGCACCTCTGTGCATCATCAGTGGGTTTTGTTTGTTGAAAACAGTAAAAAATGAACATATTTTAGTTTGTAAATGATCTAATAAAGTGAGGTCTACAGACAGTTTTTCTTTGTTTTTGTTCTTACCGTGATATCACATTACATGGTTTTGCAGGACCATCTGTATGGTTTCCTGCACATATAGCTTTTCATGTGCAAATCAAACGATGTAAATGTGAATTTTATCAGCGAGTTAACACAGCCCTTGATTTTTAAAAACGTGATTTTGGTGTGGCAAAAGTTTTGCCTATATATATGTTATTGCTTACGTTTTGTAGTTCAAATGTGTGTGAATTCCTAAGGGACCAAACTGCTGAGGTCATCGGTCCCTAGACTTACACACTACTTAGACTAACTTAATCTAAGAATAACACGCAGACCCATGCTCGAGGGAGGACTCGAACCTCCGGCGGGAGGGGCTGCCCAACCCGTGCCATGGCGCCTCAAACCACGCGGCCGTTTTGTTGTGACTGCTCCTTCTTCTTTTGCGTTCTGATGGAACTGCAAACACATAATAATGCACTGTGTGCAATTTCGGCTTTACAAACGCCTTTTCAGTTTGCAAAACGCGGTGAGCACTATGTTGTTGTGTGTAATAACGCCGTCGGCGTTCGTTTGCTCCTTACAGAATTTGGCACTGAATTTGAACTTTGTTTACTTTTATCCCTCTCTCTTTCTCTATCTCTCGCTCTCTTTCTCTCTCTCTCTCTCTCTCTCTCTCTCTCTCTCTCTCTCTCTCTCTCTCTCTCTGTGTGTGTGTGTGTGTGTGTGTGTGTGTGTGTGTGTAAGCCTGTAACTTCCTTCTCACTTATCGACCTTAATGACAGAGAAAAATTAAACCGCGTGAACCTAACGGAAATTTGGGAAAAACAATCGTCACCGAAGTTAATCTGTCGGTAAAGAGGGAGGAAAGGGCTACATCTAAATGAAAGGAAAAATGCAAATAAAATTGGTGGAAATTAATTTTGAAAAGGGGTAAAGTTAATAAAGAAAGTAAATGTGCGGTCGTTACGTTAACAATTAACTAGCGGTAATTAGATATTTGAGATTTGGGGAAAATTACGGTTGCCAGTCCCATGGACAACTACTATAATAACTGAAAATGAAAGATTAATGCACACATATTTAGCACTAAAAGTGTGGCAACTGAAGGTTCACACGTGTTGTGTGAAAACTGAATGTTTGTCAGAAGTAATAAATTTCGCTACACTCTGACTTAATTTAGCACAAGAATTAATAAAACCGGAAAATCGAAAGTTAATTTAGTGACTGAAATTAATAGTGAACTTTGTTTCAGAAGCATTATGAAATTAAGTAAAATAAGGTTAGTCTTGGGCCACCTCAACAATCATTTCAAAAGTTACTTGAATCTTCGCAATTTAGAAAAAAGAGATTTAACTTTGAACTTGACTTTAATGATTCTGAACAATTAACAATAGTAAAATTTAGTACGTACCAAGCTGAGCTGCAGTCACAGGTAAGCTAAAATACGGTAACAAAACTTGCACTCTTAATTTGTGCTTGTGTAATCTAAATATTGTAGCCAGCTATGAATACTTTAACTGAACTTTGAAATTAAAGCAGTGAAATGGAATGATATTACTTTAATGCTGGCGTTTGAATTTCCGGAAAAGGAAGGGACCCTGCTTGGTAATGCAATTGGGACAATGAGCAACAAAGGTTCATGCTACGTTGCTGTAATTTAGTGAGAAAAATTTAACAGTTTGAAAAGCTGAGGTCTGCCATACAGTTCTAAAACTTTACGTGCTTCTAGTCTTCTTTGTTGGTTGATTGAAGGTCTGCAGTCGTCGGTCGGAGAGGTGGCGACAGTCACTCATTGTCGGCCGTCGCTGTTGCAGAAGCTGGATGTTGGCGCGCCCCCTTCTCGACACGGTCACCAGGCGAAACGGGCTCTTGATGTGCGCCAGCTAATGCTTCCCGTCCGCGACACCGTGTCAGAAACTATCATAGCAAGTCGAGCCCAATTACGTGCTGCCAAATGCCGAAAGCGCGGCAACTCGCGGGAGCGTCACTCAACACACCTGCTCCACCGCCCTACTCCAACCAGAGTCTCTCTGTCCGCGCTCCATGCGGCAGCGTTAACACTACCAAAGATCCTAAACAATTTGGTTCTCCACACGACCTATCGATAGCATAGTTTTCCCTAGGCCAGACCCAGCGTAAAAATACAAATAATATTTACAAAACAAACCAATTATACATCGACATAAATGCATAAATATATATATATACAAATAGTAAAACAATTACAATATCTAAAGACACAGAAATGTCATATCTTCAGGTAACAAAATAAGGAAAAAAATTTATGGTACAATAGATGGAAATAGGAGGATATGCATTTCCGACGTAACAAGCCCCTTTTACTTGGTGTGTTGTCTTTCCTGTAAAGGTCCTTTAATGTGTTAAATAATGTGTCTATACAGAGAGTGGACTTTTCATTTAAAACTTGTTTGTCTTCTGCTGTCGCCTTAGGGTCTCTTCTGTTGTT
The DNA here is from genome assembly GCF_023864345.2 of Schistocerca serialis cubense. NCBI lineage: Eukaryota > Metazoa > Arthropoda > Insecta > Orthoptera > Acrididae > Schistocerca > Schistocerca serialis. The sequence continues at coordinate 727,128,907 of NC_064643.1, read as the reverse complement.
AGTTTGTGACATGCTGTGGTTCGATTTCAGTATTCTTAATTTGTTGCTATTGTAGTTGGGTGGTGGCTATAGGCTATTTGGTGGTCAGGAAATGTGGGTGCTGTTACTTTTTAGAGTTGTGTGGTATTCTGAGTATCTTGCTTTAAATTTGCTGCATGTTTGAACTATATATACTGATTGGCAAGTGTTACAATTGAGTTCGTATGAGTATATTCTTGATCTGTCGAATTTATCTGTGGGTGCCTTCTGTGTTCTGAGTTTTTTCTGTGTTGTGTTGTCTGCCCTGTATCCTATTTGAAGTGCCTGTTTCTTCAATATGTTGTCCATTCTGTGGATAATTTTGTTATTGTAGGTGAGTGTATGCCATTTTGTTTTGTGTGCGTGTGTTGTTGCACCGTTGTTTCTTGCTCGTGGTCATTATATGTTGTGTTGTTCTGTGCTGTATAAGGCTTTTTGTGTGTTCCTTTTCTGTTTACAAATTTGTTTATTTAATTTCTCTATCATATGGGTCTTGTAACCTTTTTCTTCGGCTATTTGTTTTATTGTGTTTAGTTACTGTAGATAATTCTGTTTGCTTATGGGTGTTCTGTTCAATCTGTGGAGCAAGAACCTGAAGCTTGCCGGATGCTTCGACAGATCGTGAATGGTGATGCTCATGGTTGTCAGTTTCCTGAATATTGTGAAGTCATGGGTGTTGTTTGTTTCTCGTATGGGGAGATCCAGAAAATTTAGTACGTTGTCTGTTACTGTTTTTAATGTGAAGTGAATTTATGAATGTAAGACGTTAATTCATTGTCTTGCTTTTCTATTGTATGTGTGGTTCATCAGTCAGGCATATTATGTCATCTACAGAACGGTACCAGTATACAAGTTTGTATTTTTTTGGTTTTATTGTGTGTGTTAAGATCCTGATCTCTAACTTGCTCATGAATATGTTGTCTAGGAGGCCACTAATCGCTGAGCCCATTGGCAGTCCTTCATTATGGGAATAAAATTCTTTGTTGAACATAAAGTAATTTTGTAATTTTGCGCTGTTTCTGATTTGAGTATGATTGGAGTTGTTAATTCGGTGATAAAATTTGCATTTACATCGTTTGGTTTACAGATAACATGCTATCAGTGCGGGAAGCCATTCAGGTGGTCCTGCAAAACCATATTTTGTAAAATCAGAAGAACGGAAACGAACAAAAACTGTCTTTAGACTTCACTTTGTTACACCAGTTACAACCTAAAATATGTTCACTTTTTACAGTTTTCAATAAACAAAACACACTGATGATGGCAGAGAGGTGCCGACACGTGTGTGGGTAATAAGAAAGAAACAGCGTTTTTGCGTAAAAGGCGGAACCTATATCCAATAATTTTAACTGAAAACACGAAAAAATACAAGAGCAGCAAATAAAAAGAGATGAATAGACCGAGATCGGTTTTATATTGTCCTAGAACCACCGTTACCAATCCAAATAGTCCAAACAGTCATCTCTGTGTCCTGTCGCACAACGGACCCACACAACACCCTGCCTGTAGTAGGCGAACAACATCAGCAGAAATTGCTATAAACGTCAAGTGGCCACGTGATAACACAAAGAAGTGAATACTTGAGTCCCGCTAACCAGTTGTTTATTGCTGTAAATAAGCCCATTTATTGCCCTAGGGGGCCGGCCGCAGTGGTCTAGCGTTTCTAGGCGCGCAGTCCGGAACCGCGCGACTGCTACGGTCGCAGGTTCGAATCCTGCCTCGGGCATGGATGTGTGTGATGTCCTTAGGTTAGTTAGGTTTAAGTAGTTCTAAGTTCTGGGAGACTGATGACCACAGTAGTTAAGTCCCATAGTGTTCAGAGCCATTTGAACCAATGGCTTTCAAGAATTACAAGCTGTATCTTGGGCTAATTTCTTCCTCTATGCGTCGAATGGATGGTTGAGGAGCAGACAGAACGCCAAAAGAGCAAAGTGTTGGACGTGCCTCACCTCAGAGGTAAGGCACGTGGCTCAAACCTGGCGTTGTCTCTCTGCATCTACATCTACATGTACATCCATACTTCGCTAGCCACCTGACGGTGTGTGGCGGAAGGTACCTTGAGTACCTCTATCGGTTCTCCCTTCTATTCCAGTCTCGTATTGTTCGTCGAAAGAGGGATTGTCGGTATGCCTCTGTGTGGGCTCTAATCTCTCTGATTTTATCCTCATGGTCTCTTCGCGAGATATACGTAGGAGGGAGCAATATACTGCTTGACTCCTCGGTGAAGGTATGTTCTCGAAACTTCAACAAAAGCCCGTACCGAGCTATTGAGCGTCTCTCCTGCAGAGTCTTTCACTGGAGTTTATCTACCATCTGCGTAATGCTTTCGCGATTACTAAATGATCCTGTAGCGAAGCGCGCTGCTCTCCGTTGGATCTTCTCTATCTCTTCTATCAACCCTATCTGGTACGGATCCCACACTGCTGAGCAGTATTCAAGCAGTGGGCGAACAAGCGTACTGTAACCTACTTCCTTTGTTTTCGGATTGCATTTCCTTAGGATTCTTCCAATGAATCTGTCTGGCATCTGCTTTACCGACGATCAACTTTATATGATCATTCCACTTCTGCTGGTCTCGAGGTCCCAGTAACTAGAGTCTCCTCGAACCCTCGTCTTCCGACAGACTCACCGAACGAGCGCCTGCGTCAGCTAATTGGGAGGTGGTACGTCCCCAACCTATCAGAACTCCTAATTATTAAATTTTACATCAACTGCCGGTTGCAGAGGTAAAAATCTCCCCGGATCACATGCAGGAACAAGGCCTTTCGTGGCCTACTTGTATTAATAATGAAGTTACCTGCCCATTTTATAGTAAACAGAATGTCCACAATTCAAATGCTGGCCTTGTAATTTGTCCATTTCTGTTTAGGAGGCTAGCAGCTTTATTTTGGTGGTAAGGGGGAGCAGTCTCCGTCGGCCTGCAAGAGACTTCTATGGCTTGACGGCGAATTCATTTACGCCCCCATTGTCCACTATGAGGCCTGCGTTCACGTGGCCACACAAATGCGAGTGGTTAGTTTCCCCTCCCACGACATGAATTTTGAGTTCCACAGTTTAAAACTTGAGCTTTGAACACACTACCAAGCACATAAGTTAATTTAAATGTAGATCTAGATGCAAAAGTATTGCTGCTCGTTCTAATACCCTTCAGCGTAGCCTTTATTAGTGCTGTGACAAAATGACCCAGGCATTTATTGCACGTTTTAAATATATTCCAATTTCTAAGATATTCCTTTTATGTTGGGTGGTAATTTTATGTTCCATTCACTACGTTTTAATCACTCCGTCTTCAGGCCACGAGTGGCCTACCGGGACCATCCCACCGCCATGTCATCCTCAGTTGAGGATGCAGTTAGGAGGGGCGTGGGGTCAGCACACCGCTCTTCCTGTCGTTATGATGGTATTCTTGACCGAAGCCGCTACTATTCGGTCGAGTAGCCTCAATTGGCATCACGAGGCTGAGTGCACCTCGAAAAATGGGAACAGCGCATGGTGGCCGGGATGGTCACCCATCCAAGTGCCGACCATGCCCGACAGCGCTTAACTTCAGTGATCTCACGGGAACCGGTGTAGCCACTGCGGCAAGGCCGTTGCCATTCACTTTGTTTTAAGTGTTCAATATTTTGAATAAATTTCATTACGTGCGAAACGTTGTTAAACATCAGTGTGATTGATTTGTAGTGAACGAAACCTGTGTAGTAGCCAGCGCACTTTCTGTGCATCCGAGCGCACCGATTACGACTCTAGGGTTGGAGATACTAATTAGTAGCCGGCTGAGCGCGCTGGAAAGGATCGGCAGAAGCGTACTGGAAGAGCGCCGGCGGCGTTTATCCCTGCGAGGAGGGACGTGGAGAGCAGCGGGGGCCAACGGCGCGTGACGCGACGCCAGGTGTCGAAGTTATAAGGTGGAGAGTGCGCGGCCGGCTGTGACGGCTGGCGGCCGCCTCCTACTTGCTACCTGCCGCCCTGACAGCGCACACGAGCCAGATACACATCGCCCGCGTCGCGCGCTTTTTGTGCTCACCACATCGCCTTCCTTCCCCACTCGCCGACTGTCGTCAGACACTAGCCCCAACACGGGATCGATGCAGATATTCTCGATGCTCTATCGCGTGCAGATATCTTCGTCGCTTTGTATCCACTGTTACAAGCAGCAGATATTTAGAATTCTGTGGTGTCACGGGCAGCGCTACAAAATGGTTCGAGTCATACCTCACTAACAGGAAACAAAGGGTGTCAGTGCAAGGGACTAGTGAATTAAGTCATCAGTCATCATCAGAATGGGAAGAAATTACATGTGGTGTCCCGCAAGGATCCATCTTAGGGCCAATGCTTTTTCTTGTGTTCATTAATGATCTCTCATCAGTTACACTCCCAGAAGCAGAGTTCGTTTTGTTTGCAGATGACACAAGTATTGCAACAAATAGTATGTCAAGTGTAGTTCTAGAAAGATCTGCTAATGATATTTTCAGGGATATTAATAAATGGTTTAAAGCCAACTCACTGACATTAAACTTCGAAAAGACTCACTATATGCAATTCAGAACCTGTAAGAGGTTTCCACCCAGCATATGCATAAAGTATGAAAAAGAGCAGATAGAAGAGGTTGACAGTCTTAAATTCCTTGGATTACAACTTGATAATAATGTCAGTTGCGAGGAGCACACCACAGAACTGCAGAAACGCCTTAACAAATCTGTATTTGCAATTCGAGTGTTAGCAGACATAGGCGACATAAAAATGAAAAAGCTTGCATACATTGCCTACTTTCATTCCATAATGTCATATGGTATAATATTTTGGGGTAACTCTTCAAGTCAAACAAAAGTTTTCAGAGTCCAAAAGCGTGTAATACGTATTATTTGTGGAGTAAATTAACGGACGTCCTGTAGAAATCTCTTCAAAGAACTGGGTATACTAACTCCTGCCTCTCAGTATATTTACTCCTTAATGAAATTTGTCCTAAATAATATATCTCTTTTTCCAACAAACAGCTCAATTCATACATACAACACCAGGAACAAAAATGATCTGCACAAGGACTTAAAAGCACTTACTTTAGTTCACAAAGGGGTCCACTACTCAGGAACACACATCTTCAATGATTTGCCAGCAAACATAAAAAATTTAGTTACAAATAAAGATCAGTTTAAAAGGAACCTGAAAGATTTACTAGTGACCAACTCCTTCTACTCCATTGACGAATTTCGTAATAGAAAAAACGATGTATTGTATGTATTCATACTATTAGTATTGTTATTTCAGCTTAAAAAAAAAAGAGGAAGAATTGACATGTTCCACATCCACGAGGATCTCCTCAGCACTGATCTATGGAACGAAAAACTAATCTAATCTAACCTACATCCACTTCGTCTTGCTTCGCTGCAGTCAAGCTTCGCCTCGCTCTTGGTCTCCTCCCTCCTCTCCTACACAGACTTCCTTTCACAACCGATTATCTCTCGATGCCTCAGGATGAGTCTAACTAACAAAAATGGAATGGCTCTAACCACTATGGGACTTAACATCTGAGGTTATCAGTCCCATAGAACTTAGAACTACTTAAACCTAACTAACCTAAGGACATGACACACATCCATGCCCGAGGCAGGATTCGAACCTGTGACCGTAGCAGTCGCGCGGTTCTGGACTGAAGCAATCTAGCTAACACGTTCTTTCTTTTATTCAAGTTCCGATCTGTTCATTAGTCATCCGATTTATTAAATAATCTTCAGCATTATTCTGTTACCACCAGATTTCAAACGGTTGTATTTTCTTAATGCTTGTAATGTTTACTTTCCACATTTCACTTCTCTTCTAATCTGCACTGCAGACAAATGCCTTGGTGTCCAAAACTAAAGCATGGAAGTAACTTTGTAAGGTGTCAGGCAAATCCAACACCTTCCATGAAAACCCTGACATGATAGCAAATCCGGCAGTATGTCCATAGCTCCGAATAAATCCTGACATTAAATTAACCAAAGTAATATGATCAATGAATCAGCAAATGGAATAACACAGACTAACACAAGAACTTCTAAATCCATGTCATACCTTCACACCGTGAAACAGACGCAGTTCCGAGAGGAGAAACGAGAACAGAAGCCAATAGCAGACCTGTGTACGCTAGAAGGCCCTATGATAAGAGCGGGACAATTGGACACCCGCTTCACCAGCCGACCGCCAAGAGGTCCATCCCCCAGCCCAAGTTAAAAGATAGAGCCCTCCAGAAGAACAGTATAGATCTTACGATAGCACTAAAAGGGCCACACCACCTGAAAGTTTTAGTGTGAGACTATACGTGTCTTGTTACGTAGCTAACATTAATAACATTGTCGCACCACGAAAAGTATAACGTTTCTCATTGGATGGACAGAATTTTTGTAGGCGAAGCTTAAGGTTAACATTCAGACGCTGATTTGTCAGTTGAAAACACAGCCAGATACCTTTTTCTTGAACCAACTTCGGTAGGCAGTTGTAAAGATAAGTTTGAGAGAGTTGCCACCGAGACAGCAAGGTGTGCGCCGCCAGCCGACCCTGACGCTGCCTAACCACCGTCAAGGTAATGAACGCACGCAATGCCGCATAAGTGAACATAAGGCTTCACTCAGAACTGCAGAAGTCTCATCTGTTACATCCCCTTTTTACGTAATACTAGTGTCGATCATCAAACTTCGTGGTATTCACATTTGCTAGTTGAAGTTAAAATCGGAAATGCGATGATTTTTCTGTTATATAATTATTGAGTCAGCCAATGTAATTTACGACAAGTTAAATAAGTCATTAAAGATAATTGAGGGTCACTGTAGACCATTTTTGATAATTTTCTGTTTTATGAAACAGAATTTAAACCTAGATTATAGATGTGATATGACATAGGTCATCCTTCGATCCATTATAGAAGCCGGCCGAAGTGGCCGTGCGGTTAAAGGCGCTGCAGTCTGGAACCGCAAGACCGCTACGGTGGCAGGTTCGAATCCTGCCTCGGGCATGGATGTTTGTGATGTCCTTAGGTTAGTTAGGTTTAACTAGTTCTTAGTTCTAGGGGACTAATGACCTCAGAAGTTGAGTCCCATAGTGCTCAGAGCCATTTTCCATTATAGAACTTGAAAACCCATTCACGGAATATTCGTTCACATTTTTGTTGAACGCAGTTGGTTTTGGTCATCCAGTATTAAAATATTTCCTTTTCTCAATAGTACAATTTATAAACAATGATTTGTGAGTAGAACAAAAATTCCAGTGGTAAACTTAAGTGCTTTTTCGACGTTATTTTATCAGCTAACTAAAAGCAGGAAAGCCTTGAACCCCTTCCACTAAATTTAGTAACTATTAAGATTCTTTTACAGGGAGTGCAGTGGAGCTGACGCTGCAATCATTAAGTATTTGATTATATCATCGCTAGTCTCACTGAACTAAAAAATGGTTCAAATGGCTCTGAGCACTATGGGACTTAACATCTGTGGTCATCAGTCCCCAAGAACTTAGAACTACTTAAACCTAACTAACCTAAGGACATCACACACATCCATGCCCGAGGCAGGATTCGAACCTGCGACCGTAGCAGTCGCGCGGTTCCGGACTGAGGGCCTAGAACCGCGAGACCACCGCGGCCGACTTCTCACTGAACTCTTCTGAACTCTACATGTCATGTGTCATCTGGCGTCTCCTTACCAGCAACAGGTCCCAGGTTCAAATTCCCTAAAAAACACGCTCAGAGCGTCGTTGCGCGAAAGTGGTAGGGAGACACGACTTAGAACAAACAGACACCACACAGAATGTTAGAACTTTCGCAAGATTTGTCACCGGCAGGTAACGTAGCTCGTAGAAACTTTGATCATACACAAAAAGAACTGCTACAACATAGTACAAATGGCAACAGAAAGAGATATGCAACGAGACCAACAGAAAGGAGAGTTTAATTGAAAGATCGTAATTACATCGAAATGCTTGCGATTTATGATGATTCCCTTATCTTTACGAAAGGCAGGTTAAGTGTCCTAATAGGGTGTGTGAGCAGTGAGTGCTCCATGACGTGCTCCCATGATGGCCACAAGCTTGGTAAAGAGGTTTTGTGCTAGGGCGTTCCATTCCTCAACCTCCGCCATTCACAACTGCTTTATGTTGGTTGGTAGACGTGGACGTACTGCGATAGCTCCCTCCAACGTATTCTAGACGTGCTCGATAGGATTTGGGTCAGGGGAAGGGGCAGACCAGCCCACACGCCGAATACCTCCTCTTTCCAAGAGCTCCTCCACAAGCGCAACTCGATGCCGTCCCATTTGTCATCCATAATAATATAGTCAGGGCCGAAAGTAAACGTGAAAAGACTTACATCGAGGAACAAAGTGTTACAATGACGATACCGGTTCAAAGATTTGAAGGTCAGTAAGTCCAAGCAACATTATGCCTTGTCAACAGGAAATACTGGGTTAGCCAGTGAACTGTGAAGATTTAAATAAGTAACTAATTCTGTAAGAAAATTTTTTTTTAGTTTAATGGTTACAAATATAAAGTGCAAAGGTAGCCATTTACTGTACAATAAGTGAAAAAATTATTTTTTGAATATAGCATCTGCCAAATGACCTCCACTTGAATCTATGCACTTCTGCAGCCGGGCCTGGAACTTTCCCATGACATTTTGCAGCATATTGACTGGTATTCATTCAATTTCGTCCCGAATTCGTTGTTTTATGGCTGGGATAATTCTGGGTGGATCGTTCTGAAAAACTCTTGTTTTTAAGGAACCCCACAGAAAAAAGTCGCAGGTTGTCAAATCTGGAGAACGAGGGGGCCAAGGGATATCCCCGTTTCGGGAAATGAAGCCGCCTGAAAACAAAGCATTCACAGCATTCGTGGCAACTCTTGCAGTGTGGCTTGTTGCCCCATCTTGTTGGGACATTGTGTGTTCATTGACTGGGATACGGGCGAGTTCTGGCGTAAGAAAGTTCTGGATCGTTGCAACGTAACGCACAGAGTTAACAGTCACAGCACTTCCATTGATATCCTCGAAGAAAAATGGGCCTATGATCCCTCTTGCCGACATTGCGCACCAAACAGTCACTTTTTGAGCATGAAGAGGCATTTCGTGAAGTGCGCCAGAGTTTTCCTCCGACCAGTATCAACTAGACAGGTGAAAATGCACCTCATCGTTCATCCACAAATGGTTTACTTGGTCGTCATTTTCTTCAAGTCTTCTGGCCATTTCCTCACAAAACTGTAATCGTTTCTGATAGTCACTTGGTTTGAGAGATTGCACAATCTGTATTTTGTATGGGTGAAAATGTAAATTTTGACGAAGAACCTTTCTCACCGAAGCATTACTTATTCCAAGACGTGGAGCATGTTGTTTGGCAGACCGGCGTGGACTTCTGAGCATTGCCTGTTGAACATCAGCGATTTTTTGAGGGATTCGAACGGTTTTTGCACTCCCACCTCGTTTTCTAGACGTTGATCCAGTTTGTTCAAGGTTTTTATTCGAGGGAGCCGGCCTGTTGCACGGTATGTTGAAATGGCGTCGATAAGCACGTCGCGTTTTCACCAAACATTCACCATTAGTATAATACGCTTTAACCCCGTAGCCACGATGTCCACCCGTCCAACGATCCATCGCAACTAAGTGGCGGGACATGCAGGTAGAACGGAGCCGGCCACCACTACCCTCACCACTCTCATTCCAGCTGTCAAGGCCATCTCTTATCTGCCCGTTTCACTGGCTAAACCTGTACCTGGGCCACCAAAACGATCGTGTTCAAGAACGCCGGACGTAACGTCATACGGCGTGAGGTGGGAACGTTTAATGCTCCAAGAACATTGACTAACATGATCGTTTTAGTGGTCCAGGCGTTACAGCTTGAGGAAGCGTAATGTTGCATGGGCCTACTGACTTCCAAATCTGAACACAGTACATTCAGCGGTCAACGTTGTGATATTTCACTCGATCCTCAGGTGCGTCTTTTCAAGTGTTTATTCGGCCCATTCGACGGCATCGGTCAGTGCTGGAGGGGGGTGGGGGAAGGGGGTGGAGGCTCTTGGAACGATGTCGAGCGAATGGACTGGCTATGCTTTCTCCTGACCCGAATCCCACAGGGCATGTGTCGAATATGTTGGAGAGACTGTTGCAGAATTTCCACAAGTACCAACCATCGCTCAGCAGTTGTCACTCATGCTAGTGGAAGAATGGAACGCCCTGCGAGAAAAACTGTTTACCAGGCGTGGGCCAGCATGGGAGAACGTCGCTGAGCATACACTGCCGTCCTTGGTGATCACACACAGTAATGAGAAATGTGTAATGTTGAAGGGACCACCACAAATCGCGGTGACTTAAGTGTAATTGCTGTCCTTGAATAAAAGTTTCATTTCTGTTCGTCTCACTGCTATCTCTTTCAGTTATCTTCTGTACTGCACTGTACTATACTGTAGCAGTTCTGCCTGCGTCCGGTCCAAGTTTCAGCGAGATCTGTACCTTGGTAGTGACACATCACGCGAAACTTACTTCCGGCCTTAAGTTTTGCACACCGTTGTGTTTTCAGAAAGACCCCTTAACATTTAAACTTATATTAGATGCTTATAAATCTTATTTTTTCAGAAATGATTTTCTTGCTAACCCTGTCTGTATTTGACATCCTATCAGCTTCAGCCGTAGCCATTTATTTTGATACCGAAATAAAAAGTACCATCTAGTAGTTTTAGTATCTCAATTCCTGATTTTACTTGATTCGTTCGATTACATTTATTACCCTTGTCTGCCTTTTATTACCCGTACAGCGTAACGAGCAACGCTCTGGTTTACGAGACAAGATGATCAGCCGGACCCAGTTGGAATTAGCGCGGCGGATTAACGACCACGGCTGGTGCATCGGCCAGCCAGAGTATGGTTTTTAGGCGGTTTCCCACTCTCGTGCAGGCATATGCTGGCTGGCCCAGCTTTCTGCCTCAGAAAAAACGATACACGAACTGTTAAAATACGATCACACACAGAACAAAGTTTATACGATTCTCTGACAGGCGGCGCACACATACGACTTCCCATCATCTCGTAGCTTACGATTACGACGACGAGAAGGGCATTCGTCTGCGAAGTAGAATAAAATATAGCCTCGACAAAACTTGACTGCAGCCTGTCAATAGTTGGGATAAACGCTAACCCAAAAAAGACGACGCTTGTTTTACATTTGTCGATGTTTATCTTGTACTTACATTTCAAAACAATATCAATACCATTCAGTTGTTCTTCCATCACCCATGCCGTGTTTGCTAGAATTACAATGTCATCTCTTTCCATCTAGTAAAAATAAATCTAATCCATACATCTAAAAAAGACAGAATGTGCTTTTCTAAAAGTGAATAAAATAAATAACTTGCTGTGCAGTGAAATACAGCTTTTGCTTTACTGTGTAAGAGAAAGTCTGAAATAAACTGTTTAAATAGAAAGACACAAATGTATTGAAGTAACTTACTTTACGCAATTATTTACAACATGCATAAAATGTAGCTGATTAATTTGCGTCAGGGCGTAAAAAAGCTACACGCTGAAAAGAGAGGGTTGTCAAAATGCATAACATATTGATATATATGTCATGGATCAATTTATTTTAGCACGACTGGATACTTCTGGAATGTCTAGTTCTTCATAACAGACCACTGCAACATTCATCTTCTCATAACGTAACTCGCTCGCTACGTAAGCTATACTCCGATCTGAAAAAAACATTATTTGCTACAAATTCATAGATCGTTCAAATGGCTCTGAGCACTATGGGACTCAACTACTGAGGTCATCAGTCCCCTAGAACTTAGAACTACTTAAACCTAACTAACCTAAGGACAACACACACATATCCATGCCCGAGGCAGGATTCGAACCTGCGACCGTAGCGGTCTCGCGGTTCCAGACTGTAGCGCCTAGAACCGCACGGCCACTCCGGCCGGCTAAATTCGTAGAGTTCTGTGTTCTTTTTATTACTTCTGCAATAAAGAAAAATTCAGTTTTTTTTTCTGGGACAATTTCATTCAACAACTTCGCAAAGCTAGGAAATTCATTTTACGTGCACCTCACATATTTCAGCAGTAGGGAAAAAATCTTTGTATACCTTTCCATGCTCATTACTCTACGGATACAAGCACGCTTATCTCCAAATAGGTGAAGAGAAAAGTGTCATCTGCAAGCACTGGTGTTTTATACAGGAAAAAGTTTCGTGTTCTCTAGAGTTTAAAATGTTTATAGCAGGTATGACTGGTACCTCAAACTGTAATTCGTTTTCCTTCCATAATCGATAACTCTTAGCATCATAATACATGTCGTCAGTAACAACAGAACTTCAGTAGTACTGTCCTCTCAGAAATCCTTTCATGACAAAATAAATCTCTTATGCTGCTATCACTGTGATTCCACATTCGAATGAAGTGTGCACAAACAGAACCTCCATGAATCTAATACAACTGTGGGTTGCTTCGTTGAAAGAGTGTGCTTTCCTTACCTTGTCTTGTTCAATAAATAGCTGCAAAATATGCTTCCTCACTAAATACCTTACAGTGCCTCTTCTGTCTTCCTCAGAACAACATATTTTGTTAACCTTCAGCGTAATATCCTACGAATCATAAGCCACTTCACGTAATATACCATAATTGCACCAAAAATATACGATAATTGCATCATAATAACCCATATTAACATCATAAGCCTTACGTGGCAATCATAAAGCAAAATTCCCCATCGTATTCCATATCTATATCGCACAGCATTCCCTAGGTTCATCATGCGTATGCATACAATTCTGAAATTATCACTCTTCAAAAATATTTCATAAATAGAAGAACAAGCATCAGTCAGAAATGTTCCTAGATAAAATAATGCCTATCAGAAATAGCTTCCTCTATATAGAGCCACTCATACACAGTCTCTAATTCAAAATAAGGTCAGCAGTTATACCTTTGCAATTCATGACGTGCTTCACGAAATATGTACCTAAAGAAAAAGTCATCTCACGCACTTTCCTCAAAAATAAAACATTATTCTGACTCGTAAAGGTAAAGCAAAATGTTCATCACAAGTTACCACAAGACACAAGAAACTTCTTTATATGTGCAAACTATCTTCCTGGGGAAAAATGAGTATCTTAGAACCTCAAAACCAAGTGTATTCTGCTATACCAAGATCTCAAAAGAAAATTTCCAAACTCAAGAAATAATTTAAAAGTACTGCATTTCAATCAGTTACTTCACCAGTAAACTCAGAATAACACCAACTGAATTCAAATTGTTCGCAGATGGCTTACCGTTCCATATTGTCATAGTGCAAATATAGATGAAATAAAAAGTCTGTTTCCACTGTCTTATCAGTTTGTAAGATTATGCTTTGCATATTCTTTTCTTCACACAGCACAAATCATAGATCATCACTAGTCTTAAAATCCGTATGAGGTAGATTGACAGTAAGAGATACATTAACAGATAGATACATAGATTAGTTGGAGAGTATGGAACAGTGCTGGAAGCTGAAGTAAGAAAATGCACTGTAACAGCTGGGGCACCTATGCTAGCCACCGCATATGGTTATCAAAGTACAGTAAACCCCTAGGGCACTATTCTTTTTTCACTTTGATGTTCGACACATGAAGAAGACCTCTTAATTTATGTGTTCTTATGGCTTCAAGTTCCACAATATTTGCATCTGCGATTCGCCGTATGCGAAAAGAACATTATGCACAAAGGAAAACCTGCTACTTAAAAACTTTCCTTTATGAGATAAACGACGCGATTTGAGCAACACGTTCTGGCCTACCTGTAAACCCTTGATGTTCATTCGTGGATTCTGTAGCTTCTTCCTTTTCTCTGCGGCTTTCTTGATGTTTTACAAAGCTAAATTAATTATTTCATGGTGTCTTAAACGCCGTTGTGTCGGGAAGGCTACTAAGTGTTTTTTACTATGTGGTAGTTGTTTAAATTTATTTTATAGTATGAGGTGTGGAGTAAAGTTGTAGAATCGTTGGGTAGTTCGTTAATGATATTTTTAAAATCAGATAGATGTGAATCCCAATTCCTGTGTTGGCTATAGCAATACAATCTCCAGAGTTTACCTAATTGTTTCATGATGCGTTCTGAGGGGTAACAAGATGGCATAAAATGTGATATAAGTATTGGTCTAAAGTTCTTAGCCATATGTTAGAACGAAATTGTGGGTCATTATCTGAAATTAGTTTGTCAACATGCCCTACTTCTTTCAGAAAATTCTTTACGAATGCTGTAGAAACAGATTTTTCAGTAGCCTCCGTAAAAGTGTAAATGAGTCAAATTTAGAGGTAAACTCGACAATCACAAAAATAAATGAAAGGCCATGTTTAGATCTCGTAACAGAACCGAAAATGTCAACAGCAGCTAATTCTCCTAGTTTCACAGGAATGATCGGAAATAGTAGTGTTCTGTGCGTAACGGTAGATGGTTTCGCCTTTTGGCACAATCTGCATTTTGCTGAGACGGGACGAATTCGCTTTTCCATGTTGTTGAAGTAACATGCAGTTTTACTTTAACTGCGAAAAAATGTTTGTGATCAAAGCCATCATTTTTCTGAACGGATGAGTTTTCTCTCATACCGTAACTCACATTCCATTCACTGTGTCCGACAAACATATCATGTTCACGAGGGAAGTAATCAGCAATTCCAAAATCAGTGCGTTCACTGTGATTTCCAACGTAAAAATGATTGAACCTACTGGTTTCGTTATCGCAACCGATCTTTTCTTCGATGCTGGCAAGCTGTTCCTGTATCTTTCTTACGTCACTTTTATTTTGTTGATTAATCGTCATCTCTCCTTCCTTAAAACGTTGCAGAGACTAAAATTCTTCGCTATCAGTGAGCGGAACCAGGATAAATATCGTCTGACCTTTTATCTGAATCATTCTACATTAGCGTCACTCTCTCTGATAATTCTTCGACACGTTTTGCAACAGTCATCAACTGATTTTGCTTCTTTGAAACTTCGGTGTTACTCTGTAACCGTAATGACTCGAACTTCTGTGCTAATTCCTCTATTTGCAATTCCTGTTGAGACGTCTATTGTCCCATCTCTCCAACATCAACAGACTGTACATGATCACGTCTGGGCGCAAGATTATTAATATCTAACTTGAGTTCCTCACGTACCTGAATTTAAAACCGTTATGACATTTCCTCGAATTTACGATTTACACTGTCATTAGTCTCATCCCGAAACAATTTGAAGTCTCTTCCTGTAACTTGAAATTTTGTTCCTCTTCGCTACTAGATTCGTTAATCTTGTCACGAAAAAAATTGAAATTCTCTTCCTGTTTGCTACTAGATTCGTTGATCTTGTCATTTATCTCGTCACTAGATTTTTTTAATTTCACCAAGTTGAGCTGGTATTAATGATATAACATTATTACTGAAAGAGGGGAAGTCAACATTATTTTGCTCTGCAGAAGTAGGAAAAAAACCTGAATCTCTCATAACAAAATCAGACTCTGTTGCGATATTTTGATCGCTTGAATTGCGTGTAGTTCCCTACAGTTCATCACGCATGATCGACAAATAACAGCCTATACTATGATTACTCACACTACTGTTCCAAAGTTTCCTGACTTCATTATCCTGGAAAGAATTTTCTACATCATGTCTCAAATATTACGAAACTCCATTTGAAGGTACTGCTGCTGTCTTTTCCATTCCTGCCTGTGCCCTAGTTTTCACTGTCGCTGTAGCACTAAGGAAAATGGCACAAATATGCAAAACAACTTAGCACATTACTGTGAACTACACTGTGACAAAATAAATATTAAATTAGGAAATTGCTGAAATAGAAGTGTTTACTTGACTATAAACTGCGCGGTAAAATGAAAAGTTCTGTGCAAGAATTACTGGATAAACGCTATTGCGTAACATTTTGCATATGCTGTAGCAGGGCGAAGCAGTCAAACTGCATAATTTTCTAGCGTAACGTAACCCCAGCGAACCTGACTGCGAGTTTTAAAATTTTCTCTAACGTCTCTTAACAACTGTTATCGGCAACATGCTAAAATATTTCAAAAGCAATAAAGCGATCCATGCAGTGGGCAGTGCATGGACTACTTGCAACAATTACTGCCATACTTTCACACATAGAAATTGAATGATCAGGAGGGTTTTGGCAACTAACCTTAAACGATGTAAAGAAAAATGAAAGAAACCAATAAAAACGTTTAATTTATTATATTAGACAACTGATGATTTAAATGCTGACAAATTATACACAAAATTTAAATTATTCCACAATGTCTGTACTCAATAAACACGTTTCTGGCCACAACGAAGATACGAATACAGCTCTGAGTGTATGCATGCATAAATCTGACAAAATCCCTCCAGTGCGCAAGCAATCACTAACTACGTGCAACGTAAAGGCATATTCCGAATAACAACAAAAAAAAAAATCTGAAGTTTTGCGCGTCTATTATGAATCTGATGTAACTGTACGAAGGTACCGAACATAAGACGTCATTGTGGTTAGGTGGTTAGCGTTCGCATATTGCAAGAGGGTCGTGGACGATGCGGCAGTTTGTATCCCTAACACTTACTTTTAACCTAATTTTTTTCCATCTCTGGTAACATTATTTAATTTATATGAAATCTGAGAGGTCATGTAATAAAACAACTCACGTGCGTTTTCATGAAGTTGTAGTGATTTGCATACAGTTTACTATTTGTAATTAAATTTTCAAGAACGAGAGACAGGCTTGGAAAGCCCTAGTCAAACCTCGATAAATAGTGATGCGCATGACGTAATTCACAAAATTCGTAATATAATAGGTCAAAATGTAAGTCACGATGTGCCAGACCACAAGAGTAACGCACAATTACTCGTAAGATGTGCTCTCGACATCACATGTTTCAGGTTGGTATTTGTCACACAGACATGGAAAACATAAACTCAAATTTCATGCAAATACTTCGTGCAAATGCACGTGGTTTTTTTTCATTATGTTAACTCTCAAATGCCATATAAATTAAATAATACGACCAGTGAAGGAAAAAAAGATTAATAATTAAGTTTGAGCGAGTCTCGAACTGTCGCCTCAAATACGATCGTCCTACGAAGATCAAATGCTAATCACATGACCACCATGAACTTTAATGTGCGACACCTACGCACAGACACAAAAGCCACGTAACAGACGCGAAAAACTTCTCTTGCGATTTTCTCGGAATTGTCAGAGTAGTGGACATTACCATGTGCTCATTACGTTACTTTGGTGGCCTGCTGAAGGTGTCAAAGTTTGAATAAAATCTGTGATTCCAACGTCGTGTCCTCCCCTTATAAGACACTCCTGTAACTTAAAGAAACCCCTGGTAGCAATTTTAACAGCTTCCAGCAAACTATTGTAGACGAAAACGATAGCCGCTCTATAAAGCTATGAGAAGACGTTGCCATAGTGACGCCTACAAAATCGTTGTACACTCGCGAAGCAGTTGTTCCTAGGGTACAGACACTGTAAGGGATCGTGTTTCTTAATTTGGATACTGTACTTACGCATCTGTACGTTATGCATATTTCTTTGTACGACTGTTTCGGCATCTCAAGGGTGTACATGGATCTAAAATCTTTTCGACACTTCACTACACAGTTCATTTTTTGTTTTCGTTTCTAATAGTATACCGGCAAACGTAATCCCGGGAAACACCGAGTTTGTCAGCTAGTAAATAGACACAATCTACCACCAGACAGGAAACGCAAGCAGCTAACAGTCAACACTGCGCCTCCATATGATGGCTAGCAACTAACGGCAATATAATCCCCACAAAAACAAAACAGGATAACAGATCAAAACCAATAGGTCAAAGTCACACGATAACACCGCACTTTATATTTCCAGCGAAACGAATGCAATTACTTGGGTTCAGTTAGACGTAGTCAGCTCACTCTGTTTCATTAAACATTACCCCCGACTAGCTAAGCGTTCCACTACTTGGTGATTAACCTTCTAGGGAAAATCACAAACATGCGCACTTAACCTTTAAAATGGAAAATCTCTTAAAGGAAACCATTACCTGGGCACTGGACTACATCTGCGATTTCTCAGTATTGAAAGAAAGAGAACTTTGTGGGTTACGAAGGATCACACTTTTAAAGAGTGGTTACACCCCATGGGGTCCATGATGTGCCTCGGAGTACTACCATCTGATTCCCTATCGGAGCACCTTCACACATTTCTCTAAACATTCAAGCTTTGCCTGACAACGAGCTTTAGGAGCGGAACGCAGACTTCAGCCAGATTCTTTTATGCTTTTGCTAACAGCTCTCATTTGTAAAGTGTGCTTTTTCCTGCCAGGAGCTTCCACAAGATTATCTTCAAATAGCGGTGGAAAATATTTGGATTCAGGGGACACTCGCCAGCTTTTAAAGGGGGTAGGACGTCAAACGGGCCGACTTGAAACAGGAGAGGCATCTCTGGAGTTTTTAATTTTCAGTGTCTATACTTTTACAAATAAATTCGTAAAACTTTGTAAGCATCACCAGGAAGGATTCAGAATTCCCCCCCCCCCCCCCCCCCCCCCCAGTGGAAGTTCGAAAACATAACAAAATAAATTTTTTTACGTGCGAAATTTCATCATTTTTTCACTTACTAATGGCTGCATTTGCTGCTATACGTACACTTTTCTTCATAAGTTAAAGAGATTCTTCGATGAACTTTGCACAGCATACATACCATACTCGCACTTGTATGAAATTCTAGAATTTATTTAATTTATGAAAAAACGAATGAACTGGTGCATTTTAAACTTCATGTTTAGAAAAAACACAAATTTTATAGTTTATTGCCTCAATTTTTACCACAGTTTTTCATATATTTGGAAAATTCTAGAGTTTCATACACCTTTAAGTGTGGTTTGTATGCTGTGCAAAATTCATCGAAGAGTCTCTCTTACTTACGAAGAAAAGTGTACCTATAGCAACGAATGCTGCCATTAGTAAGTGAAAAAAATGATGAAATTTCACACGTAAAAAAATTACTTCGTTATGTTTTAGAACTTCCACTGCTATGAGTGTGAATTCTGAATCCTTCCTGGTCATGCTGACAAAGTTTTATGAATTTATTTGCAAAAGTATAGACACTGGAAATTGAAATGTCCTGTGGTGAGTCTCCTGCTCCAAGTCGGCCCGTTTGACGTCCTACCCCCCCTTAATCCACTTCTTTGATTACAAAACATTTAGATCGATTTGTGAAAGAAAAATTCATCACCTTCAGGCCATCTACTCGACGTCAGAAATCGTCTCTGGCTTCCCAACCAGCGTAGATGATGTCCCCACAGTGAGGGCAGGAAGAATGTTACAAGTCTGAGCGGTATTCCTCTCCGGATGATAAGCTATTTGCATGTGAGGTGTTCACATCGTATTTTGGGCCGGCTGTGGAGGTGTTATCCTTGGACCGTCAGAGGCTGGCACGTGGACTGCACGGAAGCCCCGGCACCCTCGGAGCGGCCTATGTCGGCACTCGGCTCTCTGTGTCTGGGACACTCGCCACGCCGGCACAGAGCAGGCGCTCCGCAGATCAGGCTAATGAGCGCGGCCGCCTCAATCGACAAAGCCTGCCCTCCGCTCTGGCTGCGCATTAAGTAGGTAATTGTTCCCAATTCGGCTGATAGGCCCCGTGTGCCTCGGAGGGGCCGGCAGCACGTGCACGGTGGAGCGCCGCCCCGTGCTTCTCACGGGCCTGGCTGGGCCTGTCTTACACGTGGCAGTCAACTGACAGGGCACTACGAGAAACTGTATCGCGCACTTGTCACTGCTGCGTGCTGCGTCTGATACGTGAGAGTGATGTTTCCTTTGTTTGCAAAAAAGTGTGGCTTTCGTTTCCTGCATGGGTTCATGATTAGGACAAAAGATATGGTTCGAAACACAGGTTTATAGCAGTTGGGTGATTGTTAAATCACTCACACAAATTAACTGGTCCATGCTCTGACACATATCTGTATGCATGAAGTTGGTGGAGCAGTGGCGATGTACTAGTGGGCGACGTAGCGGATAAGTGTACTTGTGAGCGTGGGGTTGATCTGAGGTTATGTTATTCTGCGCAACGGATTAATCTGAGATGTACCCTTTACCCTGTGGCTCCTGCAAGATGCAATTTCCACCCCCACACTACTACAGAAGTCAGACGTTCTAAAGAGAAATGCCTGAAAAACTTTCAGCAATAAATATCTACTGGAATCGTCCGCTGTAAGGAAATGACACAAAATTTCACAACATTTCTTAGGTAACTAGTGGGATACTTGGGTACTGGAGTAGTGCTAGTTAATGTAAGAAAAACATGAAACTAACGAAAGTTATTATTTATTTTGCAAAAATTCTGAGAAATCACAATGGCACTTTTAGTTATGAATTGAAGAAGTTATATCCTGGTTCTTTTCGGAATGTGAAGTTACCTTTCAAAGATAGGATTCGCCAATGAAATTTTTTACACAAAGTTTAATATTGTTGTTGACTTGGCAGAATGGCTGAGAGGTGCTCCTACTCAACTTGAATAATTATCCTTTTAGAATGTTGCTAGGTACAGTCGAAGCTGTCGCGAGTGGAATGCAGTGAAGTGTACTGTTGTGGAGGAAATATGGGGCTCGCAAGAGCTGTAGCGCACAATACCGTAAGCTGCGATGACTGCTGTCTGCGCCACTCGCTGCTGACAAATAAGATAACTCTGGTTCTATCTGGATTGACCTTCGCCGATAAAACTCTCCCTATGCCTTGATCAAGTCAAAGATTCCTATTTGCCCCTAGTCTAACTATGGGCGTGGTACTCCGGTCAGATAACCAGTCCACCGTGATGCCACTCAAAATTCGCTCGCAGGCGTTTAACTGTAACTCTGTCCGTTCACACCGCACAATGTGTCGGCCAACTCAGTAAACAACGCTTAATCGCAAGGACTCAATCTAGAGTAGCACTTCGATTCGCTCTCAACAGAGGTGCTCTCCCAGTGAAGTACTGAGGAGAGACTTGTTCCTCGCTCCAAGAGCGACAACGGAATGGCGCCTCTCCACGCCAGACGTGAAGGGGTATATCTTTCGGTCTCTTCCATTATTCCTTCAGCTCAAGGCGTCAGAAATATCGTCTACCAATCAGCATGATGTTTTGTTTAAGGCGACCAATCCGGAAATCTGTAGTATCGGCGTTTGGCGTTTGGTGTCTCCCTGTGAAAATCTCTGAAACTGCGTGCTATGTGTAAAGAATGCGTAGGCTGGCCGCTCCCACACAATGTAGCGGAATTTGCTTTCCCTTGGGCGAACGCTGTCCGCTCCACGGGCAGCCACCGGCCGATGTAGATGGGTTGGGCCTGGCCTACTGGCGTGTGGTTGCCTCTCTCGAACTAATACCTCCTGTGACCGTCGTGCCTGGAATGTATGCGTGTACGCCAGCCTCGAGTATTTCAACCACGGTGCGCACTTGCGATTTATTAGTTATTTGCATATCGTTTACATGAATTCATACAACATTGACTTTATCTTATCGAGTTTGGTTTCGAATGATGTGTCTTGATGTGCGTAATATGATTGTGAGGGCGGAATATGTAAGCAGTGAAGGTCATGAGACCACGACGTCTTACATACTGACGGCTCTTGATGTCTGAATGCTCTATGCAATCTCTTCTTCGCGACGGATTTTTAATATGTCAGAGCCGTTCCTTATTACCGAGCGTACCAAGCAACAGCCAAATCCACATCCGAGGCAAAATTCCTTGCAAAGCGGCTTCCAACTGCCTCTCTCGGCACCGACGATGTGTACCGTGCAGCGGCAAACGACTGACAGCGTGCCGTTCACACCAAGGAGCCGCACTGTTCGACCGCCAAAACCACCTTTTAGATCGCACCGAACCACTTCCGCTGCGGAGGGACTTCCCTACGTCTTTTACATATTAAAAACACAAATGCCCTAAACATGAGCCAGCTTCAATATACAAAGTTTATCTTCTAAATATACACAATTGTACATATTATAAAATTTCATTATTTTAAACATCATTTAGCTTTTTCTATATATAAAGTACAAAAAATGGTTCAAAAGGCTCTGAGCACTACGGGACTTAACATCTGAGGTGATCAGTCCCCTAGAACTTAGAACTACTTAAACTTAACTAACCTAAGGACATGACACACATCCATGCCCGAGGCAGGATTGGTACCTGCGACCGTAGCGGTCGCGCGGTTCCAAACTGAAGCGCCTAGAACCGCTCGGCCACACTGGCCGGCTATAAATCACAGAACTCTAAATTTCCTGTCACAAATCAATGACCTTATCTAACAAAGCACACACATTAATTATTAGAGTTGCACAGTTACCTAATATAAACCTGCCACTAATCGATATACGTGTTACACATTGTTGTCGTTGTGTCGTTGGGGCTCAGTACACATAAGCATGTAGTACATTACACTCCAAATTGACCTTTGTTGTTTGCCGCCTAGATAGTGGTGTAGTTTCAATGGCCTCTGGGATATGTAAGTTTGTGCGTGCGTGTGTCTGTGTTTATAGGTGTTTCATATTTACGATTGTCAAGAAAATCCGAGGAGCCATAGTTTCTCATTCATATTTCTCCTTCTACAGTACCTTAGAATGCCCTTCCCCTTTTTAGATTTAATCGATCTCAACTGAAGGCAGGAGAAGGTTACACAGAATCGCGATGGCTCTCATGAGTTATAATCGACCATCGCAATCTACAAGAAATGGTTGCAGCCATGGTAATTTTACAAATACGCTAATTGAGCACAATGTCTCGTGTCAACTGCTTCATCGTCGGTCTTCATTTGCGTATAATTTATATTACACTTTTTTTTTTTTTGGTTATCAGTCTACTGACTGGTTTGATGCGGCCCGCCACGAATTCCTTTACTGTGCTAACCTCTTCATCTCAGAGTAGCACTTGCAACCTACGTCCTCAATTATTTGCTTGACATATTCCAATCTCTGTCTTCCTCTACAGTTTTTCCCCTTTACAGCTCTCTCTAGTATCATGGAAGTCATTCCCTCATGTCTTAGCAGATGTCCTATCATCCTGTCCCTTCTCCTTATCAGTATTTTCCACATATTCCTTTCCTCTCCGATTCTGCGTAGAACCTTCGCATTCCTTACCTTATCAGTCCACCTAATTTTCAACATTCGTCTATAGCACCACATCTCAAATGCTTCGATTCTCTTCTGTTCCGGTTTTCCCACAGTCCATGTTCCACTACTGTACTCCAGACGTACATCCTCAGAAATTTCTTCCTCAAATTAAGGCCGGTATTTGATATTACACTACTCGCCATTAAAGTTGCTACACCAAGAAGAAATGCAGATGATAAACGGGTATTCATTGGACAAATATATCATACTAGAACTGAAATGTGATTACATTTTCAGGAAATTTGGGTGCATAAAAAAATGGTTCAAATGACTCTCAGCACTATGGGACTTAATATCTTAGGTCATCAGTCCCCTAGAACTTAGAACTACTTAAACCCAACTAACCTAAGGACATCACACACATCCATGCCCGAGGCAGGATTCGAACTTGCGACCTAGTGGCCGCGCGGTTCCAGACTGTAGCGCCTCGGCCACCCCGACCGGCTTTGGGTGCATAGATCCTGAGAAATCAGTACCCAGAACAACCACCTCTGGCCGTAATAACTGCCTTGAGACGCTTGGGCATTGAGTCAAACAGAGCTTGGATGACGTGTACAGGTATCACCGAGATTAGTGATTGGCGTATTGTGACGAACCAGTTGCTCGTCCACCATTGGCCAGACGTCTTCAGTTGGTGAGAGATCTGGAGAATGTGCTGAACATTTTCTGTATCCAGAAAGGCCCGTACAGGACCTGCAACATGCGGTCGTGCATTATCCTGCTGAAATGTAGGGTTTCGTAGGGATCGAATGAAGGGTAAAGCCACGGGTCGTAACACATCTGAAATGTAACGTCCACTGTTTAAAGTCTTGTCAGTGCGAACAATAGGTGACCGAGACGTGTAACCAATGGCACCTCACACCATCGCGCCGGGTGATAGGCCAGGATGGCGATTACAAACACACGCTTCCAATTTGCGTTCATCGCGATGTCGCCAAACACGGATGCGACCATCATGATGTTGTAAACAGAATCTGGAGTCATCCAAAAAAATGACGTTTTGCCATTCGTGCACCCAGGTTCGTCGTTGAGTACACCATCGCAGGTGCTCCTGTCTGTGATGCAGCGTCAAGGGTAACCGCAGCCACGGTCTCCGAGCTGATAGTTCATGCTGCTAAAAACGTCGTCGAACTGTTCGTGCAGATGGTTGTTGTCTTGCAAACGTCCCCATCTGTTGACTCAGGGATCGAGATGCGGCTGCACGATCCGTTTCAGCCATGCGGATAAGATGTCTGTCATCTCGACTGCTAGTGATACGAGGCCGTTGGGATCGAGCACAGCGTTCTGTATTAGCCTCCTGAACCCACCGATTCCATATTCCGCTAACAGTCATTGGATCTCGACCAACACGAGCAGCAATGTCGCGATACGATAAACCGCAATGGCCATAGGCTACAATCCGACCTTTATCAAAGTCGGAAACGTGATGGTACGGGTTTCTCCTCCTTACACGAGGCATCACAACAACGTTCACTAGGCAACGCCGATCAACTGATGTTTGTGTATGAGAAATTGGTTGGACACTTTCCTCATGTCAGCACGTTGTATGTGTCGCCATCGGCGAGAATGCTCTGAAAAGCTAATCATTTGCACATCACAGCATCTTCTTTCTGTCGGTTAAATTTCGCGTCTGTAGCACGTCATGTTCGTGGTGTAGCAATTTTAATGGCCAGTAGTGTATTATTCCTAAGAATGGTTGAGTTAGGCAACTTCCTATTTTTGCTCTTCTTTTATTTAGCCCTCTCTTGTGTACATTATGATTGGTGTATCTGCCTCATAAACATTACAAACTTCTCTATACATTGTCCAGTCACATTATTGTGTCCATCCACCAAAAGCCTGAATAACCACCTTTTGGGAACGATGCGAGAAGTGCAGGTAGAGAGCCAGGATCTGCAAGGTACGAACAAGGATGTAGACCAGTGTTGACTCCAGTACCGTCGCCAGCTGGGCTAGGTTTCTCGGTTCAGTATCCATGGCGCAAACAGTCCGATCGAGGTGGCCCCACAGATTCTCGGCTGGGCTTAAATCCGGGGACTTTGGTGACCAGGGGAGTAGGGTAAACTCATACTGGTGCTTTTCGAACCACGCACGTAGGCTGCGATCTGTGTGATATTGCATTGTCCTACTTGTAGATGTTGTCGTGCCGTGGAAAAACAAACGACGTGTACAGGTGGCCATTATCCCCAAGGAGACATACGTACTTATGTTGATCCATTGTGCCTTAAAAAATGACGAAATTACCCGGCGAATTCCATGGAAACGGTCTCCAGACCATAATACTCTCTCCTCCAACCTGGAACCCTTTGCTTTCATACGTTTCACGCCGTAGGCGCCTACGGCCACTGTCCAATGGAGCATAATACGCGATTTATCTGAAAAAGTCACTCAATGGACGACCAGCTGCGTTACTGGTGTGGAGACTCCAGCCTTCCTCAGCGATGAACAGCTCGGTGCATGGAAAAGGTGCCTGCTGGAGAGGCCATTAAGCAGCATCATTGGCTTGACGGTCGTTGAGGAGAAAGTTGGTAGCTCCTGGGTTCATCTGGGTGCTCAGTTGCTCAACAGTTGCACGTATATTCGCCCGTATCTGCGCAGCTATCGTTCACCACAGTCGTCTATGGTCCTTGGGCACCACAGTTTTCTCAGCGCTGGTTTTGTATAGCACCAGTTTGCTAGGCACGGTATACTCTAACCACGCTGGCACATAGACAGTTTATAATCTTAGCCCTTTCTGAAATGCTTCCATTCTTGGCCCTAAAGCCAACGATCATGCTCGTCTGGACGCAACAGAAACCGCTCCGTTTCCCCATAACGACAACGATTGCACTGTGTCACGCGCCCCACGATGTGCTTTATATACGCTCCAAAATTTTTGCTGCCACTTGCCGTCTGGGAGTGGTTATTGTACGCTGACGCTGAATACAGGTGGTTTTCGTATTAATGTGACTGGACGGTATGCATACAAGAGCGATTGTGTGGATGTGAAGGAATGGAGTAGGTCGTAAGCTTTCATTTGGACAAAAGTTCTGACAGAAAAATTTGAACATTTTTTTGTGGAGGCATCAGCATGATGTCGTACGGTGCATATAAATACAGGACGTCCGCCTCTGGTAGCTGAATGGTCATGGCGACATCATGTCATACCTAACGGCCCGGGTTCGATTCTCGGCTGGGTCAGAGATTTTCTCCACTCAGGGACTGGGTGTTTTTTGTCCTTAACACTATCATTTCGTCCCCATCGACACCCAAGTCGCCGAAGTGGCGTCAACTCGAAAGGCGAACGGTCTACCCGACGAGAGGCCCTAGCCACACAGCATTTCCATTTCCAATACAGGAAAAAAAAGAAAAAGGTAAAACACATATGTTAAAATCACTTTATCACATGTGATGTTCTGGGATCCCAAATAGCTGTATTGGGGGAGGTAGCACAGTAGTAACACACTGGACACGCAGTTAGGAGGATGAAGACTGAAATCTCCTCCCCTCTTCTCCTCCCCTCTCCACCCTGCTCCAGACACCGAGAGTCAAGTTTTCCATGGTTTATACGAGGTGCATTCAATTTATAAGGCCTCCGATTTTTTTTCTCCGGACTGGAAAGAGATAGAAACATGCGCAATGTTTTAAAATGAGGCCGTGTTCATTGTCAATATGTCCCAGAGATGGCAGCACCATACGGCAAATGGAATTTTACCGCCAGCGGGGAGAATGAGAACTGTTTTAAATACTTAAAATGGCGACGTTTTCCTTACTTGAACAGCGTGCAATCATTTGTTTTCTGAATTTGCGTGGTGTGAAACTAATTGAAATTCATCGACAGTTGAAGGAGACATGTGGTGATGGAGTTATGGATGTGTCGAAAGTGCGTTCGTGGGTGCGACAGTTTAATGAAGGCAGAACATTGTGTGACAACAAACCGAAACAACCTCGGGCTCGCACAAGCCGGTCTGACGACATGATCGAGAAAGTGGAGAGAATTGTTTTGGGGGATCGCCGAATGACTGTTGAACAGACCGCCTCCAGAGTTGGCATTTCTGTGGGTTCTGTGCACACAATCCTGCATGACGACCTGAAAATGCGAAAAGTGTCATCCAGGTGGGTGCCACGAATGCTGACGGACGACCAATCGGCTGCCCGTGTGGCATGTTGCCGAGGAATGTTGACGTGCAACGACAGCATGAATGGGACTTTCTTTTCGTCGGTGTTGACAATAGAGGAGACGTGGATGCCATTTTCCAATCCAGAAACAAAGCGCCGGTCAGCTCAATGGAAGCACACAGATTCACCGCCACCAAAAAAATGTTGGGTAACTGCCAGTGCTGAAAAAATGATGGTGTCCATGTTCTGGGACAGCGAGAGCGTAATCCTTACCCATTGCGTTCCAAAGGGCACTACGGTAACAGGTGCATCCTACGAAAATGTTTTGAAGAACAAATTCCTTCCTGCACTGCAACAAAAACGTCCGGGAAGGGCTGCGCGTGTGCTGTTTCAGCGAGACAACGCACCCGCACATCGAGCTAACGTTACACAACAGTTTCTTCGTGATAACAACTTTGAAGTGATTCCTCATGCTCCCTACTCACCTGTCCTGGCTCCTAGTGACTTTTGGCTCAGTAGCCACACATTCACCAGCCGTGCTTGTATTGCCTCAGCGATTTTCCAGTGGTCAAAACACATTCCTAAAGAAGCCTTCGCAGCTGCTATGGAATCATGGCGTCAGCGTTGTGAAAAATGTGTACGTCTGCAGGGTGATTACGTCGAGAAGTAACGCTAGTTTCATCGATTTCGGGTGAGTAGTTAATTAGAAAAAAAATCGGAGGCCTTAGAACTTGAATGCACCTCGTATAAATCGCTTAAGGGGAATTTGTGGATGGTTCCTCTGGGAAGGACAAGGTCCATTTCTCCAATAAGAGCTTGTGCCTCACCTGACGTCGTCGACGGGGATGTTAAGCCCCACTTCTTCTCTGAAGTGAGCAATGTTTGAAGGTAACGATTTATTTATTCCTTTTCCCCTTTAAATTCTTCTTCTTCTTCGCGGATGGATCACTTAGGACCACTCGTAATCAACATTTGTTGGGCTTTCTTTTCACCCAGTATTCCTTCATACGCAACGAATGGGCTAGTTTTCGTTGCACAGACCACGTATGTCGGTTAGTTTTTCTCTCTTCTTCCTCAAAACCCCGTGTGTTTTTGATTTTTCTGATTTCATTTCTGTCATGTAGATTTGGAGACCCTAATTCTCTCATCTCTTTTTCCGTCTGTTTGTACCAGTTAGGTCTTGCAGTTTTGTTCTTTAAAAATGTATGGATTTTGTGCGTTAACCTGTTTGAGTCCATTATTTCTAAATGCCCCATGAGTTGGATTCTTCTCATGCGGGTTGTGTCTGTTATTTTGGATATTTTTTTTTTTGTATTTCTGCGTTGGGTTTTGGATAATGCACACTATCTTTAGTTCTTGGTCCTAGGATTTTCCTTATTATTTTACGTTGTTTCACTTCTAATTCCCCTTTTAGTGTTCTTTGTTGAAGATTTAGTGCCTCAGATGCATAGAGAGCTTCGTGTTTAATTACTGTTGTGTAGTGTCGTATTTTGCAGTTCCACGAGAGACTCTTTTTGTTGTAAACGTTTTTTTCTAACTGAAACGCCGTCTCCATTTTCTGGACTCTTGATCTGACAGATTTCTTTTCATTACAATTTTCTGCAATCCATTCACCTAAATAGTTAAATTCTTTTACTCGAGAGATGTAGTTATTACCAATTTTGAGATCAGAAGGTGCCTCTTTTTTTCAAATGAAATTTCTAATCCTATTTTTGCTGCCTGCTCTTGTGATAATTCTATTTGTTTCTGTGCATCGGTAATATCTTGGGCGATCAGTGCCATACATGTCTTCAGCAAATGCTAAACAGTCTAATTTTGTCCCCTTACGGTTTGGTCCCAGTCTGTGTGCTGGTGCACCTGATTTTCTCCATTCTCGAACAACTTTTTCAAGAGCACAATTGAAGAGCAATGGGGACAGTCCATCCCCTTGTCGTACTCCTGTGTCTATTTCAAATTCTGTGCTCAATTCTCCCATACATTTTACTTTGGATTTGGTCTCTGTGAGTGTTTGTTTTATGATGTTAGTTGTCTTTTGATCTAGTCCAAATTCTGCTAACACTTCAAAAAGGGATTCTCGGTCTATACAGTATGGGTACAACTCGTGTACCGTGAGCAAAAGGGAAACAGGATGTTATTTCACGCACATCATTCAGTGCGACAGGTGACGTACATGTGAAGTCTGATGTTGAATCAGCTAGGTGGACTGTCTTATCAAAGAGTTCAGTACACCTCCTACAGAAAGTAGTATTAATGGACCGTACATTCTACTTGAAACAAAGACGAAGGTAATATGTCACGAACAGGTTAAACAGCAGTCTGATTCAATGTGTAAATGCAAAGTACGTGTTACAAAGTTGTTGTTTATTGATAATATTTGCCGGGTACTTTAAAAGATAATCTGTACGACCACTAACCTAATTCGATTAATTCATGGATGTGTGGCCGTGTTCTCATTGACTTATTTATGAATATTCCGCCTGAAGGCACACAGCACAATTTTTAAATCGCAGGCACGTATTGTTCAATGGATATATAAAATCAAATATTTGTCTGCAGTGTAATGTAATATGGAAATCAAACTTGAATAATAAAAAATGCAGACAATAGAAAATTAAAGGTTTTGTAACATGAATTTACAACAGGATGCTGGTGACTGACAGGGTAGATCGGATAACGGAAGAACGTGTAGTGAACTGAATCTGGGGCGGAGAGTTCAATCACTAAATTTTATTTTTGGTTCCTGATGCCCTACCCTTTTATAATGTCATGTTTACGTAAATAGATTGTACCTGTCCGTAAAAAAAAAAAAAACCAAACTTGTACCCGGTTTTAGATCTGCTGCACTGGCGCTCATTAGCCAACATTATTTATGTATTTATTTTCTTACGTTGTTATCTGGATTATTAGATACAACATTGTGGAACGAGGACACTGTGAATTTTTCTTATTCTGTCTATATACGATAGTCTCAAGATCATTATATCTGCTATACTGGCGCTTATTCCGTATATATTTTGCATTATCGTTTGCATCTTTCTGGTTGTAGGACTTCACGTATTTCTAAGAACTGTAACATATAAGTAGTCGTTTGTCACTTGACGCTGTGCAGCGACATTAAGGGTTCACTATAGCGCTTACCGGCAGAATTTTGTTTCTTGGTGCTGTTATCACTGTCAAACTGTTAGTCCGCCTCTGACTGTTAAGCATGTAACAAATAACTTCATCTGCAAAAATCGGTGTACCTGGTATGTGAGTTTTACTTGAAACTTATGGATATTTATGTCACTGCTGTTACTTTCAGTACATGACTGTGTATCCTCTGTTTCACAGGTAACTGATAGTAGTTTTCCCGAAACGCGTAATGTTAAAGTAATTCATTCAGCAGCTGATGACGTTTTACTGGAGCTATTTAGCATTTGTGCAGTACTGTTCTAATCATGTAGAATGTTCACAATACATGTTACGCACGTCCATAGATTGTAGAGGGGACTTAGTTAAGTTTTACGTAGGAACTCAAGTCCGGAAACATGATCCAGCGACGTGAAAGTTATGGTATATACAGGATGTTTCCATGATGATGTTTTAAACTTTCTAGCATGATGGAGAAGGATGACAGTATCAATTTGAGATAAGTGTCCTGTACCGGAAACAAACAAATCGAGAGTTATAAGCAAAAATCTTTCTGATACCTCTGACAGTGGAATACAGGCACTTGTACTGTTGTTGCTAAGGTAGGCAACTTTCAGAGCTGGTAGCATGGACCAAAACAAGGAAAATGTGTAATACACATGAACTCCGAAATGCATAACTTAAGAGCTATGAGCAGTTGTTCAATTGAAGAGGGTTGAGTTGTTTGGGGGAGGAGACCAGACAGCGAGGTCATCGGTCTCATCGCATTAGGGAAGGATGAGGAAGGATGTCGGCCATGCCCTTTCAAAGGAACCATCCCGGTATTTGCCTGGAGCGATTTAGGGAAATCACGGAGAACCTAAATCAGCATGGCCGGACGCGAGATTGAACCATCGTCCTCCCGAATTCGAGTTCAGTGTGCTAACCACTGCGCCACCTCGCTCGGTACCAATAGATGTGCTCCACAATAGCAAAGATTAACAGGTACTCATAGCTCCTCAGGTGTGCATTTTAGAGAAAATGTTTACTGGACTTTTTTCCTTGTTTTGGTCTTTACCATCACAACTGAAAGTCGCGTATCCTGCAATCTTAGCAACAACAGTACCAATACATGTATTCCTCTGTCAAAGAAAACAGAACGCTTTTCGGTTATAGCTTTCTACTCGTTCTTTTCTGTGCAGCGTTCCTTACCTCAAATTGAAACGTTTATCCTTCTCCATCATCCCAGAAAGTTTGTAACATCACGGAGTGTACCCTGTATGTATACATACACGTACATTTACAGGCTTCGGATCCTATAACTTTGACCCTCTGCAGCACCGATGGATGACCTTTTCGGACTTGGGTTCCTGTGTAACTTGATCTACGAAGTCCCCTCTACAACCTCTAGAACTGGGTAACATGAACTGTAAAACACCCCGTAGAATACTGTCGCGTGCTTCCTGTACGACTTCTTGTCGCATTTCCAAATAAAGGGGTTCAAGACACAACTTGACTAAAACAGAGGCTACGCTGATAGAACATATCACAAGGCATCAAGCAATAGGTAATTGATATAAAGTATTGGCGGTCAAATTATAGAGGAAAAGAAAGGCTTGAATACAATCAGCAGGTCCAAATCGATATAGGCCATATTAGGTCTGTAGAGATGAAGAGACTTGTCGAAGATAGAGTAGCATGGAGGTCTGCATCAGACAAGTCTTCGGACACAAGACCTCAGCAACAACACAATCGTTTCATTTTGGTCCCTAGAGAAAATTCTCAATATTTTTGTCTCTGTGGAGACTGAACAAATACGTGGGTGAGAGCAAGATGTCCCACTGCTCTTGAGTGGGTTAAGATGGTTCAGATGGCTCTAAGCACTATGGGACTTAACATCTGAGGTCATCAGTCACCTAGACTTAGAACTACTTATACCTAACTAACCCAAGGACATCACACACATCCATGCCCGAGGCAGGATTCGACCCTGCGACGGCAGCAGCAGCGCGGTTCCGTACTGTAGCGCCTAGAATCGCTCGGCCACGGAGGCCGGCTGAGTGGGTTAATCCTTACTCGCCACGTGTTGTAAGCGATCAGCCTAACAAGGGCAGATAGTATCGGCAACCGACAGACCGACGACACGAGACGCGGCTGCTGGTGGTTTCAGTGCTTACTGCTGCCTACCGGGGAGTCGCGTGTTCGAAGCCGGTGGCGTGCAGGCGCGGCCGCGCCCGGGGCTGTGAGCCCGGCGATTCGTCACATCCGCCGGAAGCCGCCCAGCTGCAGCTGCGCCAGCTGTTGTCGCAACGCGCCTCTCTTCTCACCAGGCAGGTCTGCACTCTAAGCAGCTGGAACCAGATCAAAGGCTCTCAAACAACCAGACAGCCTGCAGTAGCAATATCAATACCAAGTGAACGCCTTTTAAGTAAAATACGATCCTATGGGATAGCTAAACAGGGACTGCAACTGCATCAAATTTTTCTGGCTGTCATGACGCAGCACGTTACCCTGGGCGGAGAGTCGTCTGCATACACTGACATAACATCTGATTTTGTCCAGGGGACTGTGATACATGTCGATGTCGGTGAGCTTGCAGCTGTTTCCGCTTTTGTAAAAAGTTAGTGTTGAAACCCGTGCATTAGAAAATGTCTTTCAAATTATCTATCTATAAGCGGGATATTACTTGCTGGCAACGTTCAAAGACACACTATACATAGGTTTCATGTTTTACGAATGGTGTAGTCTTTGGCAGCACAGAGAAGATACATCTGTAAGCTACTCTTCGGAGGAGTAGCTGTATGACAAAAAGGATGTCAGAGCGGCAGAGTTTGAGCAGCGTGACGAAGTACACCACCACGCAAAGCACACTGCTGTTTTCGCGAGCAGTGGGGCCAGCTGCATTACGAGGACTCTGACAACACATTTCGATTTCTCATATTTTTCATTTCGGTGGACATTGTCTGTGCTGCGTCCTACAGGAGTTTATGGTGAAATCGTGTCTTCCATGCGTGCAGTGGCATAATATTTCGTTCACAGAGTTTTCAGCTTATACCGTCTTTGTGACGATGGTTAAATATATTGTCGAAAGCGAGAGGCTTTGATCCATTGTTGTTGTTGTGGTCTTCAGTCCTGAGACTGGTTTGATGCAGCTCTCCATGCTACTCTATCCTGTGCAAGCTTTTTCATCTCCCAGTACCTACTGCAACCTACATCCTTCTGAATCTGCTTAGTGTATTCATCTCTTGGTCTCCCTCTACGATTTTTACCCTCCACGCTGCCCTCCAATACTAAATTGGTGATCCCTTGATGCCTCAGAACATGTCCTACCAACCGATCCCTTCTTCTGGTCAAGTTGTGCCACAAACTTCTCTTCTCCCCAATGCTATTCAATACTTCCTCATTAGTTATGTGATCTACCCATATCGAAGCATAAATGTTGGCATTCCATTTATTCATCTGTGAGTATAATCAAAGGCACATATTGCTATCCCGTAGATTCATTATTACTACGGATATTTGAGCAAGCAGTAAAGGAAACAAAATAAAAATTCGGAGTAGGAATTAAAATTCATGGGGAAGAAATAAAAACTTTGAGGTTCGCCGATGACATTGTAATTCTGTCAGAGACAGCAAAGGACCTGGAAGAGCAGCTGAACGGAATGGACAGTGCCTTGAAGGAGGATATAAGATGAAAATCAACAAAAGCAAAACGAGAATAATGGAATTTAGTCGAATTAAATCGGCTGATACTGAGGGAATTAGATTAGGAAATGAGACGCTTAAACTAGTAAATGAGTTTTGCTATTTGGGGAGCAAAATAACTGATGATGGCCGAAGTAGGATATAAAATGTAGATTGGTAAGGAAAGCGTTTCTGAAGAAGGGAGGATTGTTAACATCGAGAGTAGATTTAGCAGTCCGTCTTCAGGTCACAAGTGGCCCATCGAGACCATCCGACCGCCGTGTCATCCTGAGATGAGGATGCGGATAGGAGGGGCGTGTGGTTAGCACACCGCTCTCCCGATCGTTATGATGGTTTTGTTTGACCGGAGCCGCTACTGTTCGGTTGAGTAGCTCCTCAATTGGCATCACGAGGTTGAGTGCACCCCGAAAAATAGCAACAGTGCATGGCGGCCCGGATGGTCACCCATCCATGTGCCAGCCACGCCCGACAGGGCTTAACTTCGGTGATCTGACGGGAACCGGTGTATCCACTGTGGCAAGGCCGTTGCCTAAGTATAGATTTCAGTGTCAGGAAATCGTTTCTGAAAGTATTTGTATGGAGTATAGCCATGTATGGAAGTGAAATGTGGACGACAAATAGTTTAGACAAGAAGAGAATAGAAGCTTTCGAAATGTGGTCTTACAGAAGAATGCTGAGGATTAGATAGGTAGATCACATAACTAATGAGGAGGTATTGAATAGAATTGGGGAGAAGAGAAATTTGTGGCACAACTTGACTAGAAGAAGGGATCGGTTGGTAGGACATGTTCAGAGGCATCAAGGGTTCACCAGTTTAGTATTGGATGGGAGAGTGGAGGGTAAAAAACGTAGAGGGAGAGCAAGAGATGAATACACTAAACAGATTCAGAAGGATGTAGGTTGCAGTAGGTACTGAGAGATGAAGAAGCTTGCACAGGGTAGAGTAGCATGGAGAGCTGCATCAAACCAGCGTCTGGACTGAAGACCACAACAACAACAACGGGTATTTAAGATTAAATGGGATCCTTTTTGTAGTAATTCTGATGCTTAGTGTAAGTGGAATAGTTCTCTCCGCTACACGTTAGAGGATAAATTTAACCTTGATACGGCAATTTCTCACTTGTTTATTGAATAATAAGAAGTTATTCTAAATTTCTCTTCAATTACTTCGATGGAAGTCGTTTCTGAAAATCAACACTTTTTCCTGGTATGCTCCCAGGTGCTTATATATTCTTACTTTAATTGGTAGTTGATGCAAGCACAATTCAATAGACGCTTGATGCCTTCAGCAGAATAGTTTGTCGTATAAGCTGCCATCAACGGATGTATTTTCAAATTTTTTGCATATCTTTTAAAGAAAGCATAAGGTAAGTTCGTGTTGCTGAGAACTTCGAGAATTCGTGCTGATCCTAATTGGTTGTGATTATCGTACTTCATGTTCATTGTAAGTAGGTGTTTAACCACACAAAGAAAGGTTTTACATCATCATTGCACATAAACTCTTTATCAGAAAAGGTAAAAA
The DNA here is from genome assembly GCF_023864345.2 of Schistocerca serialis cubense. NCBI lineage: Eukaryota > Metazoa > Arthropoda > Insecta > Orthoptera > Acrididae > Schistocerca > Schistocerca serialis. The sequence continues at coordinate 727,093,314 of NC_064643.1, read as the reverse complement.
TATACGTGCAGATCGTATCATAAGATTGTAATGTTGCATTCATCTAAATACGCGATGAAGCTGTCAATGGCCATGCCGAGGTGGGTACATCGGTTCCCGTCAGATCTCTGAAGTTGAGCACCGTCGGGCATAGTCAGTATTGGGATGAGTGACCGTCTGTGTACACCGCGTGCTGTTGACAACTTCCCGTTTGGTTTTACGGCAGATGGTAAAGAAAGGGCGGCGGCGTAAAGTAATGTCCCTGATCTTTGAGCCAATGTCCTGGGTTCAGTTCCAAACCTCCCTGCAGTGCTTGTGAAGTGACGGCATGCGACACTGTTGACGCCATATGCGGGCGTTAAGCAAGGCGGCCCCCTCCGTGCTATCTGACAGGAGTAGGCTATGAGCCGGCACCGGGTTTCAGCCTCTTCCTCCTCTCATCATCTCCAACAGGAACACGACAGCCCACTTCACACACGGCATTACGGTATCTGTACTCAACAGATACACTTGCGCTCGGAGCTCTCGCACTTGCAAAGGGAAAGCGCCTGCGGGCGCGGAAGGTTGGGAAAACCTTTCCAGGTAGGTGGCTGAACCTGCCCTTCTGGATATCACAGCCGTTCATGCCATAAGACTTAACTTGACATTACTTACATTAGATTAGATTTACTTTCATTCCAATTGATCCGTAGTGAGGAGGTCCTCCAGGATGTAGAACATAAAACAACAATATATTCCAAATATTTACAACTAAAACAAATAAGCTAATGTACCATTCCACAGGTCCCAAGTGGAACGATCGTCAGTTTTTAATGAACACTATATGAAAGAGTCATTTTAAAATACTAATGTACTGAATTTAAAATAAAAGGCTATTTATATTTATTTATAAGGTAATAAACGTGTAATACAACTACTATAATACTTATTTACAATGAACACATTACTGCACTGAAATGGTGTAGAAATTACATTGTACTAACACACACACACACACACACACACACACACACACACACACACACTCACATGTTTAGAATGAACAGATTGCTGCACTGAAATTGTACAGAAGTTATATTGTACTTATATATATATATATATATATATATATATATATATATATATATATATATATATAGCCGAGCCTCAGGTACAGGGCGGGTCGCAGGTGGCGGATAGCGAACGATCCATCAGATATGGTGGACAGCTGCGAATAAGGGGAAACCCAAATAAGCAGTCCCGGACCGAGGCGGCAGCATCACGAGGGTGTGGGAGGGTGACTTTTGGCAAGGGTCACACTCATTCAAAAACCACAGAACCCGAAGACGTTGCTGTGTCATGGCGAGTAAGTGCCGCCATTACAATAAGCACTGTCAACACCCAAATCCAGGACGCGTCTGAAGTGGGAACCATCGGCATCCTGGTCAGCGTCTGTTCACACAATGTGCGGCTGGTCATAATGCGCCAGGAACTAACAATCCCTGGTTCTAAACACCCAGTGGAAACACTGGACCAACTTGATTACAAGCAAGTATGACTCGTGCAAGTAATAACAACATTACCCCAGGTGGTAACCAATCCACCCATCAACAGATGGCAACCAGGAATTCGGATTCTGGGGAACCTGGACTTACACGATTACATCAGAGAAAGTCGGAGCTCTCTGGCAAACTTCCACTTAAAACACCTACATACATTGGAACCTTTAACATAAATACATTAATCCAACCAGGAAAACTTCTAAACCTTACAACAGAACTTGAAAAGCAAAAGATAGTAATACTAGCTTTACAGGAGACACGTTTTACAGATGAAGAAACATCAGATTATGGCAACTATCGCATCTTTAAGAGCAAGACGGATAAACGAATCGGAAGAGGAGCCCCCCATCTCGGGATGGCGTTTATCATACACAAGAGCGTGCTCAGCTCCATCAAGGAAGTTACTCCCGTAAATAATAGGATAATGACGATGCGCTTACAATGTGCCAACAAAACATACACAATGGTTAATGTTCATGCTCCCACAAACGGAGACAACAAGAAAAACCCCATAGAAACAGAAAAGTTCTGGGAAAATTTGGAGAATATAATGGCCAAGATTCCAAAAGATGATACAAAAGTTCTACTCGGCGATTTTAATGCCCAAATTGGTAGAGAGAAAATCCACCAAAAAACCGTAGGCAAATATCCTGCACATAAATTTACCAATAAAAATGGTACAAGGCTCGTCGAACTATGTAAGCAGAATAACCTGAAGATAATGTCAACATCTCTAAGAAAATGTCCAAGAAAACAAAAGACATGGAGATCTCCTATACAACAAATTGGCGAGTTTCAAATAGATCATGTGGCGATTTCATACCCCGTACAAAAAGAAATTTACGACGTCCAAGTACGCAGAGGAGCAAACATTGATTCAGACCATTACCTAACTAGAATTAAAATCAAGTTTACAGCACGAAGAAGTCATCAGAAGAAAACAGAAATACAGAAATATGACACCAAGAAGATTAAAGAATCTAAAGTAAAAGAAGAATGGGAGAAGGAAAAGGCAAACACATGGGAAGAATTTCATTCTAAAATCACGCGAATAGCTAAGGAAACTATTCCCTTGAAAAAGATATTCAAACACCCTTGGTGGGATTCAGACTGTGAAAATGCATTGGAAAGGAGAAAAAAGGCATTTCAAGAATATAACAGTAAAAAATCACAAGAAAGTCTACATTTATTTAACGAGGTTAGAAAACAGGTTTCAAAATCCATTAGGCAAGCAAAAAGGAAGTACACAAAGGCACAACTGGATGCCATAGAAGAAAATTTCCAAAACTATAATACAAGAGACTTCTACAGAACTTTCGCAGATAAAATACGAGGATATATCCCTCAAAATTTATGTTTCAGAAAACCTGATGGTAAATTAGCCCTAACAAACCAGGAAAACTGTCAAGTATTGGCTCAATATTTTTCTAACCTACTAAATTGCCCAGAACCTAGTTTAAGGTTTCCCAAAGAAATCAGTGCCAACGCTCAACCGGATTCATTACCACCAACACAGGAAGAAATCAAATGTCACATTAAAAACTTAAAAAATAATAGAACATCTGGCGAAGATGGCATTGTTGCAGAGCTATTAAAAAACCTAGGACCAAAGACGTTGCAAGAGCTCACAAAAATAATAACAAAAATATGGGAAACAGAAAAATTACCAGAGGATTGGAAATGTGCCCTTATTCACCCGCTACATAAAAAAGGAGACAGAACAAATGTCAATAACTACAGGGGAATCTCACTTTTACAAGTCACCTACAAAATTCTCTCAACATGCCTGCTGAAAAGAACACAAGAGCAGCTGGAACGCCAAATTGGTGATTATCAAGCAGGCTTTCGCCCCGGTCGCTCATGCATAGAACAAATATTTAATTTAAAGACAATATTAAAACACAAAGCAATTAGAAATGCCCCCATAATTTGTACATTTGTAGATTTTAAGAAAGCCTATGACTCAATTGACCGGCAATCTTTGTTTAACATTTTAGAGGAACTTGGACTTGACTCCAAAACACTAAGGCTTATCAAAGAATCACTGACAGACACTGTATCTAAAGTTAAATTCAGGGGAGAAATCTCTGAACCTTTTCTCATAAAAACTGGAGTACGTCAAGGTGACGGGCTATCTCCACTTCTGTTTAATATAGTCCTGGATAAAGTCATTAAGGAATGGGAAAAAGAATTAAAAAATCAATCCTACTGGAAACCAATCCATCTTGGTAGAACCAAAGACAACGTGGAGATATCTTGTTTAGCATTCGCGGACGACTTGGCCGTACTTGCAGATGATGAAGAAATCGCCACCAAACAAATAGAGATCCTTAAGGAATGCGCGGATAAAGTAGGTTTACAAATTTCGTTTCAAAAGACAGAATTTTTCTGTACGAAATTCCATATAAACAGTTTGAACACAAAATATGGAAAAATAAATAGAGTAAAACATTTTAAATACCTAGGTGAAATTTTGGAGCCAACCGGAGGAGAGAAAGTTGCACAGAAGATCAGACAACAGAAAATGAAGAGAGCATATGGTATGACACATGAAATATACAATAAAAAATGCATCTCCTCGAACACAAAAATCAGACACTACTGCGCAGTAATTAAGCCAGCAGCACTATATGCTAGTGAAACGCTCACACTCCACACAAAATGTGATGTAGAAAAAATACTAAAAGAAGAACGCAAAATTATGAGAAAGATTTTAGGTCCAAAATTAACAGAAGAAGGATACCGGATACAATCAAGAAGAACCACAGAAACTATATCAAACCTGGCAGCAGACATAAGAAGGCGAAGATTAAAATTTTATGGACATGTCACTAGACTTCCCCCCACACGACTCACCAACAGAATTCTCACTTACATAGAAAAAGTCAAATCAACAACACCATGGATTAGCCAAGTAAAATTAGATTTACAAAAAGCAAATATTGAACTTAAAGATGTCAAAGATAGAAAAACTTTTAGAAATAAGGTGGAAAAGTGGATTGTATTGTCGGAGAAGGAAGCACTAAAGAGACCAGGAACAAAATGGACAGAAGAAAGAAAAAGAAAACATGGAGAACGAATGAAAGAAGTATGGAAGAAACGACGTCAGAAAGCTTTGCGTGATCCTTCTGGGTCCATTCGCGATAAGTAAGTAAGTAAGTAAGTATATATATATATATATATAGGGTGTTACAAAAAGGTACGGCCAAACTTTCAGGAAACATTCCTCACACACAAAGAAAATATGTTATGTGGACATGTGTCCGGAAACGCTTACTTTCCATGTTAGAGCTCATTTTAGTTTCGTCAGTATGTTCTTCCACCTACGCTCAATGGAGCGTTATCATGATTTCGTACGTGTGCTGCTAGAACATGTGCCTTTACAAGTACGACACAACATGTGGTTCATGCACGATGGAGCTCCTGCACATTTCAGTCGAAGTGTTCGTACTCTTCTCAACAACAGATTCGGTGACCGATGGATTGGTAGAGGCGGACCAATTCCATGGCCTCCACGCTCTCCTGACCTCAACCCTCTTGACTTTCATTTATGGGGGCATTTGAAAGCTCTTACCGCTGGATATATTTCGTAAAGCACATCAAATATTGACGAATCGATTCCACAGACCGAACGTGAGGAGAGGGGCTAGTGTAATTGGTTAATACAAACCATAAAAAAATGCACGGAACTATGTTTTTTAACACAAACCTACGTTTTTTTAAATTGAACCCCGTCAGTTTTGTTAGCACATCTGAACATATAAACAAATACGTAATCAGTGCCGTTTGTTGCATTGTAAAATGTTAATTACATCCGAAGATATTGTAACCTAAAGTGTGGCCGAGCGGTTCTAGGCGCTTCAGTCTGGAACAGCGCGACCGCTACGATCGCAGGTTCGAATCCTGCCTCGGGCGTGGATGTGTGTGATGTCCTTAGTATAGTTAGGTTTAAGTAGTTCTAAGTTCTAGGGGACTGATGACCTTAGATGTTTAGTCCCAAAGTGCTCATAGTCATTTGAACCAATTGAGCTGTTGGTTTGAAAAAGTGATATATTTTTAATGACAAGTTTCATTACGGAATAAATATATTGGGATGCAGTAGTTAGTATCCCTAGTTCCCTAAACAGGCTCCCCATAAATTACTCATTGCCCTATCAATGTCTTTCCTACTTTGACTAGATCAATCAAATAACAGTCATATCGAGTTACTTTTCATTCATGGGTCAAAGTTTTGTATAAAAGGGGGAATATCTTCAGGGCATTTTTCTCTGAAGTCATATCAGTTATGTACTCAGTTTAGTTTTCAACAAAAGTAGGGGCATTTAGTGTCACCTTTCATGACCGGCCACAGAATCAGATAACTGAACGTCATGAAGTGGAATTTACGACACGGTCGCTGGCGCCAAGAACTCAGGAATGTGTGATGGTATTTCCGGAGCGTAGCTGGACATCGTCTTCTGAATCGCATGATATTTCATCTGGGCATCTGAGGGACGTCGTCAAGTGAGCCGTCGAAATGTCTGGCAGGTGCGGTTGGGCGTACGCAGTTTCTACATCTACACAGGTACTCCGCAAGCCACCGAATGGTGCGTAGTGGAGGGTACATTGTACCATTACTAGGCATTTCCTTTCTTGTTCCACTCGTAAATAGAGCGAGGAAAGAGGACCATCTACAGGCCTCCTAATTCTTCGTATCTTATCTTCGCGGTCCTTACGTGCAGTGTATGTTGGCGACAGTACAATCGTGTGACAGTCAGCTTCATATGCCGGCTCTCTAAATTTTCTCACCAGAGCTTCTCGAAACGAATGTCACCTTCCCTCCAGGGATTCCCATTTGAGTTCTCGAAGCATCTCCGTAACACTCACGTGTTGTTCGAACCTACCGTTAACAAATCTTGCAGCTCTGAATTGCTTCGATGTCTTCCTTCAATCCGACCTGGTACGGATCACAAACACTCGAGCAGTACTCAAGAATAGGTCGCACCAGCGTCCTATATGCGGTCTCCTTAACGGGTGAACCACTCTTTCATAAAATTCTCCCAATAAACCAAAGCCGACCATCGCCTTCCCTACCACAGTTTTCACATACTCGTTCCATTTCATATCGCTTTGCACCGATACGCCCAGATATTTAAATGACTTGACTCTGTCAAGCAGGACACTAGTAATACTGTATACAAACATTACAGGTTTGTTCTTCCTACTCATCCGCATTAACGTACATTTTTCCGCATGTAGAGCTAGTCGGCATTCATCGCACTAACTAGAAACTTTGGCTAAGTCGTCTTGTGTCTTGTTACAGTCACTCAACTTCGACACCTTACCGTACACCACAACGTCATCAGCTAAGAACCGCAGATTGCGGCCCACCCCGTCCGGAAAATCGTTTATGTATGTAGTGAACAACAGCGGTCCTGTCACACTTCCTTGGACACCCCTGACGATAACTTTACCCCTGATGAATACTCGCCGTCGAGGACAACATACTGGGTTCTTCTACTTAAGATGTCTTCAAGCCATTTAGATATCTCTGAACTTATTCTATATGCTCGTACCTTCCTTAACAGCCTGCAATGGGGCACCGCATCAAATTCTTTCCGGAAATCTAGAAATATGGAACCTGTTTGTTGTCCTTCATCCGTAGTTCTCAGTATATCATGTCAGAAAAGGGCGAGCTGAGTTTCGCACGAACGATGCTTTCTAAAAACCATGGTGATTCGTGGACATATGCTTCTCCGTCTCAAGAAAGTTTAAAATATTCGAACTGAGAATATGTTCAAGGATTCTGCAGCAAACCGAATTTAGGGTTATTGGTCTGTAGTTCTGCGGGTTCGTTTTCCCCTTCTTATATACTGGAGTTACCTGTGCTTTTTTTCCAGTTGCTTGGGACTTTGTAGGGCGCGTGAGATTCACGATAAATGCAGGTTTGCGGCCGGCACTTCCATAAATTCTGCTAGGGGCTCGTTCCCTGCTGGTTTTATGACCCCTACAGTGCGTCACCTTATCCACAGCTGACGTGAGTGCAGCCTGCTTTCACAATGTTTTCTTATTTAGATGTACATGCAGTTCAACAAAGGAAGTTGTAATCTAAGTAGGTACGTAGTATTGGCAAACACTTGTCATATTTCTTTTTCCGGTGGAGATTAATTTATCTCGATTTGATTTGACTTTCCTTTCGGGTTTTTCATAAGTTACGGGACAATTTGTAAAAAGATGGCCAAGTCAAGTGCCTCGTTGCGAGTGATGGAGAGCATGTTTGAAAGACACGGATCAAGTAATTGTCCATCTTCAACTTTTATAGTCCTGTCTTCCTCAGTTGCGTGTAATATTACGGTATATTGATAATTTTTAACTTATGGACCGTTTGACAGAAACTGAATAAAACACAATTTTAGTGCCATACGCGTTTCGCCTTTATTATTATTATTTTTTTATTTTTATTTATTTACAGGGTTATTACAAATGATTGAAGCGATTTCACAGCTCTACAATAACTTTATTATTTGAGATATTTTCACAATGCTTTGCACACACATACAAAAACTCAAAAAGTTTTTTTAGGCATTCACAAATGTTCGATATGTGCCCCTTTAGTGATTCGACAGACATCAAGCCGATAATCAAGTTCCTCCCACACTCGGCGCAGCATGTCCCCGTCAATGAGTTCGAAAGCATCGTTGATGTGAGCTCGCAGTTCTGGCACGTTTCTTGGTGGAGGAGGTTTAAACACTGAATCTTTCACATAACCCCACAGAAAGAAATCGCATAGGGTTAAGTCGGGAGAGCGTGGAGGCCGTGACATGAATTGCTGATCATGATCTCCACCACGACTGATCCATCGGTTTTCCAATCTCCTGTTTAAGAAATGCCGAACATCATGATGGAAGTGCGGTGGAGCACCATCCTGGCTCTGAGCACTATGGGACTTAACATCTATGGTCATCAGTCCCCTAGAACTTAGAACCACTTAAACCTAACTAACCTAAGGACAGCACACAACACCCAGCCATCACGAGGCAGAGAAAATCCCTGACCCCGCCGGGAATCGAACCCGGGAACCCGGGCGTGGGAAGCGAGAACGCTACCGCACGACCACGAGATGCGGGCGGAGCACCATCCTGTTGAAAGATGAAGTCGGCGCTGTCGGTCTCCAGTTGTGGCATGAGCCAATTTTCCAGCATGTCTAGATGCACGTGTCCTGTAACGTTTTTTTTCGCAGAAGAAAAAGGGGCTGTAAACTTTAAACTGTGAAATTGCACAAAACACGTTAACTTTTGGTGAATTGTGAATTTGCTGCACGAATGCATGAGGATTCGCACATTGTGTCTGTTCGCTTCACCATTAAGAAAAAATGTTGCTTCATCACTGAAAACAAGTTTCGCACTGAACGCATCCTCTTCCACGAGCTGTTGCAACCGCGCCGAAAATTCAAAGCGTTTGACTTTGTCATCGGGTGTCAGGGCTTGTAGGAATTGTAAACGGTAAGGCTTCTGCTTTAGCCTTTTCCGTAAGATTTTCCAAACCGTCGGCTGTGGTACGTTTAGCTCCCTGCTTGCTTTATTCGCCGACTTCCGCGGGCTACGCGTGAAACTTGCCCGCACGCGTTCAACCGTTTCTTCGCTCACTGCAGGCCGACCCGTTGATTTCCCCTTACAGAGGCATCCACAAGCTTTAAACTGCGCATACCATCGCCGAATGGAGTTAGCAGTTGGTGGATCTTTGTTGAACTTCGTCCTGAAGTGTCGTTGTACTGTTATGACTGACTGATGTGAGTGCATTTCAAGCACGACATACGCTTTCTCGGCTCCTGTCGCCATTTTGTCTCACTGCGCTCTCGAGCGCTCTGGCGGCAGAAACCTGAATTGCGGCTTCGGCTGAACAAAACTTTATGAGTTTTTCTACGTATCTGTAGTGTGTCGTGACCATATGTCAATGAATGGAGCTACAGTGAATTTATGAAAGCGCTTCAATCATTTGTAATAGACCTGTATTTATTTTTTTTTTTTTTTACTACTTAATAGGAAATACCAACCACCAGAACTGTTTATAACCTATAGCCACAATGACAAAAATGTAAATAAAATAGCTAACATATGTACATATTCCAGGCCACTGATGATGCCTTGCAGAAAATAAAGGCGAAACGCATATGGCACTAAAATTGTGTTTTATTCAGTTGCTGTGAGACGGTCCATAAGTAAAAAAAATTATCAATATACCGTAAGTAATTGTCCAGTTTAGTCAGCCTGCTGGTTTTCGTCAGTGAGTGGGACGGTGTAGTATGGTAAGATGCTATTGGTTGTGTAGAAGTTGAACAATAGTGGCAATCCATGTCTGTTAGTTGTTCACAGGTATCATAGTATTAACGTGTATCTGTTTCTTGGTCGAAGTGCAACGCTTGAAGTGGAGAGTTTCACCGAATCTTTTCAGGATTTTAGAGCTCTTTTTCCATGTTGAGATGTTACTGTTTTGGCTTTGTGAAGAGGGTGGGCTTAGGTACAGAATCGGTTTTTTCTTACTCTATCTGAGTAATAGGGCGTTTAAACTCATCACATCCCCAACTAATGAGCTTCATTCAATATTTTTCGAGGTATGTAGATTTTCTTTTGTAACCTCCTGAACCACTTGTTGTGTGCAATAATTTCGTGTGCCACCGTGGCTAAACGGTGTTTTGTGGGAATGATTATACGTTTTGCTACTCAAATACTTTCGAAATTACAGGTAACTGGCTAACATTGGCCTATTCTAATTAATATACACTGAACCGCACTTCACGATTAATCCTCAACCACCCAACGTAGAGTGGATCTTGTCATCAGCAAAGAAGGCTATTTTCTTAACTGTTCCTACAGTCAGTGTCAAATTATTAAGCAACTATACTGAACGATTCTCACCGTCTTCCTGTGCTTGTTTAAGGACAGACTGTAAGTGAGGCGCTGACCAAGAAGACGGAATTGCAGTTCATCATTTTGTATATAAAATATGTCTGCATGACATCTTGCATTTGTGAATTATGCGAACAGAGCGGGCACAGCATGCCCACTGCACACAGTGGAGCTATGAGCACCGCTGTTTATACGTTTCTCATGTATGTTCAGATATGCATTACAACTAGTCATGTCACACAAATTAACTAACTATTTCCTATGTCCATCACAAATACGTTTCACAAGGTGAATTTCTCCTGTTCTGTCATATTTCTGAATGTTTCAGTCACATAGTGTTCCTATACAAATTCATTGGTCTAAACTTGCTATATTTGAGGGCATCTCAGTTCACGGCATGTTCCGGACCTACTTTTACCGGAAATCCATTTTCAAAACTAGTCAGGGAACTAACAAATTTAAAACTAATGAATACTCAGTTCTTTATTACTTCCTGTTTTAGTTGTGTTTTTAACTTTATGCATGCTGCGTTCCATCTGATAGTTTTAAAGTTAATTATTTATCTTTAACGTGACTGCGGTTCATGAATTTAAAAGTGAATTGTTGGTGGCGCTGTTTGCCACAGTGTTTCAAAATGTGGTGACCTGTAATTCAGTGAAAGTCTCACAGTTGTAACTGTGCAACGCTTTATGTACAACACTCAAAGCACGCAAGTGTGGTACGCTTGTACTACAGAACTGTAGAGCATAAGCGCACTAGAATTCAACGACCAACAGTAATTCTCAATTACCACCAGTTCTCACTTTTATCAATTTAAAAGTATCAGATTTTAAATTACTTTTGTGGACAGAGCAATAGTTAATGTCCGTAATTTTCTCGGCTGCAGCCACGCTACATGTCAAGCGAGCGCGATTAAAGAGATTCCAATAACTGATTGCTTAATAAAGCAAATTCTGGGATGGTTCCTTCAAATGGTAGTATACTGGGAAACTGCGGTTGTTGTACAAAAGAGATTGTGTGCAAAAGACTTGCGCAACCCACACCTGAACACTGGTCAGGAGTCTGGGATAGATACCACGTCGGAATAACAAGGGACATCGGGTGTATAAAAAGAAAGGCGCTGCGATTAGACACATGTTTGTTTGATTGGTAAGAGAATGAGGAGAGACAGGCGCGAGCTATTTCGCCTATGTCGACAATGCAAATTTTCAAGGATTTTAGGTACCATTTGTGAGCAAACTATTAAAGACAGAATCTTGAAATGTGAAAAGATTTCCAATTATTATTGCTTTGATCTAATGCAGGTTCATGCACACTGAATTTGTAGAGTTCTGTTGTCACTTGTAGAAAAAATTGGGTTACAATTAAAAAAAAAAAAGAATTTCCTTTTTGAGCCTGAGTCAAATGAAACATACTTACAAACCTCTGTGTGCATCTGTTAGTTCATTTTTTGTCTTTGAACGACTGCACAGAATTTTAAGCTTCTGTGACACATAGTCTCTGAAACAATCGTAACTATAGGACAACAGTCTAGTTTTGAAAAAACTTGGTTCAAAGCTTTATTTATGTATTACTTACAAATTTTTATAACAGTTTTTATAGCTGATATTTTTCTGCTCCGTATTCAGCCTCGTCTGATTCGTACGTGTTCTTTCTTCTTTTATTCTTGGCTCTTCCTTTTTTTCTCACTTCTTTTTTGCAATTGAGTGTATCTGTGTGTACTTTACGAATTCTTCAAAAATCAATATTTCGTAATGCCAGTCTTGTGTTTGCATCTGCATTTTCTCCTTGTCACTCCAGAACTTCAAGTTTTCTTGATATGCCATCATTAAAACATAAAAAATAATTTAATTTGACAAATTTTTAAGTTTTATGATGTACAAACATATGTTTTGGTAGACGACTCCAAATTACAGAGTTGAAACATTCATTGAGATTCTGAGTTTTATCATGTAAGCACTTCTTGAGTAGTTCATTAGTAGTAAGGCCCATAACTACAGGTTTATTGTGCTCATAACTGTTAGTGATAAAGCGCGTTAATACTCACAAATTTCGCCAGAACATAATGCCCGTTTATATTTGTTTCAAATTGCAGGACCGCTTGGGAAAGGCTGTGTAATGGGTCTTCATGAGTTTGTACCTCATGGAAAAAAACTGCGTTTACAGATCTTCTCATACTTTCTACATAATTAGAGGTTCTTCCTACGGCTGACCCGTAATAAGTTTGCAGATTGTCTTTCTCAGAATTTGTGAGATGTCCTTTCCCTCCAAGTCTTTTTACTCTAAATAAACAAAAGAAACATGTCTTCATCTCCTATCGATAAACTATGTTCAGTTGTCACCTAGGTTACAGACTGGGAAAACATTTAAGTATAAATCAAAGATGCTTACATCACTTGGATCCAGCACGAAGTCATTTGCATGAAAACTTGCAGTAACGCGAAAAGGGATGTGGCACTCGATGTGCAACGTATTGTAAAATTACCTGTATTCGGGAAATAATCATCAGTTTTACGTGAAACAAAGTTCATTTTACAGAGAATACTGCAGACTATTTGAAATGAGAAAACGAAATTTCTATTTGTTTGAGCTGGTTTAGCTCATGTCTCCCCTTTACACGAATATAGTAAAATCTGAACTTCCAGACACTCGAAACAAGACGCCACTCATCTCACGAGAACCTCTTCAGAAAACTTCAAGAAACTTCTTTCAGGACAGTAACTGCGAATAACACTAGCATCTCTGTTTATGGGGTTGGGGTGGTGGTAACATGTCTGCATAACTCTGAAGCGCCTGAAGCAATTTCATCCAAACTTGGCACACATATGACTTGATATCTGAGGAAGTGTAATGTTTGCTTACGACTCCCCAGCACTCTTTTGGGGAAATATTTTTGTATGACAGAGTAACATAACAACTAGTGAAATCATACTAAGTCAACAATAGGAACACAAAATTACATTAATGGCCGATCCTCAGTTTTCTGGGTCACCAGGTTAACTGGTGGAACTGCGAATGACATTACAGCCCTAGGTGTGTGAAGGTGATGTGAATGGGAAAAACGTGACGTAAACATAATCGAAAAGTCGTATATTTGTGTAGCTTCCATTGTATTTCGGTCTCCTAGCCTAATTGCTGACAGTTCTGATGAGAAATGGCGGACAAAATGCAAAGCTGTTTCAACCAAACTTCGTACACATATTTTTTTACTATAGTAATTCATAGAAAACTCGGCAATTTCGACTAATCACGTAGTAGCACAGTACTGACCGTTGTTGTTGTTAACACACACACTCATTCTCAATCATACAGAAACAAAAACTGTTAGCAGAGTTTGTGTCATCAAATGATGTATTGAAATACAGGTACGGGTCCAGAAAAAAAAAAAAACAGGAAAGCGTGAGACTGGAAATTTTGGTTGGCTGACTACTAACATAATAACCGTGTGGTTCTGCCACTCTCTGCACCCTAGGGATGGGGAAAAAACGGGCCGTTAAAACCGATACCGGTGTTTTAATTCTCAGTAACCGGTATTTCTCGGCATTTGTAGGGACTCGATTACAACAGGTTCTTTTTAGTTTCAACTAATAACTGGGTAAGGCAACCGGTATATCAATTTGTCATAGTAGTGGTGCTACAATCTTTGGTTTAAATAAAATTTAAAACTGATTCGTGAAACGACCAGTGCTTTTAAATATTGGATTATTGTGGAAAACTGGAAAAGCGATCAGTGTTATTTTAATAATAACGCTGGAAGTTATAAATGAGCAACACACATGACATGAGAATCAGTATAACGCTGCTGGGGAAATACTGCACCTGATGTCCTTTCCTACCCAGAAGCAGCAATTCTTTCGGTTTTCGGGACCAGGGTGAAACATGTATGCCGGAATTGTCATTCGTTGCTTAAAAATATTTATCGTTAATGGGAAGTTTTGTGGCATCTGAAAGATTGATATCGTCTCTGAAAGATATTATTTCTGATGAAAGGAGTCGACTTACAGAGGAACACATCATAAAACAAGTATTTACGAAAAGACTGGACAATAAAAGCTGACCATTAAATTAATTCATTATTGAAATTTTAACTATTATTGTGCAACTCTTCTTGCTAAATGTTTTATTTTGCTTATTATCTGTATTCAAATTCCTATCATGCAGTAACAAAAATAATTAAAAAATGAACAACGCAAATTTAAACAAAAGCGTATTATCTGCATGCCATTTCTGTGAAATAATACAAAAGGAAGTAATTAAGGCAACACTATTGAATTAAAAACCTAACAGTTCATTCATAGTATATAATGAACAGACAAAGTAGATGATGTGCTGCCTAGGTTGGTTGATTTGAGGGAAGGGACCAAGCAGCGAGGTCATCGGTGCTATCGGATTAGCGAAGCATGGGAAAGGAAGTTGGACATGATCTTTCAAAGGAACCATCCTGGCATTTTCCTGAAGCGACTTAGGGAAATCATGAAAATATAAATAAGGATGGCCGGACGCGGGATTGAACCGCCGACCTCCCGAATGCGAGTCCTGAGTGCTAACCACTGCGCCACCCCTCTCCGTGATGGGCTGCCTATGTTTACGTAACGTGCCTTATCTGCTTCTAGCTCTTGGAATCGAACAACTTAATACGAAAAATATTCTCTAGCCTCAGTTTTCCCCCTTTACACTGAGTACTCCTAATGCACAAATAGTGACGCGATCTTCGATAACAACATAATTCTTTAGTAGAGTTTCTGAGGTGTGGGGTTTATCTGTTTCTCTGTTATTCCGCGCAACGGATTAATCTGAGATGTACCCTATACCCTGTGGCTCCTGCAAGATGCAGTTCCCACCCCCACACTGCTACAGAAGTTAGACAGACGCTCCTAACGTTCTAAAGAGAAATGCCTGAAAAACTTTCAGCAATAAACATCTTCTGGAGTCGTCCGCTGTAAGGAAATGACACAAAAATTCACAAAATTTCTTACGTAACTAGTGGGATAATTGGGTACTGGAGTACTACTAGTTAGTGTAAGAAAAACATTAAACTAACGAAAGTTGTTATTTATTTTGCAAAAATTCTGAGAAATCACAATGGCACTTTTAGTTATGAATTGAACAAGTTATATCCTGGTTCTTTTCGGAATGTGATGTTACCTCTCAAGGATAGGATTCGCTAATGAAATTTATATACGAAGTTTAAGATGTTTGTTGACTTGGCAGAATGGCTGAGGGGTGCGCCTACTCAACTTGAATAATTATACTTTAGAATGTTGCTAGGTACAGTCGAGGCTGTTGCGTGTGAAATGCAGTGAAGTGTACTGTTGTGGAGGAAATACGGGGCTCACAATACCTGTAGCGCACAATACCATAAGCTGCGACGACTGCTGTCTACGCTGCTCGCTGCTGACAAATAAGATAACTCTGGATCTATCTGGATTGACCTTCGACAATCAAACTCTCCCTATGCCTTGATGAGGTCAAGGATTCCTATTCGCCCCTAGTCTAAGAATTGGCATGGTACACCAGTCAGATAACCAGTCCACCACGATGCCACTCAAAATTCGCTCGCAGGCGGTTAACTATAACTCTGTCCATTCACACCGCACAATAAGTGTGTCGGCCAACACAGTGAACAAGGCTTAATCGCAAGGACTCAATCTAGAGTAGCACTTCGATTCGCTCTCGACAGAGGTGCTCTCCCAGTGAAGTACTGAGGAGAGACTTGTTCCTCGCTCCAAGAGCGACAATGGAACGGCGCCTCTCCACCCCAGACGTGAAGGGGTACATCTTTTGGTCTCTTCCATTATTCTTTCAGCTGAAGGCGTCAGAAATATCGTCTGCCAATCAGCATTGCTCTTCTAAAACGGGAGAATGACGTTTCGTTTAAGGTGACCAATCTGGAAACCTGTAGCATTGGCGTTTGGCGTTTGCTGTCTCCCTGTGAAAATCTCTGAAACTGCGTGCTATGTGTAAAGAATGTGTAGGCTGGCCGCTCCCACACAATGTAGTGGAATTTGCTTTTAAGCCAAACAGGGGGTCGTTCCCCCCTTTCACTCGGGCCCACGCTGTCCGCAACACGGGCGGTCACCGGCCGACATACGCTGGGTCGTACTCTGAAGGGACAGGCGTCCCGTTGTGCGGTTTCTCTTCCGAACTAAAAGCTTCTGTGGGCGTCGTGTCTAGAATGTATGTGTGTACGCCAGCCTCAAGTATTTCAACCACGGTGCGCTTATTTGTTAATTGCATATCGTTTACAACACTGACTTTATCTTATCGCGTTTGGGTTCGAATGAAGCATCTTGATGTGAGGAATATGATTGTGACGGCGGAATATGTAAGCAATGGGGGTTAGGAGACCACGACGTCTTACAAGTTTCAAAAAATTAGAATCTGATGATTTTTTCGTAGCATTCAGCCCCTCATTAAGTTTCGAGAAAAGCAACTAATGGTAGACGGACGAAATTTTTTTATTATTCGCCTGCTTTATTTGATATTTTGATTCTACATATCTTGAAACGTGTAGTGCAAAAGTCTTCGAGATCTTCGAAGGTTTCGATCTGGTTCAGTGTCTAGATTAGTTACTGGAAATAATAACAACAAAAAACGTAAATCGGTTATTTCTGAAACCGGTTATTTTCAGCTACTTTAGCAGTCAGGTTAAACCAGTTGTTTCAGCGAAAACCACCATCCCTACCCCAGTAACTATAATCACTTACCTAACAGTTCAGATAGATCAGAGACAAACCAAAATCTTAAAACACTCACTACACCCGAATAAACGTCAACTAAAAATTGATGGCAAGGAAACTGTCGTCTGTCCTTCTGTCACGACACAAAACATACTCAGTTAAAATACGTAGAACCGTAATTCAAACGCTGCAGGGGCTACAGACTGTTGGTTCCTCACGTCTGAGAAGGAATCCATGCACAGAGGGTGCTGTGCCCCATTCGGAGATGTGTCAAGCGGACCTCGTCTCATCTGAGTACCCGCAAGGAGGTGCTCCATTTTCACACATTTTTTTCTAATGCTCGCAACTTCTCAGTCATTGTCTCCTGACATTTTTCGGCCCGTAGACGCATTACCGACTATTACAGCAATGATTTTATGTCACATAGAATGATAGCTTAATAGATCACAATTCGTTGTGTGGACTCCTCCTTGGCAGCTGTATCGGCTGCCTCATTTCCATGTGTTTCGTAGTGACTCGGAGAAGTATGCATATAGATTTAATGGTAGCGCTTAGGGCAGTGGTTTCCTACTTGGGCAACTACCTTCAGAGGAGTAAAATGAAGTTTTCTGAGGGGTAAAACTAAAAGGGTTCAGTTGTGTGTCGGTCTTGGAATTAAATAACTTCTTAAATATCATTTCTATTATTGTTATTTCGTAAGACTGATTACATAAGTTACCAATAATTAATTTTTCTAATCTATGGCTGGATGTTACAGCTCATGAAATGAATGTACGAACATATTCCTCACATAGTCCACCTGTTGCATCACACGTTTTACTCAGTACCATACATCTGTAACAGTAAAATTGAGACATGTGTATCACGGAATATGTTTAAATATCTCATGAAAATAGCTTCTCCTAGGTGTAGGCACAGTTATCACATTAGACCAGAAATCGCTTCATTACTCACTTCGCAACTATAAAGGAACAAATTTACAGCACAATAGAACTGTAACTATGTAATGGCCCCTACACTGCAGTTGGTCGTACACATTAGTATTGTTGCTATGAGGGCTGTTCGGAAAGTGAGGTCCGATCAGGCGCGAATTGGAAAGCATAGCGAAAATCCAGTGAAGCTTTGCACAGATGTATTGGACTGCTGATAGCGTCACGTCACTCTTTACAATTCTGAGCATACAGTCAGCATGTAAAGATGCTTAGATCAATACAGTCGCCTGGCAAGTACAAGGGCCTGGCGAGAGATTTCGCCTGATATCATGCAGCCTACATAACATAACTGTCACGCGTTTCCTTCTTCATGACGATTCTCGGCCATGCTCTGCTGGGAGAACGAAGACACCCCTGCACGTTTTCAATGGGAGGTGTTTGATCACCCACAATACAGTCCATATTTGGCTCCCCCTGAGTCTCATCTCCTCTCACATGAATTTTTTTGCGCAGACAACGAGCTCAGACCAGTGTAGAGAAGTGGAGAGAAGAACAAGCTGCTGCTTTTGTGACGTGGGTATTGGAAAGTTGGTACAACGCTACTACAAATGTCTAAGTTGGTCGATGACTATATAGATAAGAAGCCGGAAGGCGCAGCTTACTGTTGGAAATAAAACATTTTTGGTTTTTACAGTGGTTTCCATTTCGTGACCGAGCGGACCTTACTTTCGGAATAGCCCTCGCATTATTATTACTATTAATGGCAATGGTCGAACACAAAGAACTGCCAGCCTGAAGTCTTCATTTCAGAAGTTGCTCGGCACTCAAGTGATGTACAAACAGTAAGTGCAGTGCACACATTCTAATTTGTTTGATTTTAACTCGGGTGCAGGGTGTGAGTGAAGTAAGATCTGTTAGGGAGAGGATTGTTGTAGAGGCAGCAAGTTTTGTAACAAGTATCTACCCTCAATGTGGACAGTTACCTTTGTTTTCTGAGGAGGAGTTGTAGATAGCACTCTTGATGCACAGCATTCTATAAAAAATGTTATTAGAAGTAAGCAATACCAATTGTCTCGTTAACTTACTAGTTAGTGATTTGTTCAAAGATAATTCTTTGTCATTCTAAAGTTCAGTTAGGCACTAATGTTGATGAGGGTGGGGCAGATGGTGGGAGGCACTAGCTAATATCTGATTTTACTTAGGGGTAATGGCCTCAGGAAGCCTGCGAACCACTGGTTTAAGGGGATCAAGTATCTCAGAGGTTCTCGTCATCCACCCTATGCGTAAATACGGTCGTAAATCTCTATTGGGGTTGGGCAGAAGAAATAACAAAGCTCGCGTAGACCAATATTGTTGCACATATCGCTTCCATAAATTGCATAACGGTAATGAAGTTGCCGGCTCTCCGATATTACATCAGGTCTGCCCAGTGGAACAGAGAGCGCCGCTTGTTTTGTGAGCAAATTGCCGCGCATCCACCCTATTGTCTGGGAAGCCGGCGGACGGCGAGTAGAGTAGCGGAGGGTGGGGAATGCTTCCCTGCAGACGCGGAGTATCGACCTAGGCATAGCCTCCCCGCCCCTTCTGTATTTCGAGGCCGACCCTCGCGATATGGCAGCGAGGGCAGATAACCCCACGGCACCCCCTTTACGCGTCCTGAAGCGAGCTGCGACCGCACCGACGCCCCCTGCTGACTCGATACAACACATTCACCACTGCGTACGCGTGTGCGTCCGTGGGGAAGATACGTGACACCCCCCGAGATTACCTCTGGGCAGCCTTGGCAACGTCGCTTTTCAGAGAAATGAAAGAGCTGTTCATTTTTTCCACGCGACCACAATCCGCGGAAACAGCCTGTCTGCTTACCCAGAAGCGTAACTGTGTATTTTCACAGAGAGTAGAACACAAACATCAGAATCGTCAATGACAAAGGCAGATTAAACGTGGACTTTATTTCCATACCATGATATTAAAGTTTGCATGACGCTGTGAAGTGCTAAATTGGTATAACGTCACCTCTGAAAGGCAGATGTTTTGCTACGATTTTGCGCCTGAAAGAGTGTTTTATTCCCTCGAGAAAGTTGTATTCCTAAATAAAGTGGCTGCAGGATGGAAACTGCATTCTAATTACACTACTGGCCATTAAAATTGCTACACCACGAAGATGACGTGCTACAGACGCGAAATTTAACCGAGAGGAAGAAGATGCTGTGATATGCAAATGATAAGTTTTTCAGAGCATTCACGCACGGTGCTGACGTGAGGAAAATTTTCAACCGATTTCTCATACGCAAACAGCAGTTGACCGGCGTTGCCTGGTGAAACGTTGTTGTGATGCCTCATGTAAGGAGGAGAAATGCGTACCATAACGTTTCCGATTTTGATAAAGGTCGGATTGTAGCCTATCGCGATTGCGGTTTATCGTATCGCGACATTGCTGCTCGCGTTGGTCGAGATCCAATGACTGTTAGCAGAATATGGAATCGGTGGGTTCAGGAGGGTAATACGGAACGCCGTGCTGGATTCCAACGGCCTCTTATCCGCATGGCTGTAACGGATCGTGCAGCCACGTGTCGATCGCTGAGTCAATACACGGGGACGTTTGCAAGACAACAACCATCTGCACGAACAGTTCGACGACGTTTGCAGCAGCATGGACTATCAGCTCGGAGACCATGGCTGCGGTTACCCTTGACGCTGCATTACAAACAGGAGCGCCTGCGATGGTGTACTCAACGACTACCCTGGGTGCACGAATGACAAAACTTCATTTTTTCGGATGAATGCAGGTTCTGTTTACAGCAACATGATGGTTGCATTCGTGTTTGGCGACATTGCGGTGAACGCACAGTGGAAGCGTGTATTCGTCATCGCCATAGTGGCGTATCACCTGGCGTGAGGGTATGGGGTGCCATTGGTTACACGTCTCGGTCACCTCTTGTTCACATTGACAGCACTTTGAACAGTGGACGTTACATTTCAGATGTGATACGACCCGTGGCTCTACCCTTCATTCGATCCCTGCGAAACCCTACATTTCAGAAGGATAATGCACGAACGCATGTTGCAGGTCCTGTACGGGCCTTTCTGGATACAGAAAGTGTTCGACTGCTGCCCTGGCCAGCACATTCTCCAGATGTCTCACCAACTGAAAACGTCTGGTCAATGGTGGCCGAGAAACTGGTTCGTCACAATACGCCAGTCACTACTCTTGATGAACTGTGGTATCGTGTTGAAGCTGCATGGGCAGCTGTACCTGTACACGCCATCCAAGCTCTGTTTGACTCAATGCCCAGGCGTATCGAGGCCATTATTATGGCCAAAGGTTGTTGTTCTGGGTACTGATTTATCAGGGTCTATGTACCCAAATTGCGTGAAAATGTAATCGCATGTCAGTTCTAGTATAATGTATTTGTCCAATGAATACCCGTTTATCATCTGCATTTCTTCTTGGTGTAGCAATTTTAATGGCCAGTAGTGTATTTAACTGTAACTTATTTCTTTTCGTGTAATACAAAAATGGCGATACACATTTTCCATTGCTAGTATGTTTTCTCAATATTTTCTTGATACAGAGGAGTAATTAGACCAGAAGTACAGTATTTTCGAACGCTGCTCGAAGTTTAAGGTGCGATCGTTTGCGAAATGGAAACTACAGAGAAAATCCGATGAAGCTTTGCACAGATGTGTTGGATGGTGTCTGTAGTATGCCACTCGATCGCATGTTTTTCCAATTCTGAGTGCACAGTGAGCACATAAAGATGCCTAGAAGACAGTGTTTCCCCCTAAGTATGAGAGTCTTGTGAGAGATTTCGCCTAATTTCATGCAGCCCACATAACATAACTGTCATGCATTTCATTCTCCGTGACAGTCCTCGCCCCCACACTGTAGGGGCTTTGAAAATGGTGCTGCAGGGTTTTCGTAGAGAAGTGTTGATCATTTAGTAATCGCGAAAGCGTTATGGAGATGATAGAAAAACCCCAGTGGAAGACTCTGCAAGAGGGACGCTCAGTAGCTCGGTACGGGCTTTTGTTGAAGTTTCGAGAACATACCTTCACCAAGGATTCAAGCAGTGTATTGCTCCCTCCTACGTATATCTCGCGAAGAGACCATGAGGATAACATCAGAGAGATTAGAGACCGCACAGAGGCATACCGACAATCTTTCCATGAACAATACGAGACTGGAATAGAGGGGAGAACCGATAGAGGTACTAAAGATACCCTCCGCCACACACCGTCAGGTGCCTTGCGGAGTATGGATGTAGATGTTTAATCATCAACAACACAGGCTGTAATTGGTTCCATCTGAGTTTCATTGCTCGCATGAACGCTCGCTATGAAGACAACATTTTAGCACAGAGAACGAGCTTTGGACAAGCGTAGAGAATTGTCGGAAAGCACAGCCGCATGCCTTTTATGACTAGGGTATTGTAAAGTTGGTACAAGGCTACGACAAATATCTAAGTCAGACGGTGGCTATGTAGAGAAGCGCTGGAAGGTGCAGCAAACTGTTGCAAATAAAACATTTTTTACTTTACAATGATTTATAATTCGCGATCGATCGGACCTTACTTTCCGAATAGCCTTGTATACTGAGTCAAAGTACCCTCACGAATGTGAAGACTGTTTTCCAATTTTATCTCCAACTGGTTAAACTTTGAAATGAAGTGCAATCTGGATATTGGGGGGTGCTGCGAAAAGATTATATGATGAATCCTTGTTGGACTTGTTACCACAGGAGCAGGTGAATAATCTGCGCCACAAATCTGAGCAGCACAAGCAACAATATCACGCCGCGAGTGCTCCGCAGCTGATGGTATCTGCGTCTATTACTAGCGCACTGCCGTGACAGGGACCGGGATAAGAGCTGCAAGGAGAAAACGACATCGAGCAGACGCGATGGCGCGTGAAATGCGTGCAAGAGGGCGCGTGTGCGTAGCAGCGTGTGTCAGCCTGTAGTATCAACGCGAGTCTTACAGTTTGGCAGCAAGTTTGGACGAAAATAAAATCTGATTCCCCCCCATGAACCATGGACCTTGCCGTTGGTGGGGAGGCGTGCGTGCCTCAGCGATACAGATAGCCGTACCGTAGGTGCAACCACAACGGAGGGGTATCTGTTGAGAGGCCAGGCAGCAGCCTTTTCAGTAGTTGCAAGGGCAACAGTCTGGATGACTGACTAATCTGGCCTTGTAACACTAACCAAAACGGCCTTGCTGTGCTGGTACTGCGAATGGCTGAAAGCAAGGGGAAACTACAGCCGTAATTTTTCCCGAGGGCTTGCAGCTTTACTGTATGGTTAAATGATGATGGCGTCCTCTTGTGTAAAATATTCCGGAAATAAAATAGTTCCCCATTCGGATCTCCGGGCGGGGACTACTCAAGAGGATGTCGTTATTAGGAGAAAGAAAACTGGCGTTCTGCGGATCGGAGCGTGGAATGTCAGATCCCTTAATCGGGCAGGTAGGTTAGAAAATTTAAAAAGAGAAATGGATAGGTTAAAGTTAGATATAGTGGAGATTAGTGAAGTTCGCTGGAAGGAGGAACAAGACTTCTGGCCAGGTGACTACAGGGTTATAAACACAAAATCAAATAGGGGTAATGCAGGAGTAGGTTTAATAATGAATAGGAAAATAGGAGTGCGGGTAAACTACTACAAACAGCATAGTCAACGCATTATTGTGGCCAAGATAGATACGAAGCCCACGCCTACTACAGTGGTACAGGTTTATATGTCAACTAGCTCTGCAGATGACGAAGAAATTGAAGAAATGTATGATGAAATAAAAGAAATTATTCAGATTGTGAAGGGAGACGAAAATTTAATAGACGTGGGTGACTGGAATTCGGCAGTAGGTTGGTTCTTTTGGGGAAGGAGACCAGACAGCGTGGTCATCGGTTTCATCGGATTAGGGAAGCATGGGGAAGGAAGTCGGCCGTGCCCTTTCAGAGGAACCATCCCGGCATCTGCCTGGAGTGATTTAGGGAAATCAATCGGCAGTAGGAAAAGGGAGAGAAGGAAACGTAGTAGGTGAATATGGATTGGGGGTAAGAAATGAAAGAGGAACCCGCCTGGTAGAATATTGCACAGAGCACAACTTAAACATAGCTAACACTTGGTTCAAGAATCATAAAAGAAGGTTGTATACATGGAAAAAGCCTGGAGATACTAACAGGTTTCAAAATGGTTCAAATGGCTCTGAGCACTGTGGGACTTAACATCTGTGATCATCAGTCCCCTAGAACTTAGAGCCACTTAAACCTAACTAACCTGAGGACATCACACACATCCACGCCCGAGGCAGGATTCGAACCTGCGACCGCAGCATGACAGGTTTCAGATAGATTATATAATGGTAAGACAGAGATTTAGGAACCAGTTTTTAAGTTGTAAGACATTTCCAGGGGCAGGTGTGGACTCCGACCACAATCTATTGGTCATGAACTGCAGATTAAAACTGAAGAAACTGCAAAAAGGTGGGAATTTAAGGAGATGGGACCTGGATAAACTGACTAAACCAGAGGTTGTACAGAGTTTCAGGGAGAGCATAAGGGAACAATTCACAGGAATGGGGGAAAGAAATACAGTAGAAGAAGAATGGGTAGCTTTGAGGGATGAAGTAGTGAAGGCAGCAGAGGATCAAGAGGTAAAAAGACGAGGGCTGGTAGAAATCCTTGGGTAACAGAAGATATATTGAATTTAACTGATGAAAGGAGAAAATATAAAAATCAGTAAATGAAGCAGGCAAAAAGGAATATAAACGTCTCAAAAATGAGATCGACAGGAAGTGCAAAATGGCCAAGCAGAGATGGCTAGAGGAAAAATGTAAGGATGTAGAGGCTTATCTCACTAGGGGTAAGATAGATACTGCCTACAGGAAAATTAAAGAGACCTTCAGAGAAAAGAGAACCACTTGTATGAATATCAAAAGCTCAGATGGAAACACAGTTCCAAGCACAGAAGGGAAAGCAGAAAGGTGGAAGGTGTATATAGAGGGTCTATACAACGGCGATGTACTTGAGGACAATATTATCGAAATGGAAGAGGATGTAGATGAAGATGAAATGGGAGATATAATACTGTGTGAAGAGTTTGACAGAGAACTGAAAGACCTGAGTCGAAACAAGGCCCCGAGAGTAGACAACATTCCATTAGAACTACTGACAGCCTTGGGAGATCCAGTCCTGACAAAACTCTACCATCTGGTGAGCAAGATGTATGAAACAAGCGAAATACCCCCAGGCTTCAAGAAGAATATAATAATTCCAATCCCAAAGAAAGTAGGTGTTGACAAATGTGAAAATCACTGAACTATCAGTTTAATAAGTCACAGCTGCAAAATACTAACGCGAATTCTTTGCAGACGAATGGAAAAACTAGTAGAAGCCGACCTCGGGGAAGATCAGTTTGGATTCCGTAGAAATGTTGGAACACGTGAGGCAATACTGACCCTACGACTAATCTTAGAAGCTAGATTAAGGAAAGGCAAACCTACGTTTCTAGCATTTGTAGACTTAGAGAAAGCTTTTGACAATGTTGACTGGAGTACTCTCTTTCAAATTCTGAAGGTGGCAGGGGTAAAATACAGGGAGCGAAAGGCTACTGACAATTTGTACAGGAACCAGATGTCAGTTATACAGGTGCATTCAAGTTCTAAGGCCTCCGATTTTTTTTTCTAATTAACTACTCACCCGAAATCGGTGAAACTGGCGTTACTTCTCGACGTAATCGCCCTGCAGACGTACACATTTTTCACAATACTGACGCAATGATTCCATGGCAGCAGCGAAGGCTTCTTTAGGAGTCTGTTTTGACCACTGGAAAATCACTGAGGCAATAGCAGCACGGCTGGTGAATGTGCGGCCACAGAGAGTGTCTTGCATTCTTGCAAAATGCCACAAGTCACTAGGAGCCAGGTCAGGTGAGTAGGGAGCATGAGGAATCACTTCAAAGTTGTTATCACGAAGAAACTGTTGCGTAACGTTAGCTCGATGTGCGGGTGCGTTGTCTTGGTGAAACAGCACACACACAGCCCTTCCCGGACGTTTTTGTTGCAGTGCAGGAGGGAATTTGTTCTTCAAAACGTTTTCGTAGGATGCACCTGTTACCGTAGTGCCCTTTGGAAAGCAGTGGGTAAGGATTACGCCCTCGCTATCCCAGAACATGGACACCATCATTTTTTCAGCACTGGTGGTTACCCGAAATTTTTTTTGTGGCGGTGAATCTGTGTGCTTCCATTGAGCTGACTGGCGCTTTGTTTCTGGATTGAAAAATGGCATCCACGTCTCATCCATTGTCACAACCGACGAAAAGAAAGTCCCATTCATGCTGTCGTTGCACGTCAACATTGGTTGGCAACATGCCACACGGGCAGCCGTGTGGTCGTCCGTCAGCATTCGTGGCACCCGCCTGGATGACACTTTTCGCATTTTCAGGTCGTCATGCAGGATTGTGTGCACAGAACCCACAGAAATGCCAACGCTGAAGGCGATCTGTTCAACAGTCATTCGGCGATCCCCCAAAACAATTCTCTCCACTTTCTCGATCATGTCGTCAGACCTGCTCGTGCGAGTCCGAGGTTGTTTCGGTTTGTTGTCACACGATGTTCTGCCTTCATTAAACAGTCGAACCCATGAACGCACTTTCGACACATCCATAACTCCATCACCACATGTCTCCTTCAACTGTCGATGAATTTCAATTGGTTTCACACCACACAAATTCAGAAAACGAATGACTGCACGCTGCTCAAGTAAGGAAAACGTCGCCATTTTAAGTACTTAAAACAGTTCTCATTCTCGCCGCTGGCGGTAAAATTCCATCTGCCATACGGTGCTGCCATCTCTGGGATGTATTGACAATGAACGCGGCCTCATTTTAAAACAATGCGCATGTTTCTATCATCTCTTTCCAGTCCGGAGAAAAAAAAATCGGAGGCCTTAGAACTTGAATGCACCTCGTAAGAGTCGAGGGGCATGAAAGGGAAGCAGTGATTGGGAAGGAAGTGAGACAGGGTTGTAGTCTCTCCCCGATGTTATTCAATCTGTATATTGAGCAAGCAGTGAAGGAAACAAAAGAAAAATTCGGAGTAGGTATTAAAATCCATGGAGAAGAAATAATAACTTTAAGGTTCGCCGATGAAATTGTAATTCTGTCAGAGACAGCAAAGGACTTGGAAGAGCAGTTGAATGGATTGGATAGTGTCTTAAAAGGAGGGTATAAGATGAACATCAACAAAAGCAAAATGAGGATGATGGAATGTAGTCGAATTAAGTCGGGTGATGCTGAGGGAATTAGATTAGGAAATGAGACATTTAAAGTAGTACAGGAATTTTGCTATTTGGGGAACAAAATAACTGATGATGGTCGATGTAGAGAGGATATAAAATGTAGACTGGCAATGGCAAGGAAAGCGTTTCTGAAGAAGAGAAATTTGTTAACATCGAGTATAGATTTAAGTGTCAGGAAGTTATTTCTGAAAGTATTTGTATAGAGTGTAGCCATGTATGGAAGCGAAACTTGGACGATAAATAGTTTGGACAAAAAGAGAATAGAAGCTTTTGAAATGTGGTGCTACAGAAGAATGCTGAAGATTAGATGGGTAGATCAAATAACTAATGAGGAAGTATTGAATAGAATTGGGGAGAAGAGACGTTTGTGGCACAACTTGACTAGAAGAAGGGTCCGGTTGGTAGGACATGTTCTGAGGCATCAAGCGATCACCAATTTAGTATTGGAGGGCAGCGTGGAGGGTAAAAATCGTAAAGGGAGACCAAGACATGAATACACCAAGCAGATTCAGAAGGATGTAGGTTGCAGTAGGTACTGGGAGATGAAGAAGCTTTCACAGGATAGAGTAGCATGGAGAGCTGCATCAAACCAGTCTCAGGACTGAAGACCACAACAACAACCACAACAAAATCTTATTAATCAAATTAGGCTAATAGTATAGTGTGGTGAAATATTAACGTTCAGTCAATGACAAAATTCGAGTTTCAGCTGAAGCACAACGCTGCCTGGACACCTAGAAAACTTAATGTATGACTGCTAATGTAGAAAACTCAGAACTGTTAACTGGAATATTTGTTCTCTAATGTAGCGAACTTCATTTGGCGGGTAAACACCGTATTTCTACCTAAAATATCTAGCAATACTTGTAAGCTGTGTGTGTGTGTGTGTGTGTGTGTGTGTGTGTGTGTGTGTGCGTGTCTGTTGGAAAACAGAATTCCTCCCAAGAGCAGAGAACAGCGAAGCCTTGAAATTGTAAGTTGTGCGTTAAGTATGAACTTTTAAGTCCAAAAATGAAATTAGAAAGGCATTCTGACGCCCAGTGATTAATGAATAGTCACATACATAGATACAGCTACATCATTTTATCGAAACTGAAACTGTATTTTGCGTAGCTACCATCCGTATATAGAGCAGTAAGTAATTATTCATTAAGAACCTACCAAGAACCAAACAAAAATTTGCTTTCTGAACACAGAGTCCAAAGTTGCTGTGAGGATTTCCCCTCAAACAGGCTCTCACTGGCTTTAAGCATGAAAAAATAACTGGTCCCTCAAACTCAAAACATAAATTATTAGTATGATTTCCATCTAGTGTTAGGTTACTCCGTAGAAAATTTGTAAGCACCAATAGCCGGAACTGTAGTCGGCGATCTATTTTTTATCACCTGAATACGAATTTCATACTAAGAGGAAATAATTATTTTTAATGAAGTGCACTTGCAAGCTTAATTCATTGAGTGGCGTCAGATATATCAGAATATTCACGGGCCGTGATTAGAACCAACGAGTTAAAAGCAACATGGTGCGTAGTGGCAAGGCATGGTACCATATACATGCAACAAAGAAACTGAGTTTAGGAAGCAGTAATTCAGAAAGAAGTATATTAATATACATTGTTACCAGAACGACGGAATTAATTTACAAAGCCGCGTGTTGTCGGTGCGGCCTGTTCGACTCTTAAAAGCTGGAGCCAGGATGGGGCAAGCGTGTGTCCATCCTCTCTGTTCACGTTATTAGGGTGTTTCATTATTACTATGGCTTCTCTGATCTCGTGTTTTGTCAAAGCCGGCTGTTTAACTAGTACTGTATGTGAGTTTCGTTAAATTTGATTTCCTTGCTGTAGTCTTGTCGGTGTTCGACCACTGCATATATCACTCATGTTCTCGTATGGGCGTTGCTATCGCCTACCGGTTGCACCGATGTATACTTCTCCACAATGACATTCCATCTTGCACACACGTGCAGTGTATAGAGCATTTTTCTTGTCCAGCCGGACGACAACAGCAGCCCACTCTTCATTCGCCGATGAGCACTAGTCATAACAAACAATGCAATAAGCAATAGACAGCAGCAGTTCCCCACTCCATCTACCGTAACGACATGTAATGATAAAGTTCTCGCTCCTTCCGCCTCAATCATTACTACCGTCCGGCCCGGTAGCTGAGTGGTCAGCGTGACGGAATGTCAATCCTAAGGTCCCGGATTCGATTCCCGGCTGGGTCGGAGATTTTCTCTGCTCAGGGACTGGGTCTTGTGTTGCCCTAATCATCATCATTTCATCCTCATCGACGCGGACGTCGCCGAAGTGGCGTCAACTCGAAAGACCTGCTCCAGGCGAACGGTCTACCCGACGGGAGGCCGTAGCCACACAACATTTCATTTCATCATTACTACCACCTTTCAGTATGGCGTAACTTCATACTGATTGAGCGGCAGTGTCAAAATATAAGCGACTCTTCACATCTAAAGCCCATCAGGAGACCCTGTAGAAGGCTACTGTAACAATAGCCGAAACGGTGGTTTCTCCAGTACAGTGTTTTACATTATGACGCTGTACGATACTCATAAAACTTCTATGTTAAATGGGAGCTGATTGTAGTGAGGAATGTCATCTTTATAGCCCATCGTGTTGTAGACCGAATGTTATTATCTTCTCCTGAATTATGAGAGAACTGCTGTCTTACTAAATTTTGAGCACTGAGAACTCAGTATGCAGTTCCTTCTTGTGAAATTCACCCATGTTTGTCTTACCTTTAGAATCTGTAACTGCCGCAGTACGGCCTGCGTCCAAAGACAACGTTTGTGGAAATTTTGCTGGGAAAGGAAAAGTGACCCAAATTTTCTACAAAATCAGACCTGATCCTTCCTAGTAACGTACGAGTTTCGGGAATAATATTGTTCTGTGGCTTGCATATTATAACGCTGTAGCGTGTACGTGCATTACACGAACAGAACACCAGTTGTAGAAGTATGAAACCGGAATTTGGTTGCAATAATTACACGTCTGTTGTTTGAAACTGATACACAATATTTTTTTCAAAATAATCTACACTGCTATTTGTAAATTTCTCCCACCTTTCCTGCACGCTATGAATGCCACACCAAAAAAAGTTCTTCTTTTGAAGCGAACCAGTCAGCGAGCCATTTTCGTACATTTTCGTACGAATTGAAGCGTTGTTCAGCTACAGCGTGTCCCAGTGATGCAAACAGATGATAATCGGACGGAATAAAGTCTGAAGAATAAGCTACATGCCCTAGTATTTCCCAACTGAACGCCTCTATCGTTTCCTTGACCCATTTTGCTGTGTGTGATGGAGCGTTGTCTACATATACATCTACATTTATACTCCGGAAGCCACCCAACTCTGTGTGGCGGAGGGCACTTTACGTGCCACTGTCATTACTTCCCTTTCCTGTTCCATTCGCGTATGGTTCGCGGGAAGAACGACTGCCGGAAAGCCTCCGTGCGCGCTCGAATCTCTCTAATTTTACATTCGTGATCTCCTCGGGAGGTATAGGTAGGGGGAAGCAATATATTCGATACCTCATCCAGAAACGCACCCTCTCGAAACCTGGACAGCAAGCTACACCGTGATGCAGAGCGCCTCTCTTGCAGAGTCTGCCACTTGAGTTTACTAAACATCTCCGTAACGCTATCACACTTACCAAATAACCCTGTGACGTAACGCGCCGCTCTTCTTTGGATCTTCTCTATCTCCTCTGTAAACCCGACCTGGTACGGATCCCACACTGATGAGCAATACTCAAGTGTAGGTCGAACGCTGGTACCCGCCTTACCAACAATTAATTTTATATGATCATTCCACTTCAAATCGTTCCGCACGCATACTCCCAGATATTTTACCGAAGTAACTGCTACCAGTGTTTGTTCCGCTATCATGGAGCAATATGACTGTGTTGCATTTTTCCATATTCTGGTCGATTTAAATCGATCATTTGCTGTTGGTAGCGATCAGTGTTAACGGTTTCACCTAGTTTTAGCAGTTCATAATAGATGACGCCCGTCTGATCCCTACCAAACACAGAGTATTGTCTTCCTTCCAAAGCGATTTGATCTTGCAGTGGATGTCGATGGTTTGCCTGGGTCCACCCATGATTTACGAAGCTTAGTATTCTCAAAATATATCCATTTTTCATCGGCTGTCATTATTCGATGGAGAAACGACTTTCTTTTGTATATGGCGAGCATCATTTCACATGTGATCTTTCGAGTTGCTGTCCTTCATTCAGTGCATGCGGAACCCATTTCCCCACATTCTGCACCATTCCCACAACTTTTAACCGAAGAGAAACGGCTTTCTGCGTCACATTCAATTGCTCCGAGAGTTCACGTTTAGTTTGAGTACCATCTTCCTCCAGTAAAGCCTGAAATTCGAACTTTTTCGGTGGTTCCATACGCTCATCGTTTCTCACGTCAAAATCACCACTTTTGAGTTTTTTGAACCACTTGAAACAGTGTGTTTCCACAAGAGCATGTTCGCCGAAAGCTTTGACAATCATTCGATGCGATTCTGCAGCGATTTTATTCAAATGACAACAGAAAACCAAAGCTGCCCGCAAATCGTAGCTCGTGGGCACAAAACTCGACATGTTTACGGGTTTGAAAGAGATACCGATGTACGGAACTTGGGTTACTGTGCGCTGACATTCGTCGTCAGCCGTTACAAAAAGCAGATGGCGCTGCAGACGCGGTCTCACGGACCCTACAGTGACGGCTAACACCACCTATAGGGAAATTCCGGTTTCATACTTCAACACCTGGTATATGTAGTGGTATAAGCATAGAAATTGTTGCGAATCTTATTTCTAATGCAAATGAAAAAGTTAATCTTTGAAACGGGTTCGTATCAGAAGTGCAGCTTCTAACGACGCTAAATGAAAGAATAGTTAAAGATCTTGAAAACTAGCTTAACCAGATGGGATACTAATGCACGACACGCTGAAGATTTAACTATGCCTTCGAAGAGAATTGTGGGCATTAATTCTTACCATAAAATTCTTTACATATTTCATAGATCAGGATTAAAAAACTAGGTAATGTAAGATCATGAATTTTCCTTACGAATGTTTTGTTAGCACGATATACTACAGAAGCGAACCTTCTTTCTTAAGGGGGGTAGGACGTCAAACGGGTCGAATTGGAGCAGGAGAGGCACTACAGGACATTTTAATTTCCACTGTCTATACTTTTTACAAATAAATTCATAAAACTTTGTCAGATTCACCATAAAGGATTCAAAATTCACACTCATAGCAGTGGAAGTTCGAAAACATAACGAAGTATTTTTTTTTTTTTTTACATGTGAAATTTCATCAATTTTTTTCACTTACTAATGGCAGCATTTGTTACTATAGGTACACTTTTCTTCATAAGTAAGAGAGATGGTCCGATGAATTTTGCACAGTATACAAACCATACTTAAAGGTGTATGAAACTCTAGAATTTTCCAAATCTATCAAAAACTGTGGTAAAAATTGAGGTAATTAACTACAAAATTTGTGTTTTTTCTAAACTTGAAGTTTAAAGTACAACAGATCATTCGTTTTTTCATAAATTAAATAAATTATAGAGTTTCATACACCTGTAAGTATGGTATGCATGCTGTGCAAAATTCATCGAAGAATCTCTCAAACTTATGAAGAAAAGTGTACCTATAGCAACAAATGCAGCCATTAGTAAGTGAAAAAATGATGAAATTTCAGACGTAAAAAAAATTATTTTGTTATATTTTCGAACTTCCACTGCAATGAGTGTGAATTCTGAATCCTTCCTGGTGATGCTGACAAAGTTTTATGAATTTATTTGTAAAAGTATAGACACTGGAAATTAAAATGTCCTGTGATGCCTCTCCTGCTCCAAGTCGGCCCGTTTGACGTCCTACCCCCCTTAAGCAGTTAAGCAGGCATCAGAGACAAATGACAGGACGATCCATGGGTAGTAGTGATACTGAATTTTTATTACTTCTTTATAACCAGCGAGTGGAGCTGATAATAGCAGGAGCTCTAAAATATCATTGAAATATAGCTGCTTTGGTTCTGTCTGCTCCAGGCAGAGATAGACCAAGAATGCAAAGTCCGTACTCGTGTGATACTACAACGTGAGTATAAAAAATGAGTTTGATGTATTATGAACGTAAAATTTAAATATTTAGCAACAGTGTGAGACTGAAGACTTTCTGAGATAAATTTAGTGTTGAAATCTTCGCGAGATATCAACCGAGTGGCAACGTCCTCTCGAAGAAGCGTTTGAACGGGTATCCTACACGTCGTCTTCCAGCGAAGTCATCATAAAACGACAGCATTGTGAAAAGACACCTTTTTGCTTCTTTGCTTTTGCACCATCTTAAAACTGTTAGAACTCCATCCCGCACTGTTGTTCTATATGAGGATGTAGGCTCTCAACGCCTGCAGATGGAGACTCGTCGAAACGTTGTTTCAAGAATGCGATTCCACTCGGATGAGAGCCAGTCCAGATTTCGTTAGTGTTTTGCAACGGTTTCGTAGCCCAGCAGGCAGTGCTTCAAGTAACGGTGCAGGGACCGGATGCAGTAGGCTGCGGCCACGCTTACAGGTGTTTCAGAGGCCGGCAACGCCTCCCTATTAGCGGAGAGGCGGGGCGGCTTCATTAAGAGAGCTCTGTGCCGGACGGCTGCGAAAATTGTTATTAGCGCTTCATTAAAAGCGAATCAGAGTGTTTGCTCGCCGGCGTGGGGGCCTAGACCGGTAAACTCGCGGACCCGTCGCACACCCTCCGCCAGCTGCAGCCGGCAGGTCCCAACCTGTGAGCCGCTGTGTTATCGGACTGCGCAGGGTGTATCCAGCCTTTGGGGCAAACTAAAACAGCTGATAGTGGATCCACAACCGATTATACTGAGATAGGGAACCAATGATCGGAAATGCATATTTATTGTGTTATGGACATACGCAGCTACACCGCATAAGAACAACGTAGCTGACAGTATTTTATAAATTATAGAGCCCAGCAATCAGTCGTCCTTTTTTTTTGCAGGCTTTAGTACGCAAATCCAAATTTTGGCTACTGCCTAACCATTATCAATGCATTATTTTCTAATCTCGATGCATGTTAGTTCCCTGTTGTTCGGGCGTCAGTCACAGTTCAAAGAACGGTGACTGACGCCTGAACAACAGGGAACTAACATGCATCGAGATTAGAAAATAATGCATTGATAATGGTTAGGCAGTAGCCAAAATTTGGATTTGCGTACTAAATCCTGCAAAAAAAAAAAAAAAAAAAAAAGGACGACTGATTGCTGGGCTCTATAATTTATACACTCATTCTCATAAATTAAGGATAATGTTGATACATGGTGAAACAGCGCTCTGCTGGTCGGTTTGCGGATTTAAATCACCTCGGGGTATGACCATGCAGTGCATTTGACCTGCGGTCGTCGCACGGTGGCGCTGGCAGCAGTCCACACACATACGCAGAGGTGTGTTAGTCCATGTCAGAGTACGGTGTAGCGAGTAAGTGTGCAGACGTTTTCAGACGTGCTAATGGTGACTATGTGTTGAAAATGGCTCAAAAAATGGTTCAAATGGATCTGAGCACTATGGGACTTAACAGCGGAGATCATCAGTCCCCTAGAACTTAGAACTACTTAAACCTAACTAACCTAAGGACATCACACTCATCTATGCCCGAGACAGGATTCGAACCTGCGACCGTAGCGGTCGCGCGGTTCCAGACTGAAGCGCCTAGAACCCCTCGGCCACCATGGCCGGCGAAAATTGCTCAAAGAACACATATTGATGGCGTTATGAGGGGTGGAATACTAGGGCAACTGGAGTCTGGTCAAACACAGCAGGTCGTAGCACGGGCCCTCCGTGTGTCACAAAGTGTGATCTCAAGATCATGGCAACGATTCCAGCAGACAGGAAACGTGTCCAGGCGCTACAGTACGGGACGTCCACAGTGTACAACACCACAAGAAGACCGATATCTCACCATCAGTGCCCGCAGACGGTCACGGAATAATGCAGGTGGCCCTGCTCGGGACCTTACCGCAGACACTGGAACAGTTGTCTCCAGACACACAGTATACAGACGACTGAACAGACATGGTTTATTCGCCCGGAGACCTGCAAGGTGCATTCCACTGATCCCTGGTCACAGGAGAGCCCGTAAAGCCTGGTGTCAAGAACACAGTACATGGTCATTTGAACAGTGGTCCCAGGTTATGTTCACGGACGAGTCTAGGTATAGTCTAAACATTGATTCTCGTCGCGTTTTCATCTGGCGTGAACCAGGAACCAGATACCAACCCCTTAATGTTCTTGAAAGGACCTGTATGGAGGCCGTGGTTCGATGGTGTGGGGTGGGATTATGATTGGTGCACGTACACCCCTGCATGTGTTTGACAGATGTAACAGGTCAGGTGTATCGGGACGTCATTTTGCACCAGAATGTCCGCCTTTTCAGGGGTGCAGTGGGTCCCACCTTCATCCTGATGGATGATAACGCACGGCTCCACTGAGCTGCCGTCTTGGAGGAGTACCTTGAAGCCGGCCGCGGTGGCCGTGCGGTTAGGGCGCTTCAGTCCGGAACCGCGTGACTGCTACGGTCGCAGGTTCGAATCCTGCCTCGGGCATGGATGTGTGTGATGTCCTTAGGTTAGTTAGGTTTAAGTAGTTCTAAGTTCTAGGGGACTGATGACCTGAGATGTTAAGTCCCATAGTGCTCAGAGCCATTTGAAGCAGCCAAGTACCTTGAAACAGAAGATATCAGGCGAATGGAGTGGCCTGCCTGTTTTCCAGACCTAAATCCCATCGAGCACGTCTAGGATGCTCTCGGTCAACGTTTCGCTGCACGTCTTCAAACCCAGGACACCTCAGGAGCACCGAAAGGCACTGGTGCAAGAATGGGAGGCTATACCACAGCAGCTGCTCGATCACCTGATCCAGTGTATGCCAACCCGTTGTGCGGCCTGTGTACGTGTGCATGATTATCATATCCCACACTGATGTCGGGTTACATGCGCAGGAAACATGGCGTTTTGTAGCACATGTGTTTCGGGACGGCTTTGTCAACTTATCACCAATACCGCGGACTTACAGGTCTGTGTTCTCTAAGTGCCTATGCTATTAGCTCCAGTTTTGTGTAGTGCCACGTTGTGTTGCACCACATTCTGCAATTATCCTTAATTTATGAGCATGAGTGTACATCACGTAACAGTCGCTGAGTACACTCTCTTTCCTAGTGGAAGATAACCTGATGGTAGTAATTGTTCAAAGCGACAGTCGCCAGTCTTATTGTATCTACTCCAACGCCGCAGGTAGTTCTGCCGCATTCTCGCCAAGATCCCGGGAGTCTTTGTACACTGGAACAGGCAGCGCGTGATAAACAACGTACACCTCTGACTGAGCGGATATACTGTACACAACTTACATATACTAAGATAGTATCTGTTCTTTCGGACATGTCCGATAGAACAGATACCATCGGTGACCATGCAGAAGATAGTGCGACTGCAGGGATTTATCTCTGGCACGCCTCCCGCGAAACCCACATCCTCGGTGGCTCAGATGGATAGAGCGTCTGCCATGTAAGCAAGAGATCCCAGGTTCGAGTCCCGGTCGGGGCACACATTTTCATCTGTCCCCGTTGACGTATGTCAACGCCTGTAAGCAGCTAAGGGTGCTCATTTCATTGTAATTTCGTTCTAACGAGCTGCTTGGTCACCGATGGTACATGTCCGAAAGAACAGATACCATCTTAGTATATATATATAGTTAAGGCTCTCCGGCCATTTGATCATCTTCTTCTGTGCGAATGCACAAACAGTGCCCGAACTCTTACGGGAATCGGCAACGCGCCACGAGTAATAAGTATAATGGGCAGAGGTACTACGAATGTAGTGCGGGCAATACGTTGAGATGAGAATGTGTGTTTCGCGGGAGGCGTGCCAGAGATAAATCCCTGCAGTCGCGCTATCCTCTGTGTCCTCGGTGGCTCAGATGGATAGGGCGTCTGCCATGTATGCAGGAGATCCCGGGTTCGAGTCCCTGTCGGGCACACATTTTCATCTGTTCCCTTTGACGTATGTCAACGCCTGTAAGCAGCTAAGGGTGTTCTTTTCATTGTAATGTACACAACGTAGCTCATAGCACGTGTGCCATGTGACGGCGGCATACATCACACCGGTGCATCAACCTGTGCCGCGCGCGCTCCACAATACCTGGTGTCAGTTGTTTATTGCATCAGACAGCCTGTGATGGGACCACGTTGAGGTGTGTTGCTGTGTACAGTGAATGACGCGTAGTCAAAGATGGAGGGTCACTCATCACGAATGTTTGCAGACATGCATTTAATGTACGCTGCGGCAGGATGTAGTGCCCGAAGCACTAATGTACACAGAACTCCTTCCCAATAGGCTTCATCCTAATTGGAAGAAATTTATCTCCATGGATATTTACGAGTGACGGGGTTGTTCACGCCACAGAGAGTCGGCCAAGGTTCCCGCCAAAGACATTTCCGAAAACCAGACTTTGAGGAGATGGCGTTGAATCGCATGACCGACCACCTAACAATAAGTACCTATCAACTTGCCCGTGAAACGCACGCTTCGAAGGATACAGTTTGGACAGTACTGATGGACTAGGTATCATAAGGAACGTGCAAATACTCGTACCACCGGATTTTGAGTCCCGCGTTCACGTGTGTCAACGGACTTTCCGCCGCAGTGCTGTAGTGCTGAACTTCGCACAGTTTGTATTGTTCACAGGCGAGGCCTCATCCACCCATTATGGTGTTTTCAACAGCCGCCATAGCCAAGTCTGAAGAGAGGAAAATTCTCATGCCATCCACGTCGGTGGCCACCGGCAACGATTCTCTGTCAACGTCTTGATGGACGTTGTCTGAGATCACCTAATACAACCTTATCTGTTGCCTCCCAGTTTGAGTGGTCCACGTTACCTGGTGTTCTACATCTACATGGATACTCTGCAAATCACATTTAAGTGCCTTGCAGAGGATTCATCGAACCACCTTCACAATTCTCTATTATTCCAATCTCGTATAGCGCGCGGAATGAATGAACACCTATATCTTTCCCTTATTTTATCTTGGTGATCGTTCCTCCCTATGTAAGTGACTGTCAACAAAATATTTTCGCATTTGGAGGAGAAAGTTGGTCATTGGAATTTCGTGAGATGATTCCGTCGCAACGAAAAACGCCTTTCTTTTAATGATTTCCAGCCCAAATCCTGTATCATTTCTGTGACACCCTCTACCTTATTTCGCGATAATACAAAACGTGCTGCCTTCTTTGAACTTTTTCGATGTACTCCGTCCGTCCAGCTAGTAAAGATTCCACACCGCGCAGCAGTATTGTATAAGAGGACGGGCAAGCGTAGTGTAGGCAGTCTCCTTAGTAGGTCTGTTACATTTTCTAAGTGTCCTGCCAATAAAACGCAGTCTTTGGGTAGTCTTCCCCACAACATTTTCTGTGTGTTCCTTCCAATTTAAGTTGTTGGTAACTGTAATACCTAGGTACTTACTTGAATTTACGGCTTTTAGATTAGACTGATTTATCGTGTAACCGAAGTTTAACGAATTCCTTTTAGCACTAATGTGGATGACCTTACACTTTTCGTTATTTAAGGTCAACGGCCACTTTTCGCACCATTCCGATATTTCTTCTAAATCGTTTGCAGATTTGCTGTTACGTTTCTTGGAGTATGTACTCCTTGTTGTCTGCGAAAGTATGTGGCTTCAACACGACTGTGTACCAGCCCACATCGATGTTAATGTCCTCGAGCACCTGAACAACACGTAGTCTCATCACTGGATTGGAAGTGGAAGTCCTGTCCCATGGTCAGCGCGATCGCCGGATCTCACACCCCTCGACTTTTTCCTCTGGGGTTACGTCAAGAAGTTTGGTCTATGAAACCCTTTAGAAACGGATGAAGATGTGCTTGCTAGGGTGAAAGCTGCCTGTCTCTTGGTGGAACAGACACCAGGGGTCTTTGAGAGAGTGCTCCAGAACGTCATGCGCAAAAAAAAAGAAAAAACATCTGAGGGCATCAGTCCCATAGAACTTAGAACTACTTAAACCTAACTAACCTAAGAACATCACACACATCCATGCCCAAGGCGGGATTCGAATCTGCGACCGTAGCAGTCGCACGGTTCCGGACTGAAGGGCCTAGAACCGCTCGTCCACCACGGCCGGCGCGCCATTTCCATGTATGCATAGAGACTGGTGATCGTTACTTGCTATGAGCTACGTTACTGTTTTACTGTGTACACTGTGTATGTCCATAACACAATAAATATGCATTTCCGACTATTGGTTCTCTGTCTCAGCATAATCGGTTGTGAAACCACTACAACGTATTTCAATCTGACCCAAAAAGTTTGAGACACCCTATGTAGGAGACACATTCATAAATAAGAGGACACCCGATGCTTCACAGTTTCTAAAGCGTGGTGACATCCGAGTCAATGTTCCCGCTTTGACACCTCCGTTCTTCTGTACACTTTTTCGCCGGCTGGCCTCTTCGTGTTCCCCACTGATGTTCACACCTGCGTTAGTTTCGGATGCCAAACAAATTGCTTTCTCAGCGCTTTGACTCCAGCAGTCTTTGAAATGTTCTCTGCGGAAATGGGGTCGACAAACCAATCTACCTGATGGCGGCTAGAGATCGAGTGGGTACCACAAACATCAGTGTGAAGGTGTCTTTTTTTCGTAACTATGCATCACGAGGTAATACACTTTGACGACCGTGGTATGCACAATTACAAGGATCACTCCAAAAGAAATGCACACTATTTTTTTTTTAAAATCCATCTTTTATTCTACATGTTTGAAAGTCTTACAGCGCGTAGATACATCCCTTAGGAACAATATTTTCATTTCTCCACATAATTTCCATCCCTCTCAGCTGCCTTATGCCATCTTGGAACCAGCGCCTGTATACCCGCACGGTAAAATTCTGGACCAACCTGTTGGAGCCACTGTTTGGCAGCGTGCACAAGTGAGTCATCATCTTCAAACCTTGTTCCACGAAGAGAGTCTTTCAGTTTCCCAAAGAGATGATAGTCACATGGAGGCAGGTCAGGACTGAAAGGCGGGTGTCTCAGTGTTGTCCATCCGAGTTTTGTGATCGTTTCCATGGTTTCTGACTAACATGTGGCCGTGCATTGTCGTGCAACAGCAAAACATCCTGCTTTTCCCGATGTGGTCGAACACGACTCAGTCGAGCTTGAAGTTTCTTCAGTGTCGTCACATATGCTTCACAATTTATGGAGGTTCCACTTGGCATGATGTCCACAAGCAAGAGTCCTTCGGAATCGAAAAACACAGTAGCGATAACTTTTCCAGCTGAAGGTGTGGTTTTGAATTTTTTTTCTTGGGTGGATTTGCATGACGCCACTCCACTGATTGCCTCTTCGTCTCTGGTGAAAAATGATGGAGCCATGTTTCATCACCTGTCACAATTTTTTCAAGAAATTCATCTCCACCATTCTCGTACTGTTCCAAATGTTCGCTGCATACCGTTTTTCTTGTTTCTTTGTGAACCACTGTCAACATTCTGGGAACGCACCTGGCACAAACCTTTTTTAAGGCCAACACTTTCAGTATTCTGCAAACACTTCCTTCCCCTATCCCAACGTAGCGTGATAATTCGTTCACTGTGATGCGTCTGTCAGCAGTCACCAGTTTGTTAACTCTCTGCACATTATATGGAGTGTGTGCAGTACGAGGCCTGCCGCTGCGAGGACAATCCTCAATATTGCCGTGCCCGCTTTCATCACGTAACCTGCTTGCCCACCGAATAACTGTACTGCGATCGACAGCAGCATCTCCATACACCTTTTTCAACCTCTTATGGACGTTTCCCACTGTCTCGTTTTCACATCACAGGAATTATATGACAGCACGTTGCTTCTGACGAATGTCAAGTGTAGCAGCCATCTTGAAGACATACTGTGACGGCGCCACTCACGGGAACAGGTTGAACTAAGTTTGAATACAAGGGGGAAGGATTTATCTACACACTGTAAAACTTTCACACATGCAGAATGAAAACTGTATTTTAACAAAAATAGTGTGCATTTCTTTTGAAGTGACCCTCGTATGTATGTTTCGAGAGTTTTATATGACTATATGAGGGCTATGTATCAACACCTGTTATAGATGCCAGAGGTCGAATATACCGCTACAAGTGTAAGGTCCTTTTATTTAGAACACGGCCGGTTTCGGTCTCTTATACGCCCATCTTCAGGTGTTAACTTCTTGAAGTGACCCACGCCGTGGTGGGAGAGTACACGACGCGGTGTGCTACCAGCGAGCGGAAAGCACTCCTATGTTACATTCAGCTCCTTCTTTCAGAATTACGTCGCCGATCTATGCTACATGGTACAGAGACATCACGACGAAATCAGACAAGTGACTTTAATGTGCCTACTGTCAAGTTTCTGCGCCCCGATTTCAGCTCTCGAACACTTGTAGCTGACAGTCTAACCAGCGGTTACTAGTAGTATAAACTGCCACTCGTAAAGGGGACGATTCAACTTCACGAGCACTAATAGATGTCACTGAAATATTCTGCAGATAACTGAAATGGTCCTTTCAACTTATTATCCGAAAGACTCCTACTGGGAAAATTTCGGAAGTGATGAGATGACTGTTAATTACGAAGTGAACAGTTCAGTACATGAATAACTGTGCACTGTCTAATAACGTCTCTCAGAACCAACTTCCACCGTCGATTTCTACATACGCATGTCGAAATATGGTGCTAGCCTGTTAGCGATGGTACCCGAGGAACTTGAGTCACTGATTGCAAGAGGGCGGCAAAATATATCTGTCAAGATTGCAGAAAATGATGAATTATTCCAGGATCTAGGACAGAGACTGAGAACAAGGGGTAGCAGGAACAATTCTGGACTTTGGACTGTTATTCTAATATTCATCTATCGTTAGAGACACAAATGGTCACAAAAGATGTCATGTTTCAGTCGCATTAAAAATTCAGTACTGCCTAAACACTATAATGAATATTGAAAACGACGTGTACATTGTGTTGCACGAAGCGAAAATATTTTGTCAGTGTGCCGGACAATTAACAGTTGCTCAAAGTTTTATTCTGTCGTCTTTCCCTTGGAAAATAAATACTGGAGCCTCTAGAAACAGCAGGGTACGTAGTTGTTACTTCTAACGTTCTTCTAATCAAGCTCCAGGAGAATGATATTTCGAAAGCACCGCAAGCAAGAAAAAAAATCTGTTGTATCCATTAGAGATAACTGTGAAAGCCTACAATTGCACAACGATGGTTTCCAGTATCAAAATATTCACTGAAGCAAATCACAATATATTGTTTACTTATAGTGTCAGGCGTACGATACGTTGCGTCAAATTGTTCCAATTGTCAGTGTGATGCTACTTTATTTTGACACGGTTAGAATGACATCTAACGCTTCATACGTAATTTTTGAAAAAACCAAAAAACGCCGTTAACAATGGAAATTATGTACCGAAACGTGTCGTGGAATGGAATAACTCAACAGATAAAAGATTTCGACTTTTAAGTGTTTTGATAATAAATACGGAACCATTGGAAAACTTCGCTCGACAACAGAAGAAAAAACAGACAGAAGGAAGGATTGATAAAGTATAGATAGGCCGGTCACTGACGTGTTAGAAATTTTTCAGGGCAATGGATGCGTGAGATCAGACCAACTGGAGTTAAGAAGTGAATCTGAAGTTCTAACATTAATGGTACATACGGTATACAGGAACTAATCTTGTGTTTGTAGCCGAGCGGCTCTAGGCGCTTCAGTCCGGAACCGCGCTGCTGCTACGGTCCCAGGTTCGAATCCTGCCTCGGGCATGGATGTGTGTGATGTCCTTACGTTAGTTGGGTTTAAATAGTTCTAAGTCTATTGGAGTGATGACCTCAGATGTTAAGTCCCATAGTTCTTAGACCCTTTTTTATGTTTGTAGGAAATCGGTGGACTAAAGGCGTACAGCAACTTAGCTGAAAATTATTGACTAATTTGCGGCAAATGGATTGTCATTACGCATAGATGAAACAATACACGCAGTTGCGTGCCGTACAACGCCTGACAACAATGTCAGAAATAATATTTGAGGGGAAATCAGTAAACGAAGTAGAATACTCCAACTTCTTAGGTAGTTGTATTTATATGAACCTGGAAGTAAAATGCAACAGTTTTTCTTAAACCTATATGCTCTGCAGCTTTTACTTTATGGTTTAAAAGTAGACTTTCGAGATGGAAGTTTAGCAAAGTTGACTTTTTTTCGTATTTTCACCCAGTAATATCTTACAATATCAATACTAAGAGATCTCTTTACTGCCGAAGAAAACTTTCGTTGCACAAAACCACATAATAAGGTTGATATGTGGCTCCATCAACAGAACATCTCTTTGAACATTTGGGCATTTGACAGCCACATAGCACAACTCTGGTTAACGAGTTTGCTGTAGATATTCTATCGCAGTTCTAGAACAACACTATCGATCATGAATAAAATAATAGGAGGGAAAACGCCTTACACAATCCGTGACTCAGCCTGTGTTACGCAAAGGGGTGAGCTATTACCGAATAAGAATTTTTGACCACCGAACAGCTAATAAGAACAATATAATAGCCAAGATTTTAATACTTCTGGTAACGCTTCGAACGTTTAACAGCACTTCTACTAGTGCGTAAAATTTTACATTTCACGACAGATATTTGTTTGCGCTGCCCCACCTGAGTGTTAATGATTCCACTGCTTATGCTAGCAAGCTTTCATTTCAGCAGTTGCGACGTATAAAAATTTTTCTATGATCTTTAAATTATTCCTCGTTAAGCTTCACGTTGTGGAAAGGTTTTTCTCCAGTAGTTTTTACTTTTTCGTACTCTGTAGAGGTGGAAACAACAGGAGGAAACTTTTTCTTTCCCACGATAATGCGGTGAGGGATAGTCGCTTTTCCTCAGACTGCAGGAGACGATATCGATTCGGCTCTACAGCCAGCGCAGTATTTCAGGATTTCTGAGAAGGCGTCGGCGGTAAGGCGCGCACGCACCAATCCGTCTCCCTTTTAGCGCAGAGAACAAGAAGGTCAGATGTTTAAGAATGTACGGTACTTGGCTATACGCTGTTTATAGATCGCAAGGGTCAAGTCCAGAATTCTGACATTTTATCATGTTTACTGGCAATCAATATTTACGTCTACAACTAAATATATACAGGGAGTGGACAAAAAGTGAAAACACCGCGAGAAATATATGTTTGAACATAAAATCAGATGCTAACTAGGCCTGCAGATTGCGCTGTCGTGTTTGACTCCGAACGGCGCTTGTGCCATGTTCTCGAAACGTTGCAAGTGTCGGTTATAGTCAGAATCGAAAATGTTCAAATCGGTGTGAATTCCTAAGGGACCAAACTGCTGACGTCATCGGTCCCTAGACTTACACACTACTTAAACTAACTTATGCTAAGAACAACACATGCACCCATGCCCGAG
Source organism: Schistocerca serialis cubense (assembly GCF_023864345.2). Classification (NCBI taxonomy): domain Eukaryota; kingdom Metazoa; phylum Arthropoda; class Insecta; order Orthoptera; family Acrididae; genus Schistocerca; species Schistocerca serialis. Next base: position 727,048,486 of record NC_064643.1, on the reverse strand, counting down.
GGAGGACTCGAACCTCCGGAGGGAGGGGCCGGGTAGTCCGTGACATGACGCCTCAAACCGCGTTGCCACTCCGCGCGGCTGTCATAATAGTGTTCTGCGTATTTGCGAGTGCTTTAAGTCGGACGTAAGTGAATTCGAACGTTCGCAAAATGTTAGTGCTCGCGTAGTGGGTAGTCCCGTAATCAATGAGGTCGAAGTCTTGGGTGTCTCTACATCTACATCTACATTTATACTCCGCAAGCCACCCAATGGTGTGTGGCGGAGGGCACTTAACGTGCCACTGTCATTACCTCCCCATCCTGTTCCAGTCGCGTATGGGCCGCGGGAAGAACGAATGCCGGAAAGCCTCCGTGCGCGTTCGAATCTCTCTGATTTTACATTCGTGATCTCCTCGGGAGGTATAAGAATGGGGAAGCAATATATTCGATACCTCACCCAGAAACGCACCTTCTCGAAACCTGGACAGCAAGCTACACCGCGATGCAGAGCGCCTCTCTTGCAGGGTCTGCTACTTGAGTTTGCTAAACATCTCCGTAACGGTATCGCGCTTACTAAATAACCCTGTGACAAAACGCGCCGCTCTTATTTGGATCTTCTCTATCTCCTCTGTCGACCCGACCTAGTACGGATCCCACACTGATGAGCAATACTCAAGTATAGGTCGAACGAGTGTTTTTTTAAGCCACCTCCTTTGTTGATGGACTATCCAAGGACACTCCCAATGAATCTCAACCTGGCACCCGCCTTACCGACAATTAATTTTATATGATCATTCCGCTTCAAATCGTTCCGTACGCATACTCCCATATATTTTACAGAAGTAACTGCTACCAGTGTTTGTTCCGCTATCATATAATCATACAATAAATGATGCTTCTTTCTATGTATTCGCAATACATTACATTTGTCTATGTTAAGAGTCAGTTGCCATTCCCTGCAAAAAATGTTCAAATGTATGTGAAATCCTATGGGATTTAACTGCTAAGGTTATCAGTCCCTAAGCTTACACCCTACTTAACCTAAGGACAAACACACACACCCATGCTCGAGGGAGGACTCGAGCCTCCGCCGGGACCAGCCGCACAGTCCATGACCTCAGCGCCTAAGACCGCTCGGCTAATCCCGCGCGGCCCACTCCCTGCACCAAGTGCCTATCCGCTGCAGATCTTCCCGCATTTCGCTGCAATTTTCTAATGCTGCAAAGGTTCCACACCGAAGATTTATGCTGCATGCAGGGAAGGCGGAAAAACATCATCCGCTAAGTCGCAAGGCGAACGAAAGCATGTGTTGAGTGAACGTGGCAGGCGCCCATTGTAAAGGTTGTGATGAAAAATGCGTGGACGGTTGCTGCGTAAGTCACAGCAGTCACGCAGTCGCGAACCTTGTCATCACCGAAACAACACCAAGGAATCTCTGTAAGCTCTGAATGGCACGGCGAGCTGGGATTTCAAATACCACTCACTAGTCGCGCAAATGCTCGTAACGGGAAAAAGTGGCTCCGAAGACATAAAAGCTGGACTGTGGAGCAACAGAAGGAAGTCATTTGGCCGCATGAGTCTTGTTTCACATTGATTCCAATTTCTGGCCGAGCTTACGACGCAAGAGTGAAATGTGGTGGATGTTCTGCGAGAATTTGGGCAGCCATATCGTGATATTTCGTGGACCACACAGTTATTCTGCAAGGTCGCGTTACGGCCAAAGATCTGTGACCTTTTTGGCTGATCAGGTGCACCCCATGGTACAACGTTGCCCAGTGGTGATACTATGTCCAAGAAGACAGGGCCCGTGTTCACACAACTTGCGTCGCCCAGGGCTCGTCCTCTGAGCACCAGAATGAATTGTCGCATGTCTCCAGTCCAACACAGTCACCACATATCAAAATTATTGACGCTTTTCGGTCTACCTTGAAGAGAAATGTACGTGTTCTCTATCCATCTGCATAGTCGTTCCTTGAAGTAGCCACTATTTAGCGGGAAGAATGGTATTCCCTTGAAGACCTTACAGGGCCCATTTTTATCCATTCCGAGAGGAATGGACGGTGTTTAAAATGCCAACGGTTTTCCTACACCTTATTGGACATGATATGGTGTTGAGTTTTTGGCGTTTCCACATTTCTGTCCACCAACAGTATATTTATTGCACAAGCCACTCCATGGTACAAGACGGATTGTGGTTCCCACCAGCATTGGCGAATTTCTGTCCAGTTATTAAGTGAGAGAAACTTGCTGTCTGTATGTCTCAGTACGCGCTCTAACCACTCTTTATCTTACACTCACGATTCTGCCAACAGAACTGTCACAAATCCTGAAATCTGGTAATAAAGGGAAGGTAGGACTCGGTTACGATTGTGGACGGGGCCGTGATCCGTTACTATTGCTTGCCTTTTACAGTAACAAAAAAATTATTTTAAACTAGTAATTCAAGACTCAAAATAAATAAAATAACACACCTTATTAATAAAGGAATAAACAACTGTGTAAATAATAGTGTTTTCAGTGGGCTGCATATTAGTAAATCAGCATTAAATACAGATACAACACTTAATGTTTTAACAACAAGCCACTGTGATCTGGGCAGAAGGCCTTACACGCCAGGAATGGCAATATGTTAAGAATTGTCTAAAACTCGCTGCAACTTACATTTTACAGGTACTGAAATATCAAAGGCAAGTCGTCAGAAACACAGCAGAAGGCATCAGACGCCCGGAATGGCAGTAAATAAGGTTTTAAGGCTTACTGCTAAAATACAAATACCAAATTAGAATTTTAAGGCAAATGACCACAATCACGGCCGAAGGCCTTACGCACCAGGAACGGCAGTAACATAAAAAATTTAGAAACCTGCTGTAAACAGCAAATACAATAGCAAAGGTTAATTAAAAGAACAAGCAACTGATCACCAAATGGGTGAAATAAGATTATGGTAAACCTTGTAACACAAGGGACCACAGACGGTGCTCTAGGAATCGACCTCTGAGAAGGTCCATCAACAAACACTTTCGCGAGCGATGAGATAGGCAGCCAAGAGTTGCATTCACTTCACGAGATAGTAACTCAGACCAGTGGCAGTCTCATGAATGACTAATGATCATCTTGCTGAAGATGCCTGACGTCCCATAAACCAAATGCAACGATGGAGCAATACCCCAAAGCCAGATCCGGCGGTCTGCACTACATCCCCATAATATTGTGTTTAGAGTGCCCGGAACGAGAAACGAACCACTACCACCGGAGTAGAAAGCACTCCACTCGCTGGTCTTCGCCTCGGCGACGCTACGGGCAGCAACACGAACCCAAGACGCTGGAGAATCTCCAGATATGACAATGGTGGAGGCTTCTCTACTTGGATTGAAATGCACTCATCTTAAAGCATGCTGAATCCGGTTTACCACGGGGTCGTGCATCCTCGCGACCACAACCCTTCCACCCGGCAGTCCATGCGTGCCGCCAGCAGTCCCGGAGTGTTCTCACTGCGCGGACCTGGCTCCTCTTGAGTCCCCAACTAAACTGGCCCACTCACACGACACGAAAAAAAAAAAAAAAAAAAAAAAAAAAAAAAAAAAAACGACGTCGCCCCAAAGATATCGATAACCGCCGCTGCTTCCACTAGCAGACAGGCAACGCTTGCGGAACCGAGTGGCGCCAGTCAACACGAGAACAAGACGAGCAACCGCAACCATGCCAACCAAACGATACTGTCTGGTCTCCAACAGAGGACGGAAACCCAGAAACAGCACCAACGCGAGCCGCAACATGGCTCAAAGCCTACTTCAGATACCGGTTCTCTTAAATTGTCCCAACAGGACATCTCGTTAACAGCAAACTGACTGAGAAAACCCTTTCGAATATCAACAAAAATAATCATTGACAATGCGACTGAGTAGTCCACCTCGGAATGATTTGCTGGAGGTTCACTGAATAACTCATACTTTCTGATTTTTAATGTTGACTGGATTGCTAAAGCTCAAGAAAAAGCATTTTCAGAGATACTTCTTTTGCGTGGAAATTGTATACATTTTTCCTTTTCTTCTAGAATTCCACGCAACGGGAGGACGTGGCATTCTTGATGGGAATGAGGGGCGGATATCGGGGAGTGTACTGCAGCCATTTTTATTTTATGCTCGGAGCTGGCGCCGTAATGTATGCGCCTGGGTGTCTGCATCTCATTAAGGGCTGCACAATGAGACGACAGAGAGAAGACTGGAGACTTTTTCGGCAACGTTCGTTAAGGGCCCACAAACTTAATTATGTATGTAAACAGTTCATCCACCTCGGGAATCAGGAATCACTACGACTTTTTTCTTGTTATGTACATTGATACTGGCAAGATATCGGTCCCGGGAATTTTGAAGACTCTCTAGAATGTTTTAAGTTTGAAGTCGTATAACGAAGGACAAAAAAAAATTTTTTTTGCATGACACAATTACAGATTAACTATTTTCGGATTTTTTTTCCTTTACTTGTTATGTCAAACTTTACTTCCGACTAAATTCAATGCTTCTAGGTCAACGGGAAGTGCCCTATAGTTTGTAATGAGGGAGTTTGCTAGTATCAAAATATGTGACATATATGGCCGTTTCATTTCACTGCATTGATTTAGAAGTTTACATTTACTACAAAGGCAAGGAGCTATAGGCCTTAGTGGGTGACATAAATTTCAACTTAATACTTCTAAACGTTTCTGTGAAAAAGGAGTCATAACAGACGGACGGGGAGCCAGACAGTCGAATTACAAATGGAAAAAAAAATACTTTTTTCGTATGAGATACTTACAAACTAACAATTTTCGGATTTTTCCTTTACTTGTGCTGTAAAATCTTACTTCTTGCTGTATTTCATGATTCTAGGCCAAAGGGAAGCAACCTTTAAGTTTTGATGAGTGAGTATGCGATTACCAAAATATGACGTAAATGGCCGTATCTTTTGATTACATTGACTTAGAAGCTTAAATTTATTACACCGCCGAAGGACGTTTGATCTCAGTATGCGAAATAAATTGCAACTTGATACCTGTACTCGTTCCTGAGGAAAAGCGGTGTTAACAAAAGGGCGGACAGAATGACAGTCGGTTAACAAATAAGAGAAAAAATGTTTTTCGTGTGATATAATTACAAATTAACAAATTTCAGATTTTTTTCCTTTGGTTGTATTGTGAAATCTACCTTCTTGCAAAATTTCGTGATTCTAGGTCGATGGGTATTACCTTAAAGGTTTTCATGACTTAGTTTTCGAGTACGAACATCTTTCGATTGCACTGACTTAGAAGCTTCAATTTTTTACATCGCCAAGGGTCCGTAGACCTTAGTACGTGGCATAAATGTAAACTTGTTATGTCCACACGTTCCTGAGAAAAAGGGTTTTTGACAGTCGGACAGACATACAACATGGTGATGCTGTAAGGGCTCAGTTTTGCCCGCATCCGATACCCAACCCTACAAGTAATATAATTTTCCGTGAACATCCCGAAAACGAAAGCCGTAGAACGCTAGGTCAGCGGTATTGTAGAATCACAAAGAGTCATTTCTAGAACTGTGAGAGAATTCTGTCTTCTTCTTCTGCACTTTCCGTATCAGGCCAATTGTGGCTTGTTAAAGGCACACAGCTTTTTCTCGGTCTGCCAAGATTTCTTTCCCCTTTTGGTTTTCAGTTTTTTACTGCCATGGCAGTCTCTCTGGATCTGTTCTTTGAGGATGTTCATTCCATTTCTATTTGTTTCGACCAGTTTTTCTTTCACATTGCAATTTTCAACTACTTTCGAATATCTTAATGTCATATTGCATCTATTCTTGTACATCCATTCACTGCTCTAAGAACTCTCATTTCTACTGCTTGTATTTCTTTTTCTGGTCTTTTATTCAATACCCACGATCCATTTCTACATAACAGGGTTGGTAATGCGGCTGTTGTATAAAATTACAATCGTGTTTATTTCCGTGTTTTATGCTTTAAAGTTCTGTTAATTGTTCCACAGACACTTCAAAATTTAATCCACTTAATCGGCATGTGTTATTCATATTAACACAATATTTTGCATCCAGGCTAAAATATTTTACCTATTATATTGGTTTTTGATCAACTACTATCTTAGTTCTCACTGAATGCTTCCTACAAATTGCCACTGACTTAGATATAAAAGACGATATTTTCATACTATATATTGTACATATTCAATCACTGGATAAATTCCTTTCTGCAAATCGTCTTCTCTTGAAAAAATCAATGTAAGTTCATAAGAAGATAGGAGTGATTTTTAGCTTCATCGTATTCTTTAGTTCTTTAGTTTACCCCAGAATTCCATCTGCGAACTGGATCGTCAATGTAAATATTGAACAGCTTGGTGGATAAACCACAGCATTGCCTCAGTACTTTACTTATTTGTATCGGTTCAGTATATAGTTCTTACATTGAAGATTACTGATGTTTATTTACGTCGGCGGCCTTCTCGCAGTGGTAACACCAGTTCCCGTCAGATCACCGAAGTAAAGCGCTGTAGGACTAGGTTAGAACTTGCCGGTCTGCCGAACGCTGATAGCGAAGCGGCGTGCTCTCACTCAATCTGAGGCAAATTGAGGAGCTACTTGATTCAGAAGTAGCGACTCCAATCACGAAAACTGACAAAGGCCGGGAGAGCGGTATGTTGACCTCTCGCCCCTTCATATCCACACCCAGAGAGCCTGTCCGCTGAGGATGACACGGCGGTCGGTCAGTACTGTTGGGGTCTTCTGAGACCCCCTTTGAACTGAGTTTAGTTTAGTTTTAGATGTTTCTGTGTACAGACTATTTGTAACTGATATAAGCTGTAAAAAGTAACCTCTGTGCTCCATTATTGTCCATAAATATTCTGTAAGGACATTTTCAAAAGATTTCTCATAATTTATAAAAGCAACACGTGTCTCTTTGTTAAACTCTCTACTTTTCATTAAGCTGCGGTACAATGGAAACTGCACCAGTCGTTGATCGTCCCTTTCTAAATCCGAGTTGTTCCTTCACTGGGAAACATTTTGCTACTGCTTTTAGCCTTGTGTTTAAAATTCTCACGTAAAATTTATATCCTGTTTCAAGCAGGCTTATCCCTCTGCGGTTTAAAAAGAATTCAGTAATGAACAGGAAATCTGTACTCCAGATTTCAGGAGGGGGGAAATGCCCTTCTTCCCATTGTGGATGTTTGGCTTTTATGGACAGCGACACACCTGCGGCCGCGATACAAACCGATGCAACCAAGTCTCCACCTTTGTAGCCAACTCGGAGACAGCCAGTTCAAATCCTGGTGGTGGCTGATATTTTCACTGTCATTATTTGGCGGGCAGGGGGAAGAGACCCGGTCGTGTAAAGTTCCTGATCAGCAGTTTTTGACCCAATGTCCTGGATTTAATTCCAAACTTCTCCGCAGAGTCTCGTGAATTGAGAGCATGTGACACTTATGGTGATCCCTCCGTCGGATGGGGATTTTAAGCTCGGCGACACCCTTGGTGACATTCGAGTGCACCAGGCCACATGCCGGCACTGGGTTTTATCCTCTCTCTGCTCTCATTATCATACAACACAAACACAAGTTTTCATCATTCACGTATCCTTTTCAATCACCTGCACTGCAAAAACACAGCTGCGACTCCGGCCGTTGGTGGCCGAGCGGTTCTAGGCGCTTCAGTCCGGAACCGCGCGACTGCTACTGTCGCAGGTTCGAATCCTGCATTGGGCATGGATGTGCGTGATGTCCTTCGGTTAGTTAGGTTTAAGTAGTTCTGAGTTCTAGGGGACTGATGACCACAGTAGTTGAGTCCCATAGTGCTCAGAGCCATTTGAACCATTTTGAACAAATACGACACGACTCTAATATACCCCAAGGAATGGGACCAAACTCTGTGGAGGAAGAACACCCTTTATGCTAGGCAGCTGAATCCATCCCGTGAATAAAACAGCCAACAATGCCATAGACATTTACAGTTTTTCTTAAGAGGACAGGTAGCACTGTTGGACTCCCTCGGATGGGTGCTCGCATTAGCACGCCGCTTCCGGGATTCTGGGAGCACGACGGCTTCGGCTCGAATTCGACCATCGTGGATGTGGTTTTTGGTTGGTTTCCCACATCTGATCACGTGAAAACATCCCTTCACAGTTACACCTTTAGCAAACATTTAGAAATTGTTCCTTCACTTTCACATGGACCACACTAGAAATTACATCCCGTGGGGGCGGAGGGGGGTGTGTGTGACAGGAGTGGCACATTCTACCACTTCCATTGTCAAATAGGTAAATTAACCATGCTGACACCGGTTGGACACGGGATAAAGGCCACGAAAACGAGGAAGCAGTTAGCTCTGTTGTCACCATAGTGTGCGCATCCTGTTTGCAAACCAATCCAGAGGAGAATCTCCGTTTCAGCAGTCTGTGTGGACGCCGGGACCCCGGGTACAGAGGTCGGTGCGTCGTACCTTGCGGCTCGCACGACCGCCGCACTGAACACGGGACGTAACGTGGGACACGGAACACGCACGTGCGACATGGAGGAGCAACGCCCTCTGGCTGACCTCACGCTCCCTCAGAGCGACCGCAACCAGGCCGTAAACACGCCGCACTGTCTGTGGTAGCGTACTCCACCCACACGTCTCCACACTGACACCCAGCAGGCACGGTATTACTCTGGGCGCCTCATTGGACGGAAGACTTCGCATTAAACAGAACTCACTTAGTTGTTCTGAGTGGCGAAGCGTACTAAAAACGAAAGCAGCCTTTGTAACAGTGCTCTCTCTGAGCACTATGCGACTTAACTGCTGAGGTCATCAGTCGCTTAGAACTTAGAACTAATTAAACCTAACTAACCTAAGGACAGCACACAACACCCAGCCATCACGAGGCAGAGAAAATCCCTGACCCCGCCGGGAATCGAACCCGGGAACCCGGGCGTGGGAAGCGAGAACGCTACCGCACGACCACGAGATGTGGGCTTGTAACAGTGCGATTGGTAACATTATAAACAGACTGTAGTACACTACTGGCCATTAAAATTGCTACACCACGAAGATGACGTGCTGAAGACGCGAAATTTAACCGACAGGAAGAAGATGCTCTGATATGCAAATGACTAGTATTTCAGAGCAGGCGCCGGTGGCGACACCTACAACGTGCTGACATGAGGAAAGTTTCCCACCGATTTCTCATACACAAACAGCTGTTCACCGGCGTTTCCTGGTGAAACGTTGTTGCGGTGCCTCGTGTAAGGAGAAGAAATGCGTACCATCATGTTTCCGACTTTGATAAAGGTGGGATTGTAGCCTATCGCGATTGCGGTTTATCGTATCGCGACATTGCTGCTCGCGTTGGACGAGATCCAATGACTGTTAGCAGAATATGGAATCGGTGGGTTCAGGAGGGTAAAACGGAACGCCGTGCTGGATCCCAACGGCCTCGTATCACTAGCAGTCGAGATGACAGGCATCTTATCCGCATGGCTGTAACGGATCGTGCAGTCACGTCTCGATCCCTGAGTCAACAGATGGGGACGTTTGCAAGACAACAACCATCTGCACGAACAGTTCGACGACGTTTGCAGCAGCATGGGCTATCAGCTCGGAGACCAAGGCTGCGGTTACTCTTGACGCTGCATCACAGACAGGAGCACCTGCGTTGGTGTACTCAACGACGTACCTGGGTGCACGAATGGCAAAACGTCATTTTTTCGGATGAATCCAGGTTCTGTTTACAGCATCATGATGGTCGGATCCGTGTTTGGCGACATTGCGGTGAACGCAGATTTGAAGCGTGTATTCGTCATCGCCATACTGGCGTATCACCCGGCGTGATGGTATGGGGTGCCATTGGTTACACGTCTCGGTCACCTCTTGTTTGCATTGACGGAACTTTGAACAGTGGACGTAACATTGCAGATGTGTTACAGCCGTGGCTCTACCCTTTATTCGATCCCTGCGAAACCCTACATTTCAGCAGGATAATGGACGACCGCATGTTGCAGGTCCTGTACGGGCCTTTCTGGATACAGAAAATGTTCGACTGCTGCCCTGGCCAGCACATTCTCCGGATCTCTCACCAACTAAAAACGTCTGGTCGATGGTGGCCGAGCAACTGGCTCGTCACAATATGCCAGTCACTACTCTTGATGAACTGTGGTATCGTGTTGAAGCCGCATGGGCAGCTGTACCTGTACACGCCATCCAAGCTCTGTTTGACTAAATGCCCAGGCGTATCAAGGCCGTTATTGCGGCTAGAGCTGGTTGTTCTGGGTACTGCTTTCTCAATATCTATGCACCCAAATTCCGTGAAAATGTAATCACGTGTCAGTTCTAGTATAATATATTTGTCCAATAAATACCCGTTTATCATCTGCATTTCTTCTTGGTGTAGCAATTTTAATGGCCAGTAGTGTAGAAACGTGCGATCACAATTTCAGGACATTCCCCACACAAGCACAAAGAAAACGCGTTGCATGGACATAGGTCTGGAAGCTTGTAGCCGTTTGCTACCAGTGAAATGAGTCCACAGCCTGAATAAGTAGCTGAGGGAAGCTCATACTCCGCTGTAGGTGTCACTGGTTCTGCTCGAGTAATATGATGTCACGCCTCGACAAAGGCGCACTCTGATGAACCGAAACGTTACGACCACTGCCCACCACGAGAACGGATGCTCGCCGGTGGCGTTGAGAATACGCAACTCTGTAAGGAAAATAAGCAGCCGGAAAAAAATACAACAACCTCAAGGACTTGTTCAATTTCACCAGCGTATAATACGTGCATACAGAGGTGTTGTAAAGCTAAGGATTCATTTCTGCCATCGGTGACCAGATGATACTTAGGAGACCTGTCTGTGCACCTTCTGTTTTGACTCCGCTGGTAGTAACTGTGTTGAGTTTAGAGGTGAACAGTGTCTGCAACATACAGTCCAGAGTACAACCATGCCCCACCCGACGAGTAGTTGAACAGCTTCAGCCATCTGGTTAGGGTCGCACTTCGTGGCTGCAGCAAGCTGGATGGACGTGTTGCTTCACGTGTAAGGCCCAACATATCGGTTGTGTATCACTGATTTCAAGAGTGCCCTGCGCAACATTCCCACACCTGAAACTTCCTGGCAGATTAAGACTGTGTGCCGGACCGAGACTCGAACTCGGGACCTTCGCCTTACGCGGGCAAGTGCTCTACCATCTGAGCTACCCAAGCACGACTCACGCCCCGTCTTCACAGCTTTACTTCTGCCAGTACTTCGTCTCCTACCTTTCAAACTTCACAGAAGCTCCCCTGCGAACTTTGCAGAACTAGCACTGCTAGAAGAAAGGAGTGCAGAGTGAAAATTTCATTCTGGAAACATCCCCCAGGCTGTGGCTAAGCCATGTCTCCGCTATATCCTTTCTTCCAGGAGTGTTAGTTCTGCAGGTTCGCAGGAGAGCTTCTGTGAAGTTTGGAAGGTAGGAGACGAGATACTGGCGGAAGTAAAGCTGCGAGAACTGGGCGTGAGTCGTGCTTGGGTAGCTCAGATGGTAGAGCACTTGCCCGCTAAAGGCGAAGGTCGTGAGTCCGAGTCTCGGTCCGGCACACAGTTTTAATCTGCCACGAAGTTTCATATCAGCGCATACTCCGCTGCGGAGTGAAAATCTCGTTCTATTCCCACACCTGTAGACCAGGTTCTGGAAGTTCGTGTAGCAGAGACGCATGTCAAGATCAACGCATTGTTAGATCAGCAGTGCAAGACCGAAAGTCATCCAGACATGAAGTACGGTCACATGTTGCAGCTTATGTATCATCAGGGAGCCTTGCGACCATCTGCTTGCGGGAGGATGAACCTCACCTGCACCTCTGGCCAGGCTACGACTGAAACCGTGACACCGTCAAGCATGGACACAGTGGTATCGTGAAAGAGTTCACTGCAGATTACAACGGAGCTTTGTTTTCTTCAGTGATGGGAGTAGGTTGTGTCTGTACGCGAATGAGAGGGTAAACGTGTGTGGGGCAGACCTGATGAGATGTGTATTCCAGGGTGCTGTAGGAAACGGGTCCCAGCAAAGGCTTCGAGGTGTGGGGGGAGGGTGGGGGATCAGTTACAGCTGGCGATCGCATTCAGTATTTCCACAGAGTAAAGTAACCGCTACATGGCACACGCTCTTATTCGTGAGCTACTGTCACTTCTTCGACAGCAAGATGCTGTTCTTTTTCAAAAAGGCAGTGCATGTACACACGCGGCTGCGGGGTGCGTTGCGACGTGATCTTCCTGGTACACAACAACCACCCTGGTCAGCAACATCACCTGATATTTTGCCCAGTAAACACGTATGGGACATGGTAAGCAGGAACTTACCCGGTTTCCAGGGTCTGCAAGAACCATTGCTGAATTGTTACAAAAGGTGCAAGATACCTATGAGAATGTATCACAGGATGCCAATCGGCATCTTGATGATTCCAGAATGAGATTTTCACTCTGCAGCGGAGTGTGCACTGATATGAAACTTCCTGGCAGATTAAAACTGTGTGCCGGACCGAGACTCGAACCCAGGTCCCGAGTTCGAGTCTCGGTCCGGCACACAGTTTTAATCTGCCAGGAAGTTTCATCTTGATGATTGTTTGCATGCGAGCACAAACGTTAGCGTTGCCGACAGAGAGGCAATACTGTGTACTGATGAGACTGTTTGGGTACCCTTGAAAGGGTCCTTAGCCACCTTTCATTAGTCCGGTAGCCCAATTACACAAGTATATCTCTTTCTTTTCCTTGTTTCTCTTTTCTCTTTAGTCTCATAGTGGGGTGATTGAATGAATGTGGTTGTGTGTCACGTTGCTAGACGGTGGCGTAGTCTGCTGCAGAAAGTCTGCCATAGTCGTACAGATTCAGCAGCAGTGGTACAGAATAGCCAACTCTCGCAGTGGTCAAGTCAGCAAAGAGGTTTTCGCTACTTGTGAGAAATCCACCTGCGTTAAGTTGGTGCCGGAAATGGCATCTCTGGGTTTTCCGGGCCACGCGGAGCGTGGAAGAGGCTGGAGAAGCGGGAGGCAGTCTGCCGCCGGTGAGGGAAGCGTCCTCAGCTGTGCTCCAGTCGAAGAAGGGTGAGTTAGACTGAACGCGTGGCGCGTTGTTACTTGGCGAGGGGAGAGCTGTTAGCCTTTGGTCTCGCTTTTCAAATCTGGAAGACTGCTTTGCCTTGTCGCAGCAAGGAATGCAAAACTTTGGCAGATTTTTCTTGTAGCAAATTTCTGTACCAGACTTGGTCCGCCGGAAGAGCGCCACACAAAGGTGTCGATAAGAAGTGAGCACTCGCTTCTGTATGAATGTCTGTTTGCCTTCAGCTGTGCCTGTATAAGCTTTCACCTTTCTAAATATTTAGAGCCTTGCCTTCTCGTAAATTTTCCTTACTTTCCGTGTCTTTCGTCCGTGGGGAGCCAACCACGTGGTAGAACATTATAGTTGTTGGGCTACCGGCATCACTAACTGTCCGATCGCATGTTTGTTTTAGAAAATGTTAACATGATTGTATGATGTGACATTGTTGGAATTTGGCACTATACCTAGAAATTGTGCCTACACAAACCACGTGTTATCAGGAATCGCGTACATGCCTCACATCCTTAGTTTAGGAATAAATGATTTTATCTACAATTTTCTCTTGTGTTCCGAGATTACGTTTTTGCGCCTAAGCCACTCACCTCGTAGCTTTCCCATTAGCACATCCAATGCGTTTCCTTATGCACAGGTCCAGTGATTAGTCTCCTCTTGTATTTTATAACAAATGCTTTAGATTAAGTCATATTTTCAGATGTGTTGCTGGGAGCTGATCTTATGCAGTGTTCATGCATTATCTATTTTATTTTAAATGTTTGATTGTCGTGAACAGCGCACGGGCAATACTATTAATTACATCGTATCCGCTGTGAGCGACCTCACAACGTATGCATTTTTGTGAGTTTTTGGTCTGTGATCAAATTAATTTATTTTCCGACTCGACCAAATCTTTGATTAGTTGTATGGTTAGAGTCGGTGGCGACCCTATTCTTCTCACGTTGATTTCATAAGCAATAAGTATTTCCATTCCCAATAATAAGGAATAACCCGTAGTAACCGGTTAGTTACACCCTTTGTGTGACATGCGTATATCATTTGGTGTTAATTTGTTATGATATTTCCCACAATGCTGAACTACCTGCCGCCACAAATGCAAAAAAAAAAGACCCTATCCTTGATATTGTTGCATATTTTCATCGTGTTGTAACCTTCTCCTTCTAATCGGCCTACTGGATTGCGATATAACTGACGGTGATCGCATAAGCCTAATGAAATTTTACAGTGAGTAAGGCTATCATTACCGAAGGAAAATAATATCAGGTTAGCTGGAGGAAAATGTACAACAGACTCTTCTGAAGGAAGAATCTATTCTAAACTTAAGTAAATACTGATGATAATTTTGACATGGGTGGAATATAGTGCAATCGCTCACGAACCACACAGGAGGGAAAAGGGTACCACGTAATATTTACTACAAAAATTACTGACAACACAAAAGAAACGCTCATTAGTTAAAAAAGAGAGATAATTAAAGGGTCACCCGACCGCTACAACAAAGACTCTCCAGAACCTTAAGAACGGTATTGGGAAAGAAATTTAAGCAAATAATCACTGGCGTGGCTACAGCACATCAGTTCACGAGAAAATAAATGAATCAGAAAGCACTGAGTTTCCAGTTACTTATCCTGAAATACTTATTTTTGAAAGTAAAGTAAGTGAAGTTACAGGTTAAATTAATGCCTTAATTAAACTTTGCTATGTAAAAAGATGACTTTCAGTAGCCTCAGTGTAACGTAACGTAAGATTTACAAAAAGGCAAGCAATTTCCTTTTGATTATTGGAACACTGAAGTGAATTTACTTTAAGGAAGTGAACAACTGATTCTACTTTTAAAATAACAACAGTGCAGTACATAGCAAGCCAGAAGACGTCACTCGCTAAGCTAAATACAGAATAAATGAAATATGCACTCTTAATCTTTAGTTAAGGGGTTTGCCAGTGAAATTTTACGTCACTGTTAGTGAATAAACGAAGTTAACACATAAAACTGGAAATTATTTAAGCCCCTGGTATGGAATACAAGAATGAAAAGTTACTGAGGCAGAAAATGTAGACTGAAGGCCGGCCGGTGTGGCCGAGTGGTTCTAAGCGCTATAGTCTGGAAACGTGCGACGCTACGGTCGCAGGTTCGGGCATGGATATGTGTGATGCCCTTAGGTTAGTTAGGTTTAAGTATGTCTAATTTCTAGGGGACCGATGACCTCAGATGTTAAGTACCATAGTGCTCAGGGCCATTTGAATCTTTTTTTTTTTTTTTTTTTAGACTGAAACTAGTCAGTAGCAAACACAAAAAACTGGCAGTAAATAGTTAATCAATTTTCATGTTCTTACGACACTCGGTGATGGTATGGAAAGGGAAGGGACCCCGCCTGGTAATAATGTCTGAGGGCAATGACAACTCAGGTGCCCCACAAGTTTTAACAACTGCAAGTTATTATTCAAGTTAGTCATAGTTTGTGAAAGAAATATCACTGGGTAATGCCTACTTTAGTTTATAATTTTTCACTTAACAGTCTTACGATGTTGTAGCTGTGCGGACAACGAAGAATGTAGCCGACGACAATGCTGAGCTTGGGTAGAGAAACCGTGTTCTTCCAAAAGTAACGGACCAAATCGGCAAGATTTTAAGGAAACATAACGTTCGACCGATTTTCAGACCAACTAAGAAAATAGACCAAGCACTTCGTTCCGTTAAGGATAAACGTCCCCCTCTGTCTGGAAGTGGTGTATACAAGATTCCGTGTACATGTGGTGGGGTCTACATTGGAAGTACAAAGAGAAGTGTGAATACACGGTTGAAGGAACATAAAAGTCTTTGCTGATTAGGGAAAACAGGCAAGTCAGCCGTGGCGGAATATGCTCTCCAGTCGGGTGATCACGTAGTGAAATTTTCGGAAACTGAAGTTTTATGTACTACGACGAACTATTATCCACGGCTATATAGAGAAGCCATCGAAATATATAAACGTGGGGATAATTTTAACAGAAAAGAAGAAGCCATGAAACTCAGCGATATATGGACAGTGGCGCTACAGAATCGATGAGAAGTTTTTATCTTTGTCGTGTTACGATCGATAGTTATATTTCATAATTGAGAAGGTTTATCTCTGCTATCATATGAAATCCAGACCACGCCCACTGTCCACGGTATTTAGGCCGCTCTTCGACGTCCGACTCGTCAGTCGGCAAGACTCGGCACAACCAGGAGCACCTCCGAAGATGTCCAACGTAGCTTTGGATGAAACGTCAGGGGTAGAAGAGTTCCATGGTCCACGGCGATACAACCCGGAAGAATTCTCGTCAGCTGAAACGTCCGGTCGTGAAAGTCTTTACTGTATAAATCTATTATTACATCGATTACTTATTAAATATAGTTTCCGTGATACAGCTTGCACATTCAGAATCGGAAGTACAGTATAATTATCAACGGATATTAAACGGCAAAAAGTTTTGGATGGTGAAGAAGGTATTTTATCTGCATTTTCGGTGTTACAGTGTACGCAAGCGAGACAGCGTTGATACTGGCTGCAAATGGGTAAATCGAATGGCATAAGCGACTTTGGTAAAGAACACATTGCTACTGCAGAATCAGATTTTCACTCTGCAGCGGAGTGTGCGCTGATATGAAACTTCCTGGCAGATTAAAACTGTGTGCCCGATCGAGACTCGAACTCGGGACCTTTGCCTTTCGCGGGCAAGTGCTCTACCATCTGAGCTACCGAAGCACGACTCACGCCCGGTACTCACAGCTTTACTTCTGCCAGTATCTCGTCTCCTACCTTCCAAACCTTACAGAAGCTCTCCTGCAAACCTTGCAGAACTAGCACTCCTGAAAGAAAGGATATAGCGGAGACATGGCTTAGCCACAGCCTGGGGGATGTTTCCAGAGTGAGATTTTCACTCCGCAGCGGAGTGTGCGCTGATATGAAACTTCCTGGCAGATTATAACTGTGTGCCCGACCGAGACTCGAACTCGGGACCTTTGCCTTTCGCGGGCAAGTGCTCTACCATCTGAGCTACCGAAGCACGAATCCCCCAGGCTGTGGCTAAGCCATGTCTCCGCTATATCCTTTCTTTCAAGAGTGCTAGTTCTGCAAGGCTCGCAGGAGAGCTTCTGTAAAGTTTGGAAGGTAGGAGACGAGATACTGGCAGAAGTAAAGCTGTGAGTACCGGGCGTGAGTCGTGCTTCGGTAGCTCAGATGGTAGAGCACTTGCCCGCGAAAGGCAAAGGTCCCGAGTTCGAGTCTCGGTCAGGCACACAGTTTTAATCTGCCAGGAAGTTTCATATCAGCGCACACTCCGCTGCAGAGTGAAAATCTCATTCTGGAAACATCCCCCAGGCTGTGGCTAAGCCATGTCTCCGCTATATCCTTTCTTTCAGGAGTGCTAGTTCTGCAAGGTTCGCAGGAGAGCTTCTGTAAGGTTTGGAAGGTAGGAGACGAGATACTGGCAGAAGTAAAGCTGTGAGTACCGGGAGTGAGTCGTGCTTGGGTAGCTCAGATGGTAGAGCACTTGCCCGCGAAAGGCAAAGGTCCCGAGTTCGAGTCTCGGTCGGGCACACAGTTTTAATCTGCCAGGAAGTTACATTGTTACTGCATGGCGCCTGGGTACGACTATCCAGGAAACAGCGACGCTGGTCGGCTGTTCGGATGCTACTGTCGTGACCATCTATGGAAAGTGGGTGACAGACTGAACGCCTCGTCACAGAACACGGAGGTCGGAAGCTTGCCCGCTCTGCAAAGCAGGAAAGGCGTCGATCCGTAGCTTGGTGCAAGCACGTGTGTTTCGGAGCGCACCGCTCAGCGAGCACTGTTGAACTTGGACCTCTGCTACAGGCTACCCTTACACTTGTTTCTGTAATAATCAACGGTATCCTCAATTACAACTGCGTTTGGGGTTCCATCATCGAGTCTGGACCCTGGATCAGTGGGAACGTGACGTCTGATAAGGCAAATCACATTTCCTGTTACACTAGTTCGATGGCCGCGGCCGCATACACGGTAATCCAGTGGAATAGCTGCCAAAAAGATGCACTGCACTACGGACGCCAGTAGGTGGGGACAGATTTATGTTATGGGGATTTTCAATTGGGTTCCATGGGATATGTGCTGGTAATCTAACTCGAAATAACAGCTGTGGGCTACGCGAACATTATTGCGGACCACCTGCATCCATTCATACGTGATGTCTTCCCCGCTGATGGCATCTTCCATCAGCATAAGTCTCCGTGTCACATTGTTAGAAACGTGGTACGCTGGTACGTGGAGTACGATCGAGAAATTACGTTGTTGTCATGGCTATTAAATTTGCCTTATCTGAACGGAATGGAACACATCTGGGACGCTATCAGGCGTCACTGTACGTAGACGTCGGGTACCACATACCCCTAGAAACCTACCGAGAACTTGTTGCATTCATGCCACTCAGAATCAGTGCTGTATCGCGTACCAAAAGTGGACGATAACGGCATTGGGCAGGTAGTAATAATGTGTGGTTCGTCAGTGTAATTTGCAAGTAACTGCACCACTGTTGTGTTATGTACCACTCCACAGCTAAGAAATCGACAGATGTGAGCACGGACGTAAGTGCAGGTTGAAACACAAACGCCACTAGAATTTCAACCTGCAATAGCAAACCGTTTGACAGCCATACGAGGAATGTGGCAGGTATAAAATACAGGGAGCGAAAGGCGATTTACAATTTGTACAGAAATCAGATGGCAGTTATAAGAGTCGAGGGGCATGAAAGGGAAGCAGTGGTTGGGAAAGGAGTGAGACAGGGTTGTAGCCTCTCCCCGATGTTATTCAATCTGTATATTGAGCAAGGTATTAAAATTCATGGAGAAGAAATAAAAACTTTGAGGTTCGCCGATGACATTGTAATTCTGTCAGAGACAGCAAAGGACATGGAAGAGCAGTTGAACGGAATGGACAGTGTCTTGAAAGGAGGATATAAGATGAATATCAACAAAAGCAAAACGAGGATAATGGAATGTAGTCAAATAAAATCGGGTGATGCTGAGGGAATTAGATTAGGAAATGAGACACTTAAGGTAGTAAAGGAGTTTTGCTATTTTGGGAGTAAAATAATTGATGATGGTTGAAGTAGAGAGGATATAAAATGTAGACTGGCAATGGCAAGGAAATCGTTTCTGAAGAAGAGAAATTTGTTAACATCGAGTATAGATTTAAGTGTCAGGAAGTCGTTTCTGAAAGTGTTTGTATGGAGTGTAGCCATGTATGGAAGTGAAACATGGACGATAACTAGTTTGGACAAGAAGAGAATAGAAGCTTTCGAAATGTGGTGCTACAGAACAATGCTGAAGATAAGGTGGGCAGATCACATAACTAACGAGGAGGTATTGAATAGGATTGGGGAGAAGAGAAGATTGTGGCACAACTTGACTAGAAGAAGGGATCGGTTGGTAGGACATGTTTTGAGGCATCAAGGGATCACAAATTTAGCATTGGAGGGCAGCGTGGAGGGTAAGAATCGTAGAGGGAGACCAAGATATGAATACACTAAGCAGATTCAGAAGGATGTAGGTTGCAGTAGGTACTGCGAGATGAAGAAGCTTGCACAGGATAGAGTAGCATGGAGAGCTGCATCAAACCAGTCTCAGGACTGAAGACCACAACAACAACAACAACAACAACGAGGAATGTGATAAAAGTAATGAGATGACAACGCCGTAAGCGATATGGCATCGCTGTAGTGTTCTACTTGTGTAAACCTGTGTGTCCCTAAATTCCAGATGCTCAGTCCGAGTTTCAGCGCCATACAGCCATCACGATATTTTTGAAAGCGCCATCAGTGAAGTCGTGTTTTTGTTGTGTTTTACGAAAACGGAACAGCGGAATTAAGAATAACATTATGCCATCACGTTTTGTGTTAAACTTGGGAAATCTGCGAGTATGGCCTTTGAAAAGTTGAAACAGGCCTACAGGGAACATTCCTTATGAAGAGCAAAACTTTCTCGCTCGCACAAATCATTTTTGGTAGGCCGAGAACACTTTGAAGATTGAAACGTCCCCTTTGGAAAATTGTAAATGAATTACTGTGCTGGTAAACCTCTTACGTTATTTGATTTTCAAACAGCTGAGCAGAACTGAACGTACTCAGACACTTCTCTCTTTACGTATTCTGATCAACAATAAACTGACACACAATATTTTTAGCGCAACGCAATCTGACTTTCAATAATCCCTACAAAAGAATGGCCCTGACTAACAATAATCTATACCTTTCATGAATGACTTACCTCACAAAAACCTTCGTTACTCGAACTACTGCAATACAGCGAGCGCCAATACTGCCAGCTAAATAAAAGATTCTAACTACTGAAGGCACTACCTACTGATAGGCATAGCTAGCAAATGGAAGATTTTGATAGAGAACAAACAACGTATTTGCCTTAATAGTGTTCAAAAGTCATTATGTATCAGTTCACGACATCCAGTCTTACAAGTTTCGTTTTTCTGACGGACACATGTCCATATCGTCCGCTCTCAAAATTCTGCCATCTCTCTCTCTACATCCACCACTGCTGGCGGCTCACCTCCAACCGCACAAGGCTGTTCACATCCAACTGCCCAACACTACAATAGCAAATATTCTAACAATGCAAACCAGCCACAGACTGCACACAGCATAGTCAGTGATTTTCATACAGAGCGCTGCGTGGCGCTACCAACAAAAAAACCTAAACAGCCTGTTTACAAGATGAACTTCGTTCTGGGAGACCTTCAAATTCGTAATCCGACGAAATCATCTAACGTGTGCGTGCTGTTGTGAGATCACACCAACGTTTATCAACAAGTAGAGATATTCCACATAAATAATTTGTTCGTCCAGGACAAACTGTCAATCAAGTGTTTTACAAAGATGTCCTCGAAAGACTAAGGGAAAGGGTGACTCGAGTGAGACCGGACATTGTATACAAGTGATTCCTGCACAATGACAATGCTCTCTATCACACGGCCACGGAATTTTTTACCTTAAAACTAATTTCTATTGTTCCACAATCACCCCTATTTACTTGATCTGAGTCTTTGTGATTTTTTCGTTTTCTGAAATTGAAAGGACGTTATTTTGGGACTCTGGAGAACATTCAAAAGAGTGCGACCGATATGTCAAAGCCCCTAACAGTTGAAGCTTTTCAGCGTTGCTACCAAGGCTGGCAACAAAGACTCCACCAGTATACAGCTGTCGTAGGGAATTAGTTTGAAAGGGACAATATCGTTGTTTGAAAAAATATAAACCTTGGTAGAAAAAAATCAGTCTCGTTACTTTTCTCACACACCTCGTTAGTGGAATGTGCCTTTCTGTCAGATTGTTTACATGTTAGAACTACAACTGTCCCTAGTACAGTAACTGTGGAATACATGCAAAAAGAAAACATATTAGTATGAAACATGGAACTGTTTGTCACATGAAAAGTTCAAAATGTCCTTGATACAAGGCATCAACATGCAGTCACCTTTAGTCTCAGATGTGCAGATCTATCAGTGGAGTATTGTGTTTGATTTCACAGACTTCCACAGTATGGCTACAAGGATTCTCTGCATCTTGTACAAGGGTTCTTGAACGAGCCCGCAAACAAGAGGCTGGGTACTGTGTGTGCATTACATGTTCCCACCTCTCGCCGAGCGGGGGTACGTCCAGTATTTTCGAACATGGTGGTCTAGGTGTTATGGCGTGGGCGGCACATAATGTTGCATGAGCTAGTGATCTCCAAATCTTTGAAAACTGTACACATGTACACAAAGTTAAAGAGAGACTGTATTCTTTCCACATGTTCCTCTTTTCGGGTGTGCATTCAGGCTTGACTTCATTTTTATGAATGGGAATGAGTTACTGCGTCGAACAACATTTGTGGAGGAGGTCTTGGAACGAGATGACATTCGGCGAATGGACTGGCTTGCCGTGTCTCACAACTTAAATCCCACAGAGCACGTGTGAGATGCGTTGGGGAGTTGTGTTTCAGCACGTCCCCATGCACCAACAACTACCCTATTAAACATGTCCCGCCTTTCACGAATCGTAGTCACTTCGTATAATTGTTGTCTTAGAATCAAATAGTCATTTCTGTTCGTCTCGTTGCGTAATTCTTTCAGGTACCTTCTGTGTTGTATTGTACTGTACTGTGACAGTTCTTTCTACGTATGGTTCAAGTTTCACCGAGTTATGTTTCTTGGCTGTGACGTGTTATATGTTTCTTGTTGTTGTTGTTGTTGTTGTTGTTGTGCTCTTCAGTCCTGAGACTGGTTTGATGCAGCTCTCCATGTTACTCTACCCTGTGCAAGCTTCTTCATCTCCCAGTACTTACTGCAACCTACATCCTTCTGAATCTGCTTAGTGTATTCATCTCTTGGTCTCGCTCTGCGACTTTTACCCTCCACACTGCCCTCCAATGCTAGATTTGCGATCCCCTGATGTCTCAGAACATGTCCTACCAACCGATCCCTTCTTCTAGTCAAGTTGTGCCACAAACTCCTCTTCTCCCCAATTCTATTCAATACCTCCTCATTAGTTATGTGATCTACCCATCTAATCTTCAGCATACGTGTCATATGAAAGTTGCTTTAGTCCTTAAGTTTTGCACACCTATGCAGAAAATAAAAGAACATTATTCATTTCCTTAGCAGGCAATTACAGTCGGTGAAAAGATTACTGAAGTATCAGCTTCGATTGACCAAGTATAGCTTAGAATATCTACTCTTATTGTCTTTTAATAGCTGTCGTAGGTTTTGTGGATGTTAAGTACAGTGTCTGTCGTTTCATTGGGTAAACACCGACTGAATAAGCGGTGGTTTGTAGTCAGCGATCCGGTTGGATGTCCAGGCCGAGTCCGATAATTCAAACGTTTTAGCAATATCGCCTCGATGATGTTGATTTCATCTATAAATAGCCAATAAATTAACAGCTCTGAAATGGTTTGAACGCTAACAATCTACTTTGCGGTATACACATCACCGGAGTTAATTAGCAATTTCGCTCCTCCAGATCTCTTCTCGCGGATAACGTCCCCGCGTGGCAGATACAGTGCGAGTCTGCATACCCCGGCGACTGGCGAGCGTAATCTTGCATCACCGCGTAGCCAATCTGGCGCACGTTTCCTCGGAGGCTGCGGCGCCGGCTGTGCAAACTGTTTTAATTAAAAACGGTGCTGGAACGTAAGAGCTGTGGCACACTGCTGCTCCAGCGGTTAAAAACGGACCGTTTTCACTGGAAAGGCGCCGGAAGAGCCTGCGAGTTCTGCATAATGGAACATCGCCTCTTGGCACGGGGTTCCACTTTGGCATCGCATGGGTCATCTGCGCAGCGGGATGGGACAATTTAGACTTTCAGTGCTGTATTGCTCTCGTGTACGTCCAAACTGTTTCCGTCCACTTCCATTTGTTTAGTTAGTTTCACAAGCGAGAGACCACCGTATCCATTACATTCCTCTCAAACTGTTCCTCCCTTCTTCATATACGGCGTGTCACTACTATTTGTGAATGAGGACGCACGGCGCTATTGGATGGTGCTTATAAAATCCCAACGACTTTCGCCTGTTCATCGCTCTAAAATATTTTTCTCACCTACACGCATGTCTTTGCTTATCTCACTTTTAACTGAATCAGAACACACCGCTGGAAACGCAGAAAAACACTTAAACATTTTACATGTACTTGCTACGAGCTCAGCAATCTTAAATATCTAGAAATTATGAGACACAAACTTACATGGCCACACCACATGCTCAACGTAAAGACAGAAAATGATTACCACGTAAATTATCAATACTTTTAAGAAATTTTGATTTCGGGGATCCAATCCCCTGCAGACTACCGTTTCATTTTTAAAAAAATCTGATGCTATTGCTTCTAAAATCAATTTTTAGCAATTTCTTATAGAATCTGTTGTATGAGAAACCTCGATTGCTGAGTTTCGTCAGGATCTACATCATTACTCGTAGGTTTTAGAAAATTGTAGTCCTGAACAGCAACCCTCGTTTCCCATTGTCGCACATCTGTAGAGCAGAATGACGTTCAGTTCATCTCTTAGAAACGAAAGACACCATCTGACCGATATTTTCGTCTGTCAGTGTGTTGTAACGAAATGTCTGTAACAAAGTTTGAGCAGTATAAAAGAATTTTGCTATTCACAAGTGGTGACGCAGATTTTCGGAAAATTCAGGTATTTTATAGCGCTGTAGTATTTTTGTCGTTAAGACTCACACGTATTTCTCAATTATTTAACAACATAACAACGCTGAAGTGCAACTATTGCACCAGGTGTGGCGAAACAAGCACTGTATCATTTGAGAGGTACAGAGGTGAGCTAGTGTGCCGGGACTTACCCCAGTTCACTGCTACTAGCGCCACGTCATCATAACGAGCTTGTGCGTAGCGTATAAAGCATTGCGCCATAATCTAAGAATGAAATTAAAAAATAAAGTAACTTTTCCAAACTGTGTCAACATGTGCTTCAGTACATTAATGTTAAAATGGTTAAATTTCAGAGTTATCAGATGAATATATTTCGCTAAATACATTATTTTAAGGGGAGTACGTACGTCCTATACCCACAGTGTTAAATTTGCAATATTGATGGCCTATCATCTCAGAACCTGTGACAGACAGAGATCTGAAATTTTTGAGATGTATAGTATCACTCCTTTTCGGACTACTGAACCAGAATCAAAATGTACAGAGAAATAATTAGCTAGTTATGATTTTTTTTAATGTTCAATATTTTCTTTTAAAGTCCACTCTTTCTTCCGTAAGTAAAAAACCGCTAGAGGTAGAGATGTTTGGGGAGGTTCAGTAGCTGCAGTATACTAACAAGGGAACCTCCCCATCGCACCCCCCTCAGATTTAGTTATAATTTGGCACAGTGGATAGGCCTTGATAAACTGAACACAGATCATTCGAGAAAACAGGAAGAAGTTGTGTGGAACTGTGAAAAAATAAGCAAAATATACAAACTGAGTAGTCCATGGGCCACATACGCAACATCAAGCAAAAAATGAGCTCAGGAGCGCCGTGGTCCCGTGGTAGAGTGAGCAGCTGCGCAAGGAGAGGTCCTTGGTTCAAGTCTTCCCACGGGTGAAAATTTTACTTTCTTTATTTTTGCATAGTTATTATGTGTCCGTTCGTTCATTGACGTCTCTGTTCACTGTAATAAGTTTAGTGTCTGTGTTTTGCGACCGCATCGCAAAACCGTGCGATTAGTAGACGAAAGGACGTGCCTCTCCAATCGGAACCGAAAACATTTGATCGCAAGGTCATAGGTCAACCGATTCCTCCACAGGAAAATACATCTGATATATTCTATACGACACTGGTGACGGCATGTGCGTCATATGACAGGAATATGTTGTCGACCCACCTAACTTGTACACTTGGCGAATGGGTAAAAAGATTCTTCTACCTTGCCCGATTTAGGTTTTCTTGTGGATGTGATAATCACTCCCAAAAAAGTGATGAAAACATAAGAGTTTGTCACATGAACTGAAAATAAAAAATTAAAGTTTTCACTCGATGGAAGATTTGAACCAAGGACCTTTCGTTCCGCAGCTGCTCACGTTACCACGAGACCACGGAACTCCTAAGATCTAAATAACCTTGATATTGCTTATCTTCCCATGAACTACTCAGTTTGTATATTTTGATTATTTTTTCACAGTTCCACACAACTTCTTCCTGTTTTGTCAATTGATTTGTGTTCAATTTTTCAAGGCCTATCCACTGTGCCAACTTATAACTAAATCTGAGGGGGGTGCGATGGGGAGGTTCCCTTGTAAGTGGTGACATAGTGTAAAATTAGAGATATGTGTCTGTAATATTCCTGAGATAATGGGTCAAATAATTTTAAAAATGTCATCAAATCAAGTTCAAAAATTTTATTTGATATTAACTTACACATGGAGGCATGCCAGCTTCTAGAAACAGGCAGACCCATAATCAGCATTATCTGGATCCTGTTCTTGACTATCCTGCAAACCTAGAAGCGTGTCCTTATCACGGGTCTGTGAAAAATCTATTTCAGGATCAACACTGGGTTTAGATTTTGTGATATGCTGATTTCCATGGAAACGTCGTTTCTTAAAACAACCCTTTCTTTTCGTCATTTTCAGAAGAGGTATAAGAGCGTATAACAACACACCAAACCACTATGTTTTCAGTTCAAAACTTATGAAACACAACAACCACAAAGTAAATAAACAAAATGCATGTGCTATACCGCCATTTCTGTTTACACAGTGCATTCAACCTCTTAACACGAACATTGACTTGATTTCAAGGAATAAATAGCTGAAAACCACAGCCTTCTAGGTTGAATAGTTCAACAGATAGAGATACTTAGGCAAGTCAGTGCAGAACGACTAAATAATTTTACACACGCACTATTTGCTTTGAAATGATAAAAACTACACTTCCAATAGGAATTTTTCGACAAACAATGCATCAAATTATTCAGGAGAGATCAAGTATTAATAAGAGATAATAATCCGAAAATGTCACTTTTTGACCAATTCCGCCATACGTAACTCCCCTTAAGAAAAGAAATAAGTGGCGCTAAATAACAAAGCTAGAACGCTAAAAGCTGTTCAATATGGGCAAATACGTGACACAATCAACTGTTACAAGCTTCAACTTGATCGGAGCACTATTTCGGTCAAAATCGGCGTTTTTACGAAAATGGAAGGAGCTAAATATTAGACTCAGGAAGATGAAAGTTGGTGTGAAGCTTCAGTTTATTATAACAACATTGACTATATGACCCCATCAAGCTACCTCTAATAGTTTTGGAGTAATTTACTAGAAACCAAATTTGGAACAAAAATGTCCTTATTTGTAATCAAGTACCATTTATATTAATGACAGAAAGTTCTGAGTACAGGACTTGTTTACATCCATTAAGTTCTAAAGATATGGCAAGTTTTAAGATTTTGATGTAAATAACAATCAATACACACACTCTTGAAGAGGTAGTTCAGAGGTCATATTCTACTGTCGTTCCGTTCTAAATACTCCTATTCTAGCCGGCAAAGTTTAAATGCAGTCGAGTTACAACTTTTCCTGTAATTAAAGCCAACTTAGTACCATTGATATAAAAATTACGAGGATTGTAAACTGATACACAACAGTGTTACAAAATAATGTGTGTCCGAGACAGCGACCATTTGGATGCTGCTACCTTGGCATAAAGTGGATGACGGCTGATGTTCCGTTCGGCTGTCCGCTGCCCGCTGCCTGAGAGTCAGTGACAGACACACTTAACACCGAGCTATCACTGTGCGATCGTCAGTCAAACGCTGGCTTAAGCGCTGCCTCGGATGACGTCACAGCCAGTCTGCTGCTGAACGCATGTTTTTGGTACAGATAGGAAGTGAACACGCGAGGACTGTACACCGTCCCGGATCGCTTACATTTCACGGAAGTAGCTGATTGTGTGGCGCCCGTAATGTTAACAAAACCGCGTAGCAATTGGTGAGATTATTTTTGTGGCGAGCAATTAACTTTGATGATTAGAAGTCAGGGAGAAAGACCATTTAATTGGAACTTACCGTAGAGGCCACCTCTGAACTGCTCTTAGTGCTGTTATGATAGGGACATTATTATTATTATTATTATTATTGTTATCGTGTGCGTGTGAACTTCTACTGAATATGTGAGTCAGTAGGAATTCAAAACTGTTACTTGTAATCATACTTCGTGATCCCGCTGAGTAGATAGAGAGTAGAAACATTTCTTTCGGTGAGCACTTATGGACGTGGAGACTGGAAACTATGGTCAGGATGCTCTCCATCGCTCTATGCTGACAGCAAAAATAGTTTTCTTGTAAAAGACGGTGAAGCGCTGTATTATAATATTTAACCCTCCGCCCGATACGAGCCGTGATAATGAGCCTCAATAAAAACTTGTAAATTATGAAAATGTATCTTCCGTACAGGTAAATTAAAAAAGAAAAGAAAAGAATGAATATACAAGACAAAGCACACTCCCACAGTGCCAGTCGGACGAAGGCTACAGTGCAGCTGTTAGGTTGGGAAACAGCTGCAACATCCTCCATACACCATGGATTCCTCACCGTGTGTTTTCAACTTCTTTGCCGACCTGAAGAAAGACATGAGTACGTATCGGTTTCAGTCGGATGGTGAAGTGCAGGTGTGGATGTGGTCAGCGGCCGACCGCGTTCTAGGGAACAGGAACTGATCATCTCGTATCCCGGTGGGGTAAATGTCTTAACGCGTGTAGTGATTTCTTTTGAATGAAACCATTCCATGGTCCCGTTGTGGTGGGTGTTCGGTTTTCATTTGACTGCTACTCTTTCTTTAGACGGTAACTTGTGGTTGTCCCAAACAGACATGCAAACTACGACCGGGGTGAAGCTCTGATCCGTACCACGTTCATGAAGATGCACAATAATTATATGGAAGGAAAGATGGTGAATTAATTTGGCAGCAATGCAACCCGTCTTGAGGTAGCTAAACTTCACATAAATTTGATTAAGAGGCTGATTATTATTTCCTTTCCAAAATAACGACATGTAGGATTTCAGGTGAATTGTGTAGTTCCACAGCTACCTAGAGAATTACAAAGAGATTTACTGACTCAAAGACAAGCATGAGCATGAAATTCTAATATGAACAGTATGAGAGTCATAAGCGCCATGAGTTATTGGCAAATTTACGAACAAAAATAGATACCGGCATTGGAAAAATCCATCAGGAGTCGTAGCTGAACAAACTGCTGTGTGGCACCTCTGTGTAACTAGAACCGCAGTGAGATGCAAATTAATTGTAATGGCAACTAACTTGTCAGTGATCGAACGCTTTGCAGTCATGGACTGTCCGGCTGGTCCCGGCGGAGGTTCGAGTCCTCCCTTGAGCATGGGTGTGTGTGTTTGTTCGAATGGTTCAAATGGCTCTGAGCACTATGGGACTTAATTGCTGAGGTCATCAATCCCCTATAACTTAGAACTGCTTAAAGCTAACTAACCTAAGGACATCACACACATCCATGCCCGAGACAGGATTCGAACCTGCGACCGTAGCGGTCGCGCGGTTCCAGACTGTAGCACCTAGAACCGCTCGGCCACTCCGGCCGGCGTGTATGTTTGTCCTTAGGATAATTTAGGTTAAGTAGTGTTTACGGTTAGGGACTGATGGCCTTAGCAGTTAAGATTTCACAGACATTTGAATATTTTTGAACGCTTTGCTTCCTACTGCGAATCAAAGGAAAGTGGTGCCAAGTAGCATCCGCTGTGAAGGCAAGGCTCTGCGCTGAGGCGTGAAATCGGTTGACGAAATCCTTCTCAGCCGGTGCAGTGTGTATTACCACGAACAGCAAATTTCGGCGTGTGGACGACTGCTACGATTCCTGACCAGGTGCACTGCGATGAGGCCGTTGGCGTGTGTGGTAGAGGGCTCCAAATTCGACTGGACAGTTAAGACTCTAACAAACTTCTCCTCGATAAAGTGCAGAAGAGTAAGGAACGCCCGACTGCAATGACGATCAGGACGGCTGTCCTCTGTGTTTTCTTCACCACAGCTCCAACAGAGCTTCTGCTCCGATGCGACTCAACAACAGTTTTTCTGTCAATCGTGACTATTAAACAAAAACGGAAAATCTTCTAATAAAAAATTACGTCACCCTAACCGCCAAACACAGCTCATCCTACCAATCATCACGGCGGCCGTAATCATGAGTTGACGTAAGAGTCATCCTTCCAATGACAGCCTTCGCGAGATGTCTGCGAGAGGGAGTTCTTGTGTGTGGTCTAAATGAGAGTGGCGCACCCCACCGTCGAGATGGATGCTCGCTTCTTCGAAGCCCCAGGTTACAATGCCATATACAGTACAGTCTGTCCTCTGTCCTCTTTCTCAAAACACCCCGCTTTGGACAGCAGCTTTTGCCCTCGTAAAACGGTCTCCGGGGCGTCCGCTAGCCGCCAACTGCTAACGTCAGAAGGCAAGCCACCGGCGACGCTTAGGCACCTGTCCTGCTGCCGGTGACCTCGTCCACCTCCGGTCTATTCAACTGCTGGTTCGGCGCGGCTTTTGTGTTGCCGTCTGCATTTCTGTGAATCTGTCAGCTTTCTCTCCTCGCCGCGCACGCTCAAAGCTGGCAGCCGATACCTCCACAGCGGTCGCAACGTGGAGGGAGAAATGATTAAAAAACGTTATGTCCGTCACCCACGCAAATTATTTTCCTTACATACCAGTACAGAGCATCCGATCACTGATTCACCTAACGAAGTATGTCCATCGCATAGCTACGAAAGGCAATTTGCATGTATGCAGAATCAGGCGTAATAATTGAAGATGGACCGGCGTGATGGGTCTGCTACCATGTGTGGGAGCGCCGGAAGGCCTACCATCTTACAGCTTAACCGCTAGTCCGGTTCATGAAGCACAGACCCAGACGCAGGGTGCCTGTCTAACAGCTTACAATGGCAATAGAATTTTGATTTTCAATATTTCGTGTAATTAATGATCGAACTGAAAAATTTAAAATGCTTATGGTAAAGGCTTATCTCAGTAAGAAAAGTGCTACAATCAGAAACTGTGTGTATGTTTTGACGCAGCGTAACTTACGGCCCGCAAATTACGCAGGCTTTATTCATCCAGTATTTGAGAATGAAACCACTTAGCGACTTTCAACGAATTCACGCCTTATTTTAAACCGTAACGAAACTCATTATCGTTGACAAACCTCACAAAATGATGAAAGGAAAAGACGATGATGTTTGGTTTCTGGGGCGCTCAACTGCGCGGTTATCAGCGCCCGTACAAATTCCCAACCTTTGCTCAGCCCAGTCTCGCCACTATTATGAACGATGATGAAATGATGAGGACAACACAAGCACCAAATCATCTCGAGGCAGGCGAAAATCCATGACGCCGCCGGGAATCGAACCCGGGACCCCGTGCTCGGGAAGCGAGAACGGAACCGCGAGACCACGAGCTGCGGAATAAAGAAAAAGAGTTCATCGCTTACTACATTTTTGCTGTTCATGTATGTAAACTTCAGCACCGGAGGATGTTACGCAGAGTGAAAGGGCAGACGCAGCTACCAAGGAGGCGTGTCGCGATGCTAAGTTGGTTCGATTTGCCATCTCCCTGCGTGCTATGGCCTCGCTGTTGAGGTACAGAGTCTTGCGTTAGTGGGAGGAGGACTGACTGGAAGTAAGCTCCGTCTTGTAAAGCCAACGACGCGGTCGTGCGTAGCTCCTGCCTGCCACGTCTAAGGTACGAGGTCTTTCCATGGGGCAAAGTCCTATGACGCACGGCCTCTTGGTCCGGCGAGAGGTCCCTCCACTGTGCGGTGCTTGTGGCAATTGTGGGGGCGGGGGTGGGGGGTGGGGGGGGGATAGAATTGTGGAGGGAGACCAAGAGATGAATACAGTTAAGTACATTCAGAAGTATGTGCGTTTCAGTAATTAGTCGGAGATGCTTGCTCAGGATAGAATAGCATGGAGAGCTGTGTGAAACCAGACAACAACAACAACAACAGTATCACAAAATGACAAGTTTGGGAACAACAGTAATGCCACAGTACAGTAGCGCCATCCATCGCTCGTTTGCGAAATCTCGAAAGGCGACCCACTCACTGGACACGTGGGTGACCGCGGCCAGCTGGTGAGTCGTGTACTGCTGCATGGCGACGCCCGCCGCTCCGCTCCTTCCGGGTCGCGACCGCCGGCAGGCTGCGGGCGCAGCTGCGCGACTACAGCGCCCGCTCGCCCGCCCACGCCTCGCTACGCCCACGCCTCGGCCCGGCCCGGCCCTGTCCGCTACCGGCCACCTGGAGCCCACGTGCGCCACTCTGCAGATGGTATCGGCCACCCTCATTGTCCGGCCGCGGCGGCAGCGCAATACCGCGGCAGCCGCGCCTCTCCTTAACGAGAAACTAGCCTTACCGGGAAGCCGCGTTTCCTCAGAGTGCGGTCGTTGCTAAACAAATTCCTCGTCCTTTACGGTTTCTCCCAGTGCGCTGATCACTAACCGCAGTCAGACTTGTATAGCCTAAGGTCGCGGCGACGCTTAGGTCATTAGCGAACACACAGTACGACACGGGGTATGCAGAATTGCGTAGGCCTGCATATGCAGTTCGCAGTGCTCCGCGTGTTCGTTCCCGTAGTAAGCTGTCAATGGAGGAAAATAATCGGTTGCAGATACTGGACCCGCCGCTTTTGTCCTTCGGCGTTTTCCGTCGTTCCTTTATTGTTGCTCTCATGGTATAAAAAATGGAAATGTCGTGTGGCTAGGGCCTCCCGTCGGGTAGACCGTTCGCCTGGTGCAGGTCTTTCGATTTGACGCCACTTCGGCGACCTGCGCGTCGATGGGGATGAAATGCTCTCATGGTGATGGACTGTTTCTATCGCAATCAGTAAGCATTAAAGGAAGCTACCCTACAGACAGAGGGATCTATATTTATACTTGGCAGAACTAATTACATACTGACATAATCGTCGGAATTGCTTGCGTTTCCCAAAAGTTATAAATATTTCGATTTCTGAAAAGAAGCTCTGCTATTTGGCCAAGATGTCGAAGAAGAAGGTCCCTTACGTACTGGTTGTATCGAGTAAGATGTGGAGACGGCGGTTTGAAAGCGGACAGAAGAAATACAAGGAAGGGCGTCCCTTACCTGAGGGATCGCTACTCAAGCTACTTGGTGAAGGGGCAAGTGTGGCAAATGTCCGGTGTGGCAAATGTCCGGCATTCCTCAGCGTGGTGTGCAGACATTTGCCACGGCGGACATTTGCCACGATTTTCCCTGCTCCAAAGGGTTGGGTCCCTTGTCTCCCACTCCCCTCCTCCTCCTCCTCCTCCTCATCGCTTACTGAGCCCTTCCGCTGGTTCACTTAACATAGGACCAGAATATCTATGGATTTTCCGCCACATTTCTAGAGAGAGTTTCTTTGTGGAAACTATTAAATGCATCTCGCTTTGAAATCCGCATCAAATTTCGAGCCTCAGTAAAACTTCGCCAATCTTAGACATTTTACATTCGCGTAAATTATAGGTGCCTTTTTCGGTGCTCCTGCAGCAGCTTTCTGTCGTGTTTTGTGTACCATGGGGGATCAGTTCCGTCTCTTATTAATTTATTTGGTATGAATCTCTCCAGTGCTGTTGATACTATTTCGTTGAACTTAAGCCACATATGGTCTTCACTTACGCAGTTTGGAAGGATTGAAGACTGTCTCCTTAAAGCACGTCAACCGAATTTTTCGTTGCTTTTATAAATAGATATATTTCGTCGTTGCTTTTATAAATAGATATATTTCGCGTTTAGTTTTAGTGAATTTCAAAAATGGTTCAAATGGCTCTGAGCACTATGGGACTCAACTGCTGTGGTCATAAGTCCCCTAGAACTTAGAACTACTTAAACCTAACTAACCTAAGGACATCACACACATCCATGCCCGAGGCAGGATTCGAACCTGCGACCGTAGCGGTCGTGCTGTTCCAGACTGTAGCGCCTTTAACCGCTCGGCCACTCCGGCCGGCTTTAGTGAATTTCCTTGCTACGGAATTGACCCTCGCTACAACTGTGTGTTCACTAATCCCTGTATACGTCGTGATGCTCAGGATTATGTGTGGCTAAGAGGTCAAGTGCGTTTTCGTAACCATTTACAGTTTGAATGGCCTCGTGAATTAATTGTTCAAAATAATTTTAAAAAAAGCGTTTAGAACAATTACGAAAGTTATTTTCTATCTACAATAGGGTCTGAAAATGTATTTTTGTCAACATAAGGAAGGTAGATTGAAGTGAGAGCTAACTATAATACTATGAGTAGGGTACCTATTTGCGATGAGACTCGAGTTTTCTTTGAAATGTTAGTGCAGATCATTACAATTACGGCTTTTCCCTCCAAAACGTAGGATGCTTTCTCTGTGACCCTGTAAATACCAGAGCTAAACAATGTAGAACAACAAAGTACGTTACAAGCATAGCATTCGGTATTACTTCATTTCCTCACTTCTAACATTTTGAAACTGTACGTCGACTTTAGATGACATGTCAATCATATATGTTCTTACCTCTGTTTATAAACGTACTTTCAGACATTTTTTGAACATTCTCCCGCTACACTTTACTAACTAATGTTTCGCCGCAAGTGATATCGGATTCTAGAGCGTAAATTAAAATGGAGTATGCCGTTCTTCTTTTCAAACATTCACATACCCATTTCTTCTTTCCTTATTGTTTTTTGGGCATGCAGTTGTAGTAAGTAAAGTAGACATAAATGCAGTGAACAAACAGAAATGTTTAGCGTACATTCGCATTCTCTTTACATCGTTCCTTTCTTGTTGCTCTCATGGTGATGGACTGTTTCTATCGCAATCAGTAAGCGTGAAAGGAAGCTACCATACAGACATAGGGATCTATATTTATACTTGGCAGAACTAATTACGTACTGACATAATCGTCGGAATTGCTTTCGTTTCCCAAAAGTTATAAATATTTTAATTTCGGAAAAGAAACTCTGTATTTGGCCAAGATGTCGAAGAAGAAGGTTCCTTACGTACTGGTTGTATCGAGTAAGATGTGGAGATGCCGGGTTGAAAGCGGACAGAAGAAGTACGAGGAAGGGTGTCCCTTACCTGAGGGATCGCTATTCAAGCTACCTGGCGAAGGTGCAAGTGTGGCAAATGTCCGGCGTGGCAAATGTCCTCAGCACAGCCGGTGGGGTGGAAGGGGGATGGGTGACCCAGCAACGCAGAAGGAACAGAGTGGGGAAGAAAATTAGTGACAGCGTGCTTGGTCTTGCTTTGGTCTGGAGTAGTTTAAGAAGCCATACCAAATATAGAGTGAAACAGGGGAAAGAAACACAACAGGAAACGAATGGGTAGCTTTGACATATGAAATAATGAAGGCAGCAGTGGAAGAGCTAAGCAAGAAGACAAGGTCCAGCACACGAAACAGCACGGTTTTAGAAAGCGTCCTTCGTGTGAAACTCAGCTTACCCTTTTCTCACAGATATACTGCGAGCTACGGATGAAGGGCAATACGCAGATTCCATATTTCTAGAGACCCGGAAAGCATTTGACACGGTGTATGTAGTGTTGGCGCAAGAGCCAACACCGTGTTACTAGAGGAGGCCAGATGCACGCGTCTTAGCTCACGCAGGCTGGCATGAGGAGGGAAGAACTATACTGACGTGAGGTCTGGAACATGACAAGGAATTAGAATTCAGAAAGCGGACGTAGCTAGTTTGATACTTAACTTTAATCCATTAATGATGAACGTCGCTCTTGACGGTACATGAGTCACAATATTATCTGTTCAGAAGACATAGTAACTTAATATGGCGCCTTGCTAGGTCGTAGCAAATGATGTAGTTGAAGGCTATGCTAAACTGTCGTCTCTGCAAATGAGAACGTATGTAGACAGTGAACCATCGCTAGCAAAGTCGGCTGTACAACTGGGGCGAGTGCTAGTGGAGTCTCTCTAGACTTGCCGTGTGGCGGCGCTCGGTCTGCAATCACTGATAGTGGCGACACGCGGGTCCGACGTATACTAACGGACCGCGGCCGATTTAAAGGCTATCACGTAGCTAGTGTGGTGTCTGGCGGTGACACCACAGTGTACATAGCAGGCTGTTAAAGAAGGTACGAGCATTGGGAAAAATTTCGCAGATATGTGAGTGGCTCGAAGACTTTTTAAACTTATAAAACCTAGTATGCTGTTCTCGAAGCCTAAGCGAAAGCCAGGCCGCGGCGCGTACGTCACGAAGGTAGTCCTGCGCTCGCTCAAATCAGCAGACAAACTGCGTTTCGACTCCTGTTAACTCGTAACTAGGCGTGACTGTACAAACGAAAACTGAATCTTCTACTGGAATCCGCTACTATGGAATCTTACTGTTATTAGTCCTATAATGATGGGAAGTCCATGGGCCTGCTTATAATTTGTTACTGCTGTACTGGCGTAGAATAAAATAAAATCATGCTAAAATGATTATCAATTGCATAAGGCACCACTTCCAGCATGTAATGAGTACTGTTAAGCAGAACGGACTAAATGCTAGGCGCTACAGTCTCGAACCGCGCGACCGCTACGGTCGCAGGTTCGAATCCTGCCTCGGGCATGGATGTGTATGATGTCCTTAGGTTTAAGTAGTTCTAAGTTCTAGGGGACTGATGACCTCAGAAGTTAAGTCCCATAGGGCTCAGAGCCTTTTGGACCATTTGAACTAAATGCTATAAACAAGCCGTTATATCATTTATATCGAGTATTGATCTTAAATTAAATTTTTCTGTAATACTGTTAATCAGTAAGCCTTCATAATAGCAGATTCAAGTAGAAGATGTAATTCTAGTCAGTACGTACACGCCCAGTTGCGAGTTAACAGGTTTAGAAACTCATTTTGTCTGCTGAGCTGAGCGCGCGAGTGAGTTCAGGAATACCTTCGCGACGTACGCGCCGCGGCCGGTCTTTCTTCGTGGGCCTCGGCTGTTCTCGACTACGAGCGTCCATCAGCGAGAAGGCTATCTTAAGGAGCGCAGCAGGGAAATCAGATAGGACCGCTGCTGTTCTGTATAGGCTCATACATAACTGATTTGGCGGACAGGATGGGCAACAAAAATCTGCCTTTGTTTTGCTAATGATGCTGTGGTGTGCGGTAAGATGTCGAAGTTGAAAGACTGTAGGAGGATACAAGATGACTTAAACAAAGTTTCTAGTTGGTATGGTGAATTGAATCTAGCTGTAAATGTAGAAAAATGTATGCTATTGCGGATGGCTAGGTAAAACAAATCCGTAATATTCGGATAGAGCATTAGTAGTCTTCTGGTTGACACGGTCAGGTCGTTTAAATATCTGGGCGTAGCGTTGCAGCGCGATGTGAAATGGAACGAACACGTGATGACTGTAGTAATGAAGATCGGCTTCGGTTTGTCGAACTATAGTAGTGAAGGTCGACTTCGGTTTGCTGGAGGAATTTTTTTATTTTTATTTTTTTTTTACTATGGGACTTAACATCTGAGGTCATCAGTCCCCCTAGAAGAATGTTCGGAAAGTGTGGTTCATCACTAAAGGAGGAGACCGCATCTAGGACGCTGGTGTGACCCATTCTTGAGTACTGCTCGAGTGTTTGGGAACCGTACCAGGTCGGATTAAAGGAAGACATCGAAGAAATTCAGAGATGGGTTGCTAGGTTTGTTAGCGGTAGGTTCGAGCAACACGTAAGCGTAACGGAGATGGTTTCCAAGAGGGAAGGCGACGTTCTTTTCGAGGAACACTGTTGAGCAAACTTAGTAAACCGGCATTTGAAGCCGACTGCCGAAAGATTCTGCAGGCGCCAACATACGCTGCGCGTAAGGACAACGAATATACGAGGGTAATCCCAAAAGTAAGGTCTCCTCTTTTTTTTATAAGTGCAGAACTCTGTGTGGCAGTTGGTCACACTGTTACGAAGAGTGCTTCACGCGCTGTGTGTGAAAATGCGCACGCCGCGCTGAGGCGCTCAGTCTTGGCTTGGCAGCCGTTGAGAATGGAGCTCCCTGTGGATGTTACCGCCAAGTGCGAATTTCACGCAGTTATTCGGTTTTTCAACGCAAAGGGCACTGCGCCGATTGAAATCCATCGCCAATTGACGGAAGTGTATGGTGAGTCGTGCATGAATGTCAACAATGTTCGTAAGTGGCGTAGAGAGTTTGCAGCTTGTCGGACCGAAATTCACGACGAACAAAGGAGGGGGAGACCGTCAATTTATGAGGAGAGAGTGTTGAAGGTTGGGCAAAGTATGCGTGAAGATCGGCGGATCACCCTGGATAATCTCTGCACGTTGGTTCCTGAGGTTTCCCGAAGCACCGGTCACAGAATTTTAGCGGAAACATTGAACTACCGGAAGGTGTGCGCAAGATGGCTGCTACGCATGATGACTGAGGACCACATGCGCCAACGAGTTGATACTTCCCGCGCATTTCTTCACCGCCTTGCAGCCGAACGGGACAACTTTCTGGATTCAATTGTTACGGGTGACGAAACTGGGCATATCAGTTTACACCTGACACCGAGCAACAACCACACCAAAGCCGCGGAAATTCAAACAAACGCAGTCTGCCGGTAAAGTCATGACAACCGTTTTTTGGAGTATCGTTGGTCGATTTTATGCCCACTGGGAGCAAAATTAACGCTGACAAGTACTGTTAGACTCTGAAAAAACTCAAACTGGCAATTCAGAACCGGAGAAGAGGAATGTTGAGCAAGGGCGTACACATTCTCCATGACAACACTCGCCCACACATCGCTCGGCAAACCGTTGCTCTCCTGCAACAGTTTCAGTGGAACATAATCACCCACCCACCCTATAGTCCTGACTTGGCGCCCAGTGACAAACACTTGTTCCCTAAGTTAAAAGAACATTTGGTCTGAAAGGGATTCAGCTCCGACGACGAGGTGAAAGAAGAGGTTCATAACTTTCTCAACAGCATGGAGGCGAGATGGTATGACATGGACATACAAAAACTGCCGCAGTGCCTACAGAAATGCATCGGCAGAAATGGTGATTATGTCGAAAAGTAGCTCAATGTTCAAGCTGTAAACTGATGTAAACCACTGTAGAAATAACCTGGTCTATGTACCTATAAAAAAATAGGAGACCTTACTTTTGGTATTACGTTAATAATATAGGAGTAATTAGGCATACAGACAGTCGTTCTTCTCTCGCTCTATTTGCGAGTGAAACAGGAAACGAAATGACTTGTAGTGGTACGGAGTACCCTCGGCCACGGGCTGCACGGTGGCTTCTGGGGTATGGGAGGAATGATCTCAGGAACTGCTGTAGGTTTTGATACGCTTTTCAGTGATAGACTGTTGCAGGAGTAAATAATTTATAATTGTTTCGTGTAAATTGGCTGAACTATAGATAATTAAAAGTCCACCGCCGTGTCTCTCTGTCGGAATGTGAAGTCTAACCTCAGGAACTAATCTAGGGAGTTTGATACGTTTTACTTTAATAGATGGACTGCCTCACAAGGAAGCTTTGTGTGTCCTCTTCAGATCTGAAAACATTGAAAGTACAAGTGAGCTACTACTGTATTAATACAAGGCAATAATGAACGATTCTAAAAGAAATTGAAACCATAGTAAATTTTTTATACGTCGTATCATATGTAATACCTCAGGACTTAAGCAAGACAATATTATATATACAACTTAGCAGTTTCATGTTGCTTTATTAAGAAAAAGGCAGTCATATACATTACACATATTCTTCATATTTGCTGTAGATTTCAACATAGGTCAAAATAAATACTTCTTATCGAAACTTTCAACAAATGGAAGTAAAGAAATCAAAACAATAAACAAAATCACCATAGTAAAATTCTAGTAAGAGTTGTTGCTCTTCATGATGCTACCACATGGATCAGTATTAAGTTAACATTACTTGTCCTAGTATAATTTTAGTTTTTGTGAAATATGTTAAAGCATTTCCAGTCACTAGTGAAGCACTTCTCCCTCTGCGATACGGTAAGGCCTGTGCAGCTTTCTGCCCGAAATTTTGACGTGTTCTTCTTAACATGGAAGTCAAGCATGGCAATCAAGCTATGTGCTTCCACTGACGTCCCGAGGTCCAATGCCCTAACGTTTAAAGCTTATAAATCCATTATAGCAGTAATTTATAGTTAGATCTTAACTGAGGAATGACGGTAGAGCTTCAATAAATTATTAAAGCATGTGAAGACACTTGTAATTAGAAAAGATATGTCTTTACGCTTATTTCGGCGAAACATTCTGTGTAGTTGCAGAATTCAAAGCTTGCAGTCGGTGCTGACACCTCCTGGCGCTCAGCAAAAGGACGAACAAGTGATTGTGAAGAGGACAGAGTTGCTCTCTACCAAAACTGTGGTTCGGTAGTTTTGGTACACCACATAAATGACGTAGTACATGATAAGATTACCGATAGTATTGGCAGAACTCGTATGGAAAGAAACATAAATGAACGTGTAAGAGAGAAACGGGTAGCTGACGACTTCCCGTTTTTTAGTGCTTTGCACATAATTAGGACGTACATGATTCAGCCTTACTCCGCTGCATATTTTATATCCTTACAGAATATAAACATATTTTTATGGCTCGAAGACTTCTTAATTAATAGAACCCAGT
The DNA here is from genome assembly GCF_023864345.2 of Schistocerca serialis cubense. NCBI lineage: Eukaryota > Metazoa > Arthropoda > Insecta > Orthoptera > Acrididae > Schistocerca > Schistocerca serialis. The sequence continues at coordinate 727,008,324 of NC_064643.1, read as the reverse complement.
ATGTTGTCCTCGATGGTGAGTGTTCATCGGAGGTGAGGGTATCATATGGAGTGCCCCAGGGAACCTGTGTTTGTTTAGAAGAACCATGCAATGTTCCTTCGGACATGTACGCATATTCGAAGGGAAGGGACACCGCATCATACATCGTAGCAACACAGACACGGCAATATCGCATTTATCCGCCGATACCAGGCAGCGACTTTCAAGTAAAATGTCCTTCCCTGTACGGGAATTACAGTAAGTGTACGAGCGCAGGTTGTGAGGCATGAACGAGGACATATAAAAGTTTGGGTCTGGCGGTGAGTCGTTCGCGGAGAGCCACAACAGTTAAGGTGACCGCTGTCGTCAAGTGCAAAATCCGGTTCGAGTCTCGGTTCGCACAAATTTTCTTTGTTATCATTCCATTATGCAGCTAATGAATCTCTGTATTAGCAGTTGTGAATACATTTCACTTATAATAAAAATTATTTGAACACGTAACTTCTACGCTTTTATGAAACAAAAGCAATTCAAGTACAGTTTACATGCACAAATATAAAAATATAGACATGTATTATTGTTATTTTCTACTCAATAAGACGTTCGCCATCATGATTAAAGGCAAGAATTTCCTGTTATTATTGATAAGTGTGTAAGTTTTTTATGAATAACAGAAACACGTTTTATAAACGTTCGACGAAATACTGAAGCGATGTTTGCTATTTTTCGGTTTTGCGTTTTCTTTACCATTTTTAAGGAAGTTGCGTTTTCTAGCGCTATATGATAAATCTGTATTATTTTATATATTTCTGCTACAACATCCCTCTGTTTCACGTCACAAATCAACAGTTTTTGTGTAAAACCTGAATTAAACATTGACTATCTCAGTTTTGCTACAAATATTGTTTATTCTTAAATGAAAGATAGGAGGATAACTACGTAGAACAATAATATTCCGTAGGTTACCTGGCCTTTTATATATCCTCACTCAGTTTCTAGTTTGTTAACTGTTTCTAGTTTTTAGGGAAACCAAGTAAAACACTGATCGCACACGTAAAGAAAGTGATCGGTATGAGGAAACGCCCGATAGGTATGCAACACACTCGACGTGCAGGTACCGTTAACTGACCAAAGCTACTACAGTAGCCTACGGTACTTTGGTAGTCCACGGTAGCCTATGGTAGTGTAACAACTCTAGGCAAGTGCGATGTGTACAGTATTTACATGGTACCACTGACCACAAAAGGTTGAGCTGCGGGACACGCCCGAGAAAAAAAGTACAACCTGGAGGTATCATATGTGACACCTCGGGACTGAAGAGGTTAAATAATTTACTATCGCTGTGTCAGGCAAGATGTCAGGCCGTAGATACCGCTACACAGGTGAATCCTGATCAGGTCGCTAATTATGTTCAACTGGTGAACAGAGGGTTGGGGTTGTGTTGTTTGTGGGACGAGACCAGACAGCGAGGTCATCGGTCTCACCGGATTAGGGAAGGATGGGGAAGGAAGTCGGCCGTGCCCTGTCAAATCAACCATCCCGGCATTTGCCTGGAGGGATTTAGGGAAATCACGGAAAACCTAAATCAGGATGGCGGGACGCGGGATTGAATCGTCGTCCTCCCTAATGCGAGTCCAGGGTGTTAGCCACTGCGCCACCTCGCTCGGTAACTGGTGAACGGAATAACCACTGCGCTACCTCGCTCGGTAACTGGTGAACGGAGAACACATAAAAATCAAGAAATAGAAGCAGGCGAAAGGTAACACAGACGTCTGAAAACGAGGTTCACAGAAGGTACAAAGTGCCGTTGCAGGACTGACTACAGCAGAAACACAAAGCTGTGGAGGAATACTTGTCCACAGGAAAAATAGCTTCCGTATACAGGAAACCTGTGAAGAAAATAGAATCAGTTATATCAGTAACACAGCTTACTAGGAAAACCAGTACTAAACTAAGAAGGAAGTCTGAAACGCTGAAGGAATATTTGGAATGGCTATACGAAAGAAACCAACTTCAAGAAGATATTAGGGAAAGGGGAGCGAAAGTATATGAATAACGGCAGGGAAATGTGATACTGCCACTACATTTGACGCAGAACTAAATGGCCAAAGTTTAAATAAGACACCTGAAGTAAACATTCACTCACAATTGTTAAGATCTTGAAAAGAAGAAAACGATGATATAATTCTTCCACCTAGCGCACAAATTACCTACGGGAGACATTCAACGTACTTTCACACATCCAGGAGAATATAACAGTCGCAATTTCGAAGAAGGCAGTTACCAAATGTCATGAAAATTCTGGAGGCATCAGTTAGTAAGTCATCGTGGCAAAATACTACCACGAACTGCTTATGCGTGCATAAGACTGATAGAAGCTGATCTTGGGGAAGATTAATTTGTGTTCCGGAGATATTACAAACATGTGAGGCAAGTATGACCACACAGTTTTTCTTAGAAGATAGTCTGAAAAACGCTGGACTTACGTTTCTGCCATTTGGAGATTTGGAGGTGTTATGAGATGTTCACTGAAAATAGTATTCTGAAGTTTTGAGCATAAAACACAACGACTGAAGTTCTGTTTACAACTTGTACAGAAAACAAACTGCAACTGAGTCTAACAACCTGGAATAGGAGCAGTAGTTGAAAGGGAAATGAGACAGAGTTGTTCAATCTGTACAGATTGCAAACCAAAGAGAATTTTCGGAAGGTGATTTAAGTGATGAGAGAAGACATAAAAGTTTAAGGTTTACAGATGACGTAATTCTCTCAGAGACAACAAAGATTTCTGGAAGACCAGTTGAACTGAATGTGCAGTTGGGGCAGACATTGCCTGCAGGAGAAACAGCGACTGCTGAAATGAAGCTTGCAGGACAGGCAACACCTTTTTTATTGAAACGTTTCACTAAATTTAGCAAGAGCATCGTCAGAAACTGTGTAATTTACAGTTCAAAGTGATCAGCCAACTACTGCAAATGCCACATTTTCTGATTATGATCTTGTTAAATTGAGCGAACTCACCCAATAAAAAAATAAGTATTAGTTATCACTTGGCTGTCCTAAGAGCTACAGAGTGGGTAGTGTCTTAAAAATTCGTTCTAAGATGAAAATCAACAAAAATATAAGAGAGCTAATGGAGTGCACTCGAATTAATTCAGTTGATGCAGCACGAATTTGATTAGGAAAACAGATACAAAAAGTGCTAGACGAGTTTTACTGTTTAGTTTGCAAAATAAGTAACGATAGCAGAAGTGAAGACGATGTAAAATGCAGGCTGTCAATATCAAGCAAAAAGTTTCCAAAGAAGAGGACTATTTTAACATGTAGTATACAGGGTGTTAGGGGTATAAGTGTAGTCTCTTTTGTTGGTGACTGAGGACAGTGTACTGAATAACATTACATCAGTATTTGGTTCATTTAAAGACTAATAATTATACTTAGTAATATTTTCTTGGCTGATTAGTACATCTAAGTTCATGTGGCTAGGGCAAGTCATAAACGTTTATTTTCCCCTGAGTATCAGGTCAGGTGTTGAAGTGTTTGCACAATGACACAAAGCCTTGTAGTCTATATTGACAGGTGTAGTCCACTTAGTGATGCAGTTACGACTGTGCAGGAAATATCAGGTTACAAATTATGTGATGCATTTGCGGGAAGACTGTAAAATGCAGAGATAAAGTACCAATGAATACAGTATATGCACTTATACCCCTAACACCTTGTATACTTGACTGTTACAAAGTCGTTCCTGAAACTATTTCATTTGTAGCGTTATACGATACGAAACTTTGACGAGAAACAGTTCAGACAAGATGAAAATAGAAGCTCTTGAAATGAAGCACGAAAGATGAAAGCTGTAATTTGTATGGCTATACATAAAAATACTGTTACTGTACCTAATGGGGAAGAAAATATCTTTGTCTCCTTGTTTCCATAATGGGGTCTGCTGCTATAATGTTTTTTGTTTAAGAGCCCAAAAGCTTCTTTCACACAAATTTTTCCCTCAGTTGGAGTTCGAAACCTTTTATCGCTTGGTCTATTGAAATTAAATACACCCGCAAGTATATCTTGTTGTTATGCCACAGTGTCCTCTAAGCAGTAAATGTAAGACGTAGTCTTATATTTACTCGGAAACAAAAGTAAACGAATTTCCATACTGTCGCCGCCACAGATTGTGTCGCCGTTGATTCAGCCTTAAACTTCTTTTACATATGAAATAATTAATGGATGTAGAAGCAAAATGTCAAACTTCTTCAATATCCTGCAAGATCAATCTGTTACACAAGTAACAAATTTTGGTCAAGGCCTGACGTTAAGTGCGAGAAGCAAGTGTTTTCATAGGCCATAAGCCCATAGCTATTTGGGTTCTGGTGGAAGGGCAACAACTGTAATAAAAGATGGCTGCTCATTAAAACTGTTCTAGGTTTTTCCCACAGTGGGAAAGGTGAGGCTCACTTTCCTACTTTAAGTTTGTAATTGGTTTAGTACTTCACTTCTTGTAGCCGCATGTATAGCATTTAATGGTACTGCACTGACAGTTTTCTGTATTTAAAAGCATCGGTTAATACCCATAAACTCATAGGAAGGTTGAGTCATATAGTTTACTGTCAACAAGGCTACTGTAAGCTGATCAAGGACTAGGTTTACTTGCCAAATGAGATATGGTCCAGTTCAGAATTTGTCCACAGTTCGCCAGTTCAAGAGCGGTACTAACCTGCAAGAAGACAAAAACAAAAGTTTAAACACAACTTACTTTATTTACCAGCATACAAAATGTAGTTTAATTTTAGTATAAATTGGTAAACATACGACTTAGTAACAGGATATTATTACCGTATGTGTAAGGGCACAATAAGAAACCCAATTAAACCAAAATCAGGATCACAGGGAGCAATTTTTATCAAACTTAGTGCGTATACGGTTTGCTATAAGGGATGGACAGTACAGACTCTAAGGAAGGGAAGAATCATACAAGGATCGTGAAAGGCTGATGGAGTCCATAAGGAAATCTCTTTATGAGATACACGAATAACGAAGCAGATTTCTAATGTACTGGAGAACATGCCTAAAGTCTCCAATAGATGTTTGTCGGAAGCACAGAATGATCTAAAGAGTTTTGGATGGAATCTGGAAGACATCTACAATAAATCAAGGTGTCAATAAGTGATCGAAAACTTTAAGGGCTTTCTCGATCAGAAGGAGCAGAACACTGGTTGGACAGAGGTAAGAAGACAGACGTCGACAGAAAGACAGAAACGCTTTTGGACTGCAAAAATTGCTTGCAGAAGAGCCTCATATTTCCCTCACGTGGGCTCCAATGGCCCTACACAAGAGAGAAGATATATGGCTTAGTCTCTTGAAAAATGTTGTCTTGCAGGAAGTCAATTCTAGAGGCAGTGCGAACGTGTAAAGAGGGTGACATGTAAAAACAATAGAAAGTGAATTATATTAGTGTCGATCCACAGTTTGCTGGGTTGTTGGTGACAGTCCTCATAACATTTGACGGCTAGAAGTGGGCTTCATGGTAGAAAGAGGTGACTTGTGAAGCATAATTCTCGAACGCTTTGAGCAATTTCAACCAATAGTATCACATATATGACTATCGGGGAAAAATATACTTTGAACTGGGCAATCCTTAGATTTTCCAGGGATGTGGTTGGGGTTTAGGGTAGAAAAGGGGTGATATGTATGTTAACATCACTCCAGAGTCCTGGAGAAATTTCAGCCAAACAAAGTAATCAGTTGTGCTATTATCTAGGAAAGGTAATGGGTTAAGACACGCGCAACACGATTTGGCATAGGATGGAAATTAGACAGAGATGACTTTTAAAAATAATGTCAAACGAATGATATTCGTACGTGGGCGGGGGGTAAAGACTTTGCGAAACGTACCACCGTCTTTTAAAAATTTTTGAAATATATGTTTTCCCTCTACATCTACACCTATACGTATATAGAAACGGCGCAAGCGACCGTATGGTCCGTGGCAGAGGGTACCCTGTACTACTAATAGTCGTTTGCTTTCCTGTTCCACTCACAAACAAAGTGAGGGAAAAACGATTGTCTATATGCCTCCGTATGAGCCCTAATTTCTCGTATCTTATTTTCGTGGTCTTTACGCACTATGTATGTTGGCGGCAATAGAATCGTTCGATAGTCACCTTCAGACGTTGGTTCTCCAAATTTTCTCAACAGTGTTTCTCGAAAAGAATGTCGCCTTCCGTACAGGGATTCACATTTGAGTTCCTGAAGCATATCCGTAACTCTTACGTGTTGTTCTAATCTACCGGTAACAATTATAGCATCCAATCTGAATTGCTTCGATGTCTTCCTTCAATCCGACCTGGTACGGATCACAAACGCTTGAGCAGTACTCAAGAATAGGTCGCACCAGCGTTCTATATGCGGTCTCCTTTGCAGGTGAACCACTTGCGAGGTGCCGGGGCTAGCAGTGTATTTAACACTAAATTCTTCTAGAATCTACATATGTAAATGATGCTCTAAGCCCCCCCCCCCTATTCTAACTCCGACTTTTGCTGTTGCACATGGATTAAAAAATATGTGCGAACTGACTGTAATCAACCCTGCAAGTGGAGTAGAAAAGAGTTTGGCACCTGCAATAATTTAATTTGATAAATAAGTTAAATAAAGGAAGGTTTCATTAACGTAGTGAGAAATGATAGGGTTGCTCTACCGATTAACAGAATTAAAGTTCTGTCCAAAATAACAATATGATTTATTAAGACTAAACACAAAATAATAAACAAAAACACATGAAACATTTATAACACATCAAATTGGCTCAAATTGGAAACTCAAACAAACGCTGTGAAGGTGTAGTTGTCCCTAAACTAGATCGTGAGGTTTATGACGAAGTGGTATGTGGAGCCAATTCCTTGCCACTCAAATCTTAAGAGAGACACACAGCTAACCCAACATTAATTGCTGCTACCCAAGACAGAACAAAGAAAAAGACGAACAGGCGCGCTCTGCTGAGCTCTGATTATCACCTAGGAAAATCCCTATCTGCCGTTGCTGCGAACATACATTACCAAACTGTCTTCTTAACTGCCAGAACATGATCTGGCGTACCGGAGGCGATGGCTGGTTGCTTCGACGTCCTGTCGTGGTGATGATAATGTCGCGAGTATAGCCCGAAACGAATTATCCTGGTTTGGTTGTTCCAGACTAAAGACTTCCTAGCAATACAAATGCGCCTCTGAGGGAGACGAAGAAGGCTCGCCACACAATCACTGATGGTACAGTGATTGATTTTAACAAGCGAAGTCACACTGTAACTCCGATGCAGTCAACTTTAGCCAAAACTGCTCAAGACAGACAACATAGGCCGCTTGTACACAGAACACTCAATTGCCAACTGTACTCGGAAAGTTACGTTGAAGTCACAACTTCAGCAACTTCGTCAAACAGTTACAATTAAATAAAAGTATATTAGACAGCCAACGGAAAGCAGGCTGTCCAGAGCAGCGAGAGCTCAGTCTTGTAACCTACTTCGACCGAAAGGCGAGAGCCGACCACCCCAGAGCACCCATACAGGCCGAACACACAACATTCCCGCCCCCACGACAGTGGCCGTGGTTAACTGTTCCAATCAGCAACTCGAAAACCGGCAGAAAATTCCACTCTATTGCCAGAGCACTACCATTCCACCAATGGAGATTCTTGACGCTAATTTCTGCGCTGATTTTGCTACGTCACGGAGCTATGCCCTGAGCAAGCCAATCACAGTTACTATTTTGCAGAAAGCGCGGGAATTTTCCCGCCACATCTGCCTGGGTACACAAGTCATTCCCACGCCTCGCTGGTAGCCCGCCAGAAAGTGTTTTCGCTAAGTTTCTGCGAAGTAACGGAACCTCTAGCCCAGCCGCTACTTCAGGCCCCGGCGGGCATGTCTTTTGACAATGTCGGCGTCTGGAAAGCATTCACTCGACTGCCTCACACACGTCGGCTTAACTCTCTCGAGATCAGTGGAGCCCGCCTGTCACCGGACCACCTGGGTGACGAGAGACGCTGCGTGGGAAGTCCGCGTGTGAAGGAATAGCAACTTTCCACCGCATGCAATTAGAGAGGAGAATCGTAAGATAGAAATATGAGAGGGGGCTCATGCCACCTCTCACACTCTTTCCTAAAATTCTCTCAATAAACCGAAGTCGACCATTCGCTTTCCCTACCACAGTTCTCACATGCTTGTTCCACCTCATATCGCTTTGCAACGTTACCCCCAGATATTTGAACGACTCGACTGTGTCAAGCAGGGCGCTAGTGGTACTGTATCCGAACATTACAGGTTTGATCTTCCTACTCATCCGCATCAATTTACATTTTTCCACATTTAGGGTTAGCTGTCATTCATTACGACAATGGAAATTGTGTGTAAGTCATTTTTTAATTTCCTACAGTCACTCCACTTCTACGCCTTGGCGTACACCACGGCCTTATCAGCAAACAACCGCAGATTTCAGACCACCCCGTCCGCCAAATCATTTATATACACAGAGAACAACAGTGGTCCTATCATAATTCCCCGGGAAAACCCTGACGATGACCTTGTCTCTGACGAATATTCGCCGTCGGGGACAACACACTGGGTTCTATTACTGAAGAAATCTTCGAGCCACTCACAAATCTGTGAACTTACTCCGTATACTCGTACCTTCGTTAACGGCCTGCAATAGGGCACCGTGACAAATGCTTTCCGGAAATCTAGAAATATGGAATCTCTGTTGCTCTTCATCCATAGTTAGCAGTATGTCATGTGAGAAAAGGGTAAGCTGAGTTTCGCCTGAGCGATGTTTTATAAGACCATGCTGATTCGTGGAGAGAAACTCCTTAGTCTCAAAGAAATTTATTTTTGAACTGAGAATATGTTCAAGGACTCTGCAGCAAACAGAAGATATGGAACTTCCTGGCGGATTAAAACTGTGTGTCGGACCGAGACTCGAACTCGGGACCTAGTAATACTAGTAATGAAGTTTGGAAAGGAGGAAACGAGGTACTGGTGGAAGTAAAGCTGTGAGGACGGGGCGTGCTTGGGTAGCTCAGATGGTAGAGCACTTGTCCGCGAAAGGCAAAGGTCCCGAGTTCGAGTCTCGGTCCGGCACCCAGTTTTAATCTGCCAGGATGTTTCGTATCAGTGCACACTCCGCTGCAGAGTGAAAATCTCATTCTGGAGAGAAGATATGGATATTGGTCAGTAGTTTTGCAGATCTGTTCTTTTACCCTTCTTGTATACTGTCACCTGCACCTTTTGCCAGTCTCTTGGGGTCTTGTGCTGGGCGAGAGAATCATGATAAAGGGGCCAGTGCCGTAGAGTAATCTTTGTAAAACCGGACTGGTATTCCATCCAGACCTGGTGATTTATTTACTTTCAAATCTTTCGGTTTTTTTCCCTACACCAGGGATGTTTATTACTATATTGTCCAAAACGGTGTCTTTCCGCTGTTCGTACGATTCTCCTGTGTGAACGATTTCTTCGTTCTGTTATCCCCAACTGCCTCTCCATAATGGTCAACAAGGGACTGAATGGAGGCCTTAGACCCGCATTTTGCCGAAGACCAGAATTTCCTCGGGCTCTCTCCTAGATCGTTTGCTAAGGTGTCACGGTGGTAGCTGTTGTATGCCTCGAGCACAGATCTTTTCACAGACGCCCGAATCTCTATTAACTTTCGCTTGTCGTCATTTGTGCGTTCCCTTTTGAACCGAGAGTGCAACTGCTTCCTCAGCATCCTCCGAATTTCGTTATTAAACCATGATGGGTCTTTTACTTCCGTTATCAACTTACTTGGCACGTAACTCTCCAGATCACGATTTACACTCTACTTAAACTTCACCCATAATCCATATTACTGGAACTAAGTGATACCATTTGACTGTCGACGTGAGATCCTAATAAATGATTATTTGTTCTATCCAGCAGAAATACTCTCCTAGCCTTCTTGACTAGCCTCAACCTTCGTAATCATAGTTGCTATAATGACATCATGATCGCTAATCTCCGTTTCTGTACTGACATTGTCGATAATGTACGGCCTATTTGTAGATACAAGGTCTAAGATATTTCCAATGCGTCTGGACAGCCGAGCTAGCTGCTGAAGTCAGTTTTCAGAAAACGGGTTCAAAACTACACTATTGGCCATTAAAATTGCTACACCACGAAGATGACGTGCTACAGACGCGAAATTTAACCGACAGGAAGAAGATGCTGTGATATGCAAATGATTAGCTTTTCAGAGCATTCACACAAGGTTGGCGCCGGTGGCGACACCTACAACGCTCGGGCATGGAAGTGTGTGATGTCCTTAGGTTAGTTAGATTTAAGTAGTTCTAAGTTCCAGGGGACTGATGACCACAGCTCTTAAGTCCCATAGTGCTCAGAGCCATTTGAACCATTTGAACACCTACAACGCGCTGACATGAGGGAAGTTTCCAACCGATTTCTCATACACAAACTGCGGTTGACCGGCGTTGCCTGGTGACAGGCATCTTATCCGCATGGCTGTAACGGATCGTGCAGCCACGTCTCGATCCCTGAGACAACAGATGGGGACATTTGCAAGACAACAACCATCTGCACGAACAGTTCGACGACGTTTGCAGCAACATGGACTATCAGCTCGGAGAACATGGCTGCGGTTACCCTTGACGCTGCATCACAGACAGGAGCGCCTGCGATGATGTACTCAATGACGAACCTGGGTGCACGAATGGCAATACATTTTTTCGGATGAATCCAGGTTCTGTTTACAGCACCATGATGGTCGCATCCGCGTTTGGCGATATCGCGGTGAACGCACATTGGAAGCGTGTTTTCCTCATCGCCATACTGGCGTATCACCCGGCGTGACGGTATGGGCTACCATTGATTACACGTCTCAGACACCTCTTGTTCGCATTGACGGCACTTTAGCCGGCCGGGGTGGCCGAGCGGTTCTAGGCGCTACAGTCTGGAACAGAGCGACCGCTACGGTTGCAGGTTCAAATCTTGCCTCAGGCATGGATGTGTGTGATGTCCTTAGGTTAGTTAGGTTTAATTAGTTCTAAGTTCTAGGGGACTGATGACCTTAGAAGTTAAGTCCCATATTGTTCAGAGCCATTTGAACGGCACTTTGAACAGTGGACGTTACATTTCAGTTGTGTTACGACCCCTGGCTCTACCCTTTATTCGATCCCTGCGAAACCCTACATTTAGCAGGATAATGCACGACCGCATGTTGCAGGTCCTGTACCGTCCTTTCTGGATACAGAAAATGTTCGACTGCTGCCCTGGCCAGTACATTCTCCAGATCTCTCACCAATAGAAAACGTCTGGTCAATCGTGGCCGAACAACTGGCTCGTCACAATACGCCAGTCACTACCCTGATGAACTGTGGTATCGTGCTGCATGGGCAGCTGTACCTGTACACGCCATCCAAGCTCTGTTTGACTCAATGCCCAGGCGTATCAAGGCCATTATTACGGTCAGAGCTGGTTGTTCTGGGTACTGCTTTCTCAGGATCTATGCACCCAAACTACGTGAAAATGTAATCACATGTCAGTTCTAGTATAATATATTTGTTCAATGAATACCCGTTTATCATCTGCATTTCTTCTCGGTGTAGCAATTTTAATGGCCAGTAGTGTATTTCGCATGAGTGTCTATCTGTAGCCCCCACAATGAAACCGTAGACACGCCCGTGTATACAGGGTAGTATTGCATGATCTGGGTATTAACGCGCTATTGACCCTACACTTTCTTTGAATGGCTCGACAACTGTCACAGCAGAATCCCGGTAGAAAATCCAACAATTAACTTGGTTTTACCTACACCTGCTATAAGCGACCAAATAGCTCCACTGTCTCATTCAAGTGCGACCTCACTAGAGACAACATTTTTTTTCAACTCCAATGAACATTCCCCCTCCTATGGTGTCTAATTCGTCTTTCCGATAAACGTTGCACGACTCGCTAAATATCTCGGAGCTTTCCACTTCGGGTTTCAGCCAGCTCTCGGTCCCAAGAATAATACGAGCGCAAGGACTCTCCTAGAGGGGAATAAATTCAGGAAGATTATTACGAATACTTCGACAGTTCACTGATAAAATTATGATAGTCGAAGTGTCTTTATTCTGAACGCCGTTTGACTTTCCTTGCCGCTTATCGACTGGCGAATGTTCATCAGAGCGCCTCAGATTACTGCCTAGCCGAAAAAACCCTCTTGTGCACTCCACAATTACTCTGCTACCCGAGTAGCTGCTTCGGTTGTGTAGCGCACATAGGAGGAAGTGATGTATTGGTTGACTCTTCTCGAAACGTAAGCTCTCGGAATTTTAGCAGTAAACCGCGGGGTGATACAGAGCGCCTCTCCTGCACTGTATGCCACTTGAGGTGGCTGAGGATTTCCGTCAAGTTCTTACTTAGTAAATGAACCTATTTCTTCTGTCTGGTGCGGATGAAAGCCTGACGAACAAAACCGAAGTATTGGTCAATCAATCGTTTTGTAAGCTACCTTCTTGGTGGGCGGCTTCGTCTGCTGACGATTCTTCCAGTGAATATGTCTGGAATCTGCCTTACCTGTAACTAGTCTTATGTACACCTTGCACTTTCAATCACTCGATACGCACGCTCACAGATATTTTGTATATATGTCTGCTTCTAGTGGCTGTTCTGCAATCGCGTAGTCATTCATTGGCTCTGAGCACTATGGGACTCAACATCTGAGGTCGTCAGTCCCCTAGAACTTAGAACTACTTAAACCTAACTAACCTAAGGACACCACACACATCCATGCCCGAGGCAGGATTCGAACCTGCGACCCTAGCTGTCGCGTGGTTCCAAACTGAAGGGCCTAGAACCGCTCGGCCACACCGGCCAGCAGTCATTCATTAATTAGTCTTGCTGCCAATTTATGCACAAAGTGTTGCATTTCTTTTGTTGGGGTCAACTGTCAATACCTGCAGCAAAAGTCGATCCTTTGCAGGATATGCTGCATTTCTCTACAGTTTTCCAGCGTTGCGACCTCTCTGTATGCAACAGGATTATCCGCGTAACGCCTCAAGGAGCTTCCTACGTTACCGTCTAGGTCGTTCTAAAAAGTAATAATCAGATACACCCTCTTGGGGTACTCCGAAATTACTTTTATGTCTGGAGTCTCCTCTCCGTTTAGAAGTGCTAGATGTGTTCTGTTTGCTAGAAAGTCCCCATTCGAGTCATACAGATGGTCTGATATTTCGCACAATCGTTTTGCTTACTAGGAAGCAGTATGGAACTTCACCAAACGCCCTCTGGAGGTCAAGGAACGCAGCATCAACCCGAGAGCTGATATCTACTGCTTTCTGGATCTCGTCGATGAACAGAACTATCTGGGTTTTGCAAAACTGAGGTCCGTGAAATCCGTGTTGGTTCCCACAGGCGACATTTTCGGTCATTAGAAGTGTCGTTATAGGCTAGTATAAAACGTGTAACAAATTTCTGCAACAGACTAGCGCCAGGGATATAGGCTAGTGATCGTTGGCATCTGTTCGACCATTCTTGAAACTGGAAATAACCTAGACATTTTTACCAATCACTTGTAACTCCTCGCTGCTCCTGCGATCTACAGTGGATTACTGTATAAGAGGAGCACGTTCTTTGCACACTGTCCATTAAGACATATACATAACTATCATGTAGTCAACTCCGTTGGACAATTTTAGTCTATTTAAATCCTGCAGTCAGTTAGTTCGATAGCTGTCAGGTAGTGCATCACCATCATCATCATCATTTAAGACTGATTATGCCTTTCAGCGTTCAGTCTGGAGCATAGCCCCCCTTATACAGTTCCTCCATGATCCCCTATTCAGTGCTAACATTGGTGCCTCTTCTGATGTTAAACCTATTACTTCAAAATCATTCTTTACCGAATCCAGGTACCTTCTCCTCGGTCTGCCCCGACTCCTCCTACCCTCTACTGCTGAATCCATGAGTCTCTTGGGTAACCTTGCTTCTCCCATGCGTGTAACATGACCCCATCATCTAAGCCTGTTCGCCCTGACTGCTACATCTATAGAGTTCATTCCCAGTTTTTCTTTGATTTCCTCATTGTGGACACCCTCCTGCCATTGTTCCCATCTACTAGTACCTGCAATCATCCTAGCTACTTTCATATCCGTAACCTCAACCTTGTTGATAAGGTAACCTGAATCCACCCAGCTTTCGCTCCCGTACAACAAAGTTGGTCGAAAGATTGAACGGTGCACAGATAACTTAGTCTTGGTACTGACTTCCTTCTTGCAGAAGAGAGTAGATCGTAGCTGAGCGCTCACTGCATTAGCTTTGCTACATCTCGCTTCCAGTTCTTTCACTATGTTGCCATCCTGTGAGAATATGCATCCTAAGTACTTGAAACCGTCCACCTGTTCTAACTTTGTTCCTCCTATTTGGCACTCAATCCGTTTATATTTCTTTCCCACTGACATTACTTTCGTTTTGGAGATGCTAATCTTCATACCATAGTCCTTACATTTCTTATCTAGCTCTGAAATATTACTTTGCGAACTTTCAATCGAATCTGCCATCACAACTATGTCATCCGCATATGCAAGACTGCTTATTTTGTGTTCACATATCTTAATCTCACCCAGCCAGTCTATTGTTTTCAACATATGATCCATAAATAATATGAACAACAGTGGAGACAGGTTGCAGCCTTGTCTTACCCCTGAAACTACTCTGAACCATGAACTCAAATTACCGTCAACTGTAACTGCTGCCTGACTATCCATGTAAAGACCTTTAATTGCTTGCAAAAGTTTGCCTCCTATTCCATAATCTTGTAGAACAGACAATAACTTCCTCCTAGCAACCCGGTCATATACCTTTTCTAGATCTATAAAGCATAGATACAATTCCCTGTTTTACTCATAACACTTCTCCATTATTTGCCGTAAGCTAAAGATCTGGTCCTGACAACCTCTAAGAGACCTAAACCCACACTGATTTTCATCCAATTGGTCCTCAACTAATACTCGCACTTTCCTTTCAACAATACCTGAGAAGATTTTACCCACAACGCTGATTAAAGAGATACCTCTGTAGTTGTTACACTCTTTTCTGCTTCCATGTTTAAAGATTGGTGTGATTACTGCTTTTGTCCAGTCTGATGGAACCTGTCCCGACTCCCAGGCCATTTCAATTATCCTGTGTAGCCATTTAAGACCTGACATTCCACTGTATTTGATGAGTTCCGACTTAATTTCATCCACCCCAGCCGCTTTATCGCACTGCAATCTATTGACCATTTTTTCCACTTCCTCAAATGTGATCCTATTTCCATCATCATTCCCATCCCATTCTACCTCGAAATCTGAAACATTACTGATCGCATTTTCACCTACATAGAGCAACTCTTCAAAATATTCCCTCCATCTGCCCAAGGCATCCACAGGATTCACCAGCAGTTTTCCTGACCTGTCCAAAATACTTGTCATTTCCTTCTTACCTCCCTTTCGAAGACTGCTAATTACTCTCCAGAATGGTTTTCCAGCAGCTTGACCCATAGTCTCCAACCTGTTTCCAAAGTCTTCCCACGATTTCTTCTTCGATGCTGCAATTATCTGTTTGGCTTTGTTTCTTTCTTCAACATAACTTTCTCTGTCTACCTGGGTTCTGGTACGTAGCCATTTTTGATACGCCTTCTTTTTCCTTTTACAGGCTGCCTTGACTGTATCATTCCACCAAGCTGTTTGCTTCATCCTACTTTTACACACTACTGTTTCAAGACATTCTTTAGCCACTTCTAGTACTGTGTCCCTGTACCTTGTCCATTCCTTTTCCAATGACTGTAATTGACTACATTCTACTAACTGGTACCTTTCTGAGATCGCTGTTATGTACTTGTGCCTGATTTCCTGATCCTGAAGTTTCTCCACTCTTATCCTCCTACATATGGACCTGACCTCCTGCACTTTCGGCCTCACAATCCCAATTTCACTGCAGATTAAATAATGATCAGTGTCATCAAAGAATCCCCTGAACACACGTGTGTCCCTCACAGCCTTCCTGAATTCCTGATCGGTTATTATATAGTCAATGACAGATCTGGTTCCCCTGCCTTCCCAAGTATACCGGTAAATGTTCTTATGTTTAAAAAAGGAGTTTGTGAGTACTAAGCCCATACTGGCACAGAAATCCAAGAGTTGTTCCCGTTCCTGTTGGCCTCCATATCCTCTCCAAATTTACCCATAACCTTTTCATACCCTTCTGTTCGATTTCCAATCCTGGCGTTAAAATCACCCATGAGCAGAACACTGTCCTTGTCCTTTACTCTAAACACTACATCACTGAGTGCCTCATAAAAACTATCCATCTTATCTTGATCTCTCCCTTCACAATGCGAATATACTGACACAATCCTAATTTTCTTGCTAGACACTGTCAAATCTATCCACATCAGTCGTTCGTTTACATACCTTATTGCAACTACGCTGGGTTCCATTTCTTTCCTGATGTAAAGCCCTACAAAAAAATGGTTCAAATGGCTCTGAGCACTATGGGACTTTACATCTATGTTCAGCAGTCCCCTAGAACTTAGAACTACTTAAACCTAACTAACCTAAGGACAGCACACAACACCCAGCCATCACGAGGCAGAGAAAATCCCTGACCCCGCCGGGAATCGAACCCGGGAACCCGGGCGTGGGAAGCGAGAACGCTACCGCACGACCACGAGATGCGGGCGTAAAGCCCTACACCCCATTGTGCTATTCCTGCTTTGACTCCTGACAGGTAGACCTTGTATTCTCACACTTCCTCTTCTTTCTCACCCCTTACCCGAATGTCACTAATAGCTAAAACGTCCAGCCCCATCTTACTTGCAGCCTCTGCCAGCTCTACCTTCTTCCCAGAGTAGCCCCCATTGATATTAATAGCTCCCCATCTCATTACCATTTGCAGTACAGAAAAATTATATTTCACAAATAAAATGATCTGGTGCAAATCATTTCTTGATCTAGCGTCTTTTAAGTAGTTTCATCAGCGAGAAGAAAAATCAACTTCAGTATATCTGTCTTACGTCTGGAGCCCTGGGCACCGTTAGCTTTCCGCTGTCCTGTGCGCCTCCTTTAATCTGCTGCTAATTTCTTCCATTTACTATTCCGAGTCTTCTTCTTCCCCACACTTTCTCAACTACATTCCTTCCTTACATGAACTTCGGACTGCAGGCACTTTCTTGGCAGTATGCTGCGTGTGCCGTAACGACGTTTTGCTCCGTTTTTTTTTCCCCACTTCCACTGGTTTTCTTTCCTACTCTAATAAGTACTGCTTCGTATTCAATGCATTAGGCATTTTCTAACATTTTTCTCGACAACTAGATACTATTTTTATTGTTTCTTTTTGCCCATTAATCACTTTCATAGACTACTACACAAGAGACAAAACACTTTGCGTATACCTTTCTTAGTTTTACAGTAGTTTTTTTATCTCTACAAACTTTTCGCCCTTTTAGGAGCTGTTTTACTCATATGCGTTTTCTTTTTTATTTACTCTATGTGGTGTACATTTTCTATCACTAAATTTCCTACATTTTACCTGTTCCAAGATATTTCGTTTCATAAATAAAGAGTATTGGGTGGAGCGGGTTTTTTCGGGTCGACATGATTATTCAGTTAATTTTTCCAGAATTTTTCTCCAAGAAGTGGCTAAACTTCCAATATGTCAAAGTCTATCGGACTTCAAAGTTTCAATCAAATATATAATTTACATTTCCGCATCGGTGTGCTATATTACTTCTGAAACCTGTTAGTGTTAACAATATACTCCATTATTTACAAGAGGTACTGATTCTTTCTTGCAGTCAGTTGTTAGCTATTGTTTTTATAAACTTTTACGAGCTAGAAAAGTATTCTGTCTTCGCATATATGATAATGCTCAATGTTATATGGTGTATTATATGTCCAACTTTCTGATGGCGCCTATTTGTTTGGTATGGTTGTAATAAGTAGTGAGAACTTGAAATAAGGATGCTGTGACAACGAGGTAACGTTATAATTTGCTTTACGGAACTGTAAACTGTGTTCTCCGTCTCTTGTTTGTAAATGAATGCGATACAAAGAAGATGATGACGGAGAAAAAAATGCTAAGTAATATAGTGTTCAATTTATCCAATTTTCCGATGGTCGAATTTGAATAGTTAGCTTGTAAAGCGTCGTGAGAATTAAAAAATAATGATACTGCGAAGACCTGGTAATATGCTAATTTATGTTACGGAATTACAAACAGTGTTCTATATATCTTGACTCTGTGTGAATGCGATGTAAACAGGATGATGACTGACGAAGAAAAATCTGTTACTTTTCACTCTAAGGTCCAGTCGCCAACCATACACCTAAATTGCGGGCAACGTCTGAATCTGTCTGTTAGGGTCAACTTACGCTGTAGCTAAAAGTTGAGATTTCAATTTATAAATAATGCAAACTTTTTCGTTTTAATGAGAAACTTCCAAGAGATATTTTTCCGAAATACGGATTTCGTGCGCGATCGCTACGGTCGCAGGTTCGAATCCTGCCTCGGGCATGGATGTGTGTGATGTTAGTTAGGTTTAAGTAGTTCTAAGTTCTAAGGGGCTGACGACCTCAGATGTTAAGTCCCATAGCACTCAGAGCCATTTGAACCATTTTTGAACGGATTGCGTCCTCACAATAAGATTAAAATTTTGAAAGTCAGACTAGCCATTCATGTTGCTTTATCCTGAATGTTTGATACGTTATTCCATAATGGTAAACAAGGATAACCTTTCGTCTACAGTACTTCACAGTAAATGTTTCAAGACTTTAAAATGTTAGTTATATTTTGTGTTTTGAAAAAATCGTACAGGAAGAAATGTACATTTATTTATGCAATTTTATTTACAAAATAACCTTATAATTCATGCTACAAGTAGCAAGAAAGCTAATATTAATTTTGTGTTATTATCGTCATCAACCATTTCACCCTTCTGATGGACAGAGGCCGTCTTCAGGCTTTTCCACACTTTCCAGTCCTCATCTATACTCTTCCACATCTCTCCTGCATGGTTCCTGAACTCGCCTTCGACCTCGCTGTTTTCTTAGTCATTTCTTATCTCTTGGCATCAGCTAAAGATCTTCAAAAAAAATGGTTCAAGTGGCTCTGAGCACTATGGGACTTAACATCTATGGTCATCAGTCCCCTAGAACTTAGAACTACTTAAACCTAACTAACCTAAGGACATCACACAACAGCCAGTCATCACGAGGCAGAGAAAATCCCTGACCCCGCCGGGAATCGAACCCGGGAACCCGGGCGTGGGAAGCGAGAACGCTACCGCACGACCACGAGCTTCGGACTAAAGATCTTCCGTGGTCCATCTTCCACTCATTTCTGTACTGTGACTCCCTCGGTCTCGTTTTGGAAACTATCATGTCTTATATTTCTTATAAACATGTGCTTTTGTTTTAAGGTAATACAAAGCGCTTTGACTAAGTATTTTGTTCATGTAAGAAACTAGATGAAGGGTTAGTATCAGCATTGCCATGCAAAAAATGTTCATAGGCTGGCGTACAGAGACGGGCAGTGCAGTACTATTAATTGAGATATTTTAACCTTTTCAGTGCTGAGTGCGCCGTATTCTTACCGTTACATTTTTAAGATAACGTGTACTTTGAGCATTATTTATTACTGATGTTCCTAAAAATGGATAACGTTGTAAAGGAGCATATTTAAGAAAGTTTTATGTGTGATAGATTTCGAAATAATGCACACTACACAGTCCCACATCACATTGTTTACAGCAGTAGCACGATTCCTTTCGCTTTCTGTTCTTACAGCATAAGATGCGTCTCCTTATAGATGCATGTTATTTTACTGGTGATGGGAAAGTGCTTTTTTCGATGCTGCAATACATTCTCCTCGTCAGTTCTACGACCTCCTGGTGGTAAAGTGCCCCCCGCAACACACCGTTGGGTGGATTGCGGAATATAAATGTAGATGTAGGTAGATGTAGATTTGTTTTCTTAGTGGTACATCTCTAAAATCTCACGAATGAGGCTGCGACGAAATTCGATGATTCAAGACTTTTTTTCGGTATGAACCGTGTAAACTATGTGATAACGTCGCATGTATATGTCTGAGTGAAAAAGATTTTTTTAACCATTTTAGTGTTTTGCGAACACATTCCGTTGAGCTAAGTCGCATTTCGCATTTTTCCACTGCACTCATAGGCTTGTTTTAATCCAATATATATTTTTGTTGAACTATTTTGGTACTGTAAACTCAGGTTACTTGAGCCCAAAACCAAAAAAATGGACCCAAACCCCAAAAAATGTTTTAAATCAGTCCAGGGTCTGCTGTAATGCACATATACATCTGATTAGCCATTTCTTAATAGTGCTACCTAGCGCCTAATGCGCTACGCAATATCTATGCTTTTCGCGCCTTCTCACAGCTCAAGTTAACTGCGTAGTTAAACCAAGGACTGTCGCTGCCGCAGAGCTTCAACATCCACCTCTCTCCACAATTCAGTTGCATGCAAGGTAAAGTGAAATTTACATTCATATACATTCCGTAACAATATAAAAATTTTCGTTTGCCCTTTTTCATAGCCTTGTCATTTACCTTTGAGACCATCCTGTTTCATGGCTCCTTTGGGTACTGGGAGTAGTCTGTGTTTTCTGAGAGTTGGTTACCAGCCATCTACTCAACCCCCTTGCAGGAGGACCAGGATTTTCTTTTGGGGTTATCTCCTTTAGCCGATATGTTCCGGTTATTTAAAGGCGCCGCAAATAAGTTCGCCTTTCATCCTCTCCCACTGACTTTGTGGCCTGTATCCACTGTGTACCATACATTGTCTAGGAGTTTCACGACTCATGCCTTCTTGGATGTGGGAGTAGGTTTTTTTTTGGCAGAGCTGCATTGAAATCCTTGAGATCTGATTGATTTCTCAAATATCAGTGGACATTTCACAGAGTTTTGTTTCTGCAAACAATTATCGGCAGCCTGAGCAGACTCCAGGGTCCTTTTCCAACCTTCGTTTGTCGGAGGATGTTGTTGCTGTTGTGGTCTTCAGTCCTGAGACTGGTTTGATACAGCTCACCATGCTACTCTATCCTGTGCAAGCTTCTTCATTCCCAGTACCAACTGCAGCCTACAGCCTTCTGAATCTGCTTACTGTATTCATCTCTTGGTCACCCTCTACGATCTTTACCCTCCACGCTGCCCTCCAGTACTAAATTGGTGATCCCTTGATGCCTCAGAACATGTCCTACCAACCGATCCCTTCTTCTAGTCAAGTTGTGCCACAAACTCCTCTTCTCCCCAATTCTATTCAATACCTCCTCATTAGTTATGTGATCTATCCATCTAATCTTCAGCATTCTTCTGTAGCACCACATTTCGAAAGGTTCTATTCTCTTCTTGTCTAAACTATTCATCGTCCACGTTTCACTTCCATACACCCCATACAAATACTTTCAGAAACGACTTCCTAACACTTAAATCTATACTCGATGTTAACAAATTTCTCTTCTTCAGAAACGCTTTCCTTGCCGTTGCCAGTCTACATTTTATATCCTCCCTACTTCGACCATCATCAGTTATTTTGCTCCCCAAGTAGCAAAACTCCTTTACTACTTTAAGTGTCTCATTTCTTAATCTAATTCCCTCAGCATCACCCGACTTAATTCGACTACATTCCATTATCCTTGTTTTGCATTTGTTGATGTTCATCTTACACCCTCCTTTCAAGATACTGTCCGTTCCGTTCAACTGCTCTTCCAAGTCCTTTGCTGTTTTTGACAGTATTACAATGTCATCAGCGAACCTTAAAGTTTTTATTTCTTCTCCATAGATTTTAAAACTTACTCGAATTTTTCTTTTGTTTCCTTTACTGCTTGCTCAATATACAGATTGAATAGCATCGAGGAGAGGCTACAACCCTGTCTCACTCCCTTCCCATCCGCTGCTTCCCTTTCATGTCCCTCGACTCTTATAACTGCCCTCTGGTTTCTGAACAAATTGTAAATAGCCTTTCGCTCCCTGTATTTTACCCCTGCCACCTTCAGAATTTGAAAGAGAGTATTCCAGTCAACATTGTCAAAAGCTTTCTCTAAGTCTTCAAATGCTAGAAACTTAGGTTTGCCTTTCCTTAAACTTTCTTCTAAGATAAGTCGTAGGGTCAGTATTGCCTCATGTGTTCCAACATTTCTACGGAATCCAAGAGCCCCCTAAGGGGACTACTCTTTGTCTGGAATCTCACCAACTGACCTGTCTGGCATGAGAGACCCTACCAGGAGCACAGCTCCCTCCAGCACTGCTCAATGGATCACTGATACACACAAACCTCTCCACCTCCCTCAGTGATAAAATTCAAGATTACAGAAGAAAATGGAAGAACATCTACAAAGAATGGAGAGTGAGAGACTTCCCTTAAAGGCAAGAAATTGTAAGTGTCATGGGAGCAAAGACAGAGGAAGACAGCGACTGAGATGAGTACCGTAACAGGCAATTCCTGCCTAATACCTGAAGAGAAGATGAAGATGAACAATATAACAATTGTTCGAATTATATAGGTAACGAACTCCTGGTAAACTTTATATATTTGATGAACAATGTGCTTGCAACCTAAAAATGAGATTAATTGGACCCAGCCCAGAAGTAGGTTTTTTAAGTAGCCCTTAGCGCTATATTTCAATTGCACACTTCCAAATTTCACTGCAAAATTTTGTACATCATTAAGTTTTATCAATTTACCTCATTACAGGACTTGTACACTGTTCGTTTTTTTTTTACTTGTAGATCTGGAGCCAAAGAAGACTCGAAATTATA
Source organism: Schistocerca serialis cubense (assembly GCF_023864345.2). Classification (NCBI taxonomy): domain Eukaryota; kingdom Metazoa; phylum Arthropoda; class Insecta; order Orthoptera; family Acrididae; genus Schistocerca; species Schistocerca serialis. The sequence goes on along the minus strand of NC_064643.1, from coordinate 726,985,532 downwards.
AAAAAAAGTACCCTGGGAGCAGAACATATACGGACTTTGCAACAGAAAAATAGCAAGAATGTTTAAATGCTGTAAGGTCTGGAGAAATGTGTCAAACAGTAGCCTCAGCATATTTCTAGATAAGTAGGCTTACGATCAAAAAGGGGACTGAAGAATAACCGATTGAATAAACCTGTACATCCGACCGTGTTTACTACTGAAGAGGAGTTGGGCTTCGCCAGCCACAAAGATAAAATTTGTGATTTCAGATTTCCCGCGAATGAAGTGGAATTTCGATTTATTTTCGAGTCGTACCTGGCAGTGCATCGAAGAGCAGTGAGATGTTTCCGAAACAACACTGAGCTGGTAAAATTGTTTTTCAAGAGGTTTCCCCAGTTATCTAGCAGATTTGCAGGCAACCTAAAAAGAACTCGTGCTGCCATCAATGAATCAGTTATTACCGAGTATATTGAAAATGTGAGTGCTTTGACTAAAGACGTTCCACCAGAAACATTTACATTTACAATGAAAGCAGCGTGCCTGATGATCCTGATAGGAACGAGTTAATTTGCCACCGATGTTGCAAATATTCAGGGAAAATAATAAACTCTACAATGACTAATGTCACTGTAATGTTTCGTGGCGATGCTGCAGGGTCATCTCTTCCGCCATACATAATACGGAAAGCGGAACACATTTGGACAACGTGGACGGAAAACGGACAAGTGGATGCTATGTACAACCTAGGGAAGCATGGTTGGATTGACCATGCAACATTTGACTATTGGTTTATCGCCCAGCTTCTGCCTGTGCTCAAGTGACAAGAAGACACTAAGATTCCAATTGGGGATAATTTTTCATCCAATCTCTGCTGAAGTGTTGTTAAGCTCTGTGAAGAGCACAATATACAATTTGTGTACGTGCCACCAAATTCCTGATTTTGACACAACCGCTCGATGTAGCCTACTTTAAGCCACTGAAAGCTAAACGTAGAGATATTTTAACCAACTGGAAAGAGTCTAAAGCTGGAAAGAAATCAGCGTCTTTGCCTACAGATAAGTTTCCCATGTTACTAAAAACTGTATTAGACTAGATGGAGTATAAGTTGCCAAGTAATCTGAAAGCAGGTTTTAAGAAAACTGGCATTTTCGCCTCAAATAAGGATGAAATTATATCTCCTTTGCCGAAACCAGATAGATCAGTAAACTTATATCTTGTTGGGGACGCTTTCTTAGCTCACCTTCATCAAACTGAGCCTGAGTTTTTAAAGCCCCAGGCTAGGAAAAGAAAAATTCAAGCTGCACCAGATAAAAGCATCCGATCTCTGATATTCAGCCTGAAGAAGTGGAAACTTCGTCTTCCGACAGGCGAAGAGAAGATGAACATATCTGAAACGCAGTTGCAGAGAAAAAAGCGCCTCCGAAGGAAAAACGAAACTCCACGAAAGAAAGTTTTGCGGGACAGCATCTGAGGGCGAGGACGCTTACAGAATTAGATATTCCGGAGAAAGCGACCTACTTTTTTTTTAAGATGAAATTTTTACGCCAACTAATGAGCATTTTGAAATTCATTTGAAACTACCGGTCTCATATCCACCCCTTCTGAGTAATCTTCCACACAACGAAAATGAAGTAGTTGGGGAAATACTAAAGGTTCCCTACAAGAACAGGATTTTGTTGTTGTCGCTTGGAATAATGTGTTATTTCCAGGTCAAATAATGACTGACTGCGACAACGGTGCCATTGTTGACTGCATGACACCGACGAGAAAAGCCTGTAAATGACCTACAGAAAAGGACACTTTCTTGCACAGGTGGTGTGACGTAAAAAACATTAATCCACCCACTTTAATTAGAGGGGGCTTGTTTTGAGTCGCAAATAAACTAACTTCATTGTGCACTGTAATTTATTATTACGACTACATACAGTGGTGTAAACGAGTGATAACGTATTTCTTTCAGTCAAACACAGTTTATTACGTGTTTTTTAGAATACTTTGAAATTAAATGTCAAATGCAGTGAACATTCTTTAAACCAAAATACCTGTAAATGTCTTTATTTCCAGAGCCCAGGCCCTACGTGTATCTGACCCAGCATTAAACTGCTTTTTTACATGGAAAATAATACTTGGGTGCAAGTTACACAAACCCAGGAGTTACGTGAACCTACTTTTCCATAATTTATTACATAAACATAAAAATAAAAATCAGGTCTGAAACAGACAATGTATTAGAAAAAAATCACAAATATAAAATAATTTACGATATTAGCAAAATTATTGGTTTTAGGCTATCATTTGGTACTAAACGTACAAAAAGTACACTTTTTGGGTCAAGAAAGGTCAGTTTATTAGTTTGGTGTTAGTTTGGCGGTCAGTCTTCACAGCTGATTTCAGTTGAGCTCTATGGCACGTCATCTACATATATATTTACTGTGCCACTGCAAAGCCACCAAAATGTCTGTTGATCCATGTTCCATCTCAGCTCTTTGCAATTGTGGTCTCTCTTTCCTGTTCATGCTGACTGTACCTGGTACATTTGTTCTCTTTCATACAGGTAGTGGAAGAGAAATGGACTTTTGTACCAATTGTCCACACAGGGCATGTGTTTTATAGCGTGAATTTATTAAGAAAGCCTTGAAAAGTATATATCCAGTGTTAGCATTCCTGTCACGCTTAGCTCCTGTTAGCACTACATACACGATGACTGTACACGAATATATAAGTCGAAAGTAGTTAAGGGTTAAGAGGACATGAGGACGTATTGCAGTAATGAAGTTGCAGAACACTTGGCAGTCTGTGCAGCTTTGTGCTGGGTCCAACACACTTCCAGTGGGAGCAGTTTTTCCGCGGGTCGACAATAACTTAGAGCTATTGTACTCGTCTTTTACATTATGAAAAGATACAAGCTTATGGGGAATATTTTATCTACTTAAAATACTGCAAGGAAGATGAAATTGATGGACAGAGACAGAAGAACGTTAAAAGGGATTGTTGTTTATGACAATACGCCAAGTTCGAAAGCGAGTGCAATCCTCACTCTAACAGAGCTTACTATCAAATGAAATATCCGCAGCTCGTGGTCTTGCGGTAGTGTTCTTGCGTCTCAGGCACGGGGTCCCGGGTTCGATTCCCGGCGGGTTCAGAGATGTTCGCTGCCTCGAGGTGACTGGGTGTTGTGTGTCCTTCATCATCATTGACTCGCAAGTCGCCGAAGAAGAAGAAGAAGAAGAAGAAGAAGAAGAAGAAAGGGACTTGCAATACGGCGGCCGAACTCCCCTGCATGGGGCATCCCGGCAAACAGTACCATACGATCATTTCATTTCATCAAATTAAATAATCTGACGAAACGGTGCATATCATCGGCGAGCGTACGCCTTAGTGGACGTTGTCACATTCTAAAATGCCTTTCCGGGTATGTGACCTCGTCACTATCTGTAGCCGCGCGGTTTGAGACACCATGTCGCCGATTGCGCGGCCCGTCCCGCCCGAGGTTCGAGTCCTCCCTCGGGCATGGTGTTGTTCTTAGCATAAGTTTGTTTAAGTTAAAGTAGTGTGTAAGTCTAGCAGTTTGGCCCCTCAGGAATTCACACACATTTGGACATTTGAATACTATCTGTACTTATTATAAATTAAAGTCTCCCGACGCGTTTTTCTTTCTGTATGTGAAAGCTAGTCTCAGGAACTGATGTAGGCGTTTTGATACGGTTTTCTCTAATCGGCTGATTCAGGAGGAAATTTTATTTACATACGAGAGGCATTCAACAAGTAATGGGACAGATTCTTTTTGTAGGCCGATGTCAGTTAAAAAATGTTTTATGAACTTTAGACAGGTCGCAGCGCTATACGTAGCCTTCAAAAGGATGTCTCTAACGCAGATGCGTTTCAAGCAGAGATCTGTCATTCATTTTCTTTCGACGGAAAACAAGAGGATCTCAAAAAAAAAAAAAAAAAAAAAAACGGTTCTAATGGCTCTGAGCACTATGGGACTTAACTTCTGAGGTCATCAGTCCCCTAGAACTTAGAACTACTTAAACCTAACTAAGGACATCACACACATCCACGCCCGAAGCAGGATTCGAACCTGCGACCGTAGCGGTCGCGCGGTTCCAGGCTGTAGCACCTAGAACCGTTCGGCCACCCCGGCTGGCAGGGGATCTCAGATATCCAAAGAAGAGTTCAAAATATCTGTCGAGACCTGGTAGTTAACAAAAGCACGATGACTCGTTGGGCGAGATGTCTATCAAAGTAGAGTGATCCTGTCCTATCTCCTGCGTAGGGTCCGCAGCACACAGTTGCGACTCCTGCAATGTTGGAGCGTGTAAAGAGCGTGTTCGTCGCCACAAAAATGCAAACTTCTTTCTCCTTCTCCTGCGCGCCTGAGAGGAGCCCAGAAAACTTAAGTGGATTGTTCTTCCTCTTCTATCTTACAACCCGGATCTCGCACCTTCCGGCTTCCGTCTGTTTAGTACAATTAAGGATGCATTCCGCAGGGAGCAGTACGTGGATGTCGGGGGAGGGGGGGGTTATTGATGCAGTAAGACGCTGGCGCGGATGTGGACCAGTGGAATAGCACCATGCGGTAAGATAGCGAAAGTCGTCGGTAGACCGTGCTATCGAACGTCAACGTTGAGTGTGCTGAGTTCAACGTGCTGCTGAACGCTCAGAAATGATGCGACATGTATGTGCACACGGTACGTGGGCCCCAATGTGGTATGCCCGATCGCAACGCACTCCAGCGGCAGTTGTGGGATGTTTCTGGTTCGTAAATCACACTGTTTACTCAACGGGCGAGAGTAAATTTCCCACTTAGCTCTATTGAAATGCACATTTCCTCCATTGCCCATATCCTAGTCACCCTCTTGTATTTGTAATATACACAAACAAAAACTACAATATGTCTGTACATGTTTTGAGACAAAATGGAAAGTACAATCAATAAGGGCACCGGCTTATAAAAGTTCCATTACAAACAGTGCGACACAAATTTTCAATAGTTCTACACATAAGATTAACATTATTTTACCTTTCCCACATTTTACTAAAATCCTAAGATCTTTCTTGCTTGATCCATGTTCCTCCCCAATAGCAGAATATTTACAACATGTGAATTACGAAACTCAAAAGAAAAAGGAACAAAATATCTTTATACAAATAGCGCAAGCTGTCCTGTAGATTAAGCTAATCGAACAAACTCACTCCTCACAAAAAAGGTGAAGTTATATTTACATAACATCAAATATTGCAGCATATACTTACATTAAACTAATAATAAAGCATCAGAACCTATTAAATACGCGAATGTTAGGAAAAAAATATGAAGACTTAGCGACACACGAACCATCATCATGTATCTCGCAACTGGCTGTGAATCTCTAACGCTACTCACTACGCTTAAGTGACGAAATTGCAGTTGAGGCCAATTATAACATGTTGCCACTTGCTAAATGCTTTAATCGTAGCTATGTTACTAATTGATATTTAATTATAACAAATTGTACCAAGAACAATGTGTTTTTGGTGGATCCTCAGTGTGTCGCTACCTTCAAATGACATACTCTCATAATAAGCAAGTTGCAACAATTATTTTGCAACGAATCAGATGTTTCTCATTATTTTATTGCTACTAACACAGTTACCAACGGGTTTTCGAGTGATACTGAATTTGCTGGTGCTCATAAACGACATATATGCGTATAGGCTTGAACTGAATGCCAATATGGCGCCTCACAGGCCCCGAAGGGAGATGGCGTTCATGTGACGTAAGTGGTGTTGCGCCATCCGATTGGTCAACGCTCAGACGCACGCCCAGAATATCTGACATGCTAGATATTGCTCACCACGTTCGGAAAGACTGCCGCTATGACGTGAGAAACTCGGCACGCTCAACGCTAGGATGCACGGTCCGTGTGCCGACGGCGTAAGGCCCTCGCATTGAACGGGGATTGCGTTGAAAAATAGCATTTTGTATCCAAAAGACTGGAGAAGAATATGGTGTACTGGAATCGTGAATAAAGAAACCTGCTTTCAGAATACAAGTGTGATATATTACTTATTGAACGTCCCTCGTACTTTATAACCGCTATGCCAGACAGTTCATTCGGCCATAGATAACGACAGGGCGAAACACAACTCTCTCTGTTCGCCCATGAGACCCAGAAAACAGTGGATACTCGCGTCTGGGTTGAAGACATGTTCCTTGACTTCCAGAAGGCGTTAGACACATTTCCACACAGCCGTCTAATAGGAAAAAAAGGAGCGTACGGAATATCAGAAGACTTCACGGCAAATAGAACACGGCAACACATTGTCAACGGAGAGAAATCTCCAGACGCAAAATTAACTTCCGGCATACCCCAGGAAAGTGTTACGTGATCACTACTTTTCAGAATGGCCAAGTGGATAACGGCGAAAGTTCCACGAGGTTTTGCGTTCAAAAATGGTCATCAGTCGCCTAGAACTTAGAACTAATTAAACTTAACTAACCTAAGGACATCACACACATCCATGCCCGAGGCAGGATTCGAACCTGCGACCGTAGCGGTCGCTCGGCTCCAGACTGTAGCGCCTAGAACCGCACGGCCACTCCGGCCGGTCGAGGTTTTGCGTGGAAGATGCTGTCGTACACGAGTACAGAGAAATCGCAATTCAAGAAAAATGCAGTGAAATTCAGGAAGACATGCAGAGATAGACATTTAGTACAGGATTAACAACTGGCTCTCGGCCGGCCGGAGTGGCGAGCGGTTAAAGGCGCTACAGTCTGGAACCGCACGACCGCTACGGTCGCAGGTTCGAATCCTGCCTCGGGCATGGATGTGTGTGATGTCCTTAGGTTAGTTAGGTTTAAGTAGTTCTAAGTTCTAGGGGACTTATGACCACAGCAGTTGAGTCCCATAGTGCTCAGAGCCATTTGAACCATTTTGAACTGGCTCTCGACGTAGACAAATATAATCCATTGCCCATAAAAAGGCAGAAAAATTCATTAATGCATGTTTATACTCTTGCAGAACAATCACTGGAAACAGTCGCACCTATAAAATATCTAGCACTATGGGTACAGAGCGTTTCAGAGTGGAACGACTACATAAAACTAATCGCAAGTAAGACAGATGCCAGGCCGAGATCCACTGGAAGAATACTCAGGAAATGCAGTCCACACACAAAGGAGGTGGCTTAAAAAACTCTCGTTCAACCAGCACTTGAGTATTGCTATTTAGTCTGGGACCATAACTACTTAGGATTGACAGAGGAAATAGAGAAAAGCCAAAAAAAGTGCAATACGTTGCTTCACAGCTTCATTTACTAAGCGCGAAACCGTGACGGAGACTCTGGGCTGACTCCAGAGGCAGACGCTGTAAGAGAGGACCTTCAGCGTCAAAATGTGGTTTACTGTTGAAGTTTCAGGAGCGTACGTCCCTAGAACGGTTAAGCAATATGTTGCTTCACCCCACGTGTATCTAACGACAAGAGCAAGAAGGTAAGATTAGAAAGATGCGGCCTCACACGGTGTCTTACCAGCAATGGATATGCCTCCATACCTTTGCTTCTGGAACGGAAAAAGAGGTACGTAACAATGGTATACAATGTACCCTCGGCCACACAGCATAAGATGGATTGCGGAATACAACTGTAGATGCAGATGTAGTATGTCATATTGACCAACGTTTCAGCTACTGTTACAAGTTACCTTCATCAGCATGGAGCACGTCGGTCAATATAGCAGCATCACAGCACGATCATTTGTCCCGAAAACTTTTACTGGGCTGCAGAAGCAATATTAGTAGTTGCCAAGACTTTTTTAAACGAGGTGAACGCAAATCTCATCCTTCAGTAGTGCTCAAAATGTTAAACACAGAGATGTGATACCATGAGACTAGTTCTACACCGTCCTTTATACACTCCTGGAAATGGAAAAAAGAACACATTGACACCGGTGTGTCAGACCCACCATACTTGCTCCGGACACTGCGAGAGGGCTGTACAAGCAATGATCACACGCACGGAACAGCGGACACACCAGGAACCGCGGTGTTGGCCGTCGAATGGCGCTAGCTGCGCAGCATTTGTGCACCGCCGCCGTCAGTGTCAGCCAGTTTGCCGTGGCATACGGAGCTCCATCGCAGTCTTTAACACTGGTAGCATGCCGCGACAGCGTGGACGTGAACCGTATGTGCAGCTGACGGACTTTGAGCGAGGGCGTATAGTGGGCATGCGGGAGGCCGGGTGGACGTACCGCCGAATTGCTCAACACGTGGGGCGTGAGGTCTCCACAGTACATCGATGTTGTCGCCAGTGGTCGGCGGAAGGTGCACGTGCCCGTCGACCTGGGACCGGACCGCAGCGACGCACGGATGCACGCCAAGACCGTAGGATCCTACGCAGTGCCGTAGGGGACCGCACCGCCACTTCCCAGCAAATTAGGGACACTGTTGCTCCTGGGGTATCGGCGAGGACCATTCGGAACCGTCTCCATGAAGCTGGGCTACGGTCCCGCACACCGTTAGGCCGTCTTCCGCTCACGCCCCAACATCGTGCAGCCCGCCTCCAGTGGTGTCGCGACAGGCGTGAATGGAGGGACGAATGGAGACGTGTCGTCTTCAGCGATGAGAGTCGCTTCTGCCTTGGTGCCAATGATGGTCGTATGTGTGTTTGGCGCCGTGCAGGTGAGCGCCACAATCAGGACTGCATACGACCGAGGCACACAGGGCCAACACCCGGCATCATGGTGTGGGGAGCGATCTCCTACACTGGCCGTACACCACTGGTGATCGTCGAGGGGACACTGAATAGTGCACGGTACATCCAAACCGTCATCGAACCCATCGTTCTACCATTCCTAGACCGGCAAGGGAACTTGCTGTTCCAACAGGACAATGCACGTCCGCATGTATCCCGTGCCACCCAACGTGCTCTAGAAGGTGTAAGTCAACTACCCTGGCCAGCAAGATCTCCGGATCTGTCCCCCATTGAGCATGTTTGGGACTGGATGAAGCGTCGTCTCACGCGGTCTGCACGTCCAGCACGAACGCTGGTCCAACTGAGGCGCCAGGTGGAAATGGCATGGCAAGCCGTTCCACGGGACTACATGCAGCATCTCTACGATCGTCTCCATGGGAGAATAGCAGCCTGCATTGCTGCGAAAGGTGGATATACACTGTACTAGTACCGACATTGTGCATGCTCTGTTGCCTGTGTCTATGTGCCTGTGGTTCTGTCAGTGTGATCAAGTGATGTATCTGACCCCAGGAATGTGTCAATAAAGTTTCCCCTTCCTGGGACAATGAATTCACGGTGTTCTTATTTCAATTTCCAGGAGTGTATAAATGGACATGTGAAACATATTTTCAGTCTTCGTTCAGTTTTCGTCATCGCAGTTTTATCCTTACTGATACACGAATAACGGCGAAGGTGCTGTACGAGAGCTACACCTATGTTGTCGTACAAGGTAATATTCCACGGAACGCCTCCCCTCTTGACGAGGCCGTGAACTTAATACCATCACGTTCCGGTGATGACGCGGTGCCCTGTTGCTGTCTCTAATGAATGCGTGCCTCATTTATAGTATTATTTATAGCGTTCATTTAGTACGACAGTTTCAAGGCGAGCATTGTAATTTTCGGGAGCCGCTATTTATGACAAGTCGGCACTATTAGCCGGTCGGAAACCAGTTTACCGGCGGTCTAATTAACGAAGCGCGGGCAATTTATCCCCAGATAAGCGGGCCGTGCGTGCGCCGCGATCCCGGAACGAGAAGTGATAACGGGAAGCTGCGGGAGGTAGAAAGATGGAGAGTAGACGATATGGATAATCTGCAAAAGCAAATTAGAAAAGTCAAGTCCCGTCTAGTTTATGGCTTTCGCCGTTCGCACCGTTAATTAAAGATAACAGCCTCCTAAACTTGGATGTTTCTGTAGCTGCGAGATTCCACATCTTCGGCGTCAAAGTGAGCGAAAAAGTTATTCAGCTCCAGTGAAGCAAACCGTAACGAAGATGTTATTCTGGGAAAAGCAGACCCGTTTGGAAAGAGCGTCCGAGTGTCTACAACAGAGAAAATGTACACAACTTGATTTCTTCCACAGAGTCATGATCATATAGAGACAATCAACAGTTGAAGCGATCAGCCTTTATTCAGTTTCCGGGTGACACGACATAGGACTCGCATTCGGAAGTATAAAGTCGAAATGTCTGTTCGGCCATCCTGTGGCTTTCCCGTGGTTTGTCTTGTTCTAAAATTTTCTCATTCATTATTATTTTCCATTTGACTCGATTCTTTCCTCTGAAAGCCATTATACTTTATCATATTTGCAGGTGAAGTTGTAACATATTACGTCTTGGCGCAATCTGTAAACTGCTCTTTGTAAAATATCTTCTGTTTCCTGTATGATTATCTAGTCAGCAGCACCCAACAAAGTATTTAGTGCTGCACTAGGTCTTATTTTATTTCCTAGGAGTATTTTATCTTCCCGTTTCATGAAGTGGTGGTCAGTACAATATGTAAATTAAATAACGTGGGTGATAGACTGCGCCTTTGTCAAATTTCATTTGGCGTTTTAGATCCTGAACTTAAAACTGCTTTTATATTTACATGTAGACTCTATATAGTATTAATAAGATGACTAGGAAATCATTTTATTTCCAATATTTTCCACAAAAGGGATCCTTTTACCTTATCAAAGGCTTTGTCAAAGTCAGTAAACGCGTTTCTAAGCCAAATTACCGATGTTCCTCAGTAATTCGTCCTATTTCGAGGGTTGTCCAGAAGCCGGCCGCTGTGGCCGATCGGTTCTAGGCGCTTTAGTCCTGAACCTCACTGCTGCTACAGTCGCAGGTTCGAATCCTGCCTTGGGCATGGATGTGTGTGATGTCCTTAGGTTAGTTAGGTTTAAGTAGTTCTAAGACTAGGGGATTGATGACCTCAGATGTAAGTCCCATAGTGCTTAGAGCCATTTGAACCATTTTGTTGTCCAGAAAGTAAGTTCCGATCAGTCACGAAATGAGCACCACAGTGAAGATCCAATGAAGCTTTGCACAGATGTGTTGGGTAGTGTCTCTAGTATGATCGTCGATCGCATCAAGACGCTCTTTTCAGTTGTGAGCGCACTGTGAGCGAGTGAGGGTGCCTAGAACAACATTGTCGCCAAGTAGGAGGGCCCACTGAGAGGCTTCGCCTTAATGAATGCAGCCCTCTCAACACAACTGCCACGCACTTCCTTGGTTCAAATGGCTCTGAGCACTATGGGACTTAACTTCTGAGGTCATTAGTCCCCTAGAACTTAGAACTAGTTAAACCTAACTAACCTAAGGACATCACAAACATCCATGCCCGAGGCAGGATTCGAACCTGCGACCGTAGCGGTCTTGCGGTTCCAGACTGCAGCGCCTTTAACCGCACGGCCACTTCGGCCGGCAGCGGGAAGAGAAGGTGATGTTCACAGCCACAGGGCACGTGGCAGAGGGCCTTTTCGGCCGACGGGCGGCAGGGGACCTCCAGCATGGCCACACGATTTCCTCTGTCCTGATTGGCCAGGAGCTGGGAAAACCGCGGGGGTGGCATGGAAAGCTCCGAAGCCTCGCCCAAGCAGCACTCGAGGGAGGCGCGTGATCGAGATTGCCCACCTCAGTGCTGACTTGCTGCTGCCAGGTCATGGGACGAGAAAATTACAGGCAGCTGAAGCTACCGGCTAATGCTTGACCATAACAAGAGAATGAAATAAACCTTTTGAATCCCCTACTACCTGGCTCAACCGTACAGTATTGCATGTTGGCCGAGGGGGTTTCAAGAAGATTAATCCAGTTGCATAAGACTATATTTTCTACATGAATGACGATAGAAATTTTGGATTAATTTTAAATTACACATCGAAACTAAAATTCATATTGGTGGTAATTGTAAGTTGCTGGTTCGTGTGGTCACCGGTAAGGGTGTCCTTGGGACAGCTAGCTCTCTAGATCTCTGGTTCAGCAAACAATTGAGAGCAACAGGACGGAGTAACAGTACACTGGCCCCAGCTTTTAACACCATTTCTTAATAATGAAGTGCCTTAAAAATGGAGCGGCGGTGATGTGCACAAGGATCTCTCACTGCACCACTTGGCTCAGAGGTCGGCTGAGATCCCTGTTTGTGATTTTCTTTTTGTAAGAGTTTATGAAAGATTATTTCTATGTGCCTACCCTTCCAGTAACCATAGGTGAACTGCTGCACCGTATAGCTCAAATGGTTCAAATGGCTCTGAGCACTATGGGACTTAACATCCGAGTTTATCAGTCCCCTAGAACTTAGAACTACTTAAACCTAACTAACCTAAGGACATCACACACATCGATGCCCGCGGCAGGATTCGAACCTGCGACCGTAGTGGTCGCGCGGTTCCAGACTGAAGAGCCTAGAACCGCTCGGCCACGCCGGCCGGCCACCGTATAGCAACAGCAGTAAATGCAGTACTGTAACTCTAAACATGCTCGCAAAAATATGGGACGAGTTTGCCTAACATCTGTGTTTATGTCATGCGTCCAATGGACTGGACATTGAAAACTTACGAAATGTTAAAGAAAACTTTGATCCTAAATAAAATTATAAACATTATCCTAAGACCGTATCTGCATGCATCCACTGGATGGTTGTTGCTCAACTTTCGCTACTTGAAAGGGCCCTCATAAGAAACGAGCATGAAAACATTTGTCAGGAGACGCGGAAGAGGAACAGCGAAAAACCAGTAAAAGAAACACGTTTTAGCTTTCACATGAGAGGGTAACATTTGTCAATTGCTTACTATGTCAGGTTAAAAAACGTTGCTCGATTTTACGACCATCTGCATCCACGGCGGCCTGCAATAGCACCAGGCTGTCCAAAACAACGGTGGACCGTGGAATTTTCAGCAGTCGTGAGACAGCTCGTGCACTGCCTGAAGAACGCACACTGCGTCCAGCATTCTCAGCCATGGCAACAGTAGCTTCTTAAAAAAATTTGTTCCCTCTCCCAGGAGCACCTCCCAAATCGCCAGTTAATTCCAGCTTCCGAACCAGGACCTTCAACCCTGGGGCGAAAGAGTACCTCTTCGAATTCCTTTAAAGCGCCGATACTCGCGGAAAGCAGCAGTACTACTGCTGTCGTTTTGATAATACCGCCTTACGAGTAAAGCGCGCCCGCATCTCGTGGTCGTGCGGTAGCGTTCTCGCTTCCCACGTCCGGGTTCCCAGGTTCGATTCCCGGCGAGGTCAGGGATTTTCTCTGCCTCGTGATGGCTGGGTGTTGTGTGCTGTCCTTAGGTTAGTTAGGTTTAAGTCGTTCTAAGTTCTAGGGGACTGATGACCATAGATGTTAAGTCCCATAGTGCTCAGAGCCATTTGAACCATTTGAGTAAAGCGCTGCCCACCTTGTCCACGCTGACTGTCTGCAGCTAGTGCACACTGATGCTTGTGTTTCAGCCCTATGTCGCCGTGTCAGTACCGGCGCCTAACGACAAGTCACTACACTAACACACTACTAACAACGCAAGCCGGCCGCGGTGGTCTAGCGGTTCTAGGCGCGCAGTCCGGAACCGCGCGACTGCTACGGTCGCAGGTTCGAATCCTGCCTCGGGCATGGATGTGTGTGATGTCCTTAGGTTAGTTAGGTTTAAGTAGTTCTAAGTTCTAGGGGACTGATGACCACAGATGTTAAGTCCCATAGTGCTCAGAGCCATATGAGCCATAACAACGCAAATCCTGCAGCGCACAGTCTGAACATCACCCCTATAAAGCATTACTAGAGAATATATTGCTTCACCCACTGCGACCGGTCTCCATCATGGGTACAATATCTTTTTTGTTATTATTGTAGCTTTAATTCTAAATATTTTTATCCTTGTTACCATCTCTTTGTGTAGAAATCCCTCTGAATATGTATTACTATTGTATTGCAGTGCTTAAGGCCTGAAGATGGTTCATATTTTAGATCGAAACAGGTTGTCAACCAAAATAAAAATCTGGTGCGATCGAGACTGTTTTCCTGAATTTTATTTCCCAATTGAATTCGTGGAGCATTTCCGCAATACTCGCGTGTTGATCGAACATACCGGTTACAGCTCTCTCAGCGCGTCTCTGAATTGCTTCGACGTCTCCTTTTAACCCGACCTGGTGATGATCGCAAACACTCGAGCAGTACTCAACAATATGTCGCACAACTGTTCTATACGAGGTCTCCTTTATAGAACAGTGAAACTTGGTAGCCAAGGAAGGCAGGATACGGTTACGATTGTAGACGGGGCCGTAAATACACTCCTGGAAATGGAAAAAAGAACACATTGACACCGGTGTGTCAGACCCACCATACTTGCTCCGGACACTGCGAGAGGGCTGTACAAGCAATGATCACACGCACGGCACAGCGGACACACCAGGAATCGCGGTGTTGGCCGTCGAATGGCGCTAGCTGCGCAGCATTTGTGCACCGCCGCCGTCAGTGTCAGCCAGTTTGCCGTGGCATACGGAGCTACATCGCAGTCTTTAACACTGGTAGCATGCCGCGACAGCGTGGACGTGAACCGTATGTGCAGTTCACGGACTTTGAGCGAGGGCGTATAGTGGGCATGCGGGAGGCCGGGTGGACGTACCGCCGAATTGCTCAACACGTGGGGCGTGAGGTCTCCACAGTACATCGATGTTGTCGCCAGTGGTCGGCGGAAGGTGCACGTGCCCGTCGACCTGGGACCGGACCGCAGCGACGCACGGATGCACGCCAAGACCGTAGGATCCTACGCAGTGCCGTAGGGGACCGCACCGCCACTTCCCAGCGAATTAGGGACACTGTTGCTCCTGGGGTATCGGCGAGGACCATTCGCAACCGTCTCCATGAAGCTGGGCTACGGTCCCGCACATCGTTAGGCCGTCTTCCGCTCACGCCCCAACATCGTGCAGCCCGCCTCCAGTGGTGTCGCGACAGGCGTGAATGGAGGGACGAATGGAGACGTGTCGTCTTCAGCGATGAGAGTCGCTTCTGCCTTGGTGCCAATGATGGTCGTATGCGTGTTTGGCGCCGTGCAGGTGAGCGCCACAATCAGGACTGCATACGACCGAGGCACACAGGGCCAACACCCGGCATCATGGTGTGGGGAGCGATCTCCTACACTGGCCGTACACCACTGGTGATCGTCGAGGGGACACTGAATAGTGCACGGTACATCCAAACCGTCATCGAACCCATCGTTCTACCATTCCTAGGCCGGCAAGGGAACTTGCTGTTCCAACAGGACAATGCACGTCCGCATGTATCCCGTGCCACCCAACGTGCTCTAGAAGGTGTAAGTCAACTACCCTGGCCAGCAAGATCTCCGGATCTGTTCCCCATTGAGCATGTTTGGGACTGGATGAAGCGTCGTCTCACGCGGTCTGCACGTCCAGCACGAACGCTGGTCCAACTGAGGCGCCAGGTGGAAATGGCATGGCAAGCCGTTCCACAGGACTACATCCAGCATCTCTACGATCGTCTCCATGGGAGAATAGCAGCCTGCATTGCTGCGAAAGGTGGATATACACTGTACTAGTGCCGACATTGTGCATGCTCTGTTGCCTGTGTCTACGTGCCTGTGGTTCTGTCAGTGTGATCATGTGATGTATCTGACCCCAGGAATGTGTCAATAAAGTTTCCCCTTCCTGGGACAATGAATTCACGGTGTTCTTATTTCAATTTCTAGGAGTGTAGTTACTATTGGTTGGCTTTTTTTATCATACACAATTTATTCAAAATCAGCAACAAATAAAAACAATGATAATAATTTAAGAATTGTTTCACGGCTGAAAGCCTTAGTGGGCATAAATTAAGAATTATTTAAACTTGTTGTAACTTACAACTACAGTTAATAAATTTTTAAGACAAATCACCGAAGATCTTAAAGCTCATTGCTAATATGCAATTACCAAATCAGGATTTTAAAACGAATATCCATTCTCACGACTGAATGCCTTAATGGCAATAAATTAAGAACTGATTAGAGTTGCTGCAACTTACAATTACAGTTATTAAAATATAAAAGACAAGTGACCAAAGATCTTAAAGCTCGCTGCAAAAATACAATTGCCAAATTTCAATTTAAAGGCAAGTAACGACACTCACGGATGAGGGCCTTACTGGCAGTAAATTAAGGATTGTTTCTAGGCTGAAGGCCTTACTGGCAATAGTCGGCCGGAGTGGCCGAGCGGTTCTAGGCGCATCAGTCTGGAACCGCGCGACCGCTACGGTCGCAGGTTCGAATCCTGCCTCGGGCATGGATGTGTGTGATGTCCTTAGGTTAGTTAGGTTTAACTAGTTCTAAGTTCTAGGGGACTGATGACCTCAGCTGTTAAGTCCCATAGTGTTCAGATCCATTTGAACCATTTCACTGGCGATAAATTAAGAACTGTTTCACGGCTGAAGGCCTTAAACGCAAAGAATGGAAATTATTGAGAAAATTAACAAACATACTATCAAACAGCAATGCAATAGCAAAAGTTAATTTAAAAGAGAGGCAACGGATCACCGAACAGGTCAGACAAAATTATAATAAACTTGGTAGCACAGCCATTTAACTTGCTGTAGCGCCAAGAGTGGCAATTATATTAAAAATTTAGAAAATACAATAAAACAGCAAATATAATAACAAGGTTAATTCAAAAAACAAGCAACTGATCCCCAAACAGGTAATACAAATGAAGGTAACTTGGTACTACAATAATAAAATAACACAATAATAAAACACAAGGGCCAGTCACAGACGGTGTTCCAGGAATCGACCTCTGAGTAGATCAGGCCCAGAACACTTTCACGAGCAATAGAGAAAGGCAGCCAAGAGTTGCATTCACATCACAAGATGGTAACTCAGACTAGTGGCTGCCTAGCGAATGACTAATGATAATCTGCTGAAGCTACCTTAGGTCCGATAACCAATGCAACAGTGGAACAATACGCCAAGGGCGGAACCGGCAGTCAGCACTTCATCCTCAGAATGCTGTGTGTAGGGCATCCGAAAGGAGAAAGGAACCTCTACTACCAGAGCAGAAGAAACACCAACCGACCTACAAATCAAGGTAACTGTAAAAACTACACCCCTTACCGGACAGCAGCAGCAAGTCGAGGAAACGTACACTGCCGTTACATACACTAACCTTCAGGACAGGTAATTGGGGCGTCAGCGGCCACCAGGCCCAGGCACGAAAAATACCGCTGGTTGATCTTAACAAACAGTAACACATGGAACGCAGCAATTAGTAACAAGAAGTCGAGGAAAGCTAACTAGATCCGCCCTACTCGAGCACTCCACTCACTGCTCTTCGCCTCGGCGACACTGCGAGCAGCAACACGAACCCAAGTCACTGGAGAATCGCGGGGTCTCACATTGTTGGAGCTTTCACGACTCGGATTAAAATTCACTCAACTTAAGGCTTGTTGGATCCGGTTGACGACTAGGTCGTGTACCCTCGCGACCACAGCCCCTCCATCCGCCAGCGGTCCCGGCGTCTTCTCGCACTGCACTCCTGGCTCCTCCGGAGTCCCCAACCGAACCGCTCACTCACACGACACGGAAGATAGGGCCTCAGTTACTACATATTGATAACGCCACTGTTGCCACTACCGGACAGGCAATGCTTGCGAAACCAAGTGGCGCCAGTCAGCACAAGAAGAAGATAAACAAGCGCAACCATGTCAACTAAATGATACAGTCTGGCCTCCAACAGAGGATGGAAGCCTACAACGTCACCAACGTGAGCCGGAGCACGGCTTAATGAGCTACACTTTCATAGAATACACCCAATAACCTGAGCTCGACAATTCGCTTTCCCTAGAACCGATCTAATTTGCTCGTCCCTTTTCGTTTTGCTGTGCAACGCTGCTCTTGGATATTTGATCGACGTGACTGTGTCAAGCTGCTTGCAACTGCTACTGTATTCGAACATCGTAGGGTTGTTTACGTGCTCATCTGCATTAACTTACATTTTTCTACATGCAGATTACCGTCCATTCAACACAACAAATAGAAAATCTAAGTCGTCCTGTATCCCTCTACAGCCACTCAATGACGAGTTTCCTGTATACTACAGCGTGTAACGGAACATATTAAAGGCTTTACTTTACCGAAGTATGCGATACCCTCCAAATTCAACCAGTTAACGAGTATTTATGTTTATAGAAAAGTTATTGTGTGTTAACAATGATTGCATAACATGTCTCCATAAACAGTCAACCCATTAAATTATACTGAATAGCTGACCCACACAAAAGTTAATATCACTTGATCACTGATACAGCAAATGTCATCATGTAAAAACACTAAGTTCATCTTAAATAATTAATATGAAGTACGAAAAATAGTGGTCAACTTATGTATTTTGGATCTCCTTAAATAAAAATCACCCAGTGAAACCTGTTTGTTCACTAGGAGCGTTTTCACTCAGTATTCACGTAAACACTCCTATTTTAGACGAAAACGAATGTAATTCTTAATAATTCATGTTATTTACTTATTTATGCAAATTAGAGAAGTCAATTGACAAACTTCTAAAAAACGGCCTTTTTGTAACAAGGAATTATTCTGTCAAGTCAACAAATCTGTCTGTCATTTTAATAACATGTTAAATTATGTCACTCGATGCAAATTAATAACTTTTCTGCACAAATTATGATAACAGATGTACATGTGACTTATAAACTATATCTCTTTTTAGTAGTTCTTTGACAATGTTATAAATACCAGCAGCAAGAAGGGTCGGGGGCGCAGTCGGAATGCCACTTTGGTAAAGTGTGTTTGTGTGCTATTGTTTGAGGTGGATAAACAATGCAAAGAACATGTAAAGGAAGTACTACTTTGTGTTGTGTCGTGGTCTTTGGTGGACAGTGGAATTAATAAATATTTGAAGTTTACATATTTGTTAGTTTCGCTCGTTCTTTATCATCAAAAGCACATAAAAAACACGGGACCTCATGTTTTAACCCTAGACAACCAGATTTAGAGCCAGCATCAGCATCGAGACACAGCAGCGATCCAGCAAGCAGCAGCGATTACCACAATGCATTTTTAATGGTGCCAACCTAACATCAAGTGCTAACAAGCTCCGTAAATGGGAGTGAAATAGTGCGATTATAGCAATTAGGAATATCTACGACTAGGCGACCATTACAAGCGTCATCGGCAAACAGTCGCAGATTCCTGTTCAACTTATCCGGTAGATCGTTTATGTACATAGAGGACAAGAACGGTCCTATCACTCTTCCCTGGGACACCCTGACGATACCCTTGTCTCTGAGAAACATTCGCTGTCCAGGGCAACGTACTGGGTTCTGTTATTTAAGAAGTTCTCGAGCCACTCACATATCTGAGAACCTATTGCGTATTCTCGGAACAATGTCTGCAGCGGGGCACTGTGTCAAAGTTTCTCTGGAAATCTAGGAATATGGAATCCGTCTGGTGCTCCTCACCCATGAGTCTCAGGATATCGTGTGAGAAGAGGGCAAGCTTTTGCACGAGAGATGCTTTCTAAATACGTGCTGATATACGGGCAGCAGCTTTCCTCCGAGACGTGTGGGCTCTGCTCACTGAGTGTAACTGTTTAGAAAAAGTTTGGATTTGAATAGTCAACAGAGACGATGTCAGTCTGTTTACGGCGAGAATTCCTACAGTTGATATCTTGGACTGGAAATGGGGCGAATATTTTAACGCACACGTATGCATTCGAAATGCAGTTTTACGTTATTTGTGCAACTATTTCCCCACTCGATGGTGTTGCTTTCCGAGTAGAGTGTTGTTGCAGTGTTGCTGGACTTAAAGTGATTCATCATATCCATTTGTGAATGAAATCGGTGAAGGTATTGTGATTGTGTGCGGAGGAAAGGCATCAGCATACGAGACTCTGAAATGGTGGAAAAGATTGTTTCAGTGACTCTCAAAAATTTAGAAGTCGCGCCGAGGAGTGGCAACTGTCTGTGATAGAAGAACTGAGCATCATCGCAAAAGGTGGCAGCTCTGGTATTTTATGATAGGAGCGTTACCATCCTGACAGTTGTCAGAACGCATCATCAGTGCACACGACCCGTTACAGAACAGTGTTGACCCAGTGAATCCCTCTTTTGTTAACGCCCATCCAAATGGAGCAGAACGTATGACATCTGCGGCGGAAATTTTGAGAACGTGTAAAGACGACTGTTTCAACCATCGCATCGCAATGGGCTAATGTTCAAATGTGTGTGAAATCTTATGGGACTTAACTGCTAAGGTCATCAGTCCCTAAGCTTACACACTACTTAACCTAAATTATCCTAAGGACAAACACACACACCCATGCCCGAGGGAGGACTCGAACCTCCGCCGGGACCAGCCGCACAGTCCATGACTGTAGCGCTTCTGACTGATCGGCTAATCCCGCGCGGCACAATGGACTAATGTCGGATTCACGATAGAAAGGAGCAGTCAGAAAGAAGACATGGATTCGCCTCCATAAAAGAAGATAGAGGCGCAGATTGCGTTCAAGAAAGTTATGCTGTCTGTCTTTGGGACCT
This sequence comes from Schistocerca serialis cubense, assembly GCF_023864345.2. Lineage (NCBI taxonomy): Eukaryota > Metazoa > Arthropoda > Insecta > Orthoptera > Acrididae > Schistocerca > Schistocerca serialis. The sequence continues at coordinate 726,965,053 of NC_064643.1, read as the reverse complement.
GCCGTGGAGCGAGTCACCGAGTACGCGAAAGACAGACACTGTATTACGGATCATTATTACCAGAATATTCTGAAGAATCTGTCGCCAGAGATCATGCAGAAGAATCGAGGAGGTGTGCGACTCTGCACTACAGTGAGGCCACTGACACAGTTCGACGAACTACGGCCCTCCCAGAGCGCTTAGACTAAGCAGAGACTTCCTCCTGACTGAGTGGAAGACTGCGTGGGCATTTGGCCACTGATGACGAGGTGGTCGTTGCGAAAAAAAATCCATTATGAAATGAGGATTTCTGCATTATGGTTTACGAAAGGTTGTACATCGATGAGCAAAAGAAGAGAGTACAATAGGCGAATCGTAACATGTTTGTAGAAAATCATCCTATTTTCGTTTCTGGCATAACACTCGCTTAATTTCCCATCTTCGTAGAAAGACAAGTAGGGTTTTTGGCAGAGAAGGTATAACTACTTTCCAATGGTCTCGAAAAATAGAAGAGATGCTGTGCTTGTTGAAGAAAAGGAAGGAAGGAAGGAAGGAAGGAAGGAAGGTAGATAGGCTAGAGTTTTACTTCTTGTCGATAAGGCCCTCATTAGAGACAGATCACAAACTCGAATTAGGAAACAATGGTGAAGAAAATCGGCCGAGACCTTTTCAAAGGAACCATCGAGGCATCTGTCTGGCACAATTTAGATAAATCACGGAAAATCTAATTCGGGTTTGGCCGGTCGGGGATTTGAACCGTCGTTCTAGAGCAAACCACTGTGCCACCTCGTCTTCGGTATTTAAGAACGGCCTTGACCTCAGCGTCCCCGGAATATTCAAGCAATATTATCGGCCATTCAGTCTGCACAGTTTCGGAGCGTATTGCAAAACCTCAACAGTTCATTGAAAATAATTATTTACCGAACTCAAATCACAAATAAACATAAAATTATGTTTGATGGAACAGTTAACATGTCCCTTGCATCAACCTTCTGGGACACTTGTTATCAAGGCGACCGTAAAGAGGAGGATGTGTAAAAAAAAAATTATCCAAGAAGGTAGCTCTGATCTTGGTGATGCACAAGCAAAATCTCGATGCCGAAACACTAAAACTTAATTCGCCGAGTTTTTTAACTTCGAATGAGCACCACTAGCAGAAGTCTTCACGACGTCTGGCAGCACAGTAACATTCCGATGTCCTTGATTAAAACGAAGGAGATTACTCGAAAGCTCGATTCTTTACTCTGACGCAACATGAAGGCTGCAAATAATTTATGTAATTGCGAAGCTCACAGTACTGGGTAGTTATTTCGGAGGCACCAGCCGAGCGCACAAAAACTGATCCTGTGTCGACTTGCTTGCCGTATCCGGCTCCGGTAGGACTTGTGGCCCGGAATCACGTTAACGCCTGGAACTCGCTCTTAGCAATCGTAAAGTATACGTTCCAGTAACTTGTAAGAAGCACGTTTTTGCATGGAACGCCTGGGGTTTTCAGGATAGGTGGTGAATGTGAATTTGTAGTTTTTGAACTCATGGAACTGTATCGGGAAAACCATTGGTTTCCAGACCTGTATCTACCACCATTATTTGCTTGGTTCATTGTCCTCTGCTCGCAACTATCGTTTGTATTCATAATAGTCACCCTGTATGTAAAAAGTTTGTCCCATAGGGAATTTTCTTACAAGAGATAGTCTAAACATAGCTCTAGAAACAAAAACTAGCCGGGATATGGGTCATCTTGCTTATGTTTAGATTGGTAATCGGTGGTGTGGGCTTTCTTTCGTCCAGAGTTTGGACAATGTGAACAGTGAAATGGAGACCTATTTTACACGAGGAAAGTAGAAAACATGGTATTCTGCTATGTTTTAGCCAACGGAACATGTCAGGTACTGAAGAAGAAATCCTTAACGCCACATTCCGTCTGAAACAACGTTCAGCGAGTTGTTCCAGCAATTTGTATACACGATTGGTTGGTTGGTTAATTTGGCAGAGGGACCAAAAGTGACGTCATCGGTTGCATCGGATTAGGGAAGGAGGGGGAAGGAAGTCGGCCGTGACCTTTCAAAGGAACCATCCCAGCATTTACCTGAAGCGATTTAGGGAAATCACGGAAAACCTAAATCGGGATGGCCGGGCGCGGGTTTGAACCGTCGTCCTCCCGAATTTATATACACGAGAGATCGCTGTAGACCCCGCACAATTAGAAAGCCTAATATGCAAGGGCGACTGTTGAGACGAGAACAAGACGATCGTAAAACAGGTGAGCGAAAAGTTGGAATTGCTGAGGGCACAAAACACGCACTTGTATGGCTAATTCCGCCGGAGCAGCTACTCTTGATTTGCCCGCTTGGCCTGCTACGTGTGACTGGTCTTAGATTGTAACACCATAACGCCAGAATACTGTTCTGCCTGTGGATTCTACGACGGAGTGCTCAAAATCCGCATTTCACAGCTGACATTTTATTTACGGATAAGGAGGTATTCTCACATCATGCGTTTATAAGGTACCACTTAAATCTGTGTATGTTTATGGAACTTGTTGAAGTCAGCGACTTAATAATTACTACTGCCTCATTCACTTTTTACCAATATTAATTAGTACGATGAGTTTCAACAGACTGCTGCCATCATCAGTTGCATCAAAGTTACGTGTACATCAGTCTGAAGTGTGCTGAGGATTACTTGCCAGGTGTGCCAGTAAGGTCATGTACCGAAATTTAAACAATTTTGTTGAAAATATTAGTCTGGCGCACAGAGCACAGTAATAGAGACGATGGTGTCTTTTAATCTGCACCATGACATAAATATGGTTATAAAAACATCACATTTCTTTCATTACGTGTGATAACTGGTCGTGGTGTGTTTATTACTGTGGTCTTTGTGTCAGACAAATAAGTTTTCAGTAAAAATGATTAAATTTTGGTACATAACCTCACTGGAATTTCCACCAAATGAACCTCTTCACATTTCAGATTAATATAGTGTACATGTAACTGTAATACGGCTGACAGTGGTAGCATGCTACCGAGACACATTACGCTAATAAATATCAGTAAAAAGTGACTAAAGGAGTAACAATTATTTCATAACTAAATTAGCCCAATAACCAACTGTGGGCAGAAGCAAATAGTCTACTGATCATGGAATGAAGGCAGCAGGTTCGCTTTATTATTAGTAATTATTAGTATATGGTCAGTAGCTGTGGTTTATTCACAGGGCCATACACTTTACTGAACAATGTAATAAGTCCTCTATATCAACAATATTTGCGGTATTGGAAAACTGTAACGTTGTGTGTATTTAGGTGAGCTAATCGGCCGCAAAGTATTGGTACGAGGTTAAGGTGAATTTGTTGCTAGCGGGTCCAGTGCTTAGGATGCGCCGAGGTCAGCCCGATGGGTGACCGGTTCCAGCCAGCCAGGTGTAGAGACAAGCAGTGTTGCCGGAAATGGGGAAAATCTCAATAGGGAGAATTCTAATGCATCGATCTCCTAAGAGCACAGACAATGCTGCAAGAAACGCCAGGGTGTCAGTCAAGCTAGCTTCTTACAGCTCTACAAGAGTCTATAATTATTCAAAGTCAAGTATTAAAGCAAATCTGAATACCTCTGCGCTAGTAGAGAAATGAGGTCCTTGCAATGTCACAACAGTATTTCAATATTAGTGCACAGTCAATAAACATTTTCACAGTGAGTCTCTGCATTAACAACTTTTAAACACTTCATGCAGTTTCAACATGTGATATCTCAGATTATATTATTGCACTGTAGCTATCATCTCTGATAGCTCCACATGTGTATCTGTTTTATTTCTTGATTTATTACGTTTTTGTATCCGTTCATTACGCAAATGTTTGTAGGAACATCGCATTCTCCACAATTACACCATGAATACCATGCATACTGTCATACTTTAGCAGTTGTTTACTGACCAGTTTACTATTTTGCCAGTAACTTTATTTAAATGTTGATTGCAAGTGCTATCAAAAAATGTAAAAGTGTCAGTCGCATGTGTTAGCTGACAACACAATTGAAAAGAGAACCAAAAGACGGTACTGTCAAGAAAGTATTAATAATCGTTTAAACAATATTAAACGACAATCTGTTGTCATTTATTATAAGCACGCTTGTCCAATAATGCTGGCTTACTTATTTATAAGCCAACTAGTACTTACATTCAATATAAATGATCTGACAGTATGTTTATGATATTTCTTTATTTAAGTATTGTTGTAACATATTAGTTTGTCCAGGAAGTGTTATGTTGAGTAAATAATGTCTGTAGAACTTAAAAACAGTGTATTTTGTTGGAGATGGCCTTCAGCCAATGGCCAAGCAGACAACAGTGGAATATTATGGTCGTCAAGTGGAGACTGAGACTTTTTGAGTGTAGAGCTCAAGGGAGTGGTCTTCCACTTTTACATTTGTGCTTCAAGGTGCAGATCTCTCTGTGATATTGTGTGGGTTTCGATGTAGTGGATTCTGGGTGGTGAACAGCTTCTATCATACATTAACTTACGAAGACACAAAATTTCGAGAGGTCTGAATGTGCTCCAGTGTAGGACTAACTTTTTCCCGTTGTACTACGAAGGGGGGGGGGGGGGGGGGGGGAGAGACAGAGTATGAGTTACTATTGTATCGCATGAGTCAATTTGTCAATCATCATGTTGAGCTCTGAAGTTTTTTGAGCTGGTGAATATTTCATGCATTATGATTGCGAAATCTTCTTAGTTTTCGAGGAATTTTTATTACAGTTTAGTTTGGAGATTTTGCCACCATTCTCGTAACACTCTCAATGTAACTTTACTGTATTTGATAAAGGTATTTTCTGTCTGTATTTTAACTGAATACGGCAGGTCTCTTTCCTGTTTATTTGAGATGTCCTTTCTTGAATAAACATTATTCAACTTAATTCTCTGTGGTCTGCATCAGTTAAGGACATAAGAATAAAGTCCCGGTCTTTAAATTATTCATTTCACTTTTATTTACTATTTCTGTGTTTTATTAACTCGCAACTCTAGACAATGCATGGATTATTTGACTACAGGATCACAGCTACAGGTTATTATTTTCATGGAGTTCACATACATGGAAGCATATATGTGTAGCTCGACTCTATGGGTACATCGAGCTATTTTTTTTTTTTTTTTTGTTTTAAACAGAGCCGTGCGTAGCCCAAATACCTAAAGTATTAGTTATCGGAGGTAAAGACGAAACTGGTTTGCTGGCGTGGGAGGCTGTTTAGAAGAGCAACTACGCTAGCAGTGACCGTTAGGTATAGTCGCAGAACGTTACTGTTGTAGAAAGATAAAGGACGTGATTTATTCAGGATGCGGTACCGAACGATTTTCTGATTTTCTGCGCCTTGTACATCAGTACCTAACAGAAAAAGTTAATGAGTGATGGATTGGAGCGCCATCCTGCAGGTGCTTTAGCTAGCGTGGGGGTGGGGGGTGGGGGGGGGGGGTTAGGGGTGGGGAGGGTAGCACCTCCTTCTCCTTACTGGATGGACCTGAATACTTAAGATTTCTGGCCACAGAGACATTTAAAGTCGTTTTACTCCACAGTTATCGATAAGGTATACTCGTATCAGGAGCGTCTATCCAACGCAAGGCTCAAATACGATGGCAGCCGGGTTTGTTCGTAGGAATTCATTTTTCTTTGATGAAGGGGACTGAAGTACTGGGTGATCAAGAAGTCAGTATAAATTTGAAAACTGGAAAAATCGTGGAATAATGTAGATAGAGAGGTACAAGTTGACACACATGCTTGGAATGACGTGGGGTTTTATTGGAACCAAAAAAATACAAACATTCAAAAAATGTCCGACAGATGGCGCTTCATCTGATCAGAATAGCAATAATTAGCATAACTAAGTAAGACAAAGCAAAGACGATGTTCTTTACAGGAAATGCTCAATATGTCTACCATCATTCCTCAACAATAGCTGTAGTCGAGGAATAATGTTGTGAACAGCACTGTAAAGCATGTCCGGAGTTATGGTGAGGCATTGGCGTCGGATGTTGTCTTTCAGCATCCATAGAGATGTCGGTCGATCACGATACACTTGCGACTTAAGGTAACTCCAAAGGCAATAATAGCACGGACTGAGGTCTGGGGATCTGGGAGGCCACGCATGACGAAAGTGGCGGCTTAGCACACGATCATCACCAAACGACGCGCGCTAGAGATCTTTCACGCGTCTAGCTATATGGGGTGGAGCGCCATCCTGCATAAACATCGTACGTTCCAGCAGGTGTTTATCAGCCAGGCTGGGAATGATGCGATTGTGTAACATTAGGCGTACCTCTCACCCGTCACAGTAGCAGTTTTGCTTTCCAGCGCCATCTGTCGGACATTTTGTGAACTTTGTTTTTCTTCTTGTTCTAATAAAACCCAATGTCATTGCAAGCATGTGTGTCAATTTTTACCTCTCTATCTACATTATTCCGTGGTCTATCAAGTTTTCAAATTTATACTGACTTTTTGATCACCCGGTATGTACAGGGCTATTACAAATGATTGAAGCGATTTCATAAATTCACTGTAGCTCCATTTATTGACATATGGTCACGACACACTACAGATACGTAGCAAAACTCATAAAGTTTTGTTCGGCTGAAGCCGCACTTCAGGTTCCTGCCGCCAGAGCGCTCGAGAGCGCAGTGAGACAAAATGGCGACAGGAGCCGAGAAAGCGTATGTCGTGCTTGAAATGCGCTCACATCAGTCAGTCATAACAGTGCAACGACACTTCAGGACGAAGTTCAACAAAGATCCACCAACTGCTAACTCCATTCGGCGATGGTATGCGCAGTTTAAAGCTTCTGGATGCCTCTGTAAGGGGAAATCAACGGGTCGGCCTGCAGTGAGCGAAGAAACTGTTGACGCGGAAGTCGACGAATAAAGCAAGCAGGGAGCTAAACGTACCACAGCCGACGGTTTGGAAAATCTTACGGAAAAGGCTAAATAAGAAGCATTTCTTAAACAGGAGATTGGAAAACCGATGGATCGGTCGTGGTGGAGATCATGATCAACAATTCATGTCGTGGCCACCACGCTCTCCCGACTTAACCCCATGCGATTTCTTTCTGTGGGGTTATGTGAAAGATTCAGTGTTTAAACCTCCTCTACCAAGAAACGTGCCAGAACTGCGAGCTCGCATCAACGATGCTTTCGAACTCATTGATGGGGACATGCTGCGCCGAGTGTGGGAGGAACTTGATTATCGGCTTGATGTCTGCCGAATCACTAAAGGGGCACATATCGAACATTTGTGAATGCCTAAAAAAACTTTTTAAGTTTTTGTATGTGTGTGCAAAGGATTGTGAAAATATCTCAAATAATAAAGTTATTGTAGAGCTGTGAAATCGCTTCAATCATTTGTAATAACCCTGTATAAGAATGACTGGTAACCATATTGGGCACCTGTGAGTCCCGAAGGTGGAGGAAAGGTTTTCTCACAGCTTATGGGTTAGACTGGGACAGCTGCAGGTAGAAGGGTGGTGGGAGGACAGAGCTGGCCTTTGGACACCTCTCCAGCAGGACGGCCTGGAGTGGGTGACGGGCGTGGAGTGGACGTCAAGCACCCTCCAGACTCCAGCCTGGCGGCAGGTAGGCAGTCGCTCTCGGTCCCTCACACCGCAGCCACACCTGCTGAGCCTCATTCCAAACGCAGCGCACAAAGGATCCGAGAATTATGTCTGTCTAGTGACTCGGTCTGTTTCTGCACTGAGATGCAATGTAGACCGAATTTCTACCACTTTACTATGAAATGTATCCTTAAGGGCTGTCCGTGACTTGGGGATATTTTTGCTAGTGACATGCCGTCTTCAGTTACACTAACGCGTTTTCCTCTTCCGCGTTTTAGTTCAACGCGTGTAGAACCTACAGTTCCATTTTTAATCGCTACAGTGACGTTCTGGGCTTTACATCTGTTTCATTTTATGGCCTAACAGTAAATGAACGACATAGGTGTTAGGTTCATAGGAAAATCTCTGAGATGACATTAATGAACAATGTGTTATTAATGAAGTGGTGAAAAACTTTCACGTTTGCTCCTCCATGGCAAATGAAAATGTTTATTGCTTAATTTTTTGTTCAGGGGTGTATTAATCATATTTTCGTTTTCCCAAATACATGAAATAAAATAAAATCGCTCAGTGTAGTGTCAGTTAGTTACATTTCTTACATTCTTGTATACAGGGCACAAGGTTTATCGTATTTATTGGCATACTGTGTGACTCAAACTACTTGTCATAATTTGCTACTTCCATTCATAAGTAAGTGATTTATACATCAGATTATCACACAATTTTAGTTCATGAGAACAATTGAGGTGGAATGCAGTAATGTACTGGGGAAAAGTGACGGTGGGTATGATAAGGGGGATGTTGTGAGGCTGTCGTACTGAGAGGCAGTCTTAGAACGATATAGAAAGCAGTTCGTTCATCCATCATCTGTATTGTTGCAAAACCTGCCACCCACTTATTTACAGTGCCTCTGGTGTGTTACGTTTTATGTGTAAGTACCGTCTATTACATATGTTGAGATTTTATTAATATTTAATTACGCTGGGTAAAAATCATTCAAGAAGCAACGTGTAACTTACTACCTCACTGAAGAAAATAACGGTGAAATCAAGTGCAGTTCTATCCTTATGCAGCTTATGACCGTCCACAGTCAGCAATATGGTTACTCCTATCTCACGCCATAGTGAAAATGTGGTGCTAATGATAATAATGTGGACTGTCAGACTGGAAGCATTTGAAAGATGGAGCAATAAAGCAATAAACTTTTATTCGCAGCCTCTGCTAAGGGGCACGCGACGGTGGGCGAACAATTGACAGGATATCTGCCATAAAGTGATTGAAAACTTCTTCTAATGCTCTGCCAGTGAGAGGAATGATTCCATTCAGTGAACCACGTATCACATTAAGAAGCGGTCCTGAGTATAACAATAAAAAAAAATGAGACATTACTGAACCATCCTGATGAAACTCAATACATATTGGAAACGCAGGAGTGAACTACCATGGGCTGAAACTCTCATGGGCGTCTGCAGACATTTATTCAAAGGGAGAAGGGATGGAGAGAGATTATGAAATTCTCACTTTTGACACGACTGATTCGGTGAGTTTGAGAAAGTATGTTGCCTCAAACAATTTTAATAGGAAGTACACAGAACTTAGTGCATGTCAAACGACTGGCAGAAATTCACTCAGTGTTTGTATGGTAAGTTACTTTGATGCCTAAGTGGAAAACTTATTTAATTTCTGTATGGAAAGTACATCTTTTTATACTATTAATGACGATATGAAAGGTACCTTCTTTATCCAGCGATCTAAAATTACCATCTTTCTTACGATTAAATCCAGAGACAATGGCAAACAGTATTTATATACCAATAACGTTAGGTTGAAACTGAAAATTAAAGATCTCAAGTAGACCAAACAAAGGGGAATGTTTGAAAAAATTATGTTAGATATCAACAAAAGTAACCACCAAAAAGTGCCACGTTAGTATTCTTCAGTACTCTTCAGAGTGGAGAAACAGGAAGTAAACTTTGATGTCATCTACGATACTTTGTTTACTCATGGAATTTCACATCTAACAATGGTAGTGGTATTATCGCTTTATTTTAATGACTTCTATCATTTAATGTTGTCTGGAATAATTAAAACTGAACAAAATCCGTTACGAAAGCAACTTTTTAAAATTTTTTTAGGTGAAGTGCAGCACAGAAGCTTACTGGAAGAATGTAACAAATCTTCGCAAAACATTGTGAAGGTCGTATAGCCTCGCACGTCATGTTAATTACTTTGATTTTGGAGTTTTTTAAGCTTAATTTTTAGTTTGGCTGCATATTATCGATATTCATGCAGCAACCGGTGGCTAAGCTGTATCCACCGGTAGTAGTCAATCTTTGCTTGCTGATAACGTTTTGTAAATTACTGTTGTTTTTCGCGATGCCCACGCGCTTTGCTCGTAATATTAGAATTAGTCACAGCTGGTCGGCAGTGCTCTCGAGACTCAGGCGAGTTGAGGTGTATGTTGCGAAGTAACTGGGATGAAATTGGGCCCATCTCGACGTTACGTTCTATATTGACGTTCATACCTCGTTTACAGTATACCTAATGTTTCACTGGGAAGAAATTCATTAACTATTGTGGCTTGCGACATTTTTCTGAACCATAGTGTAGCTAGAATTGGTATTTGGAGAAAGACAATTCCAACTACCCAATACGTTTTTCGACCCACTGTTTGTTGTAGTCAATTAAATCCCTTATGACCCATATCGTAAACTGACACTGAAGGAAAATGTAAACTACTATTTGACCAAATAAATCCAGTAGCTATGATTGGCCGATTGTAAAAACGGATACGGAAGGGAGGAATAATTTAGCACTGTCGGTAATAACTTCGTGAGAGTGTTACACCATCTTCTGAGTGGTTGAGAGAGAGAAATTTTAACAGTTGATGACTGGATCAAAATGGTCCTTGCTTCCACAGCTTGACAAATTATTGTGTAGATACGCCAAATGACCTACAGAATTCGTCACTCTATGACTGAATGCTGCACTGTGTTTCAATCCATAACGTTTGACAAGGTCCTAATTAATGCTGAGGACATCTTTTCGACCTTGAAATGGCTCAAATGGCTCTGAGCACTATGGGACTTAACTTCTGAGGTCACCAGTCCACTAGAACTTAGAACGACTTAAACCTAACTAACCTAAGGACATCACACAACACACAGTCATCACGAGGCGACCTTGAAACCTCACAGTTTTTGTACCACTCTATTTGTACGCATGTGGGTCAATAGTTGTACACTTGTACACATGTACACACCTACAGACACAGATTTCTTTGTTCACAGACAAATGCTAGACTACTTTACGTTGGCGTAAGGGGAGACTGTGTCCTTGTCGGGGTTGGGGACAGATTTCGGGGAGCTACGTGGAGCGATGTTTGTGTTGTTTTTACGGAAGAAAAATCGAAAGCAGCCGTATGTTTTCAGAAGTTATTTTATTCAGGCGGCCAGTTTTGGTAGCTCATTAATGCCATCTTCAGGCTCGAGTGCACTCCTCATACAATCATATATATCAATACTTGCATAACTGGACCCATCAGTATCTGGATTTCCTGAAATCGTTCTTGGAGAGTTTACTTCTAACAAGGGAACCTTACCATCGCACCCCCCTCAGATTTAGTTATAATTTGGCACAGTGGATAGGCCTTGAAAAACTGAACACAGATCAATCGAGAAAACAGGAAGAAGTTGTGTGGAGCTATGAAAAAATAAGCAAAATATGCAAACTGAGTAGTCCATGGGCAACATAGGCAACATCAAGGATGATGTGGGCACAGGAGCGCCGTGGTCCCGTGATTAGCGTGAGCAGCTGCGGAATAAGAGGTCCTTGGTTCAAGTGTTCCCTCCAGTAAAAAGTTTAAATTTTTATTTTCAGGCAATTATCAGAGTTCAGGCACTCACACATAATCAATTTCGCTCTCCAGAATTCCAGGACATGTTCAGATTTGCTTGGACATATGCAGGATTTGACGGTCTACACATGGAAAAATTTGAAAACGTTAAAAACATATGTTTTGACAGAGCACAGAGAAATCTGTGCGACTGTGAAACTGTTGCATTCATTTGTTGCAGTTTATGTGACACACTCTTATGTTTTCATCACTTTTTTGGGAGTGATTATCACATCCACAAGAAAACCTAAATCGGGCAAGGTAGAAGAATCTTTTTACCCATTCGCCAAGTGTGCAAGTTAGGTGGGTCGACAACATATTCCTGTCGTGTGACGCACATTCCGTCACCAGTATCGTATAGAATATATCAGACGTGTTTTCCTGGATCAAATGTTTTCGGTTCCCATTGGAGAGGCACGTCCTTTCGTCTACTAATCGCACGGTTTTGCGGTGCGGTCGTAAAACACAGACACTAAACTTATTACAGTGAACAGAGACGTCAATGAACGAACGGACAGATCACTACTTTGCAAAAATAAAGTAAGTAAACTTTTCGCTCGAGGGTAGACTTGAACCAAGGACCTCTCGCTCCGCAGCTGCTCACGCTAACCATGGGACCACGGCGCTCATGTGCCCACATCATCCTTGATGTTGCTTATGTTGCCCATGGACTACTCAGTTTGTATATTTTGCTTATTTTTTCGTAGTTCCACACAACTTCTTTCTGTTTTCTCGACAGATCTGTGTTCAGTTTTTCAAGGCCTATCCACTGTGCCAAATTATAACTAAATCTGAGGGGGGTGCGACGGGCAGGTTCCCTTGTAAGACTTGACAAGTCTTCGAAGTTGTCGAGTCTTTGAAATAAACTCTCCAAAAATTAATTCACGGAATCCAGATACTGATGGGCCCTGTTATACAAGTACTGATAGATGTGACTGTCTGTACATGGAGTGCATAGGGGCGTGAAGATGGCATTAATGAGATGACGAAACTGGTCATCTAAACAGAATAACTTCAGAGAACATACGGCTGTTTGGCTATTTTTCTTTGTTAAATATTTGACCGGCCGCTGTCCTGTATCCACGACGGATCGAGAAAGGTGTTTATGTTGTTCTGCGGCGGAATCTGCCTGCCGTGGCGTCGCACCAGCCTTTTTATCTTGCACGATAAAGGCTGCAGGAGGGAGCGACAGATAGAAGATGTGTTGCATTCTCTGCTTCGGCTGTGTTCTGTAAAGGTTCGCAATCTGCTTTAACTGCAGGACATCACCGAAAACTCCACCACACCAAGGAAACGACACAATTTCCCCTGAAGAGAACCACAGCCAAACAAAGACAAGTTACAGAGAGACTACGAAAGCCATAGTGTCTCCTGTCGCAGTCAGAAATGCTGCATTTACGGCTCTGTAAAAATCACAATCATTACTATCTCTACATCTACATGACTACCCTGCAATACACAATTAAGTGCCCGGAAGAAGGCTCATCGAATTGTCTTTAAGCTACTTCGATACCATTCCACTCTCGAAGAGTGCCCAGGAAAAACGAACACTTAAATCTTTTTATGCGAGGTCTGATTTCTCTCATTTTATTATTACGACCAGTCCTCCCAATGTAGGTGGGGACCAACAATATTTTCGCACTCTGATGAGGAAGTTGGTGGTTGAAACTTAATGAGAAGATCATGCCGTAACGAAAAACGCCTTTGTTTTAATGATTTCCTTGCCAATTTATGTATCATATCGTGGCACTCTCTCCCCTATTTCGCGATAGTATAAAACGAGCTGCCCTTCTTTGAACTTTTTCGATATTCTCCGTCGATCCTATCTGATGCGGATCCCAAAATGGTTCAAATGGCTCTGAGCACTACGGGACTTACAGCTGAGGTTATCAGTCCCCTAGAACTTAGAACTACTTAAACATAACTAACCTAAGGACATCACACACATCCATGCCCGAGGCAGGATTCGAACCTGCGACCGTAGCAGTAGCGCAGTTCCAGACTGAAGCGCCTAGAACCGCTCGTCCACACGGGCCGGCAATGCGGATCCCACATCGCAAAGGATACTGCAGAAGAGGACGTACGAGTTTGTTTAGTAGACCTGTTGCGTTTTCTCAATGTTTTGCCAATAAATCATAGCCGTGGTTTGCTTCACCGACAACGTGATCTATGCGATCGTTCCAGCTTAAGTTATTCGTAATTGTAACCCCGAAGTTGGCTTTACACCGTCAGATCTGTGTGATTTTCAGTGCAACCGAAATCTAGCGGGTGCCTTTTGGTACTCACGTGGATGACTTCACGCTTACCATCATTTATAATGAATTACCACTTTTTCACCGTACATCTGCCTTGCCTAATTCGTTTTGTAATTTGTTTTTATCATCTTGTGACTTCATAAGGCTGTAAATGACGGCAACACCTGCAAACAAACTAAAAGTACTACTCAGATCGTCTCCTACACAATTCTTGTAGCGCAGGAACAGCAAACGGCCTTCAGAACTTCCTTTGGGAACGGCAGATATTACTTCTGTTTTCCTCGATGACGTTCCATCAGTTATTTCGAACTGTGACCATCCTGACAGGAAATCACGAATCCAATCGCACAATTGAGACGATAGCCCATAGACACACAATTTGATTAGAAATCGCTTGTGAGGCACGTTGTCAAAAGCCTTCTGCAAATCTAAAAATATTGAATCAATTTGACATTCCCTGTCAATTGCACTCATTACTTCATGAGGATAGAGAGATAATTGTGTTTCACAAGGGCGATATTTTTTGAATCCTTGTTAGTTGTTTCTCAGTAAATCATTTTCTTTGAGATAACTCATAATGTTCGAACACAGTATACGTTCCAAAACCCTACTGCAAATCGACGTTAGTGATATGCACCTGTAACTGAGTGGCTTACTCGTGTTTCCTTTCTTGCTAGAAGAGTGTGAGCATTTTGTAATAGATAGTCAATATCCCTAGATCCCGGGCGAGTGGGAATGCTGGGCTTTCTGGCGCACAGTTTAAGTCTGAGCACCTAGTCGGCGCTTTAGTCGTGTGACGATGTCAAGATGGCGATGGAGGAAAATTTGAAAATCCAATGTGGCGAATAATTCAAAAATTAAAGATGATCAGCGGCAGGAAATCTAAAAATTAAAGATGATGCATTTGAAAAATTTACATATTAAAGATGGGTACAACATTTTACAAATATTTACAAGACGGCAGGACTAGCCCAATTCTGCTTTGCAACACATCTCCCTCCCCTGCAAGATAAAGTTAATACCCTCTCATGGGGATCAATAGAATGTTTGGTTAACTGTGGAAGTGGTTACGAATTTGTGTTACCACTGTACTGTAATGTTCGGCATTATCGGCAGAAGATGGCAAAAGTTTTGTGGTACCAAATAAATTTAATACGCTAGCATGGAATCGCTTTAATGTTTGGCTGACTTTGAAAACAGAGCAATCCTCGTTTCTTACCTATACGAATGTGCATTACTACCGTTCAGTATGCTGTTCCATCGAAGTGTTAAGTAGTTTGCACGGTGTTTTGAATTGCATGATGAAGCGAAAAAAATGGTCATATGGCTCTGAGCACTATGGGACTTAACATCTGAGGTCATCAGTCCCCTAGAACGTAGAACTACTTAAACCTAACTAACCTAAGGACATCACACACATCCATGCCCGAGGCAGGATTCGAACCTGCGACCGTAGCGGTCGCGCGGTTCCAGATCAAAATTAACTTACTTTTTGTTTTGCGTTGAAAGAGATAGTCATAATGAGCTTATTCCACAGTATACGATGGCGCGTTTTATGCTGATAAAAAGAAATGTCTTACCCTTTCTCTTTGAGGTGGCAGAGGGAATCCTTCAAGGTGAATTCGACGCGCTACACATGTTATGTGTGACCCACCACCTGGAGTGGGCAACACCTATCGTTGTATAGTATGTCCCTGGAGGAATGGTCAGTATTCAGGTATTTGACAATTACAATCGTTCGAAGCAAAAAAGTCTAGTAAGCATGGGCTCTTAAACCCATATTTCTAGAGCTATGAGCACTTGTTCAGTAGAGGAGGTGTGCTCCACAGTAGCAAAGATTGTGATCTGCTTATAGCTCTTAACGTATGCATTTTAGTGCCCATATTTACTAGACTTTTGCTTCGAACGATCGTTCCTATCATATACTGACCATTCCTCCTGCTACATCCTGAGTAATCAGAAACTACATGTGTATACGAGGGCGTGCTAAAAAGTAATGCCTCCGAATTTTTTAAGTGAAAACTCTTAAGGTTGTTTTAAACGAATCAAACGTTGTTAACATTCTACACCTTTGACAAACTGCCTGTTGCCTTCTGTCTCGGGTTCTTCGGCCGAAGTTCATCTAATGATTTTTCTAACGTTTCGCCAGCACGAGTGGCTGGCATTGTCAAAGCTTCACCCTCCATTGCCGGTGGTGAACTGGAGCCGAGGTCGCGGGCGCAGACTATATGTACCTGGCGCGCCAACGTCCGAGGGCTTCTCCGCGGTCATTTCCGGTGCGGTTCTCCTCTTGCTACCTGCGACGGTCGTTCGCTGCAGTACGGGAAGCCAGGATCCGTTTACCTTAAGGCTTTCCTCTTTCTTGCTCAAACCGTTCGCGTGTTTTTGTATTTCTACCGCTTCTCTGAACAAGCGCGTGTGATAGTGGTTCTCTACAGCCGGAACTTTCGTGTCGGCGAATTTTATTACGTGGTCGGTCTCATTCAGTGCGTGTTCTGCCACAGCCGATTTCTCCACCTGCCCCAAACTGCAGTGTCGCTTATGCTCCTTGATCCTGGTGCTAACTGATCGTCCAGTCATTCCGACATAAACTTTTCCGCATGTGCATGGTATGCGGTATATTCCCGACATTGCAAGTGGGTCTCTTTTCTCCTTCGCCGATCTAAGACACTCTTTGATCTTCCCTGTCAGTTTGAAAATCGTCTTTACGCCATGTTTGCGCAATATACGGCCGATTCTGTCCGTCACTCTGGGAATGTATGGCAGAAAGGCCGTACCCGACATTTCTTTTCTGTTTCCTTACTTCGCCGAGTGTTTGGCTCAGTTACACTTCTAATATAATTTGTAGAGTACCCATTGCTCCTCAGGACAGTTTCCAGGTGTTGCATTTCTCGTTTGAGGTGCTGCGGCTCGCATATTCGTCCTGCTCTCGTTACGAGCGTACTAATCATGCCTCTCTTCTGGCTCGGGTGGTGGTTTGACAGTTTGTGCAGGTATCGGTCCGTGTGAGTCGGTTTTCGATACACGCTGTGTCCCAGGTTTTCGCCGTCCCTTGTGACCAGCACATCTAGAAATGGCAGTTTCTTGTCCTTTTCTACTTCCATGGTAAATGTTATGCTGCCATGGAGGCTGTTCAAGTGCCTTAGGAAGTCACCGAGCTGTTCTTCACCAAGGCTCCACACCACGAAAGGATCATCGACGTACCTGTACCACACCTTAGGTTTCAAGTCGCCGAGTCCAGTGCCTGTGCTTCGAATTGTTCCATGAAGAAGTTGGCCACCACTGGACTGAGAGGACTACCCATGGCGACGTCTTCCAGCTGTTCGTAGAAATCGCCATTCCACGTGAAATAGCTCGTGGTGAGACATGCATGGAAGAGCTTTCTGATGTCTAGCGGGAAAATGGAATAGTCTGCGCCCGCGAGCTCGGCTCCAGTTCACCACCGGCAATGGAGGGTGAAGCTTTGACAATGCCAGCCACTCGTGCTGGCGAAAGGTCAGAAAAATCATTAGATGAACGTCGGCCGAAGAACCCGTGATAGAAGCCAACAGGCAGTTTGTCAACAAGTGGCCACGAAAGCCTCAACAATTTTGTATTCTACATCTTTATTCATCATATCTACTTCTTTGCAGCCTTCTGCCGTTAGAGAGCTCCGAATTGTACCGTGTAATATGGCAGTGTGTAATTTAACTAGGTTGGTGCAGGAGGAACAGCGTGCAGTAATCGAGTTTCGGATTCGAAGAGTTCGTCCACACGTGGAGCATGACAGTGCCAGAGCACACTCGAGGGCTGCGACATCTACAAATATCTGATGCCTAGGATTCAGCGTCACTGGTCATCCTCACCACAGTCTTGTTTGGTCCCCATCCGATTTTCATCTGTTTCCGAAACTTAAAGACCACTTTCTAGGGCTTCGCTCTGATAGTGATGAAGCGTTGCAAGCAGAGGAGAGGTTGTGGCTCCGTCAACAAAGTCAAACATTCTATAATGACGGTATCAACAAAATGATCTCTCGTTGGGAGAAATGTGTTCGTTGCCAGGGTGAC
Organism: Schistocerca serialis cubense; assembly: GCF_023864345.2. Lineage (NCBI taxonomy): Eukaryota > Metazoa > Arthropoda > Insecta > Orthoptera > Acrididae > Schistocerca > Schistocerca serialis. The sequence continues at coordinate 726,947,288 of NC_064643.1, read as the reverse complement.
TATATTGAGAAACAAACATGTAGGAGTGAAGAATAAAGATGTATAATGTTAATAAAGTTTCGTTCATTTTAAAAAAGTTTTAAAACTTTTCAAGTAAAAAATAAGGAGACATTAGTTTTCGTCTACATCTACATCCATACTCCGCAAGCAACCTGACGGTGTGTGGCGGAGCGTACCTTGAGTACCTCTATCGCTTCTCTCTTCTATTCCAGTCTAGTATTGTTCGTGGAAAGAAACATTGTCGGTATGCCTCTGTGCGGGCTCTAATCTCTCTGATTTTATCCTCATGGTCTCTTCGCGAGATATACGTAGGAGAGAGCAATATACTGCTTGACTCCTCGTTGAAGGTATGCTCTCGAAACTTCGACAAAAGCCTGTACCGAGCTACTGAGCGTCTCTCTTGCAGAGTCTTCCACTGGAGTTTATCATCTCCGTAACGCTTTCGCGATTACTAAATGATCCTGTAACGAAGCGCGCTGCTCTCCGTTTGATCTTCTCTATCTCTTCTATCAACTCTATCAGGCATGGATCCCACACTGGTGACCAATATTCAAGCAGTGGGCGAACAAGCGTACTGTAACCAACTTCCTTTGTTTTCCGATTGCATTTCCTTAGGATTCTTCCAATGAACCTCGGTCTGGCATCTGCTTTACCGACGATCAACTTTATATGATCATTCCATTTTAAATCACTCCTAATGCCTACTCCCAGATAATTTATGGAATTAACTGCTCCCCGTTGCTGACCTGCTATATTGTACTTAAATTATAAAGGATCTTTCTTTCTATGTATTCGCAGCACATTACTCTTGTCTACATTGAGATTCAATTGCCATTCCCTGCACCATGCGTCAATTCGTTGCAGATCCTCCTACATTTCAGTACAATTTTCCATAGTTTCAACATCTCGATATACTACAGTATCATCTGAAAAAAGGCTCAGTAAACTTCCGATGTTATCCACAAAGTCATTTATGTATACTGTGAACAGCAACGGTGCTACAACACTTCCCTGCGGCACATCTGAAATCACTCTTACTTCGGAAGACTTCTCCCCATTGAGAATGACAGGCGTCAGGGATTTTCTCTGCCTCGTGAGAACTGGGTGTTGTGTGGTGTCCTTAGGTTAGTTAGGTTTAAGTAGTTCTAAATTCTAGGGGACTGATGACCATAGATGTTAAGTCCCATAGTGCTCAGAGCCATTTGAACCATTTTTTGAGAATGACATGCTGCGTTCTGTTATCTAGGAACTCTTCAATCCAATCACACAATTGGTCTGATAGTCCATATGCTCTTACTTTGTTCATTAAACGACTGTGGGGAACAGTATCGAACGCCTCGCAGAAGTCAAGAAACACGCTATCTACCTGTGAACCCGTGTCTATGGCCCTCTGAGTCTCGTGGACGAATAGCGCGAACTGGGTTTCGCACGATCGTCTTTTTCGAAATCCATGCTGATTCCTACAGAGTAGATTTCTAGTCTCCAGAAAAGTCATTATATTCGAACATAATACGTGTTCCAAATTTCTACTACTGATCGACGTTAGAGATATAGGTCTATAGTTTTGCACATTTGTTCGACGTCCTCTCTTGAAAACGGGGATGAACTGTGCCCTTTTCCAATCCTTTGGAATGCTACGCTCTTCTAGAGACCCACGGTACACCGCTGCAAGAGGGGGGGGGGGGGGGGGGGGGGCAAGTTCCTTCGCGTACTCTATGTAAAATCGAACTGGTATCCCATTAGGTCCAGCGGCCTTTCCTCTTTTGAGCGATTTTAATTGTTTTTTATCCCTCTGTCATCTATTTCGATATCTACCATTTTGTCATCTGTGCGACAATCTAGAGAAGTTTTCAGAGCGCTTTTGTATTTTTCGCGTGGTATAGACGCCATTGTACAGGAAGGTATAGCAATACAGGTGAAGATGGGAGATGAGAAACGGTCCAAACGTGACATTAACGAGGAACATATGAATTACAAAACGTACTCGCAAGTAAGAAGGAGGTAGCTTAAAAATTGACACATTCAATTTGAATGAAAACGAACGCAACAGTTACGTGGTTATCACATGGTGTCACAGACGCAACATTCTGTAAAATACATCCAAACATTTCGTGCATTGTGACTGACCTGCGAGGAACTGCGTAGAACAAAAATTATTCTCCGAGAATGTTCCAGTCGACAGTTTTATCTCTTCCTGTGGCAGACGGGCTACAAAGTTACCAAAAGTAAATCACTATCGGTAGCCACTCCTCCAACCAAAAATTTTCCCGTAAACGAAAGGGAAACAAGTTCCGAATGAGAAATAGTTGTGGGATATTTTGCGACCTACCGAACGGCGCTCAAAAATACTCGCGACTGCTGCCATAATTTTCTCGCGCGATCAGATAGCGGCGCAGCTTCGCAGGACGCGTGAAATACGACGCTCCGTCCCCGAGGACCGGTGGAGCGCGCGCGCCCTGGCCGGTGATTTATTCCGTGGCCATTGTGGGCGCTAATAGGATTAGAGGCAGCCGCTACCTGGCAGGCAGCCCTGCTGATAAACTGGAGCAATCTCCGTAGCGTAACAGGCCCCCTGAGTCTTCCTCTCTCCAGGCCAGTCCAGCAGGTCTGCATTCGCGAGTAGCGGATGAGGTGCTGCGTGGTCTAACAGTGAAGTATAACGTCTTGGCCCAGTAGAGTCTGAGAGCCGTTAATTAAAAGTCGCCTTTCGTTACTCGTTTTTACGAGAGTCGTTGATCGCCATATTTGGCAAAGACGTTATGTACCCCAGTTCTCTCCTGCTACGCCCACAACAAAGTGGAGGTACAGGGATTGGACAAAAACATGGAAACAAGATGAGAAATGGATTCTTGAACATAAATGCAGATTCTAGTCAAACCTGCAGGGGGAGTTGTTGTATTTGGCCACGAACGGCACCTGTGAAATGTCCTCAGCACATTACAGTGTTCTGTGTGGTGATGATGTCGGAGCTAAGTCGCTTCGAACCTGGGCAAATTTTTGGTGCTCGTATGGTGGTTTCTTCCGTAAACAAGGGAGTCGAAGTGAAAAACATCATCCGCTAAGTCATAACACGGACGAAATTGTGTGTTGAGTGATAGTGACAGACTGTCACGGAAGAGGATTTCGAAGAAAAATAAGAAGACGACGGCTGCAAAAGTCACTGTGGAACAATGTCGCACTCGGGAACTCTGTCAGCCCCACAACACGTGGAGCTCAAATGGAAGAAAATAACTTAGTTGGACGAGTCTTGTTTCACACTGTATCCAACTTCTGGTCGAGTTTGCATCTCAAAAATGAAACATGGCAAGGGATCAGTGACGATTTGGGCAGCCATGGCACTTTCACTTCTGATTTGGTGTAGGGAATTCAATCTACGGCGATTTGACTTCATACATTGTGATGAAATGGTGGGCAGCAGTTTATGGTCTTGTTTGCGTGCTCTAGGGAAAGAAATACGGTAAGCTTTACCTGCGTTCAAAGGAACAGGGTGCCGACTTAAACGACTGCAGTAAAGCACGGCGTTGGTGGGGCGACAAAGCGCGTTTTTTCTGGAGAACGATGAAGACACATTTCCAGACGGCCCTGTGCTGCGGTCATATTGTGCAGAAACACATTAAGCTTGGCGGCACGGCCAGGGCCAGACATCCAGGTATATGGCGTAGTGCCGGAAAGTCACTGACAGCGCATTGTAGGCCTTGTTAGCGAGCAAGCCGCCAAAAGAAATGTAAACGTTCTGCAAATGTCCGTGGGACAGGAAAACTGGTGCCCAGACGTCCAGACTCTGTCTCAAAACATCTATTGTCAGTGCGAGTTTATGGCTGTTCTTTGCAAACTTTGAAATGGACGCAACAGGGGAGATAACAAGCTGTTTATGGAGGGCTGTGCTTCCACCCTGTACTGTATAAGCAAAAGACATGGCAAACATGTGGGAAAGAGGCTGCGAAGCTGAATTTTTTTCTGTTTTCTGCTAATTAAGTCTCTGATTAGTCAAATCGGTTTTCAGCGCAAATACCATTCACCGAGCTTAGAATGCCGGGCTCCAGCTCGTGATTGGCTTGTGCGAAATTGGGGAAGTCAAAAAAAAGAAATGTGCTTTCGGAACTGAGCTGAGGAGGCAACACAGAGAAAGCGAGATCGTCACGCTTGTACAAGCCTCTTGTACTGGCGCTTCGCTAGTAAAGAACTGCAAGTCTCTACCTAAACGGTGAGACTTGTGTCCTTTGCTAGGGTGCGACATTAGAGTCTGTGCCAGACACCTTCTGAACCGTCAGAGGTACTGCTTATATCATCACGGTCACAACGAGTTACACGTGGGTGTACTTATATGTCTTGAGTCGGCCGTCTAAACATTTGACGTATTCCGACACGCACAGTCGTGGCACGGAGTCAAATTGGTTTGGCAGACCAGCAAACGGGTCCATCTGCACACTGGAATCCGTCGGGGTTTCAGAGGCTCTTAGAAAATTACCTGTGTTCTGAATTAACCGAACGCGAGACTGCGTACTTGCATTTTTCGGGAACGCGCATTTAATAACAGATTTCCGCCGTCCATGACTTCGGTCGCCAAACGCATCGTAGTGTGCCGCCTTGACTAGTAGGATGGTAAAGTATTCGCTGCTGCGACGTAGGGCTATAATATCTTTTTCTCAGCACCCTGCTCTTTCGAACCATATTTTTCCTTTTTTTTGTATGGTAGAATAAATATGCTTGGTGGTGGCGTAGTTTGATGCCATAACCTGGATTCACGTGTATGAAGTGAGATAGAGCGAGTAGTGTTCTGGTTAGTGTCGTGTGTCGATCCCCAGCAGATCACTTTGTCCACCATAGATCCCATTTTAATAAGGCTTTTGTTAAATAAATAGTTTTTGTATGATGTTTCTTTAATAATTTTGTTGGCTTGTGTTGTTTAAGATCAATAAATCGATTGTGAATTAGACTACAACTTCTCCCTGAGTTCTGATTAACAGTTCCTTCGCATTTTTATGGCAGTGTAGATCAGAAACATAAGGAGTAGCTTTTTAATTTAGTGTCCACTGCGTGGATTTTTACTCCATTAACCGTAATCTTCTTTCAGTCGTGGTATTCCATGGGCCCCATGGGTACCCTGCAAGATCACATTATTGCAGAGCACTATGCGGCCATTTTGACTGACTAGGTCCATCCCAAGGTACAGTGATTGTTGCCCAATGGTGGTGAGGTGATCCAAGATGACAGGGCCCCTGTTGATACTGCTCGCTTCTTCCACGACTGGTTTTGTGAGCACGAAGATGAACTGTAGCATCTTCCCTTGCAACCACAGATATCTCAATATTACCGATCATTTTTATTCTAATTCAGTCATCGTCCCCTTTACTTGCTACTATTTTGCAGGAAGAGTTATACAAGATTCCCTTTAAAACCGTACAGGACTTGTAGTTATCCATTCAGAGACGACTGGAGGCTGTTTTGAATGCCGAGTTGTTCCCTACATCATATTAGACATGGTAAATTGTCTTGTTTGGGTGTCTCCATATTTTGTCCACCCGCTACACAACTGTAGTTAATACTTTTGTAAGCATAGTTCACTGACCAGTCATAGACCAGTGGGGCAGAGTTCGGTGGAAGCACGCTCTGGTGAACGCTGGACATATGCAATCTGTACTGTTCAGCTTCCTGTTGGCGGTCGCGCTGGACCTACACGAAATCGGGGGCTGGCCTCAGGACACTGTATATTCTGAGTTGATATTACATTTCGATGGTCATTTCCGTGCTACATCCTACAAGAATCATGGTGAGGTCGCAGCTGTGCTAGAACAGCTTGGCGTAATATTTTGTTTGCGACGCTTTCAGGTTCTTATCGTCAAGTCATGGAGTTCAAATATCTGGGCTCAGTATTCAGAGATGAACCATCCAGTAAAATGGTAATACAGGCAAGACTACAGGCTAGTAATCGCTGTTACCACTACCTTAATGCTCTCCTGAAATCAGAAGTTTGTCAAGACATTTCAAAACAAAAATCCACAAAACTCTCATACAGCCAGTAGTACTATATGGATGTGCCATCTGGAGTACAACCAAGCAAGAGCTGAACAGGCTAATGATATTTGAAAGGAAAGTCCTTCGGAAGATTTTTGGACCATTTTACGATAATGAGAATGAAAAATGGAGCATTCGTCACAGTACAGAGTTGTATGATATTTACAAAGAGCCAAACATCGAGGCTATAATGAAGACACGACGACTCCAGTGGGCAGGGCATGTTGCTCCGATGCAGGACAACCGATGGCCGAAAACTGTACTCAACACAAAGACTACTGGCAGAAGGCCCTTAGGAACACCTAGAACTCGATGGACTCACTGCGTATCCAAAGACCTTCAGAGAGTGGGACTGCTGGAAGAATGGCAGAAAGGAGCTGAAGACAGGCTGAAGTGGAGGCAATCTCTCAAAGCAGAGCGAGGTCCATTGGCCCTGATCGCGTAAAGTAAAGTAAGTAGACGCTTCCAGGGCTACAGATATTCCATTGGTCGTGTCCAGACTTAACCCTAGAACACTAAGAGGGGGAGGTTACGTAAGATTGCTGTGAAACCATCGTAAAGCTTACTGTCCCACATTCAAAGGAACTCATGATTTATGGGTTTTGCACTAATTATTTACAATTATTAAATCTTCAGTGGTATATTACATACCAAGTTAAGTACAAAAGTCCTGTTTTATACTCTACAGCAATCGTAAATTTTACGACGGTTTAGCAATCTAGAGTTAATATCTGATGTCCTCAGAGAGAGATCTTGTTCCATACTCACGGAACAATATCGATATTTCAGTTACGTCCCACGCACCCCCGTCCCTCTGCTCATTGCCCCAGTGAGACTAGAGTATATTATGAACTACTTTTCTACTAATCCGATATTCCTCAGAGTGTTCTTGGGTGTATGGAGTGTCCTTTTCGGGCTGTTTTTCATTTTGTGTAGAACTCTAATCCACGTGATCCCTCGCAGGACAAATGTAATTTGTTTTTGCCACTGCTTGTTGCATTGATGATCAATAAAATGAAATCATTCTGAAGTACTTCCGACTTATTTTCATCCCGCAATCATTCATGGAGTTTGTACGATTCTTGATCTATGCACACGTGCTCTTCTATTTTTAAGTGAGACGTTATTTGCGCTGAGAACATGTCGTTATACGCATTCTGCTTTCAACGGAAATATTATTTAAAAAAGAGCCGCTACCGGTAGAAGTACTTCGAATCCTTTAGATGGGTATTACAGCTAGTAAGGTACCTCAATGTCGGCGAAACCTTAAGTCTTATTGCTGTTCCAGACTATGTTCAACTTTTCAACTTGACTGTTGTATTTCATGTTCCGCTTGTGAGTAGGCGCTAGGCTTACAAGGTGATGTTTCAGATCTTCATTGACGTGATTTATCTGTAAGGAAGATTACAATCACACTTATACATCATGAAACGAGATTACAGGATGCAATGATAATCTAGCAGCCATTCAAACATGCGTTTAAGTTCTCATTTTCTCCCCGATGTTTAGTGAAAGCATTTGCTACTTCTAAATATTTCAGTTAAACCGAGGTCAGACAGCTTTCGTGATTATTCATGGATCAAAATCTTGCAATAAAAGAGGAATACTTCCAAGGCATTTTACTGATGTTTTATCTTTTATGTACGCATTGTAAGTCCATAATATAACAAGGAGGCTTTCAACTCACGGTCACTCATTATATGCCGAAAGTCAGAACGATTCCATGACCGCTTGCGTTCACCTCAGAGTGTCTACGATTTACTTATCATATTGTGATGATATTGATTAGTCACATGTCGCTAAGCGATCTGCAAGAATTGCGTTACGTGCTGTATTCACCACGACTTTCTGGGTGGAGCAAGGGGTAGGTGCAGGCAGAATTCTGTGTTTGTAAAAATTTATCGTTGGTGGTGTGGGAGATGCGTTACCACCCAAACGTCTGAGACTTCCTACGGTTGAATAGCGAAGTCTCGAGATGTTCCAAGGATTTTTCGCAGGGGCAGACTAAGCCGCGTGAGACAGCCGGCCGAGAGGGCCATTCTCTAGCCGACGCTACTGCTAGCCACCTTACTGCTGTGTGTTGGGCTGTTCTTCAGTGACTCCTGAAGATCTTCAGAAACGCAGTTGGGCGTTTCCTGGAAGGATAGCAGAGGAGAAACCACGGCCATACTTTCGCACACGGCGTGGGAAACGAGTGACATTTCGCACGGTAAATGGGCAACCGATAAGGAAAGAGACAACCGCCTATTGCCAACTTCTGGTTACTCTACGGCAATACAACAGACGGGAACTGGAAAATTTTGACAGGCTTTCCCTGCAAAGTGGTGTGTAAAAAGAAATTCACGCTTGCGGTGGTGGCAGACCTGGGGGTTGGCTCTCTCTGTGTGTCAGAGCAAAGTAAAGGGAGTTGAACAGGGATGGGGGTGCAGGCAGGTTGCTGGGCGGTCCTTTCTGGCACCGCAGAGCGACATCTTTTTGGCTGAGGGTACGAGTGGCTTCCGGCCCAGTCAGGCGTTTCTTGTTGCTGTGACGAGTAAGTGTCGGAAATAGAATTTGCGCTACTAGTAACTTTATCAACATCACAGTATTAGTATTTTCACACTTGTTTGATTACTACAAAATTTAAAGACATAGAAAATGGTTTAAATGGCTCTAAGCACATGGGATTTAACATCTGAGGTCATCAGTCCCCTAGACTAAGAACTACGTAAACCTAGAGCTACTTAAACCTAACATCACATACATCCATGCCCGAGGCAGGATCCGAACCTGCGACCGTAGCAACTGCGTGGTTCCGGACTGAAACGCCTAGAACCGCTCGGCGGCTGCGGCTGGCTTAAATACATAGAAAGAAGAAATGTAAATCAAGATTTTAAACATGGCTGCAGCAGCAACTGTTAAAATTTTTCACAATAAAGGATGGCAGCCAAAAACTGTTTCTGGCTGCCATCCTTTATTGTGAAGAAATGTAAATCATATTACGGAAATGCACTGTAGCTTGATCCCATACTGCTTTGTTTGGATGAATTTTCACTGTGCCCAAGTTTGCCGACATTTCACGTAACTTTTGTTTGTCATGTGACAAACGTTACGTAGTTGATCCCTTTGCATATTTCGCCTTTTATGTACGATATAGTCTATATACACAACATACATCATAATACTCGTCGGAGTGTTGTTCATTATCAAAGATACGTTTTCTGAATTTATCTTGTAGCTCTAGTTTTATGATGAAAACTTTATTAAAAGCAGCACAGGGCGTTTAAATAATAATAATGGCTCTAAGCACTATGGGACTTAACATCTGAGGTCATCAGACCCCTAGACTTTGGACTAGTTAAACCTAACTAACCTAAGGACATCACACACATGCATGCCCGAGGCAGGATTCGAACCTGCGACCGTAGCATTAGCGCCGTTCCGGACTGAGGCGCCTAGAACAGCGGTCGGCGGTGTTTAAATAACGTAAACATTAGACCACGTTGCAGGCCAGTCTGATAGCACAACCTTTATTTGGCTTTCACATTCGTTGGCTTCGCTAATTCGCATCCAGATTATCACCTTGCGCCCAGAGCTATTCTGCAGATACGTCTGCCACTTCAACCAGGATTCCATTGAGGGGTCCTAATATCATATTTTAGCCGTAATTTCGTCCATCGTCATCGATGCTTTTTGGAAAGCCTGCAACTGTGTGATTCATTATTTAAGTAAAAAAACCCTGCACCAATTACCTACGATAATCTGCAAAACTAAATTAACTTTCACTATCAAGTAACACATCTCTATGAAACTTGGACAATAGGCACAAAGAACTGCAACTGCATAGCACAAAACGTAACTCGAAGAAATATGCAGTGAGACGAAAAAACTGACACTTTCATTCAGAAACGGTAAGTATACTGAAGTCGATTCATGATGGTCCCTTGGACATTACAGAAGGCGGGAAACGGTTCGTATTAGGGTGTGTGATCACAGTGGACGGCACTGCATTGCAACTTGAACCCATACTGGCCACCAGGTTGCTAAGGAGATGTAGTGGTGGGGGTGTTCCAGGCCTTCTACGGTCGCAGGTTCGAATCCTGCCTCGGGCATGGATGTGTGTGATGTCCCTAGGTTAGTTAGGTTTAAGTAGTTCTAAGTTCTAGGCGACTTATGACCACAGCAATTGAGTCCCATAGTGCTCAGAGCCATTTGAACCATTTTTGTTCCAGGCCTTCACCTGTGACGTTGACAGCTGCTGGACGGTCGTAGGTGGACGTGGACATGCTTCAACATGTGTCCCCACCGCATCCCACACGTGCCCCATAGGATTTGAGTCGGGGAAACGACAAGACCAGTCCATTTGCTGAATACCGTCTCATTCCATGAATTCCTTTACTTGCGCTGTTTGGTGCGGTCGCGCACTGTCACCCATAAAAATAGTGTGGGGTGAAAGCACCCCTGAAAAGCCGCACATGAGAAAGGCATACAGTGTCACACTAACAATCACAGGCGAGTGTACTTTGTTCAGAGATCTGGAGGTCAGTATGCCTATGCAACATTATGCCTCCCCACACCGCAAGATCTGAACCACCAAAACGAGCATAGTCGCTGGACGTAGCGTAATCTGGAGAGACGTAAAGCACACAGAATAAACTAATGTTAATTACAAGAAACCCTCCCAACTATGAAAATCACTATTGCAACAATGACATTAAAACAATTTAGGTGCCAGTAAAGTAATGTAATTTAATAACACGTCAATATGTAGTAATGCATTGCGAATGGGCCAGTTTGGCTGTAGTGCTAGCTACGACATACGACTGTTGTATGAGTAAAGCAGAGTATGAACAGTGCAGCCTACCTTAACGTTCACTGAGGTGACAAAAGTCATTTGATACGTCCTAATATGGTGTCGGACCTCCTTTTGCTCGGGTTAGTGGAGCAACTCGGAGTAGCGTAGACTCAAGTCGTTGGATGTGCCCTCCAGAAATACTGCACCCTGCTGCCTCTTCAACCGTCCATTATTGCGAAAGTCTTGCCTGTACAGGATTTTGCGCAAGAAGTGGCCTCTCGATAATGTACCATAAATGTTCTTGTGATTCATGTTGGGCGTACTGGGTTCGCTCGAATTGTCCAGAATTTTCTCCAAACCAATCGTGTACAATTGTCGTCCAGTAACACGGTACCTTGTCATTAAAGCCGCAAATGGCTGCCAGTGTTCTCCAAGTAGCCCAACATAACCATTTACAGTCAGTTATCTGTTCAGTCTGTTCAGTTGGACTAGAGGACTATGTTCATTCAATGTAGACACAGCCCACACCATTGTGGACACATTACCAATTTGCATAATACGCTGTTGACAACTTGGGTCCATGGCTTCGTGGGATCTGCGCCACACTCTAACCCCTACCATTGGGTCTTGCCAACTGAAATTGGGATTCAGCTGACCAGACCACGGTTTTCAAGAGGTCCAGACCAGCCAAGGAGACGCAATGCAGACGATGTCGTGCTGTTAGCAAAGGAACTCGCGCCGGTTGTCTGCTGCCATAGTCCATTAACGCCATATTTCATGCACTCTCCAATCGGATACATTCGTCTTAAGTCCCACATTGAGCCGGCCGCTGTGGCCGAGCGGTTCTAGGCACTTCAGTCAGGAACCACGCTGCTGCTACGATCGCAGGTTCGAATCCTGCCTCAGGCATGGATGTGTGTGATGTCTTTAGGTTAGTTTGTAAGAGGGCAAGAACTATGCCCTTTACATGAAGTCATTAAATATCACCGAACTCAATGTCGAGCGAACAGTAGGGCTGAACAAAAAAGACTGACAAGGCACAATGCATCTTGTAGAGGGTATAGTACGGATGTATTGGAATAATTAATGTTGGGTGATGGTTTTAAAGTAATTCACGTGATGTGAAAACTTTGTGGAAATACGTCGATTTACTGGAGGCTAGTTTATCCCAGGGAAGTATTCAGAGTTGACCATGGCCGGATGGCGGCGGGTGAAGGGAAGCGACAATAGGCAGCTTAGGGCGGCTCAAACTCTGAGAAAGCGGTAACAGAGCACGGCCTCCAGGCACCTTAAGATGAGTGACAGTGAGTCGGTGGTTGACCCCATGCTGGTGTACCGGGAAGCAGATGGAGAACTTGTGTGCCTGTTGATAAATGTCCGTCGTCCCGTTTTCAGTCAAACATGCGAGAAAGCCGCGCAGAGCTACGGTGGAGCGGTCAACAGAGGCCAAAATATGTGTGTTCGTGACTATAGCAACTTCACGCTAAATTCATGGTCTGTAGAGTCTGAAGTAATTCAGGTGAAGGGTGACAGAACGAAATACGCCAGCCTCCGATGGGAACATAGGACCAAGGAATTTGAAGTACTCTCCTGGGAGTCAGAATTTCGGAAAAATTGGTGTTTTATGCAGACGCTAACCTTGATGGGTGGCCTGGGAGGAGCTAAATAACAGAAGTTGAGGGGAAGGGAAATTGTGTGGGAATTTGTTCAATTCCCAGAGCAGGCATTGGTCAGCACTGGGAAGCGACGCATAATTAACACGACTGGCGCTGCAATTGGCATAAGTGATTTTGCTGGAGGGGAAACCGAGGCAAAGAGCGGACTGGCAGAAGTCTCCATAGAGGTCTTCCATTCCCAGCTTGCCTATAGTGTGGACGTGGTGTTCTTTACTCAGCTTGCCTGAGAGAGAGTGAACATTTCTGCAGTTTTGGACTTAGCAAACGGAACGATTGAGCTTGGAGATAGAACGTTTTCGTTCAGCCATGTACTGAGCAAGATAGCTAAAAGTGAATAGATGAGCGCAGCCTTGCAGCACCACGAGGGCGGCCGACATCTGCATAACGACGGCACCCCGCCACGCTGAATTCTGTGATATTGCGCCCACTCTGGCTTGAGCTAGGCCACTGATTAATTTGTTTGATCACGTCGGCAACATTTCCACGAGGGTGTATTGTAGAATTCTTCTCGCGCTTTGCATTACACCTGGGTCAGTAGATATGAATTAATTTTGATTTATCGCACTTTACTCCACGTAAACGCAATTCATTACCACTGCCTGTTAGGAGAGTCATGTAATGTGATGATTGAAGGTCATGAGTTAAAATGAATTTGTGCTAATCGACTGCATCTGTTCTCAATCAAGTAGTTGAAATCCCAAGTCACTTTCTTAATTAATTTTATGTTCAACATTTGCATCTGGTGTTCAATAGCTGAATATAACACCAATGTGCACCCCTTTTAAATAAAAGGGATCAATTCTGAATCAATTAATGTCAACACTGCCACCACAGTTCAATCAGAAGTCACAGGGCCTTATTACTTTCTTTGCGTTATCCGATATTACGGCAGTTTTGCACTCTCTGTTGATCTGTTAGTCAGTTAGCTGGGGTGAACACACGCCAAAACCAGATAAGTGACGGGTGGGGTGTTACACGTTAGGTTTAATTAGTTCTAAGTCTAGGGGACTGATGACCTCAGATGTTAAGTCCCATAGTGCTAAGAGCCATTTTTTGGACCCACATCGATTTTTGCGGTTATTTCACGCAGCGTTGCTTGTCTGTTAGCACTGACAACTCTACTCAGACGGCGCTGCTCTCGGCCGTTAAGTGAAGAGCGTCGGCCACAGCGTTTTCCGTGGTGAGAGGTAATGCCTAAAATTTGGTATTCTCGACACACTCCTGATACAGTGTATCTCAGAATATTGAATTCCCTAACTATTTCTCAAATGGAATATTCCATGCGTCCCCCTCCAACTAACATTCCGCGTTCAGAGTTTGTTAATTCCCGTCATGAGGCCATAAGCATTTAGGATACGTTTTCACATGAGTCACTTGAGTACAAATGAGAGCTCCACCAGGGAATTGCCCTGTTATACCTTGTGTACGCGATACTGCCTACACACGTATATATGTGCATATCGCTATCCCATGACTTTTGCCACTTCACTGTATTTTACTGGCAGAATATTTGTGGAACTTTTTTAGACATTTGTGATCCTCAGCGCTTAGAAAACTCGCAAACAAACAATTAGAGAACTTAATAACAGTTGGCGTTTGCAGAACTGAGAAGACAAGTTCCGAAGGGAAAGAGCTACGTGTATTCCAGAAACATGATCATTAAATTTTTAGATCCTCGTGTCAGCATCATTAGATGTGTGTGAATGATCCCTGTAGTCAAGAAAACTGATACAATGATAACCCTCTACGTTATTAGAGCATTACGTCCTATCTTTTAACCCCCTGTGCCACTTACACCTTGATTCTTAACCTGGCATTTACTAGCGCTGTAGCTAGTTTTATGTTGTAATTCCACTTTATGCAGCTCCGAGACATTTTACGATTGTTACTGTGTCCAGTGATTTATTACTATAGCTTAATGTAACAGTAGTCCGCACCCGGTAGATGAGTGGTCAGCGCGATAGAATGTTAATCTTAAGGACCCGGGTTCGATTCCCAGCTGGGTCGGAGATTTTCTCCACTCAGGTACTAGGTGTTGTGTTGTCCTAATTATCATCATCTCATCGCCATCGATGCGCAAGTCGCCGAAGTGGCGTCAAATCGAAAGACTCGGCAAACGTTTGTAACAACAACGACGCTGTACTATTGTACATATAAATAATATTTTTTCTTCTGATTTTTGGTAATCATGTGTAATTGATGTTCTGATTTCATTTCTTTTTTGTTTCATGCCATTGTGTTAAGAAAACTAAAACAAGTTTCAATGTGAATATTAATGTTTATGTCAAATGTCAAGCAATATTGTGATAGAATTGAAATGTAACAAATTTTGGAACTGTTGTAAGATGATTAAAATTGTAATTGTGAGTCTGGTCCATACGCAGGCAATGTGTTAGGATATGTAGAATGCAAAACCTCGGGTGAATACCCGGTCTGTCAGGGAGCGGTAAAAGATGGATGGCAGGCGAGCGCGGGAAAATGCACGCGGGCACTGTACGGCACAACGGGCTCAGTTGTAGTTGGAGTTTAGCACTGGTTTGAGCAACACCTTCTGGAGCGAGGAATCTCTCCTGGAAGACGTAGTTTCACTGATCCTCGGGTATGCCGTTCCAACGCCCACACAGCATGGCAAAATTTCATAGGCACTAAATGAAAAAGTATTGCGACGCTAAGAAGAATTAAAGTGCCGATACGTCAAGAGCCATAGCTGTGGTTGTATGTCTACTCTGTGCCTCGCCATCTCGCCGCCCGCCAACCGCCGCATCGATACTAGCAGGTTGAAACTTTTAGTACTGTATTCGTATGGATCAGAGAGTGAACTGCGCAATAATAACCTAAATTTTACCAGAAGTTTCCCATTATTTAATTATTCTCACATTCCTGTGTCATTCTTGTTGCTATGTTTTCCCTTCCCTTCGGTTATACTTTCTTATGTAGTAATTTCCCTCTTTTCCTGTTTTCTTTGAATGTGTTTTTCAGTTTTATTAGGTCTCTCCACATTCGTTCCTTTTAATGTGTGTCAGGGCGCTGATGACCTCGATGTTGAGCGCCCTTAAACCCCAACACACACACACACACACACACACAACTAACCTAGACAGGGTCCTTTCCAAATGTTGTGCAATCCGAGTGTCCCGAAATGAAAATTAAAATTTGTGTTAATAATAATTATTTGCAGAAATAGCTATGTTACAATGATGTTTAAAGAAATGTTTTGTTAATGAACCAGTAAATGAATAACGAAGGTCTAACGAGGTTGAAAGATAACTTTAATATTGATATAGTAATGAAGTTTATTATTTCGAGACAGATATAAAGGTATTCAAGTGAGCAGTAAATAAGATTAAAAGAGTAGTAACTTATATACTGGAAATCTTGAACGCATAATAAATTCAGTAATCATTTTTTTAATACAGTGATCATAACAGTTTCAGGGTCCCCCCCTCCCCCCTCCTCCCCCTCTTCTGAAGTGTTTTAAATTGGTTTGACCAACAAAAGTTAAAGTCAATATAAAAGTCAAAATTTATCCGTGTTTTATCTTTATCAAAATTGACGTTTTGTGTGTGTGGCACGAAAGTGCAATTTCTAGGGTAACCTATGCCCGATTTTAATCAAATAGACAGTATAAACTGTTGTAGTAAACATTATAGTGTAGTGTTATGTATTCATGGTTTTTCCATATCAGTACAGAACGTGAAAAGATCAGTTCAATAGATTTTCTGGTTCTAAAATTCTACTGTATTATGCAGTGTTACAACTTGTTGTTTCGCATGAATATATACCAACTTGTACAGGGAAAAAACTCAGTTAATGCCTAATTAGGCTGGCGACCGTATTATTATCACATTGGTAGCATCTTCTGGGTTGCTTTTGATCCATCCTGACGTGTAATTGCATTTCGAACTCACTTGACGTATCATTGTTATTACAGAGTGGGTGTAAGTCTGATTTGCCACCATTCACGTACACGCGGTCGATATCTATACGAAAATCCTTTCTCATAAGGTGAACCCCGCTCGCTTACCATAGCACAGGCTTTAACGAGTACTGTGTCACGCGGAGGTTCACGGTCTACCCGACGGGAGGCCCTAGTCACACGTCCTTCACATTTTTCTAATGTAACAGTAATGAAATTTTCCGACTGTTAAGCTCAGCACAGACCATTTACTCTTACTTACATTGAGCCTCAACAGTCAATGCCTGCATGGAGAGTCCGTCCCCCACAAGTGTTCCTGCATTTCGCTAAAGTCTTCTGGTGTTGCACCCTTCCCATACACGACAGCATCGTCCGCGATTCGCCTCACGGATTTAACGACATATCCACAAGATTATTTGTATACAAACTGAACATTTCTATCAGCTAGGAAGAAATAAGTACAGTCTTAAAGCTGACAGTAAGCTCAAATGGCTCTGAGCACTATGCGACTTAATTTCTGAGGTCATCAGTCGCCTAGAACTTAGAACTAATTAAACCTAACTAACCTAAGGACATCACACACATTCTTGCCCGAGGCAGGATTCGAACCTGCGCCCGTAGCGGTCGCTCGGTTCCAGACTGTAGCGCCTAGAACCGCACGGCCACTCTGGCCGGCACAGTAAGCTCCACGTGATTGTAAGTGTATCATTTGTCTCTTTGGTCTGGCAGGGTCTTCAAAGGGCACAATCTGGGAGTTGAGAAGGGAGAGTGAGATGGTGGTACACAGGCTGTGTTGGAAAAGAGTTCACAGGGAGCAGGATTTGCTGCTGAAGCAACTGCCGTGTGTGCGGAGCGGAACATGTACTGGTCGCATGGAGAAGTCAACATTGCTGCCGAAGCGCAACGCAAGAGCAGCGAGCCCTATTGCGGAATTGGGTTTCGTCGTGGCAGTGTGTGGTGTATCTCACGGAATTTCCATCGGTGTTAAGTCCGTGTGAGATGCCTGGCACTCCCGTACAGATGTTTGTGGCGCCGCGCCGCCTCGCTTGGATTTAGTTTGCCGCCCTGCTGGCTACCATTGTTATTTGGTGAGCTGCCTTATTTGGATTTCACCTGTTAGGAGACTGTTCCTCGTTTCCGACCATTACTGGTTACTGTTAAAGCAGTGCACTGCATGCTTACACACGACATTGGTGTATCCCGTTATTTTGTTTGGTTTACCTGTGCCCTGGTTCTTAGCCCACCGTCAGTGTGTCACGTTCTTTGGAACGTTTTGCTTACTGGTGTTTGTAATTCAGAAACTTGTACCCCTGCACTAAGGACGACCTTAAAAAATAAATAAATAAACAAATAAATAAAATAAAGGTTTTATTCACCTTTTAAAGGTGGCTCAGTATATTTTTTTCCTATTGTAACTGCTTGCTTAGAGTTTTGAAAAGCTTTAATTCACTTGTCAAAGGTGGCTCAGTTTTTCTCTCTATTGCGCACATTTGCTTAAAGTTTTGAAAGCTTTTTCCCTGTTGTGAACTTTGGCTCAAAGTTAAGATTTAAAGTTTCGCTCCAAGCTCTTCTTAGTGTTTGTGTGTAAGTTGAGCGTAAGTCGTGACTACTTGGTTCGCACTAATATGTTGGTTAGTAGAAGTAAGAGTAAGATGTATTAACAGCTGATTGGTGTGTTTAGATGAACCTAATCTGTAATAATGGTGGAAGTTACTCCACGCGTGGTTGCGTGCCAGACCAGTTAAGAAAGCCAAAGTCTGATGGCAATGTCACGCGTTATTGGCTCTAAGCACTATGGGACTTAACTACTTTGGTCATCAGTCCCCTAGAACTTAGAACTACTTAAACCTAACTAACCTGAGAACATCACACACATCCATGCCCGAGAGATGATTCGAACCTGCGACTGTAGCGGTCGCGCGGTTCCAGACTGTAGCGCCTAGAACCGCTCGGCCACCCCGGGCCGCTCACGCGTTGTTCCTGAGGTATCAAGGTTCAGTATCGTAATCAATTCACAATTTGTGGACATCTGAAGCTTATTCTGTGGATAGTTGAGTTTTGTAAATGTTCTGCACACTAGCGTGTGGTCTGTAGAATCCTAAGTACGGTTATTCATCTTAAGTGCAAGTACACTTTTAAGTACCTAATTATTTGAAACTTTTGTTACACTAAAAATCTTTTTAGCATTTCTTAAAATTTAAGTCCTGTGGATTGTTGTCTTTAATTGAAATCTGCCTAGACATGTATTACGTCTCTCTCTCTCTTTCTTTTTAAATAACACCTAAACTTTGTGTTATCTCATAGTGATTTCGTAAAAGATTTTTCATTTACTTGTTCTATGCATGCTACCAACGTATGCTGTTTGGAACATTTTGACAAATAAAAATTATATTCAGTCCTTTCATTCCAGCAGCCCATGTCCTCCTATCAACCATATCAATTTGTTCACTAAGTGACAGCTTGGAACTGTGTCTAATGCCTTCCGGAGTTCAAGGAACGTGATATCTATCTTGGCGCCGTTGTCTAACCTTTTAGTAAACAAACGCAGAAATTGCACCCGAGCTTATACGCCGTAAATAATTACTTTCCTCTCCAACAGCTTCCTCTGATCAGAAAAACTGCGGAGTCATTCAAGTCGTATTTCGTAGTAGCCGACAAATCCCACGGAAGAGGGCGGCTTGCGTCCAATTTCGGCCGCTCGGGTCCGTCGCGTGTGTGTCGGCTTACACGTGTCGTGAGGAAGACGGGACCACGCCCATCCGCCCTGAGCAAACAGGCGTCGATAGCGGAGGGCACCACACACGGAGCACCGTTCTGCCACATGTCGCAGCGCTAACAGCTCCACCTACCCACCTCTAGTTTGTAAGGTCCCCAGGACGAACGATAATGATTACTGCAGGCTTAGCGACCCCTTATAAATATTACACTCGTTCAAGTTAAGTTAATGCACAAAGTGCGCGCTATGAATGTCGAATATATTTCATTTGAAGCGTTCTACTGAACGACCACGACGTCCATTTATCACTCTCAGAATGGCCACCAACTGTCAGGAGTACCCGGTAACAAATGTTTTGCGAGCAGTCTTACACGACTTCATGAAAGAAAGATCACTATTAAAGATTGAAGCGTCTCCTGGCCAGTCGTCATAAAAAGCGTGTGATAGAATTTTTTCCGTGTGTGTAAGACCAGCTAACATGTATCGATATAGTGCCACGCACATGGCGAAAGAGAAATAATTTAAACACGAATAAACATGACCAAGTGAAACAATAAAGCAGGACTGTGTAAACATTTCACGAATGTATTATGTGTGTATGTAGAATATTCATAATTATTTGACGTTTTATGCATTTTTTAACTTTGAATCCATGACATTTTATTATCTTGTTAAATGAATTAGTGATTATGATCTGTGCCTCAGATAGAAAGGACAATTCAGTACATGTATAAATAGTAAAAAGCATTGTAATAATCTCTCTGTTCTCTTTGCGTTTCGTTACGCGTAACACTCGCGTGTTAAGCAAATGTATGCGCTGGCCGTGAGTCTTTTGTTCATGAAGCTTGAGATCCGCCATTAGGCGAGTTTTGTAAAAGGGTGTGTAAAATTAATGCATTTTTGTTTGGATATATAGAGTTTGAGCAAATATGTTTCTAAAATAATTTGTTAAGTTGCCAACCATTCGTCCCGTAAATAATTTAGACATTTTCAGCATTTAATTTAGTGGAAGCCGCTGTACCAATCTGCGAGGGCAACGGCCGCAGACGCGGCACATTTAAAAAATATTTTTTTCAGGCATCGCAGTCGCCTCGCCGGTAAAGCGAGGTAACATAACAACATTTAACATTTTTTTACAGATTCCAGCAGTGCCGGCAGACTATATCATATTAGTCAGTGCATTTCCCAGTTTCATTTGGAAGGTGGTGTGCGATGTGTTCTATGCGGCCGCAAAAAATATAACGAGTAACTGTGCCATGACTTTATCATTTTCACATTTTGTGGCAAGGTCTTCTCTGTGAAACTAAAGCAATATTTTACATTTTTTCCCTGAGGTTAAGAGAACGCGGACTAGCCGCGCGCCTGTTCTAATTAACAATATTCAAAAATCCACTGCATAGCGTAACCAACATTCAGTGCTGTAACAATCATTTGAATTTCATTACTGACTTTTCTGAATACGATGCAAGGTAGTGAGTTCAGATACAGTTTTCTTTCTTTCTCGATTACGTTACAGCAGCAAGTGAATGTTCCCTACATGATTATCCAGAGCAGATGTGGAAAAGCAATAATTTGATCCACGGTGTGCCACATTTATGATAAAAGTTTTATTCCCTCTCCCACTCCATGTCTGAACTTAACATATGTGTGCTAGTGTGACTCAAACAGCCAAAGTGAAAGATTTATTCAACATTACTCAAAGTGACCTTGCTTTTATGAAGAAAGAATTACTAAGTAAAGACAGTGTAATAACATTGAATCAAAACCATAGCAACTTGTTACAAATAATTTTGTTTCAGTTTTATATCGGTCTGAACATTGCAAATCCAAACTTAAATATCGTAAAGCAAAGTTGCTAGTTACCATGTACCAACTTACTTGCTGCTACACATATGTAATCATATCTAAATAAATAAAACCACAACCGAATAAAATTAACTCCAGTAGTAAAAAAGTGAGAGGTGGAGTAAGGGAGACGGAATAAGATTCAGATATATTTCTCTCGAGAAAACGTCTAACAGTGTTGTTTATTACTTCTTCAGTCCAGTATTACGAAAGAAAATGAATTGAAACCCGTAATAATAATAAGCAAGATTACAGAACTGATCAGCAGAAGGATAACAGACTAATTGTCTTTCTCTCTCTCTCTCTCTGTCTCTCTCTCTCTCTCTCTGTTCCCTAGACAGCTACACGGTAACTATAACATTCTGGAGCTCAAAACACAATGCCAAATAGCGAGAGGGAAGGATGAATCGTACTGCACCGGCCAAAAATGTATTAAGATATGTTTCCAATTTTTCGTTAAAGCAGAAAATAATCTTACCCATTAATCCTTACAGGCTATGAAACCCACCATCATTTATAAACACTTATCAAGAGAAACAATAAACTAAACAGTAAATAGTACATGGTTGCTACCCGTATCCATAAAGTCTGATGCTCCAGACGTGTTCAGGATGTAAACCCAACATTAGGGATACGGCCTCGTGTTGATTCACTCCCCGTCCGCGTCATCTATAACAGTCTGCGACGAAAGGTCACTGCAGGTTGATACTGACCGCCTATGGAACCTCAGAAACGTTATGCAAGCGAAAATTCCTAGTATAAATGGCAGTTCATCGTCAGAAGATGTGATTAAATAAAAAAAATTACTAACCGTTTAGTTTTATTTGACAGTATCAGAAAACGCTTCAAACCGGTATCGGCCGACACTGGCCGTAATATGAACTGTAAAATGAAAACAGGTCGATTTTAGTTGGGGTTCAAAGTCATGTGTTTAAACTTCTGAATTAATTTCAAAACACTAGTAGGAGGTACCAAACGCAACTTAACTACTGCTAGCTAGCTGTGTGGTTCAATAACTGAAGTGGATTTCTAGTAGACATCGTGGAGAGTGAACAAAATAATTCATTTAAAAGATTAAGCACTGGAAGTTAAGAACACATGATTATACTTTCATGTATATAAGCCTTTTCCTGTAGGGACGATCCTCGCACAGATGTTGTTTATGATTTCTGTGTTACGTCAAAAACTGCAGAAGAGAATAACCGAGAAAGTATGCAAGCACCTGATTACCGATAATAATATCCTCACTGGTTTGTCTACAAGCCCAAAGCAATCTTGAAGCGTTGACGTATTACTGACTGCCCCCACAGCCCTCGACTGAATTCCACTCCTAACTCTCACGAAGAATTGGGCTGAAAGTGGTCTCAACGTGATCAACTATCCATAACGAAGCCGAAAATTACCACAACCACTGTGTTCTGTTCATGCTGGGGAAAGTCGTAGTAGAGAGAGTTGCATAGTAAATTAAACTGCTTACGAGGAGAGTACGGCAAATGTCATCATCCGATTCCACAGGAACTTCGCTTAGTGTAAGAGGATTCAAAATAAGCGAACACGTGTCTCGGATTATTCGTGGATACTGGACCGATTTTTTATCTAAAAAAACCACTACCTAAAGTGATCAGTGCTCCCTATTAGTGTAAATGTCCGCTGAGTGGTCAGCGCGACAGAATGTCAATCCTCAGGGCCCAGGTTCGATTCCCGGCTGGGTCGGGAATTTTCTCCGCTCAGGGACTGGATGTTGTGTTGTCCTAATCATCATCATTTCATCCCCATCGACGCGCCAGTCGCCAAAATGGCGTCATATCGAAAGACTTGCACCCGGCGAACGGTCTATCCGACGGTAGGCCCTAGTCATACGACATTCATTCATTCATTAGTGTAAATACAATTTCAGGGATATTACAGTTCTAACAGAAATCTTGATACAGGTAATAATAATATTATATAATTTTGTTTAGATCTAAGATTTACATCTATTGCGTACAGCCTGTGAATACACCAGCCTGTCACAATTTATCGGCCGGTGCCCACAGTGCTATTATCAGTGGGCAAGCCCATGGCACGGGGCTGGCCCGTAAAAGTTTATCACTCGCTGTAGTCTTCTTAAAACACAGCTTTCAAAATATATAAATATGCTTCCTACCATAACTCTAATACTACAATACTACTAAATTAAATCCTGTTGTCAGGCTCATGATAATCGTCGCACCTTCCTCCTCAGTGGACAGGTGTGACCTAGCTACATCTTCTAAGTTCTGCTACTGGTCATTTTCCTACAAGAATTCTCTCAAGAGCTTTCGTGAAATTTCATTAGCTAAGGTGTTTAATATGTCAAAAGTTTCCTCTTGTCTAAGTAGGTGATATGTGTGATGATCAAGAAGTCGTTGTCTAAGTTCGGCTGCTACATCATTACATATAGAGCACTCATTGACAACGTGGTGGGGAGTACACCACAGACACACACAGATGTAGCCCGCCTTCCCGAACCGGGCTAAATATGCTGGGTACGGTCCGTATCCAGTAAGGAAATTCAGAAATCCCTGCTTAGCCTGAAACACTTTCTCTGATCTTTGATAATGGTTGAGAGGATTTTCCTCCCAGATTCATCTGTTTCCCAAAATTCTCGCCAAAACTCTTCTCCCTGCCTTTTGATCATTATCTTATTCCAAACTTGAGCCCCTAGAATTTTAGCGGCCTTCTCGATTTGCCCTTTTTTAACGCAGCACCATGCACCCTGATCCCTTATTTTGATATCAAGCACTAATAGAGGCTCACCCAGTGATGTTCCATATGCCCCAGCAGAGTGTAATATCATATTCCACTGCACCCACCTGACATCCACGGCAGGCATGCCCCCCGGGAGCCTGTGAGCCCAGACACCAGAGCCGTAACCCACAATAGATCTCAGTACACTCTTGTGTTATAATTTAATTAACTCTGGAGGCAAATGGAACCTTTTGTGTCCAACCCCAATTTTATTATGCAATACTTTGAGCGATCTCTGAGCTACTGCGTCTATACATGCCGCAAAGTACCGGCGCTCATCGACAACCAAAAAACTGGCAAGCCGTAAGTTCCGACCGTTCGATTTCTTACTAGCTGACCTTTTAATAATAAATATATCGATTTATTCGAAGCAATATTCATTTTGGTGGCGAGAATCATGAGCCAAGAACAGAGAGGGCTATGACCTTAGTGACTGAATGGTGCCATAGTGGATGGTTTCTGAAAAACCTGTGGTCAAAGTTTTCGAGGTGCCTTTTAGATCGCAACATCCACAGACGAAATAATGGCTATGTGGCTAGCGTTGCGGCTTATTAATTTTACGCCCTTTTTTTTATTTGTTGTATTTTATCTGAGTTTTATTGTTTTCATTTATCTGCCCAAGCCCGTTGAAGGCTACTGGACTAACGTTGTAGTAATTGTAAAATTACAACTGGATTTCACGATAAGTGTCATATATTTATTATATCATATTATGGGGAATTTCCTTGAATGATACAGATCGTACGCTCGTAGAAACAGGAACACAGGTATTCCAAACAACACGAGCAATGCGCGAAAGCAGGTTTGATACGACGACATTTTTTTCCCCTATGAATCTCACTCAGGAAAAATCGTCGTTAACGTTGCTGAAGATTCCACGCGGTTTCAAGAATTTCGCGGCGAACCATGCATGACTGATCACTTTTCCGAAAACTGGAACTTGAAATTGGTTATGAATCTAGACACACTACAGGAATGCCACCGAAAAGAATTTAAAATAATTTTCTCATTTTTTTTTAGTTCATTCAGCCAGCATACAGTTAGTAGACGAATACGGACAACGTTACATCAAAATACACAGGCAAACATACACCCAGTAATCTTCTACAGATAAGGCCATATAACTGAAAAACAAAAAATTAACCCTGAAAGGCTTACGCTTCGCAGACGTTTCATGTGACCACGTGCTTCAAGCAATTCCACAGGAAGCGTTTGGTGACAGTTTCCAACAGCTTTACAAACGATGTCAGAAATGTATTGCAGCTAATGCTGACTATTTTGAAGCTAAATAAAAATATTTTGTTTGTAAATCCTATTTCCTTTATTTTCTAACATCATTCATCAAACGTCTCAGACGCACCTTGTGTGTCAATCCAGTGCAAAAACTGCCAGGAATTGTAAATTTGACAAACGAGAACTCGTCTCGTAATCGTAAGTAGATCGTGACAGTTTTTGCCTTTCGCGGCCCTCGCCACATCCCCACCCCCACGTCTCCCCATCGCCGTGTCTCACGTTCTTTTGCCGAAGGTTATTCTAGGTGTGAGTTATTATTTTACTGCGGAAACACAAATCAGAGCGCCTGGACCAGAATACTGGGCCCCCGCTACTAATACCCTCCCGCCTCGGCTAAATCGGTCTGCCATTCGCGCCTCAGAGACGCCGCGGTGCATCGCCCGCACGGCCACAGTAATCTCGTCCTCTGTCCCGGGACTTCCCTGCCCTCTCCCCCCCCCCCCCCCTCACCACACACCCCTGGCTCATCGCCAGTCCGCTGCCCCCTTCCGGTCCGCTGGCCAATCCAGGAGCCGCTAGTCGTCTGTCTCCACGCGCTCCAATAACGGACCGGAGACACAGCGACGGAGAGGCGCCGCACCAATTAACGGCCAGCGTCTTTCGCAGAAAGATAATTACGGCCGGTCGGAAACTGGCGCCAGTTAAAGCGGCGTGCAGTGGGCTGTAGCGGACAGCTCCGCGATTACAGCGGGGGAGGCCTGCAATCCGGCCGCCGGTTTATTTTCGGATTCACTCGGCCAGCGCAGCTGCGTACCGGAAGCGATAAAGCGGGCCGGATTGGAATCGCTCGCGAAAGGGAATTATCGGAAGGAACTCGTTCGAGTATTGGCAGCAGAACCAGTAGGGTGTACGGCACCGATCGAAGATTGCGGAAACAGACTACAGTGTTGTAGATGCAGGGCTGCAAATCCAAACATATTATAAAAATGGATGATGAGTGTGTACGTGTATGTGTGTGTCTTCCAGATCTCATCCTAAACCACTAGACCGATTTCAACTAAACTCTGTACACATGTCCCTTACTGTTAAGCAACAAACGCTGTGGGGGTAGCAACCACCTATCTACGTAGTAGTAGTAGTAGTAGTAGTAATAGTAGCTTTATTGATCCGTAGATCTCTTTTTACAAGGATACAAAACATGTCAAAGTTCAAAATGGTTCAAATGGCTCTGAGCACTATGGGACTTAACAGCTGTGGTCATCAGTCCCCTAGAACTTAGAACTAATTAAACCCAACTAACCTAAGGACATCACACACACACATCCATGCCCAAGGCAGGATTCGAACCTGCGACCGTAGCGGTCACGCGGTTCCAGACTGCGCGCCTAGAACCGCTAGACCACCGCGGCCGGCCATGTCAAAGTATTTACAAAGTTAGATCAATTTAAAATAAGCTAATTCGATACACATACAGGGCTATTGCAAATGATTGAAGTGATTTCATAAATTCACTGTAGCTCCATTCATTGACATATGGTCACGACACACTACAGATACGTAGAAAAACATAAAGTTTTGTTCGGCTGAAGCCGCACTTCAGGTTTCTGCCGCCAGAGCGCTCGAGAGCGCAGTGAGACAAAATGGCGACAGGAGCCGAGAAAGCGTATGTCGTGCTTGAAATGCACTCACATCAGTCAGTCATAACAGTGCAACGACACTTCAGGACAAAGTTCAACAAAGATCCACCAACTGCTAACTCCATTCGGCGATGGTATGCGCAGTTTAAAGCTTCTGGATGCCTCTGTAAGGGGAAATCAACGGGTCGGCCTGCAGTGAGCGAAGAAACGGTTGAACGCGTGCGGGCAAGTTTCACGCGTAGCCCGCGGAAGTCGACGAATAAAGCAAGCAGGGAGCTAAACGTACCACAGCCGACGGTTTGGAAAATCTTACGGAAAAGGCTAAAGCAGAAGCCTTACCGTTTACAATTGCTACAAGCCCTGACACCCGATGACAAAGTCAAACGCTTTGAATTTTCGGCGCGGTTGCAACAGCTCATGGAAGAGGATGCGTTCAGTGCGAAACTTGTTTTCAGTGATGAAGCAACATTTTTTCTTAATGGTGAAGTGAACAGACACAAAGTGCGATTCTGGGCGGTAGAGGATCCTCACGCATTCGTGCAGCAAAATCGCAATTCACCAAAAGTTACCGTGTTTTGTGCAATCTCACGGTTTAAAGTTTACGGCCCGTTTTTCTCCTGCGAAAAAAACGTTACAGGACAGGTGTATCTGGACATGCTGGAAAATTGGCTCATGCCACAACTGGAGACCGACTGCGCCGACTTTATCTTTCAACAGGATGGTGCTCCACCGCACTTCCATCATGATGTTCGGCATTTCTTAAACAGGAGATTGGAAAACCGATGGATCGGTCGTGGTGGAGATCATGATCAGCAATTCATGTCATGGCCTCCACGCTCTCCCGACTTAACCCCATGCGATTTCTTTCTGTGGGGTTATGTGAAAGATTCAGTGTTTAAACCTCCTTTACCAAGAAACGTGCCAGAACTGCGAGCTCGCATCAAAGATGCTTTCGAACTCATTGATGGGGACATGCTGCGCCGAGTGTGGGAGGATCTTGATTATCGGCTTGATGTCTGCCGAATCACTAAAGGGGCCCATATCGAACATTTGTAAATGCCTAAAAAAACTTTTTGAGTTTTTGTATGTGTGTGCAAAGCATTGTGAAAATATCTCAAATAATAAAGTTATTGTAGAGCTGTGAAATCGCTTCAATCATTTGTAATAACCCTGTATATTTACAGACATCTAGTTGCAGACAATCATTAGATTTACTGCTGGTATACAATACTTTTTTTACAAATAACTTATTAAATACTGTAAAGCCACATTGTTCACTCATATGTCATATGTCACCATCACTCACTGCACACACCATAAACACATTGTTTCATAACACTACACACACACACACACACACACACACACACACACACACACACACACACACACAAACGCACTACCATAGTTCAGAAGAGATGACTTCTTAAACAATGAGACGTATAAAAACTGATGCCTAATGCATAACGTTTAAATTTATTAGTTCTGTACTACTTACTCTATTCGCAATAAATTTGGCAGACAGTGTCCACATTCGCCGCTAAATACACCTACAAAATTGTATCATGGTACCACATACACTATGTGATCAAAAGTATCCGGAAACCCCCAGAAACATACGTTTCCCATGTTAGGTGCATTGTGCTGCCATCTACTGCCAGGTACTCCATGTCAGCGACCTCAGTAGTCATTAGACATCGTGAGAGAGCAGAATGGGGCGCTCCGCTGTACTCACGGACTTCGAAGGTGGTCAGGTGATTGGGTGTCACTTGCGTCATACGTCTGTATGCGAGATTTCCACACTCCTAAACATTCCTAGGTTCACTGTTTCCTATGTAATAGTGAAGTGGAAACGTGAAGGGACACTTACAGCACGAAAGCGTACTAGCCGACCTCTTCTGCTGACTGACAGGGACGGCCGACCTTTGTAGAGGGTCGTAATGTGTAATGGGCAGACATCTATCCAGACCATCACACAGAAATTCCAAACTGCATCAG
Source organism: Schistocerca serialis cubense (assembly GCF_023864345.2). Lineage (NCBI taxonomy): Eukaryota > Metazoa > Arthropoda > Insecta > Orthoptera > Acrididae > Schistocerca > Schistocerca serialis. Next base: position 726,918,709 of record NC_064643.1, on the reverse strand, counting down.
GAACCACTGCAAGTACTACGACAGTTAGGGGGGCGTGAGAAAACTTGGGTTTCATGGTCGAGCGGCTACTCATAAGCCACACATCACGCGAGTAAACGCCAAACGACGCCTCGCTTGGTGTAAGGAGCCTAAACAGTGGACGACTGAACGGTGGAAAAACATTGTGTGGAGTGACGAATCACGGTACACACTGTGGCAATCCGATGGCAGGGAGTGGGTATGGCGAATGCCCAGTAAACGTCATCTGCCAGCGAGTGTAGCGCCAACAGTAAAATTCGGAGGCGATAGTGTTACGGTGTGGTTGTGTTTTTCATGGAGGGGGCTTGCACCCCTTGCTGTTTTGCGTGGCACTATCACAGTACAGGCCCACATTGATGTTTTAAGCACCTTCTTGCTTCCCGCTGTTGAAGAGCAATTCGAGGATGGCGATTGCATCTTTCAACACACGATCGAGCACCTGTTCATAATGCACAGCGTTTGGTGGATTGGTTAGACGACAATAACATCCCTGTAATGGACTGGCCTGGTCGGAGTCCTGACCTGAATCCTAGAGAACACCTTTGGGATGTTTTGGAACGACGACTTCGTGCCAGGCCTCACCGACCGACATCGACACCTCTTCTCAATGCAACACTCCGTGAAGAAGATGATCAGGACTGTTTTTGATAGTAAATAAACAGTTTAAGACACATATTTTTTCTTTGAGTCATCTCTTTCAGCATTTCGGGGACGGATTTTCAGCGTTAGAGGTACGTAAGTCTTGACCATAGATCTGAAAACAAGCGAGTGTGTTACATAAGGGGCAGTTAATTGAAAAGCCAACACCCACTACAAAGAGACCATGGAAGGTTCAGTTCAAAAGTAACCACTACACGCGTTAAGACTATGAGAAGAGACGAACGCAGTCGGCCGCTGACGGATCCACAACCGCACCCACTTTGGCATTTCCTCGTTCCACTGAAACTGACATCCACGCACGTCTTTCCTCAGGTAGCCAAAGATGTGAAAACCACACGGTGAAAGATCCTGGCTGTACGGAGAATGTTCCAACATTTACCAATCCAATCACAGAAGCGTAGCTTTCGTCCGTCGCCGTCGCCGTTTCTGCGAAGCGTCTTCATAGCTCTGAGTATTGCTCTTGGTTCCACGCTCAAGGGCTCGAGCAGAGCGCCCCTGCAGTCCAAGAAGAAGGTCATCGCGACCTTACCAGGACTTGTGTGCACAGCTTCGGATTTCTTTGGCGGGGGAGATGTGTGCTGTATACACAGCTTGCTTTGCCGTTTGGCTTTGGGCTGTCGGAATGCTGTTTTTAGGTGAGAAAAAATGAAAAACTTACTGGTACAGTTTCCTCATCTGGCATCTCAGATGCATTAGGCTTATCTTATGGATATTTTCACACACTGCCAGTCGGACGAAGGTTACACTTTAGCGATTTGGTTGGGAAGCAAACAGTGGTTCAAATGGCTCTAAGGACTATGGGACTTAACATCTGAGGTCATCAGTCACCTAGACTTAGAACTACTTAAACCTAACTAACCTAAGGACATCACACACATCCATGCCCGAGGCTGGATTCGAACCTGCGACCGTAGCAGCAGCGCTGTTCAGTACTGAAGCGCCTAGAACCGCTCGGCCACACCGGCGAACGGTTGGGATACACTGCAACGTTCTCTGTACATCCCAGGTCTTTCAGCGTATGATTTTCAGGTCTTTGCTGACCTGAAGAAAGACATGCATGGATATCGGTTTCATTCGGACGAGAAAGTGCAGGAGTGAATGCCGTTGTGGATCTGCCAACGGCCAATCGCGTTATACGAAACAGGAATTCATTTTGTCGTCTCCCAGTGGGATGTCTTGACGCGTGTGGTGACTGCTTTTGAGTGAAACTTTTCCATGGCCCCGTTGAGGTGGGTGTGGTCTGTTTGCATTTGATTGCCCTTCATGGATAGAAATAGACAACTGCAACTTTATGGCCCAGTGGAGATGTGTTTTTGGAGTAGTGGTGTAGCTTACTACGATATAGGAAAAGAACTGCGACTTTGTTTTCGTTTATTCTGTGGACTAGTGAACTGTGTTATACACTAACTTATATAGGCACCTCTTGTAGCTGTGAGCTGTGGGTACCTTCCCAGGTGCTTCGATATCACCTCGTTGCAGCCGAGAGGAAGGCAGCGGGATAGCTCTGAGCTCGGAGGTCGTGCAGCACGAGCTCGCTGTCCCATAGAGCTCTGGGAACACCAGCTGGCCGCAGCGTCAGGGGCACGGAGAAAGATGGACGCAGCCTCAGATACACCACGAGTGTTCAGCGCCACGTACAGTCGGCCACAATCACGGGGGACCTAAGGGTGCTCACAGATGGCGGCGCAACTGCTCTGTGGGAACAAGGATAGCAGACTGAGCAAGACGAAGCTAGTCAGTTTCATTTTAAAGAAGCTGAATGCGTGTCTGAAGTACGACGTGTGTATGAGTAGCCACTCTCACAAAAATAATGGGTGCTGTAGCTTTACCCACTTCTGCCAATGCCACTGCTGCTGCTAGTCTGCTTTTTACATCCTTATTGCTTCATCCGTCAAGGGTTATTGGTAGCATAATTTCTTAAATTCGTCTAACTCATGATCACTAATTTTAGTTTTAAGTTGATTGGTATTCTTATTTCTGCTACTTCTCGTTACTTTCACCTTTCTTCGATTTACTCTCAGTTCGTTTTCTATACTCATTTGGCTTGAGACTCTTATTTCTGTCGTCGGTTCTTCAGTGTATAGATTGAACAGAAGAGGCGAAAGACTGCATCCCTGTCTCATACCCGTTCTAATCCCAGCACTTCGTTCTTGATCTTCCGTTCTTATTGTTTCCTCTCGGTTCTTGTATTTACCATCTTTCCTTATAAAGTACCTCCTAAGATACCTAAGCGACATTTTTTAACATACTTAATAAAAGATATACACACTTTTCTGCAAATTGAGTAGATTCACTAAAAGACTTGCAGAATGCCCATAAAACGAAAACCGCCTACTACGGAAATAGTGGCCGTGAATGCTTGCATTCATTAGGGTCAGCACTAACGGATGTCAGCAGCCAAAATCTGGGCAGATATTACTGGCAGTGTGTCACTGTGATCTGTCCATTACAGATTGCCTAAAGTTGAGATTTTGAGCTGTGAAGCCTCATTTACCGTTGACACCATACCACAAACAGAGAGTTACATGGTGTGGAGCCAGAGTCAACAGTGGCATTGAGTGGCATTATGTTGTGTTCAGAAATGAGTCTTACTTCTGTTTCTGGTGGTCGGATAGACGTCTGTGCGTTCGTAGACGATCTGAAAGACTTCCTGTTCCTCGCTCATAGGCAGCACACCGCGCCCAGTACACGTCCACCGTGGCGCTCTGGGGCCACAACACTAAATTACGACACCTGAAGATGGCTTATAAGAGCCCGAAACCGGTCGTGATAATAAAAAAAACTTTACAACTGAAGCGGTGTTTTCAACCTCTGATCCGAAAGAGGGTCACAGAAAGCTCTAGAATCGTAACACTCCAAGTCTCGGAGTCATGATGTCCGAAGGTATTGAGTATGCAACAGGACTTATCTGGTGATTGTTTAAGGGAGACTGAAAGTTCGCCAGAGTGTTTCTGCATACGAAAAGACATTTTTCAGCAGGATAATGCATGACACGACACTTCAGTTCATACCAAAAACGCCTTGAGGGGTGCACGGATCCTTGACTGGCCCGCACAGTTGAATTACTTGTCACCCATAGAGCATGCCTGCTACGATTTGTGAAGTCGCTTATATTCTCACAAGCCATCAGTCAGCAATGTTCGTGAATTGTAGGGTATCATTTCCAGGTCCTGCCTGTCGGCTACCTTTGGTCGCTATTACGGACACCAGAGCCGGGTTCCGGTTTACGGGGACGGGGCCATCGCTAATGTCAAATGGTACTACGTGCAATCATATTCATGATGAGTCATCATGACTTGGATATAGTGCGCTGAAGACAGCTACGCATTGGCTGAAATCGATCTAGACTAACCAGATTAAAAACTTACGACCGATGCTGCCCTTCCAACCTATCTTGGATCTCATTAACACGGTCTTGGAGCAAGCCGTTCCTAAATGGCTCTGAGCACTATGGGACTTAACACCTATGGTCATCAGTCCCCTAGAACTTAGAACTACTTAAATCTAACTAACCTAAGGACATCACACAACACCAAGTCATCACGAGGCAGAGAAAATCCCTGACCCCGCCGGGAATCGAACCCGGGAACCCGGGCGTGGGAAGCGAGAACGCTACCGCACGACCACGAGCTGCGGACACGCCGTTCCTGACGGAAACGAATCTGAAGAATTTCGTTGTTAGTCATCAGAGGATGGAAACATGAAAAAAACATAGAAATTTATGGATCTCTCGATGTCCAACAACTCTTTCACACGCACTCGTCCATGCAGCTTGTTTCTTAGAACAATTCTTACAATCAGTGTCGCGAATATCACATAAAAGTTTGTGCTCTTTGACTTCCATCATAAGATACTAAAATGTAGACTTTCACGGCCGGAAATATCATGTCCATTATAATTATCCGGGCTGTTATGCCGTGGTTGGTTGATGAATTCTGTGTCGATTCCCGACGTTTGGTCTCCGACTGCGGGAGACATCTTCAAGGGGGTCCGTAGCTCGATGGAAGGTCCCACACACCCACTGGCTCGCTACTGACATTTCCTTTATACAGGGTGAGTCACCTAACATTACCGCTGGATATATTTCGTAAACCACATCAAATACTGACGAATCGATTCCACAGATCGAACGTGAGGAGAGGGGCTAGTGTAATTGGTTACTACAAACCATAAAAAAATGCAAGTAAGTATGTTTTTAAACACAAACCTACGTTTTCTTAAATGGAACCCCGTTAGGTTTGTTAGCACATCTGAACATATAAACAAATACGTCATTAGTGCCGTTTGTTGCATTGTAAAATGTTAATTACATCCGGAGATATTGTAACCTAAAGTTGACGCTTGCGTACCACTCCTCCGCTGTTCGATAGTGTGTATCGGAGAGCACCGAATTACGTAGGGATCCAAAGGGAACGGTGATGGACCTTAGGTACAGAAGAGACTGGAACAGCACATTACGTCCACATGCTAACACCTTTTTATTGGTCTTTTTCACTGACGCACATGTACACTACCATGAGGGGTGAGGTACACGTACACACGTGGTTTCCGTTTTCAATTACGGAGTGGAATAGAGTGTGTCCCGACATGTCAGGCCAATAGATGTTCAATGTGTTGGCCATCATTTGCTGCACACAACTGCAATCTCTGGCGTAATGAATGTCGTACACGCCGCAGTACATCTGGTGTAATGTCGCCGCAGGCTGCCACAATACGTTGTTTCATATCATCAGTACACATTCTCCTTTAACGTACCCCACAGAAAGAAGTCCAGAGGTGTAAGATCAGGAAAACGGGCTGGCCAATTTATGCGTCCTCCACGTCCTATGAAACGCCCGTAGAACATCCTGTCAAGGGTCAGCCTAGTGTTAATTGTGGAATGTGCAGGTGCACCATCATGCTGATACCACATACGTCGACGCGTTTCCAGTGGGACATTTTCGAGCAACGTTGGCAGGTCATTCTGTAGAAACGCGATGTATGTTGCAGCTGTTTGGGCCCCTGCAATGAAGTGAGGACAATGTTTCAAGCGTCAACTTTAGGTTACAATATCTCCGGATGTAATTAACATTTTACAGTGCAACAAACGGCACTGATTACGCATTTGTTTATATGTTCAGATGTGCTAACAAAACTAACGTGGTTCCATTTAAAAAAACGTAGGTTTGTGTTAAAAAACATACTTCCGTGCATTTTTTATGGTTTGTATTAACCAATTACACTAGCCTCTCTCCTCACGTTCGGTCTGTGGAATCGATTCGTCAGTATTTGATGTGGTTTACGAAATATATCCAGCGGTAACGTTAGGTGAATCACCCTGTATAGTCCCTTTACTTTATCTTACATAAAAATAAAACAACAGTAATATTTTAGGCACTGAAAAGACTTAACTGTTAATTTTCAGCACTCACAACTTTTTAAAATAAATTTATATGAATAGTTCATTACATTTGGGAAATCCCATTAAAATTATTGTTGTTTTTTTAAATTTTCAAATAAGCGAAATAAAGAGTTAATTCGGAATTGTCACCAGATGCTTGGTATAAGTTAAAATATGTCGTCAATAAAAACAATGTCGGACGAGGCTAAAACAAGAACTGAAACGAAGAGAAAAAGATGGGAACGAGTGCTGGTTCAGAGTTCAGATCTCGGAGCAAAAAACTGGGAGAAATCCGTGTTGGTCCATTGACCAGATGGTGCAGACTTTCTACGTCGTTAATATTCCATTTGCGGTGCTCGCTCGGCCGGAGCGCCGGCTGAAGTCCCGCGTAATGAGTGACCTCTGCTCTCCCCTCTGTTGCCACTGCTGAAAGCTGCGAGCCGGCCGTAAAAGCCCGCAGCGGTCGCGCCGGCAAACTGCCACTCGGCTCCCGTGTGTGCAGCAAATGGCCGCGATGAAAGAAACGGGACACACGGGCTGAACGGAGGCACATTTTTCTTCTGGAGCGGCCATTAGCTGAGGGCACTCCGCTTTCCCTGACCCCAGCAGACGCAAGAAGCTCAGGGGGGCAGCCAACTTGGCTATACGTGCAGCGCATCTGAAGAAAGGCGAAACTGCGGCCATATACCCTGATATGTGTAGCGAAGAACTCGAAAATTCCGCACTGCCACCTTCGGCAAAGTACTAGGGCGAAGGTAGGGCTTCTTACTGTCAGTGCCTTTGCCAAATTAACCTTCAGTATCGATTCAGAAAATCCGGATTTGACCGCCAAGTTTCATCTCCCACATTCGATTTTCACTCTATCTAAACTTTCTGATGCGTTTGCATTTCTTTTCAAGATTTTGGTTCATATAACGAAGTGGTTCTGTGTAAACGGAAGGAAAGGAAAATTATATGACACTGACCAGCACATTCTATCTTTTTCCGGTAGGTTCTGCAGCTTATGGAGTACTTTCCACATGGCGTCGATGTGTACTGCTAGGTGAGGTCGTTAGAAACATGTAACAAAATGAAGAGATGTTTACAAATTATCACCACACTTTCACAAGCTGCGACATTGTCGCGAATAAAACAGTGACCCATATATACAATAAGTTTCCTTTGATTTACGTCTATGGTCACAAACTTTTTGTTACCAGATTAACGGTTTCGGTCTATAATGACCATCATCAGATCTGCAGCAAAAAATGGGAGAAAACATAATAACACTAGCTTAAAAACAATAAATAGACCACAATGAAAAGACATCTGACCTATATATGCATTTGTGCACTTTAAGTATGAAGAGGCATACCTGTTTCACAAAAACAAAGTCCTAACGTACTGCAGCCATAGTGGCATCGTCAAAAGTTAAATGCAAAATCAGCACCAGCATCATCAAATATATATAAATAACATCGTACGCACGAGTCATGTTATCAGTAGCGCTGCCGGCCGGTGTGGCCGAGCGGTTCTAGGCGCTTCAGCCTGGAACCGCGCGACCGCTACGGTCGCAGGTTCGAATCCTGCCTCGGGCATGGATGTGTGTGATGTCCTTAGGTTAGTTAGGTTTAAGTAGTTCTAAGTTCTAGGGGACTGATGACCTCAGATGTTAAGACCCATCTTGCTCAGAGCCATTTGAACCAGTCAGTAGCACTACTGTTGAAAACAAGCTGTCGTACGGTAGCCACAAGATGTTGGTGTTGTAAGTTCACAAGATGTCGCTAATGTAAGCATACAATTGTTTTCAATGATTAATTGAACAGCGTAAAACTTTGTACCCAATGCCTACTTTGCTTTGTTTGAAAATTTTTTACTTTTATCACTGATTTTTTTTCCCTTTATTGTTAATTTCACACCTGATATAGGTAGGCCAGCAGCGGCACATTACGCCGCTCTTCGGCCACAGATAAAACTAATGAGACAAAAGAAGACAATCGTAGAACAGACAGGGTGGATATACAAACGTAGACATACAAAATGAAAACACAAGGAGCCGTTCACGGGCGCAGAGTCCAAAATAAAGATGTTCAGACATGTGGACACGCACAGAGATGACAGATGGTACACGCGAACGTTCGAGCACAAACGAGTAACACTGGAACACTTGAACACCTACACGACGACACACACAAACACTAGGCGATGACCTCCGGCGCGCGAAATTTCACTATACATGTGTGAGTCCGGGGACCTGCCAAAAGGGGAAAAAAGGGGGGGAGGAGGGAGAGGGGAGTGTGTAGATGCCAGTGGCAGAGGAGATGGGAGGGGGAGGAAGGAAGGTAGGGAGGTAGGGGAAGCCTGGCGGAGGAAGGAAGGAAGGAGGAAGAGAAGGGAGAGAGGGTGCCCTAGGCAGAAAAACACAGGGTGCAGTAGAGGAGGATCAAAGTTGGTAGGAGGGGTAGATGGAGGGGATGAGGGCATCATCAGGGAGAGGGAGTTGGCGGAAGCCACCTTCGGAGAGGGTGTGGAGAGTGGAGAGATGGAGAGCAGGTGGGATGCGGGAATGCAGGCGCGGCAGCGGATGGGGATGGAGAGACAAGCGGGGGATTGAGTCTGCGGGAGGTACTGTAGAGGATCTGTGCCCGTTCAAGGAAAAGAAGGAGGTGCGGGAACGGAATAACGTCATAGAGGATCCGCGTGGGGGGAGGGGAGACAGATGCGATAGACGAGGCTTCATCATTTTTTTTTTTTTTCTTCTTTACTGTATTTCAATTCTCCATCGGGGCGGGCTGGCAGCAGCATATGCGCTGGTCTTGACGCACATGAGAAACAGCACTAAACACAACCCTGATGTGGCACACTGATGATGATCAATACAGAGGATCTGCCAGGTTCTAGGAGATGAGGGAGACCTGAAGAAGGGAGGGAGGGGAAGAGATGGGGGAGGGGAGCGGGGGGCGCGCGGAAGAGGGCCAGGTAGGGAGGGATGTGGGAAGGAGAGAGGCCAGTATGGGGTGCAGGGTCTCAGGGGAGGGGGGGACGGAGGAATATCCGCTCTGGGAGAAGGAGGAAAGAGGAGAAGGGGGCCCTGGGGAGGGGGGGGGGAACAAGGCCAGGTTATAGTTGGAAGGAAGGGTAGATGTCACGGCGAAGTTCGTCATCCGGGAGGGGGAGGTGTTGGAAATTGCCCTCATGAAGGAGATGGAGGGTGTGGAGGTGGAGAGAGGGAGGGATACAGCGATAGAGGCGCGGCAACGGGCGGGGGGTGGAGAGGAAGGAGGAAACCAGAGGGTGGGGGGGATCAACCCTGCGAACAATGTAAAGGATGCGGAGATGTTGGAGGAACAGGAGGAGGTGGGGGAAGGGGATCAGTTCATACAGGAGTCGTGTGATGGAAGGAAGGCGGATACGGAAGGCAAGGCGGAGCGCATGGCGTTCAAGGATTTGGAGGGCCTTGTAAAAGTGGGTGGGAGCGGAGATCCAGGTGACGCTGGCATAACAGAGGATAGGACAGATGAGGGATTTGTAGCTGTGGAGGATGGTAGAAGGATGCAATCCCCATGTCCGGCCGGACAGGAGTTTCAGCAGGCGGAGGTGGGAATGGGCTTTCTGCTGGATGGTCAGGAGATGAGGGGTCCAGGTGAGGTGTCAGTCAAGGGTGAGGCCAAGGTATTTCAGGGTGGGGGTGAGTTGGATAGGACGACCATAAAGGGTGAGGTAGAAATCATGGAGGCGAAAGGAGCGAGTGGTGCGGCCTATGATTATTGCCTGGGTTTTGGAGGGGTTGAGACGGAGGAACCACTGGTTACACCAAGTGGTGAACTGGTTAAGGTGGGTTTGGAGGGTACGTTGAGACCGTTGAAGGGTAGGATAGAGAGCCAGGAAGGCGGTGTCATCAGCATATTGGAGAAGGTGGACTGGTGGGGGTGGCTTGGGCATATCAGCTGTGTACAAGAGATAAAGGAGAGGGGAGAGGACAGAACCCTGGGGGACGCCAGCCGTGGGGTAAAAGATACAGGTGTTGTGGAGGGTGACATAGGAAGGACGGTGCAAGAGGAAGGAAGCGACCAGACGGACAAAATTGATAGGCAGGGCATAGGTTTGGAGTTTAAAGAGGAGACCGGGATGCCATATACGGTGATAGGCATTTTGGAGGTCAAGGGAAACAAAAATGGCAGAGCGACGGGAGTTGAGCTGGAGGGACAGAAGGTGAAAAGGTTGAGGAGTTGGTCGTTAGCAGAGAAGGAGGGTCGGAAGCCACACTGGGTAAGGGCGAGGAGGTGGTGTTGAGCAAGGTGCTGATGGATACGGTGGGAGAGGATGGATTCAAAGACCTTACTGAAGACGGAGGTGAGCCAGATGGGACGATAGGAAGAGGCGGCAGAAGGGGGTTTGTTGGGTTTGAGGAATAAGAGGACGCGGGAGGTCTTCCACAGGTCAGGGTAGAAGCCAGTAGAGAGGATGACATTATAGAGATGGGCAAGGACAGTTAGGAAGGAATAGGGGCTTTCTCGAAGGTGACGGTAGGTGACACAGTCGTGACCAGGGGCTGTGTTGCGTTTGGACTGGAGGAGAAGTTTAATGTCTTGTGCTGTGATGGGAGTGTTGATGTCGGAGGGGGCAACTGCCCCAAGTACTGGAGACTAGGAGCAAGTGGAGCGACCGAGGTATTGGCACGTTCCATAACGGTGGGGAAAAGAGAATAATCAAAGTGGGGATCATCGGGGATGGAGAAGACCTCGGAAAGGTGGGAAGCGAAGTGATTGGCCTTCCTGAGGTTGTCAGGAAGGGGGCGATCGTTATGGAGAAGGGGGTAGTGGGGAGCGGAAAGGGAACCAGTAAGACGATGGAAGGCGGACCAGTACTTGAAGGATTTGATAGGGAGGGTGGCGTTGAGTCGTGTGCAGGTCTGGGGTTTCGTTGCTGTAATAAGGTTCCGTACGTGTCGCTGTATTTGCCGGTGGCGTTGGAGTGTATCCCTGTCACCAGTGCGCAGGAAATGAGCGATAGAGGCGGCGGGATTCACGGAGGAGGAGGACAGCCTGTGGAGGGAGAGTGGGACGGTATGGGTGGATGGTTTTAGTAGGAACATGGGCCTCCACAGCGTTAGTAATTACCTTCTGAAGGAAGCACGAGGCGTGGACGATGTCGTCAGGACGGCGATATGTAAGAGGGTGGCTTTGGACCTGGGTGGAGATGGAGTCCTGGTAGGCATCCCAGTTGGCACGGCGATAGTCATGGACGACCTTGGGAGGGGGTGCAGGGTGCGGAGCCCGAGGGGGGCGGTTTGCAGATGTTATGGTGAGAAGGACAGGGAGGTAATCGCTACCTGTGGGGTCAAGGACGGCGACAGTGATACGCCCAAGGAGGTTGGCGGAGGCAATGACAACATCGGGGGTGGTGTTACTTTCGGGTCGGGTGTGCTGGGGAAGGGGAACAAGGTCACCTTCGATTGTGGAGAGGAACTGATGCCACCGCCGAAGGGCAGCAGGAGTGCGGCTATGGATGTTGAGGTCGGCGGCAATCACATAGTTGGAGAAGGTGTGGTCAATGTGTGAGATGAAGTCATAAGGAAGAGGAGCAGTGGAGCGGACATAGATGGTGGAACAGGTAATGGTGAGGGAGGGGAAGAAGACGCTAAGGATAAGGTGTTCAGTGGGGTCATTGAGGAGAGGTTGTGGCCGGACGGGGATATGCTTAAGGTGGCCAATCGCGACTCCACCCTGCGCACGAGGACCAGGAGCATCAGTGCGGTGGAGGATATAGGGGGAGGTGCGGATAGAATGGTGGGGCTGGAGAAAGGTTTCGTTCAAGAGGAAGGTGTCGACCTGGTGGTGGGAGAGGGTGTGCATGAGGAGGTATTTGTTGGAGCGGAAGGAGCGAATGTTCTGGAAGAGGATGCGAGACTCGTGCCGCGCCATGACGGGAAGGAGGAGGGGAAGAGAGGGAAGGGAAGAGACTTAAACTACGGTGTCGAGGCGGGTGAAGGTGAAGTGGGCTTGGTTGTGGGAGTAAGTGGCGAAGGTGTTCAGGTGGAAAACAGAGCGAGCAGCAAGGGATATGTGTTGGAAGGTGTGGGGGCGCTGAAAAGGGTGAATGTTTTGGAGTACAACGGTAATGAACCGGATGATGTCCTCGGCCGTGGGGGGCTTTGTCACTGAACGCCTCTGTTATATATAGTGTGTTGATAGTTTCACCTAGTATTGAGTGCCTCACATATTTACTTCGTTTTCGTACGTTTTACGCATGACTCTAGAGTATTTTCTTGTTCCTTCACTGTTCATTTCGTATACTGCATTAACTAGATAATATTAGTCATGCACTGTTACGGAATTTTATCATTCTTTTCTTGCAATGGAATGTCGCAGGTTACGAGGGGCTCTCTGGCGGCCACGTTCCTCCAATCACTTTTCGCCCATGCGTACGTCTGGCCTTAACGCTAACAGAGGGCGCGGATTATGTGCAGCACTATGTTTTCTTTCATTGTGGCTTCTTTAGCGATTTGTTTCATAGTTTTCTTATATTATTTTGTGGACTATCAAAGGTGTTTATTACTTATGCCATTATATAGATTATTGGCTCTGGAGTATATGTCAATTACTGTCTCTTAACTCTCCCTCTTCTTAACAATGTGACTTTTGTCGTGTTCTGTTTCATCTCTTTTTATTACTCTTATGCCTTTTATACGTTATAAGCTTATTACAGACTTCAACTATTCTGTCCCCCTTTATTCTACGTTGTTCAATTAACCATTGAAAACTAGTGTATGCCTACATTAGTGACATCTTGTGGCTACTGTACGGCAGCTTGTTTTGAACAGTAGCGCTACTGACAGCATAACTCGTGCATATGACGTTATTTATATATATTTGATGATGCTGGTGCTGATTTTGCATTTAACTTTTGACGATGCCACTATGGCTGCAGTACATTAGCACTTTGTTTTTATAAAACAGGTATGCCTCTTCATACTTAAAGTGCACAAATGCATATATATGTCAGTTGTACTTTTCATTATGGAGTATGCCTCTTCATACTTAAAGTGCACAAATGCATATATATGTCAGTTGTACTTTTCATTATGATGTATTTATTGTTTTTAAGCTGTAGACAAACTGCTAGTGTAATAATGTTCTTTCCCATTTTTTGCTGCAGATCTGATGATGGTCATTATAGACCGAAACCGGTAATCTGTTAACAAAAAGTTTGTAACCACAGACGTAAATGAAAGGAAACTTATATCTGCACAGCGATGCTGGTACGGACCGCGGTCGATAACTGCACCCCCTAACAAGTGTGCTATCGAACGTTGATACCACATTAAGGGGGGTAGGACGTCAAACAGGCCGACTTGGAGCAGGAGTGGCACCACAGGACATTTTAATTTCCACTGTCTATACTTTTACAAACAAATTCATAAAACTTTGTCAGCATGACCAGGAAGGATTCAGAATTCACACTCATAGCAGTGGAAGTTCGAAAACATAACGAAGTAATTTTTTTTTTTTACATGTAAAGTTTCATAATTTTTTTCACTTACTAATGGCAGCATTTGTTGCTATAGGTACACTTTTCTTCATAACTAAGAGAGATGGTTCGATGAATTTTGCACAGCGTACAAACCGTACTTAAAGGTGTATGAAACTCTATACTTTTCCAAATCTATTAAAAATTGAGGTAATTAACTACAAAATTTGTGTTTTTTCTAAACATGAAGTCTAAAATAGAACAGATCATTCGTTTTTCATAAATTAAATAAATTGTAGAGTTTCATACACGTGTAAGTATGGTATGTATGCTGTGCAAAATTCATCGAAGAATCTCTGCATCTTATGAAGAAAAGTGTACCTATAGCAACAAACGCTGCCATTAGTAAGTGAAAAAAATGATGAAATTTCACAAGTAAAAAAAAAATTATTCTGTTATGTTTTCGAAATTCCACTGCAATGAGTGTGAATCCTGAATCCTTCCTGGTGATGCTGACAAAGTTTTATGAATTTATCTTTAAAAGTATAGACACTGGAAATTAAAATGTCCTGTGATGCCTCTCCTGCTCCAAGTCGGCCCGTTTGACGTCCTACCCCCCTTAACAAAACAGATAAAAGAGATTCTAAGGGGAGCCGCACTATTCTTCACGGGACTGTTTAATTAGCGTGGGAATGTCTCACAAGAGTTCAACGAACTGCAGCGAAAGGCGTTACAAAAGCAGCGTTTTACGTTGTGAACAGTCTACTCACAGAGCCCCAAGAACCCATGATTGAAAGCGAGTCAATACGGATCAACCGATAACTACCAACTTCGCAAAATATTATTTCTTTGTGACAGATTGAAAGGCGGGTTATTTGCTTCAGTGTCCTTAAATGAATGTGTATCAATTTCACAGATCGCATTTGTTAGTGGGTGGTAACGGGTTGGTTGCGCCAAGACAGAGCGGTCCGAACTGTACCTTCTCATGACCCTGCCCGGACAAATCCTGACGTCTTTCATTTTTGACGAAAGTTAGCAGCGGTAGCAAATACAATGCCCTGATCTTCTGTTCATTTACGGGAATCAGTATAGGCTATCTTCATTCAATAACTTGAAGCAAGCTGCTCTCAAGTGAACAAACGTTAGTGGATTTCTTTTACAATGGGTGGGTGTGCAAACTAACTGTGCGCCAAAGTGTCACAATAGCAGCGGTAACTTGTTGGGATAAAACACGACATCCGACAAAGGAGTTGAGAAAGTGTGTTCCCAACTTTGCCCCAGCAATGGAGGTAACAACAACAACACATATAATTAAAAAAAAAGCAGATTAACTCCAGTCTTTCTTGGTGAAACAAGTTTTTTCAGAATCAAAGACAAAAATGGCAATTGCATTTAACTATGAAGCGGAATCATTAGGCAGAATTAATAAAGTTGCTTAATTGTGAATCTATTAAATTACAGAAATTCTTAAGAATGGCGCTCTACTGTTTATATCTAGTCAGTAAAGAATATTTATTGTTTCGCTAGATTTAACTTGAAGCAAGGGCTCTGACAAAGAATGTAACGCTAAAAAATCGTGGACTAAAATGATTTGCAAAAAAAAGAGGAACAGAAGTAGTACGTGCTTCAGGTTGCATTGCAGCATCACCATAACTCTCCAGTGCAAAAAAAGTTCTTTATCAAATAATAAGACGATTTTCTCGTCATATTTACCTTAAAAAAATTATACATGGTAATATTATAGATTGTGTTACTAAAGTTAATATACCAGTATTAGTAATTAAGATGACAGTTGATCAGCTACTTCTGTACAATATTTTTAGATAAAAAATAAGTTAGTCTTTTATGCCATTTACGGTTGTTTTCCAAATGTATAAGACAAGGGATACCTCTTGCCGCTTTAATAGTGAACCTATACAACGTACAAATGACATTTTTACTCGCGCGTAGATCCAAACATAGGAGCAGTTCGAAGGTAAAATCAAGTTTTGACAACAGAGCCACCCTGTGGGGGTACACGACGTGCCATTCACAGGGTGAAGTGCGAAGTACAGACATACGTTTCCATCGTCCATTCAAAAAGTTGCGAGACTGATTTCTGTTCGTGGCATACATATAAGCAACGTAACTACAGTAGCACTTTAGACTAACGACTATAAACAACAGATGTTCAATTGTGCATTCGACCAGTCAGTTGTGAGCAGGTCGTGTTAAGTAGAGGGCGTGCCGCCGTAGTATGTCAATACGATATTGCCGGACCTGTATATGTCCAAAGGAACTTTGCATCGTAATTCAGACTAATACAGCAATGCAGACAAGCGACTTTCAAGTACAATGTCTCCCCTGTACGGGATTATACATAATGGATGTACGTGTACAGGCTGTAGACATATGGTTGACGACATACCGAAATTGGAGCCTGAATAGGCTCGAATAGCCTAATTCTAAGGCTACCTCTCGCGAAAAGCCTGAATTTCACGTTCGAGTCCCGGTCCGGCACAAATTTTCGTTGTCATTCCATTATATAGCTGATGGTCGTCCGTATTCCCAACAGTGAATACATTTCATATAGTACGTCTGTGATGTTGCGTCACAAATCGCAATGGAGCAACTTCTCTTAGTGTTGAAACTTCCTGACAGATTAAAACTGTGTGCCCAACCGAGACTCGAACTCGGGACCTTTGCCTTTCGCGGGCAAGTGCTCTACCATCTGAGCTACCGAAGCACGACTCACGCCCGGTCTCACAGCTTTACTTCTGCCAGTACCTCGTCTCCTACCTTCCAAACTTTACAGAAGCTCTCCTGCGAACCTTAGTGTTCATGACATTCCCTAGAATGTTTTGAAGAAAAGCATGGTGTGTGCAAAGTTTATCCCTCAGATATTTCACCCCGGAGCAAAAGCAACGACCCGTAGATGCCTGCCGCAACTAAACTGAAGTGCAGAACGTGGACAGTTGTTTGAGAATAAAATCATCACGGGTGACGAGACTTGGTGTTATCATTGCGAACCTGTCAAAAAAGACGAAGTGTACAAATTCACACGAAGGATCAACGCTTTTAACGACACAACCGACATTGAAGCTATTTTGATGATCGAGTAGAACAGCATTCCAAACCAGAACGTTTCCGACAGTTTCACGTGGTTGTACGAACGTTGTGTGCGTTGTAATCGAGTTTAAAGAGACTGTGTAGAATACGTGAAGCTTAAAAAACTCCATCTTAACTTTTCTCTTAACTTTATTAATCCATTTGGGGAAACTTTCTGGACTGACAGGATAGGTACAGGCTACGCTACAGTTAATAACAGTGGCTGAGTACACAGTTGTACCAACATTATTCTAATTTCGATTTGTCCTACCATCACAAGCGTACTGTCACTGGGTCACGCACTCTCTTGTCATTCACCCTGAAATTATGTAAATTTACTGTAATTTAAAATAATTGTAGAAGTCATATCGGTAGCCTTCCGCGTTGATGAGCTCTTATCCGGAAGTGCACATGGCCAATGTATCGTTGCTAAATACGAAGTGAGGAGACCATTCAGCATGTCTTCACATTTACGTTACACGTACGAGGGTGAGTCAAATGAAAACCTTAAATATTTTTTTAAATATTATTTATTGTGCAAAAGTGGTACAAAGCTGTATCACTTTTCAACATGATCTCCCACACGCTCAATGCAAGTCCTCCAGCGCTTGCAAAGTGCATAAATTCCTTTAGGAAAAAATTATTTTGGTAGTCCGTACAACCACTCATGCACCGCGTGGCGTACCTCTTCATCAGAACGGAACTTCTTTCCTCGCATGGCGTCTTTGAGTGGTCCAGACATATGGAAATTTCTTAGGACAAGGTCTGGCGAGTATGGTGGATGAGGAATACGCTCAAAATGCAGGTCTGTGATTGTTCCAACTGTTGTACGGGTAGTGTGGGGCCTTGCATTGCCTTGTCGCAAAAGGACACCTGCTGACAGCAATCCACGTCTCTTTGATTTGGTTGCAAGCCGCAGATGTTTTTTTAGATCTGTGTATGATGCACTGGTGACAGTGGTCCCTTTAGGCATGTAATGCTCCAAAATGACGCGTTTCTCGTTCCAAAAGAGTGTCAGCATTATTTTCTCTGCTGATGGTTCTGTTCGAAACATCTATGGTTTTGGTGATGAGGAATGGCGCCATTCCTTGCTCGCTCTCTTCGTTTCCGGTTGGTGGAAGTGAACCCAGGTTTCGTCCCCAGTAACGATTCTTGCAAGGAAGCCATCACCTTCTCGTTAAAAGCGCCGAAGAAGTTCTTAACAAGCATCAACTCGTCGTTCTCTCATTTCAGGAGTCAGCCGCCATGGCACCCATCTTGCAGACACTTTGTGAAACTGGAGCACATCGTGGACAATGTGGTGTGCTGACCCATGACTAATCTGTAAACATGCTCAATGTCATTCAGTGTCACTCGGCGGTTTTCCTTCAGTGTGGCTTCAACTGCTGCAATGTTCTGTGCAGTCACAATTCGTTGTGCCTGACCTGGACGAGGAGCATCTTCCACTTAAGTCATACCATTTGCGAAATTCCTACTCCATTCGTAGACTTGCTGCTGTGACAAATATGCATCCTCGTACTGAACCTTCATTCGTCGATGAATTTCAATAGGTTTCACACCTTCACTACGCAAAAACCGAATAACAGAACTGCAAGTCGCAAGTGTGGTGGCCAGCTTTATACTCATACTGCGACGGAATGTGTGCATCTGCAGTATGCTGCCACGTACAGGCCATACTGCACACTGTTTGTAGCACGCTTACCAACTTACAGGATAACAGAGCGAGATTTCGATTTGTTATTACAAATTTAAGGTTTTCATTTGACTCACCCCCGTACGTTGTTGTTGTTGTGGTCTTTAGTCCTGAGACTGGATTGATGCAGCTCACCATGCTACTCTATCCTGTGCAAGCTTCTTCATCTCCCAGTGTACCTACTGCAGCGTACATCCCTTTGAATCTGCTTAGTGTATTCATCTCTTCGTCTCCCTCTACGATTTTTACCCTCCACGCTGCCCTCCAGTACTAAATTACTGATCACTTGATGCCTCAGAACATGCCCTACCAAACGATCTCTTCTACTAGTCAAGTTGTGCCAAAAACTCCTCTTCTCCCCAATTCTATTCAATACCTCCTCATTAGTTATTTGATCTACCCATCTAATCTTCAGCATTCTTCTGTAGCACCACATTTCGAAAGCTTCTATTCTCTTCTTGTCTAAACTATTTATCGCCCATGTTTCACTTCCATAAATGGCTACACTCCATACAAATACTTTCAGAAACGACTTCCTGACAAATCGATATTCGATGTTAACAAATTTCTCTTCTTCAGAAACGCTTTCCTTGCCATTGCCAGTCTACATTTTATATCCTCTCTACTTCGACCATCATCAATTATTTTGCTCCCCAGATAGCAAAACTCCTTTACTACTTTAAGTGTCTCATTTCCTAATCTAATTCCCTCAGCATCACCCGACTTAATTCGACTACATTCCATTATCCTCGTTTTGCTTTTGTTGATATTGATCTTATATCCTCCTTTCAAGACACTGTCCATTCCGTTCAACTGTTCTTCCAAGACCTTTGCTGTCTCTGACAGAATTACAATGTCATCAGCGAACCTCAAAGTTTTTATTTCATCTCCATGGATTTTAATACCTACTCCGAATTTTTCTTTTGTTTCCTTTACTCCTTGCTCAATATACATATTCAATAGCATGGGGGAGAGGCTACAACCCTGTCTTACTCCCTTCGCAACCACTATTTCCCTTTCATGTCCCTGGGCACTTATAACTCCCATCTGCTTTCTGTACAAATTGTAAATAGCCTTTCGCTCTCTATATTTTACCCCTGCCACCTTCAGAATTTGAAAGAGAGTATTCCAGTCAACTTTGTCAAAAGCTTTCTCTAAGTCTACAAATGCTAGAAACATAGGTTTGCCTTTCCTTAATCTTTCTTCTAAGATAAGTCGTAGGGTCAGTACTGCCTCACGTGTTCCAACATTTCTACGGAATCCAAACTGATCTTCCCCGAGGTCGGCTTCTACCAGTTTTTCCATTCGTCTGTGAAGAATTCCCGTTAGTATATTGCAGCTGTGACTTATTAAACTGATAGTTCGGTAATTTTCACATCTGTCAACACCTGCTTTCTTTGGGATTGGAATTACTATATTCTTCTTGAAGTCTGAGGGAATTTCGCCTGTCTCATACATCTTGCTCACCAGATGGTAAAGTTTTGTCAGAACTGGGTCTCGCAAGGCTATCAGTAGTTCTAACGGAATGTTGTCTACTCCCGGGGCCTTGTTTCGACTCAGGTCTTTCAGTTCTCTGTCGAACTCATCACGCAGTATCGTATCTCCCATTTTATCTCCATCTACATCCTCTTCCCTTTCCATAATATTGTCCTCAAGAACATCGCCCCTGTATAGACCCTCTATATACTCCGTCCACCTTTCTGGTTTTCCTTCTTTGCTTAGAACTGGGTTTCCATCTGAGCTCTTGATATTCATGCAAGTGGTTCTCTTTTCTCCAAAGGTCTCTCTAATTTTCCTGTAGGCAGTATCTATCTTACCCCTAGTGAGATAAGCCTCTACATCCTTACATTTGTCCTCTAGCCATCCCTGCTTAGCCATTTTGCACTTCCTGTCGATCTCATTTTTGTGACGTTTGTATTCCTTTTTGCCTGCTTCATCCCCGTATTTAGTGTCGTCTAAAGTAATGGAATAACTTACGCATTTGTAAGTTTAGTGACGTTGCATTTCCCCCCAGTGACGTCACTGCTGGGACGACAATATGGAGCACTCGCTGGTTGGCAGTGGCTCCGCAGCGAGGAGCAGACGTGCCGAGCCTGGACAATAGCGCGGTGTCCCCCGGGGCACTATACTCGGCCCCTCGCTGTCCATTAGCGCGTCGCTCCGCGCCCGCGCGGCAATCACGGATTATTTCCCCCTGGCCGTGAAATGGAAGTCAGTCACTCACTCGCATTACGAGCCGTCATTACGGAAATTGCCGGCGCTTGACAGAGTGTCCGCCCTGGGGGCTCAGAATTCGGTCCTCTCTCTGTAATAGAGCAATAAATCGTGTTGCCGGCACCGGGAAGGTCCCCCTGCGGACCTCACTCATCTCTGCAAACAAATTCACTGCTGCACACTGCTTCATCGTTCGTGAATATCCCTCGGGAATGGGAGTTCAACTACGCGTAATTTGCAAGTCGTGAAGTCGGGATCTTTTCACCAAAATTGCAGGCTGCATGCCCATCTGAGTATTCGGCGAACGTTACCTCGGTCTGAGACGGTTTAATTTTATGTCCTCCAGTAAGTGTGTGAGGAAAATCTGATATGGTGCGAGGTACCCATGACGAAACAAACAGCTAACAGATACAAGATAGAAGTACTAAGATAACAGTGAAGGACGGAAGGAATACACAGAGTGTCTGTATAAGTGGAACAAACTTGAGGATATCATTATAGAAATAGGATAATAAGAATTAGGTGAAGGCGAAATGAGGGATCTGATACAGCGAGAAGAGTCTGACAAAGTACTCAAAGACATAAATGCAAACAAGGCCCCGGGAGTAAACGAGAATGCCACAGAATTAATGAGAACGTTGTTAAAGCCAGCCATGATAAAAGTAATCCATTTGATGTGCGAGATACATGGTGAAATACCGTCAGACGTCAGGAACAATGTAATAACTCCGATTCCAAGCAACGCAGGTGCTGATACGTTGAATGCTGTCGAACCATCAGTTTTAGAAGTCACGCTTGCAAAATATTTACGCGAATAATTTGCGGAAGAATGGGGAACATGGTGGAGGCCGTTCTTCGGAAGCTCAGTTTGGGCTCCGGAGAAATGAGGGGACACGTCAGGCAACCCTGACCTAAGGAATTATCTTAGAAGATAAGTTTCAGAAGACAGGTTCCAGAAATGCATTTGAAAATTTAGAGAAAGCTTTTGATAATGTGGACTGGAATACATTCCTTTAAATTTTGAAAGTAACTGGAACAAAATACAGACTGAAAGGTTAATTCCAACTTGTACAGAAGCCAGACCGCATTCACAAGAGTCGAACATGTGAAATGGGAACCATAGTTCACAACGGAGTGAGACTGGTTTTTAGACTATTCCTAGATTGTATTCAGTGTGTAGATTGAGGAAACTGAGAAAAAGTCAAGCAGAAATTTGAGACGGAAATTCAAGTTCAGGGAGAAAAAAATAAGAAGTTAGGGGTTTGCCTGTGACATCGAAATTCTGTCACAGGGAGCTAATAATTTGGAAGAGTAGTTGACGGAATGGATAATGTTTTGTAAAAATGTTATAAGATGCACGTAAAAGTAATAAGAGTAATGGAATGTAGGCCAATTGAAACAGGCGATGCAGAGCGAATTAGGTGAGGAAAGAGTATAAAAGTGGTAGATGAGTTCCGTTATTTGGGTAACAAAATAACTAGTAATGGTCAAAGTACGGAAGACACAAAATGGTGAATGACAACAGCAAGAAAATAATTTTGTGAAGAAAGAGGAATTCATTGACATCTAACAGAAATTTAAGTTCTGGAAGTCTTTTCTGAACGTATTTGTACAGAAATTAGATAGCTACATCGAATAACAAATGAGACGTTTCTAAATCAAGCTGGGAACAAAAGAAATTAACGGCACAACTTGACTAAAAGAATGGGTTGATGCTAGGACGCGTTCTGAGGAATCAAGGAACTGTTAGTTTACTATTTACTATTGGAAGCAAGTGTGGGGGATAAAACTTGAAGAGGGGTAGCAAGAGACGAATACAGTAAGCACATTCGAAAGGATGTTGGTCGTGGTAATTGTGCTAAAGTTAAGAGACTTGCCCAGGGTAGACTAGAACGGAGACCTGAATCAAACTAGTCTTCGGACAGAAGACCATAACAGAAAAGTAAGGTACAAATAAAACGATAGTGTAATTCACGGATAGCGTGTATCTCTTAGCAAACGTGTGACACTATAAGAGAATTTTAACATCACGCTTTTAGCGATATCGGACGGCAGTTCAGAGTAGGAGTTTCCGACAAATGAGTTCAGTCGTGCACCAAGTAAGTGGTTATAGGTAGCTTTAACCTTATACATCAGCTTCAATGGGATTAATAGAAGTGTAAGTGCGAGACAGACACATTTGTGCTAAGAACGGTCTAGGGCATGGTTGCAGCTTATCACCATTGCTGGCTACTGTTGGTCTCTGACAAGAGTAATGAAATATTATTGTTGTTCAGCTTGTACGTCGAAGAAGCAACGAACAAACTGAATGAAAATGACTTAACAGGAATAAAATTTCAGAGGAAACTGATATCAACACTAAAATTCGCAGATTTAGCCTTTCTGGCCGAGTATATGTAAGACTTTCGGAAAGTCTGCCGAAAGGAATGAAGAACAAAGGTGATGTGTAGAAATAGAAAAGAGAATAATGACTTGCTTAACATCAAAACTGGTAACAACAGAGACATGGTAGGATTGAAAGAAATCTTGGAAGCAAGATGACGCAGTGTGACGAAACTAAGAAAGGTATCAGAAGTGAAGTGACACAGACGAAGAAAACCTTTTCTCGTCAGAGAGCTCTACTGGCAACAGATATTGATACTGAATTAAGGCAAAAGCTTTTCAAAGAGTGCGCCTAAAGCACAGCATCGTAGAGAAGTGAAACTGGGCCAGCGATGATTCGGGGATGAAGAAACGGGAAGGTTATGAAATGAGCTGCTACCAAAGAATTTAAAAATATACGTGAAAAGATAAATTATGGAGTTAAGAAATAATGAAAATAATAGGCAAAAGTAGAAATTGACGGAAGAACTTTATCAGAAGAAGAGAAAAAAGTGTGCACCCATGATAATTTAACTTGATACTGAAAAGAGGAGTAGAGAGGAAACAATAGTAGGGCATGGCAGAAATTAGAGCATTTTGAACGGATTGTAGAGGATATATGGTGTAGTAGTAAGTAGTAAAGTGGAGATCAAAAATTAGAACAAGATTGGAAGAAATGGAGGAAAATATCAAACCAGTCGAAAGACCCATGGCTTTAAAATAAAAAGTTTAATCTTATTAAAATTCCACTGGGTGTACTGCTTGGGTCATTACACTGTATAAAATACTTTGGATCCTAGAGCCTATATTAATAAACAGCTGAAAACGATATACTGAAGGCAGTTTGCAAGTTGCCTATCTGGTAGCTTTAAGGGGCGGCATTTTTTTTTTTTTTTTTTTAATATTTCATACAGTTAATGACCGAATTTAAAAATGTATAATGCTGTCATAAATTTCTCGTTAAGAAGTATTAAAGTTAGAAACTGTGTATATGTACTGAGGCAGCAAAACTTGCGGCGAGCAAATTACTCGCACTATATTCACCCAGTGTTTGAGAATAAAAACACTTAGCGACTTTCCACAAACTTTACACACAATTTCAAACTTTTCTTTCGCAGAAAGGAGAAAAGTTTATTTCGTATTTCATTTTCGCTATTTGTGGAGTAGAAATTCAGCATTAGGCATAACGTTTTAATTTGTTACTGTTTTACTACTTTCTCTGTTTGTAACACATTTTGCAGGCGAAATCCACATTTACCACTGAACATATCTGCAAAGTTATATCATTGTACGAAACGTGATTCTGTAGATACGAGGTTTTATACGTGGAATTAGGTTGAAAGAAGGCGTTACTGACACTAAACTAACCGTTGTCTACGCAGTGTTACAGTGGTCCTCCTAAGGTTGTAGACTGGTTTTTTCGTGGGGTGTGTGTTTATTTAAATAGATTCGTTCCTCCCGGTGCCATAAAACGAGAAACGTAAATCTTATTTTATTTTATTGATCCTAAAATACGAGTGGTTGCTCTCATAATAGAAGTCAGGCATGTATGGAAGACTATTACGCGGCTTGCTGGTAATGTGTAGCCCATTGTGTACCGGCAATAGGCGTTTGTGGGGACCGTGTTTTCCTGTTGTTAGTTGCGGGCAAATCGATGGGAGTCCCGCATGTGCTCGTTAGCCGGTCGCGGCTGTGTCCGGTAACCATATGGACTGTGTTAGGGAAATAAAAACGATCCAAGAATAACTTCCAGTAGTTGTATGTACTGTCACTTCTTTTGTCGTTTGTTGAAAAATCCACATCGCCGACACGTGAGGTGGGCTAGCTGAAAGCGAAAATCGGACAGGTGAGTGTTAGAGGTCGTTAAAGTCGCTCTTATTGACCAAACGTGGGCAGTGCTATACCAAAGAGTGTCTTGATTACTCGTAGAGAGAACTGTTACCATACGATAAATTTGATGTGAAAAAGTTAGCAATATTTGGGTGATGTATATGAAAAAAAGTAAAAAGTTATAGTGTTTCTTGTACAGCAGAGAACAGCAATAGATGAGGGACATACAAGTGTGTGTGATTACCAATTCTGTGTACATATTTACTTTAAGATTCGGTTACATATATTTTGTTCCATATGCTACGTTTCTAGCATTTGTAGACTTAGAGAAAACTTTTGACAATGTTGACTGAAATAATCTCTTTCAAATTCTAAAGGTGGCAGGGGTAAAGTACAGGAAGCGAAAGGCTATTTACAATATGTACAGAAACCAGATGGCAGTTATAAGAGTCGAGGGACATGAAAGGGAAGCAGTGGTTGGGAAGGGAGTGAGACAGGGTTGTAGCCTCTCCCCGATGCTATTCAATCTGTATATTGAGCAAGCAGTAAAGGAAACAAAAGAAAAATTCGGAGTAGGTATTAAAATTCATGGAGAAGAAATAAAAACTTTGAGGTTCGCCGATGACATTGTAATTCTGTCAGAGACAGCAAAGGACTTGGAAGAGCAGTTGAACGGAATGGACAGTGTCTTGAAAGGGGGATATAAGATCAATATCAACAAAAGCAAAACGAGGATAATGGAATGTAGTCGAATTAAGTCGGGTGATGCTGGGGGAATTAGATTAGGAAATGAGACACTTAAAGTAGTAAAGGAGTTTTGCTATTTGGGGAGCAAAATAACTGATGATGGTCGAAGTAGAGATGATATAAAATGTAGACTGGCAATGGCAAGGAAAGCGTTTCTGGAGAAGAGAAATTTGTTAACATCGAGAATAGATTTAAGTGTCAGGAAGTCATTTCTGAAAGTATTTGTATGGAGTGTAGCCATGTATGGAAGTGAAACATGGACGATAAATAGTTTAGACAAGAAGAGAATAGAAACTTTCGAAATGTGGTGCTACAGAAGAATGCTGAAGATTAGATGGGTAGATCAAATAACTAATGAGGAAGTATTGAATAGAATTGGGGAGAAGAGGAGTTTGAGGCACAACTTGACTAGGAAAAGGGATCGGTTGGTAGGACATATTCTGAGGCATCAAGGGATTACCAATTTAGTATTGGAGGGCAGCGTGGAGGGTAAAAATGGTAGAGGGAGACCGAGAGATGAATACACTAAACAGATTCAGAAGGATGTAGGTTGCAGTAAGTACTGGGAGATGAAGAAGCTTGCACAGGATAGAGTAGCATGGAGAGCTGCATCAAACCAGTCTCAGGACTGAAGACCACTATAAGAACATGCCGCAATGTCGAGGATTATACAAATATGTTGTGTCTGTCCCTCCGCACATGTCCGAAAGAGCAGACACATCACTCTCATATAAATGATTCGCCCCGATGAGCTATGGATCCACCATTTCCAGTGCAAATGTACAGTTATGTTCGACGTCCTGTGGGAATCTCAAAGTAGCGAGCATGGAGTTCGTGGACGCGTACTGCAGATAGGTGACCTTCGGTGGGTGTGTGGGTCGACCGGAAGGCCTGGCGAGCTAGTCTGCTCATTTGCAACACATACTGTGCCTGGATGGCACAGTGGTTAACGCAACCTGCAACTAAGTAAGTGATCTCGGGAGCGAGCCCGATTGTGGGACACAATTTTCTCTCATTGTCGCTCATTCGACATCAAGTCCCAAGGCAGCTGACATCAATAATTCTTTCCTCTTCCTTTCCCTTTTCCTCCCCTCCACCTCCAGTTCACATAGTGAGGAAAATATTTTAATTATTGAATCTCTGGAGGTAATATTTCAGTACATCGAAAATTGATCACACATTCCAAGCTGCAGAATGTAGGGATTAACTAAAATCAGACTATTCGTCAAATAATGTTAACACTATTAATAACAGTAGCAGTAGTAGTATTAGTGGTAGTTGTAGTAATAATAACAAATTAAATGAAAGGTGTCGGCAGCCTCGTAGTGGACAATATGCAGTTGCAAGGTATTCGCATGTGGCGCTGCACCTGCAGTGGTGGCTCGGGATAAAAAGTAAATTCGTATGGGATAAATGGCTGGGAGATCCCAAAGGTCTAGCAGCTTAATTACACAGGTTATCCCTATCTGCCGATCCTACAGACATCTTTCTTCACGAAGTATGATAGCTGTGTACGTAACTATTTTTGTACAGAGCAGATGACTGCAACGTGTGTGTGTGTGTGTGTGTGTGTGTGTGTGTGTGTGTGTAGTGTACTGTCGTGTTAATGTTGTAGATGATGAGAGAAGAAAGAGGATGAAACCCTGTGCCAGCACATAGCCAACTCCTCTCGAAGATACCACAGGAGAAACCGAGTTTAACGTCCTCATCGGACGAATGGATCACCGTCAACCGTGACGCACGTCCTCATTTCGAGAGACAGTGAGGAAAGGTTTGGAATTTAGTCCAGGGCACTGGTGGAAAGACTGGTGTTCAGGAACTTCACGCCGCCACCGTTCTCGTCCCCTCTGACGTAAAGGTAAAGGGAAGATTGTCAACAGCACGCGGCGTACCTGGACAGTTACCCACGCATGGTGGTGATTAACTTCGGTCGTCTGACGGGAACTGATGTATCCACCTCGGCACAACCGACAGGGTTCAGAATGTAAACCTTGACATGTTCCTGAATGTACAAGATTTCTCCCATTATTGACGCAATTTAATACCTATGCCACTTTCTGATTTCATCACTAAATTTTGACTGATGTACACTCACGCTCATAAATTAAGGATAAGTGCAGAATGTGGGGCCACAAAAAACTGGCGCTAATAACATAGGCACATAGGGAACACACATGACACACATGTCTAAGGCCACGGTATTGGTGATAAGTTGAGAAAAGCGTCCCGAAACACATGTGCTACAAAACGCCACTGTTTCCTGCGCATGTACCCCGACGTCAATATGGGATATGATCACCATGCACACGTACACAGGCCGCACAACGGGTTATCATACTCTGGATCAGGTGATCGAGCAGCTGCTGGGGTATAGCCTCCCATTTTGCACCAGTGCCTGTCGGAGCTCCTGAAGTGTCCTAGGGGTTTGAAGACGTGCAGCGATACGTCGACCGAGAGCATCCCAGACGTGGTCGATGGGGTATAGGTCAGGGGAACAGGCAGGCAAATCCATTCGCTTGATATCTTCTGTTTCAAGGTACTCCTCCACGATGGCAGCTCAGTGGGGCCGTGCGTTATCATCCATCAGGAGGAAGGTGAGACCTACTGCACTCCTAAAAAGGCGGACATACTGGTGCAAAATGACATACCGATACACCTGAACTGTTACAGTTCTTCTGTGAAAGACATGCAGGGGCGTACGTGTACCAATCATAATCCCACCCAACACCATCAAACCACGACCTCCATACATTAAGGGGTTGGTATCTAGTTCCTGGTTCACGCCAGATGAAAACCCGGCGAGAATCACTCTTTAGACTATACCTGGACTCGTCCGTGAACCTGGGACCACTGTTCCAATGACCGGGTACTGTGTTCTTGACACCAGGCTTTACGGACCCTCCTGTGACCAGGGTCAGTGGAATTCACCTGGCAGGTCTCCGGGCATATAAACCAAGTCTGTTCAGTCGTCTGCAGATTGTGTGTCTGAAGACAACTGTTCCAGCGGCTGCGGTAAGGTCCCGAGCAAGGCCACCTGCAGTACTCCGTGGCCGTCTGCGGGCACTGATGCTGAGACTCGGTCTTCTTGTGGTGTTGTACACTGTGGACGTCCCGTACTGTAGCGCCTGGACGCATTTCCTGTCTGCTGGAATCGTTGCCATAATCTTGAGATCACACTTTGTGGCACACCGAGGGCCCGTGCTACGACCTGCTGTGTTTGACCAGCCTCCAGTCACCCTAGTAGTCTACCCCTCACAACGTCATCCATATGTGTTGATTGAGCCATTTTCAACACACAGTCACCATTAGGACGTGTGAAAACATCTGCACACTTACTCTCTGCACCGTACTCTGACATGCACCAACACACCTCTGTGTATGTGGACTGCTGCCAGCGCCACCGTGCGACGGCCGCAGGTCAAATTCACCGCATGGTCATACCCTGAGGTGATTTAAACCCGCAAACCGCCCACCAGAGCGTTGTTTTACCATGTATCAGCACTGTCCTTAATTCATGAGCATGAGTGTAGTTTCTTTGGTTTCCTGTAAAACGTACAGTCAGTCGATGCCCCCGTTCATATTCATTATTTTTTAATAATGGAAACGTTCTAATTGATATTTCAACATTTAATTTATCGTCTAACGGGTACAAATACAGATCTTTCCGTTGGCGACTGAGGGCGGTGTACTGAACAACATTACATCAGTATTAAGTCATTTGAAAACTAATAATAACTATCCCATACACTACTAACGTAGTGTCCCTCTCCCATTATGCTCATTACTCGTGGCATTTGGCAGATGCCGGTAAGAGTTTGAGCCCTTCTGTACATCTGCTATCCGAAAGAACAGACACCACACACAACATAATTCAGGTGAGCATGGCCAATGATCTCTACTGTGCTGATGCCACCAGGCTCCAACTCTTAAGGGAATCGGCGAAATTTTCTAGTTTCTCCATTGATTTAAATCAGTGGCAAATCGCAGCCAATGTCTGTAATTCCTTTCTGTCTTAATTCATAGTGGATGCTGGATCAATAACACCACATTGAAGAGCCAAAGAAACTGATACACGTATCTAATATCGCGTAAGTCCCCCGCGAGCACGCAGAAGTGCCGCAACACGGCGTAGCATGAACACGACTAATGTCTGAAGCAGTGCTGGAGGGAACTGACGCCATCAATCCTGCAGGGCTATACAGACATCCATAAGAGTACGAGGGGGTGGAGATCTCTTCTGAACAGCACGTTGCAAGGCATCACAGATATACTCAATAATCTCCATGTCTGGCGAGTTTGATAGCCAGCGGAAGTGTTTAAACTCGGAACAGTGTTCATGGAGCCACGGTGTAGCAATTCTGGAAATGTGGGGTGTCGCATTGTGCTGCTGGAATTGCCCAAGTCCCTCGGACATGAAGGGATGCAGGTGATCAGACAGGGTGCTTACATACGTGTCACCTGTCAGAGTCGTATCTAGACGTATCAGGGGTCCCATATCACTCCAACTGCATACACCTCACACTATTACAGAGCCTCCACCAGCTTGAACAGTCCCCTGCTGACATGCAGTGTCCATGGATTCATGCGGTTGTTTCTCTACACGTCATCAACAGTCCAATGTTGGGCTGAGGATGACACGGCGGCCGGTCGGTGCCGTTTGGCCTTCATGGCCTGTTCGGTTCTCCTTCTTTCAGGATCTTATTGTGGCCACAGTGATGTCGGATATTTGATGTTTTACCGCATTTCTTATATTTACGGTATACTCGTGGAATGGTCGTACGGGAAAATCCCCACTTCATCGCTACCTCGAAGGTGCTGTGTCCCATCGCTTGGGCGCCGACTATAACACCACGTTCAAACTCAACTTAAATTGTTGCAGCGATAACTGACGTAACAACTGCGCCAGACACTTGTATAGGCGTTGCAAACTGCAGCGCCACGTTCTGCCTATTTACATATCTCTGTAATTGAATACGCCTGTGTATACCAGTTTCTTTGGCGCTTCAGTGTAGTTAAGCCATTGATGCTTATTTTCCCCTGGGCAGCAGGTGAGGTATTGGAGTGTCGACATGCGGACACAAACCGGTTAGCCTATGCTGACAGGCGTAGTCCACCTACAAGTAGTGCAGTAACGGCCATGTAGGAAACATCAGGGCCTCAAGTTTGTGTCGTGTTTGTTGGTGCCGGTCGGTGTGGCCGAGCGATTCTAGGCGCTGCAGTCTGGAACCGCGCTGCCGCGACGGTCACAGGTTCGAATCCTGCCTCGGGTATGGATGTGTGTGATGTCCTTAGGTTAGTTAGGTTTAAGTAGTTCTAAGTTCTAGGGGACTGATAACCTCAGATGTTAAGTCCCATAGTGTTCAGAGCCATTTGAACCATTTGTTTGTGGGAAGACTGATCGATGCAGAGAAAAAAAAACAACCACCATACTGATATGTCCACACATCAAAATACCATATAAAAGAATATCTGCATTTATACCTGTTACACCCTGTATAATGTTGGGTGTCTCAGAAAGATTCGTCCTACTTCACAAAGCTGTTTGTTCTATATATATGAAAGCAGAACCTTTAGGTAAATTATAGGTTGTGCTTGGAAACCGAAAGAGTGTTTCGGCGCCGGTTGTAAGTTCACGGTTCATGTTGTAGCTGAGAGGTGCATCTAGTTCGCTCGCTCGTTCATTACGCAATGTATCGACTGGAGGTGACAATAAAACTGCAAGAGAATACGTTCTTCATTTTGATAGGTGCAATTCGATCACAATGAGTGATGAAAATTTCGTCGACAGTACAGCATTGCACTTTCCACCATGGCATCAACAGTTTCAGAAGTAAGAGGAAATTTATGGGTCAACCTGCGCTGAAGATTTTCGTTTCGACAGAACTGATCATGGAAGAGTATTTCTTGTCAATGAGCTGGCTCTGCGATGGATCGATTGCAAGAGGCTTAAGGATCTGGCATTACACCACTGGGCTCCGGCATCGCCTTATCTCAAAAGTACTTGTTCTTATTTTTATGGAGTTTCGTGTAAGTTTTCGTCTATGTGATTCCGCTTGCGACGAGATTGGGCGAACTGCGAAGCGACATAGAAACGCAAGTAAATGCTGTAACGCCGTACGTGGTAGTAAATGCATGGGGTGAGATTGACTGTCGTGTGGGTATTTTTCTTGTGTGAGGTGGAGGGCAAAATGAACATTAGTAAAGCTAATGAAAGCTTTGATCCTAAGTGTAATTGTATATAGTATAGCGAGGTTGTACTAGAATGCAATTGAAAGATACGGAGGGTAGAAAAAATATGGAAACACTAAAAACATAAGAAATAACTATGCATAATGCTGTGTAGAAAAACTGTTTCTATACAAAACAACATCCAATTGTCTCCAAAAGGACAAAAACAGGTCCTGTGTGGTTTTCAAGGGAACCTTACAGCATTGTTCCTTGAAAATAGCGGCAAAGGTCATGTAAGGGTGATGGAGGTGGATAGCGATCACGTACCGCTCTCTACAAAGTACACTACTGGCCATTAAAATTGCTACACCAAGAAGAAATGCAGATGATAAACAGGTATTCATTGGACAAATATATTATACTGGAACTGACATGTGATTACATTTTCACGCAATTTGCGTGCATAGATCCTGAGAAATCAGTACCCAGAACAACCACCTCTGGCCGTAATAACGGCCTTGATACGCCTGGGCGTTGAGTCAAACAGAGCTTGGTTGGCGAGTACAGGTACAGCTACCCATACAGCTTCAACACGATACCACAGTTCATCAAGAGTAGTGACTGGCGTATTGTGATGCGCCAGTTGCTCGGCCACCATTGACCAGACGTTTTCAGTTGATGAGAGATCTGGAGAATGTGCTGACCAGGGAAACAGTCGAACATGTTCTGTGACCAGAAAGGCCCGTACAAGAGCTGCAACATGCGGCCGCGCCTTATCCTGCTGAAATGTAGGGTTTCGCAGGGATCGAATGAAGGGTAGAGCCACGGGTCGTAACACATCTGAAATGTAGCGTCCACTGTTCAAAGTGCCGTCAATGCGAACAAGAGGTGACCTGGACGTGTAACCAATGGCATCCCATACCACCACGCCGGGTGATACGTCAGTGTGGCAATGACGAATACACGCTTCCAATGTGCGTTCACCGCGATGTCGCCAAACACGGATGCGACCATCATGATGCTGTAAACAGAACCTGGATTCATCCGAAAAAATGACGTTTTGCTATTCGTGCACCCAGATTCGTCGTTGAGTACACTATCGCAGGCGCTTCTGTCTGTGGTGCAGCGTCAAGGGTAACCGCAGCCATGGTGTCCGAGCTGATAGTCCACGCTGCTGCAAACGTCGTCGAACTGTTCGTGTAGATGGTTGATGTCTTGCAAACGTCGCCATCTGTTGACTCAGAGATCGAGACGTGGCTGCACGATCCCTTACGGATAAGATGCCTGTCACCAAGACTGCTAGTGATACGAGGCCGTTGAGATCCAGTACGGCGTTCCGTATTACTCTCCTGAACCTACTGATTCAATATGCTGCTCACAGTCTTTGGATCTCGACCAACGCGAGCTGCAATGTCGCGATACGATGAACCGCAATCGCGATAGGCTACAATCGGACCTTTATCAAAGTCGGAAACGTAATGGTACGCATTTCTCCTCTTTACACGAGGCATCACAACAACGTTTCACCAGGCAACGCCGGTCAACTGCTGTTTGTGTATGAGAAATCGGTTTGAAACTTTCCTCATGTCAGCACGTCGTAGGTGTCGCTACCGGGGCCAACCATGTGTGAATTCTCTGAAAAGCTAATCATTTGCATATGATAGCATCTTCTTCCTGTCGGTTAAATTTCGCATCTGTAGCACGTCATGTTCGTGGTGTAGCAATTTTAATTACCAGTAGTGTAGATCACAAAGGCTCAATACCATTGAGATCCGCCGACTGGTGGCCAAGGGAGATGCAACAATTCGTCCTGATGCCCACAAAACCAGTGCTGGAGAATACGAGTTGCCGGAACAGGGACTCTGTCGTCTTGGAACAAACCATCACCATTGGGAAATTAAGATTGACCCATAGGATATACCTAATTGGCCAAAATGATTACATAGCTTTTGGCAGTAATGCGAGGCTGCAGGGTAACCATGTGGCCCACGGAATACCACGATATGGTCAAAAAGTTGCAAACAGTGTGAAACAAGACATCCGACCAAATGACTTTCTTCCTTTGCTCCACAGTCCTGTTTTTATGGCTTCGTCACGACATTTTCCTGCAACAGGCATTTGCGTCATTAATGAATGGTTTTGGAATTCCAGCTCGTCTTGCAGTTTCCTGCATAAGGAGATCCCACTGTGTTGCAGTGGTGCTGACAGGGTTCGAGAGTGTGACATTTATTTGTGCAGTAACTTTTGCAGCTGTCGCCCTCTCATTTTTCATCACAATCATCTTCATTGTCGGTCCGACACAGTCACTCAACACACAGTTTCATATGCGATGTGACTTACTGGATGATGTTTCTCCACTCTTCCTGCTTAGGGTATAAAACGTCGACAGGGTGCCCTTGAAGCACCTAGCACTTTTGCTACCTTGGTTATGCAAGCAACTCGCACGCGAGCACCAACAATTTGACCATGTTTGAATTCACTTCGCACCGAAATAAGGCACTCGCAACCACACAAAACAATGTTCTGATCAAGACTGCCAGTTTCAACGTCTTGAGGACATTGCACAGTAGCCTTTCGTGGTGCAACAATGCAACATTCAGGCTCCGTTATCACCTGCATTTACGTTCAAGCATGCATTTCTGCAATTTTGCATAGCCCCTTTACAGCCTCGTGAAATCTGATGGTTCTTCTGAAAATAAGATCTTCGTATTCCTATGCACAATTTAAAATTTACCACAAGATCGTATCTTCATTCGTGTAGAAGATATAGTCAGTGAAGTCGGATGAACCTCTTCGACAGGAGGACCCCGCATAGCGCAGCGCGGAGGCATTATACACTCCTGGAAATTGAAATAAGAAAACCGTGAATTCATTGTCCCAGGAAGGGGAAACTTTATTGACACATTCCTGGGGTCAGATACATCACATGATCACACTGACAGAACCACAGGCACATAGACACAGGCAACAGAGCATGCACAATGTCGGCACTAGTACAGTGTATATCCACCTTTCGCAGCAATGCAGGCTGCTATTCTCCCATGGAGACGATCGTAGAGATGCTGGATGTAGTCCTGTGGAACGGCTTGCCATGCCATTTCCACCTGGCGCCTCAGTTGGACCAGCGTTCGTGCTGGACGTGCAGACCGCCTGAGACGACGCTTCATCCAGTCCCAAACATGCTCAATGGGGGACAGATCCGGAGATCTTGCTGGCCAGGGTAGTTGACTTACACCTTCTAGAGCACGTTGGGTGGTACGGGATACATGCGGACGTGCATTGTCCTGTTGGAACAGCAAGTTCCCTTGCCGGTCTAGGAATGGTAGAACGATGGGTTCGATGACGGTTTGGATGTACCGTGCACTATTCAGTGTCCCCTCGACGATCACCAGTGGTGTACGGCCAGTGTAGGAGATCGCTCCCCACACCATGATGCCGGGTGTTGGCCCTGTGTGCCTCGGTCGTATGCAGTCCTGATTGTGGCGCTCACCTGCACGGCGCCAAACACGCATACGACCATCATTGGCACCAAGGCAGAAGCGACTCTCATCGCTGAAGACGACACGTCTCCATTCGTCCCTCCATTCACGCCTGTCGCGACACCACTGGAGGCGGGCTGCACGATGTTGGGGCGTGAGCGGAAGACGGCCTAACGGTGTGCGGGACCGTAGCCCAGCTTCATGGAGACGGTTGCGAATGGTCCTCGCCGATACCCCAGGAGCAACAGTGTACCTAATTTGCTGGGAAGTGGCGGTGCGGTCCCCTACGGCACTGCGTAGGATCCTACGGTCTTGGCGTGCATCCGTGCGTCGCTGCGGTCCGGTCCCAGGTCGACGAGCACGTGCACCTTCCGCCGACCACTGGCGACAACATCGATGTACTGTGGAGACCTCACGCCCCACGTGTTGAGCAATTCGGCGGTACGTCCACCCGGCCTCCCGCATGCCCACTATACGCCCTCGCTCAAAGTCCATCAACTGCACATACGGTTCACGTCCATGCTGTCGCGGCATGCTATCAGTGTTAAAGCCTGCGATGGAGCTTCGTATGCCACGGCAAACTGGCTGACACTGACGGCGGCGGTGCACAAATGCTGCGCAGCTAGCGCCATTCGACGGCCAACACCGCGGTTCCTGGTGTGTCCGCTGTGCCGTGCGTGTGATCATTGCTTGTACAGCCCTCTCGCAGTGTCCGGAGCAAGTATGGTGGGTCTGACACACCGGTGTCAATGTGTTCTTTTTTCCATTTCCAGGAGTGTAGATGGAGGTCCTGTTTAACGAAGGAGACGGACTTGGAGAGAAACCAGAAAACAGTAAACTCCGTTTCTTCCCACAGATACTTTAAGAGTTCTGTTTTTGTGTGTGCCTTTTTCCTTTTCTGACTTTGAACTTTTACATTAGTACTGCATATGCCTGGTAGGTATCACGCACGCATATCGCTGGGAATGCCTAGAACCTGGTCGCGGACCAGGGAGTGGAACTTGGCCGATGAAGCGGAAGTTCCGAAGACGGGTAGCAAGGAAGATTGCAATTCATTCGTAAATGACAGTATGATTGACTCAAGATGTATGGTTCCTATTAAAGTCGATCTGTCTTCAGTAATGGAAGCGGACATTAAAGTTCCACTTGAAATTGCTCTGATTAACGATATCCTCTTTACAAGTGGATAAAACCGAGAGGAAATAATGTTATTAAGTGATCAGGCTGCCCTGATGAATGATTCGCAACAGAAATGCGTACGTAACGGAGAGGGAATTCCCTTGGCATCTGAAACTATCTATTGACTGTGACCTAGGAATGTAGCGCTGTCGCGCGCCATAAAAAACGAGACGACGAAACAGTTGCTGCACAAAACTCCGCCAGCAAACTTATCTTCCCTAGTCTAAAAATAATTTACTAATACTGAGAAACGTTTGATATTTTAACTTATCTATTGGGGCAGAAGTAAGTCCAACCTAATTGTCGATGAAATTAAAGCACGAGAATGTTCCAGTAATTAGCCCTCCATAAAACATTAGCGCAAGCCCCGTGACTATTCAGTGCTACTATATTGCAAAGTTAATGATTCATTTAATTGGACTGAGGAAATAAACGAAATAGCAATAAAAGCATGAGACATTCTTTTAACTTCAGCATAATTTTTTCATCCCAAAAGCCACAAAGATCTCAGAAAAATGTGTTCAGTTTTAAATAATTCACGTTGTACTCTCAGATGAATCATGCAAAGACCTGCTTCTTTACTGGATCTGAAAAAAAAAAAATTAAAACCTATTATTAAATAAGATATCGGCTTGCTAAACCCTATCACGAATGAAAAACAACACGTTAACGAAACGCACTCTGCCCCACACTGATCGTAACCGCGAGAGTCACTCTGCTACTGATTCAATAACATTGCCTAAGCAACCACGAAGTTCCAATATAGTTAGCCAGGTCGTAAAATAAAGAAACACCTTACCTTGTATTCTAGAGTAGGCGTATAGGAAATGTGTTGGAGTGTCAGTATTACTGCACGAGAACAAAACATAGGCGGCTTTTAGGTACCACGCTACATCTTTCTCAGCGTAAGACAATGCAACCTCGACAAAAAGCACACCATACCACACACGAACAAAACAGGTCCACTCCCGAGCAGCCCAAACACAATAGCCTGAAGCAGAACGCTTTGTTTTCCTCCCAAATCGACAAGCCACGTGTGGCGACTACGTCCTGGCGAAACATTTTTTTCTACATCTACATCCGTAATCCGCAAGCCACCCGACGGTGTGTGGCGGAGGGTGCTTTGAGTAACTCTATCGGTTCTCCCTTCTATTCCAGTCTCGTATTGTTCGTGGAAAGAAAGATTGTCGGTATGCCTCCGTGTGGGCTCTAATCTCTCTGATTTTATCCTCATGGTCTCTTCGCGAGATATACGTAGGAGGGAGCAATATACTGCTTGAGTCCTCGGTGAAGGTATGTTCTCGAAACTTCAACAAAAGCCCGTACCGAGCTACTGAGCGTCTCTCCTGCAGTCTTCCACTGTAGTTTATCTATCATCTCCGTAACGCTTTCGCGATTACTAAATGATCCTGTAACGAAGCGCGCTGCTCTCCGTTGGATCTTCTCTATCAACCCTATCTGGTACGGACCCCACACCGACGAGCAGTATTCAAGCAGTGGGCGAACAAGCGTACTGTAACCTACGTTCTTTGTTTTCAGAGTGCCTTTCCTTAGGATTCTTCCAATGAATCTGTCTGGCATCTGCTCTGCCGACGATCAACTTTATATGATCATTCCATTTTAAATCACTCCTAATGCCTACTCCCAGATAATTTATGGAATTAACTGATCTGCTATATTGCAGCTAAATGATGAAGGATCTTTCTTTCTGTGTATTTGCAGCGCATTACATGTGTCTACATTGAGATTAAATTGCCATTCCCTGCACCATGCGTCAATTCGTTTCAAATCCTCCTGCATTTCAGTACAACTTTCCATTGTTACAACCTCTCGATACACTACAGCATCATCCGCAAAAAGCCTCAGTGAGCTTCGATGTTATCCACAAGGTTATTTATATATATTGTGAATATTAATGGTCCTACGACAATCCCCTGCAGCACACCTGAAATCACTCTTACTTCGGCAGACTTCTCTCCATTGATAATGACATGCTGCGTTCTGTTATCTAGGAACTCTTCAATCCAATCACACAATTGGTCTGATAGTCCATATGCTCTTACTTTGTTCATTAAACGACTGAGGGGAACTGTATCGAACGCCATGCGGAAGTCAAGAAACACGGCAGCTACCTGGGAACCCGTGTCTATGGCCCTCTGAGTCTCGTGGACGAATAGCGCGAGCTGGGTTTCACACGATCTTTTTCGAAACTCATGCTGATTTCTACAGAGTAGATTTCTAGTCTCCAGAAAAGTCAATGTACTCGAACATAGCACGTGTTCCAAAATTCTACAACTGATCAACGTTAGAGATATAGGTCTATAGTTCTGCACATCTGTTCGACATCCCTTCTTGAAAACGGGGATGACCTGTGCCCTTTTCCAATCCTTTGGAACGCTACACTCTTATAGAGATCTA
Organism: Schistocerca serialis cubense; assembly: GCF_023864345.2. Taxonomy (NCBI): domain Eukaryota; kingdom Metazoa; phylum Arthropoda; class Insecta; order Orthoptera; family Acrididae; genus Schistocerca; species Schistocerca serialis. The sequence goes on along the minus strand of NC_064643.1, from coordinate 726,880,026 downwards.
CAGTACACCGCTGTAAGAAGGGCCGGGGGGGGGGGTGGGGGGGGTGGGGGGGGGGGGGGCAAGTTCCTTCGCGTTCTCTGTGTAAAATCGAACTAGTATCCCATCACGTCCAGCGGTTACAAGAATAAGACAGCCAACAACGGCTATAGTGTGCCAAAGAACCCTAATTGCAAAAATTTTGAATAGAATAAAATTACGAAGTTAGAATACGAACACATTCTTAAAGACAAATAAAAGCGCAATTAGACAAACACCAGACAGCCGGAAACTGTGATAACAATGACATTGCAGCAGAATTACAAACATAACTATACAACAGCATTACGACAAAAATGCATACGCTCTAAAAATGAAAGACAAAACATGACAGGGCAAACACCGTACATCATACAATAAGTACAACAATAGCTGAAGAACAATATAACAATATAAGAAATGTAGCGTAGAGATATACGTATTTCAAGTAAAAGAAAAACCCAAAATAACAAACACAATACAAAGAAACGGTACGTACAGTAGTGCCAATAGAACAGTGACATAAAATGCACAAGAGAGCAATAATGAAAATTTTATACAAAAACAGAGCTTTATACGCAAATTAAATCACAAAGTTACGCATCCGATTTACGAACCAGGCCGATGCCAAAGAGAAATGAAAACCCCGTCAACCCATAAATTAACTTTGGATCCAGGCGCCTCTGAAATAGTCTGTGAGCTAGTTACATTTTGAAACGTCTCTGTTGGATTCCTTTCATGTTAATTTCTTAAATCTGTTGTCATTTACGGCATAAATTCCTCTTCTAAATTTACTGTGGTGTTTCTGACTATCTGGGAGGAGACTGAGCAGTGAAACGTGTTACTTTTACACATAAACAAGAACTATCTGTCACACTACTACACTTTAAAACACAGTTTATATGTAATTCATGTCACACAGTCTCATACGGAACCTACATCCGCTTTCTTTTATATACTGTATATGATAAGATATTGTCATCCCCCTTCCCTTCTGTGTGAGAGGATGAATGAGCAAATGTATTTCTAGTTGCATGCTTGATGGTAGCAGACAAGCCTGTCTGCTAGAGAACAGTAGGACCAACGTCGGAACAGGTAGCTACGCTTTCTAGAAGCAAAGAGGTTTCTATTCTTAGTATGGTCCTGTGCGTGCCATGTCATGTTGGTATAGGAAGCTGCCTCCCTGGTCACTTCCGTTTGTATCGATTAACCACCTTTATTTCAGGTTTAGCTCCAAAATATCTAATGTTATCTTAAATTGCAACGCAGTGTAATTCGAGTGTGAAGTTCAGAATATCTTCCGGTAGTTGCTCTTTCACTTCTTTGTGAGTAAAGTGGGACCACGTGTTGATCAGTAACTCTAACTAAGATCATCAATCTTAAATGCGAATGTGCGTGAGATTATAACGTCTCGTCTTGACAATATTTTTCAATATAGCAACTTTTCTTTATGTTCAACCCACATGGGGTGTACTTTATGAGAGCAGTACCACGTGCTTATACAATTGTTTGACCCTTCAGGTTAATAGTAAGGCGATAGTAACCAGTTCGACGTTTTTATTTTGTAAATTGCGTTTCGATGTAATTTATTTTAATTATCAAAATTATTGTGGAGTTACACTCTTTGTGTACACCAAGTTGACCACGTGAAGCTTGTGGTGTAAGCATCAAAGTAGCCCTTAGCTATTCTTTTCGGGAAGATTTCACAGAGAGTTAGTATGAACTTAGTATACCAGTGTGTGGTAATTTCATGATGGACAGGATTGCCCTACGAATGTATCTTCTTTGGGTGAAAATTGAATCGATTGGTTGTGGTTAATTTCCTCTTGCATATGTTTCAAGGTTCTTCGTGTGTTATTTTATGAATACAGTGTTGTATGTAGCCTCCCAATCTTGGCTCCCTATTTGATGTGTTCCGTAAGATTACAAACTCACATTTACACAATCCTAAATAAGGCACCAGTTTAGTTATGAATCAAGTTTGATATGCTGAAATTTTAACGGAACAATGATCAATGCTAAAATAAATGTCCAAATATAAACTGATTTATCTCTTTTTATTTAAATTGTCTTTTTGTATATATATCACCGGTTATCGTAAGATGACTACTAAAAGATTATAATTAATGTTAGTCTGGTTGGGAGTTTGGTAAGCTAGACTGGATACCTGCGCAGTAATGCAAGGTTAACTTCCTCAGATAGCTCACAGCTTTTAACCTACTTTTATGGTCTTGAATATCAGCACCGCTTTCAGAACAAATTAATGCAACAACATTACAATTTATCAAAACGGTAGAGTGGAGAGGGGTAACCTATCGTAACCAACTGCTTATATGAGAGTAATTGTGGAGTCGTTTACTTGGAATATACCAATATGATGTGGCAATGGCTAAACAATGGCCGAAGACAGAGTTGCTTCAAAGATCTCTGGCAGGTGGACTTGAGTAGCCGAAGCAGCCGCGAATTTGCGGAAGTCGATCAGTGTGTCACAGACGTTCAAAAATGGTTCAAATGGCTCTAAGCACAATGGGATTTAGCATATGACGTCATCAGTCCCCTAGAATTAGAACTACCTAAACCTAAGTAACCTAAAGACATCACACACATCCATGCCCGAGGCAGGACTCGAAGCTGCGACCGTAGCAGCAGCGCGGTTCCGTACTGAAGCGCCTAGAACCGCTCGGCCACAGCGTGTCACAGAGGTAACAGCAAAGATTGCGCGTGAGAAGAAACTACGCAAAAACGGAATATGTGGAAGGCGGACAATTATAATGGACACTTTACAACATGTCGCATGCCTAGTAAAGCACTAGCATGCTGAAACCGATATTCGGGTTAATGACACCTTTCCTCCATGCGTGATGTGATGCAGACACACTAAATATCAACATCATTTTGAGGTATTTATGAGGCGTTTATTTTTACTTCGGAAATTGTTAAATATTGACAGATTGTGGACGGACACACAAGCTTCGTGCGTAAATCATACTAACAGCGACTAAACTGTGGAGAAATCGAGAGTAAACGCCGTGTTGATACGGAACTGCAGGCTTCGCTGCTCTGGACAGGACCACACCTCGGTATTTTGCCGATAAGACGCGACAGATGTCACTAGTGGGCGATAAGGGAACGCGGTTTGCGGCGGCAGGGAGCCGTCACAAAGGCAGACGTCTCGAAGAGGGGCGACGACTGGGTGGGGCGTGTCGGACGATGTTGTCGGCACACAGCCCATCGCCCCGTTACAAGCTCCATGCGTCAAAACTCGGGCAGCGGTCACGGTGGTGACGTTCCCACCAGAAAAACAAGTCCGCCTCCAGGTAGTGGACACAGGCAACGGTGCGTGTGGACACAGGGGTTGGTGATGGCCAGCTTTGGCTCCTCCAAGCACGGCGGACAGACGAAGCGACTTGACGTCAAAAACGACCTGAGCCAAAGCAAGCGCTGTAATCATTGTAAGACGTACAGAGGCGAGCGTGTGTGTCGGTGCGTGTCCCAGTTCATTACTACCAGAACCACGACTTCATAAAGCGCCTACGCTTAATGTACAAAGGACTGCACCATAATCTAAGAGTGAAATTAAACATTAAAACAACTTTTGCAAACTTCATCAGTGTTGTTGTGGTCTTCAGTCCAGAGACTGGTTTGATGCAGCTCTCCATGCTACTCTATCCAATGCAAGCTTCTTCATCTCCCAGTACCTACTGCAACCTATATCTTTCTGAATCTGCTTAGTGTATTCATCTCTTGGTCTCCCTCTGTGATTTTTACCCTCCACGCTGCCCTCCAATATTAAATTGTTACTCCTTTGATGCCTCAGAATATCTCCTACCAAGCGATCCCTTCTTCTACTCAAGTTGTGCCACAAATTTTATCTTCTCCCCGCATCAGTTATGTGATCTACCCATCTAATCTTCAGCATTCTTCTGTAGCACATTTCAAAAGCTTCTATTCTCTTCTTGTCCAAACTATTTATCGTCCATGTCTAACTTCCATACATGGCTACACTCCATACAAATACTTTCAGGAACGACTTCCTGACACTTAAATCAATACTCGATGTTAACAAATTTCTCTTCTTCAGGAACGCTTTCCTTGCCATTGCCAGTTTACATTTTATATCCTCCCTACTTCAACCATCATCAGTTATTTTGCTCCACAAATAGCAAAACTCATTTACTACTTTAAGCGTCTCATTTCCTAATCTAATTCTCTCAGCATCACCCGATTTAATTCGACTATATTCCATTATCCTCGTTTTGCTTTTGTTTACGTTCATCTTATATCCACCTTTCAAGACACTGTCCATTCCGTTCAGCTCCTCTTCCAGGTCCTTTGCTGTCTCTGACAGAATTACAATGTCATCGGCGAACCTCAGAGTTTTTATTTCTTCTCCATGGATTTTAATTCGTGCTCCGAATTTTATTATTGTTTCCTTTACTGCTTACTCAATCTACAGATTAAATAACATCAGTGTATGATTCAGCATATTAATGTTAACACGGTAAGGTCTCAGATTGATCAAATGAACTTGTCAGGCAAAATATATGATCTTACGAAAAAAATAAGTGGCGATGATTAATAAGGCTACAAAGACAAAAACTTTTTAGAATATGCAACTGTATGTCGCAATAAAAAGCTACAAATCTCAGCTGGATCAGAGGAACGATTAGGTCAAAATCGGGGTTTTCGCCACAAATTGAAGGCACTAAGTATTAGAATCAGAAAGATGAAAATTCGTATGTAACGTCAGTTACATGTAAAAACCTTGTATCTGTGACACCAATAAGCTACTGCTATTAGTTTTCAAGTTCTATAAAAAAAAAACTGGCTTTGTTCCCTCCCCCCCCCTCCCAAGGGCCCCCCTTTTTCCTCTCCCCTCCTTCTCCCAGAGCGGATTTTCCTCCTCCCCCCCCTCCCCTGAGACCCTGCACTCCATCCTTGTCTCTCTCCTTCCCACATCCCTCCCTACCTGGCCCTCTTCGGCGCACCCCCTGCCCATCTCCCCCCCCCCCCTCTCTTCCCCTCCCTCTCTTCTTCCAGTCTTCCTCATCTCCTAGCGCCTGGCAGATCCTCCGTTTCGATCATCGTCAGTGTGCCACGTCAGTGTTGTGTTTAGTGCTGTTTCTCGTGAGTGTCGAGAGGTGTGATTTTAGTTGTGTGCTGGCCTTGTACTTAGTGTTACTGTCAGTGTATGTTATGTGCTACGCCATCCATCAGTACTTCTATGCTCTAGTCATACTGTGCCTTGTGCTCTTTTAATTGTCCCAGTGTGTGGTTTTTTGAGTGCGCTAATTTTTTACGGTTTTTATCTCCATTTTACAGTCGCCCCTTTTTTGTCTATTGTCTTGCATGATGTTCCCCCTTTTTTATATCTATCTTCACCATGTTTTCTCCTTTGTATGTTTTTAAATGTCTTCTATTGTTTGTTCTATGTCTTTCGGCTGAAGAGCAGCGCATATGCTGCTGCCAGCCCGCCCCGTTGGGGAATTGAAATACAATAAAGGAAAAAAAAGCGATAGCGGCGTCACATGGCGAGGAATGACTGCTAGTCAGACACAGGTACGGTTCATGTAGCGAGCGTGCTGTCCTTCTGTAGGATAGGGTAGGCGTGCGACCTATCCGAGTTTGACCGACGGCAGATTGACATGACCCGCAAGCTCAGCACCAGAATTTCGGAAACTGCACGACTTATCGTGTGTTCGAGGAATGTTGTGGCGAGTGTCCTCAGCACGTGGCAAAAACAAGATGAAACCATGTCCAGACATTGTAGTGTTAAGCGGCCACCCGGCTTTACATATTGCAGACGTCATTGGCTGGGTAGACTGGTAAAACAGGACAGGCGGAGAACCGCAACAGAACTGACAAACCTTCTTCAACATGCCATGGGAGGGTGCGAATCCGTCATCTTCCAGTGGAGCGTTTCCTTTACACTTGCACTGCGGTACGGAGACATTGTGCTCTGGGAAACATTCCTTAGGCATCCCTGGGTCCAGTACAGCTCGAGAAAGGCATCATGACGACCAAGTTGTATCGTACACTGGTTACAGACTGAGGTACTCATCTTCATGACGATCACATTTCCCGACTGCAGTGCCATTTTCCTCAGCTGGATAATGCGCAATGTCACAAGGCCAGAAGTGTGATGGAGTGGTTCGGGGAACACAGTGGCGAGTTCAAATTGATGTGCTGATCCCTTAGCTCGCCAGATCGGAACCCGATTGAACACAATTGGGACGTGATTGAATATGGCGTCAGAGTTCATCACTCCCGTCCCCGGAATTTACTGGAATTAGGTGACTCGTGTGTGCAGCTGTTGTACCAACTCCCTCCAGCGAACTGTCAAGACCTCGTTCTTTCCATATCACGACGCGTCGCCACTGTTATCCGCCCCAAATGTGGACATACAGGCTATTAGTTAAGTGATCATAATGTTCAGGCTCGTCACTGAAATTAATGATAGCTTTTCTATAATAAGGGAAAGAACAAAGAAAGTTTGATCGTGCTTATTGAGCCAGACAGCAAGGAAAGATGTCTTTGTCTCGAAATCTGGCAGAAAATCCAGAGAGATTCTGGTCGTATGTAACGTATGCCAGTGGCAAGAGGCAATCAACGTCTTGCATGCATAGCAATGGAAATACTATCGACGACAGTGCTGCCAAAGCAGAGTTACTGAACACAGCCTTCCGAAGTTCCTCCAACAAAGAAGACGAAGTAAATATTCAAGAATTGGAATCAATAACAGCTGCCAACATGACTAACTTACAAGTAGATATCCTCGGAGTAGCGAAGCAGCTCAACTCACTTAATAAAAGCAAGTCTTTCGGTCCCGACTGTATACCAGTTGCCTTCCTTCCAGAGTATGCTGATGCAATAGCTCCATACTTAACTATCATATACAACCGCTCGCTCGACGGAAGATCCCGCGCCCGATCATCCTGATTTAGGTTTTCCGTGATTTCCGTAAATCTCTTGAGGCAAATGCCGGGATGGTTCCTTCGAAAGGGCACGGCCGATTTCTTTCCCCGTCCTTCACTAATCTGATGAGACCGATGACCTCGCTGTCTGGTCTCCTTCCCCAAAACAACCCAATCGACGGAAGATTCCTACCCAGAGACTGGAAAGTTGCACACGTCACACCACTATTCAAGGAAGGTACGAGGAGTAATCCACTGAATTACAGGCCAATATCATTAACGTCGAGGTGCAGCAGGATTTCTGAGCATATATTGTATTCGAACATTAGGGATTACCTCGAAGAGAACGGTCTATTTACACATAGTCAAGAGAGATTTAGAAAACATCGTTCTTGTGAAACACAACTAGCTCTTTATACAGACGTAGCGTTGAGTGCTGTTGACAAGGGATTTCAGATCGATTCCGTATTCCTGGATTTCCGGAAGGCTTTTGACACTGTACCACACAAGCGGCTTGTAGTGAAATTGCGTGCTTATGGAATATCGTCTCAGTTATGTGACTAGATTCGTGATTTCTTATCAAGGAGGTCACAGTTCGTAGTAATCGACGGAAAGTCATAGAGTTAAACAGTAGTGATTTCAGGCGTTCCCCTAGATTGTGTTATAGGCCCTCTGTAGTTATTTATCAATATAAACGATTAAGGATACAATCTGAGCAGCCGTCTTAGGTTTGTTTGCACATGATGCTGTTGTTTATCGTCTAGAAAAGTCATCAGAAGATAAAACCAAATTGCAAAACGATTTAGCATCCACATGAGTGCTGAAAGTGATTACACCATAAATCAGTCAAATCTAGAGGCCATAATTCAACTAAACACCTAGGAATTATAATCACGAACAACTTAAATTGGAAGGAACACATAGGAAATGTGGGGAAGGCAAACCAAAGACTGCGTTTTATTGGCAGAACACATAGGATATGTAACAGATCTGCTAAATATAACGCCTACACTAGGCTAGTCCCTCTTCTTTTGGAGTACTGCCTCTCGGTGTGGGATCCTTATCAGATAGGGTTAACGGAGTACATCGAGAAAGTTCAAAGAAGGCCATTACGTTTCGCATTATCGCGAAATAGGGTAGAGAGTGTCACTGACATAATACAGGATTTGGGATGGACATAATTGAAACAAAGGGGTTTTTCGTTGTGCGAAATCTATTCACGAAATTTGAATCATCAACTTTCTCCTCCTAAAGTGAAAATATTTTTTTGGCGCCGACCTACATAGAGAGGAACGATCATCATAATAAAATAAGGGAAATCAGAGTTCGCATGGAAAGATATAGGTGTTGGTTTTTTCATCGAGCTGATCGAGTTTGGAATAATAGAGAATTATTGTGAACGTGGTTCGATGAACCCTCTGTGAGGCACTTAAATGTGATTTGCAGAGTATCCATGTAGATGTAGATGTAGACATAATCCCCTAGATAGGCCATAGCATAATAAGGTACAGCTTTAATTCTGAGTTTCTATGTTTTACGCAAATGTGCATATAGTTCTACTTTCGATGTGTGTACGTATCACCGTAATTTGTGAAAGTAACGCAGGTGTTCGATTTCGTTGGATCTTTTGTACTGTTTCAGCATGCCAAGAAGGGTATTGTTGAGAGGACAGCCACATGAGACAGAGCAGATGGGTCGGCCGCAACCAGTGAGGACAGCAAAAGCCGTTTTGCATAATTACGGTCACACTGCTGTGCAGAGCTGAAGAAACAGAGACTAAGAAGAGAGGCACAGTTACAATAAAAGTGCGTAGACCGAGTGTGTGGTGGTTCCCTCATTACTGTGGCATTTTGCGCCAATCCCGTCATGTACAGTCGACAGCAGTTTGTCAAAACAAATTGCTGTGAATCTTCGCGCCTCTCACCTCCTTCATTAACAGAATGTAAATGTCCCTGCCTGTTCCCCTTCTTCCCAGCCAGGATCGAACCCAATTTCTACTCCTGGTATGACGCCGTAGTTGTGCCCTTCTCCTAACGACAAAGGTGGCCACTTTCACGGCAAGTGCTGCATACGTAATTGCGTCCTCCATGTCCAAAACTCTGTGAAACATTAACTTAACGATTTGCTTGTACCCGCATTACATAAAACGAACGCTTTACTCCATAATTCTGTCTAATCATAACATAATTTCATTCTAGCTGCACGAGATAAGAGTAACTGTTTGATAAATAAACTAGACATTTCAGAATTTTCAATTCGACTAAAAAGCAGCTTTACAAAAATACCAGCTTTCACACTCAGCGACGTAAACATACCTGCAGTTCCGAACATGTATCCTTAGGGCGCTGTTGCAGATTTACACGTTAGGTATCCCGTGTAATAGGTCTAACGAAAACGTTGGCAGATCCAGACGTGCACGCTTGGGGAGGTGGTACTGACCACTATAAGATAGGCGTATCGTGTAATACCGGATATAAACTTTCGTGTGTATCAGTAGTGAAAGTGAACCTGAACAATGCAAGGGTGCAGGTTTCTAAACAATGTGTGATAAGAGTCGCCAAATTTAACTGAAAATGTATAACTGTATTGCAAATTAACTTCTAGCAAAAGTAAAACTTTATCCTAAATGAGCTGTTCTGTGAAATTGTGCAGTGCAGTAGCATTGCCAAATTATATGTCTAAAACGGTTTTATAAAAATATCCTGTAAATTTACGTACGAAAACTGACTAAATAAAGATCCAAACATTTAATGATGCACACCCAAATGTAACACTCTCCACTAAGAATAAGACCGTCTGACACTGAAATGAAATCTGAACTGAACTTTCCCTAAACCGAACCTGACAATAATTTTGAAATGGAACGCCTAACTGTGAATGTTTCTACTGCGTTCTAACTTACGTTAAAACGGTCCTAACAAATTCTGCGTCTTACCTGTGTCAACGGAAACTCGGAACTGCTAGAAAGTGATGAAAATTTAGAAAAAATGCAGCTCAGCAGGAAACCTGCCAAGGAAAAGAAAGCCTTGCACAAGTGAAATCCAGGAGCATGAGGAGGGGATTACTGCTTAACGTCCCGTCGACAGTGAGGTCATTAGAGACAGAGAACAAGCTCGGATTAGGTAAGGGTGGAGAAGGTTAGCGGCCATTCCCTATCAAAGCAACGAAGATGGAATTTGCCTTAAGCAATATAGGGAAATCAAGAAAAACCCAAAGTAGGATGGCCGGACGCGGGTTTGAACCGTCGTCCTCCCGAATGGGCAGTCCAGTGTTCTAAATACTGTGCCACCTCGCTCGGGGAAGTGCAATGCAAAGGCAATTAGCTACGTTAGCCACATCAAGCTGTAATTTGAACGACTGTATTCCGCTCAGTACAGTGCGGCGATAACAATTACAAACAAAATTTTCTTGAGGAGACGGTGGAAGACGAACATATTGAATGATGTAAAAGAGACTAGCATTCAAAAACTGTATTGTGGAGTTCGTTCCTTAACAATTACGATTATCTTCATAGAAATTATTTATACGAAAATATATTACTCTACCAAGAAATTAGTTAATAGAACGGTAAAAGACTGGCTCATCTATAGCTCTGAATGCAAGCCATGTGAACAGATACTTTCGCTTGATCACGTCTGGATAATCAACCTAACTGACCTGTACCAATAAACACAATGTTGAATTCTGCCTGGTCGTCAAATGTGGGGTATCGGGGAAACCTGGATTCTCGGATCGCTAGACAACATTCAAACAAGTCGTATTAATGAGTTTTATTACAGAAGTAAAAATTACAATACTTACGTTTGTGTTAAACAGATGTGTCGCAGTCTAAGGACGATACAAAATAAATAAGTTTCTTCAGTATAACATTTCCAAGTTTGAGTTACGTAGAATGTACGGGCAAAGTAATGAGCTTTGGCGCTTCTATTCAGGTCAATGGTCTTGAAGCCACTCGTAGAACTGGGGCGCGGCCAGTCGGGCTCGGCGCTGTTTTCTTCGCATAGCGGCCCCTGCTGTCTCGTTGTCGTCCTGGAGAGAGGTCGGTCAGCGTGCCATTGGCTGACGCCTTCTCCACAGCCCTCTGTGCTCTCTCGTTCCCGACTGGCGTGCCGGCACTTGACTTTACCCCGCAACAGAGAAAGTCATCGAAAATTTGGCTTTCACAAACTCAGTATAAGTTGAGCACAAGGGAGCACTGCAGCAACAATAATACCTGAATAACCTCACAGTTGTCAAATCTTTACAAAATTATTTTTTTCCAAAATTCAACATCCTCTGCATTTGGATCTATGTGCTCTGCTAGCTATTTTCAGAACGTGCTCTGCTAGCTATTTCGAGACCGCATAGCACCGAAACCAACCCCTGAAACCCTCATTTACTTCGCACTGAATGTTACTGGCTACTGACAACCAGAGATCACACTGCTTTTGCTCAGAAACACTGTGCCGTAACATATCGACTATTGAAGTATACCGCACGAAAAATATCCAGTGAACAGATATGAAGGGTCAACGAAAGCGTCCGATTCCACCTTTCTGCTTTGACCCGTGTCGTACGGGTGTTGTTGTGTGTGACGTTATCACGGCGCGAAGTTGATGAGTTGGTTGTGTTTGTAGATGTCCTCTTATTGTGTTTGGTGGCGCCCCCTCCCCCCCCCCCCCTCTCTCTCTCTCTCTCTCTCTCTCTCTCTCTCTCTCTCTCTGTCTGTGTGTGTGTGTGTGTGTGTGTGTGTGTGTGTGTGTGTGTGTATGTGTCTGATGGCCGAACTACTCTGCAGCGCCGAAATTTGTTGGTGGTGAGAAATTGTTTTATGGGTCTATTTTTCTCGAGGTGTAATGTTTTGTGTATTTACTGTGTACTGAAAGTGTTTTAATTTACGTAGGGATGTTTGACTTTTGAATTTTTGAGGTATTGTGGTTTTGGTTTTGTTGTAGGGGTGTTGGTCTGATTCCAATTTTCGTAGTTTTTGCTGTAGGCGTTGGTGTTTTGGTATAGTCAGCTGCGGTTGACCTATATAGGTCAAGAGAAGTGTCTGATTTCTGTAGAATTTGCATTTTTTTTTGTTCGTCATTTTGTGTGTTTTGGGATCGTGGTGTCTCTTTTTTTACTATTATTATATTTAGCTTGTCCCCTCCCCAAAAACCTCCAATTTCCCGCGGCTGCCCCGTTAGTTTGATTGTATTTTTGGAGGGAGATGTTATTGTCTTATTTATATGTATTATCGTGTTTGTTGCCGTGTGTATGAAGTGACATCATAGGCGCCATATTGGAGACGCTTAGAATAGCCATTTCTGCCATATCGATGACGTCATGGGTCAAAGCAGACAGGTGGAATCGGACACTTCCGTAATCCCGGTATGAAGTATGACACATAAAACAAAAATAGAGCTCATATCACAATTAATACCAAAAAAATAAGGTAATAACGGTATGAACAGAAGACAGCGATGAAAAGTACTAGAAAGGAGAATTACGATTTGGTTTATGTCAAAGCTGGGAGCGAGGCAGTACTGGAAGAAGTAAAAGCATAATCCTATCTAGGAAGCATGATTAGACAGTGTGGTCGATATTAGGAAGATATCTTCTGCAGAGCAGAACTGTCTTTATATGCTGTCAGTGACTCTTCTTTCCGGCGCGATTCCTACTCGAGCGACTCGCTAGCCAGCCGTCTACGTAAGGAGATTTGGCCTGGGCCTGCCTTCCCCTTTGAAATTCAGATAAGACTCGCGGGCGATTCGTCTTCCGTCACGCAGCACTCGAGGGACGTGCGTTTGCTACGGCTCGACTTTCCGTCCCGGCTCGTGAAATTTACGTTCCCTTTCTGTCCCCCTGTGTCTCTGCCGTTTCTTTTCCCCGCTTATTCCGAGCGGCCCCGAAACCTGGGAGAGCGTGCGTGACGGAGAGGTCTTTCTGCGGCAGTCGTAACGTTGCGGGGAACGAAAAGCTGCACCTGAGGATCGACTCCGCAGAGGTCCGAAACATCGCAAGAGGAGCTAAATGACGGAGCCGTGCCGCCGACCGCGTGCGCTGGCGTCCAACTCATCAGACACAAGCGTACATATTGGCACGATCGCCGGCCGTGGTGGCCGAGCGGTTCTACGCACTACAGTCTGGAACCCCGAGACCGCTACGGTCACAGGTTCGAATCCTGCCTCGGGCATGGATGGGTGTGATGTCCTTACGTTAGTTAGGTTTAAGTAGTTCTAAGTTCTAGGGGACTGATGACCTCAGGAGTTAAGTCCCATAGTGCTCAGAGTCATTGGAATCATTGTCACGATCTGTGTTCATAATGACTCATTTTCATTACAGGTTTATCACCCAATAATCTACAACTGACGAATAGGAGCAATCTATTTCACTACCTCATCAAAGACCGACGCTTCACCTGTCATTGCGCTCGTACAAAATACTTGGAGTGAAAACGCCAGCTCAGTACAGCTTACAGAAATCTGCGGTCTTTTCTGATGCGACTCCTACTCGGACTGATGTCTCAGTACAAAACAGGTCAGCACTGTGGTGCCCACACCATTTGTAGGGGAGGGTTTACTTCCCAACATTTGAATTAAACAGTCATATTTGACATGCTGAGGCACAGTGTGGAGAAGATACACCATCTAAACAAAAGCATCCAGAAACCTATTAAGGAAAGCGGACATCAGCCTGAAGATTATTTTGAATATCTTCGTCTTTAAATGGTTCAAATGGCTATGAGCACTATGGGATTTAACATCTGAGGTCATCAGTCGCCTAGACTTAGAACTACTTAAACCTAACTAACCTAAGGACATCACGCACATCGATGCCCGAGGCAGGATTCGAATCTGCGACCGTTGCGGTCACGCGGTTCCGGACAGAAGCGCCTAAAACCGCTCGGCCACAGCGGCCGGCAGTACCTTCGTCTTCTGCTAGTGGTGGCCCTGTTAAAAAGATGGTATGCCGTTGCTTTCCACGTGTCTTTGAACTGACCTACCCAGCCCATTATGAGGGGAATTACAGTTTAAGTTGGATTGCAAACCACAGTGCAACTCAGTATTTTTCACATAACGTACATTGGCAGAGATGAAAGAAGTGATAAATGACACATAAAAATCCTAGGAATGACGGGGGGGGGGGGGGGGGTCCAACCAGAGAACTTTTCACATGATTTTCATTTCAGCTTGTCCACTCCTGTTAAGTAGGAGAAGAGAACCACAGCAAAATAATAAAATATTTCAGCACTACCTTACAATCAAATTTCAATATCAATTTATTGGTTCAAATGGCTCTGAGCACTATGGGACTTAACATCTGTGCTCATCAGTCCCCTAGAACTTAGAACTACTTAAACCTAACTAACCTAAGGACATCACACACATCCATGCCCGAGGCAGGAGTCGGACCTGCGACCGTAGCAGTCCCGCGGTTCCGGACTGCAGCGCCTAGAACCGCACGGCCAGCGCGGCCGGCTCAGTTTATTGGCAAACGGTTTCGTCGATACACTTCGTCGTCGTCATGCATTCTAAATACACTGAGGCGACAAAGATCAAGGGGTCCCTCCTAATGTTATGTCTGGCCTCCTTTCGCCCGGCACAATGTAACAATTCGGCGTTGCATGGACTCAGAAAGTCGTTGGAGCTCCCCTGTAGGAATACGGGGTGTTCAAAAAGTCTCTCCGCAGTGCCGTATGACTGTTAGCCGCGCGTGCCGTATGCCGCAGTGAATATACCGAAATGAAACTCAGTGAAATACAAGTTATTAATTTATCGAATATTCATTTTTACTTACAAATTTTCATATTAAATGTTGAAAGTGTCCCCCCTGTTGTTGAATACACAATTCAATTCGTCTAATCATGTTTCCAAACACAAGCTGTAACATTTCTTCTGTAACACAAGTAGTGAAAGTGGATATTGCAGTTTTCAATTCGTCGATGGATTTTGGACGGTTTTTACAGACAGTTACTTTCGCTGCACCCCGGAAGAAAAAGTCAGGTGGTGTTAGGTCAGGCGATCGTGGAGGCCAAAGTACCTGTGAAATTATGCGATCACCAAAAACATCAGCAAGAAGTGACATTGAAACGCGAGCTGTATGCGCGGTTGCACCATCTTGTTGAAAATAACCGTTCAGTATTTCGCTTAACACAAGTTCTCCTACGAATGGGTACAGAATATCACTGCAGTATCGTTGTGCGTTTATTGTTTCGTTGAAAAATATGGGACCCACAATCCGACGTCTAGAAATTGCAATCCAAACTCCTATTTTCACAGAATGAAGTGGTTCCTCATGAATACACTATGGATTTGCATTAAACCACATACGAGAATTCTGCGAATTCATGTACCCGGATTAATGAAACCACGCCTCATTAGTGAAAAGCGTTTCATTAAGAATATCCCTTCCATTCTGTTGAAGGAAATATTTGAACCATTGACAATAATGCAGTCTCTTGCCATGATCAGTATTTTTCAGTTCTTGCACGGCTGTCATTTTGTATGGGAAAAGTTCTAATTTTTTCCTTACAGCTGTGTGGACCGTTCCGACACTAACATCGATTTCTGGGCGAGTTTTCTTACTGGCTTGATCGGACTCGTGGACATTTTATCGGAAATACCGAGTAGTTTATCCTCAGACAAAACGCTAGTACGACCACTTCTCGGTGCATCTGCCACTGAACCCGCACTTCGAAATTTGCTAATCAAATCTCGCACGGTATCGCGATGTGGGAGTGTTGTCTCCGGGAAAACTGAATTAAACGTTTGACGAACTGAAACTTTGAACACTTGTTCGACTAAAAACACGCGTTCTTGAATGGTTAGCATTTTAACAGTGACAAAAACGAAACAAACGAACAAAACAACTAAACTTAATCGTTCACGTCAACACGTAACGACACACACCAAAGATACTACTGACACTGGCTGAGATAAACAAAACAGTGGAATTTTGGGAGAGTCCACTTGAAGGAAAGTAAGCCAGGCAGGCGAACAACCATACGGCACGCGCGGCTAACAATCATACGGCACTGCGGAGAGATACTAAAATGTAAACTTTCACGGCCGAAAATATCATATCCATTATAATTATCCGGGCTGTTATGCCGTGGTCGGTTGATGAATTCTGAGGTGATTCCCAACGTTTCGTCTCCGACTGCGGGAGAACAGTATAAACTCAAGAATTCAGTTTACTATGGAGGAGGAGGTAGACGGCAAACTACATTTCCTCGATGTGCTTGTGTTTAGAAACGAAAATGCTAGTTTGGGCCACTCAGTGAACCGCAAAACCACGCACACGGACCGTTATTTGCACCGGGATTCGAACCACCATCCACAACAGAAGCGGGGTGTTATCAAGACGTTAGCGGACAGAGCTAGAAATATTTGTGAACCTGAGTTGCTCGACGCTGAGATGGAACATCTCCACAATGCACTAACGAAGAACGGATATTCGTCCGCCGAAATAAAACGTGCGTTGAGGCAGCCACGCAGAAATCATACTGACGTACAGGCTACTGCAAAATCTAAGGTTTTCCTGCCGTTTGTTAAAAATGTAACGGAAAGAATAGGGAGGACCTTGACGAAGCGGAATATTACCGTAATTTACAAGCCCACCAGGAAGATACAGGAATACCTTAGGCCTGCCAAGGACGCTCGCAAACCATTGGAAAAATCTGGAGTGTATATGATCCCATGCAGCTGTGGTGATGTTTATGTGGGTACCACCAAAAGAACAGTTTCTAAACGTTTGGAAGAGCACAAGGGAAGTTGTGGAAGAGGAGAAACGGAACGATCAGCTGTTGCGGAGCATGCTTTCCAGCCAGGGAACCACAATATTCGTTTCGAGGAGACGCAAGTACTAGCGGCCACGAGCGGATACTACGAAAGGCTCTACAGGGAGGCAATCGAAATCGCTAAACACCCAAATAATTTCAACCGAAAGGAGGAGGGCGTCAAATTAAACGGTATATGGATGCCGGTGTTAAGGAAGATGTGTACCACTCGTCCACTACTGGGTGATGGCAACGGCGATCTACGGCGACGGACAGCGGCCAATTGCACTGACGTTTTCAAAACACGTGACGTCACGCCGCGGCGCGGGGGCGCGCGGACACGGAATTTAGCGGCAGTCAGTAGCGAGCCAATGTGTGTGTTGGACCTTCCATCAAGCTACGGAGCCCCTTGAAGATGTCTCCCGCAGTCGGAGACGAAACGTTGGGAATCACTTCAGAATTCATCAACCGACCACGGCATAACAGCCCGGATAATTATAATGGACACTGCGGAGAGACTTTTTGAACACCCCGTATTAAGCCATGCTGCCTCTATAGCCGTCCGTAATCGCGTTAGTGTTACCGGTGCACTCTGTTGCGCACGAACTCTCGATTATGTCCCACAATTTTTCGGTGCGGTTCATGTCAGGCCATCTGGGTGGGCAAATCATCCGCTCGAATCGTCCACAATTGTCTTCAAACCAATCGCGAACTTTTGTGGTCCGCTGACAAGACATCGTTGTTTGCGAACATGAAATCAATGAATGGCTGCAAAAGATCTCCGGGTAGCCAGACGTAAACATTTCAAGTCAATGATCAGTTGAGTTGTGTAAGTAGGCTGTTTAGGCTTTTATGTTGGTAACGTCACGTAGCGCTCTGTATGAAAATCACTGATTGTGCTGTGCGCAGTCTGTGCCTAGTTTGCATTGTTGGAATATTCGCTGTTGTAGCGTTGCGGAGTTGGAGGTGAGCCGCCAGCAGTGGTGGATGTGGGGCGAGAGATGGCAGAATTTTAAGAGCGGACGATCTGGACGTGTGTCCGACAGAAAGAGTAAATTTGTAATACTGGATATTTTGAACATTATTAAGGTGAATACATTGTTTGTTCTCTATCAAAATCTTTCAATTGCTGACTATGCCTATCAGTAGTTAGTGCCTTCACTAGTTAGAATATTTTATGTAGCTGGCAGTATTGGCGCTCGCTGTATCGCAGTAGTTCGATAACGAAGATTCTTGTGAGGTAACTGATTCATGAAAGGTATAGGTTGTTGACAAACTGCCTATTGGCTTCTGTCTCGGGCTCTTCGGCCGACGTTCATCTAATCATTTTTCTGACGTTTCCCCAGTACGAGAGGCTGGCATTGTCTGCGGCCGCAGAGCTCGGCTCCAGTTCACCACCGGCAGTGGAGGGTGAAGCTTTGACAATGCCAGCCACTCGTGCTGGCGAAACGTCAGAAAAATCATTAGATGAACGTCGGCCGAAGAACCCGAGACAGAAGCCAATAGGCAGTTTGTCAACAAGTGGCCACGAAAGCCTTAACAACTTTGTATAGGTTATTGTTAGACAGGGCCATTCTTTTGTAGGGCTTATTGAAAGTCAGATTGCGTTGCGCTTAAAATTTGTGAGTCAGTTTAGTGTTGATCAGAATAAGTAAAGAGAGTAATGTCTGAGTACCTTCAGTTTTGCTCAGCAGTTTGAAAATCAAATAACGTAGAGGTTTATCAGCACAGAAATTCATTAGTTTTTCAAAGGGAATGTTTCAGTTGGACCAGAGGACCCAGTCCATTCCATGTATACACAACCCACACCATTAGGGAGCCGCCACCGACTTGCAAAGTGCATTGTTCACAAACTGTTTCCATGGCCTCGTGGGGTCTGCACCACACTCGAATCCCACCATCAGCTCTTACCAACTGCAATCAGGACACATCTGACCAGGCCGCGGTTGCTCAGGAGGCAAGCATCCAACAGATTTCGTCAGGAGCCCAGGACAGGCGCTGGAGCCGAAATGCCTTCACAAAAGAAGACGAAGTAAATATTCCAGAATTTGAATCGAGAACAGCTGCCAACACGAGTAACGTAGAAGTAAATATCCTCGGAGTAGTGAAACAACTAAAATCACTCAATAAAAGCAAGTCTTATGGTCCAGACTGTATACCAATTAGGTTCCTTTCGGAGAATGCTGGTGCATTAGCTCCATACTTAACAATCATACACAACCGTTCGCTCGACGAAAGATCCGTACCCAAAGACTGAAAAGTTGCACAGGTCACACCAATATTCAAGAAAGGTAGCAGGAGTAATTCAGTAAATTACAGGCCCATATCGTTAACGTCGATATGCAGCACGATTTTAGAACTTATATTGTGTTCGAACATTATGAATTACCTCGAAGAAAACGGTCTATTGACACACAGTCAACATGGGTTTAGAAAACATCGTTCCTGTGAAACACAACTAGTCCTTTATTTACATGAAGTGCTGAGTGCTATTGACAAGGGATTTCAGATCGATTCCATATTTTTGGATTTCCAGAAGACTTTTGACACTGTACCACACAAGCGCTTCGTTGTGAAAGTGCGTGCTTAATGGAATATCGTCTCAGTTATGTGACTGTGATTTCCTGTCAGAGGTCACAGTTCGTTGTAATTGACGGAAATTCCTCGAGTAAAACAGAAGTGATTTCAGGCGTTCCCCAAGATAGTGTTATAGGCCCTTTGCTGTTCCTTATCTATATAAACGATTTGGGAGACAATCTGAGCAGCCATCTTCTGTTGTTTGTAGATGACGTTGTCGTTTATCGACTAATAAAGTCATCAGAAGATCAAAACAAGCTGCAAAACGATTTAGAAGAAATATCGGAATGGAGCGAAAAGTGGCAGTTGACCCTAAATAACGAAAAGTGTGAGGTCATTCACATGAGTGCTAAAAGGAGCTCGTTAAACTTCGGTTACACGATAAATCAGTCTAATCTAAAAGCCATAAATTCAACTAAATACCTAGGTATTACAACTACGAACAACTTAAATTGGAAGGAACGCACAGAAAATGTTGTGGGGAAGGCTAACCAAAGACTGCGTTGCAGGACACTTAGAAAATTTAACAGACCTACTAAGGAGACTGTCTACACTAAGCTTGACCGTCCTCTTTTAGAATACTGCTGCGCGGTGTGGGATCCTCACCAGATAGGACTGACGGAGTACATCGAAAAAGTTCAAAGAAAGGCAGCACGTTTTGTATTATCGCAAAATATAGGAGAGAGTGTCACAGAAATGATACAGGATTTGGGATGGACACCATTAAAAGAAAGGCGTTTTTCGTTGCGACGGAATCTTCTCACGAAATTCCAATCACCAACTTTCTCCTCCGAATGCGAAAGTAATTTGTTAACACCGAGTTGCATAGGGAGGAATGATCACCAAGATAAAATAAGGGAAATCAGAGCTCGTACGGAAAGATATAGGTGTTCATTCTTCCCGAGCGCTATACGAGATTGGAATAATAGAGAATTGTGAAGGTGGTTGGATGAACCCTCTGCCAGGCACTTAAATGTGATTTGCAGAGTATCCATGTGGATGTAGATGTAGATGTAGAAGTCGACTGTGAACGAAGCCACTCGCGTCGGTTGTCTGCTGCCATAGCCCATTAGGGCCACACGTCGCCCCACTGTTCTAACGGACACGTTTTTCGTATGTGCCACATTGATTTCTGCTGTTATTTTACTCAGTGTTGCTTGTCCGTTAGCAATGTCTACTCTACGCAAACGCCGCTGCTCTCGGTCGGTAAGTGAAGGCCGTCAGCCATTGCGTTGTCCATGGCGAGAGGTATTTATTTATTGTTCCGTGGGACCAAATTAAGGAGAAGTCTCCATGGTCATGGAACGAGTCAAAACATGAAATTATAACACGATATTAGAAACAAATAAAATGAAATATTAAAAAAACATATTCAGGTGACAAGTTTAAGTTTAAATGAAGAAAATTAACATTGTAACACTGGAATTTGCTTAATTTTTTAGCTCTTCCAGGAGCTCCTCGACAGAATAGAAGGAGTGAGCCATGAGGAAACTCTTCAGTTTAGACTTAAGAGTTTCGGCTACTGCTAAGATTTTTGAGTTCTTGTGGTAGCTTATTGAAAATGGATGCAGCTGCACTCCTTTCTGCACAAGAGTCAAGGAAGTGCATTCTACATGCAGATTTGATTTCTGTCTAGTATTAACTGAGTGAAAGCTGCTAACTCTTGGGAATAGGCTAATATTGCTAACAACAAACGACATTAAAGAAAATATATACTGTGAGGGCAATGTCAGAATTCCCAGATTTTTGAATAGGGGTCGACAAGATGTTCTCGAACTTACACCACATATAGCTCGAACAGCCCGTTTTTGAGCCAAAAATACCCTTTTTGAATCAGAAGGATTACCCCAAAAAATAATACCATACGACATAAGCGTATGAAAATATGCGAAGTAGACTACTTTTCGTGTTGAAGTGTCACTTATTTCAGATACTGTTCTAATGGTAAATAAAGCAGCATTTAGCTTCTATCCGAATGCCTAGAAACTTGAACTGTTCCGTCTCGCTTATAATATGCCTGAAGTGCGGTATTCTCGGGACACTCCTGACGCTGTGGATCTAGGAATAATTTATTCAGTTCCCCAATGGAATGACCCATGCTTCTAGCTCAAATGACCATTCCGAGTTCAGAGCCTGTTAATCCTCGTCGTGCGGTCACAATCACGTCGGAGGCCTGTCCACATGGACCACCTGGATGGAAATTAGAGCTCCGCCAATGCACTGCCCTTTTATACCTTTTCTGCCCGGTACTACTGCCATTTGTATATGTGCGTATCGCTATCCCACGACTTCCGTCACCTCATTGTATACAGTGGCTGAATTTTCCCCAAAGATGTCAATCAATTTCCGCGTGAAAGTACCCGGTATCTGCATCAACTATTGTAGTAAGCGTCTACACAAGATGAGACCGCAACCTACATCAGCTGGTGCAGATACTGGCTATTTTCATGTGGGAGTTTATGATAGAGGTCTTTCTGGAAAATACAGTCATTATGTAATTAGAGGGCCTGATAATCACGAACTGTGTGGTCAAAACCGGTTGCTAAGAAACTGATATTGTAATTATCGTCTATACCAGTGTTGAAATATTCTAACTTTGCTTTTGTTCCCTGGAACTTTGACACATTTTTATTTATTTATTTATTTCACATCGCTGAGTCACAGAGCCACACATCTACCAGGAGACATTAATACGGCGAATTTCCTCCCTTAGCCTTTATGACGGTCTGAAATATCCTAGGGACACATTACCAGATGTAGAAGTATGAAACCGGAATCTCTCTATAGATGGTGCTGGCCGTCACTGTAGGGCCCCGTGAGGCCGCGTTTGCAGCGCCCTCTGCTCCCTGTAACTGCTGACGACGAATGTCAACTCAAAAGTAGCCTAAGTTCCATACATCGGTATCTGTTTCAAACCGTAAAAATGTCGAGTTTTATGCCTACGAACTACGATTTGCGGACAGCATTGGTTTTCTGTTATCATTTGCAGGGTTGATTCGAATGCTTGTCGAAGCTTTCGGCGAACATGCTCTTGGGAAAACAAAGTGTTTCGTGTGGTTCAAAAAATTCAGAAGTGATGATTTTGACGTGAGAACCGACGAGCGCGGGAAAGCACCGAAAAAGTTCGATTTGCAGGCTTTATTGGATGAAGATAATACTCAAACTCCACAGGAACTCGCGGAGCAATTGAATGTGTCGCAAAAAGCCGTTTCTCTTCGGCTGAAAGCTATTGGAATGGATGCAGAAGGTGGGAAAATGGGTTCCGCATAAACTGAATGAAAGACAGCAAGCAAATGGAAAGACCATTTGTGAAATTCTGCTCGCCATGTACAAAAGAAAGTCGTTTCTCCATCGAATAGTGACAGGTGATGAAAAATGGATATATTTTGAGAATCCTAAGCGTCGTAAAGCCAGGCAATCCATCGACATCCGCTGTAAGACCCGATCGCTTTGGAAAGAAGACAATGCCGTGTGTTTGGTAGGATCAGAAGGGTGTCATCCATTACGAGCTGCCAAAACCTGGTGAAGCCGTTAACACTGATGGGTACAAAAATTAAATGATCGATTTCAATCGAGCATTACGTGAAAAACGACCGGAATATGGAAAAAACGCAACACAAAGTCATAATGCTCCATGAGAACACCCCCATCACACCCAAAAAACCGGGTCAGGGAAACGATCGTGGCGTTCAGTTGGGAAATACTGGGGTATGCGGCTTATTCTGCAGACTTGGCTCCGTCCGAGTATCATCTATTTTGAACACTGGGCCACGCTCGAGCTGAACAATGCATTAGTTCGTATGAAAATTACGAAAATGGCTCGCTGAATGGTTCGCTTCAAAGGAAGAACTGTTTTTCTTTTTGCCGTGGCATTCACAGCCTGTCAGCGGCGGGGGGGGGGGGGGGGGGGGGGGGGAGGGGGGCGGAGAGAAATGTCTAATTGGCAATGGAGATTATATTTTGAATAATAGTTTTATCACCAGACGTGTAATTATTACAACCAAATTCCGGTTTCGTACTTGTACTTGTACACCTGGTAGATAAGGTATCTGAATGTCTGTGGAGGAATGGGAGCTCATTCTCTAGAGAACTCGACATTCTAACATACCCCAAAGGTGCTCCATTGTGTTCGGAGCTCGGGACGCTGCAGTCTATTTCAGAAATATTACTGTCATAAACCATAGCCTCAGAGACGCCGCATTTTGAAAGGGTGCATTGTCATGCTGTACAAACAGTCATTGCCTCCGAACTGTTCCTCTACTGCATACGGTACGCGAAGCTGTAAATTGAGTTAATATCCTTCCGCCTTTAGCTTCCTCCTAAGTGCAATAAGGGGACCACATGGCAAACCACGAAAAACACCAACATACCGTAACACCTACTACTACTACTAAACTCCGCCCGAACGGGCCATGAAGGCCCAACGGTACCGACCGGCCGCCGTATCACCCTCAGCCCGCTGGCGTCACCGGATGCGGACATGGAGGGGTATGTGGTCAGCACAGCGCTTACGAGACCGGAGCCGCTACTTCTCAGTCAAGTAGTTCCTCAGTTTGCCTCGCAAGGGCTGAGTGCACCCCGCTTGCCAACAGCTCTCGGCAAACCGGATGGTTACCCATCCAAGTGCTAGCCCAGCCGCTTAACTTCGGTGATCTGACGGGAACTGGTGTTACCACTGCGGAAAGGCCGTTGGCATACCGTAACACACCTCATCCGTATTTCACAAATGATGGCAAGTACCGTTTCGAAGCATTAGCCAAACCGAAAGCCTAGCCCTTCCAGCGAATTGGACAGGGTATAGCATGATTCTTCACTCCAAATCGCTCGTTTCCAGTCATCCACCTTCCGGTGACGTCACTCTCCATACCACATCATGCGTCGTTTGGCACTGACTACCGAAATGTGTGGGCTATGAGGAGCTTCTAGACTATTATACCAACCCCCTAAGCACAGTCGTTGCGCTAGCTGGACTGCAGTATCCGTTTGGAACTCACGAGTGATTTCCTCTGCTCGTTTCATGTGATTTCTTTTTTAAATCACCCTCCACAATAGTCGACGTGCCCTGTCCATCAGTACATGAACCTTGACTGGTCTTGCTTTACGTATGGCTGTTCCTTCGCGTTTGCACGTTGCAGTCGACTTGGGCAGCTCTAGAAGGGTTGGAACGTCACCGATGAAGTGATGGATTTGTTACTCAGGTGACATCCAATGACTGGTCCACGTTCTATGTTACTGAACTCTCCTGACAGATCCAGTCTGCTTTTCTTGCTTTTCTAATGGCGACACAATAGTTCCCGACTCCTTTTGTAGGGCAGGTCCGCCTCTATCAATCTACATCTACAACTATATCTACACCACACTCCGCACCTAATGGTGTGTAGTCAATACGTGAGATGTATGCGGGGGAAAGTAATATGTTGTCCGACTCCTCCTGAAAAGCGCTGTCCCAAAAATTTCAATAGCAGCTCTGTCCGTGAAGCACAACGGCTCTCTTGTAACGCCTGCAGGGGAGTTCAGCATCTCCGTAACGCTCTCCCGCCAGCTAAACGATCCCGTGACGAAACGCGCTGCTCACCGTTGGATTTTCTCTATCTCCTTTATCAGTGCTACCTGGTAGGGATCCGAGATACACGAACAGTACTTAAGAATCGGGCGAACAAGCGCCTTATAAGCCACTTCTTTCGTGGATGATTTACATTTCCTCAAGATTCTTCCGATGAATCTTAGTCTGGTGTTTGTTTTTCCCACTATCTGTTTTGTATATGGTGATCAATTCCGGATTACGCGGGGTATCGAGATATTTTTGATACGATATTGTAGATGTAATAAAGAGAAGAAAAAGAAATTGGATTGGGCATATATTAAGAAAGAATGACGGACTGATGAAAACAGTTTTAGAAGGTTATGTAGCAGGGAAAAGGAAGCGAGGAAGGAAGAGATTCCAGATACTGGATGACATGATGGACGGTACAACATACAGCAGCCTTAAGAAGGAATCAATGGATCGCAGAAAATGGAGAGGCAAAGGACCTGCTAATATAGCAGATAACTGGTGATGATGATTGTAGTCATACAGCGGTTAAATTATCCCAGTAGATCGCTTCCGCCCGCTGTAAATTTCTAAATAGAAAGCGTGGTGCATTGGCACTTGTCTTCAGGCCTTTGTTGGGTCTACATCACAGTTTATAAATTTGGAAATTTGTGGGAAGTTCCTATGGGACCAAACTGCTGAGGTCATCGGTCCCTAAGCTTACACACTACATAATCTAAATTAAAGTAACTTGGGTTGAGGACGACGCACTCACCCATGCCTGAGGGAGGACTCGAACCTCCGACTGGGGGAGCCGCGCGGACTGTGGCAAGGCGCCCCAGACCGCGTGGCTACCCGCACGGCCGACAGATTACAATGAACGATCAAGCACCTTGCAAAATGTTTAAATTTTTGTGTACGTTTAATTGTTTTAATCCGCTATAACGCAACAGAAATTTTACACTCCTGGAAATGGAAAAAAGAACACATTGACACCGGTGTGTCAGACCCACCATACTTGCTCCGGACACTGCGAGAGGGCTGTACAAGCAATGATCACACGCACGGCACAGCGGACACACCAGGAACCGCGGTGTTGGCCGTCGAATGGCGCTAGCTGCGCAGCATTTGTGCACCGCCGCCGTCAGTGTCAGCCAGTTTGCCGTGGCATACGGAGCTCCATCGCAGTCTTTAAGCATGCCGCGACAGCGTGGACGTGAACCGTATGTGCAGTTGATGGACTTTGAGCGAGGGCGTATAGTGGGCATGCGGGAGGCCGGGTGGACGTACCGCCGAATTGCTCAACACGTGGGGCGTGAGGTCTCCACAGTACATCGATGTTGTCGCCAGTGGTCGGCGGAAGGTGCACGTGCCCGTCGACCTGGGACCGGACCGCAGCGACGCACGGATGCACGCCAAGACCGTAGGATCCTACGCAGTGCCGTAGGGGACCGCACCGCCACTTCCCAGCAAATTAGGGACACTGTTGCTCCTGGGGTATCGGCGAGGACCATTCGCAACCGTCTCCATGAAGCTGGGCTACGGTCCCGCACACCGTTAGGCCGTCTTCCGCTCACGCCCCAACATCGTGCAGCCCGCCTCCAGTGGTGTCGCGACAGGCGTGAATGGAGGGACGAATGGAGACGTGTCGTCTTCAGCGATGAGAGTCGCTTCTGCCTTGGTGCCAATGATGGTCATATGCGTGTTTGGCGCCGTGCAGGTGAGCGCCACAATCAGGACTGCATACGACCGAGGCACACAGGGCCAACACCCGGCATCATGGTGTGGGGAGCGATCTCCTACACTGGCCGTACACCACTGGTGATCGTCGAGGGGACACTGAATAGTGCACGGTACATCCAAACCGTCATCGAACCCATCGTTCTACCATTCCTAGACCGGCAAGGGAACTTGCTGTTCCAACAGGACAATGCACGTCCGCATGTATCCCGTGCCACCCAACGTGCTCTAGAAGGTGTAAGTCAACTACCCTGGCCAGCAAGATCTCCGGATCTGTCCCCCATTGAGCATGTTTGGGACTGGATGAAGCGTCGTCTCACGCGGTCTGCACGTCCAGCACGAACGCTGGTCCAACTGAGGCGCCAGGTGGAAATGGCATGGCAAGGCGTTCCACAGGACTACATCCAGCATCTCTACGATCGTCTCCATGGGAGAATAGCAGCCTGCATTGCTGCGAAAGGTGGATATACACTGTACGAGTGCCGACATTGTGCATGCTCTGTTGCCTGTGTCTATGTACCTGTGGTTCTGTCAGTGTGACCATGTGATGTATCTGACCCCAGGAATGTGTCAATAAAGTTTCCACTTCCTGGGACAATGAATTCACGGTGTTCTTATTTCAATTTCCAGGAGTGTATTTTGTGAAATTTTCTAAGATTTGTTGCACCAAACAATCAGGCTTTTCATAATATTTACTGGGGAATGTCGAGGGCCAGGTCCTGCAAGAAAGGAACTAATCCACATGTCTTGACTCTCCTTTGTAATTGAACGATTCACGTCGAAGCGAATAGGCGTTTCTCGCCACTTTTATAAAGGTACTTTTTATTTCTTGGTACGTAAGTAGATATTCTGTCGGAAACCTGTGTTCCATACTTTTTTCGTAACTTTTCTTTCTCGTTATGATCACGAGGGTCTCAACTTGCGTACAGTAAATGCACATCTAGAGTATCGCCGCGCGGGGTAGCCGTGTGGTCTTAGGCGCCTTGCGACGGTTCGCGCGGCTCCCTCTGTCGGAGGTTCGAGTCCTCCCTTTGGCATGGGTGTGTCTGTTGTCCTCATCGTAAGTTAGTTTTAGGTAGATTAAATAGTGTATAAGCCTAGGGACCGATGACCTTAGCAGTTTGGTCCCACAGAATTTACCACAAATTTCCAATTTTCTGGAGTATTTGTTGGTCTGATCTTCAGGCAATTATTGTGCTTCACATGGGTCGTATCCACTGCTTATTTTCATCGCCCTTATCCTTAACCCGACCTCACTGATCGTCCACGTTTAGTTGCTACTATAGATCAGTTAAGTACACAGGTACAATCCTTAGGGTAGCGAAGATCTCGAATACAATAATAATAATAATAATAATAATAATAATAAAACACACATAGCTTCTAGAATAAGTAACACGCCACATTCTCTTACAAGTATAGGTATCGAGCTGTTTTCCAGATGTTCTACGTCCTGTTTACTTTTCGCACGAGCTTCACCAACCTAGTGAATGCAGAATCAAGTTACACAATGTACTAAAGTGCTTCCCGCAGCATCACCCTTAAGATGGATTACTGTAGATCGAGTCTCTTTCTAAGACTCCGCTTCAGTTTAAAAGACAACAATAATTTAGTTATTGTTCCTCTTTTCCTTCATTATGTTTCTTCTTTCACTTTTATCCTGTCTTACACTTACTCCAAGGCACATTGTGTCCTACCCACCACGCCTTTTGCATTCTGAAAGCCAAATTTGTCTTCAGTGCACATTGCGCCACAGAACAGTGCTTTGGAGCTGCTGTCTCCATTCTGCCACCAATGATTCATAAACTGGACATTGCAGATAGGTATCATCAGTTTGTTACTCTCGATGCACGGTCGCAGTTGGATCGTTCCGTTCTTTTGACTCTATACAAAGGTTGTTGAGTTTGGACCAGCCATCTCAACATTGCCTGGTTCAATGTGAAAAGTGTGGATTCTCTGTCTGACATATGAGAAGAAGCAATATTTTCATCTGCCGGTGATCGTTGCAAAATCTATTTTCTCGTGGAAACGAAAAAAGTTATTTATGCACAATATTCCCAGAGATCCCTACCCTAAGCTGAAGTATCACTGCGGTAATGGCACTCTACTCTGAAGTAGCCAGTTCGAATCCTGGCGACGATGGTAAAAATTTTACTTACGAGGATCAGGCCGGCAAGTGGATGGCATATGGTTAAGTAAAATCTCTGACGACCAGACTGTGTAGCTGCACTTTTTTTTATGGGACTTAACTGCTAAGGTCATCAGTCCCTAAGCTTACACACTAATTAACCTAAATTATCCTAAGGACAAACACACGCACCCATGCCCCAGGGAGGACTCGAACCTCCACCGGGACCAGCCGCACAGTCCATGACTGTAGCTGCACTGTGGATAAAAGCTGCGATCAGTGAAAATAATGTGTGGTGTTCACCCATAATCATTTTGTCGACAGTTTTTCAAGGAAGTGGTCATTTTAATCACTTCTTCATAATACGTGTATTCACTCATGAAATTAGTTACAAAACAATCCTTGGCAATATCTGAAGAATTGTGATTTACACAGGCAAAACACCAGAAGAAAAAGTTACTTTTGTTATTAATTGGTAAGGCTATCAGTGGCTCAGAAATGAACTCAACATGAAGCTCCAAAAATCTTTGAGGATTTTCCTAATAATACGAAATTTATGACAGGAAACAAAGCCAATTATAGATCTTAGCCAAAAGTAATTTATTCTAGCCTACTTCTTCTGTTACATACATAAATTTTAAATCAAAGATGGTAGCCTGTTCAGCTAAAAATGCTACTACTCACTACGGAAACAATTTAATGTAAGGGCTAATATCATTATTTTTATTAAATTTAAGGCATTTTGGTATCAGTAACTTGCATGTAAATTTACTCGTTGCATATCATTTCAACAAAATTCGGCAAATAATCTGTGCCACATTCTCCTATATAACGTGAGTGATGGTGCGAGTAAATATACATTTAGTTCGTGCAGCAATTACAAAACTCTGGATATAAACCACGATCGTTTCCAAAGGCTCGTCACATTTCAAATCAGATGAATACCTTGCTGACCTAGGAGATGCACTTAGAAAACGTGTGGTGCGATTTGCTTCTAGTCGATGCATGTACAATGAAACTTCCTGGCAGATTGAAGCTATTTGTCGGGCCGAGACTCAAAGTCGGGACCTTTGCCTTTCGCTGGCGAGACCGCTACGGTCGCAGGTTCGAATCCTGCCTGGGGCATGGATGTGTGTGTTGCCCTTAGGTTAGTTAGGTTTAAGTAGTTCTAAGTTCTAGGGGACTGATGACCTCAGATGTTAAGTCCCATAGTGCTCAGAGCCTTTCGCGGGCAAGTGCTCTACAATCTGAGCTACCCATGCACGACGCACGATCGGTCCTCACAGCTTCTGTTCTGCTAGTACCTCGTCTCCTACCTTCCAAACTTCACAAAAGCTCTCCAGCGAACCTCGCAGAATTAGCACTCTTGGAAGAAAGGATATTGCGGAGACATGGTTTAGCCACCGCCTGGGGGATGTTTCCAGAATGAGATTTTCACTCTGAAGCGCAGTTTGCGCTGATATGAAACTTTCTGGCCGCGAATGACAAAGGTCCCGAGTTCGAGTCTCAGTCCGGCACACAGTTTTAATCTACCAGGAAGTTTCATATCAGCGCACACTTCGCTGCAGAGAGAAACTCTCATTCTATATACGTTGTCCACAAACAGTCTATCGTCCATCATTCCATATGATGTTGCGTGCGTAATGAGCACGTGCTTGGTACCAATTTCTAATGAAAAGACGAGAAAAGGCAAAGGAGTAGTAGATCTCACGATGTGTTGACAGAAGGAGTCGGACTCGATATGAAACGAAATTGAGACTGGAGGACGCCACGGGGTTCCAAAATTTCACTCCACTGACGACAGCTGATTTTTAACCTTGGCTTTGTATGGTGCGAGACTTGATTGTGAGACAAGTTACAAGATTTAGGGGAACTGTCGCAAATACCCTTCTGTTGGTATTCCTTCTGCGTGTCCTGGCAAGTAAAGACGTTTTATTCTATACTCGCTTTGACGTCATCATCGCAGTCTATGTTCTGGCTGCCCCTTGATTCGTTAGCTGGCCGCAGGATCAGCAAATAATCATACGCAAACTAACTGGACTTTTTAGTGAGATGGCACACATCAGCAATTTTTAATCTAAATTTTTATCTTTTTCTTAAATTCTGCTACTGTTTCACCTTGCTTTGTAGCCAGCTATTTGAATGTGACTTCTTTAATGCAATTTTGATGCAATTCATAACGTTCAAGAGCCAAGAGCCGGAAGATAATCTTCAATACATTTTTTCGGTTAAACATCTTTTCAGTCCGAAACAAGGAGTTCTGAATTGCCAAAAGACTCGAAAGCACAGTGGAAGAGGGAAACATATTACTGTATCATCTTAGGAAAGTGTGTCCTGGTCTAAATGATGCTCAATGTGTCAACTGTGGCACTTGTCTCCAATTACGAATGGGTAACCACAGGGACATACACCAAATCACGTTGTGACGACGAGCTATGAAGCCGCTATTCGTCTGTAGACATGTCTCGGAAACCACAATAGCGTACAAAGTCTATGAAAGTGTACTACACTTAACAAACGAACAATTATACTTAGAAAAATACCTTTCAGACAACTTCACGCAGCAGCTATAAGAAGAGTTAGCATGTCTGTCACTTCCGAAGAAACCGAAACCGTCGCTCTCCTTCCTCAGATAATATCCGTCTGAAATGGAGAGAAAACTAAAACTATTGAAGGAGAGCCTAGCAATGCAGATAAGCTACTAGTTAATTGCATATTCTTTTCTTCACAACCAAGTTGATCCACTATCTATCTGTTTGCAGTGTCTATCGTTCACACACACACACACACACACACACACACACACACACACACACACACACAAAACGTGCATGGATTCAATCGTTCATTGTATTCTGTAGATCACATCAAGAACAACCATCTGCGATGTGGAACGAACCAAGGTAAACATTAGCAAAATGCAATGAAGTCGGAGAAGATTAATGTGTTCCTCATTTACATTCAGAAGTTACTGTTTATTTTCTATTGGTACATTAGTATTGATTTGGTTATACACTCCTGGAAATTGAAATAAGAACACCGTGAATTCATTGTCCCAGGAAGGGACTTTATTGACACATTCCTGGGGTCAGATACATCACATGATCACATTGACAGAACCACAGGCACAGAGACACAGGCAACAGAGCACGCACAATGTCGGCACTAGTACAGTGTATATCCACATTTCGCAGCAATGTAGGCTGCTATTCTCCCATGGAGACGATTGTAGAGATGCTGGATGTAGTCCTGTGGAACGGCTTGCCATGCCATTTCCACCTGGCGCCTCAGTTGGACCAGCGTTCGTGCTGGACGTGCAGACCGCGTGAGACGACGCTTCATCCAGTCCCAAACATGCTCAATGGGGGACAGATCCGGAGGAGATCTTGCTGGCAAGGGTAGTTGACTTACACCTTCTAGAGCACGTTGGGTGGCACGGGATACATGCGGACGTGCATTGTCCTGTTGGAACAGCAAGTTCCCTTGCCGGTTTAGGAATGGTAGAACGATGGGTTCGATGACGGTTTGGATGTACCGTGCACTATTCAGTGTCCCCTCGACGATCACCAGTGGTGTACGGCCAGTGTAGGAGATCGCTCCCCACACCATGATGCCGGGTGTTGGCCCTGTGTGCCTCGGTCGTATGCAGTCCTGATTGTGGCGCTCACCTGCACGGCGCCAAACAAGCATACGACCTTCATTGGCACCAAGGCAGAAGCGACTCTCATCGCTGAAGACGACACGTCTCCATTCGTCCCTCCATTCACGCCTGTCGCGACACCACTGGAGGCGGGCTGCACGATGTTGGGGCGTGAGCGGAAGACGGCCTAACGGTGTGCGGGACCGTAGCCCAGCTTCATGGAGACGGTTGCGAATGGTCCTCGCCGATACCCCAGGAGCAACAGTGTCCCTAATTTGCTGGGAAGTGGCGGTGCGGTCCCCTACGGCACTGCGTAGGATCCTACGGTCTTGGCGTGCATCCGTGCGTCGCTGCGGTCCGGTCCCAGGTCGACGGGCACGTGCACCTTCCGCCGACCACTGGCGACAACATCGATGTACTGTGGAGACCTCACGCCCCACGTGTTGAGCAATTCGGCGGTACGTCCACCCGGCCTCCCGCATGCCCACTATACGCTGTCGCTCAAAGTCCGTCAACTGCACATACGATTCACGTCCACGCTGTCGCGTCATGCTACCAGTGTTAAAGACTGCGATGGAGCTCCGTATGCCACGGCAAACTGGCTGACACTGACGGCGGCGGTGCAGAAATGCTGCGCAGCTAGCGCCATTCGACGGCCAACACCGCGGTTCCTGGTGTGTCCGCTGTGCCGTGCGTGTGATCATTGCTTGTACAGCCCTCTCGCAGTGTCCGGAGCAAGTATGGTGGGTCTGACACACCGGTGTCAATGTGTTCTTTTTTCCATTTCCAGGAGTGTATCTGTGTTTCTGAAACGGGATGGATACCTTCATCCATAAGTAGAGAGCCTCATTTACACTGCACCACTGCTTGCCATGCAGCTTTATAATGAGCAGTCCTACTGCCTAACAGAAATTTCCAGTCTGTGAATTTAGATAGTAAGTTGGTACA
Organism: Schistocerca serialis cubense; assembly: GCF_023864345.2. Lineage (NCBI taxonomy): Eukaryota > Metazoa > Arthropoda > Insecta > Orthoptera > Acrididae > Schistocerca > Schistocerca serialis. The sequence goes on along the minus strand of NC_064643.1, from coordinate 726,846,789 downwards.
AAGGGTGGATAATGAGGTACGTTTTCGATTTTCTTTTGAATTTATAAGGATTCACAATTTATTGCTTAACCCATTAATATCTGGATAAATTACCATTCGAAAGAAAAAAATCAAAATCATACACTGACGGAAAAAAATCGTAAGACCAATAAACAAGTGTCGTAGAGCTATGAAATTTCGGCAATACTTTTGTCTAGGTAACATATTTCAGTGAGTAACATTGCTTCGTGATACGTTAATGGAATCGCCAGGTAAGCCGTTGCAAATGTGAAATGCTGGTACAAGAGTATCCGGTGTAACCGCAAAAATGTTGACTGCAAGCATGCAGACGTGCACGGACTGTGTCGTACAGCTGCCGGATGTCAATTTGTGGGACGGAGATCCATGCCTGTTGCACATGGTCAGTCTGTAGAGGGGCGGTTGATGCTGGTTGTGAATGACGCTGGAGTTGCCGTCCGACGACATTGCATACGTGCTTGATTCGAGACAGATGTGGTGGTCGAGCAGGCCAAGACAACATGTCGGAACTATGTAGAGGGATGCTGGATTACAATAGCGGTATGTGGGCGAGCTTTGTCCTGTTGGAAAACAGCCCCCTGGAGTGCTGTTCATGAATGGCAGGAAAACGGGTCGAATCACCACAGTGGCACACATACACTACTGACCATTAAAATTGCTACACCAAGAAGAAATGCAGATGCTAAACGAGAATTCATTGGACAAATATATTATACTAGAAGTGACATGTGATTACATTTTGACGCAATTTGGGTGCATAGATCCTGAGACATCAGTACCCAGAACCACCACCTCTGGCCGTAATAACGGCCTTGATACGCCAGGGCATTCAGTCAGAGTTTGGATGGCGTGTACACGTACAGTTGCCCATGGAGCTTCCACACGATATCACAGTTCATCAAGAGTAGTGACTGGCTTATTGTGACGAGCCAGTTGCTCGGCCACCATTGACCAGAAGTTTTTAATTGCTGAGAGATCTGGAGAATGTGCTGGCCAGGGCAGCAGTCGAACTTTTCTGTATCCAGGAAGGCCCGTACGGGACCTGCAACATGCGGTCGTGCGTTATCCTGCTGAAATGTAGGGTTTGGCAGGGATCGAATGAAGGGTAGGGCCACGAGTCGTAACACATGTGAAGTGTAACGTCCACTGTTCAAAGTGCCGTCAATGCGAACAAGAGGTGGCCGAGACGTGTAACCAATGGCACCCCATGCCATCAAGCCAGTATGGCGATGACGAATACACGCTTCCAATGTGCGTTCACCGCGATGTCGCCAAACACGGATGCGACCATCATGATGCTGTAAACAGAACCTGGATTCATCCGAAAAAATGACGTTTTACCATTCGTGCAACCAGGTTCGTCGTTGAGTACACAATCGCAGGCGTTCCTGTCTGTCATGCAGCGTCAAGGGTAACCGCAGCCATGGTCTCCGAGCTGGCTGTCCATGCTGCTGCAAACGTCGTCGAACTGTTCGTGCAGATGGTTGTCGTCTTGCAAACGTCCCCATCTGTTGACTCAGGGATCGAGACGTGGCTGCACGATCCGTTACAGCCATGCGGATAAGATGCCTGTCATCTCGACTGCTACTGATACGAGGCCGTTGGGATCCAGCACGGCGTTCCGTATTACCCTCCTGAACCCACCGATTCCATATTCTGCTAACAGTCATTGGATCTCGACCAACGCGAGCAGCAATGTCGCGATACGATAAACCGCAATCGCGATAGGCTACAATCCGACCTTTATCAAAGTCTGAAACGTGATGGTACGCATTTCTCCTCCTTGCACGAGGCATCACAACAACGTTTCACCAGGCAAGGCCGGCCAACTGCTGTTTGTGTATGAGAAATCGGTTGGAAACTTTCCTCATATCAGCACGTTGTAGGTGTCGCCATCGGCGCCAACCTTGTGTGAATGCTCTGAAAAGCTAATCATTTGCATATCCCAGCATCTTCTTCCTGTCGGTTAAATTTCGCGTCTGTAGCACGTCATCTTCGTGGTGTACCAATTTTAATGGCCAGTAGTGTATTTGCAATCAGGGTGCGTATGGTAACCACTAGAGTCGTCCTGTTGTCATACGAAATCGCACCCCACAACAAAAACTCCACCAGCAGGTCCAGTATTTCCAGCACGCAGACATGTTGGTTGCAGATACTTAGCTGGGCCTACTGCTAAACAGGAGGTGGCCGTCAACAGCAAGGAAGCAGTACCGCTTTTTATCAGAAACCACGACAGATGTTCACTCCATCGTCCAATGAGCTCTCCCTTGACACCACTGAAGTCGCGGACTGTGGTAGTTTAGAGTCAGTTGAATGCACGCTACGGGGCGCCTGGCTCCGAACTGTCCGCTGACCTAGAAGTGACCGATTTGTAACACTTCGTTGTGTCACTGTGGTGCCAGCTGCTACTCGAATTGCTGCTGCAAACGCAGTACGATACGCCAGAGCTGTACACGATTGCCTTCCTACTCGGTAGTGCGACGTAGCCGTCCGGAGCCCAGTCTCCTTGCCTCCGCTGCCAGCAGTCACATACAGTGGCTGCATTCCTGCCAAGTCTTTCTGCAGTCTCGCGGAAGGAATATCCAGCTTCTCGTAGCCCTAGTACACACCTCGTTCAAGTTCAGTGAGGTGTCGATAATGAAGTCCTTGTCGCTTAAAAGGGATTCTTGGTTAACAGGAGCTCACCACGTCCAATCTCGAAGGTGAAGCACGCTCATGACCGTTGCAACGCGTTTTTAAAGCTAACCTGATTTGCATCCTCACAGCGGTGCCACAAGCACCACTCTTATCCAACTGGCGCCAAATTTAAACAGACGTCATCTTTCGGATGTAAGAACGTAATTACCCACATTCATTTAGCTCGCACAACTCCTTCCTGGTGTTGCAATTTATTTCCCGTCAACGTATTTTGTAAGCAGTAATGAAGGATTATAAAGTGCATAACGTCATATCTAAGACATGTTATACCTGTCAGGCATAAATGTGCATGTCGCAGCCGGCCGAAGTGGCCGAGCGGTTCTAGGCGCTACAGTCTGGAACCGCGCGCCCGCTACGGTCGCAGGTTCGCATCCCGCCTCGGGCATGGATGTGTGTGATGTCCTTAGGTTAGTTAGGTTTAAGTAGTTCTAAATTCTCGGCGACTGATGACCTCAGAAGTTAAGTCGCATAGTGATCAGAGCCATTTGCATGTCGCATATTTCCAACAACAAGCATTTCAGAAATTGACGATGACAACATTTAATTTAGTACAACATTTTCATTTAACATGTATCTAACATTTTGGCGCTACATTGATATGATTTACATGTTTAAAAATAAAAAATGCGAGGACAGATTTTAAATAATTATGTACAATACATATAGCCTTATTCGTGAAATTCTCTTGTTCAGACACCGGCGAACGTTACACTTACTAAACTTGAGTACTGTTTGTATTTACAATTTCGTCTTGTGTCTGCAACCTGATGCCAAAGACCTCCTACATCAGATCTAGCAGAATGAACTGGAATCGGTTTTGTTGGATCTTAATGTTTCTTGCATAGTACTTCTGCCTCTATACGGGCTGAACACCTCTGTGTTTTTTATATGTCGTGTCTTTTTACTGCTTGTAGAGAGGCTCTGCTATTCTGGATTTTAATTCTAGTAGATCCTTTTGTTTATTACATGGAATGTTGAAATTGTCACAGTCATTCTCCAACAGCTGCACAAGTCTTGAAACTGCCATTTGCATTTATTGGAACGCAAAACTTTGGGGATACAGGTAATAAAATAAAAGCTTCAGAATATCAGCCGTTTATTAGAAATTCCAAATCACAAGAAAAATGACATATAGTCATTCAAATCAATGTTGAAGTCGGATTTTCATATGAATTACTGGAAACTTATAATAAATTAAAGTACGTATATACGTAAATAATGAACAGAATTGGTCACTGAAGTATTCTTTTGCTAAAAATCAGCAGAAGTATTTGCTTTCACTTCACCTGATTCCATCTCCTACATGCTCCCACAAAGGTACAAGAAAGTCTAAGGATGCGTATTTTACACGGAGAGTATCTTCGAATTAACTTGCACGTCGGACTAGTTTATTACATCAAAATGTTATTTACGGCACGTCACAGATACTATAGAGCACACAAAGAATTTTCAGAACTGAAGTTCCCTCTGTACCTAACGTTAACTGTCGAAGTAGTGACAATAACTTTCCGTGTGTGTGTCGTGAACAAAGGCGCGAAGAGTAAGCCGCTTTGGAAGTGCCCAAAACACTAGGGCGACGGAACCACATGTCAGAGACGGTGGTAGTTTCATGAATAATCTGTGACTACCATCATTGGCACTCAAAAACAATTAACCGTCAATTTATTAGCGTCACTTTGGTGTGATGCGAATGCGTGACACATGGCGTTACCGGCTTAATGTTAGATGAGAGTGCATTGAATACCTTTGCACCAAAGTACGTAACTCCACTCTTGACTCGAGACAAGGATATAAAGTCACATGAAAATTATTTTTGTGCATTGTACTGTGATCGTGCATTATCAGTGTTCTGTTGAAACTGATTCTTACTATGAGCAGTAAAACGTATTAATGAGTAAACGTACTGGAAGTGAGACTTCCAAGATCGTTAAAAAGACTTCTGGAGGTTGTACAGGTAATTACTTTACACAATATTGTTACCTCTTGTTACTGTGGTTACCAGTGTAGGCTGCGATTGCATTTCTCGCTGCACATGTTCCATACATAATGTTGTTGTTGTTGTTGTTGTAGTCTTCAGTCCTGAGACTGGTTTGATGCAGCTCTCCATGCTACTCTATCCTGTTCAAGCTTCTTCATCTCCCAGTATCTACTACAGCCTACATCCCTCTGAATCTGCTTAGTGTATTCATTTCTTGGTCTCCCTCTACGATTTTTACCGTCCATGCTGCCCTCTAATACTAAATTGGTAATCCAATGATGCCTCAGAACATGTCCTACCAACCGGTCCCTTCTTCTTGTCAAGTTGTGCCACAAACTCCTCTTCTCCCCAGTTCTATTCAATACCTCCTCATTAGTTATGTGATCTACCCATCTAATCTTCAGCATTCTTCTGTAGCACCACATTTCGAAAGCTTCTATTCTCTTCTTGTCTAAACTATTTATCGTCCATGTTTCACTTCCATACATGGCTACACTCCATACAAATACTTTCAGAAACGCCTTCCTTACACTTAAATCTATACTCGATGTTAACAAATTCCTCTTCTTCAGAAACGCTTTTCTTGCCATTGCCAGTGTACATTTTATATCCTCTCTACTTCGACCATCATCACTTATTTTACTCCCCAAATAGCAAAACTCCTTTACTACTTTAAGTGTCTCATTTCCTAAGCTAATTCCCTCAGCATCACCCGACTTAATTCGACTACATTCCATTATCCTCGTTTTGCTTTTGTTGATGTTCATCTTATACCCTCCTTTCAAGACACTATCCATTCCGTTCAACTGCTCTTCAAAGTCCTTTGCTGTCTCTGACAGAATTGCAATGTCATCGGCGAACCTCAAAGTTTTTATTTCTTCTCCATGGATTTTAATACCTACTCCGAACTTCTCTTCTGTTTCCTTTACTGCTTGCTCAATATACAGATTGAATAGCATCGGGGAGAGTCTACAACCCTGTCTCACTCTCTTCCCAACCACTGCTTCCCTTCCACGTCCCTCGACTCTTACAACTGCCATCTGGTTTCTGTACAAATTGTAAATAGACTTTCGCTCCCTGTATTTTACCCCTGCCACCTTCAGAATTTGAAAGAGAGTATTCCAGTCAACATTGTCAAAAGGTTTCTCTAAGTCTACAAATGCTAGAAACGTAGGTTTGCCTTTCCTTAATCTTTCTTCTAAGATAAGTCGTAGGGTCAGTATTGCATCACGTGTTCCAGCATTTCTACGGAATCCAAACTGATCTTCCCCGAGGTCGGCTTCTACCAGTTTTTCCATTCGTCTGTAAAGAATTCCCGTTAGTATTTTCCAGCTGTGACTTATTAAACTGATAGTTCGGTAATTTACACATCTGTTAACACCTGCTTTCTTT